>NC_080743.1:41132500-42382500 GCF_020826845.1 Diceros bicornis minor
TAGGAGAAATATAACTAGAAAACCTGCAGTTTGGGTCCTAACTTTTATTTTGGCATAGAATTTATTTGAGAACGTGAGCATTGCATTAAAAGTCATTTTTCCTCATAGATGTTAGCTCAGAGCCGGTCTTCCTCAGCAAAAAGAGGAGGATTAGCATGGATGTTAGCTCAGGGCTGATCTTCCTCACGAAAAAAAAAAAAAGTCATTTTGCCTCAATTCTTCTTCTGGGCACAATATTTCAATGGATCTTTTTAATGGAAACATACCTCTGTTCAAATAAATGGCCTCAATAAAGCTACTAACATGTAAATATAGAACATACCATTAGAAAACATAGAATAAAAGGTTTGATTTGTTTCTTCAATGCTACACATAGGAAATGGGAGTGGGAATTAGATAAATTCATCAAAGAAATTCACTTTTTTGTAAATAAATAAATGGCTACAGATGCTCTGTCAAAAAGAAGAACTGCTGGGGCCGGCCTGGTGGCATAGTGGTTAAGCTTGGCGCGCTCCACTTCGGCGGCCCAGGTTCATGGGTTTGGATCCTGGGCGTGGACCTACACCACTCATCAGGCCATGCTGTGGTGGTGACTCACATACCAAATTGAGGAACATGGGCACAGATGTTAGCTCAAAGCCACTCTTCCTCAAGCAAAAAGAGGAAGATTAGCAATAGATGTTAGCTCAGGGCCAATCTTCCTCACCAAAAAAAAAAGAAGAAGAAAAAAGGCAGAACCACTTACACTTCTAAGTATCCTGCAGATTCCAGCACTTTACAAAATCCATAAAGAAACCCACCTGGATTCAGAAGTTTCTTCTTTAAAGTACTCAGGAGTACCAACAAGTTTCAGGAGTCTCCTCTTTTTATGAGGAAGTGCTTTACTTTTTATGCAAATCTAAGTAAATAAATACAAAAATATTTTCTCTTTTTATATAACATTCTTGGAAACTATAGAAATGTATCCCAGTTTAGTCATATTTTCTAAGGAAATACTAAGCAGCTATCTTAGGTCTTAGGGATACACGACTACCCATTCTCTGTTTTCTCTTGACGGTTTCTTTTCATACATGAGTTTAAACATACAAAGAGTTTTCTGTAAAATCTATTGACTAGATAATAAAGCCTCCAATGAGAAACAAAAAGGAGAGTGGGGGGGCTACACCAGAGCTTTCCCCTTGACCATCTTCACAACCTGAGTGGACAAATAGCCAGAGCACCAAATTCAAAAGGGCAAACAGGCTGGCCCCGTGGCTCAGCGGTTAAGTGCGCGCACTCTGCTACTGGCGGCCCGGGTTCGGATCCCACGCGCACCGAGGCACCGCTTCTCCAGCCATGCTGAGGCCGCGTCCCACATACAGCAACTAGAAGGGTGTGCAACTATGACATACAACTATCTACTGGGGCTTTGGGGGAAAAAAAAGGAGGAGGATTGGCAATAGATGTTAGCTCAGAGCCGGTCTTCCTCAGCAAAAAGAGGAGGATTAGCACGGTTGTTAGCTCAGGGCTGATCTTCCTCACAAAAAAATAAATAAATAAAAATAAAGCAGCATATAATTCTTTAAAAAAAAAAAAAGGGCAAACATTTATAGTTTTCTTTCCCCCACCTCTATATAAACGAAAGCCTTTAAATTGCCACTATGCTTGAGAGAAAGCTCTCCTACAACTGAAATTAAAATTCTTTGGCACCTAAAAAAATATTCCCACAGATAATCTGATTCATCTTAAATTTACTCACTTCTTTCCCGACTCCATGTTTTATCTTTCAGAACTTATTCTCTCTTCGTTTCAGGCAGTAGCATGTTGAACTCTGCAGTTCTTAAAAGGGGGATTCCTTTCCTTGCAGACTTTTTCTGCACAGCTATTATTCTTTGAACAACAGCATTGACAGTGAACACCACTTTCAAGGTGCTAAACTTGAAGATTTCTTTTTTGCTGGGCTGAGTTGTATAATCGTTATTTTCATGGTAATTATCGCAAATGTGTGGGAAGGCATTTTGAGGTTTAGCTCCCTTGGCTTTGAAATAAGGTAACTAGAAAAGAAACTAACTCACGTGCCAGTTTTTCTAGACATCCATCTATCTCTTCACATAAAAACAGAAATACCCATCAGGCCACCACTGTGACCAGTGGCCTTATAGCTTCCTCTCTAATACACGGAAACTCGCACTTTACACCCATTTCCCTGGTTGTGAAACACATCATTCACAATGGCTACAAAGAGAAGGAGACTGTGGGAGGTAATTTATTTGTTGGTACTTTGGCTTTCAGCTTCTGTTTGTTCATCTTTTCCTAAGGCATCCATTTATTCCTGTATTTATTAATTAAAAAATCTTCCAAATGCTTATTTTGTGCTTAGAATGGGAGTAAGCAAGATAGGCATGTCCTTGCCTTCACAAAACTTGGAATCTAACAGAGATTACTATTATAATTATAAAGAAAATTATACAGGCAATTATTATAAAGCATTATGAGTTTTATGGTAGAACAATTGCAAGTGCTATGGAAGCACAAGACAAGAGGACATCATCTCATCAAGGGTTCAGGGGAGGGGCCTACAACAGGGAGAAAGCCCTGTTACTGAGAGAGCTTACTGACAGGACTGTAGTTTATGTAATGTGATGTGGATGAAATTTTTTTCTCTAAGAAATGGTGCTTATAAATGGTGCTTAAAAAGTGCTCTTGGGGTCAGCCCCGTAGCCTAGTGGTTAAGGTCAGCTTTGCTTTAGCAGCCCAGGTTTGGTTCCTGGGTGCAGACCTATACCACACATCGGTGGCCATGCTGTGGTGGCAACCCACACACAAAACAGAGGAAGACTGGCACAGATGTTAGCTCAGGGACAATGGTCCTCAGCAAAAAAAATAAAAGTCCTCCTTAAAATCACATAAATTTATGGAATTTTAATTAACAATGAAACGTTATTTTCTAAAACATAATTAGGACTCTCTTTCAAACATTCATTCCAGTACAGTTTATGATATGGAAAAACTGGAAACAATCTAAATGAATAGCAATACAGAATTGATTAAATTAAATCTAGGGTACATCCTTATAACTGAATAGCAAGCTGAAATTTAAAAATCATGTTACGGGAAGACTGTCTAAAGATATGGATCATGTTCAAATACGTTGTTGAGGGAAAAAAAGGTTACAAAACAGCTGTGTATATAACAAGACTTCATTTCTGTGAAAAAAAAAGTATAGAAAAGCATAGAAAAAAGTCTGTGAAGACACATGCCACAATGTAAATAGTAGTTATACTGGCTTGCAAAACTATGATAACTTTTTGCTTACCTAAATTTTCTAAATTTGATATAGCTAACATCTACTTCTTTTACAAGATTTTTTAATTAAAGTTTTGTTGTTGTTGTTAAACAAAATCCTTCGATGACACCCTCGTTGCCTACAAAATAAAGTGCAGAACTCCTTGTCCTGACCATAAACACAAGCACAATCCAGTCTTCTCCAACCACACCATTCAAATCGCCAGCCACCAGACGCACCTCTAGTCAAGACCGCACCTGTATGTGACTTACAGTGAGCATCCCCTATGGGCGGGCTTGGCAGGCAGAGGGCAAATTTGCGCAAAGCAGCAGCTCTCCTTCCTTTGGGAAGACAGTTTTCCACGTTAGGACCTGCGAGGGCCTGGGGAATGCTGGTTGGAGCTCCCTCCGCCAGCTCCCTTCACTGGGCATGTCTGTGAAGTGCACACAAGCTGCGCCACCCTCGCCAATCCCCATCATGCACCCAAAGTGCACACTACTTTCCTCTGCCAAGTAGACCATGCACGTCCACAATGCAGGACCCTGCTAACAGTCCTGTGATCATTCCAATCCCTTATGGGTGCCAATTTTGGCAGCAACCCTCCTAGGCAGATATTCCCCTTTGCCACCGTGTTTCCACAACCTTTTGAATTACTATTACAGAAATGATTGCATTGAACATAAATTGTATATTATTATTTTGTTTCCTCCTCACTTGAATATAAACTTCACAAGGTCAGGGACCATGAATTACTCAACTCTCTATCCTTAGTACGGTATTTGGTACCCAGTAGTCTCTCAATAAATATCTGTCAAATAAATAAAAGATTGCATAAATGTCCATCATTAAAGAAAAAATTAAAAAAAAATAATTTTAATAAAAATTTTAAATGTATTTCTTGACTAATTCTGCTTATACAAATATAATGGCAACATAGGGCCATTTTGTATGTATATGTATTGCCAAATTCTCTAGTTCATTGAGGCATGGCTTTAGACTATAAGGCCTTACAACAAAGATCATGAAACTGAAATTCTAAGTCTATATCTAACATATTCTGGGACTCAGTACTATCCAATTTCTCCAGCTGTATCTGCCAAGGAAAATAAAGCTGGCACTCCAGATTGGTTGGGAGAAGTATTTTTCTCTCCTAAATGAACAATAATTGTTTAGATTTTCAGGTCATTATGTGCTTGTAAGCAAAAAATTAAATAGCTCTGAAAGCGAAAGAAATTTTAATTCATAATGTGACTAACTGCTTACATGGTATAGACTTGAAATTTTACAACCAGAGCACTGTATTTAGAGTGATTGTATCATTTAAAAAAAAATGAGTTGTTATGTTTTTTTCAGCACTGAATCCACTTTGCTAAATGAGAATGTCAACAAATTTATATTTCAATGCGTCATCAATACAAATGCATCCAATCCCCTTTCTCCAAGTAAAATTATATTTAAAAATATGACATTGTTTAAAAAAAAAAAAGGTTATAGTTAAGGCTGAAACATTAGAGTAGCTCAAAAAACATGTACAGAAGAATACCTTCTCAAGTTTTATTCTGCTCAATTTGAATTTTTCCTTAAAAAATTTCTACAGGGGAAAAAAAGTATCTGCCTGAAGTAGAGACGATAAGGTCACTGGGGCATAAGTTATCTCAGACACACACAGAGCATTTCCAGAGCCCAGATGATGCTGTTCCTCAATGATCAATGTTTCAGAGGTCCAACAGTTATCTTTCTACTTTATTAAAAGCACTGAGAGTTGAACGGATTTTATTCAAGGCCACTGGTCCTAAAGTTTCTTATGTCCCAAATTCAGCCATACTGACAGGTTATATGACGAGGTTTTAGCAAGAACATTTACTAACCAAATGAAAGCTCTGCAATATACTATGCTTTAGAGAAAAATGCTAACAGAAGCATAGTCTCTGTGTGAACTAATGGGTAGAAAAAGACATATTAGTCATACGAGTAATGGGCAAGGAAATGAAGCTAAAAGTGTCTAACTCTATCCAACTACTATTTCAAATACTGGCAGTTAAAAGCACTTTCCGAATGGGGCAGATGTCAATCAGAAAGCAAGAATTCCCCAACACTGAGTAAGACTCTCACCATTTACAGCAATGACATGCACATCTGCTTCCCAGGCTGCTCAGGCTGGTTTTGTCTTCTGGAAGTGTCCCTGGGTTTTTCAATTACTGTTCTTTATAAACCTAATCATATCTTAAATATGCTGAGGAATTTATGTTTTAAAGATGTCTGTGGTAACTACTGTATAAACCAAGGAATGCATTTATAATTGGGATATGTGTCACTGTAGCTCATCCATTAGTTAGGAGTCACGGGAACCTCTGGGGAGGTGGTGATTATCTAATACAAAGTTTATTCAATGACTTTAAAATATACTTTCCATTTGTGAATATTCAAATGGAATTTTAATATATGAACTTTATATTGTTGAACACCTCTTGTGTGAATTTGGGTTATAAAAAACTTCTATAATTAAAAACAAGTTGAGAAATGCATTGTCCTAAAAGCAAGTACTCCTGGTAAGAAAAATTACTCTTAACAAAATAAATATGCATCATATTCCATTGGAGGGGCTTTGAAAATATCTCTGAGTCTTCTGTAACCTCTATAAGCTTCAACTTTCTCTAGATTGTTGAATACTAGGTAGATTTGGACTGAAAATAAACAGTTAAAAAAAATGACTATATAAACTCCTCCTTCATCAAACATATTAAAGTCAGAAGAATGTGATAGGAAGAATTACATGCAACAGGATTCAAGATAATTGCTAATAAAGTGGTCAGAGCTTCAAAAAAAATGCCAATTTGCAAAACGAAGAGTTTGCTAGGATTTTACCTCTGCTGAAAAATTTGATTGCCTCGCCTTTCTGTACCAGCAAATTCCCCTCTATAATTTCAGCAAATAGTGTTAGCATGATATTCTGCTGCAGCTATTATAGATCCTAAATGAAACTCCCATTGTTTCAGTTTGGCTCTGAGTGGTTGAGATTAGAGGCAAATGATTTTTACTTGAAGATTCTTGCAAAACTTATCAAAATATCACTTTTATAAACATGTCCATGTTCTATATTGCTATGGGTTTAGAATCTTTTATTCATTGTTCTTGGGGTCTGAAAAAAAATTAACAAGCTAGTGGAGACTCACCAATTTTCAAATATAATACTTTTCATTGCTTACATATGCTAACCTGAAAAGTAAGCATTTAATAAAAATTGGACTGCTAGCCTTAATAGCAAACCATTTTCTTAATTTCCAAGGTATAAAAAAAAGAAGCATACATCATCTTTTCAAAGAGGTTAGAGAATTTGCACACTAGAAACCGGTGGATCCTTTCATAAAGTTGGGCTCACAATTCAGGTCAATATATATTTACTGAGCATCTATCATGCTCCAGATACTACGGGTTTAAGTATGAAAAAGATGAAGTTCTAGCTATTAATTAAGCAGATTATGAAAATTTTTAGAAAGTAGATGCATACCCAGATCATTTCAAAAAAGTTAAAAAATACGACGGCAGTGTTGTCATGGGAGAGGAACCCATATAGCTAGCACACCAGACATGAGGTGCTATAAGGTGGGCTTCTTGGAAGAGGGAACATCTGAACTGAGTTCAGCAGGATAACTGATAGAAAGACGAACAGGAGTTAACCAGATAAATAAGTGGGGTAAGGTTATTTTGGCCAGAAGCAAGAGCATGAGCCAGGATACAGAGGGAAGAAAGAATTCAGCGCATGTAGGAAATTACCAGGTCTCTGCTATTGCAGAAAAGCAGAGCAGCAGGAGTAAGTTCGGGTATGAACCAGACCTTGGGAGTCTTATCTACTTCACATCCTGTAGACTGGTTCTGAGGACAGGCCCAGGCGTTTAAGCAAGAGAGGCCATGTTCTCCTTTAGGTAAATCATTTCTCTGATAGTATGGAGGAGGCAATAAAGGAAGTTAGGATTAGAGGCAAGGGCAGCAGTTAAGAGACTACTACAATAGTCAATAAATTGAATAAATAATTATTAAATACCCATGGTATGTGTGTGGGGCGGGGAGGGTAGGGGGAAATTTGGGGGGCTGGGAGTGGTCCACACCAGCCCGGATAATAAAGGATGCATCATCTGAAGAGAGTGTTAATAATAAAACTGACTGAAAGTCGGTTTGATTTTTCTTATCACCATGGGCTAGTCATTCTAAGCAATGTCAGTGATAAAATATTCCTCCCCACCACTGGGTGGACCACTCCCACTGCACCCATCCTCCTTGGTGCCTCACCGCCAAAAACTTTTGTGCAAGGGGTCCTGCACTAAAGCTATCCAGGGACTGTCAAGATAAAGCCCAGGTGCTCACCCTTAAAGCAGCTATTGGTCTAATGGGGGAGATAAGGCACAGACCTCAAAAACCACAACTCACAAATACACTTTCTACAAATCCAACCTTCGCTAGTCAAACCATGAGATCGAGGGTGGGAGCCAAACTAGTCTTATGTACCCTAACTGCACATGGCCATCCCTGCTGAGGGCAGAGCCAGTATCATGCAGGTCATCACTTGGACCCCCATATCCTGACCTGATCCAGAAGGAGGTGTGATCCTTCTATGTCAAGTACTGCTCCGTACCTACCCATTCTTCCTTGCTGAAAAGTCACAGAGCCAGAAGTGCAGGGAAGCTTTCCCTGTCTCTGCTTTGTACCCACACCAGTGATGCATGAATAAGGAAACAAAAGACAATAGATATTGTCTCTAAATGCAATTGTTCAAGGGAGGTGGCAGTAACTGCGAGGAGAAGAGGGCACATTCTAGAATCAAAGTAGGGAGGTAGAGGAGTATTTTTCGGAGAAAGCTCCTGAGATCACTCTGCTCATAAGTAGCACCACATGCCCTGCGGAGTACAGGCTTTTATGCCAATATTTTCTCCCCACACCTCCCTCTTCCTTCTACCCCTTCACCTTACCGTTCCTCTGCACTACAGAAAAAATCTCAGGATACTGATACAAGAACAGGCATTATAAATCACCAAATCCAACCCACCAATTTTCAAGAGCAAAAGAAAGCCCCGAAGAGTTAAATGACGTACCAAAGTCGCACAATTGGCTAACGGCCGTCAGGAATAAATAAGAAAGTGTTGCCTCTTGAGGGGAGAAAAGACAAGGGTCAAGGTCTTATTTCTCAAAAGCACAGGCCCTTGGAGAATACCAAAGTGAACTAAAGCAAGGTGGTGTCTACGATTTGGAAAGGGGGGTGTGGGCCTCTAGGATTGTGATGCCACCACACCCACACACGGGGCCGGTGACATCCACGATGCCTGGACACATGCCACTATTTCAAGAGGCAGCACAGGAGATCACCGTGACTCCTGGCTTCCCACTCAATCTTTTGTACTTCCGTAGCAAGATCCTTTACTGAGACATTAATTTGTATGCAGTATTTTCCCTGTCTCCCTCTTATAAGCATGCAGCTAGGTCTTTGTTTCCCTGCCTTAGGGAGCATTGCAGGGCAGAGCAAAGGCTTTTAGAAATCACTGATTCTCCCTGCCCTTGGTAATACCTGAATTACTGAAGAGATGATGCGAGGTGCGTCCCAGAGGAG
This sequence comes from Diceros bicornis minor, assembly GCF_020826845.1. Classification (NCBI taxonomy): domain Eukaryota; kingdom Metazoa; phylum Chordata; class Mammalia; order Perissodactyla; family Rhinocerotidae; genus Diceros; species Diceros bicornis. The sequence goes on from NC_080743.1 coordinate 41,141,365, forward strand.
AGGGGAAAGAAGAGTCAACCTTCGACAAAACCAACAGAGGCAGAAGGAGGTTCCCCAGATGGAGAAGCGGCAGAGGTTTGTGGTTCCAGAGCACCCAGGAACTGCTTACTGCTCTGTGGCTAATCTGGGGAGGCAGCCAGACTTCAAAGGCTGCATCAGCACCTAGGAAGGTTGGGCTCTTGGCCTCATATACCCTCCCGATCAGACAGTGCCCTGCCCCATGTGCAGGCCCGGAACAGGCAGTCTTCAAACATCAAGCCGCAGATAAGGGCTCAAAGTTGGAATTAAGCTGATTTTAAGAAAAATTTTTAAGTGGCTTTATTTCTTGCACTCGTAAATTTTGGACTGAAATTTCCACCAGCTACCATCTGAGGTGTAAGTCATTCTAGAGACAGCTGGTGAAGGATCCATGTCTTTAAGACAGTCGAGCTATGCCTCGCTTCTTACCCTGAAAATGCTGCACTAACTGCCCAGCATGCTGTCGCTTCTCTTTAAATATTAATCAATAGCCTTTTAAATGTTATAATTATCTTTATTTATGACACACTTCTACCATTATCCCAAGATAACTGAAAATATTTCACTTTTAAAAATAATACTAGCTAACACTTATATAGCACTTACCATGTGCCAGGCCCTGTTTTAAGAGCTTAATATATATTAACTCATTTAAGCCTCATGATTATCCTATGAAGTGAGTCTTATTAAGATCATTTTAAAGAAGAGAAAGTTAAGGCACAGAGGGGTTAAGTGACTTGAACAAGGTCACAGAGCTGGCAAATAGTGGATAATGGATGGAAATCCAGGCAGCCTAGCTCTGGAAAACATGTACCATTAATTTTCACAAAAGCATTATAAGTAAGACGTGTGGGAGCTAGCAACTGCTGCCTCTGCTCTAATGGGACTGGATTCTTAAAAACAGAACAGACAAGCCGGCAGCAGCACAATCAGCCTCAGGAGTCTGGAGCCTGGGCCCTGTCTCTACAGGTTTCAGCTCGCCTTCCACACCTGCCCAGATCCAGGATCCTGAAGATGGCAGTGATGACAACAGTGATAATTTATTAAGCGCATAAAAAGAGCCAGTGCGCTAATACTCTACAAATACATTCTCTCCGTTAATCCACACACAGCAACTCTGGAACATAAATACCACTTCTATGCAATAAAGGACAGACTGAGGCAAAGAGATTGACCAGCTTCCCAAGGGGTGCACCGCTAAGTGGCAGAGCTAAAAGCTAAGCGCTGAACCGGGCAACGCCAACTACAAAGCTTAATTTCTTAACCACTTATATTGTCTGGCCTTCCACACACTGCACTTAACAGCATGCCTGTTACGGAGTAACAACGCAGGAAATATAATCCAACAAGGTCTTCATATTTGCCTAGGAAATGAGATGCAATTTTTATTCAAAATAGTATAAACAGATTTATTATAAGGAATATTACCATAATTGAGGATTGAAACTCTTGACTGAAGATGGTTTATGTTAGGATTATGCACATACAGACATGACCAACAATAAAGCACAAGATGGAAAAACATAATCAACCTCTATAAATTACTTAAAATACCAAAGTCATGCCCAAACTCTGTTTTCTACACAAATCCTAATGAAGACATTAAGGAAAAACACAGTATATGTATAAAGAATAAACAGAAACAGCATTTATTACATTTGTTTAGGGTCATTTCCCGATATTCTGCTAGGATTTTATTATCTAATCATATTAAAATCAAAGCAAAGACACATTAATGAAAGATCTGGAACGCTGTGGGGAATGAGCTTCCTTCTTTGCCTGGAACTATAGTGACCCAAGGTTGGCAGGTACTCGAGGGGCCATCTATGTGCCTACTTGCCCCTCTTTGCACAACTGAGGCCCTTTAGAGAGGCCCTTTCCCAGGCTGTCCAAGCACCTCAGGTGATCCTCTCTCTTCTATGACCTAGACATTCATGCAATAGCAAAAGTCCACCTACCTATAAGCCTTGACATTAAGGTCATATTCCTCCCTCCTCTCGAGATTAGCAATTAAGAGTGCCTATCCTTCTTCACTCTGACCAGGATGATTTCCCTGCAGCCTACTTCATTCAGCTCACTTTCTCCCTCCCCTGAGCATCCGGCATGATCCATGTCTGAGGCCATCCTTGCTACAACACATCTCTCAATAAAGTGCACTGATTTAGTGAATGGGCTCCCCAAGACTCCTAAATTAATTAAAAACATCTAATGCTTTTACTGGCTAAATTTTTATGAAATTTTTATAACTGTGGTTAAAAGCTCAGCTTCAGTGTTTATAACTTATGTGAACTCAGATACCTGCCTTAAACTCTCAGGGCAGCTTCCTCATCTGTAAAACGGGCATAATATCTACCTCACCAATTTTGCTGGGAGAATTAAAAATAAAGTAAATAAAAAGTCTAGTACATGAATAAATATCACCCTAATATTCACTCCATGGTTACTTCACCAACATGCTGATGAATGTATAAATCATATATAAGAATTTAAAGTTGTGGAGTACAATGAAATGTGCAGCATAAGAGATAAGCAGGAGCCGGCCCTGTGGCGTAGCAGTTAAGTGCACGCACTATGCTTCCGCGGCTGGGTTTCACGGGTTCGGATTCCGAGCGCTCACCAACGCACCGCTTGTCACGCCATGCTGTGGCGGAGTCCCACACAAAGCAGAGGAAGATAGACACGGATGTTAGCCCAGGGCCAACCTTCCTCAGCAAAAAAGAGGATGACTGGCATCAGATGTTAGCTCAGGGCTGATCTTCCTCACAAAAAAAAAAAAAGAGAGATAAGCAAACCATCAACTTTTCCCTCATTGTAGGGAGAAGAAGAAAAACTTAAAGCAAGGTCCCAGGGTCTATGTTTGTGCAGACTGGAGACGAGCAAAGTGAGAATTCTAGCAAAATGTACTCTCAAAGGATTATAGGTAGTTCAGTAGAAATTTCTAAGGCTTAATATTAACTTAACTTTATATTTTTAAGTGAAACCTACAATTGGGACTACACAGTAAATGGAATGTTTGGCTTCTAGCTGGCAGTGTCTTGTTACGGAAGCATCCTATGACAGTTAGTTCCCAAGCTACTTATCGAAACATGTTTATTTGAATTCTCCTCAACTCTTTTGCAATAAAGGTGTGGGACTCAGGATTTCTGAGGGAGTCAGTGCTGACTGTGCAGAGAAAATCCCCAAGGGAGAAAGTCAAGAGCCAATAAGAAAGTCAAAAGAACATGGGAAAAAAAGAAAGACGGGTTAGGCCAGTGTTCTTTAAGATTGAAGACAGAAAAATTCTTGCTTGCACTTTAATTCTACTTCACCTTACAAAAATCTCCTGCTATTCTACTTTGCTCAACTTCTTCTTTCCAAACTATTTTGACTTTAAAAATGAACTAAGCCTTGCCACATGTCCACATGATCTGTTCTTTATCTCTTACTGTTTTATGGGGGACAAAAAGGGCTGCCCCGCTATAGTTGTTGGACACTGCCTTGGCCTGTCTCCTGCGATTTTTCCGAAGCCTCACACCCACATCTTCAACTGCAACCTTAGAATTTTTTGTTCTTCTTTTAGCTTTTGACAATGCTGCCAATAGCAGGGGCCACAGAAATCAACAAGAGGGGGCAAGTCCTCTACTAGAGACAAGTAAGAAATCAACATGTTTTCAGAAGTGCCTGAAAAGTTCACCATGGATCCATTCCTGCCTCTGATACTTGGCAGCCAACAGACTGTGAACAAAAGTAGACAGGAGCCACATTTTCTTGCACATCTGGGTTTTTTTTTCCTATTTATGATTGATTGAATTGGTGCATCTTTTTTCTCTCATGCAGTTTGTGTTATTTTTCTTTTTTTTAAGATTGTCATTGCTTTCCTCTGTTGGCTAGGTGCCATGTTACTCATTAATTATTCTTATTTGTAAATAATTTTTAAAATTAGGAGTCAGAAAAAAAGATGTAAAGACATGGTCACAAATAAAGAGCAGTAAAATTTCCAGTCAATAGTAATTAAAAAACTGCATAGAGGATGTAACAACTACATGGCTGACCCTAAAATTCCATCAAAACTAGTAATCAGCCATATAATTCTACCCCTGAGAGACAGATATATGGCAAAATAACGCTTTCACAACGTGGCACTTATTTTTAATTTTTATTTTATTATATGAATTTGTATGTCATGACTAGGTTCAGTTTTCTATCTTGATTAGGGCCTTATCTCATTTGTGTCAAAAGTAAGACCACTATTTCCACCCCCGTTTTACAGATGAGAAAACTGAGGCTATTAATTTGCCAAAAGATTTCCACAGAAGCCTGGACTGAAACCCATGTTTTCAAACTTTAAGCCCATATTGCTTCCTACCAGTGAAAGCAAGAATTTCTGTCACTGCCAGTTATTGGCCAGTTACCCTGCACCAAGCACTGTGTGTGGAGTGCTTTGCATGTTATGACCACACAAGCAGGAAGTAATGAAGTCAGGAATCTGCATCTAGATTTTTGTGATTCAGGGCCCAAACTCAACCAACATACTCTATTGCTATATACTATGCACAGGCATTCTCAAAGCATGTTAAAGTTACATAACATTATCACAAATTAAATAACAGTCAAATTAAAACCTTTTCAAATGAAGATGAAAAATAGGAAAACGGGGGGTGTTTTTTGCCTTTCAAAAATGTTATTGAAAAAATTGGCAAGGCACATGAAGTGTGTTTGTTCTTGTGCTTCAATGATGATTAATGAACTCCTTTTTGGAGAGGCAAGATCTGCACTTGGCATTAATATTATGAACTTTTCTCATCTCAGTAGCTTCTCTTTAGGTGGGAAAAGTGGTTACATAAGGCAGTGATTAATGAGATGCCACAAATGTTGATTTAGTCCTAGATGGGGATTTTTTTCCCTCTCAAATCTAAATGCTTCACCAAAATTAATGTTAAGTCACACTACAAATATGAGTAAAGTGCCGATTCGAGTTGAAAATACATCATATGCTCAACCTGAGTCCATATGCTTTTTTCCAATTTCTTCCTGTTTTGCTAGAAAAAAGCATCCTTGAACAGTCTGAGATTCCAAGAAGGTGCTGCCATTTCATTTTTTCAAAACCAGTGGCCAGATTCTGTTCTTGGATACTGCTTGAATTTAAACGGAAGACACATAACTTTTAAAATATGGGATCCCCAAAGCATGGCATTACATTTTTTAAATGGCAAGTTTCTTCCCCTAGGAGTTAAAAGCTATAATATTAGCAATATAATTGTAGGTAGTGGTGGAGAAATACATGAATATTTTCATTTTTCATCCATCGAATGCTGTTGATGTGCTCTAAACAAACTGAAACAAGAATTCTCAGTCCCAAGAAGCAAAGTTCTGCCCTGATTTGAAGGCATCACGTGATTCGTTTGGGCCACTTAAAATAGTAGGAAGCTACGAGCAGAAGCGTTGGTATCTGGGCATCCAAAAGCATGGTCCCTGAACAGATCCTCAGGAGCAATATGCCAGGAAACGAAAGTTGTTATTCTACCTGCTTACAACTGGCTTCCCCAAGAAAGACTACTTATGAAACACCTAATGTTTTCATGACAACATATAAAACTTCCTAAATTAGAGCTCTAAAACAGAATTTCCACATTGTTTTGGAGGACACATCCACAGCATCTTTCAAATAAAGTAGAAGTTGTAATTTTCTTATGTTGATGAAAAATTATTAAAATTAAAGATCTTTTAAAATAATAGGTCTAGTCTTGGCCCCAGGAGAAGCTGTGTAAATTTAGATGAGAAGGGATTTGTAAAATTAAGGAGGATGTATAGTTACAAGAGAAAAAGAGAGTAATGGGAGGAGGAGATAACTCTGAACTGAAATGAATAGCCGCAAGATATTTTTTCCTTCTACTTCCAAACAGCCTTGGGAGAGGTAAATCTAGTTATATTTTACAAGCAAAAAATAACTGATTATCTTAATATTAAATACTTGTATTTGTTTAAAATATTATTCCCTTACTATCAATACACAGCATATATTGTGACATATTTTGCATAAGAAAACTTATGATCTAAGCAAAATATGTGTATAAATACAGCACAGAATAAAAACTACACAATGCAATATGGTTGTGAAGCAACACATAAAAAAGGTAAATTTAAATTTTATAAAATGCTATACTATAAATCCTTAAAAATATTTTGATGTACCGTACATTTTGGAATGGCTCACAGAATTTTAATCTATTAAATAAAAATAACTTAAATGGCATGGGTCAAATGCTACATAAGTTAAACAATAAGACTAGAAGTAAATATTTAACAGACATCATAAGAGAAGAACTTTCTAAGCATAAAAGTAACAAAAAAAGACCATAAATAAAATAGAAATAACTATGACATGCAAATTTTAAACTTTATATAGAAACAAATAATAAGCCAGAAAATTCTTTCAATAAATATAAGGTTGATATTATTTTTATATATATATATATATAATATATATATGAATATATATATATAATATATATATGAATATATATTATATATATATGAATATATATATATAATATATATATCTGCTTACAAATAATTTACAAAAGCACTAAATCCTGAACAGAAAAATGGGTAAGGTATAAATAGATAATTCACAGAAGAACAATACAAATAGCCAACTATATTGCCAGAAATCAAGTAAGTTCATAGTATGGTATGAACTACTATATATGAATAGTAAGATACTATTCTTTTCTCATCAAATGACAAAGTAAACAGAATAATAAAATGTTGGTAAGCAGAGTAAGACACAGTCTCATACATCAGTAATGGTGGGGATATAATTCAATGTCACATTTCTAAAAGGCAATCTGGCAACATACATATCCAGATCTAGCAATTCATATGTTTTGATCCAGAAATTCTACTTCTATGACCATATTTTTTTTTTTGTGAGGAAGATCAGCCCTGAGCTAACATCTGTCAATCCTCCTCTTTTTTTTTTTGCTGAGGAAGACTGGCCCTGGGCTAACATCCATGCCCATATTCCTCCACCTTATATGGGACACCACCACAGCATGGCTTGACAAGCGGTGCGTTGGTGCTCACCGAACCGGTGAACCCTGGGCCGTCGTAGCAGAGCACGCCCACTTAACCGCTTGCGCCACTGGGCCGGCCCCTATGACTCCATTCTCAAATAATAATCAGCCTTATATTCATGCACAGATGTTCCTCCAAGTAGTATTTATAACAATGAAAATTAGAAAGACTACTGTCCAACAACCAAATTTGCTAAAACCACTTCATATTGTTTTGAAGACTATTTAACAATTCAAGATACCCTTCAGAGGGTATGACTAGTACCATCTTTTACCCCAGTCCTACCTGGCCATGTCACTCCTCTGATGAAAAGACTCATTCTGCTCTTCAGAATAGAGTCAAATTTCTTGATGTGGAAATAAAGATGCTGCCTTGGTGGCCTCTTAGCTCTCACCACACATAGCTGTCCCTCTCAAACCCTAGCCATTCTGTGCTCTCTCCAACTCAGGGCCTTTGCTGGGCTATTCCCTCTGCCTACAACCCTCTTGTCTCCATTAACAGTCTGCTGATCCCCTACTCATACCCTGGACCTCAGTTCAGACATCATTTCCTGTTGTCCACGTGTCTACCCTGTGTGTCCCTTTTAAGCACGTATTTCCCTGATCTCAAATCTTACCTTTGCTCTGTGACACTGTATGCTATGCGAGGGAAAACACATCTTATTCATTCTTGTAAACTTAACACTGAGCCTGCATACTTGTCAAATGGTTGAATGAACAAATATGCTCATGAAACAAAGTTAAGTGATAAAAGCAGGATACCAAATTGAAAATGCAGACATTTTATAAACATATGGCTACACACAAAGAAAAGAAGTACTAGGAAAAAAACATAAAACAAAATAAAAGTGTAAAGGTGATTACATGAGTGAGGGGATAACAGGTAATTTGTCCAGGAAACTTTTCTCTACTTCCTTATGTTTTCTGAATTTTTTTAGAACATACTTTTCAAACTGCAAAACTCTAATTTATCAAAGAAGGTCAACTGTTATTAAAAAAAAAAAGAAATATGTGCTGTCTCACCTTTAAATTCAGAAAAATATATTGAAACAATATGTATAAACAGTATGAAATATCATAAGCCAAATGAAAAATACTTTGACAACAAATATCTATTGTGTTGCTGTCACTATTACTGTTATCCAAAAGACAACATTCCAAAATAATCTGAAAGCAGTCTTCCAGAACTGAATGACATTTAAAAATTATACATTAATGTAAACAGTTAACTCCTTAAAATGGCTTTTTAAAAAATTTCAACTGCATTCAAGTTTAATATTTAGACTGCCAGAAATCATTCTTTCCATTTCAAAACTGTCGGGCCGGCCCTGTGGCTTGGTGGTTAAGTGCACGCGCTGCGATGCTGGTGGCCCAGGTTCGGATCCCGGGTGCGCATCGAGGCACCACTTCTCCGTCCATCCTGAGGCTGAGTCCCACATACAGCAACTAGAAGGATGTGCAGCTATGACATACAACTATCTACTGGGGCTTTGGGGGGAAAAAATAAAATAAATAAAATCTTTAAAAAAAAAAAAAAACTGTTAAGCAGAGCGAGTTCTGCTGGGTGTCATCCACCCAGCGTGTTTCAGTGCCAGTGTCTACAGTTGTTTGTTTCAGAACCTCTAATTAGCTGCCTTATCTTCTGCTAGGGATTCTTCTGGTGCTAAGTTTTAATCGTCCAAATTAATTGAAATACTGTAGCAATTTCAGATTAACATTTTCAAAATTAACAATGCATAAAATAAAATCACCCATAAATCTGCTTTATAACAGCAGCCACTAATGAACTCTGCAAAACAGACCAGATCGCACTGCTAATTTGCTATATACAGCTAAACTTCAGGAAATAAGCCTTCCTCTGTCCAAAGCTTGGCATAAGTAGGGGACACAAAAGACCTCTAGAAGAATGAGGTCTCTGGAGCCAAACCCTGCAATTAAGTCCTAGTACCAAACAGGTGCTGGGTGACCCTGAGTAAATTAACCTCTCAGAACTTTGGTTCCCTCCACTGGAAATTAGCAATATCTCCTCTTGGAGTTTGTGGCAGACAGACTTTAAGATGAACCCCAACAATCCCTGCCTCCTGGTATTCACATGCTTGCTTAATCCCCTCCCCTGAACGTGGGCAGGACCTGTGACTTGCCTCTAGTCAATAGACAGGTGATGATGTCATTTTCATGATTGTGTTACATAAGATTTTAATTTCCATCTTGCTAGGAGCCTCTATCACTTTTTTGGCTTCCACACTTTAATGAAAAAAGCAGTCATGTTGGGGACGTCCATGTGGCTAAGAACAGAGGATATAGCCTCTGGCCAACAGTGAGCTAGGAATTGAGGACCTCAGTTCAATAGCCCCAAAGGAACTGAATCCTGTCCACAAGTACATAAGTGAGTTGGGAAGTAGATCCATCCCCAGTTGAGCCTTCAGATGAGATACAGCCCTTGCTAACATCCTGAGTGAGGTCTTGTGAGAAATCCTGAAGCAGAGGACCTAGTTAAACCATGCCCAGATTTCTGATCCACAGAAACTGTGAGATAATAAACGTGTGCTATTTTAAGCTGCTAAATTTATGGTAACTTGTTACATAGCATTAGAAAATTAATATAGGAATGTAAAAGTATTAGTAATAACCATCACCACCACCAACATTTAAGGAGCACCTACTATGTGCTCAATCTTATCGATAAATGCTTTATCTACTATCTTATTTAATCTTCACAATGACCGTAGGTCATGTCTGCTACTCATCACCCCCATTTTTGAGATAATAAAACAGATTTACTTGCCCAAGATTATCAACTAACTAGTCAGTGGAGGGGCAGGACACAAATCCAGTTCTATGTCCCTGCAGAGCCCTCAGTCTGAACCACTGCACAAGGCTGCCTCTGATGGTTAAAAGAGTTCACGTCAGTGAAGGTACCTAATATGCCCAAGGAGGAAAATGTCTGAAACTCGTCACACACAATAACAGATGTACATTATAATCTGCTCAAACCAAACTTCTCCTTTTCCCCTTCCCCATTCTGTTGTAAACACAGCCCTTCTTTCTTATAGAAAACAAATTTCATGTGGACAGTCTGAGTCAGCCCCCTCCCCCTTTTGGAAGTGGGCACAATCACAGAGCACCCCAGCTGCAGCGATCACCTCAGAGATGAGGAGACGGTCTAGGCCAGGCCAATTAAAGACCTCCTTGGGATTGTTGTTAGATTTACTGGGAAAAAGGTATTCTATTTTCTCTGGAATTACTAGCTGGGGGTACAATATATGCTGAGAGTTGCTAGTGTGTAACTTTGCTTCCAAATGAGACAAACCTGTGTGAGATGTCTGTTGACAGGAAATCAATAGAGAAGAAAGGACAACTGAGATACAGGGAGAAATGGAACTCTGATGCTGTCGTTTGAGCACCTGGATCCAACTCTCCCTGAAGCCAAAACACTCTGGACCTCCTAGTTACCTAAGTCAGTAAATCCATCAGTCTTTTCTTTTTTTCTCTTAAACTAGTTTGAAATGGGTTTAGTCACTTGACAAACAAAAGCGCACTGAGTGATAGAAAATTGAGCTGACTCAAACCTAGTAAGAGACTGATAACTTTATTTAAACATCTGTAGGTTTATGTGAATTTACTTTTACTGAGGTACTTGTTAGATATTTTGTCTCCTTGTCCTGCGTCCTTCTTTAGCTCACAATGAATTCTCCCTCATCTGCCTTCCTAGTCAACTACACCATTCATAACCTACACCACACACTTTGGTGGTTCCCCACATACTACACAGTACTATTATTAAACATGTTATGTTTGTATGTCTTCTCTCTCCAACAAAATTTCAAGTTCCTCAAACACAGGAAAACTTCCATGTATTTCTAATATCTATGCAGAAAAAAATGAATCTCAAAAGAAAAATTATCTGTAAAAAACAATTATTAAGAACCTAACATCAGCTTTACTTTTCATTCAAATTAAAATTTAAAAAGATAAATAGGGCCGGCCCCGTGGCTAGGCAGTTAAGTGCGGGCGCTCCGCTGCTGGCGGCCTGGGTTCGGATCCTGGGCACACACCGACGCACTGACGCACTGCTTCTCCGGCCATGCTGAGGCCGCGTCCCACATATATCAACTAGAAGGATGTGCAGCTATGACATGCAACTATCTACTGGGGCTTTGGGGGGAAAAAAATAAATAAATAAAATCTTTAAAAAAAAAAAAGATAAATAATTGCCAATATGAGTCCTTTTGACAGAAATTCCATAAACTGCACTCCAATGTTCTAATTAATTTCACAACTAGTCTCACTATTTGTATATAGAACTTCTGTATCATAAGATCATAAACAATTATGATATTAAGGATTACTTTATCAATGTCCTCTCTCCTGGTATCAGTTGGATATTACTTGTATCCAATATTGTTATTTGAAGCCAATAGTTTTGTTTTGTTTTTTTTTTTTTTGGTGAGGAAGATTAGCCCTGAGCTAACATCTGCTGCCAATCCTCCTCTTTTTGCTGAGGAAGACTGGCCCTGGGCTAACATCCGTGCCCCTCTTCCTCTACTTTATATGTGGCATGCCACCACAGCATGGCTTGAAAAACGGTGCAGAGGTCCGTGCTGGGGATCCAAACCTGTGAACCCTGGGCCACCAAAGCGGGAACGCACGAACTTAACCATGACACCACCAGGTCAGCCCCATGAAGCTAATAGTTTTGACTCAACTGGTTCCTTTCATTTACCTTACTTCAGACTAAAGCTCTCAAACAAGGTTACTTGGTTCTCAGGAGTTGTTGGCTCATAAGAAATTTCTGAGGTTTCTTTGTCTACTTAGCATTACAGGGCATGTTCTTTTTCTTCTGAAATGGAATAGTATTAGACTACCAGGGCCACAGATATAGCAAAGGAAGCCCAGCCATACCTGACCTTCCAAGTAAGCAATATTTTATAAATGTTAAAAGCAGCTCACCAAGTTTGAGACTTCCTTTTCAGAATTTTTTTCTAAATATTGAATATATACTTTATTCTCTAAAATTACTATAATAACAGAAATTATAAGTTAGAAGGGCATAAATGACCCATAAGTAGGTTTTGTATATAATACTCCAAATGTTTTATTTCAATAATCACATTACTGATGCTGTCTCCCACCTAAGGCACCCCTGTGTATCTGTTCAAATATTCATCTTGCCTCATTCCTACGCTGGAGGGACTTGAGCAGTGTAAAGATTGGCTTGGCAAGGTGTGGACAAACCTGCCAGATGACAGCAATAGTGACCCTTTGTGAACTCGGAATAAGACTTTAAAGGGAGAAATAAATCCTCCCCAAACCCCAAAAGATGTGAGCCAGGGACTGTGATGGACATTTCAGAAATCTGTCATCATGGCAAAGGGAATGAGAAAGGTAGTCCTGGAAATAACTACCAGGGGATCAACTGCCTTAGTGCAAAACCAGCCTTATTGTCCATAGTTTAATAGAAGCTTGAGAACAAATCAGCTGCTTTAAAAACCAAAGCAGGCTCCTCAGCACTCATTCACAGCTTGGATTTCTCATTGCTCTGCAATGAATCTTAATCACTGGGTTCTATTGCCCCAGTTTTCTCAAGTTCATTCTTTCAATGTGAAATATATTTTTACACATTTACAATTATGCTCCCAATATTTAGATTAGGATTTATATTTGATGAGAAATTAGTTTTAGAGGTGACAGAAAAGACAAAAGTAGGTTTGACTGATTAATATGGAAACAATGTAATCTATGGATACTTTATTACTTAGTTATAGACAAAAGCTCATTTACTAAAGCCTTCAAGAATACACATTTGTCTCCCTCAAAAAAAAGGAGAAAAAGAAAAAATGTATTTTTAGATCAGTGATTTTAAAAATCCTGGGTTGCTATTTTTCTCAACAATGTTTTCTATTTGGAAACTAAAAATATAAAATTTCTCTATTGAGCAAACTGGCATTATGTTTAAAAGCAAATCTAAAAGAAATCAACAATTCTGTCTGGATTTGGAATGAGTTTAACAATTCTTTGAATTTAAAACATTAAGGAAAATTGTACTGAATTGTAATTCAATACAATAAACTAGCATAAAATTTTTATTTATATACATAAAAACACATATAGACAATCCAGCTTAAAAGCAATTTGAGCCCACATTTGCCTCTCTCTTTTCCAATTCCTTTAGCTTTTTTGCACATACTACATAGTTAGATCTTTTTATATGTTTATCAGACTATTCACTAACTGTTTTTATGACACTATGTGATACCATAGTGAATCAGTATATAGAGCAGTATACGTATATTAAAATATTTTTATATGTACATTCATAGACATGCATTTATGCAATGAGGACTTTGTGCCTGTATCTACTCCTTCCTTATGCAGAATATAAATTCCTCATGGAGAGGGGCCATGTTCTATAATTAATGACATTGCTGGTGATTGCTGTATAAGACACGAAGTCGGTAATGAAAGAAAGATTTCTTGAATTCCTTTCTTCATACACGAACAAATAGGAATGGCATTATATATCAATCCTGCCCACTTGAAAGAGAAAGTGACCATCTTTGAAGATGTCTCTGCTAAGAAACAGTAAGACATCTCCTCAGTGAATAAGAAAAGACAGTGCTTCTAAGCCACGTTTCTCTTTGTAATTAAGAGTTTAACAATGAGCACATGAGAAGCAAGAGCTCTCAGAAAGAATTCTTTTAGCAATTTAACCATTATCTGTTCATTTACTATTCAAGGTTATTGCAAACCACATGAGTAACTTAAGATCAGAAAGAGAATGAGGTACCTAAATGTTTCCCATCTACTCCACCTAATCTTTAGGCAGCACAACACACAACAATGGCCTGAATTTTTTAAAAGCTAGTGACTATGGACTTAAATACAAGATGCCATGAGTTCCACAAATATAAGACAATTTTGTAACAGTCTAAAAACATGGACTTGATTAAAAGAATACATGTCCTGGTATACAGATTTGCCACATGCAAACTAAAATAAATCTTGTATCTTCCATACTTAGACAGAAGGAAATTTTTAAAGCTCAGTATTAAAATTTAATTGGTAACTTCGACCTTGAGTGCCACTTTAGATGAAAAATATTACAGCAGTGCTCAGATTTTCTTGAGATTTATGATCTCATGTTCTTGAAAAAGGCCTAGTACCTCTGTGTTCCTGAAATAATTGATCTGTCTCTGACAAGTGTTATTTTCCTGAAACCAACATCTGTCTCAGGAAGAAAAGTACAAACTGATGAAAATACCTTGCTATATTTAAGAAATCCAAAAGAGCTACCAGAATTTGCATCTAACACATTACTATATTTATAAAAGCAGTCAAGATCATAAATTGATAAATTTCTTAGCACACAATAGAAGATAAGAAAAACTAACTAAACTGCACAGCCATTCATAAATATTATCTATAAAGATTAATCATAGTTATTAATAAATAGTAAATGTTTTAAATGTGCTAACAAGCCACAATGCAAACCTACAGTTCACCTCTTTCTTGGTTTGAATAGAAACTCACAATATACATTTTCAACCTTGGGAGAGTTTCTTTCTTTGTTTCTTTTTTGCTATCACAAACACTACTAACTTCATCAAAAAACTCTCAACCACCACTGTTGATTGTGTCTCTTCTTAAAGAAAAGCAAAATATCTCGGAAGCCAATACATAAGCAGAGAATAACAACAATCTGAAATTACTATGATTACATAACTTCTAGCTTCAATGAAAATTCAGTATAAAATTCTGGGTCTTTAATTCTGGGTAATTAATTTAGCAAAGAAATAACTGACAAATATTATTGATTCTCCCACACATGACAAAATGTCCAATATTAAATAACATGCTCTACCACAAAGTAATTACTATAATAATTGCCACCTCTTAGCATTTACTACACACTTGGCACCGTTATAAATACTTTACACATATTAATTAATGCAATGCTCGCAACAGCTTTGTAAGGTAGGTACTGTTATTAGTCTCCTTTTACAAATGAGGAAACTACAGCACAGAGAGGAAGCAAATTGCAGAAGGTCAACAGCAAGTAAACAGCCAAGTTGGGTCCCTGGCCCAGGCAATGTGGCTCAGAGCCACGCTTCCTACCACTAGATTATTCCACGTTCCATTAGTGCATTGGTCCACTTTGTCAGTAAGAGGAATTTAAAAAGGAAGAGAGCCAATGCATGCAGAAAAAGTATATAGACATTCATTAATACTTCTAACCAATATTTACTAAGCACCTACTACCCAAAGAACTATGCATTAAGTTCCTTTCCAAAACAAAAGGTCTACGGAGAAGATATATAATATATAATTTACCTTTGTACATGGCTCTGAAATTTTGACCTGATAGAGTGGTTATGTCTGACCTCCTAAACTGTTGAATCTCTTTTTTCTACAAGCCACCCTAAATGAGGCCCTGGAAAGCAGTCAGTGTATTAGCACTGGAGAAGTCACTAAATTAACTAGAAGAGAGAGGGTTAAAGAAACTTCCATGGTAAAAGACTAACGACAAATAATGCCCCTTGGAAGGAGTTCGTCCATGCCAAAGAAGCCTTAATTTTACTGATCCCTTGTTTAAACAGCTTGGAGTAAAAAAACTCCCACACAACTGTGGAAATCTGCTAAACAGTAGTCACATCAGGATCAACTCAAAAGACAGTTAGCAAGCAAGAGTTAACTTTGAAGAAAAAAGCTTTGTGCTGCCAACAGAAAGAGGCAAAGATACAAAAGACAACCAACCCTAAACAGATAATGCAAGCCTAACATCAAAGGACACCTACAGAGAGAAATAGTTATCACATTAAGACCTACAACAGGCAAGATCATCAACTACTTGTTTTTTTCAAAAATGTGGAAAAATGAGAAAACACTCATATATAATTATTATAACTAATGGAAAGGTATATATATATAATTATAAACATAACATATAGCACCACTTCTTTTGCATTTGTAAGTTTATTCTTCATGAAATTCTAAAATCTTTGGACAAACAGGAATACCAGAAGAGTTCTTCCTGTACAAAGCCATCACCTTTAGGATAAAGGGGGATAAACTATTTTATTATTGGTCCACTTTGTCATATTCATAATCTGTGAATTCGCTATACCTCCTTTTAAATAATCTAAGGGTTCCTAAAACTTTTGGCAATAAAGTAAATTGTTTATAGTCAAATGTGTTCCTACTGACACACTATAAATACAGAAATCATTTCCCTGGGGGAAAATGGATTAAATGAAAATGCCCATAGAAAATATTTTTAAAATAACATTTATAAAGGTTAGATAATTTTCTGAGACAGAAATACTACAATTCACACAAAATAAGGAAAAGAAATATTATGTTCACAGTCATACACTCTTACTAAACAGAACAGAAGAAGTTGCTTCTAAATATTATTGCAGAGTCCTCTGCAAACAATATTGTCTTGGGGAAGTCAGAACTATTAAAAAGTTAAACCAGACTCCTATTTTTTTAATGGCCTCAATTTTGTTCTGTAGTTAAAAGATTTAAACTGATCTCAGGACACAAGTGAGGCAATTTCTAGCCAGAGGCAACAAAGCTCCTATAAATCTTTTCAGACAGCTCATAAAAGGGCATGGCTACCATGGGTGTGGTTTCAGTTAAAAGCTATAACGCTTTGAAAGCTAAACTTTACAACTAGGTGAACACTGTTCATGATGAGAAAACAAAACACATACTCCAGATTATTTTTGAGCAAGACTATTCTATATTTCATGTTCCACTTGATTTATTATCAAGTTCACATATTTAGAATACTTTAGCCATGAATACTTTTACCTGCAATAATATGACCATGTATATAACAAATCTTTGGTAATTAAACTATGGAAAGCATTGCTTAATGGATGAAAAAATAATTATACTAAATAATGACAGGGCAAACCTCATGATGTTAAATAGAAAACAACTGAATGATCTCTGCAGACAAATAATTGGCCTCCAGAGAGGATACTTGCTCACAAAGTCCTTAAATTCATTCTTCCATTATAAAATAGTATAGATATAGGATGAAGAAAAGTAATTTCCCAAATGGGGAGGGCATCAAAGTTGTCTGGTTTATGAACTCCCCCAGCCCCTTAGAAAATGCTAATTTTTTTAAGTGCCAGTTTGTTTGTTGATTTTCTTTCCACATTTAGAAGGGGACAAGGGAAAGGTGTTGGATATGTTAGCGTTAACCAGATACCCTGAGGCTGTTCAGGAAGCAAATAACCAGCTCAATTACTGATTGTGGAAAGACTGTGGTACTGATGGTTATTCATCATGTGACCTTGTCCTAGGAAGCAATGTCATGTAAATGATTTACACACTATGCCATCGCCTCCTGGTCACACATTATATACCAAACTGCGAGGGACAAAGGCCAACAATCTGACTTTCTACAGCAGTTCCCATATACTTTCATAATTACTTAACTGAAGTCATGATTATAGATGTATAATCAGAAACACACCTGGATCCACCTGTCTGGGGCTTCTTCGGAGTCCATTGGTCCGTTTCTGTGCAGAAAGGTAAAACAAAGCAAAATGAAGATTTTGTATTATTAAATTGCATTACTTTGTGACACTTCGGAAGGCCAACGAATGTTGCACTTTTTCCATTTAAGAGTGACTAAATATGATCAAAACATTTGGTTCTAAAGTTTGTTTTTATAATTCAACCTTTCTGTTTCTCTCATAAGTCTTCCACCTGAACATCATTACATTTGATAAGTCATAGATGTCTTATAACACTATGGGAAAAAAATATCTTTTCATTTGCCATCTCTGGGTATTATGACTCATTTTGTTTTTGGAGTCATAATGACTACAGGAATTATGAGAACAAAGCCCAGACACCCATTCTTGGTTGGAAAATGCTCCCAGCAAAAACATATGATCTCCAAAACTCTAAGTCAGCTACTTCTAAGGCCTGACAGACCAGAGACTGGAGAAGTATACAACCCAAAACAAAGATCTCAAGCTCTGACTTTAGCCAACACTTCAATGAGAATGGGGTTTTAATTATGGATCAGTTGTACCTGAAAACTTTAAGAAACAAAACAGGCATGCAGCTTGTGAACCAGGAAAGTAAATTCTTATTACAGAAAAAAAATTCATAAGAAAAACTGTACATTACAAAAATTATAGATAAGATTCGAAACAAGAGAGATTTTAAATCTTTGAAAATACATAGTTACATGTTCAATTTCACAAGCGTTAAATTCATTCCTATTTAATTACTACAGTAATTAATAAGGATTTGATTTTCACTTTTTATTATACAACTGGATGAAATGTTGAGTCTAAAACTACCATATAATTCAGATTTTCACAACAGCAATTTTCTTTCTATGTGTCTTGGGGCTTGTGCCTGTGTGTAGAGACTTAGTTTCATTTAGAGCACAACTGGCTTCGCTAAGCACACATTAGCCACGGGTTTTTCTTAGGGTTCCTCCTGTTATTTTCATTCACAAGTTAAACGGGTGAAATGGGATCTTAGCAGCCTTCCAAAGGGCCTCAAAGCCATATCAAGCAGACTTTCAGGGATCTCAGGTACAAACTGGAGAAATTTTAAAAATATAATTTTTGTTTTTAATCCAACTACTTCCAAAATGAATTTGTAAAAGCCTAATATGATCATTAAAATCAGCAATGAAGCTATGTTGGAACAAGATGGATAGCTGTACTGGAAAACCCATAGTATAAAGAAAGCCATTGTGAGTGAGAAGAGAATGGAGCTCTGGGCTTCTTGGTAGCCAAGGCACAAAAAGGAGAAGGACTATGAGTTCCAGATTCCTATCTGATAACTTAGAGGAAAATTGCTTTAAAAAAAAACTCTTCATCTGAAATTTTATAAAATTTTTTGGAGCTCTCCATATAAAGGACAATGAACACACTGACAATATTTTCAACAGGAAAATATATAATGATGGATATCTTGTTGCTATTTACTTCCTACATATCCATGCACCTTCTTAATGTACAATAGAAGCTGTCCTTCTACTGCTCTTATATCTTCTACTAACAAAGTGCTTGCAAGGCAAGAAAGGAATTCAACCTTTGGGTCTTACTTCTGGAATTCCTAAACCAGAACTATTTAAAAACTATAAACTTAGAATGTGAAAAAGAGTGCTTGAGTTCAAGAGCAACTCTATATTACCTTGAAGTTAGGATTAAAATAGGGAGCATGGGGCAATTATTAAGAGTATGGATTCTAGAATCAGGCTGCCTAAGTTCAAATTCAGACCCTGTCACTTGGCACCTGTTTGATCCTGAGCAAGTCAGTTAATGTCTCTGTGCCAGTTTTTTCATCTATAAAATGGGGATAATAATAGCACCTACTTCACGGCATTTGTGGTAAGAATTAAATGAGTTAATTTATGTTAAGTGCTTAGAGCAGTTCCTGACACATCATAAGGATTATTAAGTGATAGTTTATTATTATTGTCATTATTATTAACTTCATGGTATTTTGAATGTTTAAATTCACATAAAGGATAAATTCTTGTACTAAGTTATTGCCCTACTGCTTATGTTTTAGGTTTTTCCTCCTGAAAATCCTTGAAAATCAGTGACCCTGAGAACAAAAACTCTTCTACAGGAAGAGTGTGCAATGGAATAAACTATGATCCGGTGCATTTGAAAAAAAAAAAAAGGGAGGGAATTTCAGCTACTTAGACCAAGTGTATTTGGATATGAGATTCATTACACTTTAAAAGCACCTAAAAAGTGTTTTATATTGTAAAAAATTTGGAAATGTTTAGCAGAACATATTTAAACAATTTTAAAATGCAAATTTCAATTGTCATTGTCATACCCCATCCAACATACTCCCCTCCTCCACCTATATTCTCAAAAGCCTGGAATAGAGTTGGACAAGACCTCATCCCCAGCATGGGGAGGAGAGCATATCTAGTAGCCACCCCTGGGAGCCCTCAGTTACAGCCCCATGAGATCAGGGGAATCAGTCTTCAGAACCTTCTCAATCTCCTTTGATCTACCTAGAAAGGGGGGAAATAAAACAACTAACCAACCTAACTTTACTTCTTGCTTCATTACCTTGTCTTTCTCTAAAAGAAATACCTTTACCATCCAACAATCTCTCTTCTTGCCTCTTTTGGGAGAAACCTAATTCTCTTTGTTGATTTTACCAACAAAAGCCAAGGTTCATTTGCTATATGGAACCAGCTTTGGTTCCTCTACCTATTTTATTTTATTATTTTTGTGTGTGTGTGAGGAGATCAGCCTTGTGCTAACATCTGCCAATCCTCTTCTTTTTTTTGCTGAGGAAGACTGGCCCTGGGCTAACATCCATGCCCATCTTCCTCTACTTTATATGGGACGCCGCCAAAGCATGCCTTGCCAAGCAGTGTGTCGGTGCGCGCCCGGGATCCAAACGGGTGAACCCTGGGCCGCTGCAGCAGAGCGCGCGCACTTAATCGCTTGCGCCACCGGGCCGGCCCTTTGGTTCCTCTAGCTATTTTAAAGGTAGAAAAACTCACGTCAAGGAATACGTTTAAAATAGATATGTATTAAATAGATATGTAATGATAATACTTCCTGGACCTAGAAGCGGCTTCTGAAGGTCCACTCCAGAATGGGATGTGAGATGAACATCCCAGGTGTGGTTATGGAGGCCCATGGATCCTGTGGCTACTGAAAACTGACCTACCTTGAGAAGGAAGTATAAAAGTAAAAATTCACAATCATGGCTATTGAAAGGGGAACAGAATAAGACTACAAATTGGTACATGAAGACAAAGAAGATCTTCAGGAAATGGAAAAAATAATTGCAGAGCTTACAAGAGGGCTGCATCTTTACCTCTGGGAAGACTCCTGAACATCATTTAACCATCTGCCTCGGAGCGTGAAAGCACCTTCCACACAGTCTCCACGGGGAGGTATGGAGTAAAAGATGCTTCTTAACATTCTTTTGCTACACCTCTCTCTTAAACCAAGGCTAAAGTTTCCAAATGGGTTGGCCAGTATAAGAGTTTACTATAATTATCTATCCAAAGTAGACATTTCTACCAGAATCACACATTAAATAAAAATCACACTTATTATACTCAAATGTTAAGCAAGTCACTAAAACACTGATGCTAAATTTTAAAAAATCAACATGAAAATTAATTCCTTTCATAATAGGCTTACATATAATTTTTAAGAGTATAAAAATGCCTGGAGAGAATTATTTATCATCATGTGATAATTATTAACCACTTCTTATTAGCACACTTTCTTTCTGTAAATACACCCACTACACATTACTAAAATAAAATCAAATGAAATCATCCTCCCCAGAAAAAAAATAATACATATATCTAATAGGATAAATGTAATATAACACTGAGTTTAGAGGTCTACAAGGAAATGTGTCTCAATAATCTAATAACAGCATGAGGGTAAGAGAAAAAAGGCTGCCTTCCAAGATCTTCATTGGCACTGCTGGAAGAATCCTTATAGCCCTAATGAGAAATCTCACCTGTCGACCAAACACTAAAAGGAATTTTATGTTAATTTATTTTAGCCCTAGAAGAGCTTGCATGACCTATTTTAAAAATATTATTATCTTACTATGCATTCCTTGATCTAGAAACTAGATTCTAAAATAAAGTCAACTGATACACTGAAGAGATGCATGTGAATTTCCCCATATCACATTCTTGATACCCCGTATGTACAAATTATGTGCTTATGCAAAAAAGTAGAAACAATTACCTCTCGATATCTTGCTGTATTTTTCATTATTTTTATCAACTATTTAAACGCTAGCCTATTAAAAACATATTAATATTATACCACTCTTAATGAGATATAATTGTTATGTGTTAAAATAATTTGGCACAGAATGTTTTTTGTCATTCTGTTATTCTGAAATTCTCAGATTACTATACTTTCGGTTCACACGACTAATAACGCACATTTTACATTTTAATTTTCTTTGCTATGACATTATTTTGGGGAGGTCAGGTAAGAAATTTGTTACTTTTGGTTGAAGGCCAAGGCTATGTATGGTTGTCTGGAAATCTGCCATATTTTTCATTCTTTCGTATTTTTTTAAAATTCGCTTTGTTCTGAGAGGTAATAGGGATCACATACTTGTAAGCCATTACACCTTAGACTCTGTGTTAAACCAAAAGGAAATGTTATCAGATCTTGATTTGATCAATAAGACACGATATGAATCACGTTCGTATTCAAATGGAAAACTACTAGAAACATGAAACTACATCCGTAGATGAACAATGTAGAACTTTTCAGTTGTACCAGCAAATGTTGGGCAGCGACACAATCTTTCACGACAAGGACAGGTCTGCCAACTTCCTGGAATGAGGGCCACCCTTTTCTGTACTAACAGGATCAAAGCTATTCATTCCAAGAGAATGCCTTAGGATGCATTAAGTTTATAAATCTCAGTTCTGTGGAATCCTGCAGCAGGGAAGTAGGGAAATCTAACCCATATTAGTGCCATAACATTGCTACAATATTTATTTGAAATTTATCTGAATAAGTAAGATTCTGAAATGTCTCATTTCATACACATTCTGAGATTCAATATTCACATTTTTCCTCTGCCTACAATACATAGACGGTGACTGAAAATTCCTCTGATTTAACCTGTGCGTTTCATTCACAAGCACCTGGTTGCTGACTCTGTTTCTATCCATTTTTAAAGGCACAGTTAACATTCTAAAAGCTTAAGCCGGCTTAAGTTAGCCAACAACCCAAAATGCAAAAGTTATATAAAAAAATTTTAAACGTTAATCTTACCTCCGATGGTTTGAGCGTCCCTTGTTCTGAAACAAATGTAAAAATTGGCATTGTCAGTGTAAAGTTATTTTGTCTGGTTAGCAACCTTATTCTCTGCAGCGTGGTAAAACACTACTGCTTTGTTTTCCTAACTGATACCTGTAATATATTTCCAGGGTCCCTCAGGCTGGGCTAGTAACTGTTTTGCAACCTTGGTTCTCTTGCCTTATTGGCTTGTCAGGAAAATGACTCATAGTTCTAAATGACTTCTAGGTTATGCTTAACTTTCTCAATTGTTTATTAAGCAATGTTAATCCAACCATGTAAAGCTCCTTAAAATGGGGGCTTGCACTAAATTTATGTGCATTAGAGAAAATTAGGTGGGAACCTTTCTTCCAACACACATGGTTTTAAGAATCTAAACACAGTTACAAAGGCATTACATTGGCTATTCATAACAACTGCAAATTTAACACAGTACAATATTGCATATGAATTTTTTTTATTAAGTAGCTACAACTCTTATTTTTAATTTTGGGGGGGAATATAGTTTGATTTAAAGATGGAAATAAAAAACTGACAGGATTCGATTCCAATGCTAATTTTCCTCTCATCCTTAGTTTACCTGTCTATAAATAGAAACAACAATCTCTTCATTACATTCTAGTTCCCAAAAATGACTAACAGTTACAAAGGGCCCTGAGATTTTTCAGGTGAGTAATGTGGCAGGAGGGCAGAGGGTCGCACTGAGAGTAAAGACACACACTACACATGGAAAAAGTGGTGGATAATATTTTTGCTTCCTTTCCCCATACTCAGGAGCACCTATACACACTGTAACTTCTCTAGACTGTGAAAGAAAACACCGCATCATTTTGAGCCTATGCCTATACTTTTCCCACCCAAAATGATCCTCTAAAGAAGGATCTGAAAGAGGAGAAGAAACCAAGGGAAATATCAGGAAAGAAAGGGCAAGGCTCTATAAGAGGTTTCCAAGAAGCCCCATGACCAAAGTTCACAGGGAAAACTCCTTCCAGAATACCTGACTCGCTGCCACAGATTGCTTTACACAGGAAGATTGCCTGGGGCATGGAACAGGGCTTTTTTTTTTTAAGGAACTACTCCTAATTAATGGAAATCACAAGATCCGTGGGCAAAAAGTCACCTTTCTGGAGAAAAGCTAAGCCTGCATTCCTTTGTCAACTTCAAACCCCATCACCCTACCTTTCATAGATCCCTGCCTTCTGCGAAGGCATCTTTGCAGGTCTGAAGTCAGCCTTCACAAAGGAGTATTCCTGGACAGAAAAGCATTTCACTTCTTTTCCTCCCCATTAGAAATATGCAGCGTTATAGAACAAAGACTGCCTAAGAGGACTGGTTTGGGGAGAGGGTCTATGAAATACCATTTGGCTAGATACTATGCCCAGACTTAGAACCCAGGTCAACTTGGGTTCCTAACAGAGCAATTGTGATACCTGTTTCACTAGTTTAACCAGAAAGACCTAAATGCCAGAATAGCCCTAAACTACTTGCTTCTCCTACTGGTGACTTAGACAAAGAGCCTGAACTGGAAATCATAAACTACAGGTAGCACCAAACAGAAGGGGAGTTCAGGTTTTCCATCCAAGGAGACTGAGGAGAGCTTTGATATTTCTAGATGACCTCTAAAATGGGAAAACCTCAGATCTTTCAGGTTCAGTGTTCATAAATGAGCGTGCACTTTAATTTCAATTCAAAAGTATGTTTTTCTGACTCTGCATAGAAGTGTTTTTATGCCCTTGTAAAATAGGTCTTTTACAACATGCTTTAAATGCATTAATTTTTTGCATAAAACCTATGATAACCCACGTGGCAGCAGTTGTCACACTACGCTCCATCATCTGGGTGCTCCTTGGGAAGAAGAAATGATGGGATCTAAGATGGTCATCTAGCTATGCAGATACTTGTACCTCTTAACCCAGAAAACAGATTCACAAACAGAAGACCCTCATTTACAGGCTTTTCATATCTTGCTGCATAGGGTTTAAGTGCAAGCAGGCCAGCTTCCTGCATGAATGAGCATCTATCACAGAACTCAAGAGAGTGTGAGGTCCAGGAGAGGCATGAATGGGACTGGTACAACGTGAGGAACAAACTAAACTTGGCTGAAAACCTTACCCAACTCCCTCTCCTTCATTTCTCCCGCTTCTTGTTGTCTCCTTTCTTTCTTTGGTGTCTCAAGAGAATCCTCATAACTCTGACTCGATGTACTGAGAACTTCGCTATACACAGCCTCCTCTGTGTAACCCAGACAGGAAAAACGGAAAAGGGCTTTGTGTTGGATGTAATTCCAACTCTAAGGACGTGAGTGCTTAATTGGGGCTTACTCTTTCCTTGCCATTACTCCCCATCCTCATGGCCACCATGTCTACCCCCACCCTCCACCCTGCCACCCAGGAAAGAAGCCCATTTCTTCCATGGATGTGGCACAGAGCAGTTTATACTCTGATGTGCTCATGCTGGGCAGAGCACATAAATAATGGCTCTTGAAAGTCTGAGCTTTTATTTAGTCGTATCTCACGGCAGAGTTCTGTAAATTTTCTGAGGATAGGGCAAAAGCCAAAGGACTGGAAATAACTCTTAGGATCGGTTCTGAGTTCAGAAATTCTTAGCCAGCCTCCTCTACTTATACTTTGTACTTGCTCTAATAGCCATACCATTGAACTGATTGCCTCCTTTACAAACGTAATCTAAATTCTGATAGCCATATTAATGCAACAGCTTATTAACTTATACTAAAATGACAGTGATGAGAGAGAAGAAAACCCAACGGCAACACTGTTTCACACATTTTCAAAGTAAAAGTGCATACTGGCTAGAAAAATAGAATAAAAACCTCTTTCGATGAAGTATTCCATGGAAAAGTTGCTCTAATTTTGCAGTCTGCAACAGCATCTTTTACTTCCTCTTGATATGTACCCAAAACTACTATGGCAGGCACTTACATATCTAAAAACCTCTGTGTGTGTCACAGTTGTGCATCAAGATTAAGATAATAAGGGCTGATAATCATCAAATCTATTTTGGCTGAATTCTGACCAAACAGAAAGGTTGCTGGTTGAGATCTGATGAAAAAGTCTCTTTTTCTCTCACTCTCTTCTTCGCCTGGGAACTTCCTTAGGATAGTAATTCAATTTTTCAAGTTTCCAAAAATTTTTATTCCTCAACTTGTCTTTACCCTGCAGCCTATTTCTCAGGCTCCTATTGATCAAACTATATAATGTTCTTACCCTTTCAAGAACCTTTCCAGATGGTGACTCACAGGCCCTCAAGGGGTTTATACCTTTCATTCTTTCATCCTGTCCCAACTGGTTTAATGTAATTCAGAGAAGTCGTGTTACTAGGGTGCTGGGAGCCTTTGCAGAACTCCCTCTTCCATGCCAGCACAGGCTCAATGTGCATATTTATGTAAGAGAAATGGTTTTCACTGAGGCTTTCGACTCACATCATATAATTCATTTGTTTAAACATAAAATTCAGTCCTATTATATTTGTTTTTCCAATACAAGTGGCTCTCAGTGCATTATTACACAATTTGCTTTGTCTCTTATCTGAAGTTCTATTTCTTAAGACTAAACAAATCAATGTCCAGTAAGACCACTTGTCTCAAAAGAGGTCAGAGAAAAGTAATTACCAGTACAGCTTTTGAAGGTACCTTGTCATCATGGCTAACATGCTATTTTGGTGAAACATTAAAAGTAAAAGACAGTTGGACTAGTCAAATTTTGGAGGAAGTTGCACAAATGCTATGTTCACCACTCACACCTAGAGCAATATTTTGAAAAAGAAAAAACTGTAAATAATACTTGGAAAGAGGCTTTGATTTCAAGTCTTTTCAGGAGCTCTTCAGGAGCTCCAACCACATAACAGTTTCTAGGTCACTTTATTAATATATCATTAAACTGACCCAAGTAGTTAAATGGAAGGAATAATAACTACCTTAGAGTATAAAATTGTCTTGATTAGTTAAAAAAGAGGAATAATTTATGTAAAAGGCTTTAAGTAATATTAAGTGGAACCAAAGTCATTTTTTGGTTATGAAATCAATGATCAAGCCTCAGTTCATGTAAAAGTCACATGATAAAATGCCTAGTGGTAGAAGGCTGAAATAAAATTGTACTCTAAAAGCTCATCTCCTATGATAAAATATTGCAATACTGTTTACAAAAGAGTCATTTCGGATGCCAATTTGGAGTGCAGGTTCTAGGTAGCAATCTTGCAGGTTTAAACCATCAGAATACTGAGGCAACCTCCTTCCAATTAGGAAGCTATAGTGGCAGCAGGAGCAGCAGCTGGTCTAGATAAAAGAGCGATTAAACAGATAAGCAAATGGGGATCTGCTTCGGTTAAATATTAGAGCAGCTGAGGCTTGCATTCCCACTAAAAGAAAAGATGCATTAAACCAAAGGCGTCTGCTCCAGCAATATTTGCCTTCTGATGTTACTTTCTTTGTTTAAACTGAGAGGATGCAAAGCAAGCTATATTGATCAACGTCAGGGTAAGAAGGGGACCAAAGGGCCTTGGCCATATATTATAGCAGAAGAAAAACACAAATGTCCCCAAAGGTTGCAGTCTAGGACTGGACCTTCATGGTGGTATACTGAGAGAAAGAAATACCACCTTAGAATTACATCAGCTGTGCAGTGACTTGTTGAGAGTCTCATATAATGCAGTTCATACCTATTCATTATTAAGGTTGGAAAGTTTTGGCAGCACACTTCAGAGTCCGTGTACATGTTAATCGTTGAGGTTGCCATGGTGAATGTGAAGGAGTCAACTCAAGTTCAGTGGAAAAAGAGAGGGGAACTGCCTGTTCTTTATATCCATGCAAATTCTCAAATGTTATGACACAAACTAATCACCCAACCTTCAAATTTGTTTCCATGTTGCACAGTTTGTCTTAAAAGTATAAAAAAAAAACTTAAAACACTTTCTTCCCATACTTCAAATGTACTTGACTTAATAATCTGTCATAGTCAAATATTAATATGAATGAATTACTTCCCTCGTTCAGAAATACACTGTATTTTTGCCAAGTAATTATTATTTCAAGGAAGAATGAAGACTAGATAAATTTAAGGGATATAGAGCATGAAATATAAAAGGTTTCTGAACCCAAGGAAGACAACATCAAAAAAAGCTTAACTTTCACAAAACGAAGTGCCTAAGAGCTATTTCAAATGCTTAATGGTTAGTAATTAGCCACATCCAACACTTCTAAGGATTGTATCTGGGTTGAAATATTCCTATTTGGGGAAAAAGGAATAACAACTTGATATTAAGCATCCTGACTTTGGACTTGCTACTAAGCGGTGATGACAAAAGATGAGAAACACATTCCCTACAGTGAAGGAGCATATAACCTCCAAGAGGAAATAAAAAGTGGCAGAGACAGTAGTGCTCACCAAATAGTCCATGTGTTCCACTACATTGTCCAGCTTCCCTTGCAATTAAGTTGAGGTCATACGACTGGTTTTAACCAATGGACTACGATAAACAAAATGGCATTGCTCACTTCTAGTCCATGGGTTGAACTGGCAGAGTCACAAGACGGAACTGGCTTGGATCCCCAAGCCATTACTTCGAAGGGAGCTTATCCTGGAAGGCCATGGCACCCACAGCAAATAGTGTGTGTGAGAGAAATAAACTTTTCTACATTAAAGCCACTGGGATTTGGGAGTTTTTAGTTACCACAACACAGCATAACCTTGGCAAATACATAAAACCTACACATAAACTAATCAGAGAACAATTTAAATCAGACTCCCATTGGGTGGTCAAGGTGAGATTAAACGATTGGCAAAAAGCTTGGAGAAGGAAGAGTAGGATCTTGGAACTGTAGGGAGAAAAGGGAGGGTATTTCAAGGAGAGGAAACAGTCAGATTGAAGCAAGAATTCTAAAACTGGAATTGACTGGATCAGGGAGTAGATTTCTCCAAAAATAGAGGTATTTTTGTCATCAGGTGTTCTGTGAGCTGGTTCACTTTCTTGCTACTTATTAACCTAACCCAGGCGTCCCTTGTCAAAGGCCTGATGATTAACGCACAGGGCATGAGCCTTTTCTTGCATAAACACTAGAAAGGAATGCAAAAAGACTACCCAGTTTTATATCTTTCATTCTTAAAGTACCAGCCAGGGATTCAGATAAGGTTTTTATTCCACTTATGCTACATCCAGTCAAGCTCTAGTTTCTATAAGGGTGGAACCAAAATCTGTATATTCTCCCACAGCCTCCTCCTGCTTCTGTTTCTAAGATTATAGTGATCTTCAGGGTCCTGGTGCACTACAGTTCTACTCATTTATCTGTCCATCTATTTGTCAGTCTATCCACTCAGTCATCATCCACCATGGCTTCCCAGAGGTCAGAATATCCATTAAACATGGTTCTTATCAGTGAGAGGCTCATAGTCTAATTGAAGTTGAGACATTACTCTGTAAGGAATGGAAGGCATAGTGAGCAGAAGAGCGATATATCAGACTTGACTTAATAAAGATCATGTGGGAAATTGTATAGAAGGGGTAAGATTAATAGCACGGAGTTGGGAGACTTTTGTAGTTGTCCAAACAAGAGACAATGGTATTTTTTATCTATAGCAATACTGTATCAGTGTATTCTAGAGAGACTCAGGAGGAGAACTAAGAAGAACAGGTAAGGGAATGAAGATGACAGAGAGGGTAAATCAAGGCTGACACTCAGGTTTGGGTGAGTGTATAGATGGTGGACCTTCAACTAAGACAAAGAATAGGAGAAAGAAGTTTGCAGTAGCGACTAATGAGGTTGGGTTTAGATATGTGAAATTTGAGGTCACTGCAGAGAACGCCTGGGAAGGGTTATGTAAGGAGAAGACAGAAATTTTGAATCCAGAGTTCAGGAGAAAAGCCTTACGTGGGGTTAGAGCCTTATCTACCCGGGATGTAGTTTGTAGCTAATGTCACTGAAATTAACCAGGTCTCCAAAGGATGGCATAGGGGGATGTGGTGGGATGTGAAAGAGAATGTAAAGGAGATTGGTTAATGGCCAAACGATAGAGAAAGGTCATTAAGGTAAGGCCTGAAATGTGATGACCAGTGGATTTGGCAATTAAAAGGTGGAGTGGAAGATTCTCTGGCCTTCGCTTAGACTCTGGGTTACTGTGTCATTTTGTACAACTAGTGCCTCTTCTCTACCTGACCACTCCCTTATCTATAAACATGTCCAATGTTGAATGAAAATGGCATGTTCCACTTTTTGGAATTGCGTTCTACCCCAACTATCCAATGTTTATAGTAACTTAACTATTCCTACTAGCCACAGTTTTCTGGACCACAAGTAAATTCCTGACTCGCACCGAGCCAATCAGAATCTCCTTTTGGCTCTTGTGAATATAGTTATATATTAATAACTATATATTAATACAGTTAGACTGTATTAAGCAATGGAGCTATAAAGCTCTGTAAAGTTGGGGTCAATCTCAAACCACCTATGATTTAATTTTACGGCGGAACCTGAATTATGTAAGCTTTAGAGTTTGCCTCAAATTAATACTATTCACTTGCTTTAAATTTGGCTGTTGGGATGACTTCCCCCAAAGTCAAGTTCTCCTGAAATGATATCACACTCTCCTTCATACAAAAGCCCCATTCAAGTTAACTATGTCTCCAGCCCCTGATACACCTTGTCCTTCCTCCTGCCCTCCTCCCCACACCCACATTTCCCCAAATATCATACCAGGCACAGAAAACTACACTGCTGAACTGCTGAAGATGCTGAAGCAAAGGATTGTGCAAAGCTTAAGCCAATGTTGGGATTCTCTGCAGGCTGGAAAATAGCTCATCAAGTCTAGCTTGCCCATGATCTCAAAATACTACCTATTTGACCACACTTACATCAGACCCACCAAGCTCAAACTCACATGCTACCCACAGTTACTACCTACACCAGTGCAGTGAGGAGACTATGTCATGACTTCCAACTTTTAGAGAACATCTGTTTGGGCGTGCAGGAGAAAAGCCTGCTGACAGAGCTGTAACAGAGATTCCTCTTCACCCTGAGGATAAGGCCCCTTATAAGGGCTATCCAGCAAATCCTAACCTGAAGGCAAAAAAGGGAAGCCTCCTGGGTAGGTTCTTACTACTTCATACCGCTAATTACCTGACTATGGGGATTCAATGCCACTGGTCTGTTAAAAATCTTGAGGAGGAAAAAGATAGAAAGAGAGGAGAGAATGAAGGGGAGAAAGAGAGAGGGAGAGGAAGGGGGAGAGAGAGAGAGAGAGAGAAGGAGGGGGTGGTGAGAGAGAATGAGAATAAGGACACAGATGTACACAACAGAAGGAGAATGGAGGACAATACAAGGATGCAAGGCAGAGAGAAAATCAACAGAGCAACAGATTTATGCTCAAGACTTCAAGAAGCAAATCTAGTCAGAAGTCTAAAAAACTTTTTCCTGGTTTATAATGAATTATATAACAAAGTTCAGAGACTGATGCTTTTTTTTTTTTTTTTTACATCTATTGCCAATCCTCCTCCTCTTTTTTTTTTTTTCCCCCCAAAGCCCCAGTAGATAGTTGTATGTCATAGTTGCACATCCTTCCAGTTGCTGTATGTGGGTCGTGGCCTCAGCATGGCCAGAGAAGCGGTCCGTCGGTGCGCGCCCGGGATCCGAACCCAGGCTGCCAGCAGTGGAGTGCGTGCACTTAACCACTAAGCCATGGGGCTGGCCCTGATGCTATCTTTTAATGAAAGACATCTATAATTAAGGATTATCTATAATCTGCAGGGCACTAACAGTCTTATTCTTTTTTTTTTGGTGAGGAAGATTAACCCTGAGCTAACATCTGTTGCCAATCCTCCTCTTTTTACTGAGGAAGATTGGCCCTGGGTTAACATCTGTGCCCATCTTCCTCTACTTTATATGAGATGCCTGCCACAGCATGGCTTGAAGAGCAGCGCGTAGGTCCACGCCCGGGATCTGAACCTGCGAACCCCGGGTCGCCGAAGAGGAGCATGTGAACTTAACCACTATGCCACCAGGCCGGCCCCGAACAGTCTTATTCTTAATCATACTCATTTCATATTTTTATGACTCAGTTTCCCCATTTTAAAGTAAGAGGCCCTAGAACTAAAGGTGTCAAAATTTCTTCCAGTTCTGAGATATTCCATGCAGAGAGGGCAGGCCCTGACACATCTGACATGTATCATCAGAGCTAATTCACAGGACTGGGGGCATAGGCCAGGGGTTAAGAACAAACTCAGGACCTGGACTGCCTGAATTTCAATCTTCGCACTATTGATTGGGTAATTTAGACAAGTTACTTATTTCTCTGTGCTTCAGTTTCTCATCTGTAAGATAAGAATAGCAATACAACCAACTTTACAAAATTTTTATAGGACAAAATGAGTTAATAGTGGTAAAGCACTTAGAAAAGTACCTGGCACTGGCATTCGTTTAAAAGAAAATCTATGAAGGGTAGGTACTATTATTATCCCTATTTTATAAGGGAAGAAAGTAAGAATTACAAAGGTTAAGCAACTGGGGTCCAAAGTCACCCAGTGAGGAAGTTGCGGAGCCGGATTCAAACCCAAGACCCCAGAGCTGGTAGGCTTTACTGCCATCCCACACTGTCTCCCTACACAGAACACTCATCTAAGGATGGAATACACTGAAACAATGACCCAGGTAGACGCTGGGCATACACCACTCTTGTTTTGTATTTGGCTAGACCAGAATTCCCAACTGTTTCCTATTGGCTTTCTCTTTATATGCAAGTTAAAAATTTAAAATCCTTTTAGTGTCATTCATGTATATTACTTCAAAGTTCAGTGCTCACTAATTTTTCTATTTACATTTGCTCCACATCTTAAAAGCAAAAAAATACAGATTAAGCCCATCCCCTTCAAAAAAATTGACTTCTCATCATAACACCTTGTATTAAAAAATACTTTTCTTATTGTGCCCAGGCACTGTGCTAAGCATCAACATTATTTTATTTGATCCTCACAATAGTCCTCTAATTTCCATTTTACAGATGAATAAACAAAACTCAACGTTTAAGTAACTTCCCCCAGCTCATGCAGCTAGCAAACAGCAGGGCTAGATTTTCAATCATCTCTGCTGGACTTGAAACTACTCTCCTTTAGAATGCAAGAACCATGCTAACTATGGGATCACTGTATATTCTTCACAGACTGAAACTCATAAGACAGGGCTATGGGGTTTATACAAATACATTGGCCTACCATGAGCAAATAACATGTTAACTGTCCTCAAAGAGATTAAACAATGGGGCACATAAAGAAGGAACAACAAAAATTTAAGTGATAAACTGTATCAGGTAGACAATTAAAGAATAACAATAATAATATATAATATTCTTTTATATTTTACAACTTTGTAAACTGTTTCTGACCTTCAGAAACATGAGTGGCTGCTAATCTGTTTCCTTTACATAACAGACCTTGAGTGAGTTGTATAAGCCCTCTGACCCCTCAGAATCGGGGAAGGGCTGTTCTGAGGAGTGAATGAGTCCATGCAGGGGGTCCTGGCAGAGGCCTAGGCAGGGTGGGCGCAGTGCAGGTGCTCAAGTAAGCTGGGATCTTTCTCCTTGCAGCTGCCCATGCCTGGAATAGAGAATGGCTCCTGGGGCCCTTGAAAAATGTCTACCGAAGGAGCAAAGTGAGAGGAATGTGCTATGATCTCGGTCCTCTAATAGGATTCACACCTTTTCTACAAATGCCTGTTTTCTGAACTCAGCTCTGAAATGAGCTATTATTCTCTGTTTCACTCTTCTTCACATTATCCAAAGTAATTCAATGTCCACCTTTTCCTTTGGGAAAATCAAAGGTTGACATGGCTACCTTTTGAACTCAAGCTGTTAAAGATCCCTTTCTTCTGTTCAAAAAGTTTTACTGATTTTGAAAGGTCTTATTGATAAAACACAGAGAAACTCAGGGGAAAAGGACAAAGAGAAAGAAGAAGAAAGAGAAAGAATAAAGAGGCCAGAAAAGACAGAGAAGGAAGAGAGCCCAAGAGGAGCAGAGAGAGGCAAAAGGCTACCGAATGCATAATTGCCAACAATCCTAGAAACTGGCTCATGTAACAATCACGGAGCATTATTTTTAAAAACCAAGGGGAAAATATTTATACAAAATCCAAAGGATATATGCTCTTTGGGAAATGCTGGAAAATGACAATATATTCTATTCATTAATTCATGAATTAGTCTGTGTGGTTTACTTCTGGCATCATTAGCATTTCTGAGCTGAATATTTAAGAGAAAAAGGGAGAAATGTAAGAACTAAAGATAGAAGAATCATTTTTTGTTTTGTTTTTGTTACTCTATTTGCGTGTTTTGGCTGTAGGTGTAGAGTGGTAGGGAGATTGAGGGGTTGGGGTGAATGAAATGGGTGACATGAAACCTTCTGTGCCCCTCTTGAAGCCCTCTCCCAGGGAAGTATAAAAGTCACACGAATTTCAAACAATTTTCTAATTGTGCTTATAAGTGAATTTCAAAAGCAGAAATGTTACAATAAACACATATTAAGAGTAAATCAGGCCTTAATTATGTTTAGCAAGTTTTATGTCCTAATTAAAAGCAGAATCACAACAATAAACATGACTTACCAGAAGAATTAACTCTGCCACAACTGTCTACTCTTCCCAAACATTCTTTGTGTGCTCTCGCGCCACACTTAAAACATAAATAGCCTTGAAAAAATGTTCCTCTGAAAGGTAAAATTAGAGAGTGATAATGTTAAAGGGTGCTAAATTCTGCCTATATGAAATCATTAGCACAAGAAAGGAAAACAAGAGAACTCAGTGCTATGCAAAGTCATCTTAGCAGAGGGAGAGGGCCTTCCTGGGGGTTCTGAAGGGGCTGTATCAGGTACAAGGCTGAGGAAAGATCTGTTGGTTGCAAACTGTTAGGATAACATCCCCACTTCAAATCATTTTGGCTGGATATTAGAAAAGTCGGAAACACTCAGCAATTACACCAGTTCTTTTAAACTGAAAAACAAGACTGAGCAAGCTTACCGCAGGAGCATCTGGCAGACCTTGCAGGATGTAACCCGGTTGAAGGTGTGCATCTTGAACTCATGGAAATTGGAGTCTGCATAGTCTGGCCTTATGTTAGATCTATAAAAAGGAAAAAAGTAACTTCCTAAGGAGAGTTTCACAATAAAGCAGCAGGCTAGTCACCTGAAACCTAAGTCCATCAACATTACATCGGGGAGAGACCTGATTCAAGCAAAAAGGCTATTCAGTATGCAATGCTTTCTAAGCCAAAAGTATGCTTTGCATTAAAATATGCACCCAAATCTGATTGTGGGAGAAGCAGCAACATGTAAGGACTGAAGCAACCTAATCCTCCTCAGAATTGAGTGTTCTCAGAGAACTTTACAGGATGGCCACGTAGGTCAACCTGCCAGGAAAAACACAAATAACCTGCTGGCTATTCACGCTGTGTGCAAGTTTCTTTTCTCTAGCCACGTCACTAAAATATAAACTAGCTGAAGAGGGCAAGAGGGAGGGGAAGAGGGTACTGCATTTCCACAGAGGCCATCTCTAAATAGGTATGTAGATTATATAATGATCTACAAAAGTGAGTCAAATAATTGTAAAAAAAGTTTTGAAACAAAGCATCCGTCTGATCATAAAAACTTCCTCCTTAAAAAATATTCACTTTCCTTGCAATCCAAA
The DNA here is from genome assembly GCF_020826845.1 of Diceros bicornis minor. NCBI lineage: Eukaryota > Metazoa > Chordata > Mammalia > Perissodactyla > Rhinocerotidae > Diceros > Diceros bicornis. Next base: position 41,176,926 of record NC_080743.1, read on the forward strand.
TAAAAACTAAACAAAATTATTTTATCCTTTATGGTTTATATTTTATTTATATTATACACATATACAAAAAAATATTAAGCATACTGCAAACTGACATTCACTGTGTGTTTCCTCCTTGCCGATTCTGTGACAACCACTTGACGTTCATTATCTCCTTTAACCATCAGACCAATGCGACCTGCTAGGCACTAATCATATCACAGTTTACAAACAAGGAAACTGAGGCTTATTCTAAAATCAAAGGAGACGGCAGAGTCGCGAACTCCAACCCAGCTCTGTCCTTTTAGCTTCTGAGGCTATAGTGCAAGGAGGAATTCAACAATATTCACCTTAATAGAATTAGATGTTTGTGTCTAGCAGGGATGTGGGAAATAGTTAAATTTAGCCATTTCTAGAGGGTTTTTAATATTATTCTCAATTTATTCATGTCACAGAAAAAAGCAAAAAAATTAGAAAAGGATAAGTTAAAAACAGATACAAGTCAGAGGTACACCTAGAAAGCTAAGATGATGCTCTCCAAGACGTTACAAGCAATTTGAGAGATTGCAGGAAAAGTTTGAGATGCTGATGAGCTAGGATTTCCCCCTTTATGGAATCAAGCGACTCTCAACTACACAGAGCCTCAGTGTAATGAAGCATAACGCGGGCGGGCGACCAGGCATCAATCTCCAAGGTACCAGGAGAAGCCTTATGAAAAAACATTCACAAAGGCAATTGGGGTAGCAGGAAGTGATGCAGAAGTGTCAGAGAGGTCAGCCTTCCAATCCATCTGCTGAATATGAGCATGCTAAAAATGAAATCAAATATTAGTGCCATCTGGGATTTCTCTGCTCTGTGCTGCTGGTGACCTCACTTTTTAGGAAAACATTCCTCTGCATGCTGAAAAGCATGGCCATTTCCATAGAGGCATTTTTGTGTTCCTGGTTAAAAATGATAGAACTCTTCTTCAGGAAGAGAGGAGTAGAGGAAAGATAAAGATCTAGAAAGAAGACGCTCTTCACATTGTTCAGAAAACATTTGACTCTTGAGACCATAAAACCAGGCATTGACAAAAGCATCGAATCCCATTTCCTTAGCCAGGAAGGGTTGTTCTTTTTTCTCTGAGCAGCAAGGTGATGCAGTCATAGATGAATTGTCAAATAACAGCTTCGGTCCTGGGAACTTGAAGAATTCATCAGCCTGGAGTTTTAGAATAAAATTAGGTCTCCTTCAGGCAGAAACTCATGTGAATGGTTCCCAAACAGGTAAGAATTTAATTAATTTTAGAAGTCTGCTTGAGACATAGGTGGAACACCTTTCTCTTAGGGTCAACCCAGTTGTACATGTATCTATCAAAGTTGCCTTTGAACCATTTGTATTTAACACTTTCACCAACTAACTAGGAATAAGCTGACTTTTCAGAGGACAAAAAGCTGATAGGAGAATCACACTAAGAGGTTAAAAAGAAAAATCTCATAATAAGAAAAATATTCTGAAAATATTGTTAACAGTAGTTGCCATAAGGGAAACGAGACTTGAAGTGGTATGGGTAGAACGGGAGGAACTGTTGGAATTTTTTTTACACTATAACTGCATTTTATTTAAAAATTTAAAATCAAACACTAAAGAATAAAAGTTAACTCTACGACCCTGGAACTGCTACTGAGGCACTATAAAATATCAAAGCATAGTTGAGGGCAGAAATCTGAAATTAGACCACCTGGGCTGAGATCCTAACTTGCAAATCACTATAGCAGTGTGACCTTGGGCAAGTGAGTAAGTTTAAAATAGGAATACTAATAAAATCACACTCACAAAGTGAGGTAATGTATGTAAAGTGCTTAGGACTGTGCCTGGTCCAGAGTTGGTATTCAATAAGTACTGGCTATAATTTATGAATTGCTGATTCCAAATCCACATAATAATGATGTGATCAGGACAGTGCTTTATGAGTGGTGAAGAGTCCCTCAGTAGTCTTGGGACTGAGTCCTCAGAGGATTCCCCTTCTTCTGGGAATTTCATGAAAGAAAGTTCTTATAGGTCCAGTGTCCTTGAGACCAGGAATCCATACATAATTATTTAAGGACAATAAGAAATGGGGTTACTCAGGAGAAGACATGTACGAAAAAACCCAGGGAATTAGATGAAGTCACATCAAGTGACAGCTGAAGAGAAGAGAGATGTCAACACACATGGCCCATAGCCTGTAGGGATGCAAAAACTTAAAGACAGTAAGTTGGCTGGATGGGAAGAGTTTTGGTAGATGGGGCAGAAGAGGATAGAAAAACATCAAGATTATAGACTGGGTAACACAAAGACAAAAATGATCAAAAGTGGCATTTACTGCACATCTCCAATGCACCAAGCACATTAACAGGCTCTTCATAAACTTTTTCACATTTGCTTCCCACAATAAACCTACAAGGCCGTCATTCATTCATTTCATATTTACTGAGTACCTACCATATACATAGGCCCTAAGGCAGGAACAGCAAGAAGGATCCTTTGGCTGGAGCTCAGTGAGTGAAGAGGGCAGATGTAGGATGTGAGGTAAGAGAAGTTGGCAGGGGCCAAGGAAAGACGTGAGATCTTATACAGGGATTGAAATTACACTTAGCTGACAAAAAAACAATCTTTGTGGCTACCATGTAGAGAATTCCTTGCCGTAAAGCAAGAGAGGACATAGTGAGACCAGTTATGGGGTTGGGTTGTCTACTGATGAAAACTGAGGATCAAATATAGGTTAGCTCACTTGCTCATTCACGCAGCTATACATAAAGGATTCCATTTCAGTAACCTGCTTTGATATATGACAGTTTACTTATGACAACTTGGGTGTTATTTTGTAGATTTCTCAATAAAATGTTCCCATTTCTTTTGCTTCATACAGGGCCCATTATTAAAACAGTTAATCAGTCAATCAAATATTTACAGGGTAAGGCATGTTGATACTTTTAGGCCTCCTTAAACTTTCCATGTTCTCCTCAGATTATCTCCTCTTCTCAACTGGCTCCACGGCTGGTGCTAAACTGAGGAGGACCACGTGCCTCCCCCGGGCCTGGGTGTCTTCTCCATTCTCCAGATCTGCATTCCCAACCGCTCCTCAGGCATCTCAGATGCAGCACATACAAAACTCAACTCCATACTGACATATCCAACTCTAATCAAATGCTGATCAATCCATCACTAGTCACTCCATCTTCCAACCTAGAAACTTGAGTGTCACAATAAATTTTTCCCTCCCCCTCATACCCTCTACATACTCATTTTCTCTTAACCTTTCCTCTGCTCCAATTTCTCCTTCCTTGAAACTGCGACCAATTTCTGTTGATTCAACCTTAAAAAGACCTCCTCAAAAATTCAGGTTCCATTCTCTCTTCTCATTACCTAATTCAAGTCCTCAATATCTCTCAACTAAATTGTTACAATGATCTTCTTAATTATTCCATCTCCTACTTTCTCTCGCTAATATTTAAGGCCATCTTCCATACTATACCCAGAATTACCTTCAAAAATAAAAATATGATTATGTCCTCCCTCCCCTGAAGATTTCTTCTGGTTCCTATTGCCTATGGGGATAAAGTTAAAACTTCTAGCAATGGCATACAAAGTGTATGTCATTTTAAGCTCTAGCTTTAGCTACCTCTTCTTTCACAAACACCCACAAGCCATACATTGTAGACCTTCTCATATTTCCCAAACATATTCTCTTCTTCCATAACTCTGTGTTTTTGCAGTCCATTCACTGCCTGAAATGTTTCCCCTAACTTGCAAATGTTAATTTACCTGGGTCCTCATTTAGAACCAGATAAAAAAGGTGACTCCTTTGATAAAATCCTCCATGAATCCACATGATAAAGATAATGATATCACGTCATCTGGGTTCCCAAAGTACTTTTTCAGCCCTCTAGTATAGTTCTACACTGTATTATAACCACTTACTATCTGCTTCCCACTACCAGAAAGCTAGTTCTATGCTTTTTATGTTTATATTGCCAGGACCTAACACAGTGTCTCATATCTAATATATATTAAGTTGATGTGGTTGAATAAATTAATTAACAAGTGCTACTATCTATACCTTAAGTATTCTGCTACTTAAAGGGAAAAGGGCTAAAGAAAAAAGAAAAAGCATAGTCACTGTCCTCAGGAAATTGTCCATTGAGTTAGAGAAACCATAGTTCACATCCATGAAATAAAAAAAAAAAATTATAATTAAAGACTAAAGAAATAAAAAAGCGACATCAATTAGTGGCTATATTAGTTGGAGAAAGTCAAAAGAATAAGCGGTGTTTGGTAGATAAAGGAAAAAGGGAAGGTGATGTAAGTTTGGGGGAAAAACAAGATTGAAAGTTCAGAACTGAGTATCAAGTGTTCCTAGAACAGTGACTAGATCAGCTTTACCAGAGCATCATCTGTGACACTGTGATGGTTAATTTTATGCGTCAACTTGACTGGGCCACGGGGTATCCCGATTTTTGGTCAAATGTTATTCCGGGTGTTTCTGTGAGGCTGTTTTTGGATGAGATTAACATTTAAATTGGTAGACTGAGTGAGGCAGATCATCCAATCAGTTGAAGGCCTGAACAGAACAAAAAGGCTGATCCTCCCCCAAGTAAGAGAGAATTCTTTCTGCCTGACTACCTTCCAACTGGGACGCAGGCTTTTTTCTTGCCTTCAGACTCAACATCAGCTCTTCCTGGGTCTCAGGTCTGCTAGCCTTAGGACGGAACTACACTGTTGGCTCTCTTGGTTCTTAGGCCTTCGGACTCAAACTGGATTACACTATCAGATCTCCTGGGTCTCCAGCTTGCCAACTCACCCTAAAGCGCTTGGGACTTACCAACCTCCATAACACCATGAGCCAATTCTTTATAATAAAAAGACACACATACCCACACATATCCTATTTGTTCTGTTTCTCTGGAGAACCCTGAATAATCCAGACATACCAAAAAATAATGTTAGATAGGTTTAGTGGGGCCAGTGACCAGAGGAGGGGGTGGAAGCAACACTTAACTTCCGATTTTTCAGCCTCCATAACACTTTCCTTGACACCCCGATGGCAAGTTAAACAGATCGCCTAGGCTTTCGCTAATTTTGTACAACTCCTAAAAGAAATCACCATAGAGCATGAAAAGTGCTTGCATGTCCTTCTCCCTGCTGGCCTATATGGTGCTTGAGGGCAGAGGGCTTGTCTTCTCCTTTTTAACCTGTCTCATCTTTATAGTCATCAAACCTTCTACTAGGAAAATGAATCGTTACACATATATGGTTGATGGAAATCATGAAAATATGCTTTTACTGAAGTATTTACTTCACTTGTTTTCAGAAAGCTCTTTGCCACATTATCAGATGAAAATCTGGAGGGAGTAGAAGAGAGATAAAGACACTTTTACCATGCCAAAAAGATTTTTTCGCCGATATAAAACAAAACTGAAGAAAAACATAATGATTAGCGGAATTTAAATTAAATGTTATAATTTATTTATCTATGTCCTCTCTTCCTTGTGAGAAAATAATATTTAATCTTTTTACAAGGACTATAATGCTACTCATAGATATAAATATACTTCAGTACTAAGTATGACAATATAGTTAGTAATACAGTCCTTCATTATTTTAAAAACCTATATATTTATAATTAACATTTTTCTCTATTTTAACATAAACTTTAAATCCAGATATCACCTTAGTAATATAGTTTTAGAATTAGGAAGCAAATGCTAGCAAAATGAAATCATCTACAATGATCATGACTAACTAGAGAGGAAATGACGAGAATCGATTTATGACATCAGGCTGTCTCATGCGCTGTCAGTATTACCAATATTAAAATATCACCACTATGGGCATTGTGACAATTATGCAACACACAACATAGTTTATTTCATCATACTGCATCGAAAGTAAAGGTGAGAGAGCCGGAAGCAGAAGCTGGTACTTTGAAAAATACTTGTCTGAATGCAGCAGGCACTTTTGTGTACCAAAAATACATAGCTATGTAAAAATGTACACACACACACACACACACACACATGCAGCTATGTGTGTGTATCGGTGAAATTCAGAAAATACATATTTTGACAAATGCCAGACATAGATTACGGTATAAAAGTCCCTTAAGAAAATGCTGAACAATCTTAATTTTTCAATTTATTATTCTGTTAAATTATTTTATTCTCCATGATATAACAAGATGATGCATCTCACCTTGCATACTTCTATTAACGTCTATTACTTAAGAGGCAATAATTACTGTAAGCAAGAATACTTAATCTTCTTCTCCAGAGTAAGTTTTAAATATCATTTAAAATAATATGAATACTATATTATCTTCAGGATACTTAGTTATATCATGCCTCTTTTTCAAATAAGATTTAAAAAATATAATGACAATTTATCACATTAATAAAGAACCAAAAAAGCATTGGATCATCTCAACACATGCCAAAAAAGACATTTAATGAAATGTATCACATGCTTCTGATCAAACTCTAAATACACTAGATATTGAGGAATACTTCCTTTATGATAAAGAACATCAAGCTAAAGACAATGAAATTTATGTTTAATTTAACACTATCACAATCACATTGAAGTTAAGCAAAGTTTCCTGAAGTCAACTATATTATCCAACATTGTTCTGGAAGATCTGATCAAACTAATATGGCAAGAAAAATAAATGTGAGGGGTAAATATTGTAAAAAAGTACACAGAATTATCATTTGGAGATGACATTGTTGGGACTACTGGGAAAAAGCAAGAGAAGAAACTCAAAACTAGTGAAACTAGACTAAGAGAAAAAGACACATGAGGTGGTGTTTGTGGAAATCCACCTGTAAGCTTCCAGTGTGCTCCAGCAGTGAAATGCAGTAATGTGTGTGTAGTGTTTTTACCCAGCAAAATTCCTTGAGACTCAGAGGTTCAAGGATTTTTTCGGAGGCAGGTCACACAGGCGCTCTCTGCCATCATGATCAGCCACAATCATTAAAAACTTCCAGAAGGGAAGTGGGTGCTCATCATAAGTCACATGGCTTTAAAAAAATGTCTAGGCAGGCAATGAAATTCAGTACCCTTGGCACACCAAATAACCTTATCACTTAGCACCACAGGGAACATTTGAAAACCCAAGTTCCCAGATGATAGCAGGCCAACTGTGCAGGCAGACGCTTCTAAAGAAAGCAAATTCAAGCCCGATGAGTTAACTCTTTCCTGCACAAAAACATCTAAGAAAAATCCTAGCAGGAAGTGTTCAGGTTGTGTATAAATAAAATTTAAAAGTTAACTGAGGAAAATAAAAAGTATTCAAGTAAATAAGAGCTACATAACCAAATTCCTGAATAAGAAGCTTGCATATTTTATTATAAATATACAACCTCTGCTCAAGTTAACTTATAAATTTAAAACAATTCCTTCCCGCTAAACCAACACACACACATACACAAAACTATACAATGAGTTTTTTTTTTTTTACTTGACAAACAATTATAAAATTCAACTGGAAGAATAAATGTGTGAGACTAGTTGGGAAAATTTTAAAACTAAGATGAATTATTGTAGAGAGTATGGGGAAGTCATCAAAACTTAAGAGATACTAAAATGTTTTCTAAAGGTATCATTATTAAATCTGTATGGGACGGACAATAAAACAGACAGAAGATCAATAATACAGAAGATAAAGTCTTGAAGAGGACCAACCACGTGCAAAAACTCGATATGTGAGGGTTTTTTTGGTTTTTTTTGGAGGGGAAGATTTGCCCTAAGCTAACATCTGTTGCCAAACTTCCTCCTTTTTTCTTTTTTTTTAATTCCTTTTTCCCCTCCAAAGCCCCAGTACATAGTCGTGTATAGTTGTAAGTTCTTCTGGTTCTTCTATGTGAGCCGCCACCACAGCATGGCTACTGACAGACAAGTGGTGTGGTTCTGTGCCCAGGAACCAAACCCTGGCCACCAAAGCAGAGTAGGCTGAACTTGAACAGCCAGGCCATCAGGGCTGTCTCTCTATATGTGAGTTTTCTGGCAGTTTGTTCATTTATTTATTCGTCCACTCAAAAAATTAAAAACTTGGGGCCAGCCCAGTGGCGCAAGTGGTTAACTGTGCGCGCTCCGCTACGGCGGCCCAGGGTTTGCCAGTTCGGATCCCGGGCGCACACCGACGCACTGCTTGGCAGGCCACACTGTGGCGGTGTCCCATATAAAGTGGAGGAAGATGGGCACGGATGTTAGCCCAGGGCCAGTCTTCCTCAGCAAAAAAAAAAGAGGAGGATAGGCAGATGTTAGTGCAGGGCTGATTTTCCTCACACACACAAAAAAAACATTAAAAACTTATTAAATACCTAATATGTGCTAGGCAGTGGGATACCATGATGAACAAAAACAAGTACAGTCTCTGCCTGTTTGGTGCTGGTGGGGAAAAGAAATATCTAAAGATTCCACAAACAATTGTGAAACTATAGGTATGATAAGTGTCACAAAGAAAGATCGTGTTAGGAAAACTTACAATTTGAAATGTGACCTTGTCAATGGATTATCACAGAAGGCTTCCAACAGAAACAATGGTTGAGCTGAGATCTAAAGATAATCAAGAATTCAGCAGGTGAAAAGGAAAAAGAATGTTCCAGACAGAGGGAAAATAACAGATTATAAATATATTTTAGAAAATATATTTCCAGCTTTTTGAAAATGGTAAGAAAGCTACATTCCTAGCATCCATTTTATAATGACACAGTTTAGAAATTAAAGATTTATATTATTTATTTGTAAATATATATTACATGCCTATGATGTGCCATGAATATAGCCAGCAATAAGGAGTAAGATGGACAAAACTGCTGCCCTCATGAAGCTTACATTCTATATTTAAATGTAAAATTTAGATAGAAACCTGAAATTCGTTTTAAGCAAAAAACAAAAACATAAAAGTACTTGAAGAAAATACTGATGACTATTTACATATCTTTAAGGGTAAAAAATAAAGATGGCTGGATTTATTTTTAAAAACCCAAAATTTTCCTTGAATCAAAAAGAATAAAAAATTAAAAGCGAAAGCAGGAAAATATCTATAACATATGGTAAAAGATTAACGTCCTTGCAATAGGTAAGTGCTCTTGAAAATCTATAAGATAAAAATGAACACCCCAATTGAAAAATGAGCAAAGAAATTAACATGGCAATTTATTAAAAAAGAAATAAAAACAATCAATAAATACATAAAACATGTGGAAATGCAAATTTAAATAAGATATCATTTCACATATCAAACTGGCAAAAAAGATAAAAGAAAAAAGATAATACCTAGTGTGGATGAAGCTGTAGAAATATCCAAGACCTTAAAGACGTACCAATCCTTTGACGTACAATTCTGCTTATTAGAAGTAATCATGAAGGGTACATTACAGCACTTTTAATAACTAAAAATTGGAACTGATATGATTAAAAAGTAAGGAAATAGATAAATTACAATACATCTATACAATGGAATGCTATGCAACAATTATAAATGATAAAGTGAACATATATATTAAACAAGAAAGATATTTGCAACATATTATAGGAGAACAACTTTTAATCAACTGTATCTATAGCTGTGATTAACATAACACATAACTACTAGCTAACATACATATATGAAAATGTGAACAATAGGGAGAGGCATTATGAATGACTTTTGTTAATTTTAGTTATCTGCGTTTTCTAAAGTTTCTATAATAAATTTGAAAAACAAATTATTCAATTTGTTCCTTACATCCACTCTTTTTAGACAGAAAAAGAACAATAGGAACAACCACAACAATACACACAAGCTTTAAAGAGTTTAAGCAACTTGACTCAAGTACAGGATCTTATATAAAGATGTCTCAAAGCCTGTGCTCTTAATCACCATGCTAAAAATACCAAAGGTAATTATAAAGCAAAGACAAACTAAATTAAATGTTTGCAACATATGTGAAAATATTCTTGATATAAAAGGAGTCATTACAAATCAATGATAATACAATGATTAATTTGACCCACAGAAAACTTGGCAAAGGATATGAACAAGAAATTCATAAAGAAAAACAACTGGTTGACAAGCCTGTAATAAAGTATTCTGCCTCATTAGTAAATGTAGAGATATGGATGTTCCAGAACCTGGGAAGGCTACAGCAGACACATTTTTTAGAAACGGTCCTTCCTGGATACTGATTGCTGTCCTCTCGCCTTCCTGTCCCACTTAGGGATGTGATTTTTTGATGTTGCTGTTAGTCTAAGAACCAACAGAGCTCATCATTTGTAAATATTTCCTTAAATGGAAGCATGCAGACTGTTAGTGCTTCAAAATGGGAGGCTAGCCCCAAGTATGCAGCGTAGTGCTGCAGTATGAATTGAATTTTCTGGGATAGGCAAGATGCTGCTCCATGCAGATAGTGACTGGCAGTTGTGGGTTCAAGAAAAGCGAGTTGAGCTATGCTGCCTTTGTTCCTGCTCTATCTGCTATCAATAAGATCTTCTATCCTTGACTAATTAAACTAGATTCTATCTAAACTTCTTAAGTGTGAAGGGTGGGATGTATTTTTTTTTTCTTGCTAATACATAGCCCACTAGAAAACCCTGGTTTCCAAAGAAATGAAAATAAACAATATTGTGTTGCTTACGATAGTGAGTAACTGTAAATAAGCTAAACGTCCAATGATAAGGCACTGAGCAAATATATTGTGGTACTTCCATATAACGGAAAATAATCAGCCATTTAATCCTATTGAAGAAGAGTTTTTACAAGAAAATATGAGTGTAAAGGTATACTATAATCAATACATATGTACATATGTATATATGTGCATGTGTATCTCTGTATGTATGTATCTCTGTTATTATAAAGGATATAAAGTACAGGAAAAGAGGAATTAGGACCATTATAGAGTCTCATAGTATCATGCAATGTTCCTTCATTGTATTTGTAACAAGTTTCTTTTTTACATTTATTTGTAAGACTATTTGATTAATGTTTCTTTTCTCCAAAAAGATTATAAGCTCCATGAGGCCACAGCTGTGTCAGATTGTGCTTGTCACTGTATCTCTAGCATCATGCACAGAGCCTAGCATAAACAGGCATGCAACAAATGTGTTGAAGTTTAATGGAGTGTCAAAAGGAGATTAAAGGTATAAGAGTAAAATAAAATTAGTATACAAAATATATCCCAAAATACAATTAATTGTTAAACATATGTTACAAATTTACTGCTCAACTTCTCAGCAACCAAAGCAAAGAGGGAAACAAGATCACTTCTAAGATAACTGTATAAATTTTACTGGCATCAAAGTGTAAGAAACATTGCTCAATAGGTTTTCACAAAAGGGACACTGTGTGTGATATATAGCCAATGTCTTCAACAACATCCTTATAAATACAATTGTGTACCTGCCCCTTCTAGCCCTTCTTGATACGAGCCAAGGACATGATGCGGAAGTATCGCTCAGCAAAAGCAATTCTATGGGAGGCCTTTCAAGACCTATTCCATCCGCATATCATCACTTACACAGCCATCATCTCCCCTGAAGTCAGACACCAAGCTTTGGCTAGCCAAATCTCTTTCACATTTAACAATTAATAGTTCCAAACGCGAAAATTATCTATAGAGAAGGCAAACATTTGTACCAAATCTTTAAATACTGGATCTAGAGGTAGCAGACCTTATAATTTAGAAGAAATTTCTATAACAAATAAAAAGCTATTATTATCTTAATTGATATTAGCTTATATTAATCATTTCTCCATGAGGACTGAAGATACATCAGATAAAAACACAAATCCTAGAGCTCAAAAGAGACCTAAACTTGTTTGAAATAGAGACACCATTCCCCATACAGTCCCCAACATGCAGGACAGATCTCTAAGCTAGCTGGAAAATGGATCTAACTTAGTCAAGTATTTCATACTCTTACAATTACCAACTAAACATTCAAGAACATCATAACAGTGTATCCAGGTTGTTTTTGTCAAGTCTCAAGCACTTCTGGAATCTCCGGCTCTGAAAAAACATACTTAAACCAAGTACAGTCTTACCCCAAAATCAAAATAAGATCAATCATTTTACACCTAAAATTCAGGCTTTCCTGTAAGACACAACTTTAAGGGTCTTATTAAACGGTGGGGTTTTTTTCCCCGCTTTCTTTTGTTAATATAAAAAATTCCAGAATAAAACCCAAATATTTACTTTAAAAATATCCTATATTGTGAAATTAAATCCACCAAATAGGTAATAGGTAAGTACAAAAGACTTTATTCACACAAACTTTCAGTAAACTATCCTAAATCCTTACTGTTTTTTCACAACTTGTTCCCACAACACCACAGCATACTAATTGCGTTGCTGGCTATTTGAAAGGGCAAGAAAATGAAAAACAAAGAGGTCCTTCAAAAACCAAGTTAAAAAAACAGAGTTCAGAAGGGATATCTTCACCTATTCCTGAGGATTCACAAAAGGAATGACAAACAAAAGAGAGATTTATAAATCACATCCAAATCTTATTCTTTATATTCCAAATCACGTACAGTCTTTTATCTAGGGAAATGAATAAGTACTTTCAAAATACCAATAAAAATAGGATAATGCTTGGTTCTGAAAAATAGTATTTTCTTATCTATTATATATTGCACTTCTTTATTTCATTCTATGTTGACATTATAGTAATTTTAAATATACATCCATCACTGAATTTGTGACATCTTGAGGAAATTATTGAATGAAATGTAAAGTCGGTTAAATCCATAATAAATTTAAAGCGGAAAAAGTGTCAGACTACATGTAATTTGAGTCGATATTTGTTACAAACTTGATGTGTGGCTTCTGGCACATAACATATCCTTCTATTTCTAGTCTCCTCACCAATCAAAGAATTATATGCATCATCCCTGCTACAGAAGGCCTGGTCCAGGAGTGGGAGAAGGAAGAAGGATCACCATTTGTTGGTACCTGTCCTATCCATCACTCAGATTTGTTCTGAAGATAAAATGAAAACACACATATGTACCTCTTATTAAATTTTATTTATTAAGTGATGAAAAGCATTATACAAATGCTAGATGCTACCTACTATTATTATTATTGTTGTCATAAATGACAAACATGTAGTGGAAAACTCAGAGGCCTCATAAAGGTAGAACAAAATAAACGATGGCCTACACATCACCATATCTTGAATCAATGGGAATAAAGCTTTTCTTGTATTAGACATTTAATAAGCATATTAAAATTTATTATTTATTTAGTCATATTCAAAAAATTAATTGACTGCCTATTATGTGCCCATCACTTTCTAACACTGAGAATACAACAGTGAATTTGTCTGGCCCCAACAATCATGGATCGCCAGTGAAATTGGATAATCTTGCTTTACTTCAATTCTTCCATTAAAATAGATTGTTTATCCTCTTGGTACTGAGAGAGAGAAGTGTCTCAACGTTCAGAATTAAACAGCAAGACATCTCCCATTGTGTTAGCTATTCCATGTAACGGATAGGTTCTAGAGAATTTGGATTTTCTCGTTCTCCTGTACATTAAATCTGTACCATAATTCAAACATTCAAGATAACATGAATTAGGAATGCTGAGCTGGCACAACGAATTTAAGTTCTTGTAGCATATTTTAAAATATGTCTGATAATATGAAGTTTGCTGTTGAATTAATGTGTTTTAGAAGCACATGAAAATGGATATGCGGCTGCTACAAAGCAATATTTGGGAACAATAGAAGGAAATCTGAAAGGTAATCTGTTAAGCTTCATAAGGATTTCCCCTTAAAATTCTATGATGATTATATATGAAAAAAAAAAGTTGTTTAATCAACGTTCTATCCTTTGCATATAAAGTCTCTGTTTTATACTAAACTCCATGTGCAGAAGTTCAGTATAAATTGAGCAAGATTTCAGTATAAATTTGGCATGAATTGAGGCTACTATCATTTATCAAAACCAAAAATCACTCTTCAAAAAAAGCAAGGACTTTAAAATGTTAAATATATTTATTACAGGAAAAAGCATATTATTATTAACATTACTGTGACAAAACCTCAACTAATAAAGATTTTTTTAAGTCGTTTGGTAATATTCTAGGTCTTGTGGACTTCAAATTGTCCAGTGATTTGGGATTCTCCATCCTACAGTCTCTATTCATTTTGAAATAATTTAAACCCCCAAATGAGGCCAACAGCACACAGAACAGTAAAAACTCAAGTGGCTACTCCTAAAACAAAAATCAGAACAGTCTCACTGGCTTGAAATAGACATATGTGCCAGTCTACCCCAAAAGAAGAAAAACACAACCACCCGCAAAAAATACCAAGACGTTCTAGCAAATGGACTCATTTAAAAAAAAACATTTGAGTGGGACTTACAGGTTAGGAAGATACCATACGTCCTCTACATGCTTGCCACAAAGTTGAAGAGACAAGACACATACATATTGACAATTTGTGAAGAAGGTGACAACTTGAGCAAGACTTGAGAGCCATGTAGCAAGTAGTCACAGAACTGCTTTGGGATCAAAACACAAGAACTAGAGATGAGAGGAGATCGAGTATGAGAGGCTAGGTGGCTACTGAGAGTCCCCATGCCAGAGCAGATACAACTAAAGCTTTTATTAAAGTAGGAGAGAAGGGACTGATGTTCAAAGGTATAAGCTGGGCAGAGCAAAGATTTGTTCAAGGGAACATCTTGAGAGTTGATGCATAGCATTCTAGGTCGGACAAGAGAACCATTTATGGATTCATGCTTCAAGACCAAGTTTAGGCACAAGAAATTGAATCAGGACATAAGAAAAGAGGAAGGTAACAGAAGTCAAATAGATCTAGATGGGAAGGGGGGGGGTGTTCATTCAGTAGAATAATTAGAGTAAGATGACTGATCCCAAGGTACAGGCTGCTACTGTATGTCTGCCCTAGTATTAAAGAACATCCCAGGAGACAGCCCCATGGCTTAGCGGTTAAGTGTGCATGCTCCGCTACTGGCGGCCCAGGTTCGGATCCCAGGCGTGCACCAACACATCACTTGTCCAGCCACACTGAGGCCGTGTCCCACATACAGCAACTAGAAGGATGTGCAGCTCTGACATACAACTATCTACTGGGGCTTTGGGGAGAAAAAGGGAAAAAAAGGAGGAGGATTGGCAACAGATGTTAGCTCAGGGCCAGTCTTCCTCAGCAAAAAGAGGAGGATTGGCATGGATGTTAACTCAGGGCTGATCTTCCTCACACACACACAAAAAAAGAACTTCCCAGAGCAGGTCAGGAGCTACCAAGGGCTGACAGATGAGAACCACATGGCTAATGACCCTTACCAAGATCTAGGACCTCAGGGAAGCTTCCGGCATTTGAGCTGGAAAGAATGGATAAATAGCACTGAGACGGCAAGGCATTCTAGTGTTTAGAACTAGGACAGGGTTAGGCACAAGTGGAAAAAAGGGTGGATAGGTAAGGAAAATAGAGGCTTCCAAGGGCCGCAATCAGGCCTGACTTTCAAGGAACATGAAGAAAGCTGTGCTTTCACCCTACAGCAGATGGGCAGAAACAGACCAGACGCCCCTCTCTCTCCACAAAGGAAAACATAACTCCCCTCGCAGTATCAAGGTGACCTGAGAGGAAGGAACAACCAAGGCTTCTCAAGTCTGTTCCTGAGCCTGAAGAAAATTTGATGATGCCTTGACATGAGACTACACAAACTAAAGCAAGAATCTCAAGCTAACTTTCAGCTCCCTCCAGTCACAGAATGGCTGAGGGCCGCTGTTCCCTCAACTTGTTGCTTCATGTCTCCAAGCATTTGGGTGATAATATTTCCCAAATGTTTCTCAAGAAAATGAATCCAAACCTGAGATTACTATTTGGGTGTCCAAAAGAACTGACAGTAAAAGAGGGTTTTGAGACAGCCTTGCTTTCTGCGGAGTCACTTTCAGAATATGCAGAATAGCCTGAGCACAGCCTCATTCTCCACTGTGAAGTATGAGACTGATCCTCTCTATTCCTGCCTTTCTGCTGGATGTTGGGTTTTTTTCTTCCTTTCAAAACTAATTACGTTAGAGAAACTCAGAGTAAAACATTCTGCAAAGCACACTTTTCTCACTATCCTTGTCAATGAACTTCAAATTGTCCTGTGATTTGAGATTCTCTATCCTACAGTCTTTACCCATTTTTAAATAATTTAAACTCCCAAATGAGGCCAACAGCATACAGAACAGTAAAAACTCAAGTGGCTACTCCTAAAACAAAAATCAGAACAGTCTCTCACTGGCTTGAAATAGACATATGTGCCAGTCTACCTCAAAAAAAGAAAAACACAACCACCCGCAAAAAATACCAAGACGTTCTAGCAAATGGACTCATTTCAAAAAAACATTTGAGTGCCTACTATGCTCTAGAGAATACGTAATAAAAATGCAATTAAATACCTGACCTCAAAGGGTTGTTTTTTTTGTTGTTGTTGTTGTTGTTGAGGTAGATTGTCCCTGAGCTAACAGCTGTGCCAATCTTCCTCTATTTTTTGTGTGTGGGATGCCGCCACATCATGGCTTGATGAGCGGTGTGTAGGTCTGTGCCTGGGATCTGGGCCATGAACCCGGGCTGCCAAAGTGCAGCATGCAAACTTAAGCACTATGCCACCGGGCTGGCCCTCAAAGAGTTGTTTTGAGAGTGAAAGAGGACCTGCTTGAGTCTACAGAGTCTTCCCCACCCCAACACTCGGTGAGGGTCAGGGAGCAGCAGCATCCGGGCGCAGTTTCTTCCTTTAAGAGCTCCCCTGTTGGGCCTTGCCTCTCCTCCCAGCCACAAGCAACACGTGCCCAAATTAGCGCCACGACCTCCGGGCTCAGCCCCTAACTTGTGCCTACGCCCTTCAGTGTTCTCTCCCCACACAGACTTGCAGAGGGGAACACCCTATAAAAATGCTGCAGCCACCAGCTCACCCCTCAAGTAAGTTCTCCATTGTCTGCCACCATCCTCCTTGCTTTTGTCAGTTTACACCTGGATTCTCCCTCTGGGCTTGGCCCCTTCACAGATTGCCAGCTCAGTGAGATAGTTAACTTGGTTTGATTTCTTTTTATTCTGAAATTACCTTTTGGCCTCATGCATGAGAGCCAGGCTCCCGGCCACCGTTAAGTCAACTCTGGCCAGAACTCTGGGCCTGTGTTCATCTGGGAGGAGAAACTAAAACTGTCAGCATCAGCAAACTCTAAGTGCTTATCTCTGGAGCATCATGACAGTTGCTTTACATACATTTCCTCATTTAACATGACAACAACTCTATGAAATAAGTATTATTATCTCCATCTGCAGATTATGAAACTGAGGCTCAGAGAGCTTAAATAATTTTTTCAGGGTCACCTAGGTAGAAAATCTAAGTGTCATGATTCAAATGTTGTCTGTTGAGTTCCAAAATTAATGCTTCTAACAGCGATTTTATATGACTTTGAATTTTATGAAAAAGAGAGAATTTTTAGGGGTCTTGGTTTCTGGGAATCTTCATCTGGCCCATCGCTGGGATAATGATCAGAAAAGCAGCCCTAATCCATGAGAATGTTACACAGCAGGGCATCACCTGCAGCTTAAGCTTGTGGTCACACCAAATCCACTGAACTCAGAGCTCCAACCATAAGATGTTCTCATTCTTACCATCCCATCCCCACCCCGTGCCAATTTCCTAAAAGAGACATTCAGCATCACAAGGGGTCTCGGGGTAATGTTTCCAGCTTTTGGAGCTGAAACTATGTTAAACCACAAGGCACCAGGTGGCTTCATGGACTAATCCACAATTTAGCAGACCTAACTCTCCCTTGAACCTAAAGGTACACACATACAAATAAACTCTCTGTCAGTCACCCTATACAGAGGGTTCCTTTCCAACCTTCAAAACAATTTGGGATAATGACTTTCATTTTTTCATACTTCTGTTAGTGGTACCATCATTTTTCCAATGTTGTAAAGAAAGTACAAAAACAATATCTAATCAACATGGAGCTGATGTAAAGTTAAATGAGTTAACATACACAAAGGGCCCTGCACTGTGCTTGACACACGATAAATACAGAATAAATGGTAAATAGTATTATTTTATTTAAATGTTACAACAAATACTGTGAGGAAGATATTATGTCTCCATTTTGTGATTTCCTAATTGAGGCTCAGGAAATTTAAGCAACTAGTCCAAGCTCATGAAGCTATTAACGGGCTGAACTCTGATTTGACTCTTAATGACTACCCAATACTAAGGAGTTTGGAAATTACTACATCGGTCATGGTGAGCAACAGAAACATTTTAAATTGGAAAATTATATCTCCAACAGCAGTATCCCAACACAAGATCAAAAGACACCCGTCTATTCAAGGTCCCCTTAATGCCCACTTCAGTCTCCACTCCAAACCATTATTCCTGGTCACGAGTTCCTTCTTTCCACCACTCCAAATCCCATCTATCCTGGTAGTTTAGGTCCCCAACTTTTCTTTGAGACCTTCCCAGACCACTATAGCCCATATGATCTGTCCTTTCTCTAAAATTATGTGGCACTTAACTCTTATATTATTACTCAGATGCTCCAGTCATTCTTTTATTCAACAAGTATTTATTAAACGCCTAATGTATACCAAGCACTGTGCTGGGGAAAAGAAAAAATGCATGGCCTCTGGCCTTAAGGTCCTTTCAATCTAGGATAAAGATAAAGACATGCAAAGAGGTAAATCTAATAAAGTATTCCCCCAAAGGTATAAGATATGGTGGAAAACGAAGAAGAGATTGGTCACTCCTATAGTATAGCTTGGGAAGTTAGGGCATGAGGACTTGAAAAGAGAGCAATTGCCTTCGATCTGAGTCTTGAAAGATGAGGTGTTCTCTAGCAGACCTCATGAGAGGACGGATCCCAGGCCAGTAAAGAACACTATTATCAAAGGCCCAGAGGAATAAAGGAGCCCAGCATGTTCCGGCAGCTCCCAGGAATTCATTCTGGTTGCAGCACTGACCTGGTTAAAAAAATGACGCTGGAGTTGGGCATTAGCCAGACTGTAGATGCCGTCTGCGCACAGTCCAGGAATCTGATCTGGTTCTGTGGGCAATGAGTGACCACTAAAGGACTGTGTGCAGATAACCGGATTATGTTTGCATGTTAGAAAGAAAACTCTGGCAGCCACGTTGTGGAGGGGGTGAGACCAGAGACAGGGAGACAGCTTCAGAGACTACTGCAACAGGCTGGGTGGAAGAGTCTGAAGATCTAAACTAAGACATGACACTGGGAGTGAAAAAAGGAGTCAAAAAAGAAAGATAAAGCCAACGAGAGAGGCAGTTTAGAAAAGTCACTCTTGCAAGTCAACTGGGGGCTTGCAGGTGGCTACGCTAGCAGCAGGTAGACCAGTTAAGAGGCTGTAACAGCAGCCCAAAAAGAAATGATAAAGACTTCTCCATATTTTCCCTCCTCTTGATTCCACATGACTGGTGTCATCAGTGGGCAGGGCCTTAACCTCACAAATGGTCCTCTGACTCAAAGACTGCTGATCCCTAAACCAAGTTTTCCTTAAAGATGGTGAAAGGTAAATGGAAGTACACAACATAAAGTGAAGAAAACTCCTACACTGGAGTAGGTTGACAAGATTCTCAGGTTTCACTGACTTAACACCAATCTTTAAAACCACTGGTCACGTTGGGTAAATTTCAGTAGCTAATCAGAGCCTGTTTCCAGGGTTTCCTGGGCAACTATCTGGCTATCACAGGAATGTTTTATTGACACGCTATTGCTTTTCCTTATAGCAACAAGGTAACCGTATTGTCCTGGGAAGTATGTACTTTTAAATAGCAATTCTCATAGATGAAGGCAAACAAGAAACTCCTTTGAATTTAGGTTACTGCTGGACAAAGAAAAAAATTCTCTAACGAAAGATTTTAATATTATGGTATCAATATCCCTATCTCCGAAATAAATGATGAGGTGTGACAGCCCACCTTCAGGGCTGTTGAAAAAAATCAATGATCTTTTCAAAATGTGAGCTCTGATATTTGCAAAGTGCTTTTGGTTCAGATGAGGAAAAGCACTAGAGGAGTACACAAACAGATAAATAAATCAATTAAAGAAAAGAAGAAGAAATTGCTCACAGAAGATAAACAAATCACTCCAAAGCAGAATTTTATTAAACTCTACTTAGGTCTGCTCCTCACACAGCCACAATTCTCCCAGCGAGTCCCTCTGTGCTCTGGTGGCAGGCACTTTGCACACACCGTTCATGGAGCAGTGCTGACCACTAATGGCCAGCTGGCTCATTTCAGTTTTCCCAGTTATGTCTCAGAACTGTCTTTGAAGAAGTCATTGATTAAAGTAATCAATCAAATCTCTACATAATAATGCTCTGGCTTCCTATGCTTTTAATATCAAAAAGCCTTCCTCACTAAAAACTAGTAGTAATCAAGTTTCCTGGATCACACACTATCTGTGCTTTTTGATCAAGGGCTCACAGTTAATTTCTTTGGTTTTTTGAGAAGATGTGTTCTACTGAATCAGCATAAATGATCAATCTTATTTCTTTATTAAGATTTTGAATGCAAGTAATGCTTTCCTTTCTAATTAAACTAATTTTGAGTATTATTTTATCATCATTATATTTCCACAGATGGAATAAGGCCTACTTACTGAATTTTCCTGATGGTTTACAGAACAGGTACACAGAATTTAAAGCATATCATCACTTTTAGGACATAAAAGCATTAATCTTCCCAAAGGGACCACACTATCATTGTCCAGTATGTACATGCACACACGTTCTTGTAAAAACACACACACATACACAGAGTAATAACTGTTTAATGTATTTTTGTGTGTGTGTGAGGAAGATTAGCTCTGAGCTAACATCTGCTGCCAATCCTCCTCTTTTTGCTGAGGAAGATTAGGCCTGGGCTAACATCCGTGCCCATCTTCCTCCACTTTATATGGGACGCCACCACAGCATGGCTTGATAAGCAGTGCATAGGTCCCGGCCCGGGATCTGAACCCTCAAACCCCGGGCCCCCGAAGCAGAGCATGCAAACTTTACCACTACGCCACTGGGCTGGCCCCTGTTTAATGAATTTTTGAGAACCAAAAGAGAACAAGCACAAGAGAAAAATGTTATAACTGTTGGGTAGAAATAAGAGAGGAGGAGACACTATTATTTTTGTATCACAATTAGCTTCCACACTTCTCCCACCTTC
The DNA here is from genome assembly GCF_020826845.1 of Diceros bicornis minor. Lineage (NCBI taxonomy): Eukaryota > Metazoa > Chordata > Mammalia > Perissodactyla > Rhinocerotidae > Diceros > Diceros bicornis. The sequence continues at coordinate 41,198,098 of NC_080743.1, forward strand.
CTTTGCCATTCACAGGCCTTCAACATATTCAAGAAAGAGGCTGCATGCACAGAATCAAATATGAGAGCAAACTTTCTAGTGATGCAGGAAAAAAATAGATCACAAATTTTTTTCAACTCCCCTCTTTAACTGATCAATGAATTAAGTCCCAGAGAAGGAAGGAGGCTTGCCTGGGTCCCTTGGCCAAGTCAGCGATAGGACTTGCATCCTTCCTCACCTGTTTCTCCTTGTCCAGCACTCTTTGACCTCCACTAAAATGTCTTTTCCATTTGGTTTCCTATCCTGTTTTTAGGATGATGAATATGATCTTAATTAAATCTCAGAATCTTTAAGCCTTCATTACTATTCATCATTAACATGATCCTCAGCTGCCTTACCTTTCCTCCAAATTATTAAAAATATTACTAAAGCATAAATTAATCATCAGGCATTTAACCTCTAAACACCTTTAGGAAATCAGGTTTATTGGCAATTTCACATAAATGCGAATTCTTACTTTCCAAATGAATCTAAAAACCAACTGCAAACAGTCTACTAATAAACATTTAAAATTAATATTTGACTATTTCCCCAACCAGTCAGATATTCAGATTGTCTACCTATCCAGTACATTCTAAATGGCCAGCTAGCCATATTTTAAATTAAACATGAGCCCATGGGATTTAGCCTTTGTGGGCTTTGCACATTTAGACTTGTGTCAATATCAAGAGTCAATACAAACCTAATACTAAAACACTCAATCTCTTATGTTGAAATTTTATAAAACCAAGGATTCTCTTAAAGCATCAATACCCCTTTAGAGGCATTTTTAAACCCCAAAATAAACTCAGCTAAGGGGAGTTTCATTATAATTGAATATGCAATTGTAAGTTGGACTATGCAACACATTGAACAATTAAACAAGCAAGAAGTTTAATTAAATTTCTAATTCACTTTGGATTTCACTCGATCCTGCAATTATAAGGTTTCATGCTAGTATAAGTATTCAGGAGTCAGGAGTACCCTGCTGAAATGAATCTGCAGTGCCAATAATAAGCAATATATTAATGTCAAATAGATGGTAAAATAATGTGTCCTATTGCTAATATTCACTGGAGGCTGGCTGAGTTTTCCTCCTCTACCCCAAATCCACTGACCCCTAGACAGGGAACTGGCAGCTTTTCATGACAGAGATATTGAGAAAAGAGGTAGTCTGCCCCATTTTATGGAAAAGGAACCTACTTATAAAAGGTTTGCCTTAAGGGAAGAGGAATCCCCAGGAATTAAAGGATCTGGGTCTAGCCTCAGTTCCACTACTTGCTACTCCTGTGGTTTTAGGCACATTCCTCTGTATACAAATTTGGGTCCGACTGGATACAAAGTCTGAGATCATCCAGTACATAGAGATTTAAGGGGAAAAAAAGCAATCTGTTAATTGATCTATCTGTAAAATGGCTGAGGTGAGAGGGGGCGGGGTTGCTCCTGACTTCTGCGGTTCCAAATCAAGGGCTCTTCATTACACTTCCCTAAGAAAACCTTCATGAGGGCCGGCCCCGTGGCTTGGCGGTTAAGTGTGTGCGCTCTGCTACTGGCGGCCCGGGGTTCAGATCCCAGGCACGCACCAACGCACTGCTTCTCCAGCCATGCTGAGGCCACATCCCACATACAGCAACTAGAAGGATGTGCAGCTATGACATACAACTATCTACTGGGGCTTTGGGGGGAAAAATAAACTAATTAATTAATTAATTAAAAAAAAAAAACTCTCTCTAAAAAAAAAAAAGAAAGAAAACCTTCATGAGGACAGTCTCACGTACAGGCATATGTATTGTACATAAATGTGTGTAGATGTAGAAATGTGTGTACGTATATAACACAAAACGTCCTCCAATCAGCTATACTGAGGAAAAGGCTTAGCACACGCTACTCATCAACTTGCACAAGTCTAATGCCATAAGCAAAAAAGAATGCTTAGCTCTATAACCAGATACAAAAGTGTTTTCAAGGCAAGAAATAGGCAATAATGCAACACATACAGTCATCATTGTCACAAAGTATCACTTTAATCTTAATACTTCCTATCTTGAAGGATTCAGAAGAGTTTCTAATTCATTATTCCTAGTCTCTATGGTATGTAGAAAATCCATTAGGTTGCTCTATGATGTTTCTTCTAGTAAATCAAAGCCCTGCAAAACAGTTCAGTTTTTTCTCAATCTGAAAGATGTCTAGGTCACGATAATTAGAAAACGCAACTCAAACCCCATCACAATTTTAAACAGGCCAAGAATCCTTTTGCCTTCGTAAACTACATATGACCTCAGGTCTATCTGGTTATGTATGAAAGACTATTTCCAAGCTATCTAAATGTTTTTAAAATGCACTGACAGCAATAGCTTTAATTTAAACTGCCAGTGTTCGGTATGTCAAAGCTCAAATATTCTCTGAGAAGGAGCTTTAATGTATATATTATTAATGCACTATCAGAGAACAGATCCCTGGGTTGAGTCTGACCAGTGAGTCATTAGTCAAAGACTACATAAAGTAAATTTGGTGGATGATAATACATAAGAGAATTTTATTTTTGGTTGCTCTTACTATCTGGGAGAAAAAGAAGCAAAGAAAAATACAGGCAGTCAGTAGTTTTGGGTTAGGAGACAGAAAAACTGGATTTAAAAAAATATCAGTTTTGGGGCTGGCCTGGTGGTGCAGGCAGTTGGGTGAGCGCGCTCCGCTGCGGCAGCCCGGGGTTCGCTGGTTCAGATCCTGGGCGCACACCGACGCACCACTTGGCAAGCCATGCTGTGGCGGCGTCCCATATAGAGTAGAGGAAGATGGGCACGGATGTTAGCCCAGGCCAGTCTTCCTCAGCAAAAAAAAAAGAGGACTGGCAGATGTTAGCACAGGGCTGATCTTCCCCACAAAAAAAAAAAAAAAAGACATCAGTTTTATTCCTTACTAGCCATTTGGGCAAGAAACTCTTTAGAGAAAAGAACAGGGACAACGTGTCCTGCAACATGGTGCGCTGAGAGGAGCCTGGCTAGAATCTCGGCTCCCATCACAAGCTGTGTGGCTCAGGGAGGTTACTTGTATCTCTGGTCCTTAGTTTTCTTATTTGTAAAAAGAGAGATGACTGCCCCCCTCATAAGTTTTGTGAAGGTTTTTTTTTTTTTTTTTTTGTGAGGAAGATCAACCCTGAGCTAACATCCATGCCAATCCTCCTTTTTTTTTTTTGCTGAGGAAGACCAGCCCTGGGCTAACATCCGTGCCCATCTTCCTCCACTTTATGTGGGACGCCGCCTCAGCATGGCCTGACAAGCGGTGTGTCGGTGCGCACCCAGGATCCGAACCCAGGCCGCCAGCAGTGGAGCGCACGCACTTAACCGCTACACCACGGGGTCGGTCCCAGTTTTGTGAAGGTTTAATGAAGCAAATATCAAAAGCGTAGCACTGTGCTTAGAATATAATGTTAATATTAGCAAATGTTAATCCTCTTATAGGATTGATGCAAGCAAAGATTGGAAGAATAATAAATACAATAGGGTTTGTTTACTATAATAAACTTTATAAAATATTATTTTTTATGATTCTTTTTATTTATAAAGCCCATTAATTTAGGGAATTTGTGACTTTTGAAATTACATTTTTTTCCAAAGTGTCGGTTGCTTCGCACAGACAACGTTGTTGCAACTATACAGATGTGGACAGGACTAAACAATCAGGGACCACTGACCACTGGAATAGTCTAATCACCTTTGAGGCAGATAATCTGAGCTCCCAAACTTCAGTGTTTCTTAGAGAAAGATAATAAGCGACAGACAGGTCAAACACATGGTTCAGATAACCACCTCAAATCTGACTCTCTTCAGGAAAGAGAAGCTATTCAATATTAGTCCAAAATTTATCCTGAAGGAGAAAAATGACAGTGTTATCACACTGTGTTCATACCTCCAGTGACTTACATAACACATATTCAATGTTACCTAAGTACCGGACGAAAATAAACATACACATTTATTTAAAACTCATCTTAATCCACTCTGATAGCCAGCCAGGGCTTAGTCTCAGACCATGAGGCTTTTCTTCTCCAATTTCTTTATTTCTCAAAAGAGAACTTAAACTCTGAGAACAAAATCATATTATCTAGAGACCTGGAAGAAAAAAAACACCATCAAACCAAATAAACTCAAAACTTCCCTTAAATCATATCAGGCTCAATCCCAGGATAAGATGACCAAAAATATTGCTATAAATTAACTTGTAAAGAAAGACAATTTACTTTGCTCTAAGGAAATTTTCTGAAGCCAAATAATCCTTACAAATTGTTAATAACATGTACAATGTTACTGTATTCTGTAAAAATATCAAATTCTTATCCAACAGTATCAGTAAAAAAATAAGTGGAAAGTATTTAGGCTCTAAATTATATTTTTCATCTACTGTGTGAATATACTACACAAGAACACCACTTGCTTATAAAACAAACTGAAGAAAACTTTCATCTTTGGAGAACAACAGTAGGTATTCTTGCTATAAATGAGATGGTGTAGTGCAAGGGAAAAAGCTCTGGATTGAGATTCAAGATCACTCTCTGCCACTTGTTAAGTGAAAACACACACACAAAATACTTAATCTCTCCTCTATTTTCTGATTTTTCTCTTAAAGGTAATACCTTCCTGGCTTCTTCATAGGAGCCCTTAAGAATTAAATGAGGTATTATCCAAAAACACTTTGGAAACTATAATGCACTATATAAGAGTAGGGAATTATCCCTATATGCTACCAGACTCAATATTGTAACATGAAGGAATTAAAATCTGAAATCTTCCTTATAATACTCAGAATATTAAAATGCTATGCATATTTCAATCAGACGTCCCAAAATTGATTTGTAAACATCTTGAAACTTAAAACTGTCTCATTTACTTTTTGGAGGGACAAAAGCATCTAGTATCATACCCGCCCATAACACTGGATTGAAATTAAACACTCAATTTACCCATATCTTTACCTTGTCCAGATTAGCATTCAACTAAACTAGTCTATGAAAGAATCTTCTCAAATTAAGTTTCTTTCCATTTATTCAAGAGAAAGAATTTTTAAAACACAGACTTGGAGGAATATCTTCAAATAGCTATTCGACCCCTTCTGAAGGGTTACCATATAGGGAAAAGAGTTAGACATGTTCTATTTGGGCCCAAAAAGTAACATTAGGAAATCATACTTGAACAGATAGGTTTCAACTCTTTATACAGAAGAGTTTTCAACAGTCAAAGCTAAGCAAAGATGGAGTAAATAATGCCAGAGGTAGTGAGTTCCTCATCACAAGAGGCATTCAAGCACAGGCTACACCTGAAAAGAAATTGTAGAAAAGGCTCAAGCATTGAATGTTGTAATAGAACAGCTTGAAATTCCTCTTCAGAGTGTTTATGAGTTTATAACACTGTATAGTTTCTGAAGATCTTGATCATCACAAATGGGTATTCAGAATATACAGGAGAAAAATCACCTAGAACAAATTAATTTTTCTAAATTCCATTACCAGCTGCAAATAGTATTTTTTCCTAATTATTTAAAGCAAAAAATGCATATACTTAACCTATAATGACTTACTTTTTCTAAATGAACAGGAAAAGTCTTCAGTTGCAAATGCCTTTCTTAGATCCCTAGAGGGCTCATAACTCTTTCAAAATTTGCCCAGCAGCGTAACATGTATTGGACTTTTCCACGGCGAAATTTCCAATTCCATTCTCCGCACATCAAAACAATGTGGTATAAACCATTTCCTGTATCTTGCAACTTATCACTGCTTTGCATTGACATTATAATGCTGACTTAAAATACAAGCCTTGTTAGAATGTAAACTTCATGAGAGAAGAGAACTTGTCTTATTCATCCTTATATCCCTAGTGTCTAAAATAGTTCCTGGGCATGTATGAGATGCTCAGTAAATACATAAACAAATGAATGAATATAGATATACAGTATTCAGTCTCATTCAATAATTGTTTCAAGTATGACTTTCTTTTCTCTCCAACTAGATTGCTATTGCTGACTGTCCCATGAAGAGGAAAAATGAAGTTTCTCCCATTGTTTCCACTGTAAGGATTGCCAACCTTCAATTGCAACTTATTTTGTATTATGTATCCCAAAGTAGTAATTCCTATGATCTAATAATTTATCAAGAAATATTCGGACCGGCCCGGTGGCTTAGCAGTTAAGTGCGCGCGCTCCGCTACTGGCAGCCCGGGTTCGGATCCCGGGCGAGCACCGATGCACCGCTTCTCCAGCCATGCTGAGGCCGAGTCCCACATACAGCAACTAGAAGGATGTGCAACTATGACATACAACTGTCTACTGGGGCTTTGGGGAAGGAAAAAAAGGAGGAAGATTGGCAATAGATGTTAGCTCAGAGCTGGTCTTCCTCAGCAAAAAGAGGAGGATTAGCATGGATGATAGCTCAGGGCTGATCTCCCTCCCAAAAAAAAAAAAAGAAAAGAAAAGAAAAAGAAACATCCTAAAAGTAGTACTTGTGACATTAACTATTAGGTTTAGACTTATGGATTAAAGCTTGCTCACTATCATAGAATTCACTGATTATGTCATTTTCTTAGAGGAAACCATATACGCAGCTGACACTACAACAAACGATTCCAAAACAAACTTATTATTTATGTTAATCTCTACATTACCCAGACAAGCTGGAGACAGCACAGTGACCACCAGTGTCAGGTTAAACTCTCCTGGTTCCACTATTATTATTCTTATAAGAAGAACAGAAAAAAACACACACAACAGATCAAAGGCTCTGTTATAAAGGCCCAGAGAATCGAACATTAATTCAGCTTAATAATTTTATTTGCATTTAGTTTTACCCAGAGTAATGCTTATTTGTTGATGGAAATTTTGATACCCATCTTTCATCCTTCCTCCTGCCTATGACTTCTCCTTTTTTATAAGCATGCTCAGGAATGCCAGGAAAATGTCAAATAAGTATGAAATATAACCAGAGAAAAAGGAGAGAGGTTGATCCCCACTAGGCAATAAAAGAATAAGAATACTATTTAATATTTACTAATGCTTTGTCATGCATGAAATGCTTTTGCATGTTTCTGGGTCAAACAGGCTACTGAAAGACTCCATTTTATGACAGCTGTGATTTTTCTGAGCAGTGTCCCATGTCCTACTTCCTTTTATTGCTGCCAGGAAACTGTGGTTTAGTTCCCTATACTGACTTAACTGCCAATTTTGAAAGGTTATGGACAATACATTAGATTCAGGGAGAGTCGAGCTGGCTTCAACTTGGGAGAGTAATGTGAGTAGGTCAGTACCATGAGACTCAGCACAGCCCAGGAGCAACGGATCACGTCGGCACAGATTTCACATCCATAAACAAATTCTTCATATTAAAAACTGGTAATGAAAGCCTTTTAAGGAGAAACAATAAAAGCTGTCTTTAGAGAAAATAATTTCTCCAAAAAAACAAAAATGTACATGGGCAACAAATCCAGAGATGCTCTGTGGACTGATACATTGGTCGTTATGCCTATAAGACTACCAGTTTCCAAATAGACACTGATGGGCTTTGAACACCAAGGAAATGCCAAAGCAGGTGCCACCACAGTCAAAATGTCACCCCCACATATAGCCCATCTATGAGGCTCACCCTTGGGCCAACTCTTGACACCACCATAGTCTTCCTTCACCCCATCTAGTTTTCCTTGGTGTGCTCTCCAGGGAGGAAATTTCAGAATAAATAACAGGCACAAATGTCATTACTGCCGGGAAGAAAATGCTTCAAGAGCACGAACAGCCATCACTGACTAAAAATCTATCCTTGTTGATGTGGTTGACTATTGAGCAGAGAAAAGCTTGCCATGTTGTTGCTACTGGCCTGGATTCTGTGGGCCTCAAAGTCCTTTTCAATAAACCATGTAACAAAACTTAATGAAGCCAGATACCTGAATAGATGCAGTCTGCTCCTGGAGCAGACATTTTTGATATTCAATTGGACAGTACAAAATAATGCCAAATACAGATAATTCATCCAGGTATTTATGTTTTGGCTTTGATGGAGTAGAGAACATTTTGGAGCTAAATCATTAGGATGGACTAAACAGGAATCAGTGGTACTAAAAAATTACACTTCTACAAATGGCCACAGTGTGGTTCCATTATAGCTGAGATCATTTAGTGGCAACACATTTTCACTACATTCTGCATGCCTAAATCATCTTTGTGCTCTAAAACAGAGGTCACTAACTACAGCCCATGGGCCAAATACAGCCCACCACCTATTTTATTGGAACACACCACACTCATTTATTTATGTATTACCTATGGCTGTGTTATTACTATAAAGATAGAATTGAGTAATTGTGACAGAGACCATATGGCTGACAAAGCCTAAAATATTTACTCTCTGGCCCTTCATAAGAAAAGTATGCTGGTCCCTGTTCTAAGAGTTGAAATCTGTAGTCTCAACAGATACTTATTTATATATTTGAGAAGATCTAAACAGACATCCTGATGAAGAAAATGAAGAACAAGAGGGAAAGGAAAAGAAAGGAAGAGAAATAGTAGTAGTAGAAGTAGTTTGGGCTTGCTATAGAATGCTCTGACTTAGTTTCACGTTGGCATTAGAGGAAGCTCCATCTGGGCAAAAACATAAACAAAGTCAGTCTTTTAAATTTTCATAATAGACTGTCAAATTTGCTGCCAAACCTTCAATATTATAAACATGGATCTCTCATCAATCAACAACAAAGACTATCTTCACTTAAGATAGTCACTTAATCTTGAATTGATGTGTAACTAACGCAGCTTTTTTCCTCTAAATCCCAGGATGGCTAGAGGAGGCGTGCTCTCTGGCCTGACTAGTCACTCCCTATAGGAGAAGCAGTGAGGTCTGGAGGACTGGTCCACCGCAGGGAGCAGCACACGGTGGGGAGGGTCACACTCTGGGCTCTACTGAGGATGTCAAGGAGACCAGTGAAACGACAGAGGGAACAGGCATATGAAATGAGCCTCCTTTGTGACACCCATCAGTATTACAAAACGTAGACTGTGACTGGATTTCAGGTACACAATGGAGAAGGAATGGAGCCTTTCTTCCGTGTCTGATAGGTGGAAAAAAAGAAGCAAGCCACAAGGAATCAGGAGTGTGAACAGAGAGAAATGTGAGGAAGTAAGTGGGCTTTGAGCACCTCAGACTCTAGAACTGGAGTTTGGGCCAAGTTTTGCCTACATCTCCTAGAGACAAGCAGGGCCCAAAAAGCTTAGGAGTTGCATATTATTCTCTAGTTTTTAGCATAAGTATAGATTAGATCAGCATTATTTGAGAGAGTCTAGGTAAAACGAAAATTACCCACCCTGCTTGTTACTATAAGTGCTATCCATGCATCAAGTCATACTGCCAAAAATAAACACATATGGGAGGGAAAAAAAGAAACATAACCTGAAAGCCTCAGGTTAGGTGTCTACAAAAATGTCTTCGAAAAATGGCAATCTCATTTTTGAAGGCTAATTTAAGAAAGAAATAAAGACATATGACATCAACTTCTAAAGCTTCAAAAAGTCTAATGTTGCTAGTGGAGAACATGTTTTTCAGTGTCTCTTACCTAAGGATCCACATTATAAAGTCTTCTTATCAGACTAGAAAAAGTTTCTCCCTCAAGGGCTGTTGTGATATTTTGTCAGACAATAAAATTCCCTAACTTATCAAGTCTTTGTTTCTTTTATTGCCCTTTGTTTCTTTTATTGCCTTGTCAGAAAACTTAAAGAGTAAAATTTCAGATTTACAATAAAAATATGATTATCCACTATGTGCCAGGCACTGTTAGGACATGTTGTTCATGCCTGCAAACAACAGTGACAAGATCCCTGCCCTCCTGGTGTTTATAGTCCAGTGGGAGAAACAGACATGACATAGACAGCTATGAAACTGGAAATCTCACCAATCTAAGGGCTCAGGCAGTTCAGCCTTGGGACATTGAAGGTACACAGACAGCAACCAAAATAACCAAAAAGCAATTTTATTCTTTACTTAGCATTTCAAAGAACATAAAAGGAAATATAAGTCTGAGTCCAGTGAAATGTATTTCTAAAGGCCCTTTTCCCCTTTCCAAATCTCTCAGACCCCACAGCTATTCCAGAGCTTCACTCACACCAAAGCCCAAAACTTTCTATTCCCAGACCCATGAAGCTTTTGTTTTCCCTTTCTCCCAAGATTAACCACATAGTTCAATTTAGCTTCTCTCCTAATAAGCAAGAAAGAATCCTTACGTTTTAGGAGAAGAAAAGATAAGTAAAATTGAGCAGGCAAGTAACAGATTCTCTTTAACAAGGAGAGGGATTGTGAGGTGGAGGGAAGGCTTTAAACACTACACTTGGATAATTTTTGTCTGGCCGTATAGTTACAATTGTGAGAAGATACTGGGGAGGCAAGGTTACTAATTTAGCATAATGGTCAGGAGACATCTCTCTCATCAAGTGACATTTAAAGCCAAGATTTGTAGGATAAAGAACCAGCTACCCAAGGAGCAGGAGGAAAGACTATCCTAGGTAGGGAAACCTCATGGGTGAATGCCTGAGGCCCGTGCATTCTCCAGACACTGAAATACACTCAATCTAACTAGAGCAAAAAGAGCCTAGGTAAAACTGATGTGAGATGTGGCTAGAAAGATAGGCAGGATAAAATCATGGAGGGCTTCTCAGGTCCTGGTAAAAATTTTAATATTATACCAAGTGCAATAAATAGCCAACAAAGGGTTTTAAGTAGGGCAGGACACAATCATATCACCATGGATGCTTCCTGAAGAATGGACTAGGCAGGGAACACAAAAGCTACTTAGAGATGTGGAAGGTTTAAACCAGGGAGGGGAGGATGGAGATTACAAGCAAGAGGTCAGATTTAATCTGCAGAGATTGGTGAGAAACTGAATATATACAGAGGGAGAAGAGCAATTCTTGGGCCTCTATCTATTTTATAAGATAGAGTAAGTGGGAATGGGAGGAAGAGATTATTTGGATAGAAATACCAAGAGTTCAGTCTTGAAAGTCAATCCATTATGTATTAATTGAAAATTATTATGTTTAGAAGTTACAGCATTTCAATTCAATTGCAATAGCTCCCTCATTCTTATATGCTCACGGCTTCCAATAGCGTCTGGCAACAAGGCAAGCGCTCAATAAATATTTGTAGAATGAACACAATTTCCTCTGGCAATTATCTCTCTGGTCTTCAGAATATCTGAACAATATCTTTAGATTAAAACAAATTATACTTGATAAAATATAATTTTATATTTGAAATGTGAAAAACATACTCATTGCTTTCATAATACAAACTACAGAAGGTAAATTTCAAGAATATGTTCTCATGTAGTGGAGCCAGAGTTTGAGGAAAACACTTTGAAACATTGTTGCGTTTGACCTCTGATTATTTAAATTTTTCTTTTTAATTCTGTGGCATGTGTGCTTCTGATTGTGAATGACCTCAAATTCCTTCTGGAAATAGATGCGCAATAAATTAGAAAGAAACACTGTGGCTCAGATTAAATGGGATTTGTGGAGTTTAATGGCTAGATTCCTGCCCCCTGACCCATTCCACTTGGAGAACACTCTTTTTCGGGGTGGGGGGGGCTCATCCTGGGAAACAAAGCCCAGGGGCTGCCCCTCCAGATGACAATGCAGCCTTGGCCCAGAGCCCCTCCCCAGCTCTAGAATTTCCATACCCCCTCATTCTCTTCTCCCCACTGCCATTAATCTTAGCATTCAACAGATACATATCCGGGCTGACATTTTAGCAGACAGCTAATGATCTCTGTGCTATTTTTCCTTAGGGAATCCATGTAGCACGGTGCCTGCCATAGGGCACACAGCGAAGAAATCTTAGATAGCAGTGGTAATAACGGTATATGCATCTTCAAAGGGGCTTTCTTTATTCAATGGAGTAAATATAAATTGTTAGAATTTCAAGAATTGGGTCAAGTCAGTCAGAAGAAATTTCAGGCAAGAGGGCCTTTCAATTCCCTTCAATAAACACTACAGAGGCTGGTTCAGAATCTACCATTTTCTACTTCTTCCTATTTTACTTTTCTTTCTGTCTCTAACTCTTCCTTTAAAAAGTCTTCTTATCCTATTATTCAGTTTCTTTATTTCATGTTTTACATTTCTGGAACATTTAAGGCAACTGTCTGATCCTTTAGGTCCTAGCCACAGTGCGAAAAAAAAAAAAGAAAAAAACCTGACTCCAGTTTTAGATAACAGGATTTGAGCCCCGCTGCTTATTTTAGCATCTTCATGGATAACAAAAATGCTGTGATCTGAGATCCTGAACTCTATTGTAAATGATATAGCATTGAACTTGTACAAATTCGCTGAAATGCTCCTGTGATTGCTAGTTTCCTGAGCTATAAAATGGGTGTGACAATATTTATTGTCAATTAATAAATAATATTTATTAATCTAAATCTAACAGAATTCATAAAAGCACACTGGATATAAGGGATCTGGGGGAAACATATCCATAGTTTCCTAACAATATTTTGAACATGGCTATAGGCACTCATATCCACGTTTTCCAACACCATTATAAAAACTAGCTTAAGCTAATAAAAATATTTGCCAGACTATTTCAGAGATAACTAAATGGAATTGTGATAGACAGTGACAAAAAATCCTTTTGGAAATAAGAATAAGCAACATGTATCAGTCTTTTAAAGATTTTAATACATTCTTTAGAGCACGGTCCTCAGAACTATAGCTCTTGAACATTATTCAGCTCAATAACTGTTCCAACCACCTCAAGAGCAATCAGTCCTGCTACCACTTCTTCTCACAGGAAAAAGGAAAAAAACTTCCTTCTTCCTGCCCTATCCAAGTGGGTCACTGCTGCTTTTCTCTTTGTTCAGCCTTTCTTACAGAGGTTTTGCCAAGTTCTGATGTGGTTCATTGCATATTTTAAATGCTAGAAGTGGATATGGCCAAAGAAAGTCAGAGAACACGGCTACTGACAGGGATGGGGATGCGCTTGGGAAAGACAGAGGCTGAGATTTAGGTCACCTCTGGGGAGATGATTTGTGTTTACTGGATATTTACTGTTTATTGGTATTCCTGCTTTTCTATGGTCTTTTTTAATGTTCCAAATTAAGAGCAGTATTTTAAATGCCTTAAAGGTGATCTGCAATTTTTTTTAAATAAAAATGATCCAGTCATCCTCTAAACAGCAGAATTGCCATCTTCTGTAAATAGAACTGGCAAGCGTTTCATCAGTCTTAAAACATCACCTCCCTTGATTTGTCGCTACCCTCCCACCAATGCCTCCCTTTCCTTTTCAGAGTTTCTTAAAGCAACATTGCAGAGTGCTCCAGGCAGACTTATGGGGCCCATGTTAATGCTAAAGAGACTGGAAAAAGTCAGTCTGTTCAGATACACCAGGCTTACTGCTTTTCATGTATTGCCATGAATGCTGCAGGATTTCTTAGTTTTCTTTTATTCTCCATGTCTTATAGAGTAAGAGTACTAGAACTTTCGATAATGGATAAAACAGCAAAATTTGAACCATAGGCAATGTCTTAAGCTTCAGGACTTACCTAGATTATTCTATTTTCCTGAGCACAAGACAGGAAAGAGCTGTCTTACAAAGCCGGAAGCAGGGCTATCCTGCATAACGAGCTTCAAAAAAGAGAGGAGGAAATAAAAGAACGGAATATTCTGATGCTGGAATAAAATCCCTAATCTTATTTTGCCATACGTGGCATAATCCCTGCTTACAGAAGCCCCCAACTTCGACTTTGAGCAATTCTCAAAAAACGGACTTCCACCCTCTCACTATCTGCATGAACAGCCAATGGAACTCTGAAATACAAACAGCCACTTCCATGGACGATTAATTATATTGTTGAGGCACTTGGAAAATGCTCAAAGATTAATAATCCCAGTTTCCCTGTGTGTGGTACGGCCATCCTTCTGGTGGTGGAACAATTTAAGTCTGTCCATACTCCTGTATGTATACATCTGTAAGGCAGCAACTGCTAGTTGCCTGTATGCACCTGTTTCTTCCTTCTCCCTTGGTAAGAGAACTTCGATTCTGAGCCAGACATAATCCTGCCTGGAATAAAGACTACATTTCTTAGGATCCCTTGTCAGATGTGGCCACACGGCAAGTTCTGGTCAGCATTACGTAACAGAAGTTTGTGGCATTTCTGCGAAGGATTCTTAAAAGTGAGGGATTACTTTCTGCTACCTAGAATGTAGATTTTATAGCTGGGGCTCCAGCAGCTATGTTGGATGACAAGGCAACCAATCCTTAGGATAGTAACCAAATGCTGATAATGGCAGAGCAGGAAGATCTGAGTCTGGGTCACTAATGATCCCCCAGAGAGCTGCCATACCACCCCTTGACTACCTACCCCAAATTCTTTTACATGAAAAAGATCTAAGCATCCATCTTGTTGAGTCTCTTATATGCAGGGTTTAGCTGTTTGATTTATGGAAACTGACCGAAATATTAACTGATAAGCCTATCATACAATCCAACGAGCCTGCCTGTTCTGGAACAAGAAATTTAACTTCCCTCCTCTGCAGAAATTCCTTCCTCATGTAAAGATTACAGAGCTGAACAGAACCCATGAGAAAATAGCCGAGCATCCTTCCCATGAGAGCAAAGACTTGAGATCGCTCTGCCTTGGCCCATTATCACCAACCCCAGCACCCTCTCACTCCAATTCTAACTGCTCGACTCCAAGTGCTGTCTATCACTTGAAACCTCACTAAAGCAGCAGAGCAGGCTTATGATGTAACCCACTAGCCATTAGACTGGGCAGACGTCACCAATGTCACCACCTGTGCCCAAAACCAAAGGGGTCCCTGTAGTGTAGCCACTGCATTAATACACAAAACTACTGACCTCTTTTGTTTAATTACTTTAATCAATAACAATAAATTGTAAGAACTGTAATAGTATACCAGAAGATGCCCTCTGATTTTATAAGTACCCATAGATGTACAGGATCCTAAATGCAAAACAACAATAATAATAGTGATAAGAACAGATATCACCTATTGTTCAATCCTGTATGACTGCTGTTGTACTATTTGGTTAGCATTCTGCCTGACATATATTACGTGGAATTTGAAATAAATATTATCCCTATTTTACAGAGGAGGAAACTGAGGCTCTGAGAGGTTAAATAACTTGGCTACGACTACGCAGCCAGTTCATGGCAGTGATTATAGATGAACCTAGAATTGTTTATAAGCTTAAAAATATTCTGGTTATACAATCCTGTTTCTCAAAATGTTAGATTAAATAATCATAAGAAAATCTTTATTTTTCTCTCTTCGGAACTACAGTAAAACATTCTAATATCGCCTCCATTTTATACTAACACGAGCATTTCAAAACAAAGCAAGAACAAAAATAAAAACCTGATAGAGTTTCTCCAAAAATGGTAAATAATGCTAGAATACAAACGAAACAAATCACAAAAGTGTTTTTCTTAATTTTATCTTTTGCTAACAGTTTCAACTTCAGGGTGACCTATATGTTTCCATAACAAGGGTCATTACACACCTTTTAATCCACAAACATCAAAACTAAAAAGAAACCTCTATAATGGCTTGTTCTTGTGTAATTACATCTCTTTATGCCATTCCTTTTAAAACAGGTCTGATTTTATTTCCCACCTTTTTGGTTGAGCTTCCACTTCAGCAAAAGAAAAGAACACTGAAAGAAATCAAGCCCTTATACCACTCGTTGAATACGTCAAGCAATTTACCCAGGAATCAAACAATAAATGAGTTAAAAACAAATGGAGAAGAAATCAATCTATGAAAAATAAGATATGAGCATGTATGTATATATGTGTATGTATGTGTTTGGGGGGCATTTCTATTCAATTTAAAGGTATATATAAAACATGGTAATTACATTAAAAGTTTATCATTAGAATAATTAATATTTTCATGGGCTGCTAAAAGCTAAAGAATTAGAAGCCCATGAGAAGAAAGTCAAACAGAAGGTTAGAGCTCCCTCTTTCTTTTTCTTGAAGAAATTCACCAAAACCTCTCCCCTAGGAGCCCAAAGTTATCAAGCCTACTGCCTAGAAGCACTCATATTCAGAGCAAAGTGTTTCCGCAGCCTCGCTACACGTGCTACAAGCATTAGAGTACATTTATTGGTAGCTCATTATTCATAAGAGACTTAAGCAGTAGAAAAAAGTACTTTTAAAAGCAGAAATACTCACAAAGCCATTTCAAACTGTTCCAGCCATTTTTTCTTCAAATCTTTTGTCTTGCAATAAAATTCTAACCCATTTTGTCCTTGGGTATGAATGAGGTAGAAGCCATAAGACCACTGTTAAAGTTAATATTCCTCAGGTTAATACGTATCAATCATTAACAAAGTCATGTTTCCAAATTCATTAAAATACCACCATACTCATTCACAAACCTCTCATAATATTACCAGTGTACAAACTGTGAACAATCAAGATTACTGTAGTCAACTTCATCTCTATAACAATTTCTATGCCAAATGCATTTTATTATCTTGATCATGAAGGCATTAGAGATGACTATATCAGCTGTGCATTGTCCAATTATTTCTCACAGAGGCTTGCTCCTAATCAATTTCTAGAAACAAAAACACCTGGATCGACAAGCCACCTCTCACAGGAATGTACTAGCAGACTTTCCTTGAATAATCAAAGTTATGAGTAAATTACAATTATTAATTTCCAAGAATTCACCTTTTTATTTTCTTTATCAGTTGTAGGATTATTGGCTATTTTGTACTGCTGAAGATCTATTATTTCCTTCATTTCATAGTTATCACCTTTCCTTTTACATACAATCACTGCCAAATCAAATAAGAAGATATGCCTGAGAGAGAGAGAGAAAGAGAAAGATTGATTGATTTAAAATGGTTTGGAAGCATGTGTGTTCATTCTCCCCTGGTAAAATTTAACTAAACCAACCAACCATTTGTCCTTTGAGTTAAAGACAAAGGCAACGCTGCACATTGAAAAGAATGAACTGTGTGTACCCTGGCACTTTCCTTTACTAAATAGATGGCCCTACTGTACCTCAGTTTTCTCATTTAAAAAATAGACCAAAAAATAGACCAAATTACAATAAGAACAATATCCACCCTGCAGAGTTGCTGTAAGGAACAGGTGAGATAATCCATAAAGCATTTACATGAGCAATTACTTTTGTTTTAGTTTAAAAGCTAAACATTTACAGAATAATATTAATGACAACAATAGCAGTTAACTTCCACAGATGTTACTGGGAGTCAGCCAGAACGCCTTGAGACGCGTTCATCCCCTTCACCAACCTGACTCATTTAACTTAAATTCCCAGGACCATCCATCTGCTGAGGTAGCTATTATTATCATCTTCATATTATTGGGGAGGAAATTGAGGTTTAGAGAACTGAGATAATTTGCTCAAGGTCACACTGCTAGTGAGGTGCAGAGCAGGATTCACATCAGGGTCTAATGGTGGAACTCGTGCTTTTACCGTCTATGTTGCTCCTCAAGATTTAATAGACCACCTGAGACACAAATTGAGCCGTATATGAGCAAAATGTAAATAAGAAAAATTATGGTTAAATTTACATGTTGATATTTCTCTTCTTTCTTATTAAAAACAATGTAATTGGGGGAGAAAACAAACCTTATAATCCTATCATCCAATACCAATACTAGTATCTTTTCAAAAACTCCCATTGATAAACACACATACATTTTTTAAACAATGATAATGATAACACATTCACATAGCTCTAATACTTGCATCACTTTCAAATCCTGTTTTCCTGGAGAGGCTAAAAGGATACGTCTCCTAGGAGCTACCTGCAGACCCTGGGTATTAAGGAGGAAGCAA
The DNA here is from genome assembly GCF_020826845.1 of Diceros bicornis minor. Taxonomy (NCBI): domain Eukaryota; kingdom Metazoa; phylum Chordata; class Mammalia; order Perissodactyla; family Rhinocerotidae; genus Diceros; species Diceros bicornis. The sequence continues at coordinate 41,215,969 of NC_080743.1, forward strand.
GAGCTGATGCTGCCCCCTGCTGGTTGACTTTCTCATCTCCACAGGTTCCAGAAAATGGCTATTTCAACCAAATGGATCACATAATATAATTAAGATTATATAACTATAATCACAATCACATAATATAATTAAGGACACCAGGTCAATTTTGTATTATTTTTAGTTATTTTAAAATGTATAAGAAAAAAAATCAAACAATTGTGTTTTTATGGTAATTACCTATTGCTACTTATCTCTACTACTTTAATGTGTACTTTTTTACCCTAGCTGACATTCTGTATTTGTCATTTCCTTCTTAAGCACTTAAACTTACACAAATCAACAGACACCAGGACAGAGAAGAGAATACCTAACAGATCTATATGAGAAAATTTTAGAAAACCCTAGGTTGGTCTGTCCCCTTGTTTTTTCTTTCTTTGTTTCCTTCCTTTGTCCTGGAGGAATTGTTTTTAAGGTTTTCTCAATCTTCTGATACTAATTATTTTGAAAATAAGTATTGCTCCTCTTTTCTCACCTTTCTTGTTTTGTATGCTTGTCTAGAGTAGTGATTCGAATTTCGCCATCTCCCTGAGGTCGTCCAAAAAGCAAAACTGGTTGATTCTAAAATATAAAGTTTACATGTCTCAGTTTTTCAGAATCACATAAAAACAGAAATAAATATTAGTGAGGATATTTGCTAGGGACAACCACCTTATTACATTACAAATTTTATCATTTTACATTTTTAGCATACACACTCTAAAAAGTTCAGGTCAGTATGATACATTTTCAAATACAGTCCATGATTGGTCAATCCAGGAGGTATACTGAGGACATTAATTAATTTAGTGTTAACCCTAATGGGGAAGTTAGCTACAAAAAGAGAGAATTAATTGGAAGAATTCAAATCACAAGGAAGTTACAGCAAGTAATATTTATTGAGCATCCACTGCGTGCTAGCCACTGTAATAGGCATAGGACAAAATGATATAGATCCTGCCCTTATGGAACATACTGCCCGGTGAGGGGCAAATATTCACAGAAGTATATAATTACACACGTGCAACTGCCAGGAAGGAAGTGTACAGGAAGCAGGCATAGCCTGGGAACCTAATTTAGTCTAGGGAGTCAAAGACGGCTTCCCTGAGCTAAGAGCTCAAGGATGAAAAGTTTTGACTTAATGATGAAACATAAGGAGCCATTTCCCCAGAGGCCGACAATAAAATTTTTTAAAAGGATTTATGAGCACCTACTGTACAAGGTGCTAAGAAAAAAAAAAGTGACTGAAAATTACCATTAACATCTAGGAGATTACATTCTAATAAAGCAGACAGATACATAATTAACTGTACTACAAGAAAGTAAAAAATAAATGTTCCCTATCAAAATCCCAATGACATTTTTTGCAGAAATAGAAAACTTCATACTAAAATTCATATGGACTCTCAAGAGACCCTTAATAGGCAAAGCGATCTTGAAGAAGAAAAAAGTTGGGATCTCACACTTCCTGATTTCAAAACTTATGACAAAGCTATGGTAATCAAAACAGTGTGGCACTGGCATAAAGACAGACTTCTAGACCAACGGAATAGAACAGAACATGCAGAAATAAGTGCTCACATATATGGTTAAGGGATTTTTGACAAGAGTGCCAAGACCATTCAATGGGGATAGGACAGCCTTTTCAAAAAAATGATGCTGAGGAAACCAGATGAGCACAGGCACAGGAACGAACTTGGACCCTTACCTTACACTCTATACAGAAATTAACTCAAAATGGATCAAAGGGCTAAAAATATAAAACTCTTAGAAGAAAACATAGGGGAAAAGGTTTATGATAGTGGATCTAGCAATGATTCCCTGCACATGACACCAAAAGCATAGGCAACAAAAGAAAAGATTGGTAAGTTGGACTTCACCAAAATTAAAACGTTTGTGCAAAAGTCACTATCAACAGAGTAAAAAGGCAATCCACAGACCAGGAGAAAATATTTGCAAACAAAAAATGTGATGAGGATTGACATTCAGAATATACAAAGAACTCCTATAACTCAACAAAAAAAACAAACAACTTTGATTCAAAACTAGGCAAAGGACTTGAACGACATTTCTCCAAGGAGGATATACAAATGACCAATAAGCACAGGAAAAGATGCTCAATATCACTAATCATTAAGAAAATGCAAAATCAAACCAGAATGAGATACCGCTTCACATCCATTTGGATGCATATTATCAAAAAAAGAAAAAAAAAAGAAAAGAACAAGTATTGGCAAGGATGTGGAGACATTGGAATTCCTGTGCTTTGCTGGTGGGAATGTAAAATGGTGCAGCTGCTGTGAAAAACAACATGGCTATTCCTCAAAAAATTAAATATAGAATTACTATACAATTGAGCAATTCCACTTCTGGGTATATAACCAAAAGAAGTGAAAGCAGGGACTCAAAGAGATATTGGTACACCCATGAACACAGCAGCAACATTCACAACAGTCAAAAGGAGGAAGCAACCCAAGTGTCCATAGACAGATGAATGGATAAACAAAATGTAGGGTATATACAATCAATGTTATATTATTCAGCCTTAAAAAAGAAAATCTTAAAAAAAAGAGGAAATTTTGACACATGCTACAAAATGGATGAACATTGAAGACATTATGCTAAGTGAAATAAGCCAATCACAAAAGGACAAACATACATTGTATGATTCCACTTATATCAGGCACTTAGAGTAGTCAAATTCATAAAGACAGAAAGTAGAATGGTGTTGCCAGGGGCTAGGAGAAGGGGAGAAGGGGGAGTTGGTGTCTAATAGGTATAGAGCTTTAGTTTTGCAAGATGAAAAGAGTTATGGAGATGGATGGTGGTGATGGCTGCACGACAATATGAATGTATCTAATGTCACAAAACTATACATTTAAAAATGGTAAATTTAATGTTATATATATTTTACCACAATAAAAAAAATGCTAAACAGCTGTCCAGGCAATGTGCTACGGAATTTCAAAGAGAAAGGATGATGGGAGACTAGGGAAAGGATTTAGTTCAGTTGGACTTTGAAGGGATTTAATAGGAAATAATGGGAAAAGACATTCTAGGCTCTGAAAACTTTACTATCAAAGGCAGAACTATAAAAATATATGGCAAATGGGAGACCTTACAACACAGCAGGATAGCTGCAAAGTAGAGTATGTGGGCAGTTATTAGCTGGATGAGTTCAGGAAAACAGGTTAAGTCCACATCATTGAAGGACTTAAATATCATGCTAAGGAATGTTAACTGAATCCTGAAGGCAACAGAAAATTTTGACAAGTTTGGGAAAGGGAGTGAATTTCCACATTCTGGAAATTTAACTATGGGAAGAGATGATTAGAGGCTACTGTGATTGGAAAGGTGGCAGATGAGGTCCTGAAATAGGTAAGTGGCTGTATGTATGAAAAGAGATAAGCTCAAGGTATTTCAGAGAAAGAAGCCATAAAATTGCTCTACCAAGAAAAGTATCTTAAATCCATTCATTTATCTCTATTTTTACTGCCCACAGCTTAATCCAGGCCTCCAACATCTCTCTCTTGAAACCACCTCAACAACTTGCTGACTGGTTTGCCTGTTAAATGGGTTTTCTTGAAATGTAAATCAGACTGTGAAATTCTCTGATAAAAACTTTTCACAGACTTTCCACTGCAATCACAATAAAATCTCAACTCACCGAGTGGCCTACAAGGCTGTGGTACATAGCCCTCATGCCCACGTCTCCCACTTCAGAGCCCACCATTCTTCCTTTCACTCCCAATTTCCAGCCACCCTGGTCTTTCAGATTCTTGAACAGCCCCGGCCCTTCCCCATCTCTGGGCATTTCACTTGCCATGGCTTCTGCCTGGAAATCTCTCCCCCCAGATCTTTGTGCCACTGGCTTTTTCTTACCCTTCAGGTTCAACTGGCAAATGACTCAGAAGGACTTTTTCTAACCATCTTATATCTAAACTAGGACTCCCCTTGTTTCCTCTATTGTAGTACTCCGTTCATAGCACTAGTATAGCATCTTTACTGTCTCCTCAACTATGACCATGTTGTTCACAGTTATAGATCCAGCCCCAAGCAAAATGTCTGGCACCCAATGAATATACACTAAATGAATAAATAAACAGGAACCAGCTGTGAGTATGTATGGTGGTGAGGGAAAAAGAAAAAAATAGACTCTAATGTTTGGAATTCAGACTGCTGCGGGAAGAGGCACAGCGTGATTAAGGTGAGAGGGACAAGTGATTGTACAAAATCCCTGGACAACGATATGTCACAGGTGCCAGTAGACATCCAAGTGGCTGTTGCCAAACAGAGGAATCGGAAAAAGGCTGGAACAACAGAAACTTGAAGGTAAACTATCTCTTCTTCAAAAACAACTCTTAAAATCTCTCCCAATTTGTGGGTGAAGGGGAGCTAGATGGAAGGATAATTACATACCAAATTTTCTATAGATAGCTGAAACTGTTTAATTTCACGAAGGGTCTCATTATCTCTTTTCACTTCATTCACATATTGTGCCAAGTCCTAAAAAGAATAAAGAAAAGGGTACAAAAAGAAGGCAGGATAAGATTAGAGAAGACATGAGAACTGTTTGAAAGGAAACACATCATTAATTTCATTAGTAGTAAAAGGAACAACGGTAACTTTTCAATGACAATAAAATGAATCCCCAATCCATCAAAGCTGCATCTCAAAAGCAATTTAAAAATGTCCGGGGTACAGCTGGGAAGATGGAAGAGTTGTCATTTACCACACCCCTGAGAAGAGTCAGGATAAAAAATAAAAACAAACAAAATATGCAGCCAGGCAGAACAACCAAACGGAAATTAGGTCAGGAGAATGTAAATTCCAAACACATTAATAACTGACCTCCAGAGATAACATCGTTACCTGGGTTAGAGTAAGGGCAACCATGAAGGATCAGAAGGAGAAAAACTAACTGAAAGTCAGAAAATGAATCTAGCAGGACTGTTTTCTGCAACCAGTCAGTGTCTTTGAGTTCCTGAGAGCATTCAGTCAAGGAAGCCAGCTCAGTGTGCAAGAGTTGATCAAAGAGAAGTAAAGGAGACAGACAGAAACCAAAGAGCACGAAAATGAATTCAAGGGAACAAAACACCGGCCATGTTTCTCCATGTGCCTTCACCTACTTTAAACTGTCTTTTCTCATATTTGAGGAAACATTAGCTAATCTTTCCATACTGTAACTAGCTATTTTTATTATATGTGCTCTAGATTTTCCTGTTTTCTAGGTTCTTTTTCTTTTTTCTCTACCCTCTCAAATTCATTTGCAACAGTAGGAACAGAACTCGGACAAAAAGCAGGTCTTAACTTTGTTCTAAATGAAAGTCTAACTTTTCATAGGATATATCTATAAATGATTTCTGTAAAAACTGGAAACTCGATGTGATTTTTTTTATGATAATAAATAATTGTGTGATGTTTCCTGACAGGGTACTAAAATCAGCTAAATAGCAGAGCTAACACTGAAACTGGCATGGAGAGACAGAGAAGTAAGCATGCACTGCTCTGAGCAGAGTCACATTGCCATTTTGTTTTGAGAACAGATATCTGCTTATGTTTTTTTAGGTTAGGGGCAAATATTACTTCTTTCAAAGTCAAAGTCCACCATAACGTGGAAATTGGGGTTTTACAGATTCCCCAATATGTTCAAAAAGTTTGCCTTTATCTACTCGTAGTTCTTGATTTTCAGATTTACCTGAAAATAGAAACCCAAACTGAAATCCACTTGTGTTGATGCACAGCATCCACAAAGGTAACCCCGGCCAATAACCCTCACTTAAGGAAAATCAGTCACACTAGTGTTCCATGTCACCAGCTGACCTGATGCTCACAAAGCCAACAGTTTTCTGTTAGTAACCATAAAAAGAACGTAAAATAAAACCATTATATTAAATCATTCCTGGTGGTTATGAAAGCTGTCATGTTATTAAATAAATAAGAAAAGTTATTTCAATACACCTCTTGGTTTTATGTGTTTTTGTCTAACAATTAAATCCATGCAACGATATCTATTTCAGTAAAAATATCTAGCTCTCCTCACCAAAAGCAAAACTATACAAATACCTATATACATTATAATATATTATCATATCATACATATGTATTAACAGTTTGTATTCTATTGTTTTTAGGCAAGAATAAAAAATACAAACAAGTTGATACATTTGCCTTACCTTCATTGCATCAAGAGCCAGTTTCAGATTTGCCTTCTCCACAGGATCAGTGGTATGTTTGACCAGCTCCTATTTGGAAGATATAGTTTAGTACTACTTTCATCAAACTACAACCAAAACTTATGAAAGAAAATATTTAAAAAATAAACCATTTTTATCATTATCCACACCATAATGTGATAAATCAGATGTAACTAAGCTCTATTTTCATCAAAAACTTCAAACTGTAAGAAGACCAACTGGACAGCAAAGAACCTGAGACAATGGTTGGAAACATTTTCTTTTCAAAGATAAACCTGAATTCTGTGCCCCACCATTACACTGACACTCTTCCCAAACGGTACAAAAGGTCCCCTCAGCGCCAATTGAATTGATACTTTTTACTCGTTATCAAACTTGGTTTCTCTATAGCTTTTGATTCTGATGACTGCACCTCTCCTTTGGCTTCAGGGACATTAGGATCTTCTGTTTGTTGCTGTTATTGTTGTTTGTTAGTCCATTGTCTGTTAGGTCCATTGTCGTTCGTTTATTTGTTGTTCTGCTTATCCATCGGTGTTGCATACTTTCTTCTTTCTTTATCTGCATCTTAGAAAGTTATTGTTCCCTCGATTTTCACCTTAGTTTTCTGTTATTCTTACTTTACATACACTGCAAATTCTATCACAACCATTGCCATAACGTCAACTGTCACCTAATGAGACAATCACTCTCAAATGAATGTGCTCACCTCAGAACTTACACCTGAGTCTCAGACTCTTATGTCCAATGAAATAGTTCTACCCATTAGAACTAATAGTATCTCACAAGCCCCTCTAATCCAATGTGTCCAAGCTTCATGGATCTTCACTCACAACCCTACTCTTGTTCCTGTCTATATTTTATTGAATGATGGCACCTTCATCAGTGTAATCACTCTAGCCGAAACGTAAAAGGTGTCCAAGGTCTCCCAGTCTCCCCTCTCTCTTCCGAACCTCACTATGTTCTGATGATGTTAACCTTGATCCTTCCCCTTGAAACCATCCTCACCGCCCTACCTTGGTTCAGATCCTTACTCTTCTTAAATGGGTCATTATAACAGGCTTCTGATTAATCTTCAGACTTGCAGTCTCTCCCCACTACAATCTATTCACTCTATTGACATCAGAGTTAGGTTTCTCAATTATAAATTAGATCTTGTCTCTACACTATTTAGACTTGTGTGATGCCCACAAAAGTTTCACGTTGTTACCCATACCTCTTAGTCAGACCCTTCATGATCCGAATTCTGCAAACCTCTCCCAACTTCTCTCTCCACTTCTATCCAAACAATCTGTAGTCTATCCATATTAAGTTAACTGTGATTCTCAAAATAGTTCTAATATCTGATCCTATTAGGTATGCTGTTTTCTCTCCTTAGAAAGCCCTTCCTCTCTGATCCACCTGTCAAACTCTTATTCTTCCTTCAAAGCCCAATTCAAGAATCATTCCTCTGTGAAGCTTTCTATGACAGAGGCATCTACTCAAGTCCCCAGCCTCCTTAGGCATAATTAACCAAGCCTTTATTTGTACCACCTCTGTACCCTCTGCATACCTATCACATTGTGTTGGCAGCTTACATTTCATTTTCCCCATCTAAACAGTGAGCTTTATCAGGGCAGCGGGGCTGTTTTTCAACGTAAGTGCCTAATATTGGTGCGGCAAAGGGGAGTCACTCAAAAATCTTGGCTGAATTCAATACCAGTAATGTTTCTAATTGTAAATAGGACCTATAGACATCAAATCTGTTAAGTATAATAAACTTGTCAAAGTTATATTCTTTTATTTCTATTTTTACTTTCCCTTTATTAAATAATAGTAAATTATTTGCACTTTCAAACTCCTCACTATAAAATATTCTAATTTTATAAATCTGTGATTTCAAATCATAAAGCATTTCAAAAATGATTTTCCCACTAAAATCTAGTAGTAGATAGGAAATATTCAAATTCATACCACATTTATTCAACAAATTTCTCAACATCAGACAAATAAATTCTACTCTACACTATTTTGAGATGGAAAAACATTTCTAGAATTTTTATCTGTGTGTGGTGCCCCAAATAAAATTTTTCCTATTTTAAAAAATCATCATGAAACCAAACATAATTTTGAAATTTAAAATACAAAACTACCCAAGAGGAATTAGGAAACAAAGTTTGTGGAATTTAAAAAAGCTAAAGTCATATTTTATACTTTTATAAATCTGTCTCAAGCCTTAGAAGTGACCAAAATAGATGTTTTTTTGAAAATCGCACCTACTAAATTCTTCCATTGATATTTGACTATACCAAAGTTACAAAATAAATTATCTTTTTTTGGACATGTTTTTAGTTCCATGATGTCTCAGAAACTGATTGCCTGAGTCTTCCTTATTATTTTTTCATAAAATCTAATTTGATTAAGTTGCTTTGAGTTTAGGTCTCATAAATGTTTTAATGCGTTCTTAAGAAATAACCAGGGTTTGAATTTTTCTGATTTCTCAGTAGAACAAAAATAGAGATGACTAATAATTTTGTGGCTACAGTTCAAGAAATTTAATATACAAGATGTACATAGCACAGCAGACTCAAAATTATATTTCACATACAGGTAGTAGATCTTTTTAAAATGACACTTCACAAGCATCAGCAGAGTTGACAGACTAATACGGTAAGACATTTCTTTGGAGCAGAACTAATGAGTCTCCTGGTACAGCTATCAAATTAAATTTATAAGACTCTCCACCCTCATTAGAGGACTAACCGTGGAAACCATAAGCTTCGGGGTTATAACAAGAATCACTTCAAAATAAATGTAGTCTTATTATAATTTACTATAGCAGAAAGCAACACAGAACATGACACAATTCTCTCTAGTTTATGGTTATAAGGCGAAAGGGCTAATACAATTAACCTGCCAATATTCAAGTGTATCGCAACAGTGAGATTCTAATAAATGATTACTGCTAACTACAGAAGACTTGGTTGAAGGGATCTTTTTATTTGTTTTGCCTTATTTTTTAATTTTTTTGGAGCCAGTTCTGTTGGAAGGACACAAAATGTGACTTTGTGGAAGATACAGAATCATCTAATAGGAAGAAAAAGTTTCCAGCTGTTCTGTTATTTCCCACATATCTACACTAATAATTGAAAATTATAAGGGGATAGAGTCCCAAACACAGAGCCTCCAGAGATAGCTGATGTTTCATTGATATTTTGTTGAATGAATAAATGAACAAATAAACAAACAAACAGTGTCAAGTTACATACCTGGAGGAGAAGGTGATACTTTAAAACACGTTGCATAGGAACCACAAGCAAATCTCGAAGAGTAAATTTCCCATTATTTGCTCTTTTGGAACATTCCTAATAAAATGTTTTTTAAAACTTTTTAAAAACTTTGTTAGTTTTAGCAAAGAGAGTCATAAAACAAACATTGAAAGATGCAAAGGCCATAAACAACACTGTTATTATATAATAAATATTTTGTTGTTTTCCTTAACCATCCCTCTTTCTAAAAAATAGCAAGTATCTTCAATTAAAGACCAAAGAAATAAACTTTGTAGCATTTCAACTCTCAATATGAATCCATAAGTAGAACTATTTTATGCATGAAACTTATTTTCTCCAGTGGCCCCCAGGGTCTTCCTCCACTTACCCTTATAGCTCTACTTTCCACTAATCTCCCCTCCTGGGCCTGTGGGCCAGGCATCAACAACAATTCCCTACGCATCAAACCTGCCATGTGCCTTCCCCACCATCATACCTTGGTTCGTTCAGTTTCCCCCAGAAGCCGTGTGCTTTGTCCAGCTTCCAGCAAAATTCATCATCCTCTTAAAGAACCATACTTCTAGGCCTTTAGTAATAATCCCAATCAAAATTTTGCTCTCTTTCTCTATGCCTTGCAGCTCTTTTAATTATTGTTGTACATAATATCTTCCCCAATATATGATGTCTTTTATACTTCTAAGAATCTAGTATTTGCTTAATAAATATTTAACTGCATGAAATGGAATGACTGACTCCGAAAATTTGCTAATATATAAACCTACTGCTAGATTCCAAGTTATAAAAGCCTCAGATTTTACTTTCTTAATCTCACGCTCTTCTTTCTTAAAAGTTTATCTAAAAATAGTATTGATTTGTTCACTCTTTTGACATTAACTATGACTTTGAGGAAGGTACTCTGAATTTGAAGTGTCAGCCTGAATTTAAATCAAGTTTGGCAACTCTTGGCTGTGTGACCTCGAACAAGTTGCTTTTCTAATTTTACTGTTTCTCACATATCTGTGGTGTAGTCCAAAAAAACAGTGAAGTTCCATAAAAATATTATTAGCAAGAAATTTAATAAATTCAAAACCCTCAGACAATTGCCCATCCCAGACCAAGGACTTTTCCAGTTCATGGAAGGAGTTGTGTTCAAGAAAATACTCCTTTGCTCAGAAGTTTCACCTTTGCCCACATTTAGCTTTTCTGGCACATGGAAGGATGTATGATCAGGAGCTATAGAGCAAACACCATTAGCTCTAATGACCATAGTGACTTAATGAGTGCCTGACTACAGCTCTTAAGCAAGAAGAATTGGGGACACATCTTGACAAGTTAGCTCATGTCTTGTCAATTGCTGTGGTTCACTGGAAGGATAACTATTTAAACTGATTTCTTGCTTTACAGATTGTAGAGAGTTCTGGATCATGGGTCTCAGATATGAGGTTAAACTGTTAATATTATTGTAATGAATAGGTCTCATCTTTACAGCTGTATTTTAAACTCCTTGGAATTGAAAGTGTATCTTACACTTCATATATTATGCCTTCTTAACACAGTGTTAGAAAAAAAATGTTATACATTTAAAATTCACTTTGTTATGTTATGGAAGTTAGTTTAAAACTGTTAGGGAAAAAAATTAGTTCTTTAATTTCTAAGTTATAGGCTTAGGAAGTAAAGAAACTAACATTACTGGCATTTCCTAAAACTGAGGGGCCTGAGACTAAAGCATAAAATTCTTATTAATATTGAAAATAAATAAAAGGTAGAAATGATTCTTCCAAAACATCCAGTCACATGCCTAACCTAAACTCCAATTGTAATTGAAAAGAAAATAAAATGGAATAAGGATGAGCTAGCTCACAGGGCAAGATAAAGAGACTCTATTATCCTTCACCCCATGTTATTTTGGTTCCAAAGCAGAGAAGAAAAAGACAAAAATCAACAACAGCAAAAAAAGCCACAAAACGGAAGACATGAAGGAGGCAGAAAGATACCAAGAATAGCAGCTTTCCCTGCCTCATGCTGAGAATCGCAGAACACAGTTCCAGCAAAGAGTATTTGCTGAGGTATTACAGTAAGTATCTGATTAAATACCGCCACGCGCTGCGTAACGACATCTTCGTCAATGAAGAACCACATAGATGACGGTGGTCCCATAAGATTAGTACCATATAGCCTAGGTGTGTAGTAGGCTATACCACCTAGGTTTGTATAAGTACACTTTATGACGTTCGCACAATTACGAAATCACCCGACACATTTCTCAGAACGTATCCCTGTCATTAAGCGACACGTGACTGTACTTCCAAATCAGGCCATTGGTCAGAGGTAGGGGCCTTTCAGATGAGGAAATGACAGCAGCAGTACCCCACCCTGAGTCTTTCAAACTCAGCCTGAGGTCCTCTCATTTCCTAAGACTGATAGTGACTGCACAAACTATGTACCTAGAATCCCAGAGAATGGTCAGTGGGCAGGGCTTTGACAGTGACTCTGAAAGAAGAGAGAGGAACATTCAAACAATGCTGAGAATATAATGAAGGGTTGGTTGACAACTTGCTGACTCCTGTCTTGAGCCAGAATTTTACATCTTCATTAAAAAAAAAAACTACTTTAATGGTAGCTCTATTAGGAACTAATTGTGTAAGTTGTAAAGTTTTATCTTACCATCATATTTTAATTTGAGTCAAGGTGGCTCATAGTTCCATACTTATGAGGTTCTATCTCCAAAGAGGAGCAGGAACCCTTTACGCTAACAAGGTTGTCAGGATGTTATTTAGTGGTGACTCAAACCATCTCCAGACATAAGGTCTGTTTCATCAAAGGATTGTAAGAGGTAAGGAAAAAAGATCCATGACAGAGAGTCAGTACATTACTTGGTAGCCTGTTGATGTGCAAACTTTCTAACCAATCGTTCCCCTCTGTGGAGTTATGAGTTATGAAATTATACCAGGTATGCTAAAACAATGAAGGGGTTCTGATTTGAAAATCATCTGCCTCTTTTTTCCCTGTTCGTCATCTGACCTCAGTGATAAACTGAACAAAGAGAAGCAAAGGGGATATTCAAGAGCCAGCTAAGCCACACACAGTCATTGACCAGTTGACTCTATACCCCTACCTGAAACTTAAGAAAACCCAAACATATGGATAACCTATTTGAGATGATAATTCATAAAACATAATAATTTTTCAAAAGTTCTTTGAAAGTGCACAACTCTTCTTGTGGGGAAAAAAAGCATGATGTCCAAAAAACATGACTTAACACTGTTTCCAGACTTATTTTCCATTGTTACCACGTGCTCTGTTCATACTGGCCTACTCCCCATTTCTCAGACTTTCCCAACTCTTCTGGTCAAGACATACCAATTTTTCCAGAATGCTCTCCCTGGAATCTTACTTGTCAAGACTCACCCCATTCTTCAGTGACCTAACTCAAATGCTACCTCTTCAGAGAAATCCTCTACATTCTACCTAAACTGATCACTCAGTCTTACTCAGGGAGCCCTGTCAACGAGTGCTTGTCACAGTGCATATTATATTTGCATCTGTCTTGTCTTCCTTCTTATAGGCAACATCCATACATTTGTATATGCCTGAACTTAAATGTCTTATATTTTTAACAAACATTTTAAATCTACATATACATTATCTTACATATATCTTACTCATCCTGCATCTCTTACTACCTAGGTGATTCTGGGTAAATTACTCATAATCTCCCTGAACCTCAGCTTTCTCATCCATAAGATAAGAAAGTTAAGTGCATATATCTCACAGAGTCAAGAAGACCTAATGAGATAATGCATGTAAAACACAGAGCCATAAGTCTTAGATTTTACTACTGTTATTATTACTACTACATATTATTTTATCTATTAAAATATTTTATAAAATTGACATGAAATTATATTTAGAATATATGGGGAAATTTACTATTGCATTGATCATGAAAAGGAATATATTGCTTTTAGGCTTATTTTACTTTATTTCGTAAACAAAAACAAAAACAAAAAATAAACAGGCACCTCTAATTTTAGTTTGACGTCTTCTTTTGTCTTAGAAATGTAGTCTAAACTAGAGATGGCCGACTCCACTCCACTGCAGTACTGCCCATAAATAACCAATCTGAAAGGAAAGAGGAGAGAGGAAGAAATCTGTAGAACAAACCAGGAATGAAGTAGAAGGGGAAGAGGCAGAATTTCCATCTACTTAAAACCACAGTTAGGCAGATCAGGCAAATCTTACCTGTCCTTCACCTCTTACTACCTAGGCAACCCTGGGTAAATTACTTATAATCTCACTGATCCTCAGCTTTCTCAGTTCTTTTTAATACACACCATACATACAGTCATAGAATGTGTGTCACTCATATTTATGGTATAAAAAATGACTAATTTTTCTTTCTAAATTTGAATGGGATTAATTCCATGTACAATTTTATAGCAAATAGATTTTACAAACTGGCTTAATGACTATTAATTTGAGTATGCATATATACCACAAAAACAAAATTAAAAATTTCTGTTTCAGTTCCTATTAGAGATCACCTTTTTACTGTTTACTCACATTTAGATAGTTTTATTTTACACTAGAATTTTATTGTAATCACTACTTACAACTCCACTCATTAATAAACCTCCTACTCCTTCCTACTTTTTAATTAAGGAAAATACATTATCTGAAAAGTGGGAATGAGAGGGCTGAACTGTGCTGGATAGAAGATAACTCATGTTGCATGAAGTCTGAGCCTGCTTCAGGAAGACTATCTCTGGAGTAAAATGGATATTTTGCAAAGAGGCCAGGTAATTTATTGTTTAACTCTCTACTGGAAAAAAACTACTAATAAGTTAATGTTTATCTCATTGTTGATGCAAACCAATTCATTAGCCACTTAGTCAGTACTAGGAACTATAGGGCTTGATTTAAAAAGAGAGAACTACATTTCAAGCAAAATTCCTTGGTACTTTAATTCATGTGAGTTGTTCAGATTTTTTTCTCAAACTTAGAAAAGGAAACTGACTTTACCTGTGAATCTAATACTCCAAAATAGAGAAGTATAAAGTATTAGAGCTGGAAAAAGCACTAGGTACCAGCTAATCTACCCCTAATATTTACAGATGGAGAAAAGGAGGCTCAGAGTTAAAATGACTTCCTGAGAACTACAGAAGTCCAGAGTGACAGAGTCTGTAAAAAAAATCTGCATGTTCTGACTGGCAATGCAAAAGTCTGAATGCTTTTTTTTTAATTTTTTTTTTTTCTGATATACATATAGAGCTCAAACTACCACCCTGAGATTAATTGTCCCATGCTCTAATTACTGCCTAGGTAGTATCTTAATGAACAGTAGTAACAGCTATTCATGAGCAATTTTAATACTAACCTTCACTATAATTACAAACTAATAGCCACAAAATTTTAAATTTAAAAGTTACCTTTCCTTGTAGTTAATGAAAACTTGATACAAGTTCTGGTCATTTTTATTTACAATGGAATCATGAATCTCCTGCATTAGGTTCCGATGAACTTTTACAAGTTCCTTAGAAAAGAAAACAATGTCAAAGAAAATTAGGAATCAGAACCAAAAAATCACCCCAAACCCAGAATCTCTATTGTTGATAGACTTGCCATTCCAGTCTATGCTGAATGCTCTCAATATATAAACCTGCTCCATCAGTAAAGAGAGGAGGAAGAGGAGGGGGAGACCGGGGAGAAAAGACAGGGAAAGTAGGGAAGAAAGGGAGGGGAAGGAGGGGAGAGAGGGAGAGACAGGCCATGTACATGAGAAATAGCAATTTCAGATCTGACTTGAAAAGCCAGTGTCCTGTGAAAAAAGAAATTATCTCACTAGTTATTAAAAGGTAATTTATTCCTTGTATAAAAATATGTACAGCTCATTTTCATTTTATAATCAGTTTAAATTTTTAAATAAAACTATCCAAGTGCTTAATGTTTTATTGACAGGATAAAGTAATGATTCATGTCCTCGGGATATAGAAATGTAGATTTGTACTTTGGTCAATTAGTGGTGTCCTGGTGCTAAGCTAACAATAATCAGACTAAATTACTTGAAATGAGATAACTAATGGCATAAATAAGGAGCAAATAAATTGTACTAGGCAGTTTACTAGAGCAACTCAAAAGCCAGATTTTCACATTTTTCCTGATAAACAAGTAATTTTCAGTCAGGCAGTAAATACATGTCACAGCCAGGAAATGACGAAATTCAAATCAGGGTGCCAATTCTCCCATTATCTCTTCCCATGTACCTTGGAGCACACACTGATGTCACAGCATGCCCTTTCCTTAGAAGGGAGAAAATGAAAACATGACTATGTTAGCCCTGTCACTTTGTTGAGGAGTATAAAAAAACCATAAGAATAAGGACTGTCAAGTGGGTCCTAAGTTATAATGACCATATTTATCAAGATCCTCATCTTCCTAGAACGTGCAGTTTGCTTTATGTTAAATGTTCACCTGATATTGTGATCTTTTCCTCCTGCTGTGTTACAAATCAATGGGAAAGTCTTCATTTGGCCAAAATCAGGGAAAAGGGCAACATGCCACAGCTAACCAACTGTGCATATCAACACTGAACATAACAGAATCAAAATATTAGGGACCTTTCAGGTGATACAAGCAAGCATGAACATAAAAGCTTATATACTGTACATAAAAGCTATATATTAAAATCAAAGCCCGTTCTAGAGGTCCAAGAACGTGCATCTTGCCTAGCATGACCTCCAGTGGCATAGCAGTTGGTTTGCTTCTATGCTTCTGGATAAATCTTTTTAGGATTGTAAGATAGTTGTAAGGTACCCTGAACCTAGAAATGCTTACATAAATGTGAGTTTAGATCCATACAACTAGAAGCAGAAAAGACCAAAAAGCAAAGGCCAAGGAAGTGGAGGAATGGTGCAAGTGAAGGAGACTGATGGAGTCAGGACAGTGTCTCTAAGTCGGAGTCGAGGGGCTGGAGGAATGACAGGGCAGGGAGTGGGGCCGAAGAGACTCCCACAAGACACAGAGACAGTAACACCAGGGATTAGCCGAGACTACCTCATCGTGACAAGCAGTCGGGGACAATACATGCATCTTACTTATCCATTTGTGTTCAGCATACATTCTGATTGACTTTTGGTTTATGATATGACATATCAGTTATGTCTAGAAAACAAGGCTATAAGAACTCAGGAGGCAAAAAACAGTCTCAAAATTCTTAAAAAATACAGGAGAATATTAAAATAGAAAATGAGGATTTTATAGAAGTATATACCACAATTTTAGCTAGCATATTTTTACTTACAGGAATGTTGATGAATACTGAATCAAACTCTGCTGCTGTCAGAAATCTTTTTAATGGTGCCATGAAATACTACCAGGAGAAAACAGAGAAGTAATAATTAAGCACAACTTATCCTAATCTATACAATAGTTTTTCATCAATAAACAATACATATTTATTGAAAGTCAATTGTTTATCAGTATTATGAATACCAAGAAAAAAGCAAAAACTATTTTCTCTATCTTAAACATTTATACTTGAACAGAGATACAGACATAAATATAAGTTAATACATTTATACTATAAAATAGAAAGTTTAGACAATAAATGCTGCTGAAAGTAAGAAAAAAGAGAACACCACTGGCCAAATTGGCAAAAAATGGTAACATTTTGGAGACATATTTGAGGACTGATATAAAATATCCCTCAAATGCCTTGTGGAGATTCTAGATCCCTGAGATCAATACTCTGCTTATGCAATTTATGGATCATCCCCCTCATTCCTTGAGAATTTTAATTCTGTTGTATCTCTTTCTATTACTACTCCCGTCTTCATTCTTGGCAATCTCAGTATCTGTGTAGATGATCTTTCCAATAGCCTGGCCTCTGTGTTCCCTGAACTCCAACAGTCTTGCACTCCATCATAACTCAGCTCCCTGCTCTTGCAGTCATATCCCAAGACCTTGTCATAATCAACAACTGCATATGCTCCATAGCATTAATTTCAAGCAATCAACTCTCTGACCCACTACCTCTTACCTTTACAGCTCACTCCTTCAAGGAATTCTTCAATCCTGTTGGGTCTGCCAATCCACTGACCATCCCACATCTCTCATGTCCCCGCTTCCCTCTTTATGCAGTTTACACTACATGAACCATCATCAAAGTCGCTTCCCTGCATATACCCCTACCCTTTCTTCTTCCATTGTGCTTTTCTGGAAAAATGAAAACCCTGATTAAATCTAGCTTGCATTATATTTTGTGCCTCTACCTAAGAAGTTAAACATGAACTCTATTGATAGTCTAATTTTAAATATAATCACAAAAAACAATTGAGTCTGTAATGCTACATAACCCTACTACATTTCCCTAGTCAATTTACTCTCCCACTCTCCTAAACAACTCTTCCATACCTTCATCTCTTTTCCTAAACTTCCAGAACTTTCTCCTGTTTCTCATTCTCCTAACCTCTAAATGTTAAAGTCACCAGAGGTGACCTCAAACCTCTCCTCTGTCAACATTCATTCCCTAGGTGATCTCATCTAGTCCCATGGCCTTAAATGCCATGTGTAATGATAATGGCTCAAGATATATGTCAATTCAATCTTTCTCCTTAATGCCAGACTCATATATCTAACTTCCTCCTCAACACATCCCCATGGAAACTAATAGGTATTCCAAATTTAGTATGTCCCAACAGACTTGTGATTCCCAAACCTGTCCTTTCCCATCTCTGTAACCATCTTCACCATACACACAGTTGCTCATGCGAAAAACCTAGCATTCCCAATTGCTCTCTTTCCCACACATCCTTTACCTAATTCATCATCAAATCCATTTGGCACTACTTTCAAAATTTATTCAGAATGTGACCACTCCTTACCACCTCTACCAGTACCATCATTTTCTGTCAACTTGATTACCACAATATCCTTCTAAATTTCCTCCCAGTTTCCACTCTTGCCTGACAAAAGCCAGAATGAGCTGTTAAAAACTTACATTAGATCATATCACTTCTACTCAAAACACTCCAGCTTTGAGCTAGATGCTCCCAAATGCTCCTACATGACCTGTTGGCTCACCAGCTCTCTGATCTCACTGTTCCCTTTACTCATTCTGCTTCAGCCACCTGGACTGTCACTGTTCCTTGAAGCACACTGAACACTGTCCTATCTGAGGGCCTTTCTCCCAGGAACTGTTGTCTCTGGGTTATTTTCATGGCTTGCTCCCTCAATTCACTCAGCTGTCTGCTTTAATATGATCTTATCACAGAGGCCTTCTATTACCCCTCTCTATAAAATCATTCCAGCCCTCCTCCATCATCCCTATTCTCTTCCCAGGCCTTATTTTTCTTCAGAAAATTTACCACCACCTGACGTACATTTGCTTACATTATAAACCCTCCCGAGAGAGAGAGAAAATGTCATGAGGAACAGAATTTTGCTATGTTTACTGCCATATCCTTAGTCCCTCAAATAGTGCATTCAGATACTAAGAAATCAATAAATAGTTATGGAATGAATAAATCTGCTCTGAGATCTCTAAATCCAAAATTCTACTGAAAATTAGAATACACACACACACATATACAGTAGAAACACTGAGCCCAATATATTAACTACATAAGGCAATATTTGGGCATCAAGAATAGTACCTTATAACTTACTTTTTCTATTGACTCCAAAGTCTCTGTATATTTTTCTTCTGTCTGCTTAATTTCTGCTAGGCAGCAACACCGTATGTCATTTTCTGGACATTTCTGCAATTAGAATTATCAAATTAAAATTATTTAATAAATCCATGTATTAATCTATCTGATAGTAAATAGAAAGATATCAAAATTATTGCTGATTTTAAGCTTTCCATTCTAATAAAACATAGCTGAAAGATATAATAACTGCATTTGTGAAGTATCTTTGTTTTTTTTTAAATTTTGAATAATATAAATGAAAAAGTTTTAGATAATTAAAAATAAGTTTCTGAGTTATACACTCTTTAAATTAAAACATCTCTTTTATTATAAATGTTACTGAATCTGGAAACAACACAATGGTGTAATACAGCCTCCTTAATGCATGGCACTCTTTACAAGTGCTGTAGAAACAACTGCAAAAATAATAAAAGGATATTTGGTAAATATAAATCTTCAAACATTTTTTCAAGGGTTAACATCTCTGTGTTTGGCTCTTTTACTAGGTGTTTAAAACTGGAGGTACTAGAGCATAGTATGAAGATCAACAGTATTGAGATCGGATAGAACTCGGTTCAAGTACAGTTTTGCTGGTATTAGCTCGTTACTGTGAACAAGTTACCTAATTTCTCTGTGTCTCAGTTTTGTCATCTATAAAAGATGAGAGAATTACAGTACCAACTCCAAGGAGCTGTAAATGAGATAACCCTTGTAAAGCACTTAGCACCTTGAGGAGTACAGAAGAAGGACCCTATGCATTTACATTATTATTACTGTTAACGCTGTCCCATACAAACAACCCGGCACTGTCAGCTGAGTGAAGACTGCCCTTGGGAGAAACACTGAAGAATTTGCTGGTACTCTAAGCAGTTGATAATTATAGGGCGTATAGATGATACTCTGTCACCTAATAACACTCTTAAAATGCCGCCAAAGGCATCCTGTCAGCTCATACAGTGGGTTAAAGAACACATTCATTACAGTTACCAAACAGAGGCCAGGTAACTTATTTCCCACAGAAGCTACTGCTCCCCATCTGGGGGACTGGACAACCCACCAGCCCCAAAGAAACCTAAACTACCACCCAGCTGATGAAGAAAGTCTTTAGGAAAAAGAAGACCATATTAATAAAAGCCTAAGTAACTGAGGGTTTTTTTGTGTGTTTCAAACTATAGATAAGAAAATAATTCAAAGTAATTCTTTCTGAATGTTTTAGATATTTTAATGGCAGATAAAGCTTTGAGGGCTCATACTGACTATGACAATATCTGAAACTAAGTTTATAAAATAGTAAAATGCCAGGAGACCTATCATGAAAGAAAAGAAAAAAATACATCATGTCAACCCCTAAAAAATATGAAGACATATTCTTTAACATATACTTTATGCTACATCAAATTTAAAGAAGATTTACCTGCTTTGTAAGAAAAGATTTCCTTTCATAACAATATAATTTCATGATCCCCTAACAGTTCTATTGCCATTCTGACATTATTTAGCTGAGTGGCACGTCATTTATCTCTCAGACTCGGTTTCCTTACTAGTAAAAGGAAAGGATTGAACCAGAGAGTCCCCATGGTTGTTTTGAACTGTAAAATGCCATGTTTATATGTCTCCAAATGCAATAACAAGTCATGGTTATATATGTTAAGCAAGCAAAGGTAAAAAGAAAACCAAAAAGCATTCCAGCATAAGTTATATAAATAATTATATTAATTAGTCTTTCAAGGAATCACTTTCCTAATGAAATACTCAGAGTAACTTGAAAAGCAAGGCAAGTAAAAGTCCTACAGCTTGGTGGGCTTCCTCTGCTTTCATCAAGTCCTCGTAGACTTCTCCACCTTCATCTTCCCCATAAACACAGTCATACAGACCTTCCTCATCTTCCATGTGGGTTTCACTAAAACAAAGAATACAATATAAAGGTCATTTTCTACTATGCGGTAAGTGCAATAGCTAGAAATAACCTACTGGATTTCAGCAGAAAATCCAGAAAGGAAATAAAATTAGCGGAATTAGTGGAAAGAGTCAACAGGCTTACATTACAGGCCTGTCCCTCCTAATAAGAACAATGACAAACAACAACAGAATCCAACAATGATGGGATTGACAGCTGACATTCACTGGGCACTTACTGTGTACAAGCACATAAACGATCACTCTGCATATATTACCTCACTTAGTTCACCAGGCCCAGCTTTGCGTTATCAGGTAGGCATTATTATTCGATCCATTATCGAGATAAGGAAGTTGAGAGAACAAAAGGTTATTTGACTTGCCCAAGATAACACAGCTGGTCCATGGCAGAGACAGGATTTAGAACCGAGTCTGTCTTTCACTCTGAGTATTTCAGTCACTCTATCATACTGCCTCCCATTTTTCATCTTTTAAGGCCTCAGTTTTCATCTACATTAAAGGGTATAATACAGAGAGGACAGGGGAGCTGGGGAGGATCTAATATGTTATAGTCTTTTAAAAGCATCAGTTTCCCCAAGGTTACTATTGTCAATATCAAATGCAGTGGTTTTCAAACCAGGCTCTTTCAAGCTCACTCAGAGGGAACCCACAGGCCCTCCTTCAGCCAGATTCCACTTTTATCTGTTTTATTTGTTTGTGTTTTGTTTAAAGAAATGGTCCCAACCGCTGCAAGACATTTTTAAAAACCATTTAAAACCCTCCGCTGGTCTCCTGACAGTTGAAAACAATCCTTATTTTTAAAGTTTCCATGAGCACTTAGTGACTGATTGATGTCTTCCCTAAACTCTTCATATGAGATTTTAAACCCATCAGTTAAAGTGGAAACAGCTGACTCCAACCCACTGCATGTTCTGTTAATATTCCTTAGGTTTTTCCTTTCAGTTCAAGACCTCTATAAATATCTTTTATTAGCTAATAATCCCAAAGAATTGAGATTAATAAATTTAGATATGTTAGAAAGAAGCATTGCCATCTCTCTGAAAAAGAAATTCAACTCCTTCAATACTGTCAGCCCTTAGTTATTTCTCTCGGGCCTGTGCAGACAGAATATTATAAATTGATGTGTACAAAAATAAAAACACTGTAACTGTAAATGTCACTCTGCAACTTGGAGCATTTTTCAAAGTAGGTGCAATCACAAGGTTGTCTGTGTTTGTCATGAAGGATTATTTGGAAGCATTTGACAGGAATGAACTGTCAAACACCCAGAAGAAAGGAAGGTGCCTAAAGGGGAGAGATCTGGTGGTAACAGGAGTTTCAGAGAACTCTGCTCTGAGAAACATTCATTCTAGCCTTACTTGTCCACCCATCCAACCACCCACAGACATTTACTAAGAACCTACTGAATGCCAGACTCTTCAGTGCTAAGAGCGCATAGAGCAAGAAGATCCAAGGATTCTCCCATAGTCTAGTGTAGAGAACAGCACATAATTCTATAAGCGCAACAAAAGAGATGAGTGTAGAGCATAGGACCAGAAAAAAGAGTAAGAATAACTCTGACTAAGGAAGTCAGGGAAGGCTTCACAGAAGATAGTACATCTGAACTGGATCTTGAATGTGTTTATCAATTTACTCAGTATGTATTTCCTGAATAAATACTACATTCCAGGAGATATAGCTGCAGACTAGGCAGACATAGTTTCTGCCCTCAGGGGTGACACACACTGAATGAGAAGAGGGGAAGAGCATTCCAGACAAAGAACACCAACATGTGCAAAGGCAGAGAGGTGAGAAGAGCCTGGCGGTGTGAGGAGTGGAGTTCCATTCAGAGTGACCAGGTGAGTGCGGGGGGGCCCCCAGAGGGAAGAGTTGAAACCAAACTATGAAGGGCCTTATACTCTGTGAGTTCAGCCCTCCCTGGGCATCTGGGAATCAACAGGGGTTTTATATAGGGTTGGTCTAGAGGGGGAAGAAGACAGGCAGGGAGATCAGTAAGCCAAGAAATGAGATACTGTGGGTGAGAGATACTGAGAGCCATAACTAGGGTAAAGGCAGACGAGGAGAGAAAGAGAGACTTAGGAGACTGTGTCAGGCAGAGTCAACCAGACTTGGTGACTCAGAATTAGGGAGAGAAGAGAAAGGAGTGAAGGATGCCTCTCAGCTTTCTACTTTGGAAAACAGAGCAGGTGGTAAGTCATATTGGCAGTTCCAGAATTTCCATGCTCAGGGGCTTAGGCAGGCAATCTAACCAGACAACAGTAGGGCAGTTAAATTGGCTTGAGCACTTTCTACAACACATCAAAGGATAGGAAGGTCTGACGAGTTCATAAGGGAGCTGAGATAAGAAATGATGAAGGAACAAGTTCTAGCATCAAAGGAATCCTGTTCAGAAGGAAGACAGGCTGTGAAATTCATCTCTCTGGTACTCCTAATCCCAGCCCTGTGAAATTCATCTCTCTGGCACTCCTAATCCCAGCCCTCCGCCTCTGACCCTCTAACACCCCTACCCCCCGACAAAAACTCATCTTCCCGAATTCTTGCTTTTGACTATTTCCCAAGAGCGTAGAGGCACATAGTGTATAAATTCACACATATTTTTCTCTAAGAATTGTAGGAGTAACACACATGCATGCATGTGTGCACGTGAGTGTGCACACACACACACCACACACTCAAGATTGGGCTAGAACAGTTTAGGTTTTGTTATTCAATCCCATACTAAAGTAGCTTTTCTTACTCACGGTTTGGTCAGTAATTTCTGATTTGCATAAGATGACGCCTGTGGGGAGGAGGACTGTGATTCTTCAAACGATCAATAAATCAACAGTAATCTACATTCGTTTTCCTGTGTCCAGGCTACCTATATATGGGCATATCTGACACCCTGACCATAAAAGTAGGAAAAGCAAGGACACTGTACAGTTTAGCCATCTCACACCATCTCTATTCCTCCTATGTTTGCTTCTCTCCAACTGAGGAGAGAATGATTCTCTCTGCAGTGGGGAGCAGGCCTGTGTTTGTTCCAAGGGCTGCCCATTGGGTGAATTTACCCCCAAAAGTTAAAGTTAAGTGTATGAGCCCACAGAGATCATAACAAAGCTAAGACTAAAAATCAAGTTGTCATGGCAAACTCAAAAGCAAGCATTTGCAGGAATAACACCACATTTGGACCTTCCACCACCAGATGGAGAGTTTAAGCAGACTGCATCTCACAGAGCATGAACTGATATCTTACAGCAACTGGTTCAGGATCCCAAGTTTTCTCCAATTTAGCTAGGAATGTATCCCCGCAGGATTTATCCTGACATAACAGAACAAGATGGGGGAAGGCTATAAAAATTAGTAGGTATAAGTGACAACTGGTAGAGTTTAAAAAAGAACATCATCACAGCACTAGAAATAATATATTCTTCCTAATAGTTCAAAGAATTTGATTATATTACCAGTAATCTTACAGTCACTTTATGAAGAGTGTAGCCAATTCAATGAGACAATCAGCATCGATTGATCTTGCTTAAGATTGGAGAGTTCTTGGAGATTTTAAGACACGATAAGAAAGTATTCTTAACATACATTTAAAATGATAAGACTTCAAGGCCCATCCAGATGCCGTCTCCTCTGGGAAGAGCTGCTGACCATGCCTGTGGCTCCAGTCAGCGCTCCTCTCGTCTGTTCTTCGCCTGCAAGTTCTTAAAGGGGCAAGTCAGGGTGTTTCTGGAAGTCAACACAGTGCTTAAGAGCCTCCGCTCTGGAATAACAACTGACTGGGTTGAAATCCAAAGACTACTATTTACTAGTGATATGACTTTCGGCAAGTTTCCTAGCTGTTCATGGTTCAGTTTTTCTCCTTTGTAAATTGTGATGATAATAGTAACAATCTCATAATGTTGTGGTATTACATGAGCTAGTGCATGTAAATGTTGTCAGCACAGAAATGGGCATCCGATAAGCTCTTATGAACCAGCTAGACAGCTCAGGTCTGAGGCATAATGCCTGGCAAACAGAAGATGCTTAATGCAGCTTTGGCTTATTCGTTCAGAAGACAAATACTCATTGAGGACATACTATACATACACCAGGCACTGAAGTTCTAGGAAGATAGCCAAGAACAAGGTAAAGTCTCTGACCTCACGAACTTGACCTTCTAATGAGGAGATGGACAATAAATGAAGCAAACAGAGATTGTCTCAGGCAGTGGTAAGTGTCATGAAAACACAGAGAGAGGTAAGGGGTGATAGCAATTTTAGAAAGGGCGGTCTGGAAGGCCTCTCAGTGGAAGGACATCTGAGCAAAGACTTGAATGGTGAGGGGTCAGCCATACACGCAGAAGGAACAGTAAGTGTAAAGGTCCTAAAGCAAGACAGCACAGTGTGTTGGTGTATTAGGATGGATGAATGGATGACTTTCCATAGCGTTTGAATCTCTCTTGGAGCATAACCTATTTCTTATCACAATTCTTTGCAAACATGCCTGATCTTTGTCATTGGTTCCTTGAGGGGTGAGGATCATGTTTTATATTTATTTGTAATCTGCACAAGTCATTCAATCAGCAGAAGATAATCAACTGCAAGGACCTCTTGCTTCTCCTGACTACTAAATAATAAAGCCCAAAAAGCTTCTCTGTTCAGAATCAACACTGTCTAATGACAATCCTGAATAACTCCAGCCCACATGTATCTCGCCCTTCCCTGAACTCACAAAGCACACACTACCTGCCCTCAACTCCAGTAGTTGATTCTCTCTCTAATTGTTCCTTAATTGTCTAATTCCAGTTTCATCTACTACCACTATTGTGCCTTCGAGAAACTTCCAAATTTTACTTCACTGCAGCATGTTTCTTGACTCTTCACAGGACTTGCACAACATGGGACACACAACAGGAACTACAGGCCAGTTGAAGCACATTTGCTTGTGAAACTTTCCATCACTAGCTTGAGGTTAATTGTTACATGTCTTAATCATTAAGCCACTTTTCTCCTTCCGAGAGCTATTTTAACATCCACAGTTAAAATCCACAAAGGATGCAAAAATTGGCAGTGGTTTAATTTTGCTAAAAATGCTCAACATACTCTAATAAATCAGGAAGGCCTTTGTAGATGTCTTCATCATCAACGCTTTCTTCTGTTGGGAAGGGCCTAGGAGGGAGGGAAAAAAAAAAGAGTGAATAAGAAACAGCTAGGCTGGCATTTACCTCTCACTGAATGTGTAAGCTCGTCTGCTGCCAGAGTGGTCGGATCACTCACCATGTCTAACACAACGTCCAGGGCTTCTCCCAAAGGGCCTGCCCTGTGGCTGTGTATGGGGTTCCCCTGGGAGGCTCTGGCACCTGCTACCCCAAACCATCTGCAGCAATTATCCTGGTCACCGCAGTCATGTCAGCAATTGTGGACACGCTAATGTGCCTATCTGATCTCCCACCGGCCACACATCTGCAGGCTCACCTCAGAGCACCCGCTCAGCTCCCAGTCCAGAAAACAAGCAGCCACAGGTATGCCCTTGCCTTCCACACCATCTCTTTTCACTTATGGAATCTGACCTCACTGACAAATAATTTGGTAACAATCATCTTTGCGTGACTCAGGTCACTGGCAGAGACAAAAATTATTAGAAGGCAAAAATATCATGCTCTTTATATATGATTATTGACTCTAATGTACTTTTCCACTCAGACTTTAAGGCATTTAGGTTATATTTTTTATTTTCATTTATTGGACAAATGAGTCAACCAGACCTCAGGCAGAGTAGGGTGTTTTCTCTGTCTCCTGTTCAAAGAAAAATCATTTTAATTTACCCCCTTTTCCTAGCCATTGGCTTCCTTGTTTGCCTCATGCTACTAATGAACTTTTTTCATAACACCAACATAATGTTCTAAATTTATGTCTAACAAAATCACAGTAATTATACTAGAGTGTCAAAAGCTTTACTCTTTCTTTACACGCAGCCAGTATGTCATATGCTTCACAAAAACAAGAGATCCATCAAAACAACAGGCACTAATTACTAAAGAATTATATTTAATATATTGAAAAGCAGATTTTCACATTGGTTTATGAATTAACTTAATTACCTAAGACATTTGAGGAATGTACGTTTTTCATAAATTGTGTGAGAAATGCTGAAGTTTCAAAATCTTTTAAAAATAAATTTAGGCACATTTTATTATGCTTTTATACCAATACAAGTTCACTGTAGAAAAATTTGAAAATACAGACAAGAATAATTAAAAAGGAAAAAAACTCTTTTGATATATATCCTTTGAGAATCAAAAATATATAAATACATAAAAATAGAATCATGCTATTTCAAAATCTGCTGTTTACATATAACAACATAAAATATATACTGACATGGAAAGATAATCACATATTGAAGAGCAAACTACAAGATGTTGAATGTTTATCCAGCCTACAGACTACTTCTGTAGAAAGCTGCCAAATTCATGGCCCATTTCTGAGAAAGGGTCTGCAGGGTGTCCCCCTTGACGTCACTATGCTTTGTACCCAGGAACTGGGCTGCCCAGCCACTGCTGATCAGTCCTGTAAGATGTGCTTAAATCTTCTCCCTTAGAATTTGAATGTGATCTGGACACAGAAAAATGGAAGCAACAGAGGAGGACACACAAGGTCACAGAGACCCATAATGGCTGGAGACTGAAATAAGGAAACAAGGTAAAAAACAAAATCCATTCCATTTCCCTACAGGCTGGCGTGTGCTACTAACACTGTTTTTATTTATTTCTGATGTTACTAATAATACAACTTTCTATCTGATCTAACTTAAGTATGTAGTATTTTAAACAGGAAAAGCCCAACACAACATACACATCTACATTTCCATGCTTACTGACCGTATAATACCCATTGCATGGAGATAATTTCCATTGCATGGAGATAATTTATTTAACCAATTTACTTCCAAGTTTTTCATTTAGTATCAAACCTTCAGTACACATCCTTGTACACATATCATTTTATACTTGTCTGATTATTTCTTACACTCCTAAAATTTGTGAGTTATTGTTATGTTGTACAGGAAATAAATGTACTATAACACCTTTTAAAATATTTATTTACTTAAGCATTTGTGTTTGTCTTGATGAATCACATGTATAGAAACATTGGAGGAATTTAAAAAAAAGAACCATATCGGTGACAGTCACCAGTGAATTGAGAACAATGTTTAGCCAATGTGTCTTATTCAAATCTATGAATAAGTTCTTACATACCTGTGTTGGGTATTTATATACCAGACACTCTGCATGAATGAGATGCTTTGCAAACAGTAACCATTCAATAACTAATCATTACATTGAACTGAATGGGACACATGAACCACAGAGAAACAAGCTTACCTGATTCCTGTGGCTAACGCTATAGGTGTTCGAGAAAGCCGGGATAATGTTTCTATAACCTGAGAAAAGAGGAAAGTGTTCATTGGACATGTATTTCAGAAAAGATAAGATTTTTCTCTAAAATAGTAGTTTTACAATCTAATATTAACAATGACAGCAGAAACATAAATTTGCAGATGCCAAAGAAGTACAGAATGGGAAGAGCGGTGATTGAAAACTATAAACACCTGGGTTATAATTTTATCCCTTTCTTTATGACTCGAAGCAGATTACTAACCCGTCTGGTTTGCAGTTTCCTCATCAGTAAAACAAAGAGTTAGACTAGGTAATCCTAAAGATCTTCTATCTCTACTGCTACAGAATCTGAAAGATCCTGTAAAGCTGCACTGTCCAAAACAACAGCCACCAGCCACATCAGGCTATTTAAATTTAAGTTAATTAAAATTTCCAAAACAAAAAATTAAGTTCCTTAGTTGTACCAGCCGCATTTCAAGTGCCCACTAGCCACACGTGGCTAGTGGCTGCTGTAGTGGCCTACACAGACATCCAACACTTCCATCATCACAGAAGCTCTACTGGACAGCACTGATGCACAGCAAAGTGGTTTAGAGGGTGGGCTCTTGAGCCAGATCACATGACTTCAAATCGTGGCTTTACCATTTATTAGCCATATAACCTCGGGCAACTACTTAACTTCTCTGGGCTTCAGTTTTCTTATCTGGATACTGCCTATAATAATAATAGATTGTTAATAATCATTAGATTATTGTAAGGATTAAGAAGATAATACATGTAAAATATTTAAATGGTAGCTATTCTTTATAATTGCCAACTTTAAGAAAATTACCTTATTCTAACTCTGAGTGTTTTCAGAAAAAGAGTTTCCTACATTACCCTTGATTACCTGTATCTGTTTCAAAGATTCCTTATGAAGCTCTTCAGTAGCTAACCCTAAACACACCCTGCTATATTTTTAGCATGAGGACCTGCAATTTTGCTCTTCCCTCCCGCTTTTATACCTAAGATGATCTCTTTCAAAGACTTGGTGAGGAAATCAATGAGCTAAAACGTATTTTTCTCATGAAGCCTGTTTCTATGATAATAGATATAATTCGTCCTAACTCTCAAAACTGAACAAAATTTAAAGAGATTCTACTATAAAGTCTACTCAGAATAAGAAAAAAGTGAAAAAGGCAGAACTATCTCTGATTTGAGGTAATCTTCTAATCCCTCAGTTCAAAGATGGAAACATAAAAGCACAGTCCCCAGTACTCTGTCGAGTCTCACAGGGTATTAGCCACACACACACTTATCTCTTACCTGCTTCAGGGGGTTGTGCACTGTTGTGGTTAGAAACTCACAGCTCTGCAGTAAGAATCCCTGGATGAGCCTGGCTCACCAGTTTTCAGCTAAGCTCACCTTTACTAGCCTCTATAAAATGGGGATAACAACAACTACCTACCTGCCTCATGGAGCTACTGAAAAAATTAAATGAGATAATGCCCATCAAATGCATAACTCAATAAATGTGAACTTTTATTATTATATAAAATAAAATAGTTATTATATACAAATAAAATTTAACTGAAAGCCTTTATGCAATTTCTTCCTGTTTAACCTTGTTGAACATCTGATATGAAAGTAAGACACAACCACCTAGACAAAACCTGATATCCATTAATTTCCCATAAAAAAATATCTTCAGTGAGTCTGTAAATTTAGAAGACCACAAATGAACAAATAATAAATTTATCAAGATAAACTGATTCAAGATAAAAATAATCATTTGCTAAAATTCCGAAATTACGTATTAATGAGCGAAATGTCTAGCTTTTGGAAGATTCTGGAATAATTGTAATATTTAGACTCATGAATTAACTACATTGTTGAATTTTAGCATGAGCTTTAGCCTGATGTGGCCCTGCTGGAAAGCTACAGGGCAAAACCTGCCTCTGATTCTATTCCACACCACGGTCCCAGCAGTATCACTACTCAATAACAAGAAAAATAGCAATAGCATTGGTATCGCTATGAATTTTACTATTGCTACTATTTATTTTAAAAGAAATATACTTTATTCCTTAGGTATATTTTCTATAACAATTATTGTGTACCTACAAGACAAGAATGCATTTTCTGTTCCTTTTCCTACCAATAACCAGAACTATTCACAACCATCTCCCCGCAAGACTATAATTTGATGTTTTCATAGAATTGTCCACCAGAGGGAGCCAGACGATAATATATTATTCCACTCCTGCATTGAATGAGTCATTTTTAAAACACAAACGTTTCTGAAAACCAACAAGCTGAAACCAACTCTTATTATCTATTTAAAAGGATTATTTATTACTATTCAGTAATAGAAAAATAACAAAGATACAAATTCAGTAGAGGAGGAGGATGGAAGGATAAAATGTAACATGTCTTGAAACGAATCTCTCTGAGGACTATCACTCAGTTTTGCCTCTATCATATTATACAAGTCCATCCATTAACTCTAAGTTTAGCCAAAGCAAATAAAGACTGTTTAGTCAATGTCGTGTTTTTAGAACAGTGTGTATTCTATAAAGGTGGAGTCTATCCGGATCTGGAATAGACAAGTTTACAAATTAATGCCAGATTCTCAAGTCCTCTTTGTGGAGACTGAACTGCCGTTAAAAACATCCATTCAAGAATATTTACAAAAGAAAATATCCCCAAGGATAGTAAGAAGACAATTTTCCCTGAAATGTATTAATTTCTAAGTTGTTACCTCAAAATAATATGAAATTATGGATATTAACTCCAGAAATGGGGATAACTAGTCAGAATACTTGCAAGTTAACAAGACAACGACCAACTCCTAAATCCATATCATGGATTTTCTTTCTTTACCTACGTCCATCCCTTGTTTGATAAGAAGAGTGGTATTTGTAAAGAAATGAAAATAATTCCAGTAAGAGTTACTATGGGAGGAAGGTGGGAGAGGTGGGCAGGCCTTCTGTATGCCTGCTTTAGAAGGGGGATTAGATTCTAGAACCTATGAACGACCATTGAAAACAATTAAGAAGGAAGACAGCAGGGACAAAACGGCTGATTTTTAGATCACTCAGCAAAGTGAAGGGCAGCTCAGGGGAGGAGGACATGGGGCACAGAGACCCTGTAAGGGGTTGTTCTCAATTGTCCAGGTGAGAAGAGAGAAGTCTGAACTAAGCAGCAGGAGAGAGAGAGAAGAGGTGGAATGTGAGAAGTATTCAGGAACAGCGGCTGAGGCACTGTGGACGGAAGAACCCAGCACCAGCTGGGCAACCTGTTAAGGCATGGAGGTTGCCAGCTCCCATGCTGCCTACTCGAAGCCTCTGGGATGCTCCTGAGCAGGCAGCTCTCCTTCTCTCGGATCCCCCTACATGGCTGACCGTGCACACCCTGAACTCAGCAAGGCCATTCCCTCCTCCAGAGCCTTCTCTGCCCATCTGCCACCTCCAGTCTGGGTTGTTTGTGTCCCGATAAGACCCTGGACACAACTCTGCCCTAGCATCTATCACCTTATTTAAAAATTTATTTGATGTTTAAAATATTTCAAGAGGACTCATGTTTATTTTGTCAAATTGAAATAATACAGTAATACATAAAAGTTGTGCCCCCTACAGACATCTCTCCCATCTTCTGCCTAAAGGAGACCAGAGCTAAGAATCTGGGGTGCCTCTTGCAGAATTTTTTTTTTTCCTTTTCTTTCTGATTATTATTTTAGGCAATGTGTTCCTATTATACAGATTTTTCTACAACACGCTTTTGTCATTTAACAATATATCACAGATAGCTGTGCCAACACATATGCATCTATTTTATTCATTTTAATGTCGTATAATGTTCCAGTGTATTATGTATATCACAATGATTTAACCATTCTCCTGCCAATGAGCCTTTTCAACATTTTGCTGCTAGAACAATGCTGCAAGTAGCATCCTTGCCAAATATCTTTTCAATTGCGTGCAGGAATTTCTACAGGAAAGATTCTTAGATGGGATGACTAGGTCAAAAGGTATGACCATTGCTCTTCAAAAATTCTGCATGAATTTATACACCCCTGAAGAGTGTATAAGAACATAACAAAGCATTCTAATGATCTGCCTATTTGTCTGTCTTTCACACCCAACAATGGAAAATCCCTTTAGGGCAGGGAAGTCAAATTGCTTCTTCACTGTTCTATTTCCATCACCTAGCTCACAGCCAGGCTCATAACAACCACCTAACATGAAAATATTTGTTGCTCAAACAAATGAATGACTAATACTTACCGTGCAAACTTGTTGTGAGGATTAGAGACAATATGTGTAAAGATATGTGTAAAGAGCTTAACCTCGCACAAGTGGGGAATGAATGAATAATTGAAGAAGGAGCCCATTATAAAAATTAAATACTAAGTACGAGAAAGAATTGCCCATCTCCTCAAATTTAGAGACAACATACATAGTGGCAACCTCTCCCATCAAATTTTTTCCCCCTAATGATGATTTTTATTTAGTTTGAGCTCTTTATTTTTACCATCCCCATTAGTCAGTTTAAAAACCATGAAATAAAATAGTTTTCAAAAACAGAATGGCAACATTGTACACTAATAAAGCTACCCATTTTAACTACTCTCTTCATGAGACTTTTTGGCCAATTCTCACTCTGCTTATGTAGCACACTAGTGTTGCTGATATGTAATTTGTAATTAAAACAAGTCATCCATGCAGAAGCAGTATGTTATGGCTACTTCTAAGGCCCCAAGTTAAGGAAGCCATGGCCATGGAGAATAACTGGAGGGAGCCATGGGCTGCCAAAAAGTGCTAGCTAATTATGGATTCATCTCCTTGAGTTCTCTATTCTGAAGTTTTACCTCTTAACCTTCTCCCTGACCCAACGGAAAGGCTATTATTAAGATTCTTGAACAGGGAGCTAGATTCAATACTGGCTCTGGGGAAGTGAGCCTTACAGGGAGGTGCGCTCTGCAAGGGCAATCAGGTGGCTGCAGGCTTGAGCCCCAAGCGCAAGACAAGCTTAGCAGTTCAACAGGGGTCTGCAGCACTGCAGCACCATAGCATGAAGTTACCATTCAGCAGCTGAAACTAGGGGCACGGGTGCTACACCATGGTTCCTGCAGGCTCAAAGCAACTGCCCTGTGGGGTCGTGGAAGAAAAACCTAGGCCCCAGAGGCCATAATTGGAAGCCTGGGCCTGGGAGTGCTGGGGTGAGTAATGCAGACAGAAGGATAGGCCTGGAGACTAGATCAGGTGCAACCCAGAGGCAGCCCAGAGAGCCGGTATTACCCAGGCACGCCAGACACCAGAGTCTCTGACAATCAGGCCTAATTCTAAACCCGACCAGATGGTGAGTTTCAGGCTAACAACATATTTCACCTTAACTCTCCCAGGAAATCAACAGAACTTATTATCTTAATTTTCTTTGCAATTCTAATTTCACACAGTAAATTACTCCATTAGGACACACTGCAGCTTAGTGTCATTTCTAGCAACACGTTTTAGATCTTTCCTAAAACACCTGGTTGTTGCTTTGAATACTGTAGGATGCTGTTGAAAAACATCCCTAGCACCTCCTCTATGGGCAAAGCAAAGCAGTACAGTCAGATCAGATGAACAAAACATTTCTGTATCAATAAGATTATGAACCATGGGAAATGAATTTGCACTGTTCAAAAGACTAAAGTATCTATATGGGTTAAATGAGTCCTAATTACAGTGCAGGCCTTGATAATGATCATAATAAGTACAAGAATTATTCTATACTTATTATTTTTGAGATTTCCAAAGTCAAGTTCTACAGAGAAAAAGAACCTCCCTTTAGGAAAGTCATATACTGGACTGGTTAGGAGTGCAAGCTTAAGACTCAGATTTTCTGGGCTCAAATCCCAGCTCCACTTCTCACTAGCTGGGTGACATGGAGTTAAATATATGCTCTGTGCCTTAGTTCACTCATCTAGATATATCTATATCTATAAAAACACATATAGAAGTTCCTGTCCTTCTACTGCTATTTCCTAATGCCATCGTTGTCATCACCATTGGTAAAGCAAGATTTGGTCCTTGCAAAGCACTTCAGAAAATAAAAGATGACGTCTACCTCAAGTTATCACAGGATATAAAAGAAAGCTTTCCACTGGCTGTGCATACATTTAATAAATTAGGTTGTGCCTCTGTTCGAGTGCAAGATGGCCAGCGTTTGCTAACAACTGCCAACAGTTGTTACTAAGTTTGTCTAATTATAATATTATGTTAAAAAAAATGAGGACTGTAGATGGTAAACCTTTTTCTTTTATTTATTTATTTTCTGCTTCCATATAATTAATGTTTAATCCAAATACTCAAATAAAAATACAAACGCCTGTCATACAAAAGTATCTCTAAGAGTCTAAAAACCATTTGACCTTGCTAAAGTGAATTTTAGTAAAAACAAACAAACGTTCCATGTCTAGTCGACCATGAAGATAACACTAATAAGGACCAGAATCACATACAGCTCATACAGAATTAACAGAGCTCTAAGAAGTGACAGTGCAAAGGGATGGGCTCAGAGAAGCCTCAGCAAACATCTCCCCACAAGCTCCATCATCTCCGCACATCACTGCCTCAAATAAATATAAAAATCTATGTAACTAGAGTGTGTTTGTCATTTAATTGCAATTTTAAGACAAATCCTTTACTGAATCCCCACCCCCAACCATATGGTGACCCCTCCCAACTCCATCCTACACAGAAATTCTAGAGCCACCACATTTTATTCAGTGGTTCTTAATTACTTTAAGTCACAGATTCCTTTGAGAGTATGACAAAAGCTCTTGGTCCTTTCCTCAGGGAAAAAACACTATGTATACATATTAATACACACATATATAAGTATACACAATTCTGCATTTCATCTCAAGAAATCCAAGGACCTCCTGAAGACCATTCATGGATTTCCTGCATTCTCACTCAATCTCCTCCTTTGCCTATAAGAAAACCAAGGCCCAGAAAAATTGACTAACTTGTTCAAGGTCAAAGAACCAATACTAGCAGAATTGATACCAGAACCCAGGTCCCTTGTCTTCTGTCCAGACTACTGCCCTTTCCACTTCACCATCCTGTCTATAATTCTCCTGCATTTACTCAGTGAACATCTACTGAACACTCACTATTGGCCAGACACACCTGATATACTCTGCATACTGAGGGTAACAAAATGAAGATTACATAATTCCTACTTTCAAAAAACCCACCATCTGTGGGAAAGACCATAAGGGTGGTTAGTGAAAACACAGACCTGGTATTACAAAGTACATGTGCAGCCCAGAAGAGAGAGCAGACCAGGTGTCCCCCTCAGCCTGAAGGTCAGAGTAGGGCAGGCTCAAAAGGCTTTTTAGAAGAGTTGATCCTGGGCTGCATCTTGAAGGGCAATCGAGAATTTCCCAGACTCTCTATCTGAAGGTTAAAAGAGTCCTGATGGGTGAGAATTACCACCCTCTGGCCCCACCCCCTCCATCACCACATACTCCAATGAGAACCCTTTCACATTCTAAGCAGTCACTTGCATCTTACTCTCTGAGAAGCTTTTTGTAGTTGCCATTTCCTGAATAATATTTTCCTTATTTGGTTAACAGTGGATATTTTTCAGGTTCTAAGAGATGAAATCATTAAGCCAAATTTTTCTAAACCAAACAGACCTGCACTTGTCTCATGAGCCACTTTCACACCACTATGGTCCTGCTTCCTCTGTATTCTCGGCCTCTGCACTCTGCCTCTGAAGACCCCAAACAGAGCATCTTTCCTTTGAACCTGCTCTGCTCCCAACTGCCG
The DNA here is from genome assembly GCF_020826845.1 of Diceros bicornis minor. Classification (NCBI taxonomy): domain Eukaryota; kingdom Metazoa; phylum Chordata; class Mammalia; order Perissodactyla; family Rhinocerotidae; genus Diceros; species Diceros bicornis. Next base: position 41,252,203 of record NC_080743.1, read on the forward strand.
GTGAGCCCACAGTCTCACCCCTCTCCCTCACTGGGCTGGACAGTGGGGGAACTTTCTAGGCTTGTATTTCTCCCTCACACCCCAGGTCTAAGTCCTATCAATTCATCCTTTTAAATCTCTCTCAGATCCAACTCCTTCTCTCTTCCTGTACCTCTGCCTTGGTCCTTGCCTCTGCCTTGGTCCAGGCCCTCTCTATTTCTTGCCTCAATTATTGGAAAGCCATCCAATTTGTCTCCATACCTTCTATTTCACTCTCTTCAAATTCACCCTCTGCTTGGCTACCATTGAGGTTGTATGACATTTCAGAACTGTCAGTTTGATCACACTACCATCACCACTATGCCCACCTTAGAATTCTTAAATGTCATCCCTCATGCAGAGATCAAATTATTTAGCAGCGCACTCAAGATTCTTCAGTTGACTTGATCTGTTCCCCAGTCCCCTTCCAGCCTTACTCTGCCTCTCCACATTTCCCTGCTCAGTCCTACCCAACCACCTTGCTGGCTGTGCTCCAGACAGATTCCAGAACCATATATACAAATTCTAGCAGAGGATAAAATTCACTTTACCGTAATTCACAGAGATGGTTTCAAAATTAACAATTTCATACTAAAGAGCAGGCAGAAAGAAGCAAACTGGTACCAGCAATGCTAATTTTTCTCACGCCAAGTAAAAAGAGTTATAAGTAACTTTTCTTATACACTGTTTCAACCACCCCCTGGTACGACTCCCAAAGCAGATGAAACCTGGAATTCATCAGCGCAGAGTTAGCTGTCTGGATGAACAATTCTCTAGTTAGAAGTTAGAATGAACACAGATACTCACTGCTTCTCCTAAACTTACACTGGTCGGTTAGGTGTGTTGAACTTAGTAGGTAAATAATAAAGAATTCAATTGTTTGTACACACTGTAAAAGAAATACTTTAGTTTTGAAAATGTAATCATATTTGAAAATCATTCCCTGCCTTTATGCAGAAAGTAGAGATACAATCTACAAAGATTATACGGCAATTTTAATGTGTTCACTACCAAGAGTGGGAATATAATGGTGGGCCCTCTAGGTAAACACTGATTACTCACTGTACAATTACAGTAATGACTCTAGCAGAGCAGTTGAGGTTGTAGCAATGTCATTACCAGCTCCCTGGGAACCCACTGTGGCTTTCACACAACTCACTTTAAACAGACATGTCCTATGTGTTAGTATCAGGCCGGAGGAGAGGTTGTTTATGCAATCTGAAATAGACTGGGAGAGTTCTACGCGACTTAAGGGACTTGGAAAATACAATGAATTTTCAAAGCTGCTCACAAATCATACAGCTGGGGCAAAGTCAACACATTTTCCAAACCCAGCTCACTTTCAAAGTCATGCAATTCACTTACAAAGACCTCTGCTTCCTGAATGCTGCCCACATGGCTATTACCACTTTAAAGGATGAAATGGCATAGAGTGCAGGAACCAAAGGCAATGCCAGAATGACAGGATCTGATGGTAGAGAAGAACATGTCGGAGATGCCCCATCTTTAGTTCCAGCCCCAGGACTGCTCACAGAGAATAACGAAATGTCTGCAAGTTATTCTCATATTTCAAATCACCTAACAGAAATCATACCTTTGCCTACAGGACTAGGAGAATAAAGTGACAGTCCTGACATGTCTCTTCATTCTAGCTGGTTTGGTAACACTGGTCATTTCATACTGCTTGAAAGTGCTCATTTTCATATGCACTTGAACAAATAAAAAGCAGGTAAACTAATTCTTCATTAAAAATAAACATACAGAGGAGCCGGCCCAAGGGTGTAGGGGTTAAGCTCGTGCGCTTCGCTTTGACGGCCCAGGGTTCACAGGTTCGCATCCCGGGAGGGGACCTATACACTGCTAGTCAAGCCATGCTGTGGTGGCGTCCCACATGCAAAGCAGAGGAAGATGGGCACAAATGTTAGCCCAGGGCTATTCTTCCTCAGCAAAAAGAGGAGGATTGGCAATAGATGTAGCTCAGGGCAAATCTTCCTCACCAAAAAATGAATGAATGAATGAATAAATAGAGAAATAGAATTTCTAGACCAGAGCTGGCCAATAGAAATATGTGAGTCACATACATAATTTCAAAAATCTAAGAAGCCACGTTAGGAAAAAGAAAAACAGGTGAGATTGATTTTAATCATATATCTTATTTAATTCAATAAATCTATCATGTTATCATTTCAATATGTAATCAAGATAAAAATCAGGGCATTTTACATTGTTTGTTCATACTGAATCTTCAAAATCTGGTGTGTGTTTTACAGTTACAGCACATCCCAATTCAGACCAGGCATATTTCGAGTGCTCAAAAGCCACACGTGATTAACGGCTACCATAGTGGACAACACAAGTCCAGACAAAACTCTTCGGAGCACTCAGAAGTACAGTGGAACAGGAAACAGATCCATAGTGAAGAAAAGATTGGGCCAAACCCCTCACTTTACAGAAGCAAGGGGTAGCTTAAGAGCGACATGGCACCCAAAGACCCTACAGCTCGACGTGGTCAAATCAAAGCTGGAGTCTACACTTCTAGATACCCACGGCTCTTCCTGGTAGAACCAGGGGAGTGCTAAACAGCCCCTGAAAAGGGAGAGGAAATCCCTGTGGGAAGAAACTGCCCCTCCACACAGGCCTTTTCTGCTTCACATTTCCCCACTGTCTATAAATGTCAGTTGTTTGATCTTCATCTCAGCCAGCCAATCTGACAGTCACCCATCAGGACATGCATCACCGAGCACGTGCCAGGCTCAGCCCTGCAGACACTCATGAATAAGCTGGACAAGTCCTCTGCCCCCAGGGTGCTCACACTAGAACTGGGAGACAGACAAGCAAGCAATCACAAAGATACACATACGTAATCACACAGATGGGAAGAGCTATGGAGGAACGGTGCACAGTGCTTGTAAGAGCATAAGAAAGGGTAGTCTTCGTGCAAGACATCGAGGAACACTTCTCGAGGAAGGGACATGGGAGTTGAAATCTGAACTTCTAAAGAGGTGACCAGGCCCACCATTCCGGCCTTTTTCACACAAAAGCATCAATGTTTTTAGCGCATACTATAGACCGAATGTTCATATCCCCCCAAAATTAATATTTTGAAACCTAATCCCCAATGTGAGGGTATTAGGAGGTGGGGCCTTTGGGAAGCAATTAGATCATGAGGGCAGGGCCCTCATGGAGTGTGATTAGTGCTTATAAAAGAGACCCCAGAGAGCCCGCATCCCTCTTCCACCATGTGAGGACACAGAGAAGAGACATCTATGAACCAGGAAGCTGGCCCTCATCAGACTCCATATCTGCCAGTGCCTTGATCTTGGATTCCCAGTCTCTAAAACTGTGAGAAACAAATTTCTGTTGTGTAAATCATCCAGTCTACAGTATTTTGTTATAGCAGCCCAAATGGACTAAGAAAGTGCCTAATACCACTCTTCTTGCCATTATTTCTAACCCTATTTCTTCTCATCCTTTCTCCCAAACAAGGCAGGACAGCAAGTTCGAAGGATCAATAAATTCACCAAAGTTTGAGTGCCAGTCTGCACTGTCATGAGAATGGACTCACAAAAAATTGCCTCCCAACAGGAGCTTCTCCCCTCTGACTTGGCTGCATTTACCAAACTTGACAAGTTACAGTACAATTTCCCATGCATCCTAAAATGAGTTAGATCCAGATTCCCAACAGCCTTTGCACACTATGTTCAAGTTAGAACTTCATTTCACAGGCCACAGAGTCAGGCAAGGTTTTTAAGGACGGCAGTAACACATTCCGATCTGTTTGCCAGGATAACCGTGCCGGCAGTTCAACAGATGAACTAAAAGAGAAACACACTGGTGGAATGGAGACCAGGGAAGAGTGACTACTGAAATAGTTCAGGTGACAAAGGGAATACATGCAAGGGCATTTCAGAATATACTCAACTAATGAAGACAGACAACCACACAAATGTGGTTCCCAGACGGCTAAGACTCATGTTTCTCAACCACGGTTGAACATCAGAAACACCTGGGGAGCTTTTGAAAAACACCAATATCCAGACCTTACTTTCATAAAATATGACTCAAACAGTCCATGATGGGGCCCAGCATCAAGACTTTTTAAAAGCTTCCCAGGTGATTCTAACGTACAGCCAGGGTTGAAAACCACTGGCTTGGACACTAGAACAGCTTTCTGAATCCCTACAGTCAAACAGAATCAGTAATTTTTTTTCATTCTTTAGTTTAGCAAATAATTATTGAGTGCCTAAGATAGTCAGGCACTAGGCTAAGTACTTGGTTTTATTTAATCTCACTTCTCAAAACCTGTGAGTTACATGATACTTAAACTTTAAAGTAAGAATCCTCTAAGGGTCAGTGAGGTGGAGTGATTTCTAGGAACATGACAGGTCGGTGGCAGAACCTAGATTTGAACCCAGCTCTGAATATTCAGATCTGCCACAAGCAGGCGAGGCTGTCAGTACCTTTAGAGTTGGACCTTTAATCATGATTTGACTTATAGTGCTCCTTATTCTTAGATATCTTGACTCCCAGGAAGTGTAACCACCTCAAAAGCTAAACCATGGCCCATTGATCCACTGAACCCTCGGCTGCATCTAACACCACATGAACAACTACAACACCTAAACTCAACTACTCCTGAATTCACCATCCCACTGCTAAAGCAATGGTGGGGTATCTTTTCCATACTTTGCCAAAATAGAAACTTTGAATACATTTTTATAGGAAAACTTTTTCAATGTTACAATACATACACTAAGTATTATGAAAATATAAATACTGTACATTAATAGCCTAAAATAATTCCTTTAATAGTGTAGTTCAAATTCATATGAAAATATAAACATAACAGCCACTTCCTATGTCTTTTTTTTTTTTGGTGAGGAAGATCAGCCCTGAGCTAACATCCATGCCAATCCTCCTCTTTTTGCTGAAGAAGACCGGCCCTGAGCTAACATCTATTGCCAATCCTCCTCCTTTTTTTTCCCTTTTTCTCCCCAAAGCCCCAGTTGCATGTCACAGTTGCACATCCTTCTAGTTGCTGTATGTGGGACGCAGCCTCAGCATGGCCAGACAAGAGGCGCGTCGGTGCGCCGGTGCGCGCCTGGGATCAGAACCCGAGCCGCCAGTAGCGGAGTGTGCGCACTTAACTGCTAAGCCACGGGGCCGGCCCCCCTGTCTTTTTATCCTGACCAATAAACAGGAAACATAGACTATTCTGTATTCACCTATAAAGCCCATGTAAATTTCAATGAGAAACAAAGACACTAGTATTTAATAAATGAGGACTACCTCATTATGTAGTCATGCTAATTGCTTATGAAACTTTATTAGTAAGTTTGGTCTATACCATTTGGATACAAATGCATGTATAATAAAACATCAAAGAAAAATATGTACGACCATAATTAATTCTAACTTATTTTCAGATCTTACTTGTTTGAAACTCAGGGTGTAGTGTTTAACTGGAGAAATAATCTATATGTCAAATCTTCTTGCACTATCAAATTGAATATAAGAGAAGCAGTTAACACAACAGAAGCCACTCAGAAGTGTATGATTGTTCAAAGCTAGAGCCCGTCAAGTTGTGTGCCTCCTTCTGTTTGGCAATTAAGACTGTAAGGAAACATAATATTCTCATTTCTTTAAGGGTTATTTCTCTGTTTAGAAGCATATTTATATGGATTTAAAGTTAACCTAACCCAAACAAAAATGACAGCTGTAAACAACTGAGTGCTACTATACACATTCATGTGCACATTTACACACATGTACATGCCAGGCTCTGTGCTCAGCACTTTACAGACATTATTAAATGCTCACGACAACCTTATAAAAAAAATAATATCATCTTTATTTTAGAGATAGCTAAACAGAGGAACAGAGAGGTTAAAGAGGTCAAAGTCACAGAGGCAGCAAGTGGAATAGCCAACATCTGCCCACAAGTGATCTGACCCAATGTGGGCGCTCTTGACCACTACACACACCGCATGAAAGCACAAATGCCACACGGTTTGGAAGCTACAAAGAAAGGAAAGACACAGTCCTTGAGGTCCAGAAGCAAGTGCCCCACCTGAGTAAACCAAGCATGTGCACGCACTCTCAGGCCCACACGCTGGAAACCAAAACCTTAAAATCAAGACGGTTTGTGATTACTGCTGGATAAACCAGACAGCCAGCTAGGGACAGGGGATTTCAAAGAGAAAGTGCCAGTGCTGTAACTCACCACTTTTTTAAATATTTTTCATAACTACTCACATTTGAAATATTACATATCTGTTGATTATGTGTCTCCCTGAACTACAGTACAAACTCCATGAGAACAGGGAGTTTGTCAGCCTTGTTCACTGCAGTATCCACAGCACCTAGAAACCATTCAGCACACAGATGCTTGACAACTACAGGTGAACAAGGGAACAACTGAGTGGCATGCATGAAAGGGGCAGGTATTTGGAGACGAGGACCTTGGGTTCATGATGGGGGAGTGTGACACAGGGTTGAAGAGGCAAGCTGGAGGCAGACAGTTTTAAATGCTAGGCTAAGGAGGATGACCTTTATTGTTTATATTATAAGGAGCCAATAAAGGTTTTTGAGCTGGAGAATGAACTGTCAAAAAGCAGTATGTTATATGCAATGGAATATTACTCAGCTGGAATTTTACTCAATGGAATATTAGTCATAAAAAAGAATGAAATCTTGCCATTTGCAACAACATGGAGGGACCTAGAAGGTATTATGCTAAGTGAAAAAAATCAGACAAAGAAAGACAAATGCTACATGATTTCACTTATAAGTGGAATCTAAAAAACAAAACAAACAAACAAAACAAAACAGAAACAGACTCATAGATACAGGAAACAAACTGAAGATTACCAGAAGGGTGAAGAGGTGGAGGGTGGGCAAAATAGGTGAAGGGAATTAAGAGGTACAAACTTCCAGTTATAAAATGAATTAGTCACGGGGATATAATGTACAGAATAAGGAAAATAATCAACAATATTGTAATAACTTTATACGGTGACAGACGGTAACTAGATATCATGGTAACCATTTTGTAATGTATATAAATATCCAAACACTATAAGGCACACCTGAAACTAATAGGATATTGTACGTCAATTACACTTCATTAAAAAGGCAAAGTGCAATGTCAATATACCAAAAAAAAAAAAAGCAGTACGTTAAGAATATTAATCTGGTGGCTGCACAAGATAGTTCAGAGGAAGGAGCCTGAACCTAGGAAGTTGTTTAACAATAGCCTAGCTCTGAATTGATTATGGAGTGAACCTAGCAGATGGTAAAGGAAATGGATATGACAAGCATTATGAAAAAGGGATCAACCCAACTTGTGCACTGCTGGATACACCAAATCCCAGAGGAGCAGGTCTAGCTTGAACAAACTTTAGGAAATCTGATCTGACTCTAGTTTATTATGGTATAGAAGACGCATTAGAGAGAGGATTAAATCCAGGCATTATTCAGAAATGTGATTCTGTTCCAGTGGGGGCCAAAGATAGCTCTGGTTGACAATGGTTGAAATAGGTGACCCAGAACCACCAAGAATCTCAGAGATCCATGTGAGCGGGATATCTCACATCAGGGCTGCCGACCTGCCCCTGAGTCAGGCTGGATTCACAAATCTGGGGCTGGCCCAGAAGTAGCCAGTCTCCTATCGAAGGATTTGCAACTATTTGTGGTGTGTGTATATGGGTGGGGGGAAGGGGGTGCAGGGGGGAAGCACCACGCATGGACCAGTACTAATAAAGTAAGGTTTTCATAGAAATACATTTGATTCATAGTTTTTTTTCCTTCATCTTGCTTTTCTACTTTTCAGCATTTGTTAACAATCATGTGCAATCACAGCACATTAAGTTCTCCTTTCCACCTACATTATATTGGATTTAATCATCTTTTTGAAGTTCACTTGCATTATGATTTAAGAAAAAAGCTGAAGATTAACTTTTATTTTTATTATTTAATATCATTTTGAGATCCCTTCTCTCGTTCATTCCAATTTCATTCTGATTTTAGGAGTAACTTTAGTTGAATTACTTAAATAGCTATTTTTGAAGCAGTGTAACAACATCTGCTGCTTTAGAACTCTGTTACCTATGACCTTTAAAATCCTGAAAGGGATTTTACCTTAAGAGCCCAGGAAGATTTCTTTTTCTGGAACTTGGATATCTTGCAATGAGCAAGGAGTACTTTTTACTTACTAGCTCCTCTGAGTGTACATGGTTCATCAAAGATAATCCGAATTTCCCTCAGAGTCTGAGTATTTACCCAGAACTGGCACAGAGAAAATAATCCTCTCAAAGGCTGTAGAAACACAGCTCAGCCCTGAGAGGCAAAATGGCACCAGTGAGCACGTGGTGCTGCACTCTGATGGCCTTGGTCCCGAGTTTCTCTTTGAGGCAGTTTTTCATTGGATATTTTGTTTCAGCTTAACCTCACATGAAGTATTTCTCCTGGAAGAAGGGGTAGAGTTTACTTATATGACAAAAAGAGAGGAAAAAGTCACTAAAAAAGTTCAAAATTCTTTCATCAGTTATTTGGGAGCCATCAGTACCCTCTTCAGAAGCTGTTTCTCAGATATCCTTTCCAGCCAACCTTTAACAACAGACTTAAACATGGTCTACACCGGACACACACTGCCCAGCAGCCGGACAGTGCTTGGTTTCATCTGCCAAGCCGATATGCCTCTTGGTAGTCTGCAGGAATGGAAAAGAACGCCTGAATAAGAAAATATTTATATACAGATGAAATCAGCAACGTAACTCATGTCTAAATAACTTAGTAAATTATATCCTTTAAACCCTTGCCATAATGGCATCCCTCATGTAGCCACTGTGCTATATCAAACTCCCTATGGCACAATAAAATTCCTTGGACAGAGAGAACCAGGCTGGATCTGCCTTATATTGTGCAATCGTAGACTGTGGTCTAATAGTAATATGATATTTCTGTTTTGATACTGTTGTCTGTTTTCTTTTTATTATCTTCTGTCTTAAACACCCCCCAAAAATGAATACCCTGTCAAAATATGGCATATTTAAGAGGTTTTAAAATCTGGATGATCTTCTAAGGTTATTTCCCCCAGAGAATACTTGATAGCACCTTGAATTAAGGGCATAAAACCCTACAGTGGCGGTCCAGACTCAAACATTTATCTCCAGTTATAAAAATTTGCATAAGTCATGGGTCTTTTAACAATATATAGAGAGGAAACCTGAGCTGATGCAAAGAGCCTTCGACAAGTAGAACATTCAGATCCTTATGATCCATCCAAAGAGACATTTTGAAGTGGATGTTTCAAAGCAGTTGTTTTGATAAGGCCAGGTCAAAAGAGCTGTGCTTCTTAGGAGGTAATGAACTGAAAGATACTCCTGACCCCATCACATCCCTGACGCCGATACTGATCCTCACCTTATTCTTATCTTCCATCCCATCATAACCTAACTCCCAGAGCTGAAGACAGGGTAAAAGTTCAAGAATGGGGTAATTCATTACTTGAATTAAAACAAACAAAACAAAATAGGAAAGCTTCATGTTATTTTTTTCAGCCCACATCAAAAAGTCCCCGGCACCAAATGGCATATCAAAGCGGCTCCTACAAAATGGCTTTGTCGTTATGACTGCCTCAAAACATCATGCAACCAGCATGGGACACAGAGATTCTGATTCTGGTTCCAGCTGTGACTCACTGTGGGGTCATGGACAGATCATGTGGTTTCTCTGGGCCCCAGGCCCTCATTTCTAAATGATGGGCTAGCTAGATCTCTAACTTCAACTGGACCCAACTAAGCTGCCACACCTCCGACTCCTAACAGTGAGCCAACAGTGGCACAGTCTAGCCACGTATTTTTTTAGGGATCAGTTCTCTTAGAAGCAAGATGTGTATGCTGGTGCCAGTGTACTGGACTGTCCACACATGTTCTATAAGTTGATGCAAATGATTCAGTGGAAAGGCTCTATATTTTTTTTCTACTAAGATGTATAAATATTAGATTCCCTCAATATATGATGGGCACAATTTTTTGACCCTCATTCCCTTTAAAAAGCATATGAATCTGTTTTTGGCCTAAATAAGGATCAAAGATTTATAAAAGAGCACATTATGTTTACAAGTGTATGTAAAAAAATACTTCACAAAATAAATTTCTGGGAATCATGGCAGAGTCAATAATTTTTGAGTAGTCTGGCGAGTGGAGTTCAAAAAATAGACAGGTACTGGGGCTAGCCTGGTGGCATAGTGCTTAAGTTCGTGTGCTCTGCTTCAGCGGCCCAGGGTTCATGGGTTCGGATCCCAAGCGGATATGCACCGCTTATCAAGCCATGCTGCGGTGGTGTCCCATATATAAAGTAGAGGAAGATGGGCACAGATGTTAGCTCGCAACAATCTTCCTCAAGCAAAAAGAGGAGGAGATGTTAGCTTGGGGCCAATCTTCCTCACACACAAAAAAATAGATATGTACTATTGTCCGTAAAAAAAACCCATAAGTATATTTATACAAATTTATCATATAAGACTCTTTTTCATATCATAAGGGCATACTGATTAAATTTTTTTGCCACCAATATATTCGATTTATTTTTCTTACCTTCCCCTCCTCAAAATATTAAATAGTTTAATTCAATCAAGTTTATCTGCTTTTTGGTCCTGATGGAAAAAATAACTTTAAAAGGTAAGTGAAAAAATATATAGTATGACTTCAAGGTAGGATAATAAAAGTCCTAAAATTACTGAAATGTGCAAGAAGGTACTAATTTTAATATGATTATTATTAGCTACCATTTTCCAGAGCTAACTGTGCGTCAGGAACTCTACAGAAACCTGTAAGGTGGGAATTATGCCAATTTTACATAGTAGGAAAGAGTGTCTGGGAAATTACATAAGTGGTCTAACAGTCAGTGGAATTTACACCCCAGCCACGTCAGCTTTCTTACAACACCAGTTTGCCCTTTGGTAACTCTCAAGCTTGGAAAATTGTTAGTTTTCACTTCATCCTTCACTTAATAAATATTTATTGAGCATCTGCACATGCCATAAATTTCACTGGGTGTCAGGGATAAAAAGAAGCATAACATGCAGTCCCTTTCCTCAAGGAGTTCCCAATACCATGGAAAAGAGAGAGACTGAAAACTAACCACCGCAATCCAGTGTGAAGCGCTGTGAATAAGGCATTCATAGGGCTCCAGAAAGAACAAAAGAGTCAAGACCAACTGGATCTATGCATCGGGGAGGTTTTCCAGTGAGTGAGACTGGAATAATGTTTTAAAGGATGATTAGAGATGTGTTATGCAGACAATGATGGAGAATGACATGCAAGATAGAAAAAGAGCAGAGACATAAAAGAGCACAGCACTTAGGGAAAATGACGTGGTGCCTCAATAACCCCACTGATTCTAGGCTGTGGTAAAAGTGAGTGGAGAATGAGAGAGGGGAAATACTAAGTTAAAAATTTTTTAAATCTTTGCTTTTATACAGAGCAGTAGTTCTCAAACCTTATCCTGCATCAGTATCACCTGAAGGGCTCGTTAAAGCACAGACTGCCGGGCCTCACCTCCAGCTTCCAATTCGGTAGGCCTGGGGTGGGGCTTGAGAATTCACATTTCTAACAGGTTCTCAGATGCCGCTAATGCTTTCTGGGGACCACACTTTGAGAACCACTGATACAGAGAGAGAAGTCATGGAAAGATTAATACAAAAGCATAGTCTTAAAATTTATTCCCTTTTAGTTTTCCCCTAAATATTAAGTTAGATAAATTCTTGATTAAAAGAAAAACGAAAAATAACTACATCCCGGTCTACTTGATGTAAATAGTCTTGTGGAAGGAACACAAACCAACAAGGGAGAATTCTAAGGAAGCTGAATTTATAATTCAGTTCATGCACTTTTGAGCATTTACTCTAATTCCACTTTCTAAAAGCTAGGTTGTTTGAGAAGGTCTCGTGCCTTCCCACTGCTCTGTACAGAGAAAGAGGCCTGTGTAGAAATAGGAAGGGGTACTTTCAGACCCGGATACTGCACCAAGGTGGCCCCATGCTCCCATCCCACGCCTTACCTCCCAATCCCCAGCCCAATGGCTGCCTGTGCTTCCAATAAACAGAATATTCAAGGACATATGCCAGACTGTCAACAACATTAGCTATGTAGGAAGTGAAACTGCTATGAAACTTCACTTTTGTTTTTATTTATTTCTATATTGTTTGAAGTTTTACTAATAGGTGTACATAAACTTTTATTCAAAAAAGGAATTTTTTTAAACGCGAAGATGCTTTCAGAACAAACAGAAACAGTTTTCAAACTTTTTCTTAATTGCTCTGTGGAGACAGTCCTTTCTTAAAACAAAATATTATCAGAAGCCGAAAACTTAAGACCGATGAAACAGAACTGATCAGAAGAAAGTGATACTGTAGAGGTGAGAGACCCAAAAATTCTTTGAGGAATAGCAACCTCACTGTTTCTCGAGATAATTTAAGTATTTTGAAAGAGTACTTGTCATTTAGCTACGTAAGTTCTGGATTTTACTTTAAGTTCTATCATGTCATATTTGTACCTTATACAATCTATTGGCATGTCAATTAATTGTGGGAAATTTCTTGATTCAAAATTTGCCTTTTCTGGTTTTGGTGTTCACTCATCAAAAATAGAAAGATGTCAGGTTCTTTCAGATTGAAAAAAAATCTAAAATTAAAGTAACAAAAATATAACTTCCTATGTTCCCAATTTTTTCATATTCAAATTCGTTAGAATGGTAACTGAACTAAATGTAAACCAAGTCACACACACACAAAAAAAAGGTGGGGGAAGGTTGTCTGGTGTAAATATAGAATAATATGTAAATCTATATAGTAACTTACTTTCCACCAATAATGACTTACTATTTTCAATCCTTGAGGGTAGGAACATACTTTGGAATATTTGGCACCATTTTCCTTATTGTCCAAATACTAACATTCTAATTTGAATCATATATAATAAAACATGACAAACAATCCTAACCACTCATATGTTTTTCTCCAAATGAGGTTTCACTCATCTAACCCTACAGAGCAAACCTGACATAACCACAAACGTTACACACAAACACAGAGTGGATTTTATTTTCCAGTGCTTATCATCATCACCCAAAAAGGAACTACTTAAACCCACTGAAAGTTGGTTTCTAGATGTCAAAATGATCATTTCAAATCAGAGTACTTTTCCAAGAAAGATTATTTCAGTGCAAATGTTAATGCTTTCTTCTTGCTCTTTTTTCAAATATTTTATTTTAGATAGATATTTGAAAGGAGACGGCTGGAAGCTACAGCAACTTTCTTTCCATTGCAGTTAGAGTCGATCTTCAGAACTTAACTCGGCTGATTCTCTCCTTACGCAGCGGAGACTGTTACTAATCCCTGTATTAAAAGACAATCTGATTTATCTTCTGCTCTTACATGTTGAAACAGGGCTTTTGGAGAGACTCACATGAGATTTGATTTTGTAGCACCAATTTGATTCCACGTAATACCACCTGCTCCTCCAAGGGACGGGCCAGAAGGAAGGGTAGGGTAACGGTGCTACAGGGCCACTACACGTGGCCTTGTACATTATGCACATAGTACATCCCTGTGAACGGCGCCCCCTAGTGTCCGTGGTGCACAACTGGCATGATAGCCTAGCCCCACTATTCTTCACACACACTCCCATGCCTTATCCGACTAAGCTTTGCAAATGCCTAAGTCGAAAAAGATGCTAGCAAACCATGTAAGTCCTTGGCCTTTTGACTCTGCCTTGAAGAAGCATTAAATGTAACTTAACTTTAAAGAAATGTTTCTTCAAAAGCAATAGAAGACACCTGTTGGATTTTCTTTTTCCTCATTTATAGTGAATGTGGCAATATATTTCAGTGTCCAGGTGCAGGATCAGCCAGCACAGAAACTAAGCAAACGTTATAGTTCCCCTAGAGAAACTTGTACATTTACAAATGAAGAGCAAGTGTTGGGATTTAATAATTTACAGAAATATAGTGCTCAGTTGATCAGGCAAGACAATTTTGGCTATTTTCACACACTTGAACGATGATGATGGATTTCAGAATCCAAATGCTTGTTTAGAAAAATGTTTTCAACATACATATTTAATTAGGTCCCAAAATAGAGATATTTTACACAATGTCCTAGGAGGCTCAGCTGATACAGGATTTCTTAAAGTTTTGATGCTAAAATGTCCATCCTTAGCAGAAATATGGAACACCTATGGGCTAAGTAATCCCAATGCTTAGACAATGCTCATCAACAAGGGCTGTTATTGAACACAGGAATCACAAATATGAATGCAGAGAAGACTTTAGGCCTAAGAAGAAAGAAAATTCTTGTAATGAAAAGTGATCAGAAAAGACAAATGCAGTGAAGGTGCATAAAACAACAAAATCCTAAACAGCCACATCCTTTTTCAAATTGCTTTTAAAACTATACATGTTATTTTCTTACAATATAATATTTTTGTTGATACATATCTTTGTCATGACTACTGGAAAAAGGAAATTATACTATAAGTATAAAAATTAAGAAATAGTCTGTCACTTTAATTAAATTGGAGGTGACTTTTGACCCTTGCTCTCCAACCTCACAGTGAAGGCACTTTATGATCCAAATCCCCGTTAATGATCCGCTGCCCCTAAAAGTCATCCTCAATTCCAAACACTATGATATAGGACACAAGCGACTTTAGATCTGTTTCAATCTCAGAAATTGCCCCAGTGACCCAGAGCACATATTCTTTTTTTTCCCCATATAAAATGATATTTTAGTGCTACATAGTATTCTATAAAGTAAGAAGTTATAAAGCATTGAGTCACTGCCCTATTGTTGAACACATGTGGTTTCTTTTCTCAACTTATCACAATTACAAAGAATGATAAGAAGAATACTTTTGTATCTAAATATTTATCCATGTGTCTAATTATTTCCTGATAATAATTCCTAGAAGTGAAGTTTCTGGCCCAAAGGGAATAAACATTTTTAAAGCTCCTGATGTATACTGCTAAACCATGAAGGATTTTTTTTTTTTTATAACTTCCCTACAAATAAGCTATTCTAAACTGCTCACAAGGCTGAGTGGAACCTGCCCAAAGGGAAGGGGATTGTTGTATTATCAAACTGTGCCTTTGACCCTTAAGAAGTATTCTGAGCTGCTCTTGCGATTTTTCTTCCCTTAAAGCAATTCTTGTGTTATTCTTGGCAACTGAAAAATAAACAAAACCTTATAGTTCCTTTCTTAGAACTACTTCTTGAAGGTTTCCTTTGTCCAGTATCAATTGAGCAACATTTTGGGGTATAGTCATGACTATAATTAGACATAACCTAAGAGTCTGGGAAGTCAACACTACCTAACTCCCAGGGAAAAGAAGAACACGGAATGAATAAAACATTTAACACATTCAACAAGGGAGATCCCATTTCTAGAGAGAAAAGAGCACTGCTGTGTCAGCATCAGGTGCTCAGTTCCTAGAGAGTCCACTCAACAAGGCATAGGCATCATCTAGGATTCGTAGGATCATCAATACATCTCTAATTTATAGTCAAGTCAAATCACAAATATTTTATGAGCATTTACAATGTGCAAGATCCTGTTTCTAAATATTACTAAGGAAACAAAATCTATAAACCAAGGAGCTTATAAATTATGGGAGGGGACCAGAAAAATATATTTAAAATGCATTAAAAGGGGAGAGAGGATGTTTAAACAACATTCTAAAATAATAACATAAAAGTCACTAGGCAAAGGCACTAACCTGTGCAATTTACTGCAGATTACAATCCGTTTCTGTAGACAAATCCCATTTTATCCCATACCTTATAATACCAATTTGCACTCAAGTTATAATTCTTTCCCAAATAACCCAAACATTATGAAACTGAGAATGATAGAAATAATTTACAAAACATCTTTTTATCTGTATATATTATAGTGAAGAAAATTATTTGTATACTTTTTAATAATTTGAATTTCCAAGAGAAATATTGCTAGAAAGGTTTTAAGAATAGTCAAGCCACAGCATAATTTACTGATACTAGAAAGTGACATGTTGTAGTAAAAACAACACACTTTCAATTACAATATGTTTCTAGAAGCTTATATTTTTATAAAGACTATATTTTCTGAAATAACTTCTCCCCTTTTAACAAATATTTTGCCATACAAGATAAAAGTTGATAGAATTCTGGTTATAAATTGCCACTGACAGGGCAAACCCGAGAGACTCTTGGACACCAGTAGCAGCAGCCTGGACCATGAATCTCTACCCCGAACCCAAGCTCCAGCTTTGGGAGTCTGAGAACAGTCACTATAGAGGTGTGGGTGTTGCTCAGGCATTCCTGGCTCTTATGAGGGAGTTCATGCCCCTCCATCAGCGCGCTTCCTACATCTTCAGAGCAACAGAAGACCACTAGGTGAGGACAACAGAAGAGAAATACACAGAAAGGGGTGGTAGGAGCTGCATGTTTTCTTCTCAGAACCAGAAAAGAATGAAGGTCTTGCAGAGGGAACTGTGCAAGTCAAACTTTACAGTCATACTTTCAATTTCACGTACACTGTTTTCATCTACAACCAAAGAAATTATGATAGTTGTTTTAAATTGGTATAACCCAAGGGAATGATACTACTTCATGAAAATTCATAAAATATAGTCCTATTTGAATGTTGCTTCAATCATTATATTTATGTGACAAGACTAAAATATATTTTCTCATGATTTGGGCTTCTTCAGTGAGTAAATCTATGAGATATTTTTCCCCTCAGTGCTTCGGTTGAACAATCTTATCTTTCTATCCAAACATAATCACCAAATAGGTAATCATGTTACAGCGAGGCTTTCAAACACATTTTTTCCATTCATCCGGATGTCCTGAGATCATCCCACAATGAAAAGCAAGAAGACAGCAGGAAAATGGGTGAAAAACAGGAACATTAGGCAAGAGAACCAGATGTCAGGGAAGGAAGATGGACAATAAGGAAAAGGCAGCATGGAGAACTACCAGGACAAAAGAAAATTAAAAGAAAAAGAAAGGAAAACATGTAAAAAGTCAAAAAGTAATTTTAAGAAACAGGAAATAAGAGATTAGAAAATAGTATTCTGAAAAAGGTCTCTTCATTTCAGAAACATGTGCATAGTTCAACTTTTAAAAGTCCTTTCTTCACTCATAAACATGTTATGAATTAACAGACAATTTAATTTTCTTCTAAGATAGACACTGAGGGCCACATAGAGAAGATGAAAAAAATAAAATTGACAAGGTTTTTTTTTGCCTTTTTAAATATCATTCCACATTCAGGAAACAAAGTCTTAATCATTCTAAAGCTATTTAGAAGGTTAAGAAGTGATGTCCCAAGACTCATTCTATGCCTTATACTCACAGATGACCTGGACAAAGGAACGACGAGTCTGACAATCAGACCTGCACGGCATGTGATACTGAGCACTATTATTGACCTGCACACATGAAAAATTAGGCTGACATTTTATTTAAAAATAGAATGACATTTTGGGAAAGCCTCACAGAGAAAAGCAAACTAGAGAAAAACCTGGCCAGGTATAAATATAAGATAAGAAAGAACTGGCTAAATATGATCGTATTTGTGAAAAATCAATTACTTCCTCAACATACACCAAAGAAATTCTAGGTTATTAAAGATTTTTCAAAAGTTTTTATCATAAGATAAAACATATCTCGTGATGGGGAGAAATCACAGTGGAACACGTCAACAGAGTGGAATTCATAAAAATGTAAAACTATTACATAACAAGATAAGCATAAACAAAATCAAACATATTAAAGACAAAGGGTTAATGTTTTTAATATCCAAACAATTCTTATAAATCAATATGAAAACTATTAACACACAAAGAAAACTGGAAAAGGACAAATTCAAGGAGAAGGAGTATGAAAGGCTGTTACCATACTGTGAATCAGGGCTCCTCTGAGAAACGCCTTTTGACTTCTAAAAGGGATTCCTATGTAACAAGCATAATTCACAGATTAGATAATATGGGCTGAAACTTTTGTTTTGCTTTAAGGTTTTTCAGGTTGCAACAGGAAGTCACAAGCTCACACCATTTTCTATGAGTGGACAAATCGACTGCGCTATGCTTCACATCAAAATGCCTGCCCTTATGGAAGCGATCATTACCTCCTCCTTTGGGAGTAGGCACAAAACTAATAATGGCAAGCACAAAATTAAACAAAATCATATATTCTTAGAATATTAAGTTAAGAAAGAAATATTAAAATAATATAATTTACAAAAGTTTAGAGGGAGGCACAGCTCTACGAGTTCTAGCTTGCAGAAGTTACTCAGCACAACAGCTAAATACGTTAAACTACAATTCTGCCAGATGCTGCTGGCAAAGATGACAGTCTTGTGCATAGATAGGATCTGTGCGCAGTGAGCAGCAATCTCAATGCAGAGATGCCTCAAAGAAATATATAAAGTGGAAATCCTATAAGAGATACTGGAAAAGATATTAAAAATTTTTAAATATAAAAAAATTTTAAAAATATAAAATAATTTTTAAAAATATAAAAAAAATTTTAAAAATATTAAAAAAAATTTTTAGGTAATAAAAAACTACCTAAAAAAAGACATACCACTTTTTATTACCTAAAATACCCTGATAACGGCTGTGCTTTTTCCTTATTATTTTTTACACTGATTTCCAAAGACTAGGAATAGTGAAAGTTAATTGTATGTATCTAGTCAATATCAGATGTGAACAGTTGTGGTTCAGGTGATGTATAAAGGATGATTTTTAATGTATTCAGCATTAAATTCCATATGGAGAATAATGTGCGTAGAGCTCAGAAGCCCAAGCAATGATTGATCCAGAACTGTTAACTCAGGTTCCTTCCAATATCATCAAAAAATATAACACTAACTAGAATCATCAAAAAGTATAACACTAACTAGAAATCTACATCCAAGGTTATATATTTCCCATTCAATTAATCATGAATCAAGAAACTGTTATGGGTCTAACACCAAGAATAGGATAAATATATGTCATGGTTATTCCCCTTAACAACTTGGGGCGGAGGAGGCAGGGAGGGATATAAGAATATGAGAATTAAAAGCAATTGATGAAATTTTAAAATGCCACTAAATAATAAACTATGAAGTGCAGATTATAAATATTTAAGTATCAAAGAAAGAAAGAAGAATAGGGAAGTCTGGACTGGCATGGGGACTTCATGGAAAAGGAGAGACAAACTATACTCAAGAAAAGGTAGAATTGAGACATCTGAAGAGCAGGGATCACACTCTAGACAAGAAACAGCATCAGCAAGAGCCAGCGTCCTCCTCGGTACTCTCCTGCATCAGCCACTAAAGGGATCCAAATCAGAAACGATCCAAATTGGCATATCCTTTATTAAAGGTCACTGACTCCTAAATCAGCCAACAGTTAACCATAATAATTTTGAACAATGAAGAGGCATGATGAAAACAGTGCTTCTGGAAGAGTATTCTGGCAGTGATTTTCAGGATGGATCCAAGAGAAGAAATTGGTGTTGGAGGGACCAAGGAAAGAGATTATTGAGAAAATCCAACCTCAAGGTCTGGAAGACCCAGACTGGGGTTATGGCCCCAGTAACAGACAGGAAGCAGCAGACCTGAACCTGATTTATAAGCATCAGTAGAATTTAGTTATACTAACTGATTCCAGATGATGAGTGAGAGAGAATGCCAAAGTTCCTAGCCCAAGGGAATGAAAAATTCCACCTCAGTAAACACACCCTACAAGATAAATTACAATCTAAACAGGATTAGATGCTGCAGTGTCTATCTGTCATTCTCTTTGGCTTCCATGTCTCTGAATCACCTTCCTATGTTTGGAGAACGCCTGTCTTAGGAGGAAGAGCCCACCTCCTACCCTATTCCTCAATTAATCTCTAATCCTCCAATACTCACATCTCAGCCTCCACTGCAGCTATGGCCTGGGCTCATGACCTACCTTCTGCCAACCAGATACACCAGCCCCAGACTTTGACTTGGAGGTTAAAGAAATGAAAAAGCAAAACATGTGGACACAGTATGATGGCAACTGGTGGCAGCATCTAGATCAGGGTTCCAGCAGCAGTGGCTGGAGTCCAGGACAACTGTCAAGTGGCAAGGACAGTGCCCCTGGCCAGTTCCCGTCACTAGACAAGTTCAGTGGTGTGATTTTAGGCACTGAGCCTGGATCCTGGTTCTGAGGCTCCCCACCCCCACCTACCCCCAGAGATCCTGTGAGCCACTCAATGTGCTTTAAGTGATGTCCTTTTCTATTTAAATCAGCCAGAGCCTGTTTCTGTGGCTTAGCATTAAGAATCCTGATTGACAGAGATGCTACAAAAAATAGCTTGTGAAACAGTAGTAAAATGCTTTTTTTAAGAAGATGGATATTTGGAATGAAATTCAAGCACTGTCTGTCAATAATCAGGGCACCATTCGTTTAAGATATAGGTTGCTGAGGAGCAATACCTCCAAAATCCTGGTCTATTCCACAGCCGCACATAGGCACTTATTTCACTGCCTAACACAGAGGCAATGTGATCTATTAACAAAAAGAACAGGGGCTTAAAATCTGATGACACTATGCTTGAATAATGACTTGAAAACTTAGTGCTTGGGTGACTTCTGGCAAGTAACCTTACTTCTCTGAGCCCTGTTTTCTCATATATAAAGTTGAAATGACCATGCGGATTCCACAAAGTGGTTGCTAGGGTTAAATGAGATAGCTGATGCAAAAGCCCTCATTTAGTGCCAAGTATATAGTGGTGCTCAATTAAATAACTGTCAATTTCTTAATTGATTTACACTGACCACGTGCAGTCTTTCACAGTTTCACAATCTTGTCCTGACCTGGGTTACACAATCTCCTCTCTGCCTCTGATTCTGCAAAACCTCTGGCACTGTAAAATCAGTCACTTAGAAACTTCACTCCAACACCAAGTGGGCCTGCCTGAGGTGCGCGTCGATAGTCAGGCCTAATGCTTTTTCTTTTGACTCATTTATTTTTGTCTGTTTTGAGTCATAAGAACTTCAATCTGACAGCTCAAGTTTTTTAAGTAATATATCCTCATTGCAGATAATTTGAAAAGCATAGAAAAGTGTACAAAAGAAGAAATATGAAAGAAATCTATGAGAATGTCTATTCAAACCCTCTTATTTTCGAAATGAGCAAACTAAAGTACAGAGAGGTTCAAGGATGGTTCCAAGTTCACACAGATCGTCATTTCATATATCAACAAACCTGCCCTGAGCATTTACGGGTGGCAGCATCATTGAGCAGGGTCAGAGCCCAGTCTTTAGCTGGGTCCCCAGACTCTAGTGCAACATACGCTCCACTGCACGTCCAAAGGCTGACGTTACCTACCTTCCAC
The DNA here is from genome assembly GCF_020826845.1 of Diceros bicornis minor. Lineage (NCBI taxonomy): Eukaryota > Metazoa > Chordata > Mammalia > Perissodactyla > Rhinocerotidae > Diceros > Diceros bicornis. The sequence goes on from NC_080743.1 coordinate 41,273,624, forward strand.
CAAACCCCCACAGCAATATCTCTTCAATAACAGATGTTAAATCCTGAAGAGCAAGTAGGATTTCCAGAGGCAGAGAAGGGCATCTGGTGTATAGGAGAGGCACAACCATGAGGCATGCCATTGCACGGCAGGTCTGGGGAATGGTAAACAATTAGCCACAGCAAGGTCCATGCGGTGGATAAGACAAGACATGAAACTAGCCAAGCTGGTCACGGCCACACTACAAAGACCCTGAAGGCTGTGTTAAGGAGAGTGAGCCTTTTTCTCTGCAGCAAGAGGAGCCATCCAAGCCTCATGAAGAGCAGAGGAGAGGCAGGATCGGAGCCGAGTTTCAAAATTACTCCAGATTGGAGGGGAGCCAAAGGGAATTAGGGAGACCAGGGAAATGACCACTGCAATGGCCCAGACAACAGGAGAGGATGCCCTTCCACAGGCAGAGGCTGAGGAGATAGGAAGGAGAGCACTTCTCAAGTGGCTGGCAGAACATAAGAGAACACTGACCACAGGACAGGACACTATCTCTCAGAGCTACTGTAAATCTATAGCTGTGCCAAGGCCAAAAACTAAAGAACAGAGAGGGGAAAAACAGGGCAAAAACTCATAGACTAGCAAATGGCTTTCAGAGAAGAAAAATGAAATTTACTGCTGAGTTTGCTCTCTGGACTCAACTTCACAATTTCATCTGGCAACTGAAGACCAAGGACACTAGATCCCCAGGGGGGGTCACTACACAAGCTCTAGACACCATTCACACAGAGGCAATTAATTCAGAAAGCATAACAGGGAGCACACTTATCATTAAATGGCACAGGTGGACTCCCGACCAGGCCAACTGCTCTGATCAGGCTGCCAGGTGGGCCAAGTTTTAGGGGGTCAGGAGAATGGAACAGGCTCTTGTCTGGACCTTGTGGTAGAAGCAACTCTCTCCAAAGCCAATCTGAGTGCCATGATGATTCAGCCAATCATGGACACACCCAAAGGCAGGTCTCCCAGAGGAAAGAATATCCACCTCCCTGTTTAATCTCACAATCTCCTGCAGCCCAACACCAATCAATCAGGACCCATCTGGAACACGGCTCCATTCTCTCAGATGTATTCTCCTCAATTAAGTTTAGTGGAAATGCACCCAGAGCGTTTTTTACCTTAAAATGCTGATCATGCTTTTAGTAACAGCTGCTCAGGAATCACACAGATCCAAGTTTATTTGCTTCCTTGGAAGGAAGGAAGACTAGATAGATGAAGTATGATATATTCTATATTGGTATTATCCAGAACAGTTAAAATAATGAACTAAAACTATATACACCATCAGAGATTCATCTCAAAAACATGTTTAAAAAATAAGCTGAGGGGCCGGCCCGGTGGCGCAAGCGGTTAAGTGCGCGCGCTCCGCTGCGGCGGCCCGGGGTTCGCTGGTTCGGATCCCGGGCGCGCACCGAAGTACTGCTTGGTAAGCCATGCTGTGGCGGCGTCCCATATAAAGTGGAGGAAGATAGGCACGGATGTTAGCCCAGGGCCATCTTCCTCAGCAAAAAAAAAGAGGAGGATTGGCGGATGTTAGCTCAGGGCTGATCTCCTCACAAAAAAAAAAAAAAAATAAAAAAAAAAAAAAAAAAAAAAAATAAGCTGAGTTGTGTCATTTATGTAACAATATATGTATGTAAAACACACAAACAGGACAAGGAACATTTATGAATACATACATAAGGAATAAAAGCACAAATAACATCACACAGCTGAAGCCTGAAGACAGTCCCACGAAGCCAGGTCTCTCGGCAGGTGGTACTCAGTCTCCCCCTGATCCCTTACTCTTGCCATTTTATTCTCATCATGAGGGGAAAAATTAAAAAACAGTTTACCCCATAGGCCTCCACTCAAGTGCCTGACTTCCCTGAGAAGTTTGATTCTTTTAGTCAAAACATATATGGAGTTTTATTTAATTAAATTTTATGACGTCAGAATTGTTAAAAAGAAATCACTTATTACTGTGTAGATTTTTTTGCCTGTTGTCTTATTTTATGACGCCAGAATTGTTAAAAAGAAATCACCTATTACTGTGTAGATTTTTTTTGCCTGTTGTCTTAAATATTAGTGATCTCTGTTTTTAACTCAAGTTTGGGGAAAAAAATAGGCTATGAACTTTTCTGAACCTTTGATACAGGGGCCCAGTTGAAACAGCAAAACATTTCACCAAAGAAACTAAATATTTTGTCTTTAACAATTTAACTTTCTATCTTTCTCCTTCAAAAAGTATTACTATCTACTTCTTACAAACAGGGACTATTTCTTCTCTTAGCATCACACAGATTGAATATACATATATATATTCAACCCTGGGGAGACAGAGAAGAAAAATGGGTAGTATGGAAGCTTTAGCTGCATATGTAACATATTTTTATACAAAAGAAAGAGAAAAAATGATATGAATCAAATATAACAAAATGTTAATATCTCTTAAATCTTGGTGATGAGAATATGGATGCCTCAAACTGTACTTTTCAGAGTAACGGAAATGTATCATTTTTAAGTTTTAAGTGGAAAAAAATGAGGGTGGGGGAATTTGTTACATAGCTTTTTGTAGTGCCTTTAAAAATATATATACTGTCCGAGTACTTCCTCCAAACTGTTGTATCAACATGGAAGTGTGATGCTCGCAGGATTAAACTCTATGACAACAGTTATAACAACAACTGCCTTGTCCTTTTCTCAAGACTGGGGTTGCCAGGCAAAAATATCTGACATTCATTTCTCTGATAACCAATTTTTAAAAATCTTTCCAATCCAATACACTTAGAAGAGGAAACAGTAGTCTAGTCCCTTTATAATTTACAGTGAGGGGCAAGTGTTCCTTAATACCTATATAACAGAAAGAAAACAATGCAAACTTTCTAATGACTTAGATGACTAAAGATGTAAAAAGGCAGTTCGTATAAATCCACTGTCCTCTGTAAGTCAGGTGTTGGGAGGTACCTCTGACTCACGAAGCTGTCTCTGGAGAAATACAATATAAAGAAGCAATCTTCTACTTTAGACTTAATACAGATGAAGATCTAATAGAAGCATTAGTAATCTTGACATTTAAGTTTCCTAAAATAATCATTTCTATTCTTATGTCCTTAGAACACAAAGTTCTCAAGACAAAGTGCTTTCAGACACCTAAGGAGAAATATAAATGTTATAGCATGTATATTCACTGGTTTGGCAAATAATCATGGATTGCCAGGAAGTGTGATAGGCACTAAAATACCACCAAGAATAAGAGAGACAATGTACCATCCTCATGAAGCCAACACGGAAAAGAAACATAGTAAACAAAAATATAAAACAACTATAGACAGTATTTAGTGCTGTGAAGAAACTTTTCTTGGTGCTGGGTCAGTGAAAGATGGAAAACTCATTTCAGATGAAGCCCCCCCTGAGGAGGTGACATTTGAACTGTGATATAAAGCTTCAAAGAAAAGGGGCCAGCCATGTAAAGATTGGAGAGCAACATTCCAGGAAGAGGACCAGCAAGTGAAAAGACCCAGAGTTGGGAGAGAGTAATTGGTATGTTCTAGGAGACGGCAGAGAGCTGACGTGCTCACAGTAGAAGGGATGAGAGGAAGTAAGATGAGGTTGGAGGGATATGTAGGGTCCAGATCATTCACAGAGAAACCACTGAGAGCTTCCAGTCAGGGAAGGCACAGCCTGAGATACACTTTTAGAAGATCACGTTGGCTACTCAATGGAAATTGACTGGAGGAAGGTGCGAGTGGAAGTGAGAAAACTGGAAAGTTAAGGGGCTACTGTAACAGTCCAGGCAAATGATGATGCTGGCTTGGACAAAAGTGGTAGCAAAAGAGACACATTCCTTCTACAATAAATATTTTTTGAAAACCTACTGTGTACCAGGCACTATTCTAGGTGGTGGGGATATAGTGAAGAGCAAGGTTAACAAGGCCCTTGTTCTTGTAAAGATGACACACTCAAAGGAGGGAACAAAAAATAAGTAAACAAATAAACCATCAAATTTTAGATGCTAAGATGCTATGAAAACAAAAACCAAGAGCACGTGATAGGGAGGACTGTGGGAACGGTGATTCATAGAGGCTATTTAGCCTGGGAAGCCAAGAAAGGTAATCTTTTACCTGAGATCCAACTCATGAAAAAATGCGTGCAAGTACAAAAGAGATGAAGAAAGGTGGAACAAAGTCAAGATGAATCTTGGAGATAGAATCAATCATACTTGCTTATGAGAGAAATAAAGGAATCAGAATAACGCCTGGGTTTATGATTTTAGAAACTGCAGACAATGGTGCCCTTTTCTAAAATGAAAGATTGAGAACAAGTATCCATAGGAATTTTGGAATTAAAGGTTCCATTTTTGACATACTAACTTCAAGATCATATGAGACATATATTGGATGTGAGTCTGGAGCTTAGAGAAGAGGCCTAGGCTGGAGATTAAAATCTGGGAGAATCTGCATAGAAATGGTAAGTGAAGCCACGGAAATGGATGAAACTGCCCAAGTGGGCTGTGTACCAAGAAAGAAGAACAAGGCTTAGAATAAAGCCTGGGGAACTCCAAATTTTAGAGATCAAGTAGTGGAAGACAGGCCATGGAACGAGACAGAGAAATGGCCAGTGAGGTAGAAGGAAAACCAAGAGAGTGTCTGTTATGGACTGAATGTTTATGTCCCCCCACAACTCATATTTTGAAGCCCTAACCACCCGTGTGATTGTATTTGGAGATGGGGCCTCTAAGGAAGCAGTTAAGGCTAAATGAAGTCACAAGGGTGAGGCCCTGATAGAACAGAATTAGTGCCCTTATAAGAAGGGACACGAGAGAGCTCTCACTTCCCCTCCTCTGTTTTTGTAAATAAAGTTTTATTGGAACGAAGCCATGCTCATTCAACTATGTACTGTCTATGGCTGCTTACCTACTACAATGGTAAATTTGAGCAGTTGCAACAGAGACTACACAGCCCAAAAGGCCTAAAATATTTACTATCTTAACCTTTACAGAAAAAGTTTGATGACACTTGATCTAGATAATTTGCAAAAGGGCAGGGCCACCGCATACAGATATGTCGGTCTACAATGGTCATGCAGTGAGTAGCATCAAACTTATCACCAACAAAGATTGTTTATTGCATATTCATGTGATTTTTCTGTAGGTTTTAATGTTTTAAAATAAAATGATAGAAGTGGTGAGGAACAACAATGAAATAACAGATAAAAAGAAAAATGAGAAGCCATATAATTATCCTTTACCAAATATTATGATTAATTTCAAAGACAATACCCTAGTGGAAAAAAATTTCTATAGCCTATTCCTCCTCAATAGATTGAGGAGGAAGGGAACGAAGGAAGACTCATGATAGGGAAAAAATCTAGCACTTTTTCATGCCCATATGAATAATTATAACTATTCTTCTACAGAAATCTTCCCATTCTGCACATTGGTCTACTGTCCTACCCACAGACACTTTGACCTTTCCTACCTCAATGCCTTTGCCCAAATAGAATTCTCTTGTTTTTCATCAAAATAAAATAGCCTCTCAAAAAACGTCTGCCAGTCTAAATCTCAGTCTCCTTTCAACGTTCACTTAAATGTCATCTGCAAATGTCATATGCTACCTGAATCTCTCTCCCTCTTCCTCTTGGCCAAGGCTGACCCTCCTTTCTGGGACTGAGGTTATCTCTGTCTTTCTCAGGACATTTATCAAACATTGCCTTACAGTGTTGTAAGTTATGTCCACACCTATAACCAGGTTATAACAGGTAAGCTGGAGGAAAGGAATCATTTCCTACAATCTTTCTATCCCCTCCAGCAACAATAATAGATGAGAATGCATAGAGGCATACATCCTCTCGATGAAACGTGAGATTAATGGTAACAAGCTCTCTAGTTGCAAATGTTTACCTTATTATAGTCTTAAGGTTAGCAGGTTTAACTTAAGGAGTTTCATTGGTGTAAAATATTAAGTGTTTTCAAATATCCCTGTAATGTACATTTTTAAGGCTGAATATTTGTTTCTCTTTACCTCACTGCTTACCAGACTTAGAGAGTCATTAACCCTTCTGAGTTTTATTTGTAAACAGAGATAATAAGAATACACACCCTTCTGTCTAATAGTTAAGTGGGGATCAATGCAATAATATAAGTGTAAGTGTTCAGAAAAAATGAAAATGCCATACAAGATGTAAGGTCATTTTTCATTATTTCTCTAGTGTGCTGCAACTCTGCAAACAACCGGCTGATTGATGTTACGTGAATGTTTCTCAGGAAGAATCTCCTTCCAACCTCAGTGAGAAATCAAGGGCTCTTCCAGGCACTCAAGCTTTGCGATACTCAACACAGGTCAACTGCTCATTACAGCCAAAGTACTCTCACAAAAGGCCCTAGTACAGAGGCTACGAAGGTGAAGTCTTTGAGATTGCCTGCATTAATCAAATTGATTTTCCTGATGGGATCTGAAACCAATATTAATATAAAGAAGGAAATAAATGGAAAATAAAGATCATAATGCCAGCTTGAGTCTATATTTTTTAAAGCAGATAATAACACTATCTAAGCACTAAATATTATCACTTTTTTCTAGTTTTTATATTAAAAATGTTAGTTTTATTTGTAACTACCATTTGCTCTATAAAACTTATAAAATCTTTAGTAAAAATTAATATATTCATGACCTAAACCTTAATATGCTATAATAACTTCTTATATATAAGCTTTCATATATTTGTCTTCTCTCCAATATTTTAATATAAATATATTTTTAGTTTTGTATAGCCTTTTCTACTCTTAGACATCCACGACAACATCTAGTCAAGGCTTCTCTAAGCAAAATAAAATTTGCTGTGACTAAGTCAGACAGGTAAAATGAAAGAACTGCTTACTACAGGTAGGAATGGAAAGGAAAGCACTATTTGACACTCATCTTGCCTTCTTTTAAATCCCTCTTTCTATTCCCTAGGTGTGAGTTTATAAAACTAACCCACAGATGAAGTTAGCACTACCTGTACTTCACATTTTCAAACTGTCACCACACTGATCAGGGTCTATCCTCCCATCTAGACCCAATGAAGAAATGTGAGTGGGATACAGTTCATTTAGCTGGATTTATAACTGGCTGAAAAATCACACCCAATAAATAATGACTACAGAATTGACATCTGGAGAGAAATCTCTAGGCAGTAGGTTAGCATTGCCCCAGCTGCCCAAATCAGTCATGATCAAAGAACTCTTCTTACTTGATCAAGGACATGGTCACAGAATCCTTTTCAACAGTGCTCCAGAGAGCTATCACCAACAGATCAGAATTGGCACATGAGATGAAACATATCTGAAGTCCCTGGATTAGGTTTTCTGAGGGATATGTCCTTGCCCTTATCCAATCTTACATTTTTTGTCACTGATTTTATTTGAGATACCCTTATTATTTCTCTTAATGACTAAAATAAATTTTTTTTATAAAGGACCTTGTGGGAAGTCAGAATCAAAATTCAAAAGAAAGCTAAAAGAAAAGTTTTTTTGAATATCTTGAATTTATTTCACATTTATTCATGGCTGATCCCTATCCTAGACCTACTGGGGGCTTCAGACTGATCCAGAAGGGCCTCTATCAACTGTATATTCACCCACAGATTATCTGGGCTACGGGGGTCAAGGCAAGACTAGACTGGACGCACCCCAAGACAGGCAGGCACAAACTGCTGGGTACTCCAGGCAGACCTCTAGATACGCTTGAATCAGAATGGTTTTGGTGTGTTCGAAGAACTAAACAGTGCAGCAAGATTCATTCTACCAGACAGTTTCTCTCCGGCGCATCCGGTGCTTAGACATCAGTTCACAAGCACCTTATGAGTGGCTCTCAATTGCCCATTCCCAGGTTTTGCCTTGGGGAAGAAGAGCTAAGTGGTTTCTGCCTTTCAGGAGTACAAGATTCTGTGACATGATGAGTACTTATCGCCTGAGAGAAGACCTAGACTGTGGGGCAGAAGGTCTGGGATCTAGACCTGGTTTTATCCCCAACTTGGTGAGTATATTAGTGTTCTATGACTGCTATAACAAATTACTACAGACTTCGTGGCTCAAAACAACGTAAATTGACTGTCTTACATTTCTGTAAGTCAGAAATTCAACATGGGTCTCACAGGACTAAGTTCAAGATGTCAGCAGGGCAGTGGTCCTTTCTAGAGGCTCTAGTAGAGAATCCATTTCCTTGTCCTTCCCAGCTTCCAGAGGCTGCTCACATTCTTTGGCTTGAGGACCTCTTCCTCCATCTTCAAAGGTAGCAATGTTGCATCTCTCTCTGACCCTAACAGGAACGGTTCTTTGCTTTTAAGGACCCATATAATTAGATTGGGCCCATCCAGATAATCGAAAATAATCTCCCCATCTCAAGGCCCTTAATTTAATTACATCTGCAAAGTCCTTTTCGTCATGTAAGGTAACACATTCACAGTTTCCAGGAATTAGGACGTGGACATCTTTGGGAGGCCACTATTCTGCCTACCAGAGTGAGCAACCTTAAAAACAGAAGTTTACTTCTCTGTGATACATCTGCAAAATGAGAAGCCTGAACTATATCAGTTCCAAAGCTCCTTTCAGCTCTATTTTAATGCAGGTGTGGACGTATTAAGAATTCTAACAAGCAGCTTCTCACAAATTATAGATGCTGGAGAGCGGCAGGCAAACTCTGCTCTCCCTTCTAACCGTGATCCATCTGCCATGATGAGCCAATTACACAGAGAAATGTTAGTAAAATAGACTAAATGATTTGTGAAAAGAATTACAATAGGACAATTATAAATCTACTGCTAGTCTCCAGAGCAAATTAAAGGGGTGATAGGGCAGCTTACTACAGCACTATTGTGTTTTAAATCTGGGTTGACTCATTGTGTGATACTGTCAAAGTCAAACAATTGTCCCTCAACCATCTGTTCCCATTATTTATATAGCCTTTATGTGGTCTCCTCTCCTAGCTGCATTCGCTTAGCAAGCCATATAAAAATACAGAGTCACTGCCAAGCCCTAAGTTAAAGTGTATTAGAATAAATTCTGAACATAAAATCTAGGAGTAAGGTTTATTTATACCAACTCACTTTTACCTCAAGCGTAAAGTACACCATTAAGTACTAACAGTATTTTAGTTTCTTGGTGGGCATTTCCTTTGCATAAACCACAGTCCTGTACAGTATTTCCTGTAAAATAACCACATCATTTTTTTTTTTTATCAAAGTGGGGACATTTGGCAGCTGAAGTCACAAGTAATCTACCAAAGTTTACTCTCTTTACTTTAGCTCAACACATCCACCCAAAATGTCGACTGCACACACAAGAAAAAATTAAAAATTCTAAAACCTCCATTTTTAAATCTTAAAAAAACAATCTTTACCATGCCAAAGGCTTACAATTTTTTCTAATATAATTATGGAATGTATTTAATATCAAAATAGATCACAGTCTTTCTCTGTACCTTTTAATCAGAACAAACGAGGGGCCTTTCAAATGGCCCTTCTGAATAAGATTTAAGCATCTCAGAGTTGCGGTCTGCTATTTCACACACTATGTACATGTTTTATTTCATTTAAAAAACTAAAATTTAAGTGAAACAGTATAAGGAAGCACTCCATGTTAACACAGCAAAACTACTTGTAACTCCTTCACCAAAGATCAGATCCTCCTTTCAAGAGATCTTCCTCTTCGACCGTGTATGCAGCTTCAGGAGGAACGTCACGAGAGGACAGGAACCTCCAGTCAGGAAAAATCAGACTGCCCTCACGTTCAAAATAAATACTGGGCATGTTAAAAGCAGGCTTCTCATGACCTTCTACATTTTATTATACAGACTCATTTTTTAAGGTAGCTGAAATAATTGTGGAGATAAATTAAAAGTATATGCAAGTAAGGTTTCGAGTAACAACCAGAAAATAGCTAACGAGGTAATTTTTGATAGATTTTAAAAAAGGAGAAAAAAAGGAAAGAAAAGCTATACCCAAATATCAAGAGAGAGAAGGTATATGGCCAGAGAATATTTAGGAAGAGTTAAAAGAATGGTTTTCTTCCATAAGTGAGATACAGAAACCGTCTAAAATTTAAGGAAACAATACTGCTTGTGGGGAACTTCTAGATCTTATCTTGAATTTCAAACCTTACAGTTATTTTCAAGTGGGTTAAATTTAGTATTAAAATGTTCTTTCTTCTAATAAGCCAGACTCATGTGGCTTCTGTTCCTTTCACCTTTTAAAATTGAGTGGACTTCATCTGCTACGGTCGGAGAAGTCTGATAACCAGACGCTCCAGAACCTGGGAGCGTCTCAAGCACACGAGACCATTCACTGTTTTGTAAGATCAAATTAAAAACTCCTTTAAAGGGCCGGCCCCGTGGCTTAGCGGTTAAGTGCGCGCGCTCCGCTGCTGGCGGCCCGGGTTCGGATCCCGGGCGCGCACCGACGCACCGCTTCTCCGGTCATGCTGAGGCCGCGTCCCACATACAGCAACTAGAAGGATGTGCAGCTATGACATACAACTATCTACTGGGGCTTTGGGGGGAAAAAATAAATAAATAAAATCTTTAAAAAAAAAAAAAAACTCCTTTAAAGAGCCTAAGAAAACTGCAACCCCAAGAAAGTAAGGCTTATTTTGTGTATAAGGTTGTATTTTTACTTCAAAATTAGTTAGTTATTTCAAAGCTAGTGATAGTAACTTCAAAATGTTCACTCAACAGAAGTAAAGCTCAGATGGAGGGGCTGACCACAATTATTTCTAACAAGATTTTGCTAAAATAGTGGGTAGATGGTAGAAAGAATTCAGATGTGGTGTTTTTTTTTACAGAATATTGGGACTTCTTTTCAGTACGGTCTTTGAAATTGTTCTTATGAATAATATGTGGAAAATAATACATGAAAACTAACGCTTTAAAAATTATATAAAAACTCTATCATGATACAATAATACCAATTTGATATTACCAATTTGAAATTAACGGAACTGAGTGAATTGAGACTGTTTTAGTATTATTTACGAGACAAGGGAAGGCTATAAAAATTGAAATGCAACATGAGCAAAAATAAGCAGAGTTCACATGCAAATAAATGTTAATAATTAGAAATTCTCTCTCTACATTTATTGTAAAGTTTATTCTCAACATTTTCCTTTCAGAATGGTCTTTCCTTTCCCTCTTCCAATTCATATCTAACCTTAATTGCTCATCTCAAGCTTTACTCCATCTATAAACTCTTACATAGTTTATTCTCCTTTATTTTCAGCCCTTTTGGTCATGCTATTCCTTTGGACGCTTGGATATATGTCTTCCTTGCAATTTTATGAGCATGTTTCATCCACACTGAGAATGCAAACTTGTTCAAAAAAGAGCTTATACTTTGAATCTCTATTTTGTAGGGTACTCTGGCTTCCAACATCATGCTAGTATATATTAGGCCCCAATACACTGTAAATGGATTTAAATTGGTTTTAGAAATAATTTCACATAGCCACAGTAACAAAATTTTATCCACAATTCAGTGGACGGTTCTGCTGAGTTTAGGTATGTAAAATCTCCCCCTAGTTGGAAAAGCTCCTTGAGGAACCTTGACCAATCACTGATGCGAAACCTAAACCAGAGCCTTGCCTATACATCTATTCAATCCATAAGAGCTTATTGAATTGGATCATAGGATTGATTTAAGCAACTAGATGAGCTTGAAAGCAAATGCAGTCATCCAGGTATGAAGTAAAGTAGGTCTGATCTGGCAAGTAGCCATGAAAGTGGAGGTAAAGTGATGACAAAGACTTGGAAACCATAGAGACTGACTCTGGTTATAAGAGTGTGATATTGTGATATAATAATAAAAATATACTTGGTCTTCATCCCCAATTCCTGGCACAGAGCTTCTAAAACCCTTGTAATTTCCCGAGTGAAAGGGGTGATAGTATCTTTTGTTATAATATCTGGTCTTTGACCCACGTCCCGATACAGAGCTCCTTAATCCCTTGGAATTTCACAAGCGAAAGGAGCATCTTTTCTGCAGGCCCTTAGATAGCTCCAGGATGGGGGCTGGTTGGAAGAAAGAACAAATCTGGATTAAAAGCTTGGAATTTTCAGCCCCACCATCCAACCTCCAGGGAGGTGAGAAGAGGGGAGAGGGGCTGAAGACTTAGTTAACAATCAATCACACCTACGTGATGAAGCCTCCATAAAAACCCCTAAATGACGGAGTTCAGAGAGCTTCTGGTTTGGTGAACACATCCACATGTCAGGCTGGTGGCACACCCCACTCCACAGGGACAGAAGCTCCTGTGCTCAGGACCCTTCCAGATCTTGCCCTATCTACTTCGTCATCTGGCTATTAATTTGTATCCTTTATAATAAATCAGTAATAGTAAATAAAGTGTTTCCCTGAATTCTGTGAGCCCTTCTGACAAATTATCGAACCTGAGGAGGGGGTTGTGGAAATCCTCGACTTTGTAGTTTGGGTACCTGGGCATCTAATACTTGCAATTGACATCTGAAGTGGGAGCAGTCTCATGGGACTGAGCCCTTAACCTGTGGGGTCTGCATTAACTCTGGGTAGTTAAACTGTGTTGGAACTGAACTGAATTGTACAAGACCCAGTTGGTGTGCAGAATGTGGTGGGGAAAAAAATCCCACATATTGAAGTGCTGAGAGTAAAAGCCGTTCAGAAAGAGCAACACAAGATTGGCCAGGGGAAAGCTACTAACCCTTTCTGGACCTTATTTCCCTCCTCCGGCAAATTAAAGATGTCTCAGGTCTCCTTCAGCTTCTAAATGCAAGGCCTGAGGAGACACAGAGACTCGCTGTGAACACGGAAGTGCCCAGTGTCAGCTAGGGCATCAGAAGAGCAGTCTGAATTTTAAGAACAGAAGTAACTTCAAAGATGACCCCAGCCCACTGATCTCGTCGTTAACAATCTCTGAAGAATAACCAGGAAGCCTTTAGTGGCAGTCTCCCAGATGGCCCCCCATTTCTTCATGGCAGCATTTCCAAATTCATAGTTTTCATTTTTATCTGAATTTTTATACAAAAGAATTTAAAAGACAAACCTTAACTAACTTAAAGATTCTTTTTTTTATTATTTATCAACTCTTCCAACTGACCAATCCACAGGATGTAACACGATAGGTGTCTTTAACACCTTGCTAGAAATAGCTCGCCTTGTCTCTATCTTCCACCTAATTTCTGTTTTCTTGGTGTTTTATGCTTCAATGTTCATATTTAAGCCATGGCATTTAAAAAAAATCTGTAGAAAATGTAAGCCACTGAAGTTATACTGAGCAAATAACATAAGTTGTTATTTGAATGCAGGTAGGCCAGAAAAAGGACAATAGTTTGCAGAAGGTATATCAACTATTTTCAGCACCCGTAAGAAAGTTTTTAATTAAATAATTACTAAAAATATCTTGATAAGAGTCTTGATAAGAGATCTGTATGTATGATATCTAACTAAAAATAAAACACTAAAGAAACCTTTTCCAAATCTGAAATTGTATGACTCTATGATCCTACCTGATCTACTTGAAAAGAATCAGCTCAATTCCTGATTACATACACCTGCCTATTCAATAAAAACACAAAAACAGAGACAAAGTAACACACTTTTCATTCTGTTAACTGAGCCAGCAGTTTTCAAAAGCTGAGTTTATAATTGTCAATGCTAGATGATAGGTGCATGACTGTCTGCTGTACTATTCTATTTTGTGTGTTTGGAATTTTCACTACTAAAAAGTTTTTAAAAGTTTGATACACGGGCCAGCCCCGTGGCGCAAGTGGTTAAGTGCGCGTGCTTTGCTGCGGCGGCCAGGGGTTTGCCGGTTCGGATCCCGGGCGTGCACAAACGCACCATTTGGCAGGCCATGCTGTGGTGGCGTCCCATATGAAGTGGAGGAAGATGGGCATGGATGTTAGCCCAGGGCCAGTCTTCCTCAGCAAAAAGAGGAGGATTGGCAGATGTTGGCTCAGGGCCGATCTTCCTCACAAAAAAAAAAAAAGTTTGGTATAACCGTGAAAACCTAATGAGAAATGCACAGAATTTTTTTAGCTTCTAGAAAATCACAGGAAAAATTATGAAGATAAAGAATTATGGGAATCAAGCATTAACATTTACATGAGGAGAGCCTGCTATAGGCAGGTAAGAACACAGGCAAAGATTAGACAGAGATCCTCCAGATAAACTGAAATTATTTTAATTATCAAATTGATACTCAAACTGGTTCATTATAGCAATCACACTTTGCAGAAAACCAAAGAGGTAGGCAAAAGGCTAGGATATGATCTAAGCTAATTTATTTCACTAACTGAAATAAATACAATTATAAAACTGCAAATTAAGTCTCACACCACAAATTTGTCATTTGATTAATTTACCCAGAATGAAAACTCTCAAATAATGATTCGAAACAAAAACATTCCAAAGTTCCCACGTGGGGGGACAAACAGCACCTTTTGCCCTTGAATAGTCTAAGATACAATGTGCTTAATAGTTGGAAGAAACCTGACAAAAGACAAAATAATCCCTAGTAAAAACAAATAGAAATATAAAAACATAGTGTTACCCTTTGCTTTAATCACAACACATTTGTGATCCAACTTGCAGGATAAAGTCCCAACTTTCTTACATTCTCACTTTATTCTAAAATTAGACATTAGAAATTCTATTCATCTAAAACTAAACTCAGGGGGCTGGCCTGGTGGTGCAAGCGGTTAAGTGCTCCATTGTGGCGGCCCGGGGTTCGCTGGTTCGGATCCTGGGCGCGCACCGATGCACCACTTGCCGGCCCATGCTGTGGCAGTGTCCCATATAAAGTGGAAGAAGATGGGCACAGATGTTAGCCCAGGGCCAGTCTTCCTCAGCAAAAAAAAAGAGGAGGATTGGCAGATGTTAGCTCAGGGCTGATCTTCCTCACAAAAAAAATAAAATAAAATAAAACTAAACTCAGACCCAGATAGCAACTTCTTTTACCAATTTAGTTCAACACACATTTAGTGCCAATTATATTCCAGGCACCGTATTAAGTGCAAAGATGAATAAGACACTGGAGGAACCTGGAGTTCATTGCTAAAAATGTTCCTATCTGTGTCCAGGTTTGACTTTGGCTGGACCATCAGTGACATGACTCAAGGGGGATCAAATATGCAGGTCTGTTTATATAATGCACAGACAGCACAATATATCTATTTGAAATGACACTTTATGAACATTTGTACTGCTATAAAATCAAGATAAGGGTGTGGCTTTACCTAAAAGAGTATGACTAGGTTAGGTTCAACACATCTGTACTATGAACCTACGGCGTGTCCAATTCTGTTCACGTGCAGAATACAAAAGGAAACGAGGTGATGTTCTCTCCCTCCTCTAACCCCAGTGTCATTAAAGCTCCCCTAATGTTGTCTATCTGGACAATTCCTACCCCTTTTAGAGCTCATTTCTAAAACTAACTATCCTAGGAAGCCCTCACTAGCCAGACAAGGTAAAGCCCTACTTCCTCCTGGATTCCTAGGCAGTTTGTACACCTCCATTATTACTTTTGCATCTTCTCCTTCACAAACAAGATCTTGAGCTCCTTGAGAACAGAAACTGAATCTTCACCATATTCCCCCAAGACCTGGCACTGAACCTAAGACATAGGGAGCACTCACAGTAAATACTGAAAGAATAGGTAAATTAATTAATTCAGTTTTTTAACAACTGTGATAGTGCTTGGGCACTATAATCACTATGCAAATATTATTCATCATAAAACATTTAAAACTATATAGTATCACTATTTACATAGTGGTAACATTATAAACACTCTATTCGTTTAATTTTAAGTGCAATAAAGCTATATGGGAAAGAAATTGAGAACTTAAAAATATAAGAAAGCTATATTGCCAGTTATTATATTAGTCAATAAACCCTTTTTTAAATTAGTAAATAAAAAATACCCAATATAGATATATTATTTACAGATACAATGATGAATACCAGGAGGTGTATGTAAGAATAATTAAACGTAGTTACTTCTGGGGAGTAGGATAAGGTGGGAGAGAATGGCACAGGGGACTACTGTTATTCTTTTTAAGTTCTTGAGTTTTTAAAATTATAATAGGTACTGCTTTGATAATCTAAAAATTTGTTAAATTTTCTAAGTAAGTGAATAGGGTAAGAGGATCATAAAAGTCATTCTACAAATATCACTCACATACACAGAAGCCTCGTACAAGTTACTCTTGACACGTAAAACATTGAAACTACATTACCTTAAATGTAGTCCACCATTTCAGACTTTTTATGTATTGAGACTGCCCTGTCCTCTTCCCATTGATAACCATACACATTAAAAGCTAACCCAGAACCGAACATATTCAATAGTAAGACTCCTGAGCAGATTCTAAGACCCATAGAAATAATTTCATAGTAAGCTCTATAATTAGCAAATAAATAAATAGCCCATACGGAAGGTCTCTTACTAAATATTAAAGGAAAATAACGAAAAGGCAAATTTTCTACGAGTTCACCCATTCAGTTGAAATTCTCTACTATTCTTAGTGTTCGACTTAACACAAAATGAAACAAGGAAACCCAGCAATGTGTGACGGTGTTTCCTGGTTTGTCAAAGAAATACAACTTTTAGACTCTAAGGATTTTTCTAAAAGCACAAGGAATCGATGCAATTTAATATTCACTAAATATGGAACACACTACACGTACCTTGTACATGCCAGATATCGGGGGGGAAATCTTAAAAACTGGAGTTAGACCAATCCTTTCTGAAAGAAAATACTGCTGTGCATGTGCCCATATCTCTTCCTCTACACTTTCTCTCTTATAACTGAGACAGGGAATTTTTTTTTAAATTCTTACTTATGTATGTTTAATACCTACCTACCAATATTCTAGTTTTATTTATTCCAAAAGCTCACACTCTTGCAAAGTAAATAAACTAAGTACTGAATATTCAGGAATCAATTACTTGTAGTTGGTGCCCATTTTACACCCTAGCCAACGTTTTCCAGCCCCATCAGGTCATAGAGAAATTTAAATCATTCCACTGTCTCCAGCAGGGCACACACAGCGTCCGTGAAAAAAAAAAACACTCATTCCACTGTCTTTGATATTTTGAAGCTAGCAAGGGTCTGATAAGCCACTCAGATGACAATGATGGCTTCAAAAAAGGATGCTGGAATAATCGGTGGATTTAATTAATTCTTCCATTCCTCTTCTCTGACTACAATGGATACGGAAGCCCTGGCTATGACAATGCTGATTCACAAGCAATTTTATTCTTAGTGTCCACCCCTGAGGTTCATTACACATGAGACAGTATCAGATTTCAACAAACCATAATGAACTTTTTGTTCTTTTCCAAAAGTAAAACATATTCAGTGTGGAGATTTAGAAACTATAGGGAAGTGTAAAGAAGAAAAATTTTTAAATTTTGGTGTAAATTCTTCTTGTCTTTTCACTATGCATTTGTGTGCGGATATGTATAAATCTATTTTACATTTAAAAGCATATTCAAAACAAGCAACTCTTAAAGGGAAATAAGTGCGTGACAGACCCATGAATGATTCAAACACCACATACTCTCGTTGTAAATATCCTTAGTGTACAATGCCTCTGACGTTCTCAAGTAAAAAATTAGCCCATTTCAGGAATAGCACTCATACTTTTAAACCATTAGGTCCCATGTAATGCTCTAAAGCAGCAATTTTTCAAGTGTCCTATTGCAGAAAATCAGTAAAGACATAGTACTATCAAATAATTTGACCTAATTGACATTTGTGGAATACTTCATCCAATAATAGTAGAACACACATTCTTCTCAAAGTCATAGGGAACATTCGTCATGATAGACCACATTCTAGGCCTAACAAATTTTAAAGAAGAGAAAGCATTCAAATTATGTTCTCTGACAAAACAGAATTAAACTAGACATCAATAACAACAAGATAGCTAGAAAAACCCTAAATATCTGGAAATTAGACAGTACACTTCTAAGTAACCCATGGATCAAAGAAGTCGCAAGTGAAATTTTAAATATTTTAACTACATGAAAATGAAATTTCAACTTATCAAAATATGTGGGATGCAACAAAAGCAGTGATTAGAGGGAAATTTATAGCATTGAAGGCATATATTAGAAAAAAAGAAAGATCTAAAATCAATAACCCAAGCTTCCACCTTAGGAAACTAAAGAAAAAAGAGCAATTTAAGCCTAAAGCAAGCAGAATGGAAATAATAAAAATTAGAGCAGAAATCCATGAAATTGAAAACAGAAAATCAATAGAGAAAATCAATAAAACAAAAAGCTGGTTCTCTGAAAAGATAAATAAAATTGAGAAACCTCTACCTAAGCTCACAAGCAAAAAGAGAGACAACACAAATTATCCCATCAGAAATGAAGGAGGGGCCATTACTACTGACCCCATGGACATTCAAAGTATAGTAAAGGAATTTCATGAACAACTCTATGCCCACAAATTTGATAACTTAGATGAAATGGACCAATTGCTTGAAAGACACAAATGACAAAACCCACACAAGAAAGAAATAGATAATATCAATAGTCCTCTGTCAGCCAAAGAAATTGAACTAATAATCTTCCAGAAAGAAAACACCAGGCCCAGATGGTTTCCCTGGTGAATTCTACAAAATATTTAAGGAATGTTATATACCAATTCTCCACAATGTCTTCCAGATCATAGAAGCAGAAAAGACTTCCTAAAGTGTCATATTGAAAGTTCTAAATGTTTTGCTGTTAGGGAAGTAGGTGTGACTGCTTTAAATTTACCCCATGAAAAGCTGCTGTTTCAGTATGCCAAGAGGCATTTGGGTCACTTTTGCTTCCTATGGAACAACATGTATATTTTAAGGAAGTTGTCCAAGGACTTTTTTTGATTGGCCCCACTTAAAGACATAAGGTAGTAAAGGAATAGGTTATCAAAGGATGTTAACTCTGTGCCCTTTTCCTCTATAGTTCCTGCACTTTGACAGATAGTCATTTTCCTTTCAACTGTAAATGCTAATATATTCCAGGATACTTGGCCATTGGCACATATGCCAAATGTCTTGCTTTAATGACATTTCATTGTCTATTCACATTTCACAGGATTCCTATAATCCATTATGGAGGTGCTCCAAAGTTAAAATTCTTAACAACATGGCCCAAGGAAAGCTAAAAGTAGCAAACACTGAGTCAGGGGTTTTGGTCAAGACAGGATGGGAAAAAGGTATCCAGGAATAGAGAACAGTACGTAGAAAGGAACAGAAGAGGAGAAAGCACTGAATGTATTTAACAAAAAAAGCCCAAACTGTCCAGTTGGCAAAAGCACAGGATACAAGTATAGCACATCACGATACCTCTAAAAGGCAGAGTGCAGAACTATAAACCACTGGGAGGAACTGAAAATTCTAAGTAAGAGGCTAATATGTTCAGAGATGCTTTTTAATATTCATATGGCAGTCATGCATCAAATGGCTTAGAATCGAAAGGCTCAAGACAAGGAGACATGACAAGGCTACTGTAACGGTCTTGGCTAGAGACACTGAGGGCTAGACTGACTCTGATGGCAGTGTGATGGGGAAGAGTGACTAGTGGGTACCAAAGGGAGACCACATAGGATGACGATGACAATGGGAGTATCAGTGTATACGGCAGTAGTGAATGCCATGTGTCTTAAATTTTTTCATTCACATTTTCAGGAAATACCAGGCACCTTCTATGTGCTGGAGACTGTTCTAAGATGTAGTGATATAGCAATGAATACAACAAAGTTCTTGCCCTAAAAGAGCTCACAGTTGTGTGTGTGTCTGTGTGTGTGTGTGTGTGTGTGTTTTGCAGGGAGGGGAAGGGTGGCGGAGAAAGACAATAAACAATTTTTAAAGAATATACAATACGTCTGATGTGGTAAGAATTATGGAGAAAACTAAAGCAATGTAAAGGGCATAGGAATTGTCAGAGGGGTGGAGGGAAATGCTAAAGGTTGCTATTTTGTTTCAAATGTTCAGAAAAGGCATCTGTAATGAGGACAATTGAACAGAGACCTAAAGGAAGTGAGGGAATAACCCTTCTCCACTCCATTGCCGTTGTGGTGAATTTATTTCAAAATCATAAGAAAAGTAAATGTATTGCCACATATATAAATACATTTTAGGTTTCAAGTATTATTTTTCACTCATTACACTAAAATGACTAGATAACTGTCCTTTCTCTAGATCTGAACTGTCCAATACTACTAAACACTCAAAATGAGGCTGGGCTGAATTGAGATATTCTGTAAGTATAAATACAAACTGGATATTGAAGAATACGGAAAAAATACATAAAATAACATATTAATACTTTCTATATTGATTACATGTAGAAATGATAATATTTTAGATGAACTGGATTAAATAAAATATTAAAATTTATTTCAACTATTTCTTTACTTTTTTAATGTGGTGCCTAGAAAACTTAAAATTACCTAAGTGGGTTGCATTTGTGGCTCATATTTCTGTTGGATCACTGTTCTAGACAGTTTACTTATTAATCAGTTCTTCTATACTGCTGTTGCTCATGCAGCAAATTGCTTAAAAACAAATATCAATTTAGCAAGAATAAGAAAATCAGAGAGAATATTGAAAAACAATTTCCAGAAAATGGTTTTTTTCCTAGATATCTGTCTTGTCCACCTAGTACTTCTCTCTTCTGAAAACAGAACCCTTCTTTCAGACACTGCTGTAAACTTTTAGTTCCAGAGGAAGCTACCGAATTCTAAATGAGTCCACCGCCCTGGACATAGCTGAGTGGCCAAGGAAGGGAGTGGGCGGACAGGACGGCTGAACAAAAGCATCTGCACTGTTGGCCACAGTTGAGTGGTACAGGGTGGACAGCTGACCCAAAGTGGGCCAATGACAGTCTTTCCCACTGATTGGTTTTTCTTTTTTGTTTGTTTGTTTTTGCAGGGGAAGACTTGCCCTAAGCCAACATGTACTGCCAATCTTACTCCTTTCTCTCTCTTTTTTCCCTCCCCTCCCCCACCCCCAAAGCCCCAGCACATAGTCGTGTACAATCGTAAATTCTTCCGGCTCCTCGACGCCAGCCCCCGCCACAGCACGGACGAGGGGTGTGGTCCTATGCCAGGGAACCAAACCCAGGCAGCTGAGGGAGAGCGCACAGAACCCCAACCGCTAGGCCATCAAGGCTGGCTACTGATTTTTAATCTTTCTGAACCATTTGGTTTTAGGTGTGTCTCTTGTATACAGCGTACAGTTGGGTCTTTCCTTGTGAGTCAAACTGGAAAAATTTTCAGTATTTTTACCCACCAAGTAGACTTCCTCTTTAGTGGTAGTTTCACATTAATCTCCGGCCCCTCTTCTCTCTTGCATACATTTTTTTGAACTATACTTGTTCATGGCAAAAGTCTGAGGCAAAAGTATGAGAGATAGCTTAACGGGATTAGGCAAAAGTATGAGAGAGAACGGGATTAGGCAAAAGTATGAGAGACAGCTTAACGGGATTTGGTTTCCTTTTAGTTTTTTTTCTTTTATTTACAGTTAATTTGAAATTTGGGTGTCCTTGATTCTTGTTTTTTTTTCTTCTTATTGTTCTATTTTGTTTGGAGGATATATTGGGATAAGGCACAGATTTAGGCAGCTCATATTATCTGTCTATCTGGAAGTTTTTCCCATTGATTTTTTTTTTTTTTTCGGTGAGAAAGATTGGCCCTGAGCTAACACCTATTGCCAATCTTCTTCTTTTTGCCTGAGGAAGAGTGGCCCTGAGCTAACACCTGTGCCCATCTTCCTCTATTTCATGGCTTGACGAGTGGTGTAAGTCCACACCTAGGAGTCGAACCTGCAAACCCCAGGCTGCCAAAGCAGAGCATGCCGAACTTAACCACTGCGCCACCTGACTGGCCCAAAATCCCACTGATTTTTTATAACTGGAGCTGAGAAAATGTCTCCTCAGTGGGAGAAGTTGTGAAATATTAAGACCAACATCTACTAGTGGCCATCTACCATGTTTTCTACCATGTTGAAGAATCCAGTCTACAACGAGAGCTGAAGCAAACACACTGAGAAAAAGTAGAGATAAAAGACAGTGAGGGAGAGAATGGTATTTGACTTCCAGATTCCAATTGTTCCTGAAGCCCACCTCTACTCTGTACTTCCCAACAGTTGGACTGTTTCAATTTATGGTGGAATCTATGAGTCAATAAATTCTCCACATTATGCCCACCCTAGGGCATAATGCTCTGGAGTTAGTCTTATAGCTGACAGCTCTGGAGTCAGAGTACTTGGATTCAAATCCTGCCTCTAACACTTACTATCCTGAGTAAGCTGCCTATAACATCTTTGTGCCTCAGTTTTCTCATATATAAAATGAGGACAATAAAAGTCCCATCCTAATAAAGCTATTATTAGAATTTGACTAGATAATATATGTGAAGCCCTTAACACAATACAACTACATATAGTTAATTCTTAATAAACTTTAGCTCTTATTAGTACTAGTGGAAACTCAAATTGGATGTCTATCATTTACAACACTAAGAGTCCTCACTAATCCAATATAGATTCAGACTATTATCTCTTAAAATTATTGTTTGGTATGTGGAATTGATAAATTTATGTATATATGTTCTTTGGGAGGTTGTTCAATTAACCAGCAATCTGCTGGAAGAATGAGAAGGCATATTCAAACCTCCATACTAGCAAGGAGATGCAGGAGGGGCTGGGACCTAGAAAGCCAAACCTCATTCCATGTGGTCTGCACCAAATTTTTTTACCCCTCTCTCTCCTCATAGTGTTATTATAAACTGATGAACTCAGACACTGGAAAACACATTGTTGGAGGAGTCTTGTGTCCCATGAATTGTGGTAGATAATCCTAGGGTGAAACATATCCCTACAGAGGGTGGAGATTTCCATTGTGGAGGTTGAAGGAAGAGGATTCTTCTTAGAAGAAGGAAAAGAGAGAGAGCTTCAACAAAGGAATAGGCTGGGAACTGAGGAGTATTTGTGATGGGACTGTCTTACAAAAGGCCTTCCTTTATTAAAGTTTTCTTCCCTTGAACTTATAGAACTATTAGACTGATGAAGCACTTTCAAGATTTTTCTTCCTAACTATGATTCCTTCCTGTTATCTAAAAACATCTAGCAAAGTCTATCACACATATATTTCCTTTGGGATAGCTGCATCGTAGGAAACCAAGCTATAATCAAGGTAAACATGCCCTTGGCATTGTGCTCCACAGCAATAAAACTTGGAGAAGAGTTTTAGAAATCTGGGTGACCAGCAGCAAAAGCAGAAAGTGCCCAAGATACAGCTGGGAACAAGGCAAAGCTGGGATGAAGTGCAGAGAAGCAGCTGCCCGTGGAAACTGAACAGATCTTCATTCCTAGAGTGAGAGGAAGGAGACTGGTGAGAGGAGGTTAAGGAGGAGGGCTAACTTTGGCTTACATGCATTTCCAATTGTCGGTATCATCTGGCCTTGAATAGACGTTTTCTAAAATGGTCACTCCCATATCTATTCAGTTTTAATTCTATTATAACACCTAGCCCAACTTAACTGGAAAAATGCTAAGGAAAAAAAAAAAAAAAGCAAATTTTATGTTTAATTAGTGAATTTTTATTTTACCTTTTATTTTAAAAGTTCTTGCCAATTAAATTGGAAAGCATTTTATTCATTTTCAATTTAGGCTCAGGGAAAATTATTTTCATCTTTACTTGCAAGAGAAAAAAAAAGTCACCACATACCCTAAACTCGTTCAGAGTTCTTTAGATACACAGGAAGTCAAAGGGAAACAGAAGGACTCCCACAGGATGCTGTCCCCAAAGGGAACAGGCTCTGAAAAATAATTCCTCCCAAATTAGGATGTTGCTGGAACTAAACAGATAATAGTTGAGTTTTTTTTAAAATGTATCTAATGTTGCCATTAGGCAACATCAGTTAAATGGGTTTCCACAAATACATGAATCTAGCCACTTACAAAATGTGTAATCAAATCAATACAGTGCTTTTACATAATATTTTGAGAAATACAGAGAAATTACTTCTACTTTACTCATTTGCTGATTTTTTAAAAACATTTTTCAAAAGTTTCAGGTTTTATTAGATACAATAAAATGGAAATATGAATTTCAATTACACTAATTTTTTTTTTAAACAATCATATAAGGCAGATCTTACTGTTATTCTCATTTTATGCTTAAGGAAATGTAGGCACAGAGGAGTCACACCATTTTTAATTTTTTTTTTTATGTGTGTGAGTGCATGAGTATACGTGTGTATGTGTGTGCTCTATTTTTTTTTCTTTTTTTTGAGGACGAGCTAACATCTATGCCAATCCTCCTCTATTTTGTATGTAAGACACCACCACAGCATGGCTTGATGAGTGCTGTGTAGGTCTGCACCCAGGATCCAAACCTGTGAACCCTGGGCCACCGAAGCCGAGCACACGAACTTAACCACTACACCACTGGGCCAGCCCCAAGCACCTACAAGTTTAATACAAATTTTTGATACGAATATGTAGGAAGTGTTTTTCCCTATCAGGATAATGAAATTCCTAATTTCTTGCTTCTCTTTTGTTTTCTTGTTCCTTTGTAAGAATACACAACCTTCCAAAAAACAAATTCACAGATATTTTCCTAAAAGACTATTCAAAATCTTCTTCCTTAAGTATTTTTGAAATAAAAATTTCTTTCTTATTAAAAAAGTAAGACATTCATTGTATGCCAATTTGGAAAATATAGGAAAAAAAATCATCTGTAATGTAACCACTTAAAAAAACACAGTTAACATTTTGGTAAATTTCATTCCTGGTTTATACATATAATCTTAGTAAAACTGGGGTCATAGTCTACATGCTGTTTTATGATCTACTTTTCTTTAATATATTTTGAGTGTTTCCTAAAATATCATTCTATTATTCTATGAAATATTTAAATTGCTGCAGAGTACTCCATTTTATAAACTTTTGAAAACTCATTTTACCAACTCCCTTCTTTCAAATGGCTATTTGAGTTGCTCCCATTTTTTTTATAACAAATTATTAAATTAATGTTGCATCTATCAACTAGTATCTCAGTATGAGAATTTCTGAATTTTATTTCCTTAGACAAACTCTTAAAAGTATAACTACTAGGTCAAAGACAATTCTAAGGTTTTGTATATACCATGACAAATCCTGACCAAAAATGATGTGCCAGAAACCACTCCATAAGTGATCGAAAAAAGAACATTTTGACTCCAGACCAAGATAGCAACACCAGAGATTCCTGAATTTCCCTCCTCCCAGGGATGCACGACATATGCTGCTATACATGGAGCAAATCCCTCTGAGAGAAATCCAGAAAAGAGCTGAGTGGTTCCTATACACTGGGCAACTGAGAAAATACTCAAGCAGAAACAGATAGGAAAGGCTGAGAGACACTCTCACCATAAATCCTACCCCTGGCACAGCACCATAGAGTTGGGAGGGAACCTCCAACTCCTAGCTTCTCCCTGAGGAGTGAAGGGTTTAGACTGCATCTGGCAGTTTTTAAGGCTACCACCCAACCGATGGGCCTCCAAATCACTCAGCTCTGAAAGCCAACGGGGCTTGCACTCACGAGTCCCACAGGACTACCGCAAACAAAATAGCAGTCGTTAACAGTGCACCAGCACTTGCTGCAGCTATTCTCCCAGGGCTCAGCACAGAGGGAGCAGGCAAAAATGCCCATCTCCCAGTCTTTCCCTGAAGAGAGTCAAACTGCATACTTTACAAGCTGCTGCCTGAGGGTCCAGCTTCTAATCAGCATGCCCGATCTAGGTGCCAAATGCAATCCTTGCCCAACCACAAAAGAGATGGTAGGCATTTTCCCCATGTTCTCCCTCCAGCTCACTCTGACAATAAAACCAAGTCACCAATATCTCCCCAGAAGGAGCTTGTCTACACATCTACTGCCCCAAGTTTTACAGCTGCCACCCAAGACGTGGGACCCCAAATCACCTAACTCAGACAGCCAAGAGGGCCTACATTCCTGACTCCCACAGGACTAGAGCAAACAAAGAAGCCATTTTTAAAAGGGCACAGGAAGATCACCCATTGCTATACATGCCAGCTCAACACAGAGGGAGCAGGCAAAAATGCCCCTCTCCCAGTTTCTTCCTCGAAGGGGTCTGACTGCATACTTTCCCAGCTACAGCCTGAGGGTCCAGCTTCTAATCAGCTTGCATATGGGTGCTGACTATAATACTCCCCAATGGGACAATGACAGATCTTGCAACACCCTCAACTACTGGGAACTACTAAGAACAAAGACAGTGACTTGAGCAATCACAAAAGTTTGAGAGGGAACCAGAAGCTTGGGCCAGGCTGATTGATAAGGTTCACCTCCTACATGAGACAACTCTGCCAAGCCAGGGAGAGGTGGTTATTTTATCTAAAGTGCAGAAACCAACCCAGAGAGTCAAGGAAAATTAAGAAACAAAGGAATATGTTCCAAACAAACAAAAATATAAATCTCAAGATATCAATCTTAATAAAAAAGAGACAAGTGATCTACCTGATAGAGATTTCAAAATAATGGTCATAAAGATGCTCACAGAGTAAGGAGAGCAATGCATGAACAAAGTGAGGATTTCAACAAAGATGCAGAAAATATACAAAAATATCAAACAGAAATCATAGAGTTGAAGAACACAATAACTGAACTAAAAAATACAATAGAAGGGTTCAACAGCAGACTAGATGAAGCAGAAGAAAGGATCAGTGAACTTGAAAACAGGGCAGTGGAACTCACAATCAGAGCAGAAAAAAGGATGAAAAGGAGTGAAGACAGCTTAAGGGACTTATTAGACAACATCAAGTGGACCAACATTCATATTATAGGGGTCCCAGAAGGAGAAGAGAAAGGGGCAGAAAACTTATCTGAAGAAATAATGACTGAAAACTTCTCTAACCTGGGGAAGAAAACAGCCATCCAGATCCAAGAAGCCCAGAGAGTTTCAAACAAGATGAACTCAAAGAGACCCATACCCAGACATTATAATTAAAGGGTGAAAAGTTAAAGAAAAAGAGAATTTTAACAACAGCAAGTGAAAAGCAACTTGTTATGTACAAGGGAACCCCCATAGGACTATGAGCAGATTTTTCAGCAGAAAGTTTACAGGCCAGAAGGTAGTGCTATGATATATTCAAAGTACTAGAAGAAAAAAAATGCCAACCAAGAATATTCTACCCAACAAAGTTTTCCTTTAGAATTGAAGGAGAGATAAAGATATTCCTAGACAAACAAAAGCTTAAGGAGTTCATCACCACTAGACAAGCCTTAAAAGAAAGTTTAAGGGGAGTTCTTCAAGCTGAAACAAAAAGACACTAATTAGTAACATGAAAACATATGAAAGTATAAAACTCACTGGTAAAGGTAAACATATAGTTCAATTCAGAATAGCCTAATATACTAATGGTGGTGGGAAAATCACTTATAACTCTAGTATAAGGTTAAAGGACACAAGTATTAAAATAAACTACAACTACAATCATTTTTAATGGATACACAATATAAAAAGATGTAAATTGTGACATTAAAAACATAAAATGTGAGAGCATAAAAATGTAAGGCTTTTGTATGTGTTCAAAGTTAAGTTGTTATCAGCTTAAAATAAACTGTTATAACTATAAGATGTTTTATGTAAGCCTCATGGTAACCACAAAGAAAAACCCGTAATAGATACAGAGATAAAAAAATCAAATAAAGAAATCAGATAAAGAAAAGAAAGGAATCAAAGCATACCATTACAGAAAATCACCAAATCACAAAAGGAGAGAGGAAGAGAGCAAGAAAAGAACAAATAAATTGCAGAACAATCAGAAAACAATTTTAAAAATGGCAATAGTAAATCCTTACACATTAATAATTACTTAAAATGTAAATAGATTAAATTCTCTAATCAAAAGACATAGAGTGGCTGAATGGATTTAAAAAAAACCCAAAACTCAACTATATGCTACCTACAAGAGGCTCACTTCAGCTTTAAGGACACACATAGACTGAATGTGAAGGAATGGAAAAAGATATTTCATGTAAACGAAAACCAAAAGAAAGCAAGGGTAGATATACTTATATCAGACAAAATAGATTTTAAGGCAAAATCTGTAACAAGAGACAAACAAGGTCATCATATAATGATAAAGGGATCGAGTCATCAAAAGGGTATAACAATTGTAAATATTTATGCACCCAAGAGTGGAGCACCTAAATATGTAAAGCAAATGTTAACAGATCTGAAGGGAGAAATAGACACCAATACAATAAGAGGAGAGGACTTCAATACACCACTTTCAATAATGAATGGATCATCCAGACACAAAATCAACAAAGCAACATTGGACAAAAACTACATGTTAGACCAGGCGGACCTAACAGATATACACAGAACATTCCATCCAGCAGCAGAATATATATTCTTCTCAAGCGCACATGAAACATTCTCTAGAAGAGATCATATGATAAGCCACAAAACATGGCTTAATAAATTTCAGAAGATTGAAATCATACCAAGCATCTTTTCTGACCACAATGGTATGAAACTAGGAATCAATTACAAGAGGAAAACTGGAAAATTCACAAATACGTGAAGATTAAACAATACGCTCCTGAACCACCTATGTGTCAAAGATGAAATCAAAAAGGAAACCAAAAAATATCTTGAGACAAATGAAAATAGAAATAGAACATACTAAAACTTATAGGATGCAGCAAAAGTAATTCTAAGAGGGAAGTTTATAGCAATAAACTCCTACATTGTGAGAAAAGAAAGATCTCAAATAAACAATCTAACTGTACAAGAAAAAGAACAAAGCCCAAAGTCAGTAGAAAGAAAGAAATAACAAAGATCAGATCAGAAATAAATGAAATAGAGGCTAGAAAGACAATAGAAAAGATAAAACTAAGAGATGATTTTTTGAAAAGATAAACAAAATTGACCAACTTTTAGCTAGACTAAGAAAAAAGAGAAGACATAAATCAAAATCAGAAATGAAAGAAAAGGCATTACAACTATTAATAAAGAAATACTAAGGATCATAAGAAACTACTATGAACAATTAAATGCCAAAAAATTATATAAATATTTGAATAGAAACAGAAAATCTAAACAGATAATTACTAGTAAGAAAACTGAATCAGAAATCAAAAACCTCCCAACAAAGAAAAGTCCAATACCAGATGGCTTCACTGCTAAATTCTACCAAACATTTAAATAAGAATTATACCAATCCTTTTCAAAGTCTTCCAAAAAATAGAAGAGGAGGTTTCATTACTCTGAAACCAAAACCAGACAAGGACACTACAAGATAAGAAAGATTATATGTCAATTTCTCTGATGAACATAATGCAAAAGTCTTCAAAAAAAATATCAGCAAACCAAATTCAACAGTACATTAAAAGGATCATAACCATGATCAAGTGGGATTTATTCCTAGGATGCAAGGATGGTTCAATATGTGCAAATCAATCAATGTGATACACCACATTAACAAAATGAAAGATAAAAGTCATATGATCATTTCAATAGATGCAGAAAAAGCATTTGACAAAATTCCACATCCTTTCATGATAAAAAAAAAAAATCTCTCAAAAAATTGACTATAGAAGGAAGGCATCTCAACACAACAAAGGCCACATATGACAATCTCACAGCTAACATCATATTCAATCATGAAAATCTAAAAGGTTTCCTCTCAGATCAGGAACAAGACAAGAATGCCCACTCTCACCACTTTTATTCAACACAGTACTAGAATACAACATAGTACTCCTAGCAAGGGCAATCAGTCAAGAAAAAGAAATAAAAGGCATGCAAATTGAAAAGGAAGAAGTAAAATTACCTCTGTTTGCAGATGATTAAAAAACCAGTTAGAACTAATAAATGAATTTAGTAAAGTTGTGGGATACAAAATCAACATACAAAAAACTAGCTGCATTTCTATACACTAACAATGAACTACTGGAAAGAGAAATTAAGAAAACAATTCCATTTAAAATTGCATCCAAAAATAAAAATACTTAGGGATAAATTTAACCAGAGGTAAAAGATCTATACACTGAAAAATATAAAACACTGGTGAAAGAAATTGAAGAAGAAATAAATGGAAAATATGTATGTTCATGGATTAAAAAAATTAATATTGTTAAGATGTCCAGGGCTGGCCCGGTGGTGTAGCAGTTAAGTTCGCACATTCTGCTTCAGCAGCCCGGGGTTCACCAGTTTGGATCCTGGGCGTAGACCTATTCACTGCTCATCAAGCCATGCTGAGGCAGTGTCCCACATAAAATAGCTACAACTCTACAACTATGATATACAACTAGGTACTGGGGCTTTGGGGAGAAAAAAGAAAAAGAGGAAGATTGGCAACAGATGTTAGCATAGGGCCAATCTCCCTCAAAAAAAAAAAAAAAAAAAAAGATGTCCATACTACTCAAAGCAACCTACATATTCAATGCAATCCCTACAAAAATTCCAATGGCATTTTAATAGAAGCAGAAAAAACAATCCTAAAATTGACACGAAATCACAAAAGACCCCAAATGGCCAAAGCAAACCTGAGAAAGAACAAAGATGGAAGCCTCACTTTTCCTGATTTCAAACTATATTACAAAGTTATAGCAATCAAAACAGTATGGTACTGGCATAAAAAAACAGACACATAGATCAACAGAACAGAATAGAAGGCCCAGAAATAAACCCATGCATATTTGGTCAATTAATTTTTGACAAAGGAGCCAAGAAAATGAAATGGAGACATGATAGTATCTTCAATAAATGGTGTTGGGAAAACTGCACAGCCACATGCAAAAGAATGAAACTGGACCCCTATCTTACACCACTCATAAAAATCAACTCAAAATGGATTCAAGAGTTGAACGTAAGACCTGATTTCATAAAACTCCTAGAAGAAAACATAGGGAAGAAGCTCCTTGACATTGGTCTTGGCCATGATTTTTTGGAATGACATTGATAGCAAAGGCAACAAAATTAAAAACAAACAAGTGAGACTACATCAAAAACTCTCTATCTCTCTACATATATATATACACACATGCACACACTACTCTCTGTCTATATATAAATATTTATAAAATGTAAATATAACTTTATATATAATTATAATATAAAGTTATATTTAATTATAATATAAAGTTATATTTATAAAATATATACTATAAATAAATTATATACATATGTGTGTGTGTATATATAGAGACAGAGAGAATGGAATATTTTTCAGCCTTAAAAAGGAAGGAAATCCTTCCATTTGCAACAACCTGAATGCATCTGGAGGGCATTATGTTAAGTGAAATAAGTCAGACAGAGAAAGACAAATACCGCATGGTATCACTTATATGTAGAATCTTAAAAAAAAAAAAAAGTCAAACTTACAGAATCAGAGTAGAATGGTGGTTACCAGGGGCTGGGGGTAGGGGAAAGGGTGAGAGGCTGGTAAAAGGGTACAAAGTCAGCTGGTAGATGAATCAGGTTTGAGGATCTAAAGCAAAACATAGTGACTATAGTTGATAATACAGTATTTTATAATTAAAATTTCTAAGAGAGTTGAACTTAAGGGTTCTCACCAAAAAAAAAAAAAAAGGTAAATATTTGAGGTGAGGATGTGTTAATTAACTCGATGGTGGGAATCCTTTCACAACATATACATATACAAAATCATTACATTCTACACTTTAAATATATTACCGTTTTATTTTTCAATTATACCTCAATAAAAAAAAGTACATCTCACCAATATTTCACTCTACCTTTATCAATTCTTAGTATTTTCACTTGGAACAAAAGATTTGCCAATCCCAAAGACAAAAATTAAGCCTTGTGGTTTATTTTTTAAATTTGTATTTATTTTTCCCATCATTTTCAACAAGCTTAAGCATTTTTATTGGCCATTTGTATTAACAAGTGTATGCACATGTGTGTGGTTCTATGTGGATGAGAACTGGCTGTCTGTGTCTTTGGAGCATTCTTCTTTGAGTTTTTCATTTCTGTACTGGTGGATGAGAGAAGCAGTTAAGAGCTTGTGGTCTGGAATCTGACCACGTGGTTCAAACCCTTGCTCTGTCATTTATTAGTCATGTGCCCATGGCAAATTACCTAACCATCGTTTGTAAAACTGAGATAATAGAGTAGTTAGGGGTATTATATGCAATAATCTGTGCTGGGACATAGTAGGAGATATGTGTCTTCTATTGTAATCTATATTTACTCTTTATGGAGAATAAAACTTTTAACACTGCATTTGCCATAAGTATTACATATTTTGTCAGAGTTTGCTATATGTGCCTTTTAATTTGGGGTATTTTTGAGATTCATAGGTTTTCCTTTTTTATACAAGAAAATCTATCAACATTTTCTTTATGAGTTCTTGTTATTACATTTAGAAAGGTCTTTCCCATCCCACAAGCAGGAAGGAAGGAAGGGGGTGGGGAGAGGGAAGGAGGGAGGAGGGAGAGAAAGAAAAAAATCCATCTATATTGTTGCTAGTTCTTTTAACACGTCACTTTTTCAAAGCCAAAGTTATTCTTATGATAAACGGGACACAAAAAAACCATCTAAGAGAATAGCCAGAGAAACAATAAAAAACTGGCTCAAAGATAATCAGGAGCAATGAAGGTATCCAACACTCTAGTTCCTAAATATAGTCCTATAGTAGGGCTATTTCTACAATGTGATTAAAGTGAGACAAGAAACGCAATCTTTCAATTCTCTCATAAAATATAACTAGAACACATTCCATAGATGTAATGGTAACTTATTCATGAGTTAAGTTTCTACATGTTTAACGGCTACTCTTCATTCAGATAAGGTTGTGACAGTGTAGAGGTAACTGTATAATATTTTTATCCAAACTAGGCCAGGGCTAAGAGTGAAAGGGCACTAATAATAATTATGCTAGGTTAATAGGCACAAACCAAGACCATCCTGGGCAAACATGTCTATATGGTCACCCTATCACCATATCAGTGAAGATCCTCACCTTTTAACAAATAGCTTCAATAATAAACAATTCTCTTGTTCTCCTATGATTGTGTTGCTAGAATCTATTATATTCAGTAAATTCACTTACTGTCTCCACTTGCTCATCTCCACTCACTTTTCACCCTTCTGCAATTTTGTCCCCTGCTACCTCCACTCTACTCAACTATTCTAACAGTGGTCTAGTTGCTGCTACATCTAATGACATTTCTCGGCAATTTTCCTGCTCAACCACTTTTGCAACGTGATTATACTGACCTCTCTGCCCAGCTTGAAAATATCTTCTACTGCCATAGTGAATCACGAATATCGATGTGTCTCATCTCTCAGGTGTGTGAGGGTGAAAGAGGTTGAGAATTACTGAAAAATGATGTGAAAAGGTAATACTAACTTCTGTAACAAAGCAACCTCCAAACTTCAGTGTTTTTACATGCTAAAAGTTTATTTTGCTCGCATAAACAACAGTGTTCCTGGTGAGCAAGCAATCTTCCCCTACATAGTGATTCAGGGACCCAGGACCCATCCATTCTGTGGCTTCACCATCCTCTAAGGCCTCAAGACCTCTGTATTCAGTTGGTGGATGGGAAAAATAAACGAACATGGAGGATAGCAGTTGGAAGGTTTTTATGGGCCAGGCCTGGAAATGATACACATTACTTCTACACACACAAATGTGGTCACATGGCCACACTGAACTGCAAGGTAAGCTGGGGAATGCAGTTTAGATATGTGCCCAAAAAAGAAGAAATGTGTTTGGTGAATAGCATGACAGTATCTGTTACAAATAAGGCTTTTCATAAAATTCATGGTATTTTTAAACTCGATTATATGATAAATTCCGTAAGAGCAAGAGCAGGGATTGTGTTACCACTAGAACCTACACCAAATCTTTGCATTTTAGCCAAGTCTGACTCCCTTGTTACGACTGGTAGGTGACCCACCATGAATCTAACTGTATGAGGGACTGAGGAACCTAACGGAAAAGAATTCATCCCAATGACAAGGCAACAAGAAAGAAAAACAGAGGACTCAAGAGCAAGCCTCCTGCACACAAAGGGAGAAGGTCCCACCACAGCATGATGTACTCACACTCGTTCCTTTGTCTCTACCTAGAGACATCTGCTGAGCCCAGGGAAGGTACAGGCTACAAGAGAGGAAAAAAGTACTGAGAGAGCTGAGAAAGGCTGTCTTCCTTCCACTCTGCCCAGAACAGAGTGGCTCTGCTGCCCTGGGGGCTTCAGACGGCCCAGCTGGGCCTCAAGGTCTTCACTACTGCAGTGGTACCCAACAGCCTTTCCTGGCAGGGCCTGCAGAGACACCTAGGAAGCAATAGAAGAAGAGCCTGGCGTCTTCTGGAGCATCAGCCCATCCCACGCACACTCACAAGCAGGCTCACAGACGACACTGATGATAGCAGGTGGAGCAGGTAAGGAGGTAGATGACAGATAACCCCATAGCACTCAGGAGCTGACACGAGATATGGGACTCCCAGAAACAACAAGGTGAGAAATTTAAGGAACGTTAAAAGTATTGGTGATGATTCATTAGGGTTTATGTCACTCCACTGAACACATCCCAACATTGTTATGTTCCTGGAAACCAGTGGTTATATTTATAATATTCTCAATATTTGAGAGCTATTGGGCAGAGGGTATTGCATTATTTTGTAAATTTTTACATATCAATTTTCTGGTTTGAAACAAAATCAAGTCAAGAATAAAACATTTTTTGTGAGTAAATAGCTGAAACTTCTAGCTAACATACTAATTTGCTGATCAAAAGACATATGGCACTTTCCCCCAGGACAGGCATCCTAAAAATCAAAATTACTATTTTAATAGTTAATTAAATTGCCTATCAAGTTTATCATAACTAATAGACAGGACTTTGATTCATTCTCAAGTTTTATTCTCTTGTTAACTAACGTATATCAAAAGTTGGCTATAATCTAATAAAGAAAATAAGAGATTTTTACTTATCACTGGAAAAATCTAATGATTCAAGCAATTTCTAAGTATAAAAGCAAAAATGCAAGCCTTTTTGCAAAATTAATATACATTCTGAGGACACATAAAACCTTGTAATCAGCCACAAGAATGGCCATGAATTCTTCCCCATGTCCTGGTAATCAACCAATAGTCTCAGAATTATCTTTTTAAAAAATAAATGCTGGGGCCGGCCCAGTGGCGCAGCGGTTAAGTGCGCGCGCTCCACTGTGGCATCCCGGAGATCGCAGGTTCGGTTCCTGGGCGTGCACCGACGCACCGCTTGTTAAACCATGCTGTGGCGGCGTCCCATATAAAGTAGAGGAAAATGGGCATGGATGTTAGCCCAGGGCCAGTCTTCCTCAAGAAAAAAAAGCAGAGGATTGGCATTGGATGTTAGCTCAGGGCTAGTCCTTCTCACCAAAAATAAAATATAAAATTAAATTAAATAAAATAAAATAATAAAATAATAAATTAAATTAAATTTAAATTAAAAAAAATGCTAAAATGACAGGACTACTAACTAAAATATGCAATAATCCTAATAAGATTAGTCTAGCTGATTTTTTAAAATGCTAAATAGGGAACAACTATCAATTTCAAGTTCTCCACATGATCAAGGGAAACAGAATTAAGTAAAGGGAACATCTATAAACTTATGTCATTACTTTCCCCTGCACTCATGAAGTTTATCTTCAAAGAATAATAAACCATCATTAGATTAGCTCTTAATAGATCTTCTCAAAGACTGTGACACAGTTGTATAAAACAGAAAGCCATAAATTCATTGCATGTGATTTTGATGTATTTGCACAAGATTTCAAAGACCTACAGAACATACTCTTTATTGATTTTCAGGGTTTATTTGTTTTAATACCACCCTTTGAGGCGGACTAATGTTTTCATATTTGCAAAAGGAAATGTGCTACTAAAAAGGATGCCAGATACAGACCACCTTGGGTTTTACCACTGGTGAACATGGGGAGCAACAAAAAATGTTTTCCGAAGTTTTTATCCTCAATTCCTATCTTAGAATACTTTGTTCTTGTCTGGAAAAAATGTCTAGAAAAAAACTTAAATCTGTCTATCTTTGACACCATAAATCATTATTCTGAGGGAATTAAATTTGGTAAGGCAGACATAACAATATTAAGCAGTAATTACTAATGTATATTCATTTATCAACATAGAAATACAATTTCACAAAGAATCAGGTACAGACCTTATGTTAAGACGCATAGCATACTAAAAGCAAGTCCAATTCGTGACCATTTGGATTTCCAAATAAATAGTCAACTCTAAATTTTTGTTGACTAGCCAAGAGATAATTCAACAAATGAGAGGTCAAGCAATCACAGGAGACAGAAATGGAGAACTCTTTATTATGCAAACCCAGGGCTCCTTTTATATGTTTCCAAGTTCCCTTTTATATGTTAAAGGAAAACCATACTCCCTACAACATATACTCATTTAGGTCTAGTTTTACCAAAAAAAAAAAAAAAAAAAATCCATGCAGAAAACATCAACTCCATCATCTACACTGACAGCGCTTCATTTTAAAACAATCATCTCTTCTTCGTAAGCCACCTAGAGCCAAAATACTAGGTTAAACCACATGAAACTGCAATTTTTATCAAACAATAGCAATTTCATATGGTTCAGCCTATATACAATATAATTCTAAATGGGTCATGAATTCTAACATGGCTACTGATTATTACCGAGCAATCAGTAGTAAATGTTTTATGCATTTTGTTTTATCTATGTTTTCATCCCTTTCTTATTTAGTTCCTTAGAGTGATTACATTTATACCTTTGACCTCAAAATGTTGTAAATTATGCAATCCAAACCGTAGCAAAAACAGAGATTTCATTTAAGGAAACAGGAACAATATATAAACATGTGGAAAGAACTGCCTCTGTCCAATAAATTATGTTTAAACATGTATTTTATCAACTAACATTTTTCTAGAACACACTCATGTGTCAGGCATTATGCTGAAGACCTTACAAACAACATTATCTGTTTTAATTCTCTCAGAAACTGTATAAAGTAGATGATTTACAGTAAGGAAACCGAGGGCCATTCTTTCTCTCCTTAAGTTGGTTTTCTTGGTTCATTAGCTGACATCATTGCTGAATTCCTGAATGCCTTCAGATTTAATCACCTTATAGCCTATGTTCACTTACATAAAAGTTTAAAAGTTAATAAACTTTCACAGATGTAAATATATGCACTAAAAAGAAGCTATCTTTGAAGGTAAATATTGCCTTGGTATTATTAAATTGCTAATGTGTTACTGTTATTCTTTTCAGCCAAAAAAGAAAAAAAAAAAAATCTCCTTTAGTATGTAATAATAAATCAGTATTATTCCTATTGCTTTACTATTCTTATTAGAAATTCTGAACAAATTAAATATAGATTTTGAATTTTGTTGAGTGTTTTAGAAGCACAGTAACATTATTCATGACAATGAATAGCACAGGTTTAGGAACAGTAGAAGATATTAAGTGTGGAAGAGATTATATTTCAGCACTTTTTCAACTGCTGTTTCATCGTCCTAAATCTTCTTGTGGGTATTGGGGGGGTGTTATTTGGCAAATCTGGCAAAAACAAACAAACAAAAAAAAAAACTAAAAGGTTTTTTTCATGAAATATTCAGAATGAATGCAGAATAAAAGGGGGTAAATTATCGACTGACTGTTCCCAATTCTTGTCTCAGATAAAGAATTGTCAACTTTACCAAAAGACTTTGCTGGACTTCCTAAAGGGGGAAAGAAGAAAGCTTTCCAGATTCCTTTTAGATCAGCTGGTACTAGAGAGGGAAAGAATGTGGAAGCAGGTTGTATAAATTACACGGGAAATTTTTCATGGGAAAGAAAAGGATATAACTATTACTGACAAGATCCAAATTAGGGACAGGTTTTATTTATTTAACAAATGGTATATAAT
Organism: Diceros bicornis minor; assembly: GCF_020826845.1. Lineage (NCBI taxonomy): Eukaryota > Metazoa > Chordata > Mammalia > Perissodactyla > Rhinocerotidae > Diceros > Diceros bicornis. The sequence goes on from NC_080743.1 coordinate 41,311,570, forward strand.
AACAACACAGGTAGGTTATTAAAAAGTTATCCTGAACAAACTACAACCACTCTGGCCCTATAATGAAGAAAATGATTTCTTTCATGATTTTTGAATTTAGGGAATTCCTGTCAATGTAGTAACTCACTCAATACTAAAAATGTAAGAATAATACAAATTAAAGAAGGAAATCCACCCAATTATAAGAAAATCCCCTTGTTTCCTTTCCATTCTTTGCTACTAAGAGGATAAAATTAAAACACGATCTTCATTTTGAGATTGACATATGGTACCATTGAAATACAGAAGCTTTCTAAAAATTATTTATTCTATTCTCTTCTAATCTATCCCCAAAAATTATTGCTTTCAAAATTTTAACAATTATATTCCTTAAAACCAAAATCTAAGGAAAGTTTAAACATAATACCATGAAAAGAAAAAAAAATCAGTGAAACCTCTAGATCAGAATATCCTGGAAATGTGAGTCACACCTAATAATATTTGAGTAAACTCTCCATGGAAATGAAATCCCATGGGCAGGAATATGACATCACACTCTCTAAACGTTCTTGAAATTACAGGGTTCTTTTAGGCAGGACTAGAATCAGAACACTGACAGTTTTGACATGGTTTAAATGGCTTAAACGTTTTCTAGATAATATTTTTTTGATCCAAATGAAAATCTTAGAACTCAAGCACATATGACTCTCTCAAGGATTCTTGAGGAGTTTCTTGGCAAAAGAACATGTTTTACTGATTTATCTACAAGAATATATTCATTGTATCTAAACTCTATATGAAAACACACTGAAAAATTCTGGATGGTTGTTTCAGAGCGTGGTACATAATAGTTCTAAAGTACTTGTAAGTTGTTTAACATTATAGGACTTAAATTACTTGATTCTTACAAAAATATTTACTGAGCCCCTCCTATAGTGCAGGCAGCACAGGCTTTTAGAGTGCCCTAGATTAGAGAAAACTCAAGCTTTATTCTAAACTCAAAGAACAGTAGTTACAGACCAATAAAAACCATCAGAAATGATCATCACCTTTTAGTAGGTTATCAAAAAATAAGACACACAAAAAAATTTGTATAAAACTGCTGAAAAAAACATTTTTCTTTGATTTAAGAGACACAACCACCAACCACAATGTCTAAATATTGACCCAATCCTGGTTCAAAGAAACCAGCTATAAAAGATATTTTAGGGATAACTGGTGGAATTTGAGGATAGTCTACATATTAAATGGTATTAGGGAAGTATTACTCATTTTGTCATGTGTGCTAAAGATATTATGGCTATATAGGAAAATAGCTTTGTTTGGGGAACTATAAAGCTTGAAGTATTTAGGAGACAAATGTCCTTATGCTCACCTTTACTTTGAAATGGTTCAGTAAAAATAGCAATATATGCATATATAATAATATTAGATAAAGCAAATATGGTCAAATGTTAATAACTTTTGAATATGTATATATGAGTGGTCACTGTAGTAGTCTTTCTACATTTCTGTATGTTTGATTATTTCTACAATAATTTTTTTTAATTTTTGGGCTTCTCATTTTGTTTTTTTCCAAATTCTACCAGGCACAAAGGCTTTAAGGCTAATTCAGAAGCTCACTTTCTGAATTAATCTGTTTTTTTCTTGACTTCAGGACAGCTGAGAGATAAATGTAATCCTCAAACTAGCTGGTTTGATGAGTGTCCCTTCCTCTAAATAGCTTCTCATCTCTTTTTCAATCTTAAATGTTTTAATCTTTAACTGCTCTGTCATATGTGTTGTCATGATAAAACATCTCAAATTATTCTCAGAAGTGAGCAAGTTACAAATAAAAAGGAAAGAATTGAGGACATATGTTTATTTCATTTAAGAAGAAAAGACTTAGAGGCACCTGATGACAATCTTCACATATTTAAAGGACTGTCCTATAGAAGATTTATAAATCTATGCTGCTCTGGGATCGATGAGTTAAAAATTTAGGAAGACAGATTATGTTTTACCATTATCGATGATTTTCTAAATAATTCATTATCCATAATTGGAATTGTTGCTACTCAGGAAATTTCTGTGCCATCACTAGGAATCTTTCAAACAGTGTAGAAGGGAGTCCAACTATGAGCCCAAACAGTGTAAGAAAAATGATATATGTGTTCGACTGCTTATGTATCTACCTAAACGTCTATTTACTTACGAAAATCTTGGGGGCAGTCTACTGACCAAAATTTAAGTTACAATAAATGTGAAAACCTCTCAGCAACTTTTTGGAAAACCAACGCTAATCAATACCATCTCCCGTTTACTATATTTTATAGTAGTTTACTACAGTGTCATGATATTTTAAATTACTAGCTCCCTAAGAAATTATACTTTACCATCTAGCAGTCAATCAATTCACATTTTTCTGCTGCTTTCTCCCAGAAACTTAATAGGCTATTAGAAAAACATCAGTAGCGATTTTGCTAAAGCAACGTTAAACTGTATAGACATAAGGAGCAGACGCAGAGTTAATTCTAACCTGAATCTGGCCTTCTATGCATTTTTTTTTAATACTTGACCCAATCCACAGCCAATGCTATCAATCATCATCAAAATTTGACCTAGACTGACTAATAAAAATGGTATACTATATCCTCTCATATCACAATATAACCATTCTAAGGTGATCATTTTGTCTAAGATGAATTATGAGTAGGCTGCTACTTTATTAAAAAGACAACTTAGAGTGGAAATGATCTATTAGGTACCTGCTCACACCAGAAGCAGCAAGCATCATCCTTCATATCCTTTGAACAGAAACATAGGATAAGAGCAGCAAGCTAAAGCCTACACCTAGGGTCACCAAGCACGTTTAGTGTGAAACTGATTGTATGCACACGTGTACACACAGTTCCAGAGGGAACATTCTGGAAGATTTAAATGTCATTCATTCATTCTAACCTAATGATTTTTGACTGTTCTATGCACTGGCTTGTCCTGACACTATCAGTCCTCAGACACTACATTGATTCAGCAAGACTTTTTAATGCCCAAAAGGCATTATATCTGGCATTGAGGCAAACTAGAGAAAAGCCCATAATCAATTAATATTTCTCCAATGCAGGTGTCCAAAGACACAGGTGCTTCAGGTGGAAAACAAGTGACTCAGAAACTAAAGTCCATCCAGAGGAAGCTTGCGTGGCCGGACTCCACACAGCTGCAATGACTGCCGAGTTCTGCTTCCTGTAGTTGTTTGGTGTTCATCACGCTCCTGATGCACACTTCCTCTGCTAATTCTGTACAGATGAGAGCATTCATCCAGTTCCACCCCCACACCACTCGTCTCGCTGAGCATGGAAAGCAAACACGAGCACTCCTTTATTCCTACAGATGTGCATAAGCCATTAAAAAAAAACTGGGAGAATAAATACGGCAAATACCATCCTCCTTTTCTAGAGGATCCTGTTGATAGGAAATACACAGGCACAACAGCTAAAGGACTAAAGGCCAAGAGTTTTGCATCACTGCTGCTTCTGTAGACAAGTAAACTGCTATTATGACACCGTGCACTGGAGTTAAGTGATTCTCCTTGTGGACTTCCCAACCATCATAGTCACAATAACAATTTACTGAAAGCCAATTAGACTCAAGGAACTCCATATGTAACTTGGATAAACTATACCTTACCTTTAAACCAATGTGACAGGGTTAAGGTTCTCTGAACACAGCAGAGATGGGAGATGGCCCAACAGCTAAGCTGGGAATAAGAATGTGTGCACTAATCAGCATATATTTGCAATAGCCTTGGAAACATAGACAAATATTCCTAGAAAGTTCCCTCTTAAAAATATAATAAATATTTCAATATTTAAAAGAAATAATGAAACCACAAAAAGTTTTTAAGTGTTCAACCAGAGACCAAGCCTCCGCTTGATAATCACCCAGGGCAAATAACATCAAAATGAAATCAAGGGAAAATTAAGAATGGTCAAATATAATAAAAACCTTTGAAAAATAAAACAGATAAAATACCTACTAGGTTGCAAAATACATCTACAGAGAGTGTAAATGTCATTAGAATTCTTACATCAACTAAAAAAAAAAAAAAAAAAACACTGTAAGTTGCACCTGCACCTGCTCCTGCTCCATTATTTTCCTTGCAGTGAACTCTACTTCCCCTCCAGTCATCCAGAAGCTCAGGAGTCAATGTTCTTTCTTCTCTCTTCTGACCTTTTTCACAGGTCACATCAATTCCTAAATGCCCAAAAGCCCTCTTGCCATTGCTCTAATATTAAGGTCTGCATAGTTTTCAACCACATTGCTTCAGTCTCACACCTGCTCTTCCAATCACTGGCTTTATAACAATCCTGTACAGCCCCCCCCCACTGGCAGTGCTTAGCTCAAGGGCACAGTGGGTCATCTCATGTCTATCTGTTAAAAACCACTCACTGGTCCTTGCCCCAGTTGCATCTTAAAACTCAAGCCATGAGGACTCTCTGCACAACCAAACATTTCCATGTGGATCCTCCCTTCTGTATCTTCCTACATGACTTCCTCTCATTCTAGAAGATGCCTTCCCACTTCTGCTTGGAAGAGTGCAGTAAAATCATTAAGAACATGGCCTTTGAAGGTAGACAGACATTGTCTCAGATCCACACGCCATTCTCCACAAGCTATGATTTATTTTTATAACTCTAAGCCTCAATTTCTTCAGCCATAAAATGGAGATAAATACCAACATCTTAGGATTGCTGTGAGTAGAGAGTAAAATGGTAACCTAAAGACATGGCATTGGTAAGTGCCTAGTAAATAACAGCCAGCAGCAACCCCTTTCATTTTTCTGTCTAGATTAAGCATAAGGATAAACTCTGAGGCATCTTCCTCAACCACATTTAGGAAGAGCTGATCCCTTTCTCTTGCATTCCTCCACAGCATCTTTTCATTTGTCAATTATTGCACTTAGCGTGCTATATTGTAATAATTTATTTATTACCTTATCTTCTGCAATATGGGGCATTCCTTAAAGAGAGGATTAAATGACCTTTGGTTTAAAAGTCCTTTCAAAAAAGCTTATATTATATATAAATAATCTTACCCAAAAGTATAATGAAGCTCATTAGATAACTATACTATCTATACTCAGATAGATCATCATGTAATAAGAATTACAATGTCCAGCTATATAATACTTAATATATGCATGTAAGTAAAAAATTATAAATTATGTTTATGCATATAGTTATTATAAGCATAAGGTTCAATAAATGAGTTACTACAGACAATATGTCTGTAGGTACATATACTATATCTTGGTATATCTGTGTGCATCTTTACACATATATTAGAAATCTAACAGAGAGAATTTAGAAACAAATCCTACCCAAAAGATTCAATGTTGGTCTCTGGAAGAACCCTTGAGACAGCAAAGTTCAGTTTCAGTTCTCAAATTAGGTTTCCATTTCTGGAATTAACAACATTCTTATAACTATACCAAGGGAGGAGGCAAAATCAAAACAACATTCTTTATCATGCTTTTGTCTCTTTATAATGTCTTCCTCTCTCCAAACTATATGTACTGTTAAGTCTTTATAACCCAAAATTTTAGAGGAATGTCAATATTACTGAAAACAGAGTGGACTTCGGCTAAAAGGAAAAGCCTAAGCCTAGGTATTTTAAGAGAGGATTACACAACTAAGAATTATCAAAGCAAAATTACTTTGTAAAATACAATGTATACATATTACATTTACAAATAAGTGGCAATTTAGAATCAGACGGGATTTTAGAGTGGACAAGACTGAGACCACGTTAATGGACTATCTCAAGGGTTCCTGCTGGAAGGGGTGGGACTAGAATCTAGTTAAAATGTGCTTTAGAACTTATTTAAAATTTAAATTAAATAAGCATGAAATAGTACTTGTATCCTCCTCCCACTGGGTCTCTACTATTTTAAAGAGGTTTTCCTACCACCCTGTCTAAAGTGGCTTCCTCCAGTAATCCATCATTTTACTCTGTTTATTTCCTCAAAGGCATTTATCATTGGGTTTAATTATCTTGTTTGTTTACGCTTTACTTGTTTTGTTTCCTGAACTCAAACAGCACCTTGAAGGCAGGGGACTACCTGTCTATACTAATTAAGCAGCACTTCGGCACACACCTGGCAGAGTACGCACTCAAACATTTGCAGAATGAAGGAATGATGGGTGAACTGCTCAGGAGAAGTTACCACTGACAGAGCCTCTGCCCCACAACAGTGCTAACTGTGTTGATCACCACAGAATCGGATTCACACTCCTCACTACAATCCCATGAGGGAGGGAGTGTCATCAGGGCCACCTCACAGATCAAAACATGGAGGCTCTGAGAAGTTGAGTAACTCTCCCACACAGGTATCTGGGGACAGAAACAGTGCAAACAAGGATTACTTGATCTCAAAGTCGCAGAACGAGCTGAGGAAGAGAGCCAATTTCATGTGTCAAGGTCAAATTTCTGTAGGACAGAGAAGGAAGACAAAGGAACTGGAACCGAGGAAACAGGCAGAGACAAGTCAGCAAAGTCAAGCCCAGGGGGATGCAATATATACAAGAACCAACTATGCCCAGAGCTCTGGATAAAGCACACGTTCTCAGATTTCAAGCAGCGTATGTACATGTGTGATCTTGAACTGGGTCACTAAAGACAAGGGGGTGATGGACATGGAGAGGAAGGGACATTCCAGGCAAGGAAACAATATTATAAATATTAATCTGGAGAGTGATAATGACTTTAGTGGTAATTTGGTGGGACTGAAGCAAGAGGGTAAACGGGGGTAGGAAAGCAAGAAATAAGGTTAGAAAGGCAGACAAGCGGCCTGATATGAATACCTTTGTGTGACTTGTAAAAGAGTTTGGATTTTATTCTCTTATAAGCAACAGAGACCCACTGTCAAGTTTTAAACCTATGAGCAACATAATCAGTTTTGTATTTTTGTAAGATAACCTGAAGATTAGTTTGGAGTGCTTCAAACCTGAAGGAAAGGAGATACTTAGGAGGCTATTTCGATAATTCCGGTGACATGGGCCTTAACTAAGGTATTTGTAATTGTTTAGGTCCTGGAGGGTGAACAAAGGAACAGTTTTATCCAAATAGAAATGGGTTTGAAAAGGAAAAACTCATACATCATGAGTTTGAAGTGATCACGTGATACTAAATAGCTACTCATATACAAATTTTAGAAATTCTAGATTAAGCAAAAGTGTAACTATTTTCCTCACTTCAGGACTTTTTGGTGCATTTACTATGCTATATCTCGTAGAGGAAGGATATAATATGCAGTGTTTACCAAACTTATTTGAACAAGAAAATTTGTCCCAGGCTATCTATTAACATTTCTCAGGACAATGGGGATCCTTGGGAAATTATTTGGAAAATGAGGTTTCCCAAATAGAAGTTTTAGAAGTTTCCCAAACTAGAAGTTTTCAACTGTATTAAGGTTAGGGAACAGTAAAGAGTATTTTGAACTGGCTCACACACAATTAGAAACTAGATTAAAAAAAATAAACTTGAATAATCACTAAGGTGTAAAGAGTGATCCTTGCACAGCTTAGGTACTAGAGTTCTGTAAGATGTGGTAAGAATGGGAAAATCTGCCTCGTGTTAAGTACCTCTGTGAAATAGACTAGCAAAGAGAGTGAAATAGATGCAAAGGTTGCTAAAAAGGTCAGCTCTGTGCAAAAACAAAAGAAAAGAATGCTGCTAATGATGCAGAAACGGTGTTCGCAGCCAACCAGACATACACACTAGGGAAGGCCAGAAGCTGTTCCCTCCTTCTCTGCTTAAATAGACACAAAGGAGGCCTTGGAACAAGCTTTCTTTGTTCAAGAAGGAATCACTGGAGAGCTCTCCCTTAGTTATGTAAATACAAGCAAATCATCTACTGCTCAAGGGGAGAAAGTAAAGAAGGCCTTTGTGGGCTGACAGAGGTTGACTCCTCACAGTGCCCCTTGCTAGGCTGAGCCTGCTGGAGGCTGGAAGCTCACTGACTTGTAGGGAAAGTTCAGGGCCTTCTGGGAGGAAAGAGACCAGAGACCTCAAATGCTGCACTGAGAGTGGAAGTTGGTACCCCTGTCGAGACCGAATACGGAGACTCTGACCAAAGCTTGCTGGGAGGAAAGGATACCAGCAGCTCCTGAACAGAATTCACTGCCAAGTCAGGGACATGTGGCCTGACCTGGCTCAATGCAGAGGCTGAAATGTTGTGGGGGCAGAAGGGAGCTGGTCTGAGTGGTGTGGGGCTCAGCACAGCTGGAACTCCAAGGCAAGCCAGCATCAGAGCTGTCAAAGAAACCACACAGGGCCAGTCTTCGACAGCACCACGCTAGTAGACCAGCTAGTAGACCATCGACTGAAGGCTGAGCTCCCTGTAGTGCTGGGAAGCAAGACTGATTAGGGCCCTAGGACTACAAAACCCAGGCCCCAGAGACTCCTGAATAATTTAGAACGGCAGATACTGCAAGAGAAAAAAGTCAAAGTTCTAGTAAGAGTGGAGTTCAAACAAATAATTGTAAAAAGAGAGAGAGAGATTTACATGTTAAGATGTTTCATCCTGGTTACATACAGATATATAAAAAATGTTTCTACTTGTTGATCAAAGTGCATGCATCAGCCAATAAGGATCTTTCAAACCATGCCAAGAAATCCCTGAGGCCACCTGCACCCAAGGAGAGCTCAGGAGCCTTTGGTTGGGAGGGTCTTCTTGTGACAGGGAAAGCCAGGCAGAGTTCCAAGGAGGTACACAAGTAGCAGGAAACCTATAGGTTCTCAAGTATCAAGTATCTTTGTGTCAGGGTGCGTGTGGTGCTTCGGAGGGCCAGCTTCCCAGCACACACAAGGACTAGAAGCGGGGAATGGGGACGTGGAGATTAACCAGTCAGCCAAGCACAAATGCCGAGAGGCTGGCCTAGGGTTACAGCACACGCTGAGCAGGAAGAAGTCCTTGTACTCTCAGACATACACCCAGAGGAGTACAAGTCAGGCTGGGAAGGGTGAAAAATTGAAAACACACAAACTATAGGAGGCAGCCTGAGCAAATACACTCATAAGACACAGGATAAGGCACTGCAGATGGAACAGAAATTTGAGCTCACAATATGTGAAGACAGTTTGACAGCAGCAGGTCTCTGCTAACAAGCTACGTGAGGGAAAACGAGGTACTCAAGCCGCTTAACGGAGATGATAAAGACAGTTGTGAATTTCTATTACCCAAACAATTTTAAAGTTCTTTTCTACATTAAGTTAACCATATATCCCTTGGTTTTCTCAGCAAGCTCAAATTATTTTTAAATGCAATGTATTTAAAGTGCTAAAGAACCAAATAACCTCCTATCCTGAATCTGATGTAGCTGCTAATCTGGTGTATATCCTCGAGGAAAAAAACATTTGAGGAGTGTTAAAGCATCAGCTACCTTCCAGTGAAAGTCTCATTGCAGATCTCTCAACAAAACTCTCTATGCACAAAAAAATGAAACATTCTTACCACAAAAGCCTAGGAAAACATAAGGTATAAATAACCTTGTGTGTGCATACACACACACGCACACACGTGTGTGTATTATAATTTTCTTAATAATCTGAGCCAGAAAGAATCAAACTAAATAAATTGAGTTTCAAGAAAATGCCACTAGAATCATCTTTTGACTTTATACATATCCACATTCAGAACTCTGAATGATCTACATCTACCCAAACTACTGGTTCCAGACTGGATCTAAGTTCGTTCACTTGATCATTTATTGAGCAATATGCCAGGCATTTTACATCAATTAACCCTATTTTCATAATGAATCTGTATGGTAGAAATTACCCCGTTTATAGACGGGTAAACTGAGAATTAGAGGGGTGAAGTGACAACAAAGCAGTCACACAAAATCCAGCAGGGTTTTCTGACTTCTTAGACCATTTTGTTCAAATCAACGAGTATCTCTAAGCCCTATTCACTTCCAGGTGAAGGAGTTAGAGGCCTCTTTAAATCCTTTTTGCCCTGTGGTTTTAAGGTCACCTTCAACCATTCTGTATGGTCCAAATAGATAGACACAGCTGGGGGGCCTCAGGGGGAAGTGAGTTCTCCATCTGCAGAGGCATGCATGCCCATTTTCTTGACCCTGTAGAGCACAGACAGACATGGGAAGGCTGTCTAATGACCCTGAGAGTCTCTTCCAAACCTGAAGATCTATGATACTCCTTGAGTCAATGGTAAGGAATAGAAAGCATTTACAACAAAGCTGAGACTGTACTTCTATTTAACTATTTACACGCTGCAAAACAGAGATCTTGTAGGACTCGGTCTTCATACTCCTCTTCTATAGGCAATAGAAGACCCAGAAGCTGCCAAATGGTCTCCAAGCTGTGTGGAACTTGGGTAATAGAAGAAAAGTTAACATAGCTACACAACTGAAATCATCTGACTGACAAAACCAGATGAATCACTTAGATTTCTCTCACTTTTGGTTGAAAGAACCATGAAAAACTGGCTTCAGGAAGAAAAAAGGAAGAATAATTGGCTTATGTCATGGAAAAATCCACAGATATATATATTTGGCTTCGGGCACAGCTTGATTTTAGCCTCACACAATGCCACTAGGATCCTCTTCAGCTCTGCTCCCTCTGAACTGGGTCTGTTTTGAAACTCCATGTGGTACCCAGATGGCTGTAGCTCCTCCAAGCCTCATATCCACACACTTCCATAGCAGGAGGAGAGCAAAACACAACTGCTGCTGCAAATGTCTCAACACATCATCTGGGTCTAAACTAGTGACTTGCCACATCCCTGAACCCATCACTCTGGCAAAACGGATGGGATATTCTAATTGATCAAACCATCCAAACTACACGGCTGGAAAAGAGTGATTTCTCAAAGGAGATTCAAGGCACTTTACATACATTATTTCATTTAATACTTGCCTAACCTCAATTTATAGATGAGGAAACTGAAGCTCAAAGAGGTTAAGTAACTTGCCCAAGATCACATACTAGCAAGGAGTATAACTGGAATCCAAACTGAGATCCAACTCAGAAACCATGTTCTTAACAAAAACTCGACACTACCCCTTCTCAACGTTCTTACCTGTATCCCTGACTCACCCCTAAGCAAATGCTCTGAATTCCTTTTGACAGTGCCTGTCCTGAACCTTAACACATTGAAACTATCCCATTGCTACTAAAATCAGCTAGAACTGCCTTTGGTTGGGTGTGATTCTGTTTGATTCAAGAAAACATCACCTTATATTGCAAGGTGCTTTACAATAGCTGACACAACAGACGTGAAGTCTGTGGGTAGCGGGAAGCAGGTCTTTATTTATATACCCACCCAGAGCCACGAGGGGAAGGAGCTGACTTCATCACTCATCCGGACAGCAGCAGCAGCCTGATTTCTATTACTCACTAGAAATGGTCTCATTAAAGAAAAATCCCATGTGCTTCTGCACTGTAAATGTGCCAAGAGCTCAGCAGGAAACATTTCCAAACAGCAAAAACATTAAGCAGAAAATGACAATCTGATCAGAGAAATAGAAAATCCTTTACACGCAACATGAAAGTAATCAAATTTACAGATCCTGTTGCAACGTAAAAAGTAACATAATTAATAATTTCTAATATTCCAGGGGAAAAAAGTTTTTCTTATTACATTTCTTAAGCAAAAAAGTCAACTAACAAGATTTTACTTTTTTTCTTTACTAGAAAGCCAGAAAAGGATCCATCGTTTTTAAAAGTAGGAAAGTAAATGCTTTTTCAGAATTATACAAAAACATAAACCCAAAGCCAGAGAGAAACTGTTAGGATTCTTAAAAGAGTACCCAAGCTCCCTCCACCTCAGAGCTGGGACGAGACTCAGCAGTCTCACACAAGGACTCCACCTCTGGCAGGAGCCTGTCTCAGTACCGAACAATCCTGAGAGTGCGAGTCATAGTTAACCTCATGGCCTCTCTCTGCTGACTCCTGAATGAGTTCAAGTTAAAACTAAGCTCATTCCCCATCCCTGTGTGATTTGTTTTTTTTAATCAAGATATAGAAAGTGTTCAGAACTATTCTATTTTTTGTTGACATGAGTTTGAATTGAAATGAATACCCTATTAACATTGGGTAAAGAGCTCAATACTAGGAATTAAAGGTAACGCTGTAAGGCAACATTATCATAAGCCCTTCTAGGGTGTCCAGAATGTGTGCTCTTCACCATGTCATAAGTTAAATGAAAAATTATCATTCATTTGTGTTGATTAACACATGCAGTATCCTAAATCTTTCCTCTCTTTCTAAAGATAAAGTGTAATTAGATGTCAAGTGATAGAGCACTTGTGCTTCTTTAATTTCATGAATTCCTTTGGTTTTCTCCTATGAACTCATTTTTTTCCCTGAGCATTTCCCTCAACGAGACCCAAAACACAGACTGCAAACAAGAAAAGCAGAGGGCTGGGAAGTCAGAAGGCCTGAACTCCAGATCCTGCTCTGTCCCCAAAACTAGGAGAACTTAAAGTCACCATTGAAACTCCTTATCTCTTAGTTCCCTCATCTGACAAATGAGAACACTTGCTGCTTCCTTCACAAGACTATTATGAAAATCAAATGACATCTGTGATTATGAAGTGCTCTAAAAGCTTCAAAATGCTATAAAAACATTAGATACTGTTATAACAATTAATATATACATGAATTCTAGATTCATTATTTATATGAATTGAGGTGGACAGGGGAGCACACAGAGATATTTTTCATTTTAAGTTAACTGAAAAATTAATTCAATCACAAAGAATGAAGAGAAATAAACTAACCTGTCTATATCCTGTTAAAATTTATATTCACAATATCGGGAATTATTTTGTCTCTGAATTAACACTCTATTCACGGTTCTTCAACTTAAAAATTTTAAATTGCATGAATTATCCATGTTCTGTCACTTACAATCTAGGATCTGTAAATGGGGACAATAATAGCACCCACAATGGTGGGACTGATATGAGGATTGAGTCAATATGTACAAAGCACTTAGGACCATGCTGGACCACGGTACCTGCTACGTGAATGTGTGCACTATGGTACAGCAGTGGAGAATCAGCCAGATCTGGGTTCAAACCATTGCTCCAATCTCTACTAGATATGTGATTTGAGGCACAGGTTTTCTCATCTGGATAATGAGGAAAATAATAGTACTTGCACCTCATTGGATTGTTATGAGGATTAAAAAATATATATATGAAGACTGAAAAGATACCTGCTATAGTGAAAGCATTCAATAAGTGGTGGTATTAGTGGCTTTGCTTAGAGTAATAATGTCTAATAGTAGCAATACTGGTAAATGGTGCAGCATCCTAAATTCTTTAATTTTCAGTGGTTTATTTAGGTCAAATACAATTTTGAAGAGACAGCTGCACCAATCTTGGCAGTAGCAACATGTGTGTGATTTAAAAGTGGTAAGTATAGGATCAAGTTCTCAACCACAACCCTACGTTTAACTCCGTTTCAGACTTATCACTGCCAAAATATTTTAAGTAGCCAGAAATACATTTACCCTTGAGAAGCATACAGTTTTTTCCTTTACATTCAGCTTTTTATAATCTCAACTCTCCGACAAAGCTTCCATTGTCTAATCAATCTAGCATGCAACGTTATTCCACTAGAGCAAGGCCATGTGTTTCTAAACAATTTATATGATTTCTCAGTCTTTGTCAACACCATCTTCGCAAATTTGAACGAAAAAGGAAGAGCTCCTGGAAAAGCTTTAAAAAGTCAAGACTAGGGCCGGCCTGGTGACGTAGCTGTTAAGTTTGCATGCTCGGCTTCGACAGCACGGGGTTTGCCAGTTCGGATCCTGGGCTCGGACCTAGGCGCCGCTCATCAAGCCATGCTGAGGCGGCTTCCCACACAGAGCAACTGGAAGGATGTATAGCTATGACATACAACTATCTACTGGGGCTTTGGGGAGACCAAAGGAAAAAAGGAGGAAGATCGGCAACAGATGTTAGCTCAGGGTCAATCTTCCTCAAAAAGAAAAAGAAAGAAATTATGCCAGAGTCCAAAAAAATCTTAAAAAAAAGAAAAAGTTAAGACTTTTCTTCATTTTCATTTCCCCAATTCATTTTCATTTTTCATTTCCCCAAAAGAGAGGGTGGAAGGAAAGGAAAAATTGAAGATCTCTTTTTAAATAGGGGGAAGGATCAAAGAATAGAAAAAGAAATCTCTGGCACTTTTTAGGGCCAAAGGCTAAGAGGACTGTCCTCCTCACCTGGGACTCTACTTGATTCCTCTGTCTTCCCAGCTTCACTTCATAGCCAGAGACAAATATGCTACCTCCTCCTCACTAGAAGGCTTAGAACTGATTTTCAGTTCCTTGTATTTATTATCATACGTTATCCTCTGTCACTTTTTTGGACCTCAAGACAGTTAAATCACAGCTTGCCAAAGGAAAAAAATCTGAAAAACCATGTTCTTATATGCATTTCCTTTTGTACAGACTTCCAAGCTGTCAGGTAGTCTGATGATTGAGAAGACTGGTGACTTCCAGAAGACTACAAAGTGACTCTGAGCCAAGAACCCAAGCCTTCTCTCTCCCCGGGTGGGGGAGCTTCCTCATACTGGCTGTATTTTAGCATCATATTTCTTATGTTTCTGTTTCAAGTTTGTGCTATTTATTCCCATTGCCAAGCAAACTAATCCACTGCTTGTTTTTTATTTTATAACTAAAATATTACATCTTAGAAATCAAAATGTCACTCTCAAACAGCCTTTTGATGAAAGACTAGCACCTGAATTACAAGAGTAGGGGCAAACTTCTCAATATCACTTAGTTTTTTCCCTTCTTATATGCTTATTTTCATAATTTAATTACGTCAGCAGGGGCTAAAATAATGTTACCTTAATTACCTGATTCTTTTATGGCTCCTTACATGCAAGAAGCTTAACTTCATGCCCAATCACTTCAAAAACTTTTGAAAGGATGATTTCCATCACCTATTATACACAAGTGTTTGGTGTACACACAAGTAATAACAGTAAACATAAAATAATTTCCATGTGACAAATATCATTGAAATCCAACAAATCCAACATGTGTCTGCTGAAATCTGAGGAGTTATTCAACAACCTCAAACATTTCAGGGATTCATGTCTCCCCCAAGTCACCTACTCAAGTGTCAAAATAGAGAGAGGGGCGACATAAAATTCTCATCTTACAAAAATCAGGTGCTTTTCAGATATAGAGAAGACTGGAGGGAGAGAATACTGGTCCTTGGACATGAGGGCCCAACAAACTATCTAAAGGATGGAAAATAATAATCCTACCCTCTGAGGTAACCAGCAGGAAAAGTTACCTCTAGATAAAAGATTCCCCCTATTCTGCTTTAAACAAAAAATAATTCTAATTTCATTTGGACAGTTGTTGCTGCTATTTGTTGTTTTTGCTAAGCCACCTACATGTGAAATTTAACTACAGAATTTGGATACCTAGACCACTTAAGTCACATGTCCTACTTCAACAAGAAACAATAAGTATTTGATTAAATGCTCTCCAATAAAAAAATACATAAAAGTAAAATGCAATTACCTTTCCAAAGTCACGAACATCAAACAGGTCAAACGCCTCGAAGAGTTCACTCTTTCTCATTCCAAATGTCTCGCAACAGGCGGTGAGGAATGTCCTTATGTTCTTCAAACAGAGAAACTGAGGAAGGGGAAACAGCTATTAGTATATAGTGAAACATTCCGAAAGCCATCCATCCTCTCCCATACCCAAAATGCTATAACAATGACAAGGAAGAATCAACCAGCTTTCGAGGCTGCTGTTCAATTGCTCCTTCAGCAGTATTTATTGAGTACCCACTCTCTCTCAAGCACAGGCGACACAGCTGTGAACAAGGCAGACAAAATTTCTGCTTTCATGAAACTTACCTTCTAATAAGAGAAGACAGACAAAAACAAACTCAGCAACAAAAACAAAGTAAATATTTTTATTCGCATATGGTGCTAAGCGTAATTGATAAAAATAAAGCCAGAAGGAGGCATCAGGATAAAAGATGGTGGGGGTGGGGTGGCAGGAGCTTAAATGGTTAGAGAAGGCGTCAGTGAAAAGAGGACAGATAAGCAGAGATTTGAAGGTGGTGAAGGAGAAAGCCATGCAGAATTACAAAACAGAGTATTCCAGCCTAAACTAGCATCCCATACCAAGGCCCTGAGGCAGAAGTGTCTAAGGAAGGGGCCAATGTGAAGCAGAGTGAGTGACAAGGAGAAAGGTAGAAGGGAGCAAGAAAGGTAATGGGGTCAGATGATGAAGGACCTTGTTGGACAGGCTTTTACTCTGACTGACATGGGACGTCATTGGCAGCCTTGGGGCAGAGAAGAGAGATGATCTGATGTTCTATAAGGGTCTTTCAGGCTGCTGTTTTGAATATAGATTGAAAGGGGCCAGAGTAAGGATAGAGACAAGGAAAACCAGATAGCAGGCTACTGCAATAATCCAGGTGAGACACAACCGTGGGAAAACCAGATGTTACATTTTGACGATGTTAAATTTGAGATGGCTATTAGTCATCCAGTGGGATGCGGGGCAGCAGGCAACTGAATATACAAGTGGAGTCCAGGGTACAGAAGCATAATCCACACATAACTTTGGGAGTCTTTAGAGTATGCAGAACATTTTTAACCATGACATTGTCTCAGATGACTTTGGGAGAAAGCAGAGGAGAAGACCTGGGGCCAGGCTATCTCAGGGGATCAGGAGAAGTGGAGGAGCCCAGAAAAAGGCTGAGAAAGAGTGACCAGTGAGGAAGAACAGGTTTTCCCTGAAGCCAAGTAAACAAAGCGTTCCTAGGCAGGAGTGATCAACTGTGTCAGCTGCTGCTGATGGTCAAATAAGATTTTGACCAAGCGCTGTCCATGGAATCTGGCAGTGTGAAGGTCATGGGTACACCTGACACAAGCAGGTTCTGTGTGGAGGATCGGGGTGAAAGGCTGCCTGCAGCAAGTCCAAGAGACAATGGGAAGAGAGGAAGTGAAGATGGAATATAGACTCGTGAGGAGTTTTGCTGCAAAGCGGATTGAGGATTGAGGAGGTTGTCAGAGAGGTCAAAGAAGGGCCTTTTAAAAACAATAGAAGCTGTTACAACATGTTTCTATTTTGATGGAAATAACTTGATAGAGAGGGGAAAGTTGGTTATGCAAGAGAGAGGGACAGTCACCCAAATGAAGTTGTTGCGTAGGCAAAGCGGAGGCAGATCTGGTGCTCAAGTGGAGAAGGTGACCTTCAAGAAGAGCATGCTCAGCTCAACAACACTAACAGGAGGGACAAGAGGGAAGGAAAACACTAATGACAACCTGAAAAACCAACAGAACGTACTTTCAGTATCTAAAGGACTCAGATCCACCTAAGCAAAGTACACACATATCCCGAAAGTGAATTCTTTTTGGAAATGGCACACATAAAAATAAAATTATTAACCTCCAAGAACTGAGAGACCTATTAGCTAATTATTGCATCTTTGCTTTCTTTTTTTAAGCACTGTCAATGTTTTATTTTGTTGTGTCTTTCATCTTGGTTTGTTTTTTAATTTGCAGAAAGCATATTTCACCTCCTCTACATTTGAAACAATCAGATTTTTCATGGGCTTAACTCAGATGTAGTTTTAGCCTTTACAGGAATCCTTCTCAGAGGCTTAAATATTTCAGGAGGGGTTAAAACCACAGGGGAAGCATCATAAACCCTTTGATGCACACAGGCAGCAGCCAATGGGCACATGCAGGCACTGCTTTCACTTTAAAAAATTCATAAGAGACCTTTACGATACAGAATCACTCCGCATGTAACTCTTCTACATAGAATTGCTTATTTACAGATTAAAAGCCTTGCATTCTGCCAAGATAGACAATAATTACTCTCTTGAGGATTATGCAACTGCTCTCTTGCAATATTTTTTACATAATTAAGTGTCCAACTCATAGCTCACCAAGGAACAAAGCATAATTGCACATGCCACCCTCTGAAGATTTCTCACCAAACTCAAATTTTCCCCTTGTGTAGGAAAAACTACCGCAGACTTCCACTCCAGCGCTTTGATCATTAATTCAGAAAAGTATTATTATTGAAAGTTAAAAAAAAATATGAAATGCGGTCATTATTGCATGCATACAAGAGAAGATTTAAAAACAGGCCTTCCCTTTACTTCTGGAACCAATCTTAACCTTATTTGCCCCTTAACTGGTTCAATTCTATTAAATTCCACAAATATTTACTGGATTTAAAAAAGGTCACTGGTATGCTCTCGCTTTTCCAGGCAATCCTCAAATTTCGTCACCCCTTTATTTATGTATTTTTTTCAACAGTTTTTGAATGCCTACAGTGTTCCGGACACTGGAAATGCTAAAAATGAATAAGACAAGGCTCTACACCAAGCTTCTCTATTAATCTTATCTGGAGCTTTTCACAGTCATCCAAAATGTGGCTAATAACAGTAGGATCATGCTTCACTTGATGCTTATGGGTGTCCGGCTCTCTGCAAGTACAGAACAGAGTTGAGGGATAAAGGACGGGGGCCTTAATGCCATTGTAGGAGCCCTGGACAGAGCTGGGCCTCACAGCCTGCCTGCCCACCCCAAGACTTCTGCTTTGTTTTCATCATGTTGAACTTTTCCTTTTTCCAGTTTATTTTTAAAAATTTCAAACCAAAAGAAAAGTTGAAAGAATAGTACAACGAACACTCCACTTACTCAACAACTGTAACATACTAGCTATGCTTCTGTGTGCCAATCCTTTCCCTATTTATGGATAAAATTCATTTTGCTGAAGTATTTGGAAGTTGCAGACATCATAATACTTCACTCATAACTAACTCAGCATGCATTTCCTAGGAATAAGGATATTTTCCTACATACCCATAATACTGTTATCACGCCTAAGAAAATTAATAATTTCTTACTATCTAATATCCATTCCATATTCAAAGTTCCTCAATTCCCCACTCAGTGTCTTGTTATATTATTCCACGCCCCCCACCCGCATCTAGAATCCAATTAAGTTTTACCCACTGCATTTGGTTGCTTTGTCTTTGCAGTATCTTTTATCCTCCTGCTTTTTTTTTTAATGACATTAACTTTTTGAAGAGTTCAGACTAGGTGTCTTACAGAATGTCCCACATTTTGCATTTGTCTGATTGTGTCCTCATGACACCATAAACCTGTTCCTCCATCACTTGCATTTCCTGTGAACCAAAAGCTAAGTCTAGATTCGAGTTAAACAGTTTTGGCAAAAATACTTCATACTGTGAACTTGATATTTCATCACATCAGAAGACACAAAACGTTAGGTTATCCCATTATTATCATGCTAAACTTGCTCACTTGATTAAGATGGTTACTGTCACATCTCTCTATTGTAAAGGTACATGTCCCCCTTCTATATCAGTAAAAAACTTGGGGGTAATAATTTGGTACCATGTGGCTATCCTATTTCCCAATAATTTTTCACCATGGATTTAGCATTCAGTGATAATCCTTGCTTCAATTATTCCATATGGGACTGCAAAATAGTGATTTTTCTAATTCTATCATTCTTTCCACATTTATTAACTGGTATTCTTACCTAAAAAAGAGTTTCCCCTGCCCTTTCTCCCCCTCACCATTTTTTTTTTTTGTTTTTGCTTGTGTAATAATCAATTGCCATCATTATTCTTTTTGATGTTCATAATGTCCCAAATTTGTCTACTGGGGGTCCCTTCAAACTGGTTTATGTGCCCTTTTGACATGACTCCATTTTCTTCATTTTTTTATATCAAGTTGTTCCAGGCCCACCTCATATTTTCTCTGCTCTAGTTCTGGAATCAGCCATTTCACCAAGCAGATCTGTTTCCATTCCTACTGTAAATGGTAGTTAGAAACCCAACTCTGAGCACTGGGCTGCTCGTAGATTACATGGGCCAATTACACCAAATAGACCAACAACCCCACCTTTTGCTTAAGCAATCCATCACTTGCAACAGAAAGAGTTAATGTAAACAAGATTGGCCTAACTGATCTCCAATGCATCTCTCAGTTAATTCTATAATTTTCTTTGTGGAATGCATAATAATCAACTCTTCTCTCACTCTGTTAAGAAAAAGGAAACAAGTTCACTGAAGACAACTGATGAACATGAGTTTGTTTTATGCCTAGAGATGTGACTGTGTTTTGACACAATATTATTAGTTTAAGTTTTTCCTCCGTCTGTAAATTCCTTGAGATTAGAAGCCATCTGATAGCCCTTTGTATTACCTGCAGCAACTTAAAACATTCTTCTTCTAGAGATGGTTTATGATGCACAAGGACAAATACATCTCATTATTTCATAACTATACCTGATGTTTGAAAAATTATTCAACTTTGCTAAATCATCTAGTTTATTTACATGAGATAACTTTAGGATTTGTTAGAATTTAGGATTAGGATTTCAGGAATCAGAATAAATAACTTTATGATTTTTTAAATATTAAATGTATCCCTACAAAATAGTTATCAAAATTAAGGATACACAAAAGGTCTAAATAGCATTTTCTCATTTAACAAATATTAATGAGGTGCCTGTTATGTACTAGGCATTATAAAACATGCCCCCAATTAATATTGATGTATTCATTTATTAAACACATGTTAACTGAATGAAACTGCCAATCACTGGTATTTAAAAAAAAAGCAAACATGACCCAAACCCTGTCCTCAAAAGGAATATTCTAGTCAAGCAGAGTATACAGACAAATGAATGCACAGTTACACAATAGCATGGCAACTGCTATGAAGAAGGCATTCAAGGTTCTTTGGGAGTCCTGGAGCATGAGAGACACTTATTTCTGGAATAAGTGATAGATGAGATGAGACCTGAAAGATGAGTGGGAGTCAGCCAGAAGAGGAGGACTGGCTGATGTTCAGGGAGGGAAAGGAAATTGTCAGACTCGGGGTAGAAGGGTGTTCCAAGTAAAGAGCACAGCGTGCGCATGAGCACAAGACAAGGCATGGACTACTGGGGGCAGTGGAAGCGGTTCAGAACAGACACAACACTCTGCAGCTGAGCGGTGAGAACAGGTCTGGACAGGGGAGGTGGGACTTACACAGCAAGCCAAAGGGATCTGGGCTTTACCCTAGAAGACGTGGTGAGGTTAAAGAGTTTTAAATAAGAGAGTGGAATACTCAGCTTTGCATTTTATAACTATTGTTATAGTAATTTAAGTGCTTACTGTGTACCAAGCTCTACGCTAAATGTTTATGTTATTTAATCCTCATAACAACTCAATTAGGAAAGTTTTAAGTTTTTTCTTTTATATATACTGAAGCTTAGATGTTTACCCAAGTTGATATAACTGCATTTGCCAAAGTAATGGAGTCATGATTCGAATCCAGCCATTCTGGCTACAGAGCCCATATCCTTAACTACTACGTTATACTAGCTGCATTTTGCAGTTTGCAGAATTAAATGTTTTCCTTTTCTCTTTATTAGGTAGATAATTTGGGGTAGGTAGGCAAGACAAGGACAATTAGGATGCTGTCATATTTATTTAATGGAAAAATTATGGTGTTTTGACTAAGATGGTAGAAGGAGGAATGGAGAGAACTCTAAGAGGCAATACGGAAAGGAAATACCTGGTAATTGACAGAATATGATGTATGGAGTGGGGGGAGTGGGAGAGAAAAGAGAAGAATTAAGAATTACAGCCATGGCTGTCTTGGGCACTGCATGGACAGTAGGGGCATCCACTGACAATGGTAACTTAGCAAGTAGGGGGACAGGCTGTGTGAAAAGAAAACACAGATTGAGTCAATTAACTCATCTTCACATATGGAAAGTCCCACTAATGAGATGCTGCCTAACCTCTCTCCCAGGTATATCCAGTGACAAGTGACATATTCTAATAACACAGCCACCAGTCCTCAACCACCATGCTCATCCTCTCGGCCTCTTCAGAAATACATTAACAGCTTGCTTATTTATTACAAGTTAAAGAATTAAAATGGTAAAAAAGCACTCCACAAAGGTGCAAATAACCTTCAAAGAAGAAAGTTAACATCATCAACATCTAAGACAGCGTAAAATTATACATCAGGCCACAGTTCTCTAGGTCTCATAACCAGATAGCTATCACAACAGACGAAACTAAGTGGCTTTTCAAGGTGCAGCCTCCGTGTTACCACTTCAATACTGATGTTACAGAAAGGAAACATTTAAAGGTCAGACTGCTCAAGTTTACTATAAAACTCCGAAAGAATCTCTCTTTTCCCTCTACTCCTTTTATAAAGTGTATGGTTTCCTTTTATAAAGTGTATGGTCTCCTTTTTCTCCATGTCTATAAGAGTCATTTTGACTATTCTCAACGATATGAATGCAAACAGGATCGCTTCCCTTTTTTTATTTAAAAGAATCAACATTTACTTCTCTAAAATTGTTAGCAATAATGGACTAGTTGTGTTAACTGAGGCTACATAACAGGAAAAACCTCCACAGCTTATTGTGAAATGAGTTACTTCAATCTCAACTGAGAAATGATATCTCACGGGAAGGTCGACGATTTCTAACACAGCTTCTCAACCATGCAGACTTGCTGACATACTGCAATTTTCATAAGGACCTATACCAACAGCCAGGCAGTCTGATGAAGAAAATAGTTCTCAGGGTCTCATTTCTTGGTAGGACACTTATTATCGCTTGAAGGAGAGACTCTGAATTTGAGAGTTTGGCATCATCCGAATTATCAGTGGCCGTTAATAGGCTGATTGACAGTTTTATTTATTTATTGTGTGTGTGTGTGTGTGCGTGTGTGTGTGTGTGTGAGGAAGATCAGCCCTGAGCTAACATCTGCCAATCCTCCTCTTTTCTGCTAAGGAAGACTGGCCCTGGACTAACATCCATGCCCATCTTCCTCTACGTTATATGGGACGCCGCCACAGCATGGCTTAACAAGCGGTGCGTCAGTGCGTGCCCAGGATCCGAATCGGCGAACCCTGGGCTGCCGTAGCAGAGCGCGCCTGCACTTAACTGCCAGCCCCTGATTAACAGTTTTAAAAGGCACAGAAGAGACCATGATGAAGCCCATTTACAAATATTAAAGTACAAGAAGAGTTTTCTTTCTTGGTTGAGCCAGAGCTTAGACTTTATCAAATCTCTCCCTAGTACCCCTGTCATTCTAACTCCTCCTCTATCCCTCTCCAAAGGGCTCAAAATCATCCTTTGTAGAACTAGTAGGCAGGAAGACATGGAAGGGAAATACTAATAAATCAAATTTCCCCCTTACTAGGGTTTTCTATTTGTGTCCCTTTCACCATAGCTTCCCTTCTCTCCCTCTACATTTGTCTTTTAAAATTAGGTGAGCTAAATCTTACGACTTTTAGAAACTTAAAAAGAAAGGAAATAAAAGAAGAATGATTTTTATTTGTATGGAGACTTCATTTGCCCTTTTCCCTTGTGAGTCTGTGGGTCCCAATGGAAGGGGCATTGTTCTATGAAGAAATCACACCTACAGATGCCTTCTGAATAATTATAAAATAAGTATGCTGCACTTAGCATCAGTTCAGGACAGCACAATATCTTCAAATTATTTTCCTCTTGATCCTATTATTATAAATAAATGAAGACTCTAAAGACACTCATGAAAGCAAGCCAGAAATGAAGGAGGGTTGTATCTTAGCTCTAATTTTGCACTCAAATCACTAAACCAAAACTCCCCTATTTTCAGTCAACTAAAAGCCAATATTTCCATTTTGACTATTGTCCAGGCTGCGACTCATTTTTAACAGATAAAATTTTTTTACTTAATCAAAAATATAGTAATTTAATAATATTTAAAGTTATAGCCTTTTTTTTTCCATTTTTCTTCAATGATAAAGTATTTTTATGGGTTATATGTAACTTTATTGAAACAATTAAGCACATAAATGTGGGGCAAAGTTGTAAAAACACACGCATCCCGTACACTCTAGCACCTGGCTCACACCTGTGATAATGTCTTTTTTTTTTTAACAGTTTTATTTATTTATTTCTTTATTATTTGTGTGTGTGCATGTGAGGAAGATCAGCCCTGAGCTAACATCCATGCTAATCCTTCTCTTTTTGCTGAGGAAGACCGGCTCTGAGCTAACATCTATTGTCAATCCTCCTCCTTTTTTTTTTCCCCCAAAGCCCCAGTAGATAGTTGTATGTCAACTATAGTTGCACATCCTTCTAGTTGCTGTATGTGGGACGCTGCCTCAGCATGGCCGGAGAAGTGGTGGTCGGTGCGCGCTCAGGATCCGAACCCGGGCCGCCAGTAGCGGAGCGCGCGCACTTAACTGCTAAGCCACGGGGCCAGCCCCTATAATAACGTCTTGACTATACATTTTTCAGAGTAGAGACTATGTTTATTTCATCTCTATATCCCCACAGCTTTCATAACCGACACATATTTGAATAAATTGATCAATGAATGATGACACAGTTTATCTGGATAAAAAAATAAACAGCAACCTTTCCTTGACAGCCAGGGAACTCATAGTGAAATTTTACATTAAATTGTCATTGTATCTTCTTACTTATATGTTAGTTATCAATATGTCTTTCTTTATTAAATTACCTCAAAAACTTTTTTAGAAGTTGGCGATGTTAATAATAATAAATAAAATAAAGATTTTAGGGGAGAAAAAGGGAAAAGAAAGGAGGAGGATTAGCAATAGATGTTAGCTCAGGGCCGGTCTTCCTCAGCAAAAAGAGGAGGATTGGCAGGGATGTTAGTTCAGGGCTGATCTTCCTCACAAAAAATAAATAAATAAATAAATAAAGATTCTAAATTATTAAGCAGTTATGTTCATAAGCATCATCTCTAGTCTGGGTTGTCAGCCTCTGGTGTGTACTCAATGATGGCCCGGTAACTGATTGTCAGGGTCCCTGGCCAGCTGTCACCATAACACACACACACATAAGCCCTCTGCTGCTTTCAACAGCTTTTGTCTTCATGAGAGGGAGCACTGTACCCCTCTCCCTTGGCAGGAACTTACACCCTCAGTTTGAAGGGTATCTGTCAACCTCGGCATTAGCCCCTGGACACAAAAAAAGAAAAGGTTAACAAACAGCATCTTTAATCCTCCTTATGTGTTTCTAGTCTTTGCACTGAAAAACTGAATGCCTGGGAAGTACAAAGGTCAAAATTAGCCTGAAACATCTGTTTTACTAAGTTTATTAACCTGCTAATAAAAGCAATACATGCCACTGCCTTTAACGACAAAAAGTAACACTCAACCATACTGTTAGCCGGAACACAACTAGACTGAAGCACACTAAAGATGGCCCAATCTACATTCCAGAGAAGATTTCCTATTACAGGTACAGAAAAACAGGCACTTATGCAGTAGCTAAAAGTCAGGATTTTGATATTGGTGGGAGTAGTAACAGCATGGCAATAGCAGCAGTGATAGTAATAATAAGAGTAGAATGAAGCAGTGGTAGTAGTCAGAGGGGCAGTGATGGCAGTATCAGCTGCTAATGTGAACATGGGGGTGAAAATCAGTCTCTCACATGCCCATCTAGTGTGAAATGGACTGCCCTCCCAAGGCAGAGGATCCTCAGAACAGCACACCAGCCTCGAGAACCACCCCCTGAGAAGCAGGGAGTGAGAATCACCACTATCGTGTTACCCCAGAAGGAGGGGAGCTGTGGTGGTCCCTCGCTAGAGACAACACGCAGAGTAAGGAAGAAGCTTGTGGTGACACAAATCTATGTTGCTTTAGAGATGAGTCTTACAAATCCATTAATCCAGAGAACTAAAACAAAACTTAAGTGTGTTTGAGTCTGATCTAAAAGGAAGAGAGCTGTATGCAAACGAAAACAAGGAGGTCTGACTGCAAGTGACCCACCTCAGGCACCTCCCGTTCCCACAAAGAGCCACCTGAGGAGGCAGCCACAGAACTCCTCAGACTTCCTGAAGCACAGCTGAGGAGTCCCCATCCTCTCCATCTTTACTGCTTAGCCCACCATTGCCTACCCGCCACCCCTTCCACCTCACCGCATGGTACAGCCCAGCAGGACTTGAGTGGCAGGAGATACAAAAGGGAAGTAAAGAATGGAGGGGCAAGTCAAGCCTGAGTCTCTCCCTCCTCATTTAATTGGCCCTGAATCTATGGAATAGGTACTATTATAATTCCCATGTATAGATGAGGCAACTGAGGCACAGAGAGGTAAAGTAACTGGCCCTATGTCAAATGGCCAGTAAATGGGGGAGCAAAGTTTCAAAGCCAGGCTGTTGCTCCAAGGGCCATGCCTTTAACAACGATGACATTCTGTCTCCTGTGTGGAGACACTGCCTAAGCCAGGGAGCTGGGAGTCACAGGGCCTGCCCTCTAGGGGATGAGAGTCTTGTGAGGGAGAGAAACAAACAACAGAGACAGCATTTCAATTCCAGTGTGACAAGTAGAGAGGCAAGCACTGGGTTTAGTGAGAGCACAAAGGAAGCTCTCCGTCTGATGAAGGGGGTAGGTTGAGATTCATTCCTCCAAGGAAGTGGCTGAACTCAGCGTCCGAGGATGAACAAAAGGTCCTGAGAAATGGTAGGGGGAGAAGCAAAGGCCTGGCCTTTTGGAGGAAATGCAGTAATTCACGCCTCTGCAGCGAATGCAGGCAAGAGCCACAGGAGATGAATGAGGCTGGAAAAGTAGGCAGGGGCCGGATCCCAACTGGAACTCAGAATTCATTTCTCCAAAAGGACAAGGCAATGCCTCATAATAATGTTTATGACTCTACAAACATCAGTGAGTGTAAACGTGTATGTCCTAGGTCTGGCACTAAGCACTTTCCATGCAATATCTCAGTTAATGCACATAACAACCCTATGAGGAAGACTCTATTATTCCATTCTATACACGGGGAATTGAGACACAGTAAATAACCCAAGGTCATGGTAGCAAAGAACTAGTAGAGCCAAACCCGAGCCCTGCCAGCACTCTTCCCCACCATGCTACTCTGCCTGCATGGGGGAGGGGGGAGGGTCGACAACAGGGTTAGGACCAAACAGCAGGCACCTGTGGCTTAAACAGACTTGGCATCTGCCCTAAGAAAAGCCTGGAGAACACCACTCCTCCGGAAAACATATTACAGCCAACTTCAATTGTTGCAGCAAAGTTCAGGACTTCCTTTATTCTCCTTTGCCCACCAAGGTTTAAGAAATCTAAGAGGATAACTGAGCTAAGATGGGTTCCCCACCCTTCAGTCCCCCCAAACACATCCCAGAGATGTGTCACTGCACTGCACCAGTATTTAGGATAAACTAACAAACACTTCAAAAAACAAAAACAAACCTGTACTTGGGAAAAACTTTAAAAATGAGGATTTTTAAGAAATATAACAAAAACACACCTGGAAGCATTACATTAACACATGTTCTACCAACTATATTTTTTCTATTCAAAGGCAAAAAAAATAAGGAAAGTACAATTTGCTTTCCTTAAATACAAGCTAGTTAAACTAGAAATAGATGGTATGTTTGTCAGTGCTTTTTCACAAGTCAAAGAACACTCTTCTCAGAGGTTTACCCACAACCCAAGGCTCTGGGACAATTCACACCTTGGCGTGGACACTCTTCAGTCTGGAGGCTCCACAAACCCCATCAGTGAGCAGCAACAGAGGGTGACTGCAGCCCATTACTCAGGCAGCATACTTGAGGAAAGCTCTGGGAAGCCAGCTTTGATCTGAATGGGTTCCACCATGGACTGAATTGAGCACTTTTTTCCGGCTGTAGTGACCTACCAAGCGAATGTTATTAAAAACAGCAATATCAAGAACATTTAGTCTGGTTTTAAATTATTGTATCAGGACTGTATTAAATATTCCAATAATTGTTCTTTGGGATAGAAATGTGCCCCCAATACATAAAATCAGCAATTATTCATTCTGACTTTTTATGGATATTCTAGGAAATCTAAAATCTAATATTCTGTCTTTCTATCTCCATAAATGCCCCCCAAATCCCCATATCAAAACACCCAAACTACATCTCTCATATGGCCTTTCATGCTCAGAAAAACTTTTAAATATTTTGCCAGCCTTATGTCTTAATTTTCAGTTCAAAACCTTGTTCATGTCAAGCCAGGGCCAGTACGAGATCCCAGCCCACGCACCAAAGTCACCCACTGCTCAGATGCTTGGGTCTCTCTCATGTCTCATGACCTTGACTTTGTTTGACCTTCTTACCAAGACTATATATGTATTAATTTTTCTGAAACACCTTTAATCTTTCCAGTTCATTTTCTGCTTTGTCTTTTTTTGTGTGTGACGAAGTGGGAAAACTACATTGTTAAATTTGGAATAATTATTAATTTTATAAAATACCAGATTATCTGGGCTCCAGCCAGTCTGTTATCCTGGTTCTATCTCAAAATTTTTGGAGGTTATTTTGTAAAATATCCTTAGGATTATACTTAAGAATAGCTATGTTAATTCTTGTATATAAAGTAAAATGAATGATTAATGGCTGCTTTATAATCTTGAAAACATTATTACATTTACTGGCACAATAAAATAATACAGAGAACATTGTTATTAACCATATACTGTGACATTTTTATTGAAAGAGGTAATCTATAACACAGCTAAGAATGAAGCATATACATTTCCCCAAGTAATTTCAACTTCAGGGGAAAAAAATGCATTTTAGAGAAAAAACTTTTCTCTAAAATTAACCAACAAAAAATGTTTTAACTGCATGCAGATCAGCAGAATACTTAACTCTAGACTAAGCAACATCCCTTCCCCTCTTCCTTCTCTCACCTACAAAGGAGAATATCACTTTATTTCTTAACGCCTTTCAGCAGGCTTCTTCTACACACTGAATAACTTTGAGCAAATTTAAATAACTGAATAACTTTGGAAAAAAATTTTTCTCATACAGATCAGTCATTGTTTTCCTGTGCCAAATTACATTCTATTTTCCGCCCACATTTCTACCCTCTCTTATTGTTATTCTATCTGCACCCACACCCCTCCCAATTTAGCATCATCTCCAAATTTTATGCAAATTATACTTATCACTTTTGATTTTATCACCTGAGAGAGACAATTCTTTATGATTTATGCTCCAGGTTTTAGCTCTGCCTGCTATCTCACAATTTATTTTATTAAAATAAAGTTGCAGTTTTTTCTAAGTTACATAGGATTTGCACTAAAATCACTATATTAACAAGAACTGAACTATAGCTCATATTTTTATCTATCATATATATTATCTGTATATTTATACATACACATGCATGCACACAATTTTTTTCTTAATAAATATCACTACTTCTATATATTTCCTTCTGGAAATATTAACCAAGTAGAATACTTAACCAGGTAGAAATACATCCTAATTAAAAGAAAGCACTCCTTAGCCTTCTTTTTCCCATCTTTTTCTTAGCCTTCCAATCAACTCTGCCATCTCTAAATCCAGGAGATTTGTACTCTGTTTAGAAAACCTGTTCAATAATCATCAATACCTCTCACCACATTATCACCACACCTGTCTTGAGCTCACTACCAAATTAACAATGTTTTATTTCCAGTGTTTATTTTCCAGGTAATGGAAAAATCTAAAAAGAAAAAATAAATGGATTAACCCAAGTTCTGTGAATTCCACAGCCAGATATCTGTAGTCTTCCTTCTTTAAGTCCAATCTCCTGGTGAACTTAATTCCAATGAATTAAATGTTTTATTCTTCTTTATCCCCAATCGTCTAATACCTTCACTTCCACAGTCTCCAAATCTGCACCCAACTTAGCCATTTTTTCACCAAAAATTGAAGATACTTCAGATCATACAATTTCTTAAACAGACTGTACTAGATCATTCTAGAACTATCTTCTCCATGTAAATAATGACACGCTGTTTCTTCAGCAGTAGTTATCTACTGCCACTCTCGTCCCATAAAGCAGACGTGGAGTAGGTTTTTGTGGGGTTTCTAATTTTGTTTTTTATCCAACACCGATTAAAATGCTGTGTTATGTGATTTTTAAACAATAATTTGCAAATGTAATTCCCTCTGCCTAGAATGGCATTTCTGCAGGAAGACCATTGTCTTGATTTACCATGGACAGTCTTTGTTTAAGATCTGTTGTCCTACTGCAATCGTTGATAGTCTCTCTTTTATTAAAAAAAAATTTCTTGTTTTGACAATAAATTACATAGTCATTCTTCCTTTCTTCTTTCTCTCCCTAGAATATTCCTCATCTTTCACAACACCAAATCGAATTACACTTCTGTGTTAAGCCATCCTTGATAACTCCAGGTAGAGCTGGTCATTCTCTCCTCTCAGAGGTTTTAATCACTTTAATCATATATCATTATAAAATGTACCAAATTTTATAGTACCAGAATTTTTCATTCATTGTTATATCCTGAACATAGCCTAACACAGGGCAAGTACTATATATATATATATATATATATATATATATATATATATATATATATATATATATATATATATACATTTACAGTCATGTGTCACTTAACGACAGGGATAGGTTCTGAGAAATGGGTTGTTAGGCAGTTTCATCCTCATGCAAATATCACAGAGCATACTTACACAAACCTAGATGGTATAGCCTGCTACACATCTAGGCTATATGGTACTTATGGGACCACCGTTGTATATGCATGTATATGACTGAAATGTCGTTATGCGGCACATAACTGTATACACATATATACACACACACACACGCACACACACAAAACATACTGAATATATAGGGGAATAAGAACTAGGAACAAAAGACCTGGATGCAAATCCTGGCTCTGCCATCAAGAACTGTGTGGTTGTAAGGAAGTAATTCAGTATAGTGCTTAAGAATGGATTCAGGGGTCAGACAGGCCTGCACTCAAAACACCCACCCACTGGCTAAGTGAACTTAGGAAGTTTACTTGACTTCTAAGCCCCAAACTATAAAATGTAGATAATTCTACCTTCTTCCATAGAACAGTACTCAGTCTACTGAAATTATGTCTGTCAAGCATAATTTTAGTAAGCAGCAAGTGTTCACTACATATTGGTATTTATTATAAAGTGATATATCAATGAAATAAAATATATTCCCAATTTTATACGACTAATATGTCATAATAGAATACCACTGTTAGCAGAACTGTCATTATTAGGCAATCATTTAACCCCTGTGAGTCTTTATAAATGGTTTCTCCATTTCTAAAACGGGGATAATCATATTTCCCTAACAGGTCTGTTGTATTAGGTGAGATAATCTACAAGACATCTAAGTTTCATTAATTCGTCTCATTCATTAAGCACTGACTGAGTGCCCATTAACTGCTAGGCACCTTGTTAAGCACAGGCTGATTCCAAAGATACTAGGGCTGATACAAGGATAGATGCCAAAGATACAAGAGAAGATAGACAAGCCCCTTCTCTCAAGAAGTTCACAGTCCAAGGATCAGCATACAACCTTAAGAACTTGTGGAAATGTAAGCATCATTACTATTCTCTTCACTCTCCTGTAAACTTCCTTTCTCTGACTTTTCTGGTTCTTTTCTTTTCCTTCAACTTCCTCCTACTATCTGAATCTAGGCTATATTTAAAATATTACTGACCTTATATAAGAAAAAAAAAGATAAAAAGTGAGTTATGGAGGGGATAGACTACTATATATCTATATATAAAGACTGCAATAAATGCACTAAATTAATATGCACTCATTAAAAATTATAGACATCCAGAGGCCAGGCCAATGGCATAGTGGTTAAGTTCGTGCACTCCACTTCAGTGCGGAGTTCCCAGGTTTGGATCCTGGGCACAGACCAACACACCACTTGTCAAGCTATGCTGTGGTGGCAACCCATATAAAGTAGAGGTGGATGGGCATGGATGTTAGCCCAGGGCTAACATCCTCAGGGCTAATCTTCCTCAGCAAAAAAAAAGAGGAAGATTGGCAATGGATGTTAAATCAGGGCTAATCTTCCTCACACACACAAAAATATATATATATAGGCATCCTATGAAATTATTTTGTGATTAAATATTTTTCCTTGAACTTCTGCAAATCAAGTATTGGTCTTGCTCATGTCATACTCCCTGCTCTCGAGTCTGAAGAAGACAAAGATAACTTTTTCTTGGCCTAGATTTTCCCCCAATCCTATACCCATTTTACTCTTTTTTCCAGCTTTATTGAGATATATTGACATATAACATTGTAAAAGTTTTAAGGTATACAACATGTCGACTTAACTCACTTACATATTGCAAAATGATTACCATCAGATCGTTAGCTAACACTTCCATCACATCACATAATTTCAATTTCTTTTTTGTCCAACATCCATTTTAAATGTTAGCATTAGTGTTTCGATGTTAGCTTTACTTGTCTCTTTCCCATGTACTCACCTATATTGGGTTTAGGACTAGGCTAAGTGCTGCCTAGCCTCTAGTGGCTAATATAAAGAATCTTCCAGATGATTCTGAATGGAAACAACCAGAATAGTTCTACCAAAACCAGGAAGTACAAAAATAAAAAATGTATTCATAGTAAAAAATTTGGTCAAGTTGCTAAAGCCCAAGTGTCACCCTACAAAGAAAATAATACTCAGGAGTCAGATGTTCACACCGTCAGTTATTCTGTCACTGACCATTTTCATTTCTAGCATTACAATTTTATTTTGGGACTATTTTGTAAGAATCCATAAAAACATTTAAAATGATTTTCTATTAATATTTTTCTAGACTAAATTTTAAATATTTACTTCTTTTTAAAGTTTGATTTTTATACGTCTAGGAAAATACCTTTCCCAGGAGTACTCATCTCAGGGCAAAAGAGTGTTTGCTTAAAAGTAATCTACTTCTGCAGAGCCCATGTGTTCTTCTGAGCAAGGTTATCTGGAACCTATTTTTAAAAGATTAAGCGCCAAATATGGCATTGTTCTTACCATATCCAACATTTTTCCTAAGTAGGCTGCTATATTCATTAATATCCCCACAAAATAACAAAACTACACAAGATAAATGTCAAGGCCGCCTCCACGCAAGAACAGCACATCATGATTTACCATGAGCACATCGGGTGCTGTAAAGGAAGTCTCCTAGCAGGTGAAGGTAAGTCGTATCAAAGCCAGTCAAAGCGCCCGTAGCTGCAACAGTTTAATGGCTGCCACTGCCATCCTTCAAAAGCATTCTTGTAAATAGTTAAATTATTTTCCATAACAGACTAGAGATGGACATTCCTTAGCATTTCAGGCACGAACATTTGCTAAAGCCCATATTCCAAACAAATGGTATATTAAATGCTTATTCCTTTAAAGTAAATTTTCACACATGGATAACTCTGAGGAAAAATCTCATTCAGTAGTTCTCACTGCATAGAGTAAATGTGAAAACTAGATAAAAACGCAATTTTCAGTACTCAAAGAAGAAAAGGGAGAAGGAGAAAAAATACAAATTTAAAGTGGCACCAATTTATCGTTAAGTAAAACGTCCACTTATGACAGATTTTTTTCCTGACTGTGGAAAATTTCAGCACAAGTTCTTGATATCCCAATTAAAATCAACTAAAATCTCATTATAAGCAAAATAATACAAATCTTATTATACTAGACATTTCATTATGATGAAATTAAGTGTTTGGAAAAACAAAATGATTCCTATATCTTACCAGGCAGCCCACAAGGAAAAAGGGAGGGGAGTCAGGAGAGAGAAAAAGAGGGAAAATCTGGTTATGTTACTCTCTATAATTAAAAATTAAGGACAATAAATGCTTTCCTAGTAATTGTTATTTTTTTAACGGCAGATGTCAAATGCTACAGTATTTTACCTGAAACAGTCACTGAAAGACATCTTAAATTTCACACTATTTGCTCACGAGTTAATACAATTATCAAATGTACCTTCTCACACATTTTCCCCACAGAGGTACCCCTAATGGCAGAGGAGAATAAACTCATTTCTCTGGTGTTCTGGTTGCCTGAAGCTGCCCAGCCCACCACACACCCAGAATTTCTTTATCATATGGAAATTTTGCCTTCTAGCCCAGTAGATAGTCATGTGTAATACAAAACGTGTTGTCAATTATTTACCATCGATTCAAGCCCTTCTCCCCTCCACTGTCCAAACCTCCCATAAAGTCTGCTACCAACCCAAGTGCTTAGTGAGAGGATCCGGGGAGTGAGGAGAAATCAAGAGGAAGGCCCTGAGTTGTCCCAGTCAGTTTGAGATCTAGAGAAAAAAAGAGCTCTGGGGAGGCAGGGAAGCAGGAGCTAGAAGTGGGGCCACAGTGACTGCGAGAACTTAAGCCCCAAGCCTGCAGAGACTTCTTAGAGAAGGCACTGGACTCCTACCCACAGGACATGAGATGGCAGCTAAAACCAACCTGATTTCCTCAAAGGCAAAGAGAACCATAACTAATATTCGGATTCTACTTATAGTCATTTGTCACTTTACAACGGGGATGTGTTCTGAGAAATGCATCGTTAGGCGATTTCTTCATCGTGTGAACATCACAGAGTATACTTACACAAACCTAGATGGTATAGCCTGCTACACACCTAGGCTATATGGTACTGATCTTATGGGAACACCATCGTATATGCAGTCTGTCATTGACCAAACCATTGTTACACAGCGCAAGACTGCATTGTACTTACAAAAGTGTTCCTTCATATCATTTGTCATCTGCTGCAGTAAAAATAATGCAAGAATTTAAATAATAATAATAATTAGTAGCAGTAACGTTTATACAGGTCTTACTATGTGGTAGGCACCATTCTAAGCATAAATGTGGGCATACATACGCATACACACACACACGCAGTGGGTGCGCCCTTTCAATCCTCACAAAAATCCTTGAGGTTGCTATCCCCATTTTACAGATGACAAAGCAGAGATAGAGAAAGGTCAAACTCTTGCCCAAGATCATATAGCCAATAAGAGGAGGAGCAGGAATTCAAACTGAGGGAGGTTGGCTTCATAGTTACTACTCTAACCACCACTTTTAGATATTCTAATGACACAGGAAAGAAAATTCTAGGTGATCGGCTACTTCATTGATTTCTGGACACTTCTGAAAGATTTATAATAAACAAAAGAGAGTAACATTATTTACATTTTATTAAATAACAATCCCACTCTAACCATATGTCTTTCTTATTCAGAAATCAATTACATAGAGATTTTGCATACTTTTGTACAACTTAAATTTTATATCTAGTAAACATGAATCACACAGAAATATAAAAATGCTTTATTGCTATTGTGCACATGAAGTTCTTGGCGATTTACTCATGAAGCGATTCGGCAGTAACACCAGGGAACCACTGTCACACAGAGGGATGTTTAGTGAGGTGATACGAGAAATGTCATGCATCTGCCCCAATGGGGATCCTTTTTCACCTTGGACTCCACGTGGGAAGCGACTCTCCCGACTAGAGGAGGTGCCACACACTCCCCCCACGGCCCCAGCATGTGCAAGACTATGATTCCACCAGGACAACACAGACACATAACGTGCAACTCAAGGGATCAGAGAGCTGCAGAGCCACAGAGACATTTCTGTAAAATATTAGTAGGCAACGTGCATTTGGTAGAACACTCCGGACATAAATCAAGCGTTAAAAAGAAATCAATTGATAAAGCTCTCCACTTAGAGACTTAGACTTCACTTGAGCGAGTCCTTAAGAACCCGTCTTTGGAAAAAGACAAGCAAGCAGAGCGCCCCCAACCTCTCTCCCACTCAAGAATTATCCATTTTCCAATATCGTCGGGATCACCATTGTCCTCATTCATCAAATTAACTGCATAGCGGCCAATATTACCAATTAGATATCTAAAATGTCAGGTATATCCTTTTCATCTAGTGTATTATTTTTATTATTCAATGTTAGTCAATGGAAATATATAAAACTTGAAGCTATTTACTCACCAATTTGCTTGCCCACAATCTATGTGTACTATAAAGTCCTTTAGTTCCTCAAACACAAGATCTCCTAACATGAGAAACCTAATCACAACCCAAGCCTAATGTACTAGCATGGGGGGCGGGGAGACAGTATGGGGAGCTGTGTTCTACATGGGGCTTGCAATCTTATCTTTAAAAAGACTGGCATTCAGTTATTAGTCAGAGATTCAACCTCTAAAAAATTATGTCCACAGGAATGTCAGATTCTATTTATAATACTTTCCAGACCTATAACCCACTGTTTTTATTTTGTATTAGAGAGGGAATCGGATGCATTTGCAACTTAGTCTATAATTTAGGCCACATATGAGACTAAAGAGTTTGACTCCAAACATTGATCAGATGCTCAAAAAGCTCCTCCCCAGAAATAGGCAGGAAAAGACATTTACTCTGTGCAAGACACTGCTCAGCACTCAACAGATCTAAGGGGGAAAAACAGACTGACCCCAAGAAATCTCAACTCTATTGCAAGGCTTAAACCAGTACACAGAGGGCATAACACAAGGAACAAGGAGCAGCAGTGACAACTGCCCACAAGTGCTCAAGACCCAAAGCAACTGGCACGGTCCTAAGCACTCTCACGGGCAGAGGCTGGGGCTGTCTTTGCATCTCTTTTGCCCAGAGAGAGACAGTGATGAATACATGTTGAATGAACAACCAAATTAATAAATGCCTTTGACTATTTCACCAACTAACTAGGAAATGAGGACTGTGTTTTAAAAGATCAGCTTTTCTCTGCAGGGGAAACTGTAAGACTTGGAAAAGCAGAGAAAGAAAAAAAAGGCAGAGAAAAGACAAGGAGAGGTAGATATGAAAAGCAACATGGATGGCTGGGGCATAGGGAAAGCTGAGAAAGCCAGTACAGAGAAAAAGGAAGGAAGTGAGGCAGGAAGGGGCTACCCGCATGGCAACAGGAATCCCACAGTCCCAGCTAAATCCAGAGGCTTTTATCCTCCTGGACAGCAAGTCGCCTCATCTGGCCTCCTGCACCACATCATGCGCATACATCCTGCATATTGCACATTAACTCAGTAAGTACAAATTGGGGTGGTTCCTCAGAACCGCTTATCTGAGCCCTCATGGTGGTACTTCCTGAATGACTGTCTGGCATTCTGAGATTATAACCTTCGCACATTTACGGTGTTAGAATCAGTCTTCTCTTTTATGAAATGAAGGTGACAGTAGACATTAAGACATTTTATGTGATTTTTATGACTGTCTTTATTTGCTATAATTGTAATATAATGTTTATAATGTAATTGTAATATATGTTGCTATAATTGTCCCCCACACTGTTCAATAAAATCCAGTGTCTGAACCACTAGTGTATGCCACACTTTAGAAATGTTTTTTTCATTAAAAGAAAGAAAGAGTTAAAAATATGAATAAGCAAACAGCTAATCTAGACACTATTAGATAGAATGTTTTATTCTCTAGTGATTTTAGATAAGAGGTTTTATTATTC
Organism: Diceros bicornis minor; assembly: GCF_020826845.1. Taxonomy (NCBI): domain Eukaryota; kingdom Metazoa; phylum Chordata; class Mammalia; order Perissodactyla; family Rhinocerotidae; genus Diceros; species Diceros bicornis. Next base: position 41,348,921 of record NC_080743.1, read on the forward strand.
TTGTCAGTAAAGAATGTCATTATAATTTGATTCAATTGATAAATCACTGACATTATTAAGTTAAAAAAAAAAAAGAACACGGATGACAACTCAGCACCTGTAGTATGATCTAATTTTGTAAAATATGGGTGGGTATGTGTGAGCATGTGAAAACACATACATAATACGTGCAAATGTACACGTATACAATTAATTCAATAATGTTCATCTCTGGGTAGTGAGATTTCATCTTATTTCCACTTTCTTCATAAGTATAAATTACTTTTACAAGTAGAAGTATTCTTCATCTACAAGGAAGAAAAATAAAGCTGTTTTAACTTTGAAAAAGAAGTATGTGAGAAAATAATATTTGTCATCAACACCATGAAGAAATAGTGAGTTTCTACCACGGCCAGTTGCCTTCTGAGTGAAGCATGGTTTTTCTGCCCTGTACACCAAGCCTAGTTGGCAAGGATCTCTTTATAATTGCGTTGTTACTAAATACATCAGTTTACATTAATAACGTAAAGATGCTTATTTTCTAAAATAAAGCTTTAACCTCTAGGATCCCTGCAGGGCAATACGAAGCAGCCAGCAGATTCCTGGCTTACTATAATATGTTTCATTACACTTAACTCAGATACTTCACAGCACTGGGAGCTTTGTTGGTATTTAAAATGGATCTCCTGTAAAATACATCTGCAGAAAACACCTCTTTCATAAAATATATAAGTAAAATGTGCATGCAAGAGATTATACATTATACAAGAATATAAATAACTGAGTGTTATATTGGATGTGTCCTGTAGTAAGGAAACAAGCACAAAACACCTTTTAACATATTATATACAATGTAATTCAATTTACAAACAGTCTTAAGTAATGGGAAGATTCTTCATCCTAACAAAATTAACAAGTCAACATTTCAGTCTGAGAAAGGGATACACTCAGGCCATCTGTCAGTAAACATCCTGTGAGTATTGAGGAGGCAGAGATGAACTAGACACAATGCCTACCCTCAAGGAGCTTATTATCCATCAGAGAAACAAACACACAAACAACTAGGAATTCAGTAAGACAGTTCAAGTAATATGATGGAGATGATGGAAGCACATGCATGGTTTTCTGAGGGCACAAAGAATGGAATGGTTATTCCACCTAGAAGGGCGAGGTTAGAAAAGTTTCCTAGAGGACTTTTTTCAATGCAATTATTATTTCCTACAAATGAATTATGAAGGCATCTATCTCTTTTACTAAGCACTCAGAAGCAAAGAGTAGGGTGTCAAGGGCACAGTCACACAGATATATTAATGCAAAGAGTCTAGAGGTGAGCTGACAGAGCTAAGAGCCATCCAGTCAGGTCATTCACTCCATATCACTTTTGAGCACTATTAAGTTCTGTGCAAGGGATGGAATAAGACGTGGTTCCCTCCTCAAGGGCCGTACAGCCCCCTGGAGTTGAGAGAGAGGAACAAATCATTACAGTACAGTTTGCTAAGTGCTATAATAGGGGTGTGCTATGGGAGCACAGCAGATGACAGTTAACTACACGTGAGAGTGCAGGGAAGGTTTCAGAAATAAAGAGCTATGTGTGAGCTCTGAAGGACAGGAGAGAGTTTTCTGAGGCAGTAGGACGTATCAGGGCTGAACAAAGTCCTTTGTGGTGTTACTTCATCTAATCCTTAGGATCATTCTATGAAACAGGTATTGTTCCCATTCTCTAGGTGAGGCACATGTGGTTAGACAGGTGAGGTAGCTTGTCCAAAGCCAAATAATAATAACAGGTGAAGTTGAGTTTTGAAAGCAGATCAAAAGTCTTACTTGGCTCCTTTGGCTTTTCCCAGAGCAGGTAAGCAAAAAAATATAAGTTTTACTTTGTTCCATATCTTGACTAGTTGAATCTTTAGCTTCTGAAACCTGATCTCTCCAGGAATCTCCTTAGGTCTTTCAACAGTTCTTTCTCCATAAAATTTCCATTTCTTCTATATGTTCATTCATTTTCAGCATACTTACTATATATCAGCAAGCATTTGTAACTCACTAAAATCTCTATTCCCTCTACTTTTCAAGAAACTCAAATCTGGGGCCAGCCCAGTAGCATAGTGGTTAAGTTCATATGCTCCACTTTGGCAGCCCAGGCTTCATGGGTTCGGATCCCAGACGCAGACCTACATACTGCTCACCGAGTCATGCTGTGGTGGCATCCCACATACAAAAAAAAATAGAGGAGGATTGGCTCAGATGTTAGCCCAGTGACAGTCTTCCTCAGGCAAAAAGAGGAAGATTGGCAACAGCTGTTATCAGGGACAATCTTCCTCACCAAAAAAAAAAAAGGAACTCAAATCTGCACTAGACACATTGCAAAGTAAAACTCAACACTTGATATTTTCAATAATTTTAAACAGTTATATATGGACAGACATCCATTTGCTACATAGTATTCAAGCTATAGTACTGAAGTAACCCACTGAAAATTAACAGGGCATGTGAAGTGAAAACATGTACAGTATAGCACAGTCTTTACACATACTAGGTAGGAGTTATCTGTGTGGCCCCAAAACTGCATGCAAATCTGATATTTTCCCTAGATTCTTCTGGAAAATGTCTGTGCTAATGGTTGAAAGCTATCAGGGCAGTACCTAAAAGCTGTTTAGGTCTTCACTATTAATAGGTAGACATGAGAAATTTTCTCTTCCATATGTACAGTGAAATGTCACACCTTATAAAGTCTGGATGTTGAGGGGGTCATACTATACCAGACCCACATCCAATCTGTTGTCAAGATAAGTCTCTAAACTGTGAAAGCACGATGAGAGTTGATGAGTGCAGTCTTGTTACAGAATGAGCATGGCCTCTAAACTACAAGTGAAGCATGCTCAAATAAGCAGTGTGACTGACACTATATTCTTCTAAATGGCCCGGTAAATGACCTTCAGAAATAGCTATCTTCACCATGACATGAAGAAGCTATCACTCAGTTAACAGAGTTTACAACACCACGGTAGGGATTTTGTGGCCTCTGTGAATTTACCAGGCTTATATCTTACACACAACTATGTGTGCTGTTGTGTGATTAAACTCCCAGGAAAATAGTCCACAAGTTCTTTACTAACTCAGTCTTACCTAGGTTGTTAATGAATATTTCTTTGCCTTTTATGTTTTATGTAAATACGGTTTTATAAAGCCATCTGCTTTACAGTAGAGATGGGTGACTGTGAATCCCACTTACACATAAAATCAAACAATTGGCAATAAAATATGTGATGCTGTACTTAGTAAAGATTACTAGACTATAAGTCAGACCACTAGGGGGAAATATGGCTATAAAAACTGATGATATGATACGGGAAAGACCATTTATATTGGCTGGGCACTCAGGCATTGTATCTGACAATTTACCTATGTTATCACACACCACAGGAGGCAAGGGATTGCCAATCTCTCTCCCATGATCTACCAGCTATAGATTATTGATATGTGCTTCCCAAATTATGAACCAAGGTGCCCTGGAACACCACAGCAAATTCGCAGGGACACTGCAGGATATTTTAAATTTTCAAAAAAATCAGAGGAATACTCAACATCTGCTAGACACTGCACGAACTACTAGCTCAAATTAGTATGCAGTTTCAACATTAGATCATGCTACATATCTCTCAATGATATATCTTATGAGGCTGGATATTTAGCAGTTGCTGTGATTAAAAAGTAAACACAGCACATCACTCAATGTGGAACAGGAAATGAGGGTGTGGTGGTGTGTAATTTTATTCCAAGATTTGAGAAGTTGTGTAGTTCCCATCAAGCATACACATCCCATTAGTAACTAACTGTGGCTATTCAAGAAAAATAAAAATAAAATTTATTTTTCCTTTCAATTTATTTGTATTCTTTTTTTTTTTTTTTCGGTGAGGGAGATTGGCCATGAGCTAACACCCGTTGCCAATCTTCCTCTTTTTACTGAGGAAGATTGGTCCCGAGCCAACATCTGTGCCCATCCTCCTCCATCTTATTTAACGGACACTGCCACAGCATGGCCCAATGAGCAGGTCCACGCCCAGGATCCAAATCCTCAAACTCCGGGGCTGCCAAAGCAGAGCGTGCGAATTTAACCACTATACCACGGGGCCAGCCCCTGTGTATTCTTTTTTCAAACAACTACTAAGTTGTTTAGAGCTAACTACTTCAAAACAAAAACGCTAAGGTTTTTTGTTTTGTTGTTGTTTTGGCCTAGGGGTGAAATGGAAAAAAATCATAGACACTAAATGTGCCATAAACCGAGAAATTTTGAGAACCTCTGCTATAGATGAATTCTAACCTTCCAAGCCAAAGGACACGTGGCTGAACCAAGGGTCTCTAGAGGTTTTACCTAGTTTTCTGAGCTAAGTTTCTAAAGTGATTAATAACAAGGCCATCTATGATTGAATATACAAAATCATTTTCCATTATCAGCGTAACAGATGAAAATGTAATTGTTACCATATACTTCCCCCTCTTACATTGACTTTGCTCATCTTCCATTCTGTATCATTGTCTAATTATGATGATTGTATAATGTTTAGGTCATATTCAGGAAGAATAAATTATATCTATTCTTGGTAACATCCTCTTCTCCTGCCTTTCACTATTGCCACATACAGAAGTACTGCTTAAATAATAATCTTACATCGGGGTTTTTTAGATGAATTTTCTCTTAGTATGCATTTAATCTATAAGTAGACTGTTATAATTCTCTTTTGTAGTCTTTTAAAATATTTTTTAAAATACATTTTAAAATAATCTGAGGTCTTACATGTTTAAACCTTCAAGAAAATATTTACAAAACTTTTCCTAATATTTATGAAATTATGCCAAGTATAATCTCACCTGCCATAAGATTATAAATCTTATAATATATATAGAAGGCCAGTAGAATGCCAATGAAATTAAAATTTAAAAAATTTAGTGACGTATTTGTGGAATCTCCTGAAATAAGAGAACCTGTGCGCATATATATATATATATATTCATGTTTGCCATACCAAATAGTTAGAGAACTTATTAATAATTTCCCAGCCAAGGATACTGATGTTATTGTAATAAGGGATAAATCCCAATGGCTAACATACTGGATTATTAAACTTGTCTTAGTTAAAACTGTAAAGGCAGAACTGAAATGAGATCATCTATCAGTGTGAACTAGTTTTAACTGACTAGGCAGAGCTTGAGGTGTATCTCCCTCTTTCTCAACAAGGTCAGGTGATACACAAAAAGGAAAGAATAATCAAAGTTAAGGTGTGGAAATGTGCTGCTGAGAAAAAAAGCAAGGGAGCAGGACATTTGATTTTAAAAATATCTGAACAGTTGGTCTGCAAGAAAAAACATGTTAGAGCTTTCAGAAGAAAACCAGCATCTCGAAAAGGATTCTGACAGCAGGAAATGTCTGCAGCTGTAATAAAGGTTTGACCAAAGTGGACCGAATAATCTCTGAAGTAATTAACGTAAAACAAAGACTGTGAAAAACAGATACCATATTTGCCAGAGATATGTTACTCCCAAAGATTCCCTAATCACCCCACAATGTGACAGCCAAGGATGGAAGCAGAAAGGAACATGGGTTAAGGATGACGGCTTTGGAGGCCGAGAGACCTGAGTTTGACCTCCAGCTGTATCATTTATAAACTATGGGATGCCAGGCAAATGATAAAATCTCTCTAACCTCAAATAGAAATGATAACAATACCAACCTCACAGGGTGGCGTGAAGAGTAAAGAGGGCAGACACCTAAGTTACTTACTACAGGGGCTAGCACTGAGCATGCGTCTTTATCACCATCTCATAACTTCAACTAAAAACTGACAAAACTGATTCCTCTCTTTTAAGTTTATTCAAAAACTCAATCTACCAGAAATTCCTATCTTAACATCCCCCAGCCATCTCACCTTAAGCACAGCTAAAACTAAACTCACATTTCATGAGAACCAACACTCTCAGCTGTGTAAAAAAAAAAAAAAAGAAATTTGCCTCATCCTCCCACCCTTATGACCTTGAAATCATTCTTGACCCCCTTGCTCAGTCACACCCAAGCCATCATCAGATCCTCTCAACCCTTTGCATCTGTCTCATGTTACTCCTTTGCTTTCCACTCCCATTCCCTCATCACCCTGCAGCTGGATACTCTAATATTTACATTACCAGCCTCTGCTTTTGGCTCCTTCTCAGCTAACCTATCTTAACCAGAACCTGTGGATAACGTGGTTCTCCTATGACTTTCTGTATAATGCATAAAGTCATACATTACTTTCCTTTGTCTTCTACATCAAAAATCAATTCCAATAAGAGCTGTTGCAGTTGTCTCCACTGCCCACATGGCCCCTTTGTGCAAATCAGAAAAGGCACCTTTCCTTCCTCAAGATACTTTATTTCCATCTGCTAGAACATTGAGCTAAGATACTGATTTTGTTAAAGAATGCCATATTACTGCTATATACTGAGATTTTACTCTAAATAAATACTAATGTGTGATGTGACTGAATGATGTCCAGCAGGTGTGGTGCCCATCATGAACACTCATACGTAAGAATGGTATCTTCATTCCTTGGTTCTTTTCCAATACCAACCCCCATGTCATCATCCACACTACTCAACTAAAACAAAAATCACCAATGACCTCCCAATTGCCAAATCTGATGGCTGATTTTTTATTTCTTTTCTTATTTTCCTACTACATGATTCTGCACTGTGATCACTGCCTTTTACCATGGTCTTCAGAACAACACTTTCTCCTGGATTTCTTCCTACCCCTCTGACTACTGTGTCACAGCTTCACTTACTGCCTCCTGCCCTTTCTGTTTTGTAAATGTCACATCTCAGGGTTCCATCTTTGGCCTTCCTTTTTATCAGATGTACAATCTTGGTCATGACTTCAATAACTCCCAAATAAGCCCAGATGTTCCATCTGTACTCCCCACTGATACACTCTATTATAATTTCCTTCTAATATGTCCCAAAATGAAATACACATTAAAAAACAGAGCCACAATATCCCCTACCACCACAAAAAGAAAGAAAAAGAAAAAACTTCTCATAACCTTAGTCGATGGAGTCACTATTCTTGAAATCTAAGCTAGACAGATCAGTCACTTCCAACTTCATTCTTGAACTCATTCATTCATTCAAATATCTGAGTGTATACTGTGTACCAAGGTGATGTTCCAGGCACTTGGGATATATCAGTGAACAAAAAAATGCATAGAAGAAAAATTTCTCTACCATCATGAAACTTTAATTTTAGTAGGGGGGATAGAGAAGAGAAGCAGACAATAATGAACTTATTAATTAAATGTAATTATTCATTATATTCATTATTTATTGATAAGTGTTATAGCAAGGTAATATGGGGGTAAAGGAAATTGCTATTTTAAATGATGAGGAACAGGGTAACCTTATCATGAAGGTCACATTTGAGCAAATGCTCGAAGTAGGTAAGAGAGTTGACAAACGGATATCTGGGGAACAAGCATTCCAGGCAAAAGGAAGAGCCAGTGCAAAGCCGTTAAGGCAGGAATCTGCCTGGAACATCAAGGAACCAGAGTAGCTAGAGGAGACAGACTACCTGAAAATTGTCATAAAACATATACAAATCTGTGATATCTGTGATTGGAAATGAGACCCTTGAAATGTAGCGCCCTTGTGCAGTGCACAAGCTGATAGGTCAGCCTTACCTAGAATTCCTCCTTCTTTCTACTTGTCTTAGGTCAACCTTGACTTCATATACCACTTTCTCAATGAAGCGTTCCTACCCCAAATCATGGCCATCATCAAATTCTCTAAACAACTGTTTGAACAAAATTAACCACTGGCATATGCTACCACATATTTATGTGTATTTTCTCTTTCTAGATACAGTCTTGGGTCTATCTCTGACTAGACTGAAAATCGCTCTAGAACAACAATGCTTCCTCAAACCTGCCAAAGTGCCTTATCCAGAGTAAGCCCACAATAACTGTTCATTGAGGATGCTGCTAGAGGCCTCTGACATTTATTTTATTTTTGTGTGTGTGTGAGGAAGATCGGCCCTGAGCTAACAACTGCCAATCCTTCTCTTTTTGCTGAGGAAGACTGGCCCTGGGCTAACACCCATGCCCATCTTTCTCCACTTTATATGGGACGTCTGCCACAGCATGGCCTGACAAGTGGTGCGTCGGTGCGCACCCGGGATCCGAACTGGCAAATCCTGGGCTACCGCAGCGGAGCGCACACACTAAACCGCTTGCGCCACCGGACTGGCCCCAGGCCTCTGACATTTAAAAATGAAATTCCAGAATATTTTTTATAAATGAAAATTTACACTGACACCCAGACTGCAATCCATTGAGCCAATTTACTCACCACGATGATATGGAAAATACATTAAAAGACATTTATAAAGCACATTGATTTTTCAGTTGATTCAATTTTATTGATTTTATATAATAACTTAATCATTCATATTTCATTTCAGATAATAAAGTTCTGCTCCTGGTTTTAATATTGCTTTCTGAAGTACAAAATCTTTAATCTTCCTAATAAAATTAAGCCATTTCTTAACATAAAAAAAAAAAAAGGAAAAGAGAAAAATAAAGCAGTCCCTTCTAGTAAGCAAATGTTAAAGATACATGCAATAATCAAAAAACTAATAACTATATTCAAAGTCAAGCAGGGCTACCCATGGAAACACTAGATAAAACCTGGTATTGCAGAGTTGCTTTAAGCACAAGTGAAGAGTCTACTGAAGACAAGGGTGCCACCAAAATGTTGAGATTACCAAAAGATTGTTCCTATGTCACAAAAGGAAATCTCCTAGGTTGGAAGCTGCTCATCATTTTCTGATTACCTAAGGTCTTAGCACCACTGATGAAGTGCTTATTCCTAGTAGATCCACTGATGATCCCCCAGAAAGGCTTGGAAGGAGACCTTCCAGCAACCCCTGCCCATCACAGCGACTTCCAGAAACGCAGAGGGCTTGTAATTGTGGGCATAAACCACAGCTAAGCCAAGGCTTCTTAATCACAGGATGGCTTCCTGAGGTCTCCTTTCTTGCTACCAGAAATGGCCAGTAAGGGACACTTGTTAAAGGGAGCTCTACAACTGGGAAGTCTTGTCTAAAATGACTGCGGTCATATCTAAATACCTAGCACCTGGCTCAGGACCCTTAATGAATGTCTTTTGTTTGTTTGTTTTTAATGACCCCAAAAGAAAAGAAGGAAGGAAAGGAAGGAGGGAGGAAGACAGAAAGACAGACAGACAGACAGACAGACAGACAGAAAGACTCAAATATGTGGCATGGTGTCTATGGTCTTTGGGAACTGTTTAAAAGCACTTCTCACTGCATTCCTGAGGACAGCCTCAGTGATTATTATAGTAGGAATTATTGTAATCAGAATCTAAAACTGCTATTTAAATGACAAATATCCTACTTTAACAAAACACATAAGACACGCATTTAGGGTTTCTTATCTGTGCAAAATCTGATATCAAAGCCCACATGACAAGCCAGAGATCCCAGTCCCCCTAAATAAACCTGAAAAAAAAAAAAAAAAAAAAAAAAAAACTAAAGGAAACTATCAACACTGCCCCCTACCTCTGGGCAGGCCTATCAAGCTATTCAAAACTGGTGCTTATCTTATGGTTAACACTATTTAAAAAAATACTATCTGAAATATCTGAGTTCACTCCTAACTTATCAACTTTAGTTATTTCCTAATTTAAAGCCTAAATCAATTTTGCTGCAGTTAAAAAATAATTTCTTTTATTCTACTGATATGACAGAGAAACACTATGAATTTTTACATAGCATTAAGCTTTAATATTCTTAAAGAATATTATGTGATTTCTTTCCTTACCTAAAATATTTTCCCCTCCATAGCTTAAACAATACTTTTGTCCTTTCCCAACACTCAAGTTAGCAAATAACAGACCATATTGGTATCAACGCCCTCTCATCACACACACACACACCTCAGGACTGCAGCATTTAACCAAAAGCGTGAGGTAAAAACATCAACGTAGTTCTCAGGAGCCAAGAAAATTCACAGTTAGAAAATACTGGTATTCACTCTCTATAATTAACATTTGTAGAACACTTTTATGCATTCAGACTTCAAATGCAACTTATAAAAGGGAAAGCTGTCATTATCACCCCAACCAAATAGAGAATCCCACACCAGATCTGCTATCCCGAGAGTCTTTGTCCATCCCAATCTCTCTGGGGCAGAAAGAGAGCAAAACCGGACCCACTTCCTTGGTCTAGCACAATGCAGGGCATAGAACACCCCCGATAAATGCAGTGGGTGCCAAGATAAGCCAGAAATCACATATAACTACTTAGTTGGCATCTGTTGAGAGCTTACCACTTGCTTTATGTTGGATTACCTACATAGACATTCACAGTAACTTTACGAGGAAACTAATAAGAGAACCAAAGCTTAGAGAACTAAGCAACTGGCCCAAGACCACGAAGCTTTAAGAATGATGCTGAGATTTGCATTTGCATTTGCAGTTTCATTTTTGTTGCTGCTTTAAACATATTACCAAGACTATAAAATTACAGAACATAATCTTTAACCTGATAGCATTCTTCTATTTAATTCTGCTCTTATCTACCATAACATACTCCCTATTTCTGCCTTTGAAATACACAGAGGCCATGCTGTTAGGAACCACAGACACAACGCCACAGTCAATGAACTGCTCACAGGCCTATGGAAAATATCTGAGGCTTGGGGGGCGCGAAATGTAGTGTCTCAAAATTATTAAAAGAAAATTTCCAAATTGAAGTTAATGTTTACCTTAAATGTCATAAATGTCATGGGATGTAATGACAATTGCTTAGTTTAGCATGCATAAAAGTTTAATTATATTTAGGGGAAGGGGGGAGGGAGGAGGGCAAAAGGGATAATTAGGCATATGTGTATGGTGATGCATTATAACTAGTATTTAGGTGGTGAACGTGAGAGCATGATGTAATCCATGCAGAAATAGAAGCATAATGATGTACACCTGAAATTTATACAATGTTATAAACCAATGTTACTGCAATAAAAAATTTTTTTAAAAATTTAATTATATTTGAAAACAATTAAGTTCAACTCTTCTTACTCGATAAAAATCTCTGAATACACATAATTGTAGAGAATTATAGCCAATTGTAAATTAAATGTGTTACTTAAAGCCAAATAATTTCAAAAGCAAAATTATGTTTAAAATACTTTATGCTTTTATAACAAAATAATACCCAATGCGAGGCATGAGCCAATGTTCATGTGTAGTATATGCTTTGGGTTGAGCCTCCAATAGCAAAAGGGCCTCGTTCTTAAAACCACCCTGGTCTCATATCTCCATAACAACTTTCTGGCAGAGTTATTGACATCATCCCTATCCTTTCAAGCTCTTTCACAGCAGCTAGGAGCCTGGAAACTACATTTCCCAGATTCCTTGTCGGCAGGATTTCGGTTTAGACTCTGTTGATGAGAGACACTCATGTGAAAGTCAGAAGACTGGAGAGAAGTAGCCACATTCTCCTCTGACAGTGGCAGGTAGAAGTGGGGACAGATGTTAGACTGACATCTGTGTGGCTTCTGGGTAAAGATATTGGCAATCATCGACTTGGGGGCTACAGGTGGCTGAGCTCATAGGTGGTGGCTTCCTGTGATTCCAGCACTTCTGGATTTCCTCAAAGTAGTATCCACTATTGCCCATTTTAACTCCCTATATAATTCCCTACATTAAACCTCTCCCTGCTAAAATACTTAAGAGTGGTTTCTGTGTTCCTGTTTTATCCAAAAAAGGAAACAATGGTGATCTCTAGTAGGTGAGATTATAAATGACCTTTTACTTCTTGTTTGCATTTTCTGTTTTTTCAAATCAACACATGCTGCATTTGAACTGGGAGGAGTTTTTGGTTTTTTAACAGTTATACTTTAGCTCATCAGTTTATTCCCTCTTCAGGCCCTTGGTAAGCACTAAATCATGCATACTTTTCTTACACGATGTTAACAAACTTGGTTACCTATTTTCCATATTAAAAGGCAAAGGATATAAGAGAAAATATAAAAGCAGTAAGATGTGATAGCTTATAGATAAGGAGTCAGAATAGAGATTTTTTTTAAAATTTGCACAACCCTCCCCCGCCCCCCAAAAAATATTCTGGAAGTATTCAGCATGGGGAGGAACTTCCCTACATACCTCAGCAAAATAACAAATACTTGCTATACACAAATACTGCAACTGATATTCGTATAAAATACTCCAGTCATTTCTAAAGTTTAAATTATGCACTGTACACCTGTTAAAGGAAAGCACTTTGACAAGTTGATATTCCTACTAACGGCTAAAAGAAAAATATTCTTTTTCTATGGAAACAATTGCTTTTCAGAATAACTCATATGTTGCACTTATTTTTAGTATTTTTTCATTGCGCAACACCTTAAAAACTTTGCATTCAGCAGTTATACTATCTTGTTCATTTTGATTTCCAAGACTCTTAGCAAAAAGAACCTGTCCAAAGACATTTATCACATAGAAAACCATCCTCCAAATTGTTAAAAACAAAAAAATGAGTAACTGAGAAACGTTTCACAAGCTCTTTCAGCTACTCCAAAGGCAGCTGTCATAAAAATAAAACATTATTGCCAGAGTATTTACATCAATAGACTTTATGATAGCAGTTGGTTCATAACTGCACTAAAAGATTTTAAATGCAATAAAAGTTAAACAAATGATAGTGAGCAGATACTGGAAACAAAATGTCACAATTTTTTCTAGACTTAATATTTCAATTATCAAAGATAAATTACAGAATCTGTTGGACCCATTTTAATCTAATTGGTACAAATTAGTGGCGAACTCCATATTCATCAAAGAATAGAATACTTTAAAAATTTTATTTAAAATGTGGATAATTTCCTAAAAAGTCATGATGCAATCTCATTTTTCTTGCTGCTTTAAACAAACAGATTACCAAGACTATACAATTATAGAGCATAGTTTTAACCAGAACTCTTCCAGGTCGTTTGCAAACATTCCTTTAAAAGTCATAATGCAGTGGATGTACCCAGCCGCTCTGTCATGTATAGACATTCTCTGATTGTGCTATCTTCCTTATCGGAGCCTGAGCAGATCTTTATAATCAGTGAAAAAAATACATTAAATATTCCATAATAGTCTTTTCTTCCAAATAGCAAGTTTGATCAGCTTCACATTCCAAATCAATTAAGGATTGCTTGAACAATGAAATTAAGAACTAGCAGGCATTAATCAAGGCCAATAAGAAAACCCACGATTATTATGATTATCATTATTGATAATATTTACTGAGAATTACCATGTGCAGGCACTATGCTAAGCACATTACATGAATTCTTTCATTTAATCCTCACAACTCCATGATGAAAGCATGATTATCCTCATCTTTACAGATGAGGAAATGAACTTTAAGGGATTAAGTGCAATGTCCAAGATCACACAGCTATTAAGTGGTGTCAGCGGAATTTATATCTAAGCCTACCTAATTCCAAAGCCTTACCAATACCCAATCTAAATCTTTCCATACGTGGTTAAGAACAAAGAAGCAAAAATAAACATCCTCCCTGGGTCAGTGGCTATTACAACACTTACAGGAACATAAATGACAAAGCCTCCTCCCCTAGATGCTGAAAAACGTGACCACATACATTTTACTCCAAGAAGGATGCTCTCACACCACCCTCCAGAATGCAGGAAGTCAATCCACATAAAATGTTATATGTGACTTGTTTTCTCCAGGCTACACGATTAAAAGCCCCAAATTAGCACTGCTGCTGTGACAGCTGACAGCAAAAGAAAAGTCAGAAGTACAATAATTGAAGGTCATAGTATTGACTGATTCCAGAAAAAAGTCAAACTCAAGTCAGTATATTGTCTTTAATCACAATAAATGTAAACATATGCAATACTAATAATATAAGGTTTTTACGTCAAGTTTGAAAATTTAAAAATTTTGGCTTTTAAAGGGTCGGCTTGAGTCATATGAAATTTACTTAGGCAGAATCTTAGACTATTCAACACCACCAAACAAATACAACATTATTCAATTTCTCATTGTCCTAAAAATAAAGCAGATTCTCTCTCCCAATTTCTACAACACAACAGTAGCACACAAAAATATAATTCATCATAATCAATTATGGGTTTTTCACAGATTTTTCTTACAAAAGGAATATGAGATAAGCATATAAAAGTTGGAAAATACAAAGAAGCATAAATTAGAAAATAAAAGTTACCTGTAATCCTACTAACGTTAACATCTCTATCTGTGTATTCTATTTCTTAGTTTGTTTTATCTTTCCTATGAGCTAGACATAAAACTAACTTAATACAAGCAACTTGCAGACAAAGAAACAAGGAGTTCACAACACGGGGAAAAACTCAAGATTACTGGATCACCCAGGTAGAAATTTCTAATAGAACAAAAACGCTGTGCCTCCCAGGAACATGACTGCAGGCAAAACACATTCTGAACATCCTATAGCAGGGGTATTAACCTCTCTGAAAACTGCTTAAATCATTTTTAAATCCTCAAAATGGTTACAATAAATAAATAAAATGTAAATTCAACAATTTATAAGCACATTTGGTTTCCTCACTATATTTTGAAGAGAAAATGTTCTATGACGTGAGTCTTGGAACCACAGGCCACCACAGAGATAGCTCCTATAGTAAGAAAAGTGACACTATGATCAGCCAGGTGAGAATTAACTGTTAGCAGATTAGCCAGGTGAGAACGAAACAGATTCTGCTATAAACAGTCAACCAACTGAGACATATCAAGGAGGGAATACAATAAAACCTCATATCAGCCTGAGTTTAAACACTCTCTTACCCACAAATTTAGCATAGACAATTGGACAGGTCCTTTAGATTCCTCTGTTCTTCAATTATATTATCTAGAAACAAATGCTATACATTTATCACAAACAGCATTTGTTTAGACAAAAATGTAGTGAATGTCGATAAGTTTCAAGTGCCATCATATAGTAATAAGACAAAGCAGCCTGACGGGGACTAAACAATTTGGGAGTTTAAAAGAACATAACTACCAAGTATTTTGTTTTGTTTTTTTTTTCACTTGTTCCTATGAAGAATGAAAGCTTTGTGAAATCTGTGGACTGTTACATATCTAAAACTATCACTTCTAAAAATCAAATGATTCACAAAAATCTTTAGACACAAATAACATCCTCAAGGACAGACTGATGTTTTCAAAAGAGAATCCATCCCTTAAAAAGTAGATAAACTATTGCTTTTTTTGTTTTCTAAGCCTTGGTAGGCAACCTCAGGTTTTAAAAATGCATAAGGAAATATCACTGAGGGCAGACAGTGACTAATATTTAATATCTGTATCACTGAAATTTTTTTCCCCAACAACCCTATACCAGGAACTTAAGGGCTTATCCCCAGATTTTTCAATATGTCTTGGAAAATAAAATCCCAAGAACATTAAAAGGCATGTGTTGAGACTGGACAAGACTTCAGAACTCCGGCCTGCTGGGACAAACTGTAGAGAGAAGAATCAAGAAACGCTCCCACCTGAGGTCCAATTTCCCAACCAATCTTTCCGGGCGTTCTACCTCCACTACTCTCTCCCTTGTCTCTCACATCGCTAATATTAAGCACCATAGACCTTAGATCTATTTTTTTTTCTTATTTTGTTAAAATTTTACCTTCCTAACATTTCCACTCAGCTCCTCCAGGGCAGGGACTAGATATCTGTATCTACACCGAAAATGATACCACAGGGTCCCTCCCAAAGTACCAGGTTCATACTAGGCAATTGCAAATTTGGTTGATCCTCAGGAATCAGGAACCGAGTCTCTCTAGCAAATTCCTTTTCGAAAACGTAGTCTCAACTACTTGTTTCTAGTTGAACTGAAAAGCCTAAGCCACACTTTCCACAGCACCAAAACCACTTGGTACAGTGGCATTATGCTGAGAATGAACTAAGTCAACAGGCCTGTTTCTTGTTTGTTTCTCTCCAGAGCTAAAATGAAGGCTACAATCTCATGTTTATACTAACTCTAAGCTAACCTATTATAATTTCTTCTCATGTAGATTTTTTAAAAACTATAAATAGATTAGATCCTATCAAGAACACAAATATAAGACTGTCTTTTCTTTGTAAAGTACATACTGTCTACAGAAATTCATGCCTATTTTTAATGTTTTAAAATTTTAATCATTTTAAAAATGCTTTTGACATCTGATTATACAAACCAAAAGCAAAGGAAATGTTTAAGATGAATTTCACAAGCTAATGTTCCCCCAGAGAAATATCAGAAGGCCAGATATAAAATGCTGATATGGAAGATACAGGCAGCTTCAGTGTAAACCACTCCGTTTGATGGTCCTTTGGTATTTCCCTGTGCCCAGGTGTATAAAAAACCAAGAGTATAAAAATGAAATTACACGGCTAATCACTCACAGAAATAGCTATTAAAATTTTAAGTACTACAAATTATAATCAGATAACCAGAGAAACATTTTCCTATCCTGCAGCAAAAACTCAATTCATGAGACAAAAGGAAGGAAATGCATTTGACCTTAAAAGTATTCATAAATTTCCAAGGATAGATCCCAAAGATGATCAAGGCTTTTTATCATTCATGAAATATAAGTACACAAAAAGATCTCTCTCTCAAAATAATGATATGTGAATTTTCTAGCCCAATGCTGTCAACGTGATTATCCACCAACCTATACACAGTAACCCTCAAGCTTGGCAGAGTAGAGAGTTAAGGAAGCTCTAACCAAAACTTTATAACCAACACAACTAGCTTTTTCTGAATAATTTTTAAGACTTCAGATTATTTTATACCTAACTATAAATGTCTATTTACACACATACACACAGAAAGATGATGATGATGATGATGAACGAGGGAGGGAGGGAGGGAGAAAAGGAAGGAAAGAAAGAAAAAAGGAAGGAAGGTAAAGAAGGAAGGAAAACAAGGAAGGAAGGAAGGAAGGAAGGAAGGAAGGAAGGAACAGCTAACTGGTAGTGAAATTCTAGTTATATGAGACAAACTCAATTGTGCCAGCAGAGCCAGACAGACCAGCCAGACAGAAGTGCATGCATGGAAGGATCCAAAGGGCAGCTGACACAAGAACCTCAATTTTATCTTGCAACAGTGACGTCAATAAACATTCCCGGGCCCTGCCCTCTGGAGCTTGCAGCCTGGTCACTCCTGTGCTTCCTGTGCGCACTGGAGTCACATGAGCTGGCTTTGGGTCCCAGCTCCAGCCATCTGCTACACAGGCAAATTATTTGAGCCCTAATGCCATCATCTCCCAAAGAAAACTAAATGATCTCTCTCCCATAAAATTATTGTGAGAATTAAGGGAGCTAATGATAATGTGCATGAAAACACTCTGTAACCCTTCATGCACAACCCAAACGGGACGTGTCCCTGTTTTAACACAGAAGACTGTGTCTCCTCCAGCCACCTTTCTCCAGTGTGCCATTCTGTTTGGCAAGCACTGAGGCTCTCAGATGTAATTAGGAAGCACAAAGTCTATAACTAAAGTTATTTCAACCAACATCTGAGTGCTTACTTAGCCGGCATGGTCATATGCCCAGCACTGTACTAGACATTGTGGGAGACCGAAAAGAAAAACGGGGTTTGGTTCTTTTGCTCCAGAAATAAAAAGTCTCGCTAGGGAAACAAAACCAGTACATGTGAAAGAGCAGCTAGGCACGCAGGCCAGCATGTGACTAAGGGGTTACACTTATAGGTAGGACTTATTTCAAAACTAAAGGGAGGAAAGTGTTTTTAATTTTAATTGACAACAAGTTTATGGAAGGCGTTCCAGCAGGCAGATAGAGCCTGAACACAGGAAAAAAGGTAGGAACGTACCTGTGGGTCTGATTAGGGAATGTCTTAAATAGCGAGTGGTAAAGAAACAGAAATTCTTCAGACTACGGGGGACCCAAACACCAAGAAAAGATATTTAAACTTAACCCAATGGGCCTAAAACGAAGACTAGATAGATCTGAAGGTCACAGAAAAATATCGCCATGGAAAATTTTGCCAGTGGTAAGAGAGAGTCTCCAAGGCAAAGAGGCTGAGGCTGACTGTGCAAGTCTAATGAGATGCAAAATCTCAATCAGCAGCAGGCTCATTTCCCAACCTTAATTCCTTGCTCCTTTTTCTAAGGCAAACCCAAAAAAGCATGAGTCAGAAGAAACAGATGTAATTTCCGATAAGCCAGGATAGACGTAAGGTGTGACTGTCACCACCACGTGGTAGTGGGCTGGAGGCATCACACCCTTCAGGAGAAGCATGTGGAGATCAGACAGAGGCAGGTTCCAACCCTATGTGAACCTGAATAAGTTACTGGATCTCTGTTCCTCATTTATACAGTGAAACAACACATCTTCACAGGGTTATTTTGTGGTTAGAAAAAAACTCTAGAAACTTTCAGCAGTATAAAAATGTTAATTAAATAAGAATTAAATTTAGCATATTTTGCTAGTTGATGAGCACCCTGAAAACAGGGGCTCTGTTTTATTCTCTAGTGCAAACCCAGAGCCTAGCTCAGTCCCTAACATCTATGGGAATGCAGTAAGTCTGAGATTCTAAAATGAGTGTCGAATTCAATGCAATGCATTTTTGGTAAGTACCCATTATGTTCTGTGCACTTACTAGGTCCTGGGGCTAGGGTGGTGGAGAAAACAAACAGGGCTCCTGCCTTCACAGAGCTTGTGGTCTAATGAGGAAAATAGACATTACACAAGTAATTACAACTACAGGAAGAATCACAAAACAGGAAGCACAGGGCCATGGAAGCCTAAAGCAATAAGGGGAGCATTTAACCTAGTCTACGAGGTCAGAGTCTTCAGAATCGAGCAAGTAATAGTCATCAATTACTTCTATAATTTCCCAGAGTAACAAAAGCTATTAAGACTTAACTGCTGGTTGATTTTAATATAGATAATTTTTTCAAATATTGATTTGGACATCACATTAAAGGGGGGAAGGGGTTTCACAAAAAAGTTAGATGGAAGAAAAAGGCTTCCATGTAGGTTTAAGTGACATCAAATGTGCCCTACCTACCACAGGTAGGAAGAGAAGTGTAGTGTTCACCCACAATCAACTTTTTACGGGAAAAACTTAATTACTATAAACAATCTGCCTGTGTAGTTACAGATCTTTCTTTAAAAGGAACATGTATCTAAAGCATAAAGATGCATGAATCTCTCTTATTTCAAATATATTCCAAGTAATGCTTTTGATTTTGAAGCTATAGTTTTAAAACTCAAGCCATAAATGTGACCCTCCAAAATTAAACAGTATTTGTGTTCCTCCTCTGTGTAAAATATCAGATAAGACATTGAAGAAAATATTTAAAGTTTTAAAATAATACCCAACCATCAAGAAATTTACAATCCATACAGGAAAAAAAATACTACGGGAGTTCAATAAATAAATGCAAACTACGCAAAGATGTCACAACACATGATTCCCTGCCAACTCTGATCAAACCTAAGTTCCAGGGAGGCTGAGGTCTTTGTCTTTTTTGTTCTCTGGTGTTTCCAAGTGCCTAGAACACTGTCTCAGCAGGCAGCGAGTGAGTGAGAGAACGAATGAAAGAATGAAATTCACGGAGTTAGCAGAGAGAGCAATGGCACAAGAAAAGGTTTTGGGAAAAACTGCATGGAGAACAAGAATCAGGGGCCTTAAATGATGGTTAGGGAAAAACCAGACAAAGAAAAGGAGAGAGAGAAGTATGTCAGGCACTAAGACAACTTGAGGAGACAGAAAGTGCAAAGGCAGTGACCGGAAATTCACAGAGAAGAGTACAAAATCAGGATAGAAATGTTGGTGAAGATCAGATTGTCCAAAAATTTAAATGTCAAACTGAAGTGTTATGGACTTGATCACGGTAGCTGCAGAAAATCATCACAGTTTCTTGAGAGAAGGACAACGTGATCCAAACCTGCCTCTTGGTGGAGTCCTGCAGGGGCTGGAGTGGAAGGCACTGCTGCAGTAATTCATGCAAGCGATGAGAACCTGTCCTGGGGCAGGAGCAGCCTGACTAGAAATAACGGGCTGGCTGGCACAAAAACACCAACAGAACTCTCTCACGACTCACTGGAAATCACAATTGTAGGCAGGCAATTTATTCAGCATTTACCATGTGCCACATACCACACTAAGCACTTTCATGCATATTTTGACATAATCCTCAAAACAACTCCAAGGCAATAGGAATTTTACGATAAGGAAACTAAGATTCAAAGACATTAAGTACCTGCCAGGAGACTAGCTGTGGTCTGATTCACAGCTTACTGATCAGAACCACTACCCTGTAAATTATGAAGCGGCACCAGAGAGTCTAAAAATTGCTAGGTATCTTTAAATCCAAGTGACTAGGAGAAAGATGATGCCATCAATAAAGACAGAGAACACAAGAAAGACATTGAGATTCAGATATGTTATGTTTGGGGATACAGAAGACAGCCAAAGAGAATTGTCCAGCAGGCAGTCAAGAAAGAAGGAAGTCCAAGATCAAAGGTGGAATATGTATTAGGGCTGAGATGTAGACCCAGAAATTAACTGAAAAAAGGTAATTATGGAACAACATTCAATTACTTAATCAACTATTTGGGGAATACCTTTCCTATGCCAAGCACAAGGCTAACTTTGGAAGGTAAATAAAACCAAAAGTTTCTGCTCTCATGTAGTTTACAGACTGGCTAAAAGGAAGGGAGTGAATGAGACCTGAATATACTGTGTGTAAATCACCTTTGGGGAACATCTACATGCAGGGATGGGAAAGACAGCACAGGAAGAGGAGAACACGAGGTTGGACACTAAAATAGTACAGAATGAGATGAAAAACCCAAACACCATAATTTCAACAAAGCAGTAGAAATAGACGCCAGAGTGCAGGTGACAATGATTTTAATAACAGCAGACCTGGTAACCTGGACTATGGAGCTCAGAAAGTCTCTTTACAAATCTGAGTGGACATAGACAATCCTTAGCTCTCTGTGAGCATATAATGTTTAAAAAATGTAAGCCTAGATTGTCAGAAACCAAACCAGGGTAAACAAAGAGGAGGAAGCTATGGATAAAAGATACAAGATGCAGAAAAAATAAAGTATATTTTGGCACATCCCACTTCAGAAGTATTTTTTCGGTGTATCTGAATTAAAGTAACTGGATATTTTGATAGAAAAAAGAAACTACTCCATAAAAACAAACCATAAAGTAAAAAGTACTTTTAAGGCATGTTTTAAAATATATTTCCAAAATTAAATGTGCCATATAAAGAAATATTATATCAAAATATACCTCAAATTATCCATATCTACTAATGAACTGGATAAGTTTATCATTATAGTTATTCTCTAATTTATGCTTTAGTTATAATTCATAAACATAATAAACCACTAGATATTGGCTATAAATTTATATTTAAGTAAAAACAAATCACTGACTTGAAATATACTCAATATTTGTCCTAAAAATGAAACTTACATCTACCTCTAGATAGCAATATATTAAATTTTTATTGAAAAGTAACATATTCTTGTAGAGAAAATTTAATATAACTATTGCTTAAATCAAATTCACTATGGAATTATTATACCATTGTTCATCAATTTAAACATGCAATTTCATTCCTAGAGGAAAAGAATATAGAACATATGAAATCTAGACTAATTCTGTTACATGGCTCCAATGAACCTATTTTAATGAAATTTCCAGGTCGCAGATCAGTTCTGAGGGTTTATCTTTTAGCCTACTCTTAATATAAATCGAGAAGCTATCTATATTCCTGGGTAAATCAGACATCTTAAAGTACAAAAAGCCTAAGAAATTATCTTTTCCAACTCCATTGCGTTAAAGATCAAAAACCAAGACTAAGGGAGGTTAAATGGCTGTCCCAAGCTGGCAGATCTGATTTTAGCTGGGTGGATGAATGGATGGATGGATGGGTGGATAGATGGGTAAAGAGGTGGATATATACATTATACATATAGTTCTTCTAAATATTATAAAACACTTTATAAGCACATTTTATCACAGTTATACATATAAACATATAAATATTAACATATTATACAAAGACACATAAATATGTAAAACAGTTTATTAACCTTTAAAACATATTATGAAACCACAAAAAACCATGTGGTATCTTAACAAGAACAGACAGAAAATTAAGAGAAGGAGAATCAACGTCCCAGAAACAGAACTCAAAAACATAAATATTTGATATATAATAAGGGTAACCTAAAAAAAAAAAAAATCAGTGAGGGAAGAAGTTGACACTGGTTTTCATCAGTTAAGATGGCTTGCTTATGAAATAATTCCTTGAAATCACTTGAATAAAAGGGGAGAATATCAGTGATAATCTTTTCTTTAATAATGTATGATCTTATCTCCATTTATCTCCATATTACAGAAGCAGTTGCAATGCCCTTTAATTTGCATTTAAACCAGACAAGAAACAGCCATGCTTTCTTTTCAGAACGCTTTGTGTGAAAACTTCAAGATCTATAACTCAGGGAGAGGGGAATGTAGCAAGATGCTCTGCTGAACTAGACTTAGTATATAGCATGTGATAAAATGAGAATAGTACTGGGACAATGTTAGTTTAAGGGATTTATTTAACTAAGGTTCATTTAATAGTTGAAAAGCAAGATAAAATGCACAGGAGTTCACTGTTACCACCAATGACAAGGTGGTAGACATGGTCACACCAACACTTTGGGACAAATAACAGGTACAAAACTCTTCTCCACTAAATGGTGAGTAGAAAAAATTAAAAAACAAACAAATAAACAAAAACCCTGGGAGAACTGTCAGCTATAAATTAACATTGCCTTGATACCATTTAAGGGTAATAAGCATGTCTACCAACTACTGAGGGAGAGATGGCATTTTGCTCATCTAAAAAGCTATGAAATGATGATCTTTAAAAATGTATATATCTCTGGGGCCAGCCCGGTGGGCATAGGGGTTAAGTTTCCATGCTGCACTTTAGCGGCCCGGGATTCGCAGGTTTGGACCCTGGGCTCGGACCTATGCACCACTAATGAAGCCATTCCGTGGAGGCGTCCCACATACAAAACAGAGGAAGATGGGCACAGATGTTAGCTCAGTGACAATCTTCCTCAAGCAAAAAGAAGAAGATTGGCAACAGATGTTAGCTCAGGGCCAATCTTCCTCACAAAAGAAAAAATAATAAAATAAAATAAAAATTTATATATCTCTGGATAGCCTACTTTTAAATCAGAAAAAAATCTATGCAACTAGTTTGAACTCTCTAAACTATTTCTCTTTGATTAAGAAGCTCCCCACCTACCCTTTATGTTTTACTGTAAAATTATTTTACATAATTTTTTAAAGAAATGCTTTTTAAAAAATTTAAAGTGAATGCAAAGAAAATGCAAACACTTCCCTCTCCTCTAGTCAGAAGGGATCCTCCTTTTACTGAATTTCCCACCTAGTTGTTCACACCTCTTACAGTGATGATCACATGTTCCCTTACGATTATTTGTGTGTGTGTGTGTGTGTGTGTGTGTGTGTGTGTGTGTGTGTGTGTATGCCTCATCTCCCTTCTGGCTTTTAAGTTAGCTAAGAACCGACAAGAGCCTTATTTATATTTTTTTCTCCACACAATATTTTACATTGTATTGTATACACATATGAATAATATGAAATCCTTATGCCTTTTAATTAATATTGTATTTTGTACAGATACCATCACAAAACTTTTTAACTGGCTTCCATTTCCACTGCAATTCACCTTCACACTGCTTCTTGAAGGATTACTCTAAAACAAAACTCCAATTATATTATGTCCCTACTTAAAATCCTTCAGTGGCATCCTATTTCCCACAGATCAAGTTCACGCACACGTCACAGACAGCTATTACAATCCCATCTCCTCTCTTATCACCCGCTGCAGATGACCCACAGCCTGGCTTTAGAGAACTACGCATCATCCCTCTCTGTCTTTGCTCCCTTGTCCTGGTCCACCAGGCAAATTCCTACATATCAATACTCAACTCAGATCTTCAGACTGCATCATGCACCTTCCTCAAACACACTCCATAACATTTTGCTTGTGCCTGTCCTACAGCACTTCTCATATTGCAGAGGGCAGGGAACTGGGAAGGGTAAAAATGGCTTTTTTCCCCCTCTAAGTTGTAAGAGGGCCATAGGTGAAAAAAAGCTAGAAACTATCTGAAAGAATGTTTGCCTAAAAAGCTAATCCCAGAACTATACATAAGACCTGGCACCAACAAAGCTCTAGAAGGTGGTAGGAAAGTTTATTCCACTCAAACACAGGATCTGCCTGACAACTGATTACCAGACTGTAACTAGTCATCCCTTAGAGACGCATTTCCTAGTTTCAACAAAGCACTCAGGGGAAAAAAATCTTAAATGGAAATTATCATGGTAAATGCTCTGTTAACACATTAAAGGATTTTTTAAAATCCTCCAAATATTTAGTTTCTAAAGTGAAATTATCTACTCTAACATTCCAGAAGGATTTGCAAATAGGAAGGCATTGTATATATGGTTTTAATTTTTTTAATCTGCAAAAACCAGTAAGGAGGTGTTGAAAATATACAAAATTGGAAAGATTAGTGCTGTTCCTTGCTACAACACTAGTTCACAGAGGAAAACCATAACCTAGTTATTTCATATCTTAGCTCTTTTGTGTGTAAATCAACCTTCCATTTGCCTCACAAACATGACTCACAGAATAGACACTAGGTTCTTCTGAGGAGGATTCGGTGCTTATGAAATGCACAAATTAATTTATCTACTTGATCTGTCAAAATCATATTTGGGAAAAGAACCATTTCTTCATATATTACATCACCCGCCTCCAGTCGAGGGTTGATCATTCCCTCCTCAGGGCCACCTCTCTACCTGGTACACACCTCAAGTGTTGACCATATCAACTTGTATCATTTATACGTCTAACTGCCAAAAAAAGAAAAAATACCTCCATGGGGGTGGAAATGAATGTCTTCTTTTCTTTGTAATTCAGGATCCAGAAAAAAGATAGCTCAGTTTACCCAGGCAGTAGGACATCAAGGGATATTTTGAGGCAAATTTTACCAAACTAAGTTAAAAACTGAAAGTGTATTATCTGCAAGAAATCACAATATTCTGAGTACACTGTGAAATTTATATTGTGTCTTTCACTTTTTAAAGACTGATATGGATATATATCTATACAAGTTATAGTGTATATAATTAAATATATTAGCCTAATTTTTTGTTCTTACAATATGGCCTAGAAGACAGTGATTTCCTAATCATTACTACCAACTTAATTTTTAACAAGAAAAAATTTTATACCATTCCAATTTTAAGATTCAATGCTCATGTCTAAATAACAAATGAACTCTTAAAAATTTTGACCACATGAAGAATTCTGACTGTTACTAAATGATAAACATTAGCTTGATAACCAATTTTACCTTCCAGTCAATATTATGCTAAAAACTATTAACCTACAAAATTTTTTTAAAAAATGTTTCCTGATTATCTGGATGGCTAACAGGCCTCTAATGGCATAAAAGTTGCCATATCAGCAAAAAGGAAATACTGTCTCCTGACTACCTCTCAGCTTTTGCCAACTTTTCAGATTATCATCACCAAAAATATCTATGGCATCTGAATTTCTTATCATACAAGTATAAGATACACTAAGAAAATTTAAGAAGCTATAAAAAGCTACATATATGACCACATTCATTTTACTGACAGCAGCTATAAATAGTGCTTTCATACCTATTTGGAAAGTTGAATCAATGGTGAAATTATTTATCCTGTTTCTTTATAGATTCCATGAGGACAGAGGGGGGCAATAGGACCATATCTTCCTTGGAAATACTTGTCTTATTAAACAGTATTGAAGAATTCAAGGAAATTGAGAAGAATAACTGGAAAAACTCTCGCAAATGCTATGTGGGATAGTAATACATCCATACTCCTAATTCTATAGCCAACAGATATGTGTACGTGTCCACCAAAATATATGTACAGGAAGTTCAAAGCCACATTATTTGCAACATCAAAAACCGGCAACAGTAAAATGGTTAAATTGTGGTATATTCATAAGATGAAAAAAACAGTGCTACACGGAACAATGTAGGTAAATCTCAAAACATAATATTGAGCGAGAGACGCCAGACACGAAAGAGTGCATTATACGTAATTCCATTTATATAAAGTTTAAAATAAGAAACAGGAAAACTAATCTATAGTGTTGAAGGTCAAGATAGGAGTATCTTTGAGGACTGGGAGGGGACAAAAGTGGGGTTATGGAGTGCTGGTAATATTGTACGCTAATTATACAGGTGAGTCAGTTTGTGAAAATTGAGTGAGCTACATACTTATATACAGAAAAGGGTACAAATAATATATTATACTTTAATAAAAAATTGAATTTGTACAGCCATGTTCATAGCAGCATTATTCACAATGGCCAAAAGATGGAAGCAACCCAAGTGTCCATCAACAGATAGATGGATAAATAAAATGTGGTGTGTGTATATATATACACATACACACACACACACACAATTGGATATTATTTAGCCTTAAAAAGGAAGGAAATTCTGACACATGCTACCTGTGGGTATGTGGATACATGCATAAACCTTGAACACATTATGCTAAGTGAAATAAACCAATCACAAAAAGATAAATATTGTATTATTTCACTTATATGAGGTACCTAGAGTAGTCTAATTCATAGGGATAGAAAATAGAGTGGTAGTTTCCAGGGGATGAGGGAGGGGGGAATGAGGAGTTTTTTAAATGAGTATAAAGTTTCAGTTTTGCAGGTTGAAAAGAGTTCCAGAGATGAATGGTGGTGATAGTTTCACAACGAAGTAGACATATGTCAGAGGACTGTACACTTGAAAATAGTTAAAATGGTAAATTTTATGTTACATATCTTTTTAAAAAAACTGATGTAAAAACTGGTTACCAGAATCAACAAGGGGTTCCCATTGGCCAATCAGAGGACAGTGTGAACATCAAAAAGAATCATGACTACATTGATAAAAACACATTTAATATATAAAAACCTACTAATTCAGAATGAGACCAAAAACAAAACAGAAAGAATCCCCTCCCCTCCAAAAAAAATTCATTGGTCATTACTGGAAATAACTAGGGCACCAACTCCTTTCTCTGAAAATTGGTAATCAAAGAGAAAGAACTATTTCTCCTATCTTTCTCATATAAACTACTCTTCAGAGTTACCAAATACCCTAGTTAACAAGAGAAGGTTCTTCTTTACAGAAATATTCCAGTGAAAAAATGTGGAAGAAATAATGACAGTTTTTTAAAGTCACAATTTTGTAAATTCTAATAAAATAATTGTTTTAGGCAAAGATTAACACAATTGATGAAAAGGTGATGGAAAACCTTACACGGAAGGAATGACGCTGTCACCACCTGAATCCACCAATCAATCTGAGCATGTCTAAGAGTGGGGCAACCAGACATTAATTGCCTCTGATGTGACGCAAAATGAAGTACACTGCACCACCTACAATGTATCTTTGCAAAATAAGTTGAACATGAATCTATTCAAACCCTTGGAGCTAATATTCAATTTAAAAGAACAATAGTGAATAGAGGAACAAGTTAATGAAACGGTGAAGAAGCAAAACAACAAACCCAGAATGTAGGATATTCTACAAGACAGGTGGCCAGGTTTATTTATCTGTCACTGGCTTGTAGAAAAGGACTGCTCTAGAGCAAAAGAGACTTAGGATATATCAAATCCAAATGCTAGGTGTGACATTATTTGGATCTCGATTTCAACAGACCAAATGTAAAACAGACATTTTTAAGACAATCTAAGAAATCTGAATATGGACTGTACGTTAGGTTATACCAAGCAATTGCTCATTTTGTTAGATGGAATCATAGCACTCTGGCTAGTGAAGAAAATGTTCAAATTTTTAAAGATGCACAGCAAAGCACATAAGGACTAAAACGACATGACTTCGGCAGAACAAAAGGTGTATCCTTGAAGTTCATGCAGTAACCTTGATAACTGTTGAATCCAGGTGATGTGTATGTGGGAGTTCATATTCTCTCCTTGTATACGTTTGAAATTTTCCATTGAAAAATAATTTTGGATTTTTCAAATGATGTGGACTATGCTTAATATTTTAGATTGTCTATGGATATTAAAACAAAATTAAAATATTTTCATAAAGAATTGCAGTCAGATACTCCTTTATTCTACAAGTAAGGAAAGTGACACCCAGAGAGCTTAACTGGTCTGCCTGAAATCTCACAACTATCAGTCACGGTCAACATATGAACAACTAAAGTTATACCACGAAACACTTCATTCCTTGCCACAGATTTGGGGGTTTGGTAAAGGAAAAAAGGAACTAATTCTTGGTAATTTAACTCTCTTACTATTTTATTTCAAGTTTGTACTTTTGAACATCAAGCACTGTCCCCAAGTAACGTCATCTGAGAAAGAGTTCTATATTAAAAACATATAAATTTATTACATGCTTAAGTATTTTTCTCATGGCCAACAGGTATAGCACCATGAGGACTGTCATGCCAATTCACGCAACAAGAGCTAGCGTGGGACACTATATCAGGCTTTCCTGGTGCCCACACCATGCTTTCCTGTTTCAGTGGACTATGCTAATTAGCACATTTACTCTACGTTCCATTATTTTACGTGCTGGTGACAATTTTAACTCATCATAATAGCTAACAAAAGGCATGCAAATCATAGTACTGGAAATGTCACACAAGTGACAAAGAGTGTTTTAAGACATAACTTTTCAGGAGTTCAAGGCAAATGACACTGTAGAGGGGCTAGCTGGAGAGACTGATTTGATTAGCTATGTAGCAGCCATAGAGGTGTTGGCAGAAGTCCTCCGCCTAGGAGGGAGGGAGGGGCAGTAGTTTACATGGAAAGAACCTGAAAAAGACTATGCAGAGACCTGTCAGACTCGAGGCTATTTGAAGGGAACAAAACAGTAACTATGAAGTATGATTTGGGGAACCCAGCTCTACAGGGACTATGCTGTGAAGACCTTGTAAAGTAGTCTGTGGTGGGGCTAAACAATGGCTCCCAAAGACACCACATCCTAATCCCTGGAACCTGTGAATGCAACCTATGGCAAAAGGGATTTTGTACACCTGATTAAATTAAGGATCTTGAGATGGAGAGATTATCCTGAATTATCTGGGTGGGTCCTAAATGCAATCATAAGTGTCCTTATAAAAGGGAGGCAGAGTGATATTTGACCACAGAAGAGGAGAAGGTGACATGATGATGGAAGCAGGGACTGAAGTGATATGCTTCGAAGATAGAGGAAGGAGCCACAGGCCAAAGAATACAGGCGGCCACCAGAAATTGAAAAAGGCAAGGAGAGGGATTCTGCCCTTGGAGCCTCTAGAAGGAACTAGCCCTGCCGACAACTTGTCTTCAGCCCAGTGAAACTGATTTCAGACTTCTGGCCTCCAGAACTGTAAGATAAGAAATTTGGGCTGTTTTAAGCCACAAAGTTTGTAGTAATTTAGTAATTTGTTACAGTAGCAACAGGAAACTAATACATAAGCCAATGTTGAGGAACATATCCTCACATAAATAGAATACGTTGGTGTAAAAGAAATTCATAACAAAATAATGAAATGTGTGTGAATATACTAAAAACCTCTTAATATTTTGAGGCTTTAAGATTTTATTTATTTATTTTTCCCCCCAAAGCCCCAGTAGATAGTTGTATGCCACAGCTGCACATCCTTCTAGTTGCTGTATGTGGGACGCGGCCTCAGCATGGCTGGAGAAGCGGTGCATCGGTGTGCGCCCGGGATCCGAACCTGGGCCGCTAGCATCGGAGCGCGCGCACTTAACCGCTAAGCCACGGGGCTGGTCCTTATTTTGAGGCTTAAATGAAAATAGTGTCAACGTTTTTTTCTTCCGATTTTTCAGTTTGGGGAGCGGGGTATTTTGTTTGTTGTCTTGTTTTGTTTACAATACTCACATTTGAGAGAGCTTTAAGAGGTTTCATTTTGTTGGTGGTGGTGTGGTGGTGGTATTTCACTAAAAAAGACAATCTTTGTCCAGAAACTACTTGGTACTCCTCTACCTTCATCGGCAAAGGATATCTTGGACCCATTGCTCTTTAAAATCTGCTCATTTCAAACTCTGGATACAAATGTCCTCAGAGTCTATTCATGTTATTTAGCTCACTTCCAAGTTTAGAGATTAGTAAGATGGAAAAAAAGTTAAGGCTCAGGGCCGGCCCGGTGGCACAAGCGGTTAAGTGCTCGCGCTCGACTGTGGCAGCCTGGGCTTCACCAG
Source organism: Diceros bicornis minor (assembly GCF_020826845.1). Taxonomy (NCBI): domain Eukaryota; kingdom Metazoa; phylum Chordata; class Mammalia; order Perissodactyla; family Rhinocerotidae; genus Diceros; species Diceros bicornis. The sequence goes on from NC_080743.1 coordinate 41,379,293, forward strand.
TTTGGATCCCGGGTGCGCACCGATGCACCGCTTGGCAAGCCACGCTGTGGCGGCGTCCCATATGAAGTGGAGGAAGATGGGCACGGATGTTAGCCCAGGGCCAGTCTTCCTCAGCGAAAGAAAAAAAGAGGAGGATTGGCAGATGTTAGCACAGGACTGATCTTCCTCACCAAAAAAAAAAAAAAAAAAGTTAAGGCTCATCTACCCATTTCCTGCAAATGCTTTTAATTTTAATTGAAACATAAAATTTGAATTTCATTACTTGAAAAAATGTAAAAAAAAAAACAAATAAAACCATGCTATCTGTAGATAAAACAATGTTCCTGCTGTCATAAGTTAAGAGGAGTATACATATGACGTTTTCTTCTTTGGCCCTTAGCAGAAGCTTGGCTCACAACAGTGACTCGATTAAAATATGAGAGTACCACCACTGGTCTCAGGGATGCTTGTTTGAATAGCAAATAGAAAACAGTTTTTGACATTATCACTACAGCCATTCTCAGAAGGCTCTATTTCTTAATTCCAATCCAAGAAATGTGGATTTACTCAAGGAAATTTTGAAAGAGCCTTATATGCTTATTCTTAGGAATATAAGAACTCTATGGTTTATTTCATTTTTAGAATACTGATATACTTAAAATTAGTAAGAATAAACTCTCTAAAGTTATTCTATGAAACGGCTCGATATAAATACTGGCAAACTCCAGACTTTCCTAGATGTCATCTCTAGAACAAGAAACATATATAACTCTCCTTAGCCAAGAATCATAAATTCTTTAGCTGCTAAGAAATAATCCTCAAAAATGTGGATCTGGACCAAACGCTTAGAACAGAGCAGAATATTTTGCCATTTCTTCCTCCCCTTATAAAAACACAAAGAGAACTAAACAGATTCTGTGTGTATTTCAAACGTAGAATTATTTTTCTAAGCTATTACTACTGAATCATAATGATTACTTAAGAATTTCCAGTATTTCAGGCAAAGATGTGTCCCCAAAAGGAATGACTTCTAAGAAAAGCATAGTTCTAAGTGAAAAGTTAAAAAAAGATAGCTCTGTTAAAAACTGTACCCATCTTATACATCAAAAACGTCTCTGGAAAAAAATCGGTGTTCCAAAAACAAGCTGTGATGAAAACGTAACCATTTAAATTTTACTTACATGCTGTATTTAGCATTTCCAAATATCACATTCAGAAAACTTCAGACCGAATACATACACTTTGGAGAATTTTGTAAATCATTGGGTCATTATTAAGAGGAAAGCATATGTTAAACAAAATGCAGCTGTGTACCAAGGCAAATGACAGGAGAAATACTGCAAGAAAGAAACTTCTAAAAAAACTAACTACAGGGGTCGGCCTGGTGGCGTAGTGGTTAAGTTCGTGCACTCTGCTTCGGTGGCTGGTGGGTTCTCGAGTTCAGATCCCAGGCGTGGACCTACACATTGCTCATCAAGCCATGCTGTGGTGACATCCCACATACAAAATAGAGGAAGACTGGCACAGACGTTAGCTCAGGGATCATCTTCCTCAAGCAAAAAAAAAAAAGAGAAAGATTGGCAACAGATGTTAGCTCAGGGCCAATCTTTCTCACAAAAAAAAAAAAAAAAAACTAACTACAAAGATATTGATAGCTTTGAACAGAATACAGGAGGGCAAAAACTTCCCAGGGCACTTTGTCTAAGAACCCAAGGCACAGTAGTAATAATTGCCACTAAATTTCCTCTGAAAGGAAAGGTGTTTCTGTTATAAGGAGCAGCATATACAATGACAAGGAGATGAAAGAAAACATGGCTTATTCAGGCCACAGCCTAATGGAAGGGACAAGTGTAGAGAGGCAAGTGATGAAGCCAATAATGTGTGGGCAGGGCTTTGCTGAGTTAAAATATTTCGGATTTTATCCTGAGGACATTGAAATGTTTCACTCAAGAAATACCAAAAAACATAAATGTTTTTGGAAAAAAAGTCACTCTATCTGGAGTGGAGAGAACCAAGATGCAGGAAAACTATGTGAGAAAAGAAATGAGGCTCTGAACTACAGCAAGGGCAGAGGAGCAGGGACATCAGAGAGGTGAAAATATCTTAACTCTATGTGTTGCTAAATTTGACGGGGGTTGATAGATGAAGGAGAGTTTTATTTTTTTAATATGTGAGAGATGAGGGCACATGTATACCTCTTTTGAAAACCTTACTACAATTCTATTATTTGGGGGGAAAAATTAATGAAGGGCATAATTAAAGCTGCTAGATTTGTAATTTTTAAAATGTGAATTGCTAGATAAAATATCCTGAAAGTATACCTATAATAAAAAAAAACTTGAAAATAATTTGAATAATCAACTAATGCCTTAATACAACTTACAACACTTTGACTAGTACTGGAAAACCTCTATGCCCTAAATTTGAGGAAACATTTGGCCAATGAAAATTCTATATTTAATGGGTGAGTTAGTTGTCCACAGGATTAGAAGTAGAATAGAAACAAAAAGGTAAATCAGATTCTGGGTCTGATTTTTAGATTATAAACAACAGATCTAAATTCTAACAGCAACAAATTTTTCTTACAAAATTTTAAAAAACAGGACAAGCTAGAGAAACAGCAGTGAGAGTACACATACATCACTATCCTCCTTTCATTAGCTCTATTTTGCAACTTGTGCTTCTGATTGTTTCATTCATTTGCTTAATTGACTGTAAGGAAACCAAAGCTGGCCAAATGAGTCATAAGTGAGTCACAGCTCACCTCCTGGAGTAGCCACAAGCCTGACTATGACTTGACTGCACTAGGCCTGAATTTCAAGTCAGAGAAGAATGCTGAGTGAAAGCCAAGGGCTGCCAAGGATGCCAAAGAAATTGTTGGGAGAATAAGGACAAATTCTAGTTTGAAATTTATGGACTTACACCTCACCCCTAACCACAGGAAAAATATAGCTGCCTCACAGTCTGCTCCTTCCTCAACTGATCCTGTGACTTCATACACAGTCATTAGTTAATAGGAGGAGACAACTGAGAGTGCATCCTTTTTACTAACATCTTAATGCTGTCAATCAGACTTCCAAAGACTGCGAAATGAGAGGACCACAGTGACTACTCAGATTGGCACACCATACCAATAGGTGGGTAAAGGATGCCTGGCAAGGGTGACACAGAGTCTATACACAGCCCAGGCCCCCCCCCACCAGTGAAAAAGAGCTAAATCATTCACACTATAATTCTGTTTTAATAAACAATGCATATGTGACCCACAAATCACAGTATTTGGAGATTTGAAAAACAGATACCACAAAATATATGTGATTATTTACCAAAAAAAACACCACCACCATGGAGGTATTATTTCTTACAGAGACAGGGATGAAACCAGCGCATGACTAATTGGTTCCTTCCGTGCTGACTGGGGAATGCTCCAGCCTTTGCACAGTGAGTGTGGCTAGTGACTACAGCAGCTATGAACATCAGCACAAAAGTTTTTCTTCAAACCAAACTTCCATCTCTGCCTGCCAAATACCAATATGTCATTTCCTTCCTGCTGAACTCTACAGCTTCTTGAGGTAAAGGACCATGTAATTCTTAAAGTTACACTATTGGTATCCTCTACCATTTGAGTTAAGTAGAAAGGATTCAACAAATGTATGTCAAACGCAAAATGAGTAGAGAACATCTACAACTGTTTCTTGGCCGTTCACCTCCTCAACTACTATGTTAATACAATGCTAAAGAAAATATATATAATTACCCTACTTACAAGCATTATGGCGAAAAAATAGATCATCCAGACAGAAAATCAATAAGGAAATAATGGACTTAAACGAAAAACTTGATGTGATGGACTTAATAGATATATAGAGAGCACTCCATCCAAACACAGCAGATTACACATTCTTCTCAAGCGCACATGGAACATTCTCAAGAATAGACCATATGTTGGGAAACAAGGCATGCTTATATAAATTTAAGAAGATTGAAATCATAACAAGCATCTTTTCCAACCATGAAGCTAGAGTGCCATGAAGCTAGAAATCAACTACAAGAAAAAAACTGGGAAAGTGACAAAGCTGTGGAGACTCAACAACATGCTACTAAACAACCAATGGATCATCGATGAAATTAAAGGAGAAATCAAATCATATCTGGAGACAAATAAAAACGAAAATACACCATACCAACTCACATGGGATGCAGCAAAAGCAGTCCTGAGAAGGAAACTCACAGCAATAAAGGTCCACCTTAACAAACAAGAAAAAGCCCAAATAAGCAACCTCAAACTACACCTAACAGAATTAGAAAAAGAACATCATAGCAATACAGGCCCAAATAAGCAACCTCAAACTACACCTAACAGAATTAGAAAAAGAACAAACAAAGCCTAAAGTCAGCAGAAGGAGGAAAATAATAAAAATCAGAGCAGAAATCAATGAAATTGACATCAAAAAAACAATAGAAAGGATCAATGAAACAAAGAGGTGGTTCTTTGAGAAGATAAAATTAACAAACCCTTAGCCAGACTCACCAAGAAAAAAAAGTGAGAAGCCTCAAAAAACTCTTAAAGTTCATAACAAGGTTTTCAGAGGCGGATCCAACAACTTCATAAAATGCTAAAAGACTCAGGATGAGGCTTATAGTCCCAATCACTAATACGATATAGGTATTGTATTAACACCTATATAGGTATAGGTAGGCCTCAATTTAACAAAATTTTTTAAATGAAGTCCATGAAAATTTCTAGCCTTGAGAATTCAGAATACATTTTCCCAAATAAATAAGGCTAAGGGGGTCAAGTCTTAGGCCAGCAGCCCTCACTTCAAAAAAAAAAGCTGAAAAATGAAGTCATTTTGGCTTCGTCTCCTTGCTTTTCAACATCATAAAAGGCACTCTATCATGCTAGAGCATGATTGTAGACTTCTTGGCATGTCTGGTAAGGACCTAAGCCCTAACCCTCGTGGGAAGCCAGGGAGGGGGGACTCTTAGGGCTATAACCATTCTGGACACCTCAAATATGAACCGGTTGGGGAAGGGGGTGAGAAGAATGAAAATGGGGTAAGGATGATCCTAAAGAAGAAGGAGAGATCTTTGAACCAGCAGACTGGTTAACCAACTTGAAGAGATGCCTCTCCTCAAGTTCTATCCTTCAGGTGCAGGGCCAAGGGAATCCCTGACCAAGGACGGCAGAGGAGGAAAGAGCTGCCAGATGGGACCCTAAAGGCCATCAGAGCCCTCAGGGATCTAGATCCTATGACAGAGAGCCTAGCACGACACTGAGGATGGTTGCGGACTTAGGAGATGAATTCCCAGGAGACTGCAATATCTGTTCCCTGCAGAAGAAGGCGTGTAGGTAGGAAAGAGGAGGGAACAGGAGAAAGGGATGAGGAAGTCAGCACAGAGGGAAGAGCAATTTCTGCACTTGAAGTGGTGAGTTCCAGCCTGGGGACATAAATTAGGATGGTAAAACAACTCAGATGAGCCCAGTCCAGGACTGGCTGTCCTCTTTCTCCATGTTTCCCATTTGGATAAGCCCAGAGTATGTGTGTGCTATTATCTCATAGCACTCACCCCATAACACACTCAAGTATCTTCATTTCTCCAAGTAGATATGTAGCTTTGACCTCAAGAGTGCCCAATGTACTGCACATTTAATAAGTAATTACAGAACAAAGGAACAAAGAAAAAGGAAGATGTTTTGTCCCTTGTATAAAATGAGGTTCCTTTAGTATGCTCTCAGCAAAACTGCAAGTGAACTTGCATATTTTATCACTGAGTAGTCAAAATAAAATAAGTTGAGTAACCTTTTAATCAGCTCACTCTCAAAGGGAAAAAAAAGCAGGGGAGGAGGGAAAGTATAATGGTTTTGGCTCCCTTCATTGTTCTTCTAGGTCATTTATACCCACTATATGACATCACATATACATTTACTTATACATGGGCACATTCATTCTTCTTAGAAGGCCTTTCCTCCCCAGGCACCAATCACCTCCACCTTTTATACTTCCAGACACGGCGTAAATGTCCCTACCACAGTGACAGCACAAGAATGTCCCTTAGCCTTTCAGCCTCAAACACCCAAATGTTGAAAACTTAGGGGATCCAATAAATACTCCTTCTCTCCATCTGAATTTAGAACTGAGAGGCAGATGCATGAGTCAGAGAGACAGATAAAAAATGTCAGCTTTTCATTGTTAAAAACATTATTAGGAGAAAGAACTTAGGTGTGCAGCCAAATGGGCTCACTAATACCCCTCCCACAACTGAAGACCACCCCCAGGGGGCAGAGCCTGCTCCATAACTTACCTTAATGGCAAAGAGTGGGCCAGAATGTACTTCCCTGCAGGCAGGTGGATCCTAAAGAGAGACCCACGGAGGGCAAAGTCACACAAGCCCTAGTCCTGCTCCCAGAGAGATCACAAACCAGACAAGCCACACCTCTTCTGCTGGAGGAGAATGCATGAAGTAGAGAAAAGCCAGGAATGTTGTTCTAATGGAAGTCCCTCCTTATGAAAACATGAAGACTAGAACATACACATTCTCTTTAACAATCTCTTGAATTCTTTTTCTTACTCATTAAGCCCCTGGGCTACCAGAGATGTAGCTGTCCCTCAAAAGAAAAAAGATCCGTCTCCTAGAGCAGCCCTGCTCCCACTTTGACGATGCCTTCCAATGCTGACCACTGTCCTTTGGGTAGTGTCTCAGGATCACAGGAGTAGAAGTGGAAGGGTTCTACAACAGACCAGAGAAGTCCATCAAGTAAAATAATGTTAAGGCCATGCTGAACCCAAGATGAAATCCACTTCCCATTCTCTGAGACCAAAATATGCCCAGCCACGTTGTCCAACGTGGGTCAAAAGGGGTTCTGCAATGAACTTGAATGACAATACTAAGATAACTACAAAAAAATGCAAGAAATAGAGAGCTCCCAAATTTAAACATAAACCTCCTTCCAATCTGAGTTTTCCAGTGAGACAAAGTCCAAATATTAAATCTTCTTGCAAGTTAAAGTCTAAATATGTTACATTTCAAAGGAATTAAATTCTGGACTCAAATTATCTTGCCTTTATGCATACAAAGTCTGCCTTGGTCTGAGTTTCCCAAAAGGTATAGTTTGAGACAAAAGCATACATGCAGGTATTTAGTTTGGGAAGTGATCCTAAAGAGCAGGAGTGAAGGAACAGGGGAATGAAAATGGGGCAGGAGAGAAGGAAAATACAAGGATGCACCTCTGAGCTGACCATCACTATTGCAGACTGGTGCTCAAGACCACCCAACTGTCTGAGGAATCTAACAAAGTGTGTTGCTGTACTGTCCTCCTGGGGAGGAATTTATCCACCTATTCCCATCTGCCATTGGTCAAAGGCAACCAATCCCCTGGCATTGACTCAACAACACTCCCTAGGTTCCACGTGCATGCTTAGCAAGCTCTCACAGACCTCAGAGTGAGAGAAGGCCAGAGTAGAAAGGCAGAGGTACAAGGTGTGGCCCCCAGCAAGGTGCTCTCCAGGTATACCTGTGAAGTTCATGGAAACCTACATGGGAACAGCCAGTGCAGCCATGGCTGGAATAAGAGGCTAGGCAGAGAGGATTCTGAAGTGGTGCACAAGAGGTAGCCAATACGAAGTCTAATAATATTAAAAGCCAAATTCATCCTCTCAAATTTTTCATTCTATTCACTCTCAGCTGAGGAGTTCATGATGCTTGGGTGAGTCGTGGGGGTTTTTGTTGCTGCTGTTGTTGTTTAGTTGTTTTTTTGTTTTTAAACAGAAAGTATAGCTCCTTTAGGGCCTCAGACATTGAGCAGTTTTACCTCAAGTCTTTGTATGCCCCCATTTTTAAAGAGCCCAAAGAGTTACAAGTCATTGGCCCTACACCCACCAAATTTAAAAGGAAAGTCAATCTTCAGGCCTTGGAGCAGCTACCCCAAGCAAAAGTGTTCCCAGAACCCAGTCTTGGCATAATCCAGACCCATTTAACTGCTTCCAGAGACAATGGCAGAAACTCCAGGGCATCTGAGAGATGGAAGGTCAACAAAGAAGAGCACAATCCTCTTGGTTTCAGCCTTGCCAGAATGCCCATAATACTATGCCAATTTTCCAAAGCTTAAAACTCAATTAGGAGACAAGTATCCATTGACAGACGAATGGAGAACCAAAATGTGGTATATACATACAATGGAATATTACTTAGCCTTAAAAAGAAAGGAAATTCTGACACATGCTACAACATGGATGAACTTTGAGGGTATTATGCTAAGTGAAATAAATGAGTCACAAAAGGACAAATATTGTATGATTCCACATATATGAGGTACCCAGAGTAGTCAAATTCATAGAGGCAGAAAATAAATGGTAGTTGCCAGGGGCTGGGGAGAGGATATTGTTTAATGGGTACAGTGTTTCAGCTGGGGAAGATGAAAAAGTTCTGGAGATGGATGGTGACAACGGTTGCACAACAATGCGAATGTACTTAATGTGACAGAACTGTAGGGTTAAAATGGTAAATTTTAAGTTATGTATATCTTACCACAATTTTAAAAACTCAACTAGGAGAAATCTCCAAGCAGGTTCATTTTGGCCCTATGGATTTGCATACTGGAGAGAAAATCCAACTATGTGTAGTGTCTTCTCTCTCAGAGTGACCTTTGAGCTATCACTGCCTTCTTTCAAAATGCAGAAGTTTGCAGTGGCGGCAGCCCCAGTCCCCTTCGGCCCTAACTGTGGAAACTTTCTTTCCCAACCTGCACATTCACAGCTTCTTAGCTTCCAGTTCCTCTTTGAGCCCCAGGTTTCTGGCACTCAAGTGCTGGACTGAATGTGGGCTCTGCCTAGTAGAGTCATCATCTCCACAATCATTCATAAACAGGAATTTTTAGTCTTGGGCCACAGCATCTGTTGCAAATATCTTGCCTGCTTTGGGCTGTGAGACTGCTTCCTAAGGAAGACTGTCTCCTAGTCCCCCCATTTCTTCCAACTGAACTTCAGCAGAGTCCAGAACTGGTTCCACTGCTTCTGAAGCCCACATCCCTGAAGGCCTGTGAGGATCAATATCATTGCATGGGCATCTCCAGACACTAGAATTCCCATGCATTTTTTTTTTTCTTGTGAGGAAGATCAGCCCTGAGCTAACTTCCGATGCCAATCCTCCTCTTTTTGCTGAGGAAGATTGGCCCTGGGCCAACATCTGTGTTCATCTTCCTCTGCTTTTTATATGGGATGCTGCCACAGCACACAGCACGGCTTGACGAGCGGTGATTCACTGCACGCCAGGGATCTGAAACTGCAAACCACGCCCCCCACCCTGCCGCCTAAGCGGAGCACGTGCCACGCCACCCAGCGTGGTCCTCCCTATGTTTTTTCTTTTTGGCCAGAAGTAGGGCTTATCCCTGATATTTAATCTATCTCTGCTGATCCCATTTTCTTTTAAGATTCAGAGGCTCCTCCCTTCCCTTCTTTTTCACTATAGAGCTATCACTGATGGTAGAAATGAATAGTTTACTTCCTGAGTTAGATAATCCCAGCCAGGAGGTTACTCTCATCAGGTCACATCTAACCAGGCCTGGGCTGGCTCCCCTAGAATGTGCCTCATGCCTTCCCTTAGAATCCTAACTCCATAAAGAACCTGGGCATGAGCCTTCAGGGCACAGGTGATACTTGCTTGCCCAATTACAGTAACTTCGCCTTCGCCTTGAAACTCACTTAATCAACCCTTCAGTATTTTGTGCTGATCTCTCAGGGATTTTCCTCTCAAATGCAAATTTTCTGTAACCACTTGGTATTGCTATCCCAGGGCCACCACCACAAGCCCAATGGGACAGAAGAATGATTTATACATATGAGAAGATGGTGCCCCCTCAGGGCACATGTAAACTCTGGCCAGGTTCCACAGCAAAAAGAAAGTCAGTTGCATTTCAACGTCTACTAGCAAAAATCTTTATACAGTGCACAAAATGCAAAACCATTCCCTGCCCTGAGCTATGCAAATCAAGTTTCCAGCTGTTCTTACTTCAAACTCTAGCTGAATCTTTAAAGAGGCACTTTGCAATATTTTCCGGATCCTTGTAACAACCTTTCAGATCTTGTCCCACTCCTCTCACTGTATTCTGCAGGTCCATTGCCCTTTCTAATCAGTACCGTTCAAGCGAATCTTCTTTCCTTTTTTTTCTGTCTATCCTGGCTTAAGATCTCATTTTCCCCTTCCTACCTCTCATAAATTGTGAACCTTTCTCCTAGCTTTCTCTTTTGCTCCTTTCCCCTAATTAGTCTTTTCAGTCTACCACTGCTCCTCTTCTGATAAGACCAAAGCATATTTTTCAAACCACTCCAGTTCCTCCTTGATTGCCTAAGAAAACCTATCTCTAGAATCTGAGCATTGTAGGCACAGGCCTTTGTAATCACCTTCTTAACGTTTAGGTTTCTAATAATTTCAATGACTCATTTGTCTATTTAAACCCAAGAATACGCATACACTTCTTCAACAAGGATGCTCCCATTCCTTTTTATTTGCTTGGTAAGAAAATCTGTAACTCTTAGATAAGCAAAGCCACAGTTCTATGATCCAATGGCTGGAATTTATATAATCAACAAATCCAGGGTGGAGGAATTTCTGTTAGAGTACTAGAGGAACACTTCGGTCCCCCTTGGCAGGATACAGCTCGGCTCCTTCCGGGGACTGTCTTTGAGACCAGCTCATCTGCAGAGAGGGTATTTTCTTGGTCTGCTTGAGGTGGGTGGGTTGAGGTTGGTTGTATGATAGGTGGTCCATTAAGATCTTAGATAAACTACAAAATTACATAAGATTAGTCCCTCCAGGGCCTTCCTTTGGCCTGGAATGAAATTAAGGGAATGTGCTGAAGCCAATTTATCGCTTCTACCTTGGCCTCATTCTCACAATTTATAGGAGAAACCTCACACAACAGCACTCTTGAAACTTTTTCACTTTTGCAATCTGAAGTCCTGGCCTGCAGCTTTGACTGAAACACAATAAAAGCAGTCAATGCTATTCCACCCCAAATGACTGAAAAGATCCAGCAAGGGATCGGCCTCACCAGCAACACCAGTCCATGCTGAACCTACAAAACCCAAAGAAGTGCCTCAGCTCACCCACACAGCGCAGCTAGGATCCATGCGGCCTGCACTTGCTAAGGCCTGAGGACCCACAAACAGCTGTGCCTGGTTAAGACAGTCCCTTGCCTGTGGGCTGGGCCACCATAAGCTTCACCGTCCCCCAAGGTCCAATAATAAATGCTCCCCTTTCCTACTCAGTGAGAAACCCAATGAGCCATAGATACAGAAATCAGATGAAAATGTGAATGTTTTTACTGATAAAAGCTAATATATATTGGAAAGTGTGGCTTAGGGATGCAGGCTCTCCTCTTGTTCTCCACTCCCCAAAAAAACTGTAGGCCTCCCCCTTGAAGACAGAACCAGCTCTCCTTAGCTTACCTTATGAACCAGAGTAGACCAGAAAACCACCACCCTCTTTGCAAGTAAGAAGGTCTCAAAGAGAAGACCCAGAAGCACCCAAGTCACATATACCCAGCAATTACTCTTAATACCCAGGGATTACTTTAACAGAAGTTCTTCCACAGGGAAACATGAAGTATGGGGACAGAGTTTATCCTCTAAATTATACCTCTCTTATGACCTGAGTTCTTTGTTATATATTCAGTGCCTAATCAGAGCTTTGAATATAGTATGGGTGCAATAAATGTTTGTTGAATGGATGAGAGTGAAAGAATGAACTCCACTTCTGAATGAAAAAAATGCAGTTCTGAACTTGCAGAAGTTAACAGTGTGATATAAAACAGCTTGCACTTCTGGGAAACGCAAACCAAAATGGCTGGCAGTCTCAAGTGCAAGGAAATGTATGGGGCATAATCTAATCTCTTAGGAATGCTCATCTTCGTCATTAAGTCCTTCTGCTATTTGGCTCAAGATGATTCTCTGCCCAGCCTCCTGGAGGGTTCAGGTAATGTTATTACAGGTCTTGGATGAAGAGTGTTGGCGAAGATGAAAAACTGCTCATAGGTAAACTACGCTTGCTACAAGTGCTTGCCCTCTTCTCGTGAGACTGGCCCTCATTAACGTGAAAGACTATACAAGAAAAAAATAGGCAAGATCTTAAGTATGAGGTACATTTGGGTTTTTAAAAGGTTCTTGGAAAACACCTAGATATTTAGTTTCACAGAGCAATTTGAAATCACAAAAGCTTTTAACAAAATTACCTAAATTCTTCTCTCCTGTGTTTATTGCTAATAATAACAACAGTTATTATGTATTTAGTTACTTATACATTCCTAAAGATTTATTAAGCACTACGTGCTGGGCATTGTGCTGGTCCCTGGGAATTCAGCAATGAATGAAATTTAAGTGGCCCTGCCATTATGAGGCCTAGGTTGCAAGAAAATCAATCCTGAAAAAAAAATATTTCTAAGGATGATGAGCTATATAAAAATAAGCGGAACTTAAAAACCAAGAAACATGGCAAGTTCTTAGTCTAGAGGAAAAAGATGGGGTGACAAACTTTAGGAACGGAAAAATACCCAACACGGCTGCAGGAGAATGAGCAAGAGAAAGGGGAGTCAAGGCTGGCGAGGACGGCAGGGTCAGATCACAAAGTGTCTTATTCAGGATTTTGGACTTCACCCTCAGAGCATGGGGAAGCATCCTAAGAGTTATAAAAGGGTTTGCATGCTCAGATTTCTGTGTTTTTGTTTTTGTTACTGTTTTTTAAGATTAATGAAGATGCAGTTGGGAGAATGCATTGGTGTAGGGTGGAATATACATAGGAGACCAATTAGGAGACAGTGGGCCAAGTGAAAGATGATGGGGTGGAGGAGGAGCACAGATAGATTCAACACAGACAATGAAGGCTGAGCACTAAACACCCTGCACCAACTAAGTACTTGACAGATATCGTGAGGGAGCTACTTGTAACCCATTTTACAGACAAGAAAACATTTAGTGAGGTTAAGTAACTTGTTCAAAGCCATCCAGCAAATAAATGGCTGAGATATGAATCAAATCTAAATGACACCAAAGTCTTTGTTTTTAACCAAGACTTTGGAAATTTGCCCTTTATTGTCAATTAGAAATATTTCTCTGCAACCTACCTGGCAGTATGTTAACAAGAGCTGCAAAAATGTTTATAACCTTTGACCTAGAAATCTCACTTTGGAAAATACAGCTGAAGGAAATAATGCAAAAGGGAGGAATAACCTGTACAAGGACATTTATAATCACGCTCTCTATAAAAGAGAAGAACTGGAAGTAACTCAAGCAGCTGATTACATAAACAGGGAGCATATTAAGAAGGTGGACTATTCATCATTTTCACAGCTACATACTACTCCATTATCACTTTCTATGTGATCCTGAGAAAGTTAATCAGTCTTTTCTAAAATTCTTCAGCTGTAATAATTATGTTCTCTTACTGAATCTCTCAACCACCTAGGGAAACAGGCATTAATAATACTAACCATACCGTATTTAGTGAAAGGATTGTTATTGCCACTCTCTGATTATGAGTTTACAATGAGCAAAGCTCAGAGGCAGGAACTTGTCATATATTATCTCATCTAATCCTCACAACAATCTACGCATAGACAGTATTGTTCTCAAGAGGCAGCTGGGGAAACAGAGACAGGAGTGAAAGAGCCCGCAGTGGATTATACAGCTAATGAGTAGCATATCTAAAATTTGACCTCTAAAGCCCATGTTCTTTTCACTACACAATGCCACCCCCTAATTATCACAGAGAAAATGAGCAATAGAGGCTCAGAGACCACAAAGCTAATTAGTGATAGAGCCAGAATTTGAATACAGGTCTCCCAATTTTAGGCGGTGTTGCTTTTCGCTTTTGTTAGATCACAGCTGTCACCTATAAAATCACCAACAGATAGATAAAACTATGTAAATTAAATTTTTTTAAAGTCATAATAGTCTAAGGCTTAGATTCATCAGTCTAAATAAAATATCTGCAGAAAAATAGAATACAACAGAAAAGAAAAATCTGCCATAGATCAACAAAATGTTATTCCAAAAGAATAGGACAAGCCCTGAACCGTGAAAAGCTTAGAGGATGGAGTAGGAGAAGAGAAAGGCTCTCGCATTATCACTAAGTGCCTCCTATGTCCCCAGTGCTGTGCTGGGTATTTTGCCCATCTGAGTTCACCTGCTCTTCGCAACACTCCATGGGAAGAACTATCCCTCTTTCACAGCAAGAAAACTAAGATGCTGAGAGATACTAAGATGCTCAGCTAGTGGGGTACGATATGAATCCAGGCCTGTCTGATGCTACAGTCCATACTCTTTCAATATACCATGCTGCCTCCCCCTGCAAGACAACTAGCAGAATATTGATTATATTCTTTTGCATCCTGTGATTAAGAAGAAGGACACAATAAAATCTGGCATTCTTGTCCAACCAATATTAAGGCTAATGTTAGGGACTCATTGAATAGTTATTCCATAGCCATTCATAGGAGCTCTCACTGTGTGCCAGTTACTGAGCTAAGAACATAAAGTTGAAGAACAAATGGTCCTCAATTTCCTGGAACGCACAATCTAGGAGAAATAATATATGTTTTGGTGTCATCATAAATGAATATCCATATTCTCAGAAATTTGAGACACACTGTATTATCAGGTTTAAAATAGCAAAACTTCGGCTCTCTGAGGAAATGAGTAATTCTGGATGGCAAAGTTGCTGGATAGCTGAGGATTTTACTCCTTTAAGCATCAGATCTCTGATTTCACAATTTTAAATTATTTAATCATTTTTCAATGCATTGTCAATTCTCCCAGGACATTCTGAGTTCCAAAGTCTGAGCCCTTGTATCCCCATTCCCACTGATTCCCCTATACTACTGTATCAGATAGACAGACAGATAGATAGATAGATGAATGAATGAGAGAGAATAAGGTCTTTATAACAAGTACTTCACATGAGAAAGTCTGAACCTAAGCATTTTCCAATCTTTCTTGAAGAGTTTTAAAAAAGAATTAATATGATTTAAACTTCTCTTGAGGACCTGGGTCATTAGTGTTCTATTATGAGAAAAGTAATGCACTATGATTCAGGAAACCAAGTAACCTTGGTCAAATCATTGCACGCATCAGAGGCCTCAGACCGCTCTTTTTTAAAATCAAGGAGCTGAGCTAAAATTATCTCTAAGGACTTTTCCAGTTCCATAACTGTATAATCTTTG
Organism: Diceros bicornis minor; assembly: GCF_020826845.1. Taxonomy (NCBI): domain Eukaryota; kingdom Metazoa; phylum Chordata; class Mammalia; order Perissodactyla; family Rhinocerotidae; genus Diceros; species Diceros bicornis. The sequence goes on from NC_080743.1 coordinate 41,394,486, forward strand.
AACAATATAATCAGTTACTGTAACAGTCCATTCAAACAGGACCATCCTTCCCCAGAGCCCTGTGCAGTATGTGAATTACTTTGTCTGCACTCTACAAAATTAACATGGTTTTTGAGTTCTTGAGTCCATGATTTATAGTTTTTGCTACTGCCAACTTAACTTTCAGCTGTCCCTCTTTCTCTTTTTAACTTTCACCCTGTGATCTCCTTAGACTTAAAAAAAAAACAGGCTTAACGAAAAGCAATGGTACATTTATTGAGTACTTTCTAAGGGCCAAATACTGAATGTGCATTACTTCAATTAACTTCATCCTTACAACACTGCAAATAGGTATTATCACTTATATTTTATAAATGTGGAAACCTAAGATCAGAGTGGCTAAGTTGCCCAACATTGTAAGTGGCATAGCTAGGATTCAAAGCCAGGCTGAAGTACCCAAGGCTCATGTGCTTTCTACTACACAACACTGCCTCACAAGTTTGTTAGAATAGTGTGTAAATTACAAGTCCTTAGGCTTGAAGTCAGAATCTAGGAACTTGCTAAAGGTTAGCATAAATGAAGTTTAGCTTATTGTATTTACAGAGAGTTTAAGAAATCTATTTTAGCTCTTCTACAGGGAGGTGAGGACTTTATTTTTTTTAATGCATTTTTCCACTTAGCTTATTTTATATAAACCCCAGGAGGGATTTAGGCCATTGCCAAATGGGCAAGGATGCCAAATAGCTTAGTGCCAGTCAGACTGGTAAGAAATTAGTTTATATGCATCATTGAAACTGGTGAACCATTTATTAAACATGGAAGGGAAAAATTAGATCCTTTACCAAATTTCTCATTACTCTTCTCTTAACTAAGGTCGTTAAATAGAACTATATCTTCAAAAAGATTGAGAATTCAATAAAGATTTAACTATCAGAGCCACCGCATAAATACTCTCAAAAGTCCAGCTTCACGTTTCAGAATCCACAGGGATAAAACTGATGTTAACAGCAACTATGTCACATTCTCTCCTTATACGGTGTCTCTGAAAGCACCCAATTCTTCTATGTTAGTGCTCATTCTGAGCTCCAGAGATCTCAATTCCTGCTTGCCCCCAAGAATGAACTGCTATATTCTACTGAACCCCCAAGTACAGTTTATGGCCAAAGGCAAGGTCCTATTTCCAACTATACCATCATCATAAATAATCTGAGCTCAAGCATTTCTTGTGTGGCTGACTGTGGTCTAAGCTTACTAAACTCCTTTAGCCAACAAATGCTTTCTCATATTTGAAGGTCAAATGCCAGGGAATTTAATGTAGATTCTGCCGAATCTACATTTTGGAGTATCAATAAGTGACAGAATTATCCTTTCCCTGTCAGGCACTGCATATATGATTAAGTGAAAGCTGCACTCATTGAATGATAACATTACCGAAAAAAAAAAAAAAAAAGACTTGCAAAAATAAGCAGATGCTGTGAGCTGGTCGCAAGAGGAGACAGGCAGTCTCATTACTGCTAGAAATAAAAATGGTGTACTCGAGAGCTTCTGGTTCATCGGTAGATGCTCACTCAAGTGCACCACTGGGTTCTGGAGACCACAAACCAAAAAAGTACCTCTAGTGAACAGTGGCCAACTGCTCAGAATCCAAGTTTTCATAACACCTGGTCCTCTCTGGGATTCTAATTTCTTAAACATTCCCTTCAAGACCCAAAACTCTCTCCCAAGAAAAAGGCAAAAAAAATGTGTATAAATGTGATTTGTAAAGTTTGGGACAGTTGCTACTTCTAGTAACAGTAATAATGGTCACCACCAGTGGGGAGTGGATGGGACAAACTGAGGACAAGCCAAGACTCAGGAGGACTGAGTGGCAATGATGAGGACCAGGTGAACTTGCAGGGAGGTAAAGAGTTGGGGACTCAGAGTGCCCTGGGATGCAGAGGGCTGGACTGTGGCTAGAGGAATGCGAAGAAGCCCCGAGGGTGACAAGAGGCATTGCAAAGAGGTGAGTAAAAGCAGTGTCGAGCTGCAGCAAAGCCAGACAGCAAAAACAGGTTGGTGAGCCAGACGCACCCGGTGTGCTGGCTTCTCCAACAGCTCTCTTCAGCTCATAAGCAAGAGCAGGAAAGCCCGTGGAGGAGGGTGCTCCCACGCTGGGGTAACTGGCCCATCTGATGTCACAGAAAGTGAAGGGGATTTGGGGTAAAAGTGGAAAGGCTGCTCACTATTTAGAAAGCACTTAGCAGTATGCAGCCAAGAACAAATGGCCCAGAGAAGGAAGAGACATCCATCAACTAAAGAGCACTGGGAGGATAATGAATGGTTCAGTAGGTGCGAGGGATGAGAGGTGGCAAGCCAGGGGGAGGGGAGGGGAGGAGACGGGGAGGCAGAGGAAGGGGGAGGGAGGGAGAGGGAGGAGGCAGAGAGGGAGGGGGAGAGAGAGGGATGGGGGGAGAGAGAGAGACAGAAGGCCTCTGCCTTTCAACACTCTACTTTAGAGGTCCATTAAGCAGTTTGACTCTCTGCAGTCTCTGCTCCCCCAGCTTTTAAGATATTCAAGAGAATAGGCCATCATCTGTTGCTCCAGGCCACACACCAAAGAAACATAATTTAACACCTTCACTGCCAAATGCAAAGAGTAACAGCCATGTTCCGTACTAATGTCATTAAGGATATTTCATCATTGCTCAGAATAACTGTCTTGTTGGGGACATCACTGAGGTCTGAATGTCTTTACACATTCTTCATCGCACAGACACTCTCCCCACCCAGTTTTCTTTCTCAAACCTTCTTCCTCTCTAGTAACCACTCATGTCTCTGTCCTCTTCCTGGTCTCATCTCTCTCACCTAGCTGCAAGCACTTTTGCACCCACCTAGCATCCAGTGACTGACTTCCTTTCTGCATTCTTGCAAAAGCCTGACTCCAAGGTCAAATCTGGTTTCTCCCAGCCCCCCAAAGGCAGAAACTTCATATGATTTATCTTTATGCCTTCAGTGCCCTGCACGTAGGAGGTACTAGACAAATGGTCTACAGAAAGGAGAGAAATACCTTGAGCCATGCACACACACGCACAATCCATTTGTGGTGTTAGTGTCATACTCTGCACATCAGCAAAATTAACAATGCATCCAAAAAAGCATTACCCACCCACCAAACATGTGCCCATTCACTCTAACTCAATCTCCCTTCCCATCCCCCTGGTTTACAGGGCATGTCTGAGGCAAAAATCCATGCTGTGTGGCTTAAAAGCAACACAGGGTCAGGGGCTAAGTTTTATTCACCTTTGAATCCTCAGCATCTAATATTTAGTAGACAAACTGATGATTTAATTAACTAATCAACTCACATGCACAAATGCCCATGAAAAACAGAACCAAACAGAAAGCAGAAGAGCTATGAAATTACCAAACAGCAAATAATCCAGGAACTAGATAATCAGACTCTAAAATAAGTGAAAACTGGTTTCATTATCTTAGATGGTTCTATTTTAAATACAGTAAATTTCAGTGCATAATAACACAATGTCATTTTACATTTGCAGAGCAGATTTTTTTCCAAGCATTTTCCCAGTCATTTCCTCATGCAAATCACAATCTATCCATTGAGCTTGGTAGCAGGAATGGGAAACTTCAATGAATTTGAAATTAGGACAATTGGACTCAAGTCCTGTCTTCACCACTTCCTGGCTGTGTGACCTTGAGAAAAGTCCTTTAGCCAGTGCACATCTCAATTTCCTTCTCTGTAAAGCAGTGATAAGATCTTATTCTTCCTGCCTCTTAGACTTAGGAGGATCAAGGGGGCGGAGGAGGAAAGAAAGAACATCTTGCTGAATATCTACTATGCCCCAGGCATTTTATAAATATTATTTAATTCTCACCACAAGCCTGCAAAGTAGGTTTTACTATTTCTTACCTACTATATGAGGAAATGGAGACTCAACAAGTAAAATAACTTTCCCAAGGTCACAGAGTTCTTAAGCGCCAGCGCTGGGATTCAAACATTTCTGCCTTACCCTAAAGCTCTCTTCACAAAACCATAATGCCTCCTAAATGAGATCTAAATAAGTGTAAAAAATTTCAGCTGCTATTTAGCATATGTATTGTATATATTAATATACATTATGTTATATTATAATATACATTATATATATTATAATATATAGCATATATTATTGTATACATAAGTATTTGCTATTATTGCTCTAAGTATGGAAGGCAGTGACAAAAAGAAGCAGGAATTTGCTAAGGTTACATGTTAGAAACAGGGCTAGGGTAGAACCCGGGTCTCTTGACTCCTGGCCTGAAGTCTTTTCATTAAACCACGCTGCCCCACATTCTTAGGAAAAGGCTCCTGATGCTAGTGGGCATAGAGGCATAATACTTGTTTATTCAGATCAGCTGTTACAGATCTATTTTAAGACAAGCACTTTAAAAATCATGGAAGGTGAGTATCAAGTGTTTCATTAAATATTCCATATTAATTGACCCTTTAGAGAACTCCCACGTGAGCAGCATATCCTGCTGGCTTCCTGTTAAGCAAGCAACTCAAAAGCTGACTACACTTCTTGCAACACATATTTTGAAAGCACATTCAGATAGCAGCACAAAATACAATTCTAAAATAATTTTCCATGAAAATCAAAAGTAGCTACTACTTTGCTGTTCTTCCACTAAATGCTCAAGATTGGGGAAAGGGAGAATGTAAACTTGTGACTGGCCTTAACACCACGCAGGGTCTGTGTTAACAGGAAAAAAAAAGTGGGATATAATAATTTTCTAAATAACAGCTAATAAGAGGTGTCTGTGAATTTACAAGAAGAATGACTATAACACAGGAAAAAAAAAAAAGACGATCATTTGAAAGTGTGACATTTAAAACAATGGCATTCCTGCTGCCCAGGGAAATGTAGGCCCTCCTGACCCCACTCAAGAGTAGAGCATTAACACTCGTCACGGCTAACTCAACAAATATTCAAGTAAATAAAATCTTCTTAAGAACATTAAAAAAAAAAAAAGAGTACAGCATTAAACCATGTGCTGGAGACCCAACTGTCACAAGGCACAGTATTAAAAGGCCAAAAAGGACCAACTACACTCATTTTCTCCTTTCCTCTCATTAACTTCCTCAGTTTTGCTATCTGATTCTATATCCTCTCCCCATGATATACTTGTCAAAGTTCTATCTCCCATTTTACACTGAATAGTATGATAAACATGTATAAAATCATCCAGTTGATACATTCAACACCTTGAACCAAAATTATTACTCAACATCTGACTAGTATGAAGGTACTATTATCAATAGCCACAAAACTAGAGAACATATCTCCAAGGGAACGCCACAAGAGAGCAATACAGTGAAAAAAAAAATTCTTTGCAGTTCACATTCAGATGTGCCAATAGCCTTGCTGACGGGAACTCAGCTCTCTTTAAATGTTCCAATTCTAATCTTGTTAGTACAACTTACTAACTCCTCTTAGCCTGAGAATATATCTATCACATGGGGATAAATAATAGTGCCTGTTTCCTGGCATTGTGACAATTAGATGAGACAATGCATGGAAGGTGTTAACACGCTGCCTCATATGTTTCTGCAGAAGCAATAGTAATAATTATAGTAAAAATAGTTAACATTGATCATTTGTTATGTGCCAGTCACAGGGCTAATTCATTCATTTAGTCCTCACAACCACTTTAGGAGGTATTTTTGTTATGTCTATTTTTGAGATGAGGAAGCTAAAGAACAGACAGGTTCAGTCACTTTCTGAAAGTCACTCAGGTGGTAAGTGGTAAAGTTATCTGCTGTTATTAGTAATGCCACTTACTGAACAGATGTGAAGCACTATGTCATTAAAAGTCAAACACATCTTATTATTAAAATTTACATATATTTGTTTGAAAAGGTAGTAAACAGTCATCATTTTCAATCCATCAATGAATTTAATTTATGCCTATTTATGTATGCATATTATGCATGAATCCCTGTGTCAACTTCTAGAGATGTATATAAATGAGTAAGCCTATGGCAGCCTCCAGCAGGCCACAGTCTGGAAGGGAGACAGATAGGAAAAATATTGCAAAACAGTGCAAGGAATGCTGTGCCCCACCTATGTATACCATAGTGTGGCACAAAGCAGCACGTGATCAGCCACACCTGGGGGAGGAATCGGGAAGCCCTCATTGCAAAGGTGACTCTTGAACCAAATCTTCAATCAGACAAAGGAAAAAGCATTTTTCCTTTGCATTTCTGCATCTCTGCTTGAAATGCATCTCTGCATTTCAAGCAGAGAAATGGGCATATGCAAAAGCACAGAGACATTTAACAGCATAGGTCATCGAGAAACCACAAAAACATCAGGAGCACGGAGAGCTTTGAGAGATGAAGCAGGACCAGACTATGGGCCCCTGCATGCCGACTAAGGAGTTTAGATTTTATCTCATGGTCCATAGGGAACCATTCAACAGCTATATGATTGAATGACCACCTGCCCCAATAGTTTAGGTAAACCCTAGGAGTCCTTAGTCACTCTCCATCACATCCAATGTTCAGCAAGTCTTTGTGGCTCTACCTTGAAAATATATCCTGAATCAAATGAGGGAACTAATAGCATATGTGCATGCTAATGCAAAGGTCCAGGAGAGAAATGATGATGTAGGAAAGCACGGGGACAGAGGGAAAGAAGAATTGGTCTTTGCTAAGAGCACTAATAAGTCACCTACAGAACAGGAGAGCAAGTATCATCCATGGGCACAGATACAAGAAGATGGGAGCCTGAGGAAGCTCTCCTCCGACTGCATCTGTTTTCTCAGTGGAATAGGAAGCAAGGTCACCAGTCGAGATGAAGAATGGAGATGGAGGTGAAGGAGGTTCAAGAAGAAAAGTTCCAGACATCAAACAGACATCTGGGAGAGTCAGAAAGTGAACGGTCTAGGGCAGTTCTCAAACTTTTTGGTCTCAGGGCCCTGTTACATTCTTAAAAAAATACTTATCAAGAACCCTCAGTAGCTTTTGTTTATGGGGGTTACATCTATCAACATTTAAATACTAGAATCCTAAACTGAGAAATCTTTAAAATACACACAAGCACATAATCCATTGTCAATCACAGCAATGACATCAGCAGCATCATGCAGCCTTTGGAAAACTCCACCATACGCTTGTGAGAAAATTAGAGTGAGAAAAGGCAAATATTGTCTAAATATTATGTAAAAAGAGTTTTTGACGTTATGGAACCACTGAAAGCATCTCAGGCACTGCCAGGAGTCCCCAGACCATACTTTGAGAACGTCTGGTCTAGAGAAACGTAATCAGATGGCTGGGTAGCTATGGTGCTCACTTGAGGTTAGGGTTCACGAATTTGAAGTGAGAACAGTCAGCATGGTATGAGTTTTCCTCCAACAGGTTCAGCAGCCAAATTGCAGGCAGGGAGTAAGAGTTGGATTTAACCAGGGTTGTAGTTTACCCAAATGAGCATCACAAATCAAGAGAAGCCAGAAGTAATTATAATGGCTATGGTATTTAAGCTGAGTAGGAAGGAAATGAAGACATAAAGGCAGTGAAGAGGTGGTAGGACCAAGAGTTCAAAAGATCGTTGGATTTTAGGTATTAGTAGAATAAGCCAGAAAGAAAGGAGTAGTAAGAGAGTAGGATGCTTGAAACTAAGAATACAGAAGATAACTGCTAATCACTTCAAACTCCACATCCAAAACTGAATGCGCTCCCTGTCCCTCTGAAATCTGCACCTCCTTTATATCCCCCCAGACACCCAAGCCTGAAACCTGAGGCATCCTACATATTTTCCACTCACCGCATCTAAGAGGTTCCAAAGTCTTGTCCATTCCAACTCTTCATTATCGCTTTAATCTTCTTTGTTCCTCTCTATCTCACCATGCCCACCCTTTCCCTGGCCTTGCCTTCACTGGCCTCATCCTCCCTTGACTGAACTTCAGCAGCAGTCTTGCTCATGCCCAATTCTGCCCCATCCAATTCATCCTTCACTCTGCTGTGGGTGAACTTTCTACAATGAAGTTTGATCATGTGATCCTCATCCCTCCATCCATGCAATGACTGTAGCAATAGAGGTGGAGGTGTAAATTGGGCAGATATGAATTTGGGGTCCACCAAGGTATGAAAAGCAGGTAACACCACAGTGTCACGAGGTGATATAGGGAAGAGAATATGAAAAAAGACAATGAAGGAGAAAATTCTAAAATTTTTAAGGAATGTTTAGATTAAGCGAAGCCAGTAAAGGAAACTGAGATGGAACCGTAAAAGGTATAAGAAAACAAGGTGAGTGTAGCGTAGTGAGAGTTAAGGAAGAGTTTCAGGAGGAAAGGAAAAGGTAATGTCAACTGCCACCGAGTTTAAAAAAATTATATTAAAAAGGGTCTGTTGTATTTGTAAATTATGAAATCAGTGATCAATACTGGATCAACCTCATTTGCATTACAAACATTATATAATTTTCCCCATCTTAAGGAAAAAAAAAAAAAGGCAATTTTTTATTTTCCTCATCCTGGCACCACGGGATTGTACCTCACCAGTAAAGTTTCAGCACTTCCATCTTTTATCCCAGGCTCTGGTTCCTAGAGAACCCAGAGTAAGCCACCAAGTATGCAGACAGAACAAGTGCTTAAGATGCCGTAACATGCCTTAACTACTTCACATGAAAAGCTCTTGATTGATGTCAAGTTTAAAATTATCTGGCAGATTATCCAAGAGAATAATCTAACAAATGGCAAAGAGGTTACTGACTTCTGAGAAGAAAGACTAAATAATGACATTATTCTGAACTGACTAAAAATGTGACCTGGCACACTGCTCTTTTTGGACAATGACAGCCTTTTTTCCACCCTTTGGTGTAGCCTGGCAATCTTCACACGGCACCACCTTGTTTGGGGGGCAGGGAGTGCAGACATGTATTTGGAATGTACAGTTTAATGCTAAAACTATTATAATCATAGTTTTTAAAACAACGGACAGCTATGTATAGCAGAAATAAAGTTCTCTTTAACTTTTTTTAAAAAGTAGTAACAGTATCAAAACCCAACTGCTTATTAGTAGCTTGGAAGGAAATCCTGGGGACAAGAGCAGTGTATTCTTTTAGAAATGCTGCATCAGCAACACTTGGTGCTCAGAGTAAAATATTATGTGAAGAAAACATGGAAATCAATGACTGAGAGGAAATGGTATTCAGTGAAAAGTTGTTTTAGGAATACAAATTTATTTCACTTATATTTCCTTATATACGTACATATTTATTTTTTCCACACATACACATATATATATATGTGTCATATGATAAAATGTCTAAACCTAAAAGAACTTTTAATAGGTATAAAATAAAGTTTCTATAAGAAAACAACCCTCTTGATCGCTTTTCCCCTACTAGCCACTACCCCATTTTTCTGCTCTATTGACAGCACAATTACTCCCAAATGGACGTCTATTCTTGCTGTCTGGATCCTCTCCTCCTCTCCTCTCTTCTTCTCCAATCCAGTGTTTGCCCATAACACATCAAATCTGTTTTTGTCAAAGTCACCAAGAAACTTTATTTTGCTTCACATAATATTCCATCCTCAATCCTTGCTTCCCTTGACCTATCAGCAGCACGTGACGCGTCTGATCACTCCTTCTCCTAGAAATACTTCATTCACTTGGTTTCCTGGAACCACACTCCGCTGGGTTCTCTCATACCTCATGGCCATTCCCTCTCAACTCATTTACAGGTGTCTCCTCATCTCTCTCCCCTCGACATACGGGAAGGCCCCATGGCTCACTCCTTTGACCCTTCTCTTCTTCCTCCCCCCCTCCCCCCCGACCCCCCTCCCCAAAGCTATTCTTCATCCAGTCTCCTCTGTCTCACTAAGTGGCAACTCCATCACTCTAATTCCTCAGGCCAAAAATCCTAGAGTCATTCTTGGCTCCTCCCTTCTTCTCATACCACTAATCTGATTCCATCAATAAACCCCTGCTGGCTCTACCTTCCAAATATATCCAGAGTTGGACTATTTCTCACCATCTGCCCTTTGACTATCACTCTAGTCAAAGCAATCCTCTAGTATCCCTGCCACTTGAGGACCTCAGGACCTTTGCACTTGGTATTCCCTCTGGCAGGAATATTCTTCCTTCAAAAATCCACATTCCTGCATTCCCTCACTCTCTTTAGGGCCCTGCTCAATTGTCACCTCCTCAGAGAAGCCTCTCTTGACTACCTTCTATAAAATCGAATTACATTTCACTCTAGTCTCTTACCTGAGTTCAAATCTCTTCATAGCACATCATATTACACAGCCGCTTCTTTATTTATTGTCCATCTTCCCCACTAAAATATAAATCCTTCCAGGGCAGGCACTTCACTGCTCCAAGCCAGTATCTAAAACAGTGCCTTGCACATAGTAGGAACAAACATTTGTTGAAGGAACCCTTAAAGCCTGAATAATTCATTTTAAGACAATTCAAAGTTTACCTAAATCATACATAGTGGTCAGTAAATTCACTGAATGTATTACTCCCATCATAAGACATAGAAGAAAGCACAATTTAAAACTACAAAATAGTAAGATTAAGAGAACCCCATTGAGGGGCCGGCCCCACGGCGTAGTGGTTAAGTGTGCACCCTCCGCAGCTGGTGGCCAGGGGTTTGGATCCCGGGGGGCGTGCACCAACGCACCGCTTGTCAGGCCATGCTGTGGCGGCATCCCACATAAAGTGGAGGAAGATGGGCACGGATGTTAGCCCAGGGCCAGTCTTCCTCAGCAGAAAGAGGAGGACTGGCGTGGATGTTAGCTCAGGGCTGATCTTCCTCACACACACACACAAAAAAGATAACCCCACTGAAGATAGAGCTATGGTTGGTTACAGGCATTCATGGAGACCTTCTTAACCACTAAAAATGACACCAAGCCCATAAGCCATACCCTTCCATAATGCACCCCGGCATATTACTATCGCAGGCGGGCTCTTCTCTTCCAGAAGCACTTACGTGCTTTGTATCCTAGGTAGAACATTGTTTTAGATGAAAAACAAATCTGTCTAATATATAGAGACCAAATTTCTTGGATTTTCATGGATCATCTGGATTTTATTTAACTTTATTCTTTATAATAGAAGGAACGTGCTAAATGCGTAACTAAATGTTGATTAATGTTTACCTCTTTAATTCATCATAAACAAAATCTCAAGCAGGGGGAAAAAAAGTAGTTATCTTTGAACTGAAGAATATCACCCTCTTACCAACATGGCATGACTCAAAAATGACTGAAGTCCACAGCCAGGAAGAACAATAAGAGTTTGGGGTCCCATTTATAATTCTAATTTGAAAGATAATTAACTTATTAAGACCCAGAAATTCAAACCTATAGTTGAGTAATTATTTGTAGTGTTATTTTTTTAATGTAAACAAGGCAGAAGGCTAACATAAAGAGAATGGAAGAAATCCACTCATTGGAGACAAACACTCTTATCAGAAGAGACTACTCATTTTATAGCCTCTTTCAGAATTAAAAACAGGCAATAAGCAAAACATCAATAAATTAAAATTTCTTTTGTCAACATCTGTTCATAACAGTCTCAAATGCCACAAAATTCTGAAGTCAGAGCTTCCAGTTATTCCCTGGCTTGGAAGATCATGTGCTATCACGAAATAGTCTATTTCAAATTAATATCTTCAATAGAACCTAAATCAGGTGGAGACAATGACTCCTAGACATGGCAAAAGCCACAAGTACTAGTAATGACCTCTCTAAACTCAGAAGAGTCAAGTCTGCTAGGATGCATGTCAGCTCTCTAGGTTACCAGGTAGTCACCATATAGTATGAATAGAGCTGATGGGGTAGGAGCTTTACAACCAGAATCAGCTAGAACGTTTACCAAGAAAGATATATGAATAGTTTGAGGCAGAAATAGTTAGAGATATCATCCCAAAACGAATCTGCAGGCCTTGCAACTGTTTTAAATTTTTGACTGTAGCCTATTACTCTTAATATGACAATAACAGAAAAAAATGTTTTAAGTAATTTTGCTAATAGTGACCTTCTATTAAGTGCATAGTATGTGCTGGGTATGTTAAATACATCAACTTATTTAATGAAATCATTTACTAAGTCTCATTTAAGGATTTAATGACAACCTGTATAATACAAACTCACCTGTCCAGCACTTAGCTGTTCCCCAACCTTATCTCTCTGCAATGTGGCCAAGAACCAAAAAGAAAGAAAAACAGACATCACCTTATTCAAGTACCAGCCTTCTAGTGTTGACTTTTCAGAGAAGCTCTCACTCATAGGACATTACCAAGGAACTTGCACTGAATTTGCAACCAAGAAGCTCAGGGTTGGGCAGACTTAAGAACCCAAAAGCACAACAGCCTAAGGAAGGTCATTCAGCTGTTGACCTCATCATAACCTAGTGGCTTATCTGATAGCACAGTGTAATAACTCCCTTGGGCAAGGATCTCGATGTGTTCATTATGGCACCCCCAGTAGGGAACAGAGTTCTTAGAGCATCGTACATGCTCAATTTTCATTAATGATGCTTATAATGACAATCTTTAGTTATCAAAAAGATTAAATTACATCTAATCTATTCTACAAGGAGAAAGAGCAAAAACACATTTGAAAAGATTTTCATCCACTGTTAACATTCAAATAAAGGTTAGAAGGTTAAAAAAAAAAAGGGGGGGGAGAGCCTCAGCTGTCCAGAAAACTTGATTATTGAAAACAACTTACTGAACAACCCCTGATGGTTCCAGGAAACTGAAGTTTCAGAAAATGGGCACAGTACTGTACTCCCTGCTGGTGGGCCAAAGCATCCTGACCCAGGCTGCCTCCTGAGGCTACAGGCCAGGTGGAAAATGGGGATCTGTGGGCTGGATATCCAACTGCAGCTCCCTACAGCACTTGGTTCACAACAGCAGCTCCCAGCTTAATGGAAATATCTGTTAAACCCCTCCAAAGGATACTCAGAATTGAGACAACTCTGAAGGGGTCCACGGAGTTAGCAATCACTACCCAGGATTATGGGAGAGTATGAAATAATTTATCTCACTTCTAAAAACACGGCTCTCACCACTTAGGAGCCTGTTCTTTCTTGGGGACACTGCTAACCAACAGGTTGAAGGCAGAAAGGCAAGGGATGCAGAATTTGAGGTGCAGAGGGACCCTGATGAAACACTGACATCAAGAAGAGATGAATGTGTGTGCTCTAACTTGAAACACATAACTATTAAATTATACAAAGTCAGTTCCGCTGTAAAAGGCACTGCTCTGGTTGCTAAGTAGCTGACACTCCATATCATTCAGGATTAGTTCTAAAATGTGTCATGGAGGGGACTCTTTCATCTCCCTTTTAAGTGGAAAGTGGTTTTTCACATTGTGAATGAGAAAATAGGTGTGCTGAATCGTGTTTAACATCTTTTTGCACGAAAACTTGCTGACACGACCTAGAAACTCCTAGTCCACTGAGGTGTGACTGCTGAGTTGACTCTAGGGCGCACACAGCCTTCCAGAGTTGCTTTTTGTTGTTGCTTTTACCGCTCTGAGAGGCACCTCCAGGCAAGGCTCCAGCCACAGGAGCCAAGCTTGCACCACACCACCTGAGCAAGCACTGAATGAAGGAAAGCGGAATCTCGAGCGCAACTTCTCGTTTCCTGTCGCTGCTGAGAGGTTGGACTCGCTCCCTCTCACATGGCTTAAGAGGAGCTGTAAACACAACCATCTAGCTTGCCAGCTGGCCGCAAGCTCAGGGGGCTTTCGGGGGCAGCCGCTGTGCTGTGCTCCCTTTTCCTCCTTTGACTCATGTCATTCCTGCACAGATAACGGTACCGGAACGCCCTCCTCTTCCTAGAGTCCTCATTTATGTCATGGTTCCTCTTTCAAGAAAACATGGGGACGAAACGCAAAGCAAAAGAACAGACTAAGGGCAAAATTACCCCCATCATCTCGTTTCATCCCTCTCCATCGTTAAAATAAAAGAGCTGGATCAAATTCCTTTTGTTGCCCTGCACACACGCGCGCACAAAAGTAGGTGAAGGGCACCCTAAGACAGCTTATTTTTTCCCGCCTCACAGAAAGCCTTTACGAAATCCTCATACCATCTCCGGACGCAGGGCTTTAGCATTCAGCTAAAGAGCTAAACCATCTCAAGCCAAGGTATGAAAAGCCGTGGTCCCCAAAGCACAAGGCTGGGAGGCAGGGCAAGCTGAGCGCACCTAGATGTTTGCATTTACACAAAGAAATTAGCCGGATGATTAATGGGAGATGCCGGCTGGAGGCGGAGGCGCCCGCGCCCGCCTCCTTACCTGGGACATCTGCGGCCTCAGGTTGATCTCCTTCAGGTTGATGGAGTGCGCCCGGAGGTTGTTAAGCAGCTGGCAGAGCAGGACTCCATCGCGGAGGGTCTGCGCCAGGTCGAACACCTGCGCCGAGTCCCAGGTCACCCGGTGGTTGGCGGGCAGCACCTTGCAGTGGATGAGCCACTGCGCGCACTGCTTCCACGGCTCCATGCCCGACGGCTACCGGACGCCGCCGGTCCGGGGCAGGCGGAGAGGATGCCGCCGCGGTTCCTCCGCGCCCCGCCGACGCCAGTGGCGGCCGGCCCCTTCCCTGCGAGGGTGCGAGGGAGCAGGCGCTGCGGCGGGCGGGTCGGGGGCCCCGCGCGGGGCTCGGCTCTGGTCCCGGCCCGGGTCCTCCGCCGCCCGGCCGCCGCTGCAGCGAGTCGCGCGCGCTCTCCGTGCGCCCCGGCCGGCTCAGCGGCGGCGGCGCACAGGCTTCCGACTCGCGGGCCCGGCACCAGACGACTGAGCATGCCCAGCACGCCAGCCGCTCTCGCTGCCGCTGCGAGTCCCCAGAGGCGCGGGTGGGAGAGCGCGCGCCGCCCTGGCCTGGGGTCGGTGGCCCGGGCGGGGGGAGGGGGGCGGGCAGGGCATCCCAGCGCCCCCGCCCACGAGCCCTCAGCTTTGCGGAGCTTACACAACCCCAGGCGTCCGGAGATTTTCTCTCGGGACGGCTTCCCGGTTTGGGGAGAGTGTGGCTGAACACTTGAATACCCTGAGGTTCCTATTGGGACGCCCCCAGACAGCGAGTGCAACTTTTCAAAGGGTCTGAGAGGAGCTAAGGATCCATTGGGGCACCCGGACTACCCAGAGAAATGAAAAAGGCCACAGAGCATCTTGAGAACGCAACGCTGTAAGTTTTAGAGATCGTCACCTCCCCGCCCCTTCCCGTCCTCTCCCCTAAATTCTCTTCCTACAGATAATTCCTTTTCCTCCAAGTTAGTTGCTCGTAAGGATGTTTGGGCACCTTAAAAGCGTGTATGGAGACGCCTGCGGAAACCCGCCCCCAACCCCCGAGCCTATTTCGACGCGAGGTGTTTTTCACTTGGAGATGGTGTCCTTCTCCCCTCTCCCCTCTCCCCTCTCCAGCTTGGAACTGTTCATCGCCGCAGTCCTGGTCTCTTCACTGACCGCACAAAAACCTGCGGGAGAGAAACAGGCCTGTGAAACGCCCTCGGAGCCCAGGCGGCCAGACTGCGCATGCGTTAATGATACGGGACCGGGTTTGAGGGTAATTAGCCTAAGTCCTCAGCTGTGAGGATCTGGCTAAGCTTTGGGACCCCCTAATGGAACTTGGAACGTGCCCGCAGAACTCGTGCGCTGGCTGGAGCAGCGCATTCGCGTTTCTTAAATCTTTTGGGGACTCTTAACTCTGCCCCTTTTACTCCCACTGCCCCTCAAAACCAAAAATAATGTTGAAATTATTTATTACGAGATATAGCCACATTGAACTCCTGCTATTCTTTGTAAATGTGGTCCTGGGTCACCCTTTTAGATGTATTCTTTTACAATTTCAAAATAAAAATAAAATGTGAAATCCAGTTGGGATTTTAAATAATCTTTTTATTTTTACATTTCTGTAGCTCATTTTCTATTATGAACCAAATTAGTTTTATAAACAGGTCAAAATGTTATTTTTAAAAGTATATCTGATCTGTTAAAGACAGGGACTGTGTCCTTTTCCACTAGCCTGTGACAAGCATAGCACATTGTGTACACTGGGCGTTAGACAATAAATCAGCCTGAGGATTTCCTTCCCTCCCATGCATCCTTCCCCAGCAGTTTCCTCCTGTGTTCAGTCTAGACTGCATCAGTGGCACAATGTTTCCTACACTACAATTTTGGCAAGTAAATCACACTAAACTTTGCATATCATCTTTAGAAACAAAATCCAACACATCTGAATCAGCATGTAATACACGGTCCTGCATGAAAAGAAATTAAATTGGAAAAGAAGTTTCATAAAAAAGAAAAATAGTTCACTAAAAATATAAATGCTGTTTCAAGCAGCATCAGATCACCCTTGAGTGTTGTAGGACATTTTCAAAACCTAAGTAATATACACTATACCAGGAGGCAGACCTGGGTTTAGAGTCTGAGCTCTGCTAGTTTCTATCAACAAGACCTTGGAAAACTTATCTAATTCCTCTAACCTTTAGTTTCCACGTATATAAAATGGGAAAAATAATATTTACCTCGTAGTGTTCTCATCAGAATCGAATGCTACCATGCCTTGCTGTTCAAAATGCAGTCTATAGACCAGCAGCATCACCCAGGAGCTTGTCAGAAATGCAGACTCTTGGGCCCTACCCCAGACCAAATGAATCAGAACTTACATTTTAACAAGATCCCCAGATGACATATATTTACATTAAAGTCTGAGAAGCACTGATGTAATGCATAAAATGTGTGGTGCCTAACAGTAAGAGTTCAATAAACGTTAATAGCTTTTAGTTCACAAAAAGGCAGCAATGACCAAATAAATGCTATTTAACTTTTTACAATTCATTATATTATATAATATACATATAGTATGACTTTAAAATATAATACTTCTCAAATATAGAAACCAGAGAGTAGAGAGAAGGGCAAGAAGAAAATATATGGAAGGCCTAGAAGAGAAGGAGGCTAGTGGAAGTGCAGGGTTTTTCAAGTAAAAAGGAGCTGAGTGGCAAAAGGTAAAAGTCATGTGGAACACATTAAAGTGTCAGAAATTGGGACGACAACAAAAATGGCCATCAGCTTTTTTGAGCTGTCAGCCATAGTCCTTTTCCTTTAAAATCTTACTACCTACTGACAACAATGAGTTAGGAGATAGGGACTAAGGGACCAAGTTCTGTGAGTGGCAACTCCTTGCTAGTCCTGGGCCCCGGTGTTCCAATGAAGGCCATTCTTGCACATGTGACATGAGACTCAGGGCTCAGTGGGCCCACTGCCCTAGAGGCCTGCATTAGCACCTGAGGCACATCCATACTCTACCATTTACTGAGCGCTAAGCCCTCTCCTGGGCACTTTACATACATCATCTGCAAGTTAGAAGATATCCATCCCAGTGACCCGTCCCCATCCCCCACCCCCCACCCCACCCTCCCACCCCCCGCCCATAGATGAAGAAACGAGATCAAAGGTATTAAGCCCCTTGCTCCTGGTTACAAAGCTCAGAAAGAGGGTCAGATTGATTGGCCTCCACATCTGTGCTGTTTCTGTTCAAAGCTGCTCACCATTATAATAATTATCTTAGCAAGTCGAATTACTGGTTTAAATGTCTTTCTCCTCGCTAGACTGAAACGTCTTGAAGGCAAGGATGGTAACTTATTCATCTTCAAATTCCCAGAACCAACCTTTGTGCTTGGCATACCATAAGCACTCAATAAATATTGGTTGAGTAAGCGAGTAAATGAATGAACAAAGGAGTTGTGTTGCCCGCTTTTACTCTCTCTGCTCCCTCTTTCTGGTAGTGAAAAGATCAGGAAACATTCACCAGTGTTACTTGTACCAGGTATCAGGGCCACAGGAAGGGACGCTCTGCTCCTTCCTGTGTGTCTCGTTAGCCTCTCTGGGCTCTCCAGCGTAACAGGCCGCCCTCTGTTTCTCTCTTGCATCACTCTGCGGTTTAGATCTTTGCCTAAGCCCTACACACACAGGATGAAAATGGGAAGTGGGATAGGTGGCATCCTGAGCTGCAGGAAACACAAGATAATAGGTAATCGATATCACATACTAGGTCTCTTTGCATGTTCAAAATTACACCATAATCAGAAAAGTAAGGATTAGAGACTTCACTAGGTTATGCCTCAGTCCCAATGTACCAAAGACTGTGAAGTGAAAGAGGTGAGAGCCACGTAAATTTATTGCTTGCTACAATCTGTGTTGTGGCTCAATCCTTACCAATTTTTTTCTTCTTATTCTTTCTGCTCTTAAGTTTACAAAAACACTAAGATCTATCTACCACCAAGAAATTCAGAAGCCCAAATTTATTCCTTATTTTATTTCTTATTTTATGTCACAAAAGAAATAAATCGATGGTATATAGCATATTGAAGATAAATCAGTTTATGAAAGAATTAAAAATGCAAAAACAAGTATTGTAGATTTCAAACTGAAATCTAGGCTTTCTCTCTGTTAGGTTAATTTTTTTCAACCATAATCGAATGCTGTTTCGTTTCACATAAACATAGGGAAGCAGGCTTTAAGTTTCTAGTAATTTGATAATGTTTTAAAAATAAATACTAGAAAACCATTGTGAAGATAGGATGGGGGGAGAGTGGGATTCTATAACAATCATTCTTTTAATAAATGTGCCCAAATCAGTGTGAATTTAAAGATTTTTAGGTACAACTGAGGAGGATCTTGTTAGGAGCACAGGATTTTCTTTTCTGTTCTGACATGTTTAAGTCCTGATAATAATAATAATAACAACAATGACAATAATGGCCCTTAGTCAAAATGTCACTTAGCATCTAACAAAGGAAATTTACTTGAGATAATTTATGACACAAATAGCTTCCAAAGAAGCAGCTTAAAAAGGAGCATAAGAACAGGACTTTAAGTCTTTGTGTTACAAGGGATGGACTAATAAAACACTAATTAGCTAACTGATGTCCACATAAATGAAAATACAAGTGTTCCCCTCCCTCTACTGTAGATACACACAGATACACATACACAAACACACACAGACACACACAAAATGAGGCTCCAAAGGTTTAATTCACCAAGTTAATCATCCCTCAACTGGGTCTTCTCAGAGTCTGGTCCACATAAACCTGCTGCAGCGCTCAGGCCCTGGTTAGGCATTAGTCCATTGTCGAACAGTAGCAGTGATACATGTACACATTATGTTTTAAAGATGACTGAGGAGATCAGATTTACAGGGAAAAGCTAATTAGCTATGTATTCCTGTGAGCAACTAAGAGACTTAGTCTAATTTGTGGAACATTTCCATTTTATTTGCATGTTGGTATAAACAAATTGTCACAGAGAGAGCTCTTCATGCTGTGATGCTGAATGTTAAAATCCAATGTAAGGAAACTTTTGTGGGAAGTCCGCGGTGCCCATTTCCACAAAATCCTATGCATATAGCAATTAATATACTAAGTTCTTTGTAGAATAATTATCTATTTAAGTGTCTGATATCACATCTACCACCGCCTTCCCTGCACCCCCACCCTGCCCCTCCTGTGAGCTCCTTGGGAAAAGGGATTGTATCTAATTCATGTCATATTTCCCATGCCTAGCACCTAGTAGGGGCTGGATGGATAGATGGATGGATAGGTAGTTGGGTGGATAAACAAGAAGAGGATGTGAACCATATGATGATAGTAATGCTGAGAGAGGAGAGCAGCAAGGCTCAAGTTCCACTTAGCATTTCCACATGTCACCCAGATTTATTCCTTCCACTAACAATATCCTTGGGAAAATAAAGCAATACTGCAGGATCCATTGGCTTTACCCATGTGACGAGAGTACAGGAGTACTAGAAATCTCCCCTCTGCCATCCCCATTCCAAAAAAATAATAATAATACCATTTCCTTGATTTTTGTTTAAATTTTCTTTAACAATTGAAATCCATTATCACACAATTAGAAAAAGCTAACATATTTAGTTAAATTCATACCTCATGCCTGAGATCAGATAACACTACCACCACCTACTATTGATTGAGTTCTTATGAGCACTCACAGCTAGATACTGAACTATGTGCTTTCTATGTGTTGTTTTATTTGATTCTCATAACCTCTCTGAGGTAGGTACTATTATTTACCTCATTTTTTTTGTTTGTTTTTTGGAGGAAGATTGGCCCTGAGCTAACATCTGTTGCCAACCTTCCTCTTTTTCTTTTTTCTCCCCAAAGCCCCAGTACATAGCTGTATATCCTAGTTGTAGGTCTCTCTAGTTTTTCTATGTGGGACACCACCTCAGCATGGCTTGATGAGCAGTGAGTAGGTCTGCACCCAGGATCCAAACTGGCGAACCCTGGGCCGCCGAAGTGGAGCAGACGAACTCAACCGCTGCGCCACCAGGCTGGCCCCTTTACCTCATTTTATAGATGAGGAAACTGAGGCTAAGAAAGCTCAACTATATTTCCTGAATTCAAGCAGCCAGTAAGTGGCAGAACCAGCATTGGAGCTCAAGCATCCTGAGGCCAAGCTCCACACATTTCACCAGGATGCCATTCTGCCTCCCTGGAGATTTAAGCTACAGAGAGATTCCCAAGAGCAAACTCCAACCAGATGGCTTTGTACATAGCCACTTTTAAATGCTCCACACCTGTGCAAACTAATTAATAAAGCACAGTTTTAATATTTACGTAAATGAAATTCCCCCCATAGCTATTCAAATATCAGGAAAATAATCAAAATCTGTTTGGTAATGTTGTTTTAATTATTTTTATTCTTAAAATATTCCATTTTTTAAATGTTTTTAAAATTTTGTTAAGTATTCCATTTATTCTTTTCTGATGTAACCGTTTTGTTTAACTTTGTTGTGTTATGCTTTGTTGTTTCAGACTGACATGAGGTTTTGAAATGCTGTGCTTTAGAAAACCTGTGGGTATCTTTTTTGATCATCAGACTCATTATGACAACACAGAGTGATTTAATAAAAAGGTTAACCAGCTTTTCTAGGAACTGACTTGAGAATGCTAAAAAGCACCAAAATGGAAACCTAACGTGCCTCATTAATCTCACACATGTGCACACCCAGACAGATATTCTCACTTTTATGTATTTTTGCAGACTGTTTACACTCCATTTTGCAATCTTGGCATTAGGTTACCTGTAAAATCATAAACTGGTTTTTATTGCACAAACACAAAAGGGAGGCTTACTAGACGCAGTTAACGCCAAATCTAGTCAGAATGAAAACACAATAAGTATGTCTTTCAAACTGTTTGGTTTGTTGCTGGCTACAACTTTTAAGTTGTTCTTACAGAAATTTCCTAGATTTAGGAAATAACTCTTGTGTTCTACCAGCTCTGTTCTTGCCCCTTGCTGACATTTCTCAGGAACTAAAATTTAGGGCTGTTTAGATCAGAAGATAGCATTAGAGTGTCAGGAAGAAACCGGTAAGTCCAGAAGGATTGCTCTGAGAGAAAAATAATAATTCAGATTATTTTAAAGAGAAAAGAGAATAAAATTGATAGACCTGAAGAAAATAATTATTTTTATATGTTTTATATGTCAGTACAATATAGGAAGAACATCATTCCAAAAAATGGGAAATTATTGTCCACTACAAAAAAAAAATCCTGCCAATATATCAAATCTGATTTACCTACTTCATTTAACAAATATTCAGCACTTTCTAAGTGCAAAAACTCGCTTCTAAATTTTATATGGAGTTACAGATTACAAGTAAAACAGGATTCCATACTAAATCTCTGTGAAAATTTAGTTAACACTAAAAAACGACGATATGAAAGATGGCACAAAGACCCGGGATCTTTCTGTGTAGTGGTGCTTTTATAATTACTGTTAATGGTTTATGGCAGTTGATACGAGACGAACAGGTATGAAGCTGGAAGGATTGCTATAGAGGCAGATCACAGAATACCTTTTCCTCAAGGTCGGCTGCAGGCCTAGAAGAGCAGCAGCTAAATGAAGTTTATTATCTTCTAGAATTCTGATATCTCCACATTCTTGTCCCTTTCCCTCCCTCTACTTAATCACTCTAAGTGCTAGAAACCAGGAATAACTTCTAGGGTGCCCCCAGGCTCAATGAAGTTGATGCTGATGCAATCCAAGGAAGCAAAAAGAGTTGCTTCAATTAAAAACTCCAAAATGTTGAAAATCCTGACTAATCTAGGTAATTCACATTGAAACCTCCCACCCCCTCCAAGTATCAGCACTAATCTCCCAAGCTCCCCTGCTTCTGCACTAAGTGGGTCAGCTTTCTCACAACACAATGGGAGAGGGGCTGCCCAGGCTGCTGGGGAAGACAGGTGATCAATAGTAGCACAAGGCTGTGGTCTCCCAGCCTATCTCGATCACACTGATGGGGAATTGAGTTACTCAAATCAAAGTGAATGAGATTTTGCTGCTGGCTGTCTATCAGTGCCTTTCATTTTGATCTGTTATTTGCAAGTGCCTGGGAAGATGTGGCCGCTGGCTGAAATTTCTCTTTATGGCTGCTTGCTGTGATCTGTGTGTGGGTAGTGGGTAACCGTGGCCCCACACTTCTATTGAAGCTACCAGTTTAATTTTTAGTAAAAGTCTAAAGGAGACAGATGCTGCTGACCCAAAGCCAGTGGGTGTCTGGCATTGGAATGAGGATGATCAGAAAGGTCTTTGCTTCGCTGCTACATCCGGCTTGGACATTTCATGGCAGATATCTGCCTAATAATTGCTTTTCTTATGTTCCTTACAACTCTCACATTCAGAGATTAAAAGCTCAACTGTTCTTTAATAATGTCTGTGGAGTATATATGAAGGTGGCAATAGTTTCATTACAGATTAAAAAGTATTTGTTATCTCTAAAGAGCCAGAAACTAGTATCAGTGAAGAAAAGATTCATATATCTTTTAAATAATAATCTAATTATTTTTGAAGTCAACTGTAACTACCTTTTCCACTTCTCTGCATTTAAAGATAGGTGATATTTTGCTGTTTGTGGGATACTGATCCAAAGTAGGTATGGGTTTAAAGATATTGTCTATTTCTGATTTGTCTTTCCCCCAGATTTTCTACCCAAAAGTTCTCCACAATATTCTCATACTCTGTGTATAAACTGGAGAAAATCCAAGCCTTGAATTCTGCTTTTCAAAGGACCTTTCAGGAATGAGCTAAGCAATGGTCAATTCGCAGCAGGATTAAAAACTAAATTGGCATCTCATTCAAGTTACATACTGTGGCAAATGAAAGCAGCTGTTAAATAAATGTTGCCAGTGGATTCAGTTCCTACAGCAGCCATGTAAGCCTTGCTATGCTCCACGGCCACAAAATGTGGCTCTAACCTAAGACAGATCTGTAGCCAATGCATATGATGAGTGGGTGGGGGGATTCAGCTAGGCTGGAGCATCTCTCTCTGCCCACATTAGACTCCCAAAGCCCAGGTAAAAGGCTGCCTCCTCAGGAAAGCCCTGTCACTCAGGAAATAATGAATGACAACCTCATCCTTGCCTCACTACCACCACCACCATCTCCACCGGTGTCATTTCTACCTTGTCTTACAGTTATTTTTATTGGTCTTAAGAGGAATCCTAGGGCCAGGCCCGTGGCTTAGCGGTTAAGTGAGCGCGCTCCGCTGCTGGCGGCTTGGGTTCGGATCTCGGGCACGCACCGACGCACCACTTCTCCAGCCATGCTGAGGCCGCGTCCCACATACAGCAACTAGAACGATGTGCAGCTATGACATACAACTATCTACTGGGGCTTTGGGAGAAAAAAAATTAATTAATTAATTAAAAAAAAAACAGGAATCCTTTCGGAAACACTGTGTCTAATTCATCTGGAAATTCACAAGAGCTCACTAACTATTTATTGACTGAATGAACAAAATAATGAGTGCTCTCAGACCTGTTACTATAGACAATGCTAACTCTAGTATTAGTCTAGAAAAAGTTTTCATATTATTTCCAGCATTCTTGTGCATATTTAACCTTCTGTTGCCTAGATTTAATCTTATCGGAACAGTTTTCTCTAAAAGTTTGAAGAGTGTAAGAAGCAGCCTAGAAGGAGTGAAGTGGGGGTGTAGTAGGTAGTGGTGGCTGGAGATAGGGAACAAATGTAACCCAGAAATGGTATGATCCATCCAATTTAAAAACCAAATTATTCCAAAAGTACTCAAGAAGATAAAATATCTAGTTCAATTGTGGTGTTAAATGCTATCTATTTAGTTATTAATAAGCAATTACTATAAGCAAATAAAAATATGACTTAAAACAAGAAATATGTTTGATAGAAGTCTCAGAATTCTTTTTCAATAAGCCTAAATCATACTGCACTTATAGAAGGTACAGTTTGTTTTTCAGGGTGATTTTCTCCATAATGGATGAACTATACATGATTTGTGTAAGAGAGAGAAACTCTTCCAGCTGTTGAAAATTAGCTTAGTTGCCAGTCTAGTGAGACCATCCATGCAATACCCTGGTTATTGGCAATTTGTTGTCTCTGAGCTCTTTAAATTAAACATGGTTTCAGTGCATTCTGACAAGGGGTCAAATCACTTAGCCGAGCATGAAAAAGAGAGGACGTGTGGATACCACTCTTCATCACATTCTTTCACTTCTTTTATTCTTTTTCGTTCTGGCCTTGGTTGTCTAAATTCATCTTCAGGGTTATACATGGTCATTGGCTGTTTACTAGAGCGGGAGTCCTTCCTGAGGGGTCCAGGATTCTGTTATTTTAAATATATATTGGGCTTCAGATTATGAGCCAGGAACTGAACTACATGGTTTTATACATCTTATTTCACTTACAGTAGACCTGTCGAGTAGATATTGTGTCCCAATTTTACAAGCTAGGAAAAAGGTTCAGAGAGACAGGGCAATATTTATAACAGCATTACTGTAAGAAACAAGATTCCTTACCTCAAATCACTAAATCCAAAAAGCAAATCCAAAATATGTAACTCCAAGTAGAGTTTGCTTTCCATTAAACCACAGCAGTATTCATCAAGTCCATAAATGTTTATTGAGTTCCTTTATATTCATATAGCACCAGATTGAGGACTAAAACATGTATAAAGAAGTAAATACGTATCATTGTTTTAAAAATGTGTATAATGGAGAAGATGAAATAGACATATGCAACAGTTAAATCATATTTCAAAATGGCCTGTGAGCAAGGACCAAAAAGAATGATGTAGATAGTAAGCACATTAACGTATGGGAAAGTGGAAGATCAAAGAAGAATGAAACCATTTTGAAAGTCTTTACAGAGGAGGTAAGACTTAACCTGGACCTTTAGCAAGGAAGGATTTTCCAAGTAAAGAATAACATGAGCAAAAGCACAGCATTCAGAATAAGCAAATTATTTTTGGAGGACTAGGGAATAAAAAGCAAGCTGGCTGGACCAGAGGGATCATATCAGGAGGCAATATTGGATTGTTTGGGGGGAGGCCAGATCATGGAAGTTCTCAAAGGCAAGATAGAACAGGAGTAACAAGAAGCCACTGGGAATTTCTGAATAGTGGGAAACTATGTTTAAAGTGGGAATTTCTGAAGAAAACTCTGGCCACCATGTGTCTGGAAAAGATAGACTCAGGAGGCTGGGCATAAGATGAAAAGGATCAAGACCTGAGAGATGGCTGTAGAGCATTTTATAGAATCAGCTGGACTTGGTGGGGACAACAGGGAGGGATGAGTTAAAAGTGGCCCCGAGGTTTTGTAGCTGGGTAGTTAGAAGAATTGAAGAATACCAAAATGAGTTTTACTGAAACAGTGGAAGATAAGAGATTAGTGTTTGCGTGAGAATTAGGGTGGGGATGCTAGGGTTGAGAGTCGTTAGCACAGGGAATAGTTGAAACAGTGATAGACACATGATCAGGGGAAAGACTCCTTGGAAACTAATAACTGAGCTTCAAGGGACTGTTCACAGTGAAGGTGTGAGAGGAGAAGATGAGCCAGAGAAGAAATGTTAACTAGAGCTATGGACAGCACAATGGGGCTGCCCCGCCGTATTACCCAAATCCAGGTCAGTGCCACTAGAGGACCATTTCAACATTAGTTCTTGTGAGGATGCCCTTTATACAACAGTCCCTGACTGGTGCTGAGTAGGTAAAAACTCCTGCCATATCACTTCTGTAGTGACTTCCAGGTAATCAGTTAGGGCCAACACTGATTCAATATATAACTTACAGAACATTAAAAAATGTCTTGTTAAATTTGGACTATAGAGGATAAATTAGTGAAAAATAATTGAAGCAACTCAATGGCAAACTATACATGTGTCATACAGTATTCATTTAGGCCTATTCCGTAGGTCTCCTACAGATGTGGTCTTGTGGAACTGTAATCCCTCCTCTCCATGGATGAGGGAATCTGCAATAGAGGTGGCTAGAGTCAGGTCTCAATTCTGCTCTAGGGGTTTATTGTCCTTGTCTGAGTCCATTTGTCCCCATCTGGGATTCTAAATTGTTCTGTGACAATTAACTCATTTATTAAACAAATATTATTGATCATTCATTTTTTTTCTAATGCTAGACTTTCCGTGGTAAGCCAGCCAGACAAAAATTTTTATCTTCTTGAAGTTTACAGTCTCCCTCTGACTTTGCTCAATGACTAATGATTTATGAAAGTACACATCCAAAATAAAGCACACTATTCTTAGCTGTGTAAATTGTACTTGCTATCCTCGCTGTTGCCTTTTGGCCATATGCACATTTGAACTCTGACTTCACATTTGAACTCAAAGTTGTGCTTTCTCCTCTACCTACTGAGAACAGCATCAGGCCTTCTGATTTCTAAGGCACCCACATTTAGTTCAATTGCCACAGGGTAGTGGCATCACACCCCCCAGTCCCCTGAGTAGCCTTTCTTTCTGTCAATACTGACGACACCAATTACCCCCATCCCCTCGTTGCTATTACACCTCAGTGTTCTCTCCTCGTTCCCACGTCCCCAGGACCCCTGTGGTTGTTCTCATGCTGTCTCCTGCTGGAACAAGTAGTCTCACTCTCTGAGGCCTCAGTAGAGTGCTATTAGGAAGAGGAACACCTGCCACCAAGAAACAGTCTTCCCCTCCTTTCCGTACCCATCTACACCTCTCTCTAAACCCGTCTCAAATTCTGAGCCATAGAAGAGAATTTAAAATCAAAGTTTCTGACTACAAGCAGCACAGAAAATATTTTACTTCTTTCTTTCCTCTAATATACAAGTTGCACTGTAACTCAGAAATCGGGGGAGAGAATTTCAAGAAGAATAAGATGATGGATTCAGAGAACTCTATTTTGGCAGGGATCTCTGGTGCCATCTCAACGTTAACACCCAAATAATAAAAGCTACAGCAAACCGTCGTATAGGCTCTTGTAAAAAACCAAACAAGGGGGCCGGCCTGGTGGCGCAGTGGTTAAGTGCGCACCCTCCGCTGCAGCGGCCCGGGGTTCGCGGGCCCGGATCCTGGGCAGCTACCAATGCACAGCTTGTCAAGCCATGCTGTGGCGGCGTCCCATATAAAGTGGAGGAAGATGGGCACAGATGTTAGCCCAGGGCCAATCTTCCTCAGCAAAAAGAGGAGGATTGGCATCAGATGTCAGCTCAGGGCTAATCTCCCTCACTAAAAAAAAAAAAAAAAAAAAAAAACAAGCATTGTCACTTTTAAGCAACTGGATTCTGTTTATCCAGGAAAATTAATTTTTTCAAGAAAAGTACAGTACTTGAAAGGATACCTACCCAGCCCCACTAATACTTTTAAAAGAGAACGTTTCACTTTAGTGAGGATACATTTTTGAATCATATCACTTTAGAAACAAGCACTTCTATTTTTTCCTAATCATGTATGAGCTAATATTTTCACCACTCATTTAGGGAAGCTTCCCTGCTCAAGCTATCTAGACATCTTTTTTTTTTTCTTCTAACCGACATTGATTATAAAATTATAAAGAATCTTTCTAATTAACAAAAGCTGAATTAAATCAATCTTGAAAAATGTTTCTGAAAAAAAATCATATTATTTTGTGTGACAAAAATAATGACTAACATCCAAGTCAAATAATTCTCAAATGAATTGTTTCAAAAGGAACACCATTTCCTTTCAAGACACTCCTGTGAAAAGTAAATGGTTTGCTTCACTGAGGCTCCCAAGGGAAAAGGTTTGTTAATGGATATTAGCTTTAATATTGAAAATAAATGCTGTTCCAGATTTGAAGCTTTGTTCTCTTTCTCATTTTTGAGAAGGTTCAGAAGCTTAAATCTTTTATTAAAATTTATATGGCAATTGTTACTATTTTATTTCATTTTCTGTTTTCTTTTTCTCTTATCTTACATAAGCTTCATATGATGAGGAAACAATTCCTCTGCTATTAAAAACTGCTTTTAATGAGAGAGTGATGTTATCAACTACAAGAGGAAGAGATCAAATGATAGATTTAATTTCAATGTAGAAAGGAGAATTTTCTTCAATGGTCAAGAAAATAAAAATTATACATGTTAAAACACACAGTCGATTTTGTAGCTTTCATGGTGTTTCAGCAGTTAGGCTCCCATCAAGAACGTGTTTTCATGTTTAGAATTTATAAAGTTCATAGCATGAGATAAAAAGGTTTTTTTCCCATAAAGAAAAACCAGTGCCCAAATTCCCACCTACACACTCTGAAAAAAAAATTTTGTGTCAACATGGATTGCCTTATCTTGATTTATTTTAGACACAGAACTTGTAATTTCAATTAAATAAGGAGTAAATATTCAATTATAGAATGTTTTAAGCCCTGAGGCTTCTATGTAGAAGGAAAGTAATAAATTAATCCTGTAGAACCAAGATTACACATTGCTATCCTCTGACTCTACCTCATTATCTCAGAAGATAAAATGTTTCAGAAATTCAACAGAGTGTTATACAGAATTATCAGGATATATAGAAAATCATTTATTAACATACTCTCTAAATTAAAGTGATTTTTGTACAGTTTCCAGGTGAAGAATTATCATATCAATTCTTAATAAAATTAAATGTATAATACCTAAAGTTCTGAATCTCTGGAAATGAAAAGAAAAATGCTCCCCATTAAAAGTAAACTGGTTTCAATCAGTATTCATCCAAATCTGCTAACTTCCGAGAACAAACTTTAATATGGCTGATATTCTTTTTCCACAAAGAAATAAGTGCAAAGTCGTCGCACTCTACTTCTGCCTTTCCCATCAAAAATGATCTGGCAAGTTGCCCCCAAATGGCTCCTCTTCTCAATTTCCCATTTCAGTCACATAAGTGGTCATCACTGCAGAAAGTGTGATCTTGAATGCCTCATGTGCCTCACCCACAGACCACCCACGTGGCTTCCATTTACTGAAGCAATGTTGTAAATTCTAGTGTCTGCCAATCTGGAGAAGTTCAGCATCACGGTAACACACGAGACAAAGGGCAGAGAACCAGGGGTCTAGCCCTGATTCCCCTATATCTGCCCATGTGACCTGGGGCAATCTCGTGGGTCTTGGTTTTTCTTGACCTATGATTAAGTGAATTGGACTACTTTATTTCTAAAGTCCCTTCCAGTTGAAAATTCTGATTCTAAAGGCACCCACACTCTCTCCCAGTCCATCAGACTCAAAACCATGACAGATTTAACTACATGGTTTTCATCTAAGCTGTCATCAAGCATTTTTTGTTTGTTTTGTTCTTCATCTTACTTAGACCTTATCCTCTTAGGCATGGTCCATAACCTTGTTAATTCATTTTTCTCATGTTTTCCACTTCTCATCATATTTCCCAGCTCAAAATCTTCAGGGGTTCCCTATAGCCTATCCTATTAGAGACTCTTCATAAGAGACTATAACATGATACATTTTGAGAAATAATTTGGCTCCAACTCATCAATCCAATCTTATTTTCCACTTCTCCAGTACTGCAAAGTCCACTGGCTCATCTTACCTCCAACCTTTTATTTGCCGTTGTTTCTCATCTTGAAACTACTCCATTCCCACTCCCAAGCCTAACTCATCAAATAAATTCCTACATGTTTTCCAAATTCTTTATTCAAGTATTCAAGAGCTGCTGCCTTCAACTAGTGTGAGGGAGCACAGCATAGTGGTTACAAGTGTCTCTGTTAAGGTTCAACTGCCAAGTCCAACTCCTGGGTCTATCACTTGCTAGTTCTGTAACTTTGGACATGTTTTATAACCTCTCTAACTTCAGTCTATAGAATGGGGATACATTAGTAGCTACTGGATTGAGTTGCTGTAAGGTTAATAAGTTAATATGTGTAAAGCACCTGGAACAGTGCCTGGCACACAGTAGATACTCTAAAAGTGTTTGCAATCACTATCACAGCAGCTCCCTGCAGCATGCTGGGTCAGTAGCACATATTTAGGCACATATATTTACACCGTCATCTACTGCTCACTGCTCTTTCTCTTGACTAGTTATAAAGAGAAGAGGAGAGCAAGAGAGATGTCACTCTTACTTCCACTCTCTCCATGGGCACAGAGTACCATCGAAACTCCCAGTATCCACAACCAGAGAGAGAAGTAAGAAACTACAGAAGAAAGCCATAATGATGATTAAAGGGTTGGAAAGTGATGATTATGAGGAAAGACTAAAGAACAAGGACTAGTCATTCCAAAAAAGAAAAGTTAAATGTTACTTAAATAAAGGTCTGTAGAATTCAAAGGTCCTTGAAACCCCACTGGGAACTGTTTGCTGTCCAACTACCATCTTTCTTCCTTCCTTTCCCTCCCCATGACTGCTTTTGTGCCATTTCTCACTCTGTTCCTCTTCCCCGGCTTACCTCACCACGGGCCAGACAATCACATGCATTATGTTTACCACTACTCTAGAAGGTGGATTTGATTAAGCTTTCTATTAAAGCTTATGATGATTAAATAAATTGCCCATTGTCACACAACCAAGTCAGTGAGTAGCAGAACCAGAATTCAAACCCAGATCTGTCTGATGCCAAAACCCAAGATCAGCCCATGACACATGCCATCACCTCTATTTCTCCTTATAACTCCTGCTGCCTTATGCCCACCACTCCTCCCAGCTCCTCCAGCCTTGCACAGTAATAGGCATATAAAAAAATGTTCACTAAGAGCTTTTGCTTCAAAAGAAAGTACTGAGAGTTTTAAATACCACAATAATTCAAGAAGTTGGGAAATCTTTTTCTTTGAATGATCAACACTAATAAATTAACTAAGTAACTAATTAGTTAATTGGCTTTCCCATGTGTGACCCAGCTTAAGGACCTCTCTGACAGGAGAGCATCGGGCTTAATAACTTTTCAGGTGCTTTTTGGAACCAAAGCTCTTATGTTCATAGAAAATTCAAGTTGTGCAAAATTCTTTAGCCAATAAAATGCAATGCCTGAAAATGTCACCAATTTATAAAACCACATGAACTCTATTAGAGGTTGATAGAGATAATTTTGGTCAAGAAATTTAAAATTGAAGCATTTTAATCCCCTTAACAAGCACAATGGAAAGCTGATGAACATTCTGTTTATGATAATAACTCATGCAAAGGCTAGTGGGTCTGTGAACTATAGAACTCTCTCAGTAAATCAAATCTTTATAAGCTTTGCACAAGTTTCAGGAAAATCTGTGTAACAATTACAGAAAATTGCCCATCTGAAAATGTTCCACTATTTTGTTTAACAACCACAAAATAAATAAGATGTGATGGAAATCTTGATACTCTTTTACAAGATGTGAAATTCTATCTGAGTCAACTAACTTCTTTATACTTAAAAAAAGCAAGCAAACATCCCAATACAGGAGGTCCAGATAAAATGAAAAGCTTCCTTTATTCCATCAATGTGTGTTGACTTGATCCTTTGACCTTCCTTAAAATTGAAATTAAATTAAACATACGCTGTATAAACTCGTCAGAAACCTCCCAGGCCCTACAGATCTGACCCTGTTAAAAGATTTTTCTTTGAGTGGAAGATAGAACAAAATATAACCATTTTATTGTCATATAATTGACAGTGAAAAGAAACCCAATAATGTCTTTTACTACTGTGACTCTCAGATATTTTTCTCCTCTATAATTATTTTAATCTTATTTTACAAAAGTAATATATAATCAATCCAGGGCAGTTAAAATGTGTATAAAATGTAAAACAACCAGGAATTCCATCCCCAAAAGACTTTTAACATTTTGGTGTGCATTCTTTGCGTTTTTTTTTTTTTTTATGGTATATATTTTTGAAAATAAAAGTGCCATTTTACTGTACACAATATTTTATAACATTTTTTTCACTTGGCACTCTGTTAAAGTTTTCTCATATTTATATAATCTTTATTATTCATTTTATAAACTCTCTTGATTAATTCAATATATATACCAATAGTTATATTTTGTATTTTTAATGTGTTTTATATGGGAAGGTCTCAAGTTGTTTAGAAACACAATTAGCTTACCAGCATCAAGATACCCTGGTTATTTACAACCACTCCACCTTGCTCTTAAATATAGGGGTACCTGTTTTAAGTAAACCCACATATCATGAAATGGAAAAAATTATTATAATCTGAGCAACTAGAAGGAAAATATTTTTTAGGTAGAGCAGGCCAGCCTGGGACAAGAGTAGAAATGGAAGCCACACATCATATATCTAAATAATAAATTTATAAATCAAATGAACAAACTGTTGAAAAAATATGTTCTACACTTCTACCTTGATAAATGTACTCTCGTGACAATCTGCGAGTCAGGTCAGAATTAAGAACTCTGACACATCTTGGTGTTCCTTGACAACACGTGAAGGTGCCGGGAGATCCAGCCTGGCCTCTGTCCATGGCCCATGGCTTATAGTCCACTTCTCTTTCCTCTTGCATCCCTGGCTCTGCCACATGTCACAGGGGCCTCACTCACACGCACGTGGACACCTCAGTTCTGTCTACAACTCTGCCCACAACCGCTGCCCCTTGGCATCCATCAGGCCTGGGAGTGTGCCCTCCAGCAGAACAACAGCCTTCGAGAAGAGAGGAGGGGTGAGGGGAAGAGACCTGTGCAAGCCTTTGGCAGCAAGCTGGAGGGAGTTTTGGCAGTGAATTGAGGATCTTAGGTATCAGAAGCACAGTGTAAAAGAAGGCGATACAGATTCCAAGTGGATACACCTGCTAGCTCTTGCCCTTGACGTGCATGTGTTGGGGGTGGGGGTGTGGAGTGCAGCTGCAGAAGGGCGAGGGTGGGCCTTCTAAAGCACAGGGCCCGAGGCAGGGGCCTCTTCCGCCTGCATCTGAGGGCAGTACCGAGGCAAGCCCACCATTTTGAGAAGATTTCTTGACAAGCCCGTTTGAAGTAGAAGCCAAGACCAAAGGACCAAAGTTTGGAGAGGGAAGAACTAAAAGAGGGAGAATGATTAAGAGCCTAAGGGCAGAGCCAATAAGATTAGACGATAAACAACAAAACCTTTTGTTACTCATGAAATATTTGTTGGAAATGGGAATTTTTGTACCAAAATCGAAACCCATGTAAGAGTTTGAACCTAGTTGACTTAGGGTTATCTTAGATTGGCTTAGACAGAATGGGCCCAGAGGAAATAAGCTTTCTGGAAATTTCAAACATCCTAGGGAAATCTCTGGACTCTCACAGACCACGAAATGGTGAGATGTGGGAGGGAGAATGTTGAACTGATATTATCTGATTTAATGAAGGACAGAGACATGCCAGCTGATATCTTGGTAACATCTATATGAAAATTTGTATTTGAATAAAGAAAGTATGAGTGCTTTTTTACTTTGCAAATATAATCATTCTATGAATATTTTTTTAAGGGAATAGCTTCGTGCTTTTAAAGTGATTATATTTTAAAATGAGGGTGACAAAATAAATATACGTCTAAAAGGTTATATGTAGAAATGTTAGAATCAGAGATAAAAAACAGGACTCTGAATTCCTTTGTGCTGTACTAAATCCCTAAACTTTGCTCTCCCTCTTCCCCCTTTCAGGATACTAAAATGTTGCCAGCTGAAGCTAAGGTTTTCCAACAAACTTCAAGAAGCAGTTTTCAAGATTTAACTCTAAGATA
The DNA here is from genome assembly GCF_020826845.1 of Diceros bicornis minor. Lineage (NCBI taxonomy): Eukaryota > Metazoa > Chordata > Mammalia > Perissodactyla > Rhinocerotidae > Diceros > Diceros bicornis. Next base: position 41,428,419 of record NC_080743.1, read on the forward strand.
AAAACTATCTGCATTTTCACGCAATGAGCTATCTCCATCTGACAAGTTTTTAGGGGCACTCTCTCTTTTCATGGAGAAGAACAGTAAACCACAAAGTGATGGGTTATTTCTAGCAGGGAAATACGAAGCACAACATATTGTTCACTGCCTTTTAACAGTACATTGTGATTTTAGCCGTAACAGACATGACTTATAGCACCCATGCCTGGGGCCTGTTTCCGTTAGTTTCTCAGCCTACAACCACAGCTCCTAAAAGAGAGCTCTTAATACATATTACCTATGACCAAAAGTACAAAAAAATGCAGGGAACATCAAACTCTTCATAATCAAGACATCTTCTACTTCAAGTACTGTTGTTAGTAGTTTTAGGTTCTGACAATTACCTTGGATCCTTCATGACCTCTATAAATTTTTGTTGACTGTATTTTACCTGAACTACTTCCCATTAAGATTATTCAAATTCACTGAGCATCTGCTATGTGCCAAGGCTCATTGTCTGGTGGGAGAGACAGCCCCACTAGACATAAACATATAAACCCCTTTGTTTATAATTGTTTATAATCACCTGGGTGGACCCAGGTTGCTGCAGAAGCACAGAGGGAGGGAGTGCCGAGCTGCCTGGGTGGCGGTGGGGAGGTGGGGGCGAGGGTGGGTGAAGAGGTGGGGAGAGAAGGTGTTCTCTTGGGTGACAAGGAGGTGGATGGGCATTATAAGAATAAGACCAGCACATACAAAAACTCAGAGGCATTAGGGTCCACAGGAAAGCGAGACACCAGGACGTTTTGTGGAGGGGCCAAAATATTGTGTGTATAAAGTGAGAGGAAAGGATTGCTCGAAGCTAATGGTTGGAGATGGGGACAGAAGACAGACAGGGCCAGTCTGTAAAAGGTCTGCAGAGGAATCCAGAGCCGCACAAGAAGACTGTCCTCAAAGCCCATTCCTGACAGGTGAAACCACCTAAGAATGAGGTTCTTTTGACATCTTGCTAATGAGACCTCTTAGTAGAATTCAAAGTTGTTGCTGAATCCCATTTTCTAAGGAATTGTGTTAAAACAAGATTCCATAGCCACCAGAGAGGAGCCAATGGACTGCAGACCTTGCTATGCCTGGCTTCTCAGAGGAAGCAAGCTGAACAAACGAACTGTTAAAAAGCCATTTGTATAACCAACTTGGGAACACAGGGGACCACATGATAACAGAGATGGAGAGGCCCATGGCCAAGATCCTGGGAGAGACTTCAGGAAGGGCTGTCACCTCGTAGTAGTATTTTTTAGCATGAGGCCATACTTGCCCAAGGCGAAATTACTAATGCAAACAGTAAGAATGCGCGTGGGCACTCATGAGAGATGTAGAAGCTCAACCTTAAGTATGTCCGTCTAAACATCTTAAAGCTGTCTAAACTAACAGGATACAAAAAACCTCTGCGTGCGGCCCTGGAGCGCACAGGTTCTTACACGTCCCTATTCTGTTATGCTTATAGATGCCACTGTGCAGTTTCACCAGCAATCTTTAAATATTCAAATATTAAATTTTGAGTTAAAACCATAATTCATTAGCAACTTTTATTTTTAGAGAAAATTGTTTATTTTCACTACCCGAGCTGAACTCTAGGTTATGTAAAAACTAAAGCTAGGAAAAGTTTTCACAGTAATGTCTAGAGATATGTTAGAAGGTGATCAAGGTACCTCTACTTTCCTTTGGTGGACATTTGTTATTTGTGCCTGGGCAGCACTCACTTCCCCTTCTTCTAACAACTCTTTTAGGACGTCCTATTCCCCACAGCATGGGGTCTTGGTGGATGGTCAACAAAGGTGTCCTACTAAGGGTACATGGGTTGAGCTAGACCAGTCTCCAGTCTCCTTAAAACTAAATATTTAGTAAAGTGACAGAAGAACAGGAAATGGTTGGAGTTTTCTCCCTCCCTCTCTCTTTCCTCTCCCTCTCTCTCTCTCTCTAAAGACCCCTCTCTCTCGTTTTCATTGTGTTAAGTTACCCAGACTCAGTTTCTTAGCTTGCAGCCAAAGAATCCTAAATAATATATCGAAGTTCATGCATCTCAGTAATCCTGTGAATCCAATTCAATGATCAGAAGTACAACCACAAAGGAAAGACAGACAAGGGGGACTTGGACAGAGATAGCGAGTATATAGCTTTATACAAAGTTCACTAGAATTTCCAAGTTGCTTCAAAATGGTGTGAGAGGAGGAGGAGGCAGATAGTGAAGATTGGGTGTGGAATGGAAAATTCTGCAAACGTGTGCTAACAGAGGCTTGGGTGCTAATCCAGGTTATGAGAAGCATTATGGGCAAGGCACAGCAGTCACGTGAGTGAGGGTAGTACCATGGACCAGCTGAGTCACCACTGAGACCAATGTAAGGGCAGTGGTAATAAGGTGGAGTCTAGCCACCAAAGTGGCATTCTGGAATTATTCAGGGCAGTATCAGACGGATGAGGCAGAGTACCCTGGAGCAACCAGCCACAGCAACCAGGGAAGGCATGGCAGTATTTGCTGCAGCAAAGGGCAGAAGCTGAGGGCTAATTGCTCAGCCATGGCAGGAGCCTTTCTGTCATTTCCGACTCAGTATCCCCAGTTTTTTGGGAGATGGAAAAAATGACAGTTTTTCCAAAGAATGGAAGAGTTCTGGGGGAAATTTGGGCTCCTGAGTGGCTCTTCTATATCACTGTAGTTGCCCTCCAATGGCTAGGGAGAGACCCCAATCTCGGGACTCTTCTGGTTCCTATACAACTTGCATATTCAGACCTACAAAGAACAGCACATTCCAGTACCTCACATTCTAGAGTCTTTGTCTATAAAGGGAAATAATACAGCACAGTGGGCCTAGAGTTTAACCCTGCCTCCTCTGCCACAACTGTAAAGTCCAGAGGAGCCCAGCAGCCCACCTCAGAGGGTTGTTGTGAGGATAAATGGGATAATGCATATCATGCGTTTAGCATAGATACCCACACACAGTAAGTGCTCAACAATGTTAGAGAAAGTGCCAGCAAACATGCTCACTGACATATCCAGGGGCAAATCCAATCCCTTTGTTGTTACTTTCAAAGTCCTATACATATTCCGTGTAAGAAAAAAGCCCGCTGCTGTGTCCTGCACTCCCTATGACTGTCAAGTGACCCTAGAAGACTTCTACTGCAGGTGGAGGGCTAGGGAGGGGATTTGGCTATTGCTTCAAGAGGGGGGAAGGGGAGCATCTGGCAGCAAAGTCCCTTGAGGCCAAGTGGCAGCTGATTCACACAAATGGTATTTGGGTCGAGGTAGAGGGAATAAGAGAGGAGCCTGCCCCTGCCTCCCGGAAACTGGCTCCTCTCTCATCTTCACAGCTGCCATCTTTCATCACCCAGCCCTCCTCCAGATGTGGCAGCCAACTTGCTCTCCCAGAATCCCCTCCCACACCAGGAACATGTTGAGACTTTGCTGCCTGCCCAGCACTCTTAGGAGCTGTGCTCTCGTCCCTTGTGTAAGAGGCAGAGAGCCGCAGCAGCAGAACTGGGGCTGGGAAAGAGGATTAATAATTGCTTTTTTTTAATGCAGCTGGAGAAAAAAATACATTTGGCATTTAGGTAGTTTGAGTATTGAGGCAAGAGAAAATGCCCATGTTCAGAGGAGACTAAGATCCATGTTCACAGAGAAAAATCAAAAGTTGCAACAGCTAACGATGCAGAAAGGCAAAATCCCTCCACTTGTACAGTGGCTTCCAGTGAGTCACGGTTGGGCAGTGGTGGCTCCAGCATCAGCGAGATAGTGATGTTTAGTTGGACACAGTGGGAATTAATTGGTTTCCTTCACAGAATAACCACAGGGAGGGAAAAAAAAAAAAACAAAAAAACACCTTCATGTGGGTATTTGCACTACATTTTTTAAAATGCAAAAACTTCCAGATTTTTTCCTATGTTCGTGTCCAGTTGTTTTTACATCAATAAAATCCCACTTGGAAATTGTTCTGCCGTCACACCGCCCCTTTGGAAATGATCCATAAGAAGTTAGTTGTGCCGAATTCCCATCTCACTTTAAAAATATCCCTGGAGAAACATTAGCACTCATTTCTACAGGCTTCATACCTGAACTCCAATAACAATGTTCACATTTGGTGCATGGGCAAGAAAGTAAGTGCTATTGTTTACTAGGAGTCCCAGGCCCTGTGCCAAGCATAACAGGTGTTGTCTACTTTTGCAGATTACAAACATGAGGCTCAGAGAGGTTAACATCACAGAGCTGGTAAGTGGAGGAGTTGGGATTCAAATCTGTCCTAGTTCTTGGCAACTGTTATGTGACCTTGATAGAAGGTCCTGTTTCACAACCACAGTTTTTATATTACTGCCTCTATGTCCTCAGTATCTGGCATATATTAGGTGCTCAATAAATGTTTATTCTTGGCCATTGGTTTTACTTCTTTAGGTAGGATACACCTGAACTTACCTGCTCCTAGTGTATTCTACCTCAAGCTAACCAAAGTCAAGTATGCAACATTTGTAGTTCTCTCTAGAATTCTATGAGTAAGATTAGAGTACAAAATGAGTCATACAAAAACTTAAAATGAACCCTTTTTATTGATTGCTGAGAGAAGTAACAAAAACTTATTTTGAATTCACATTGTTATTTGGTTGTCATAGGTTTCTTCACAGCTTTTCAGGATTTTCAAATGCAAGGAAGGTAAAGGATGAAGGAAAATAAATCGAATTACTAAAGATGCAACCTCGATGAGGAGAACCAAATGGTCTAGATGGTGCTTGGCTGGAAGCGTTGGGACTCAAGGGCCAGCCATCAAGGTATCTGGCCACTTAGTTGCACTTCCTTATTTGAGATGCTAATACAGGCATCAGAGTTTCTTTCCACCTCATCCCTACCCACACCTCATGGCAATCCTAATCCTGTGAGTCTGGAAATATTGTTATCCTCATTTTACAGATGAGATAACTGGCTTAAAGGAGTCAAGCATTTGCCCATTTCACAGAGCCACTGAGTGGCAGAGCTGAGTTACAACCAGTTCCCTCTGAGCTCTTAGACTGTTAACTGATATTCTGTTTCCAATAAAACCTTAGCCTGTTATAAAAGTTACACTTCAGGAACCTTCCTGACTGAGATGGGTAATGACCTGCAGAGACTGCATTTCTGATCCAAGTCAAACCTAGGCTGAAGGAGACAAAGCAAGGGCCAAAAACAATGATTCATTGCCTACCTTTTGAAAGATGATGGTAATTCTAGGTCAAAGTCTAGCGAACGGATGTCCGCATAGCAATTAGCACTGCCAGGGACCTCAGCTGGCAGTCTTGGCAGAGCAGCTGTGGATCGTCATAGAAACTGGACTCCTCTCTCACCCACAGAGGAATCCTACTTGGCTGATCCAGGACAGAGCAGGCTGCTGCTGAGGACTCCCCTTCTCCCCTAAACTGTAATCCTGCCCCATTAACATCTCCTCAGAGAGAAGCAACTCGTGGAGGGAGGGTTACAGCAAGATAGGATAGCTGTGCCTGTTAGTAAAAATATGTCACCCTTCATTTCATCCAGTGGTTTTGAAACTTCTGCGGGCAGCTCACACATCCCTCCAAGGGCAGCTTCTCAAATCTGCTAAAGAAAATTTAAGGAGAATCAACTTTGTTCAATATCCCCCATTCTGCAAGATTTATCATTTGTAGTCAAGAATGATAATATTAATGGAACCAAAAAAGATATCCCATTAACATTTTGTCTTATCTCTACAAGTGTCTGTCTTCCTAATTCTCTTAAAAAAATTTACCAAGCAATATTAATCTAATGAGCTCTTTAGTTGAGCCATCAGTTATATATAAAATCAGTTATATTTTTTACCATTATTTACAGTGTATGGCATTACAATATAAAGCTACCCGCCCTTTTACTGGGAAGCCAAGGGGTCAACGATTTGGGGAAGGAACTAAAATTTACAGAATGCCTAGCATGAATTGAGCATTTTATTTAATCTGCCTGAGCACTCTATGAGATACTTATTATTTCCATTTTATATGAAAGAAAATGAGATTCAGAGAATTTAAATAACCAGCCCTATATCTCACAGACAGTGTAGAGCTGGAAAGCAAAGCCAGGGCTGTCTGATTCCAAAACCTTTGTTTTTTCTACTACCAGATTTCACATATATTTATTTTGCTTCACATGCATCGATATCTGGGAATACTCTGCAATACATAAATTATAGAAAAATTCCAAAATTTAAACTAGTGAGAACCCAGTTAGTTAGAATTTTGAATTAAATGATTCCTACTCTCCCCTCCCCCAACCCTCTGCTACCATCACATTCTCGATGTGTAATTTAATCCTCAAGGTATTCCATGAGGTAAGATAATATTTTGCCCAACTTCCTAAACCTATTCCCTTACACTGCTGTCCAGAAATTGCTGATATGAGCCCAAGGCACTGTAAGATTCTAAATTATTGAAGAAAGATTCAGCTACATTCAGAATATATTGCTTAGGCAAGGAAATAACTGATGAATTTCCCAAATTTTTTGGTAGTAAGCTGAAAGAAAGGTAATTTTGGGGAGGTGGGAGGGCTATCTAGAAAACTCTGTTATAGAGCTCCTTAACTGTGTAGGTTGGTCTATGTAATTAAATGCATTTTAAAAGAAACACTCATTTCCTTCCAAAGACCCAAATTTTACCACGTAGATGAGCACAAGTGCCATGGGTGATGAAGCAAAATGCCTGGTTTGAATCCTAGCTCCATAACTAGTCAGCCTTCAGACCACTGGAAAGGCCTTAACTCTTTGGACATCAGATTTCCATCAATGATATAATGAGTTAGAATAAGATAATCTCTAAGTTCCCGTCTAGGGGTACACACTCATTCAATAAATAGAAGTATCTTTATAAACATAATGTTCCAGTATTTGATGATACCATCTTGACATTATCACTTCCATCAACATTACACATTTATATTTTAAGCACCTGCCATATTAGGCACAGTGAATAGAAAGAAATGACTCAGTCCTTTTCAAGGAGTTCACAAGGGAAACATGACATATGTACAATTGCAGAAGGTCGCCAAGGAAAGCACCAATGATTGGAATGGGCAGGAAACACTACAGGATTTCCCAAGAATTATTTAAATTTCTTTCATTATTTCAGTAGTTATGCTGAGACAAATGTGGTGATCTATGGAGCACTCCTTAGCCTCCACATTGGCCATGAGATTATATTTTATATTTCCTCTGCATTTCCCGCCCATTGTGGAAAGCACATATATCCAGAATACTAAACACAATCAGAGGCAAATGGCTACATGCACACAGAGAGTCTACACAGGAAACGTGAACAATTAAATACTGAACACTCATACACATTTGCCTTCAATTCAGTGTTACAGTAAATGCCTACTATGTGCTTGGTGCTGAGTGGGCTATAGAGGTAGAGAAGAAAGGATCCGTTCCCCTAGGATCTCAGCATTTACCCCGTTTACTCAGGAAGACAGAAATATAAACAATTCCAATAGATGTAATGACAGTGGTTCTAACACCAGTGTTTCTGGACTGTAGGAAAGGAGAAACATAACGTTGCCTGTAGAATCTGGGAAGACTTCTCAGAAAAGAGAGGCCTTTATCTGAGCGCTCAAGAAAGAGCAGGCCTATGACAGAGTGGTGTGTGTGCAAGTGTGTATAGAGAAGCAGGAAGGCCTATCCTTTCGACATGTCCCAGACCCTGTGCCAAGATCTGTGTGGGCCGAAACAAGTAAATCCATACGACTGCAGCACCAGCTACTTGAGGGATTGAGTGGAAGTCATGGTTAGAAATAGAAACTAAATCCACAGAGCTTTACCCCAATACTAAGGGGCAATTAAGGGCACGGGATCTAGAGCAAGACTTCCTGAATGTGAATCCTGACTCCATGTGACCCTAGGCGAGTTACTTAACCTCTCAGTTCTGTTGTAAGTATTAAATGAGTTAATGTGTAGAAGTTCTTAAAACATGGCCTAGCACTTGGTAAGGGTCATATAAATGTTTACTATTCAATATGCAATGGGGAGCCACTGAAGGTAATGAAATTAGCATGTGAGCTGATCTACTCACATCCTTATCCTTACTGTGCAGTGGCTGTATTAAGGAGCTGAAAAAGGAGTTTGTGGTTGTAACTGTGTTGCAAAGTTTAGAGGAATATGTTTTTAAGCCATATAACTAGTAACAATAGTCTCTCAGCCCTGGGAACTCTCAGCTTGTCCAGATTTCAAAGACATACCATGCGGGATGGTTCACATTCTCAGAAACTCCTGGGATTTGAAGGGGACATTTCCTTTCATTAACATAGTCAGGGTAGGTACATGCTTTAATAAGAAATGATTGTCCTATTGTTTTATTCACTTTCTCATGATTTTTATTAGATTTTCTTAGAAAATACTAGTGTATTGGAAAATAAAGATTATGGTCATAGAAAAGAATGCAGTATGTCTAGCCAGATTGGCACACATGATTCTTTTAAGAGATGCCAAGGACATTTTCCTCGTGGGAGAACTAGGAGAAATAGGCTTAAGGGGCTTCTAGAGCCTGTGCGTATTAATTATAAAGACACTATTCTTTGTTCCTCTGCTCTATTACTCACAGGTGACCAACCGTAAGGTGAAAGGTCATTGTTACAAAGAACAAGAAAAGAGAAGTTAAAGTTAGAATTCTCTTGGAAGGTTCCAAAAATGTGATTTTTTCTTCCTTTGAGGGATAGTAAATATAGGTATTATAATTCATAAGGGTTATTCCTTTAGAAAATTCTGAATCAAAATCTCATTCCTCTCATCATTGCATTTTCAGCAAGATTTGAATTTCTGGATTATGTAAGTTTCAACAGTGGACTCTGCTCAAAGTTCTGCAGGTTGGAGAAAAATAAGTAGGGCAGTATTTCTATCCCATGTGCTGAAGGAGGCCTGGAAAAGGAAGCAAAAAAAGCCATCACACTCCAGGAACTGTAGCAAGGCAGTATGACCTAGTTGTAGACCCAGACACCTGGCATTTGATTCCAGTTTTGCTACTATCTGGGCCACATCATGTGCTAACTTCCCTGGGCCTGGTTTTCTCTCTCTGCTGAAATGTACGTTAACGTAGGGGATTTACTATTGCGGTTGTACCCCTGTTGCTGTGGAAATCCCAACTAAAGTAGTCAGGAATGGTTTTCTCTCTCTCTCTCATTGCTATTTTGCTTTATAAAAGCTCAGACTAGGAAGATGTTAGATTTTAGGCATACATTTATAAACATGTGTGTATACATTTATGATGAAGATGTATTGTATATAAGGATTATATTTATCACTATTATATTTATCACTATAATGATTTTGTGGATGTTTAAAAATCATGCTTCCTCTGTGCAAAGTTATTGTCTAAATATTGAGGAAAGATAATTTTACCCCAGGGGGATATTGATGGGATGATAGGATCCAGTTCCTTTCACTTCTTAGGTTATTTTCAAAAAAACATCATTCATGCAGATCAAGGGGGCTCTTCTCCTGCAAAGAGTCTGCCTAGGGAGCTACAGCATTCCCCTTGTGTTTCCAGGGCTCCTCCTACTCCATGAGCTCCTCATCAGCAGTGGTTCTCAAAGTGTAGCCTCTGGATTGGCAGCCTTAGCATCAGCATCACCTGAGAACTTGTTAGAAATACAAATTCTCAGACCTCACTCCCAGATCCATTGAGTCAGAAACTCTGAGGGTGGGGCCCAGAAATCTGTGTTATCTCAAGCCCCCCAGCTGATTCTTACGGATGCACAAGTTGAGAACCTCTGCCTTACAGTATAGAAATGCACATTCCCCATTTGGGAAGACAAGAAACTATTACACTGGAATGATAATCTGATGGTACAAATCATTTATCAAGTAGGTTATTACAGTGCAGTCTCTTCAAGTGTTATTGTGGAATCTTCTGTTTAAAACCAAAATTTTAATATTATTTTATTCATAGTTTTATTTCATTTGTTAAATCAAGAAAGATTTATTGGGCCCCACTATGTGCCAAGCACGGGGGAGATAAAAATGAAAAAGACCTAGTCCCTGTCCTGATTGGGTCACATTCCTCTAGTAATCCAGAAGAAGGGGATGAGAAATATGCGACCAATATTTATTAAACATATACTTCGTGTTCTTTGCAAAAGAGATATTATTTAGTAAAGCAATCCTGTGAGGTTTCTACTGTCATTACAGGAAAGGAGATCATCTTAGTGAGGTTTAAAAACTTGCCCAAAGTTGGGCAATTTTTCTTCTTCCAACTTTTTATTTTGAAAAATTTCAAACCTACAGAAAAGTTGAAAGAATACTACAGTGATTAGAGCCTTCACCTAAATTCACCAATTCTTAACATTTCACCCCTAAATACATCATCGTGTATCTAAAAAGACATCCTCTTACATAGCACAATACCCTTATCACACCTAAGAAATATATTATTTATATAATAATATGTCTCATAGTCCCCAATTAGCTCAAAAATATGCTAGATAGTTGTTTTTTTTCCCCAAAATTATGGTCCAATTGATGACCATGAATTGTTTTTGGTTATCATGTTTTTTCAGTTTCAGTTTTCTTTAATCTAGAATAGTCCCCTTGCTTTTTTATTTTCCTTAATTTTTCATGACATTGACATTTTTGAAGAGTCTAGGTCAGTTGTTTAGGAGAATGCCCTATATTTTGGATCTGGCTGATTATTTCCTTATTTTGGCAAGAATTTTACACAGATGATGTTGTATATTTCATTTTATATCAAATCAGTTAACTAACATCAGTTTGGTCCAATATTGGACATGCTAATTTTGTTCCTTTGGTTAAAGTAGTATCCAGCAGATATCTCCATTGCAAAAGTATATTTTCCCTTTTGTAATATTTAAGTAATCTGCAGGGTGGTGTTTTCAAATACTATATCCTGTTCTTCGGAAATCCAGTAGTTTCAGTACCCATTGATGTCACTTGTCTGAGTAATTTATTATATTGTTGGTTGCAAAATATTTTTCTAATTCTGTCATTTCTTCTAAATTTATCAGCTTCATTGTTTTATAAAAACACAGCTATCTCTTTCTACCTCTCACTTCCTCTTTGGAGTATTGCTATGGACTTGTTGATTTTCTTTTTTCAAAGGCAAAATATTATAATTCAGTACCATCATTATGTTTTTAATGTTCAAATGTTTCCCAAACAGGGCTTCCCAAAAGGAGCCCAAGGCAGTTCCTTACCCTTTGGTGATGTCCTCATGATTTGTTGAGCCCTTCCTTGCTTTCTGGCACAATAACTTATTCTAGAATCATCTTTCCATACCCTACACTTGGAATCTGCCATTTCTTCAAGGAATTGTGGCTCCTTTTAGTAGACAACGGTCTTTAGAAATCAACGTCTGAGAGTCACAGCTGGAATTGGAAGCCAGACTATGGGACTCTGGAGCTTGAGCTCTCAATACCACACTATCTGACTATAGCTAAATATGATACCCTCTAACAAGTGAGGTGCACAAAAGATGCTTTGGGAATATAAAGGAGGATGTGAGATGAAAGGAAAGGGGGGGTTTGGCGGGGAAGACTTGCCTTGCTAATCCACCTTTACTGTTATTTCCATGATGATGCCAGAGCTATTTCATTTAACCACCTGGTCACTCTGGAAACAAAGTGTGTCTTATCAGCACCCCAAGTCTATCCTGAGTTTTAGTTTTCCTGTATTTCGCCCTAGTCACATTCAGAAAGGGCTAAGAGAAGCCACTCTTCTCTCCCTCATTCCGTTCCTGCTCTTCCCTTTACACTGATTCACTCATTCTTCTTGGACTTTATTATTTCCTCCAAACCTATAAAGATTGTTTCCTAAGTAATTCTCTTTCTCCAGCCTCATCATTTGGGAGCTTCTAACTCCCACCTTCCTGATAATAGATCTCTCCAAACCTCACTGTCTTAGCACAAGGGTTTGTACAGAATTTAGCATGCTTAGAACCCCCTTTCATACTTTCATTACCCGGCCTCAGCCATGCACAGGTACCTCTTAAACCACGTATATTTTAGGAGGACAATTTTTATCACCCTGGCTAAGGTTAAATTGGCAGAGTGAAGGAATATAGGAGAAACTGGGCAGCTTAGAGTTAACACTAAGCCAGTTTTCCTTAAAGGGGGCAGCAAAAGCTGAGAGCTCACCTGGGCTGCAGCAACTGAAAATACATAGCCTTGGTGGGTTTGGCCATTTCTAGATGAAGCTTCTTCCCAGGTAGCCTTTATTCTGTACTACTTTGCATTTCTTTATTACTATTGCTGCTGCTGCTACTGCTATCAGTAATGAAATTAATAACAACATCCTGGCCTCTTTAGGCATCTCAAATTTCTGTCTATTTTAGCCCATAGGAGGGACAGCCAGCCTGTGACACTGCAGTTGAATAGGAATTAAGTGATCTTTCAGTGGCACAAAGGAAAGAATCAAGAACTTATTTAAAACCATTCCTTTAGATCTATTCCAGATAGGAATCAATAAGGCATCCGTGCTCAGGGTCACAAATTGGCCTGGAAAACAGATCCACAGCTGAGAACCCTGTGGCCTCCCCGGAGTACTCCAGACTAGATCTTTGTCTGCTGACAAACTCCAAGAGCCAGGGTAACCCATTACTCACTCCTAACCTGTTTTTTTGCTGTTGCTTGACCACAAGCCAAGTAAAATGGAACATTCATGTGGTGGACTTGGCAGCCGCCCCACACCAGACTGTGCTTTTCCACAGGCCAAGAGAGGCTTTGAAGCTGGCCTCCCCTCCACTTTGCCCCAAGCGGGGAATCACCCTTGGAGGAGCCGAGATCAGCCAGCACTGAGTCACGCTGCCCTTCAGGTCAGGAGACATTCAGGAAGGGCCTGGCCTATTGACCTCATGACTGAGCAAAATGACTCGACCTATTCCTTGGGCTTCAGAAGAGGTCAGACATCATGCAAGAGCCTTTTTGTGGCATCTTCAGGGTAAAGATTCAGCATTTTATACTCACACTTTAGGAACGTCTGTCCTTTTGCCTGTATGTACTGAGTCAGAAGAGTGCCTCAGTGTAAGGCTTTAGAAATGTTTTGCAAACTCACACTCAGTTACCAATAATTAATTATAGGATAAGGACTCATATATGGCCAGGATCCAATATAGAGAGCACTGGAGTGAATGAATGGATAGAAGAATAAATGAAGCAAGAACACCCAATGAGGGAGTGGAATAAATGAATGGAGATTGAATGAATGTCAGGGAATCTGAGTTTTGGTCCTAGCTCTGTCCCTTCCTGGCCTCTTATTTAACCACTTGGATGTCAACAGCCCGATCTAAAAAGTAAGTGACTTGGGAAGATGATTGGTTATCTCTCTTCCAGCTATAAATGGTCTATTATTTCACTTGTGTGCACACACAGGTTAATAGTCAAGAATCAAACCAATTTATAATTTGTTGCAATTGTTACCACCCAAGATGGGGCCTTCTGCTTGCCACAAGACATGCCAATAGTCAAGATGCAAGGTGCTAGGAGAAAAAGGACTTTTTTATTACAGCTTGCTAGCAAGAGGGAAGATGGCTGACTCATGTCCAAAAGAACCATCTTAAGGGGGCACGAAATCTTACAGCAGTTATATAGGCCATCAGGTTATTGGGGAGTGGGTTAGGAATGTTGACCTTCTGGTGTTACAGACAGGGATTGCCACATCAGATCTTTCAGTTTTCACTGATGATGGCTATCAGCATAGATTCTCTGTTTGGGGGTCATCATATTCCTAAGGAACTCAAAAAACAAACTTATCGCAGCTGGGAGGTACATGCACAAGCAGGGGTCGTAAAATCTACAGAGCAGTTAGATCTCCTGTAGGGTGCATATCCAGCTGGGTTAGTTTGTCAGAGGTCATTCAAAGTTATAATAGAGTTTTTCTTTTCTTCAGTATGGCTTCCCTTATGTCAACCTTGTCTTGAGCCAGTATCACTATCAGTAATATTCAAACAACTTCTGAATAAGCCAAAATCCAAAAGCATCCCAAGATTGAATTATACCACATGATTAACGAGTTGTGAATTTGAATTTTGACACTGTCACAAGGTCAAGTAACTCAATCTCTGTGACACATATTGTCACCTATAAATATTCTAGACATATTTCTAAAGTATTTAGAAAACATAGCAAAAAAGTATACTACTCACCTTAGGCTTATATTATTGTCCCAAGATGGAGACAGATGAGATCTTCAAAACTGGCTTCTATTTGCAGACTAACACTGAAGGAAATAATGAGTTTGAGTCATACTAAAGGTCTTCCACAGCTCTGGTGGTCTAGTGGTTAAGATTCAGCGCTCTCACCACCACAGCCCAGGTTTATTTCCCAGTCGAGGCACCACACCACCCACCTGTCGGTTGTCATACTATGGCAGCTGCATGTTGCTGTGATGCTGAAAACTATGCCACCAGTATTTCAAATACCAGCAGGGTCACCCGTGGTGGACAGGTTTCAGCAGAGCTTCCAGACTAAGACAGACTAGGAAGAAGGACCTGGCCACCCACTTCCAAAAATCTGGCCGTGAAAACCCTGTGAATAGCAGCGGAGCATTGTCTGATATAGTGTTGGAAGATGAGAAGATGGTGCAAAAAGACGGGGCAGGGTTCCACTCTGCTGTACACAGGGTCACTAGGAGTTAGAATCAACTGGATGGCATTAACACTAAGGTCTTCCAGTTAATGAAGAGTTGAAGGAGCCCTTCTTAAAGTGCTAGTATGACAAAGTTAGTATGAATGCCTAAGATTACTCAGATGTGTGGTCTTTCTACTGATATTATAATTTATAAATGTGCTGTAGTCACTACTTCTGGCTATCCTTTTTCCTCTCTTTTTATGCTCTGTTAATATAAATCACTCTAGGAGTTGGCATTTCAAAGAAGTTGAGGATAAAAACGTCTTCAGGGCACCACATAGGATCACCAACCTGTAAGTTGGACCTCAGACTCTCCCATATCTGCCAAGTGATGTTTCCTTCTTCCAAGCTGCCCTACATGTAATCAAACTACGAGGGCAAAAGGGCTATCTGCGTCAAATGCACACCCTTTCTTGGCACACATGGTTCCAACGGAAATCCAAGCAGTTATTGGGAGGAATTAAGGAATGGTGTTTATCATGTCTTTGGGATCAAATGCCTCCAGGACTTATTATTGTAATAAGAATGACATTTTACCAAATATTAAACTGATAAATTTTACCTCCCCAAAATGTTTCACTTCATTCTTCCACTTTTGACGTCAAGTCATAGAAGACTCAGGGCAGAATGAAGCAAGCACGATAAAGGAATTTAGAGCTTCTCTCTTATGCCCAAGCAAGGCCATAGTCCTTGTCAGAAGATGTTTTAAAATCCTTTAAGATGTTAAGATCCAAACCTGGAAGATCTAGATCACAGAGTTTCCCCAATCATGTATAGGATTCTTCACCAAAGCTTAGCCACAAAGCTGCAGCTGGACCAAAGGGGGCCATGAAGTAGAGGAAGAAAAAGAGAAGCCCTTCCCTCTGTGATTGGGGGATTGTGGTTGAATGAAGGAAGGCAGTTAGGAGATAGGAGACTTGGACAGTATGGAAAGAATAATAAAATGTATATTCGCTGATTCAGTCTGTTAAAATTAAAAGACTGCAGATAAGAGTGATATTTAATGAGAAAACGTAGGAGAGAAGAATCCTTTTGTCACACGCACTTTAAGTTCTCAAGGAAATGTGCTAGCTGTATTCTCAGAAGGTAACATATAGAATGCTAAACAATGCTCACGTCCCATGCCTGATGGGAGCAGAGGGAAAAAAGGGCCCTGTTAAGAGACTAGGCAGGTGAGGAAATAATGTGAATCTGAACAAACTCCACCACCTGTTATGTTTGCAGAGCAGCAAGAGGCCTCCTGAGATCATCAACTTTTACCTACAAAGCTTTTGTTTAATGCTGCAGGGACGAACCTTCTATCGCAAAGCACATGATAACTACAAAGCTTCTAAAACATATTTCGTCTAGCTGCTCGTTACAGGAAACAGAAGTTGTTCATTTAAACTGTAACTGTAATCACCAGCTTGTAACAACTGACACACCACTATGTAAATTGTGTAGATTCTTTTGTAAATGAGAACACTCCAGACTCCGTAGTCTAACTTTGCCTTTGCAGATTGAAATAAATGTTGCTTCTAGAAGTTTCCAATCTTAATATAATATGAAGCTCTGTCCTCCTACAATGGTCTGTATGTAGAATGAACCACCTAGACCAGGGGGCCAGATGGAGGATATGAAAGAAATTCAGGTGAGTTTTAAGAGCTGGGGTGAGGTCAAGTAGCTGAGACTGACAATGGGGCCCTGACAGAGGTGAGCAGGAATATCTGTGAGTTCACTGGCCTCAAATATCTGCATCAGATGCCAGGAGAAGACCAAGTCAGCCAAACCCCAGTGCACCCCAGCTACCTTCTCTGCCACCCCGAGTTCACATAAACTACCCCATGCCTGCAAATATACCCAGGTGCCATCTATCTTGCACTAATGCACCTTCAAAGAGGTTGTAGAAGTGAAAATAATAGAGTAAGCAATTATTCCAAAGAGGAAGATTGAAAATTATCTAAAGGCTGCTTAAATTATTGGTTCAGCCTAAATTAAAAACCACTGAGGACTAAAAGTTAATTTTTCCCCATGCTACACAGTGAGTGGGGATCACCAGGAAGACCAGATCAGTTATAGATAAAAGAAAGAAAACACATTTACTTTGCAGTTGTAGAATGAGTGAAGTTGCAACTTTGCTAAATTTTCTATGATATTAGAGAGACAACGATGACTCTAATCTGAGGGGCACCCGTGAAGCTTTACCTTCTCCCAAAATCTCCTTTATTAGCTTGCTACGGGATAAGCAAGCTTCTCCTTATCCTGGCCTGAAATTCCAAACTTTTCATAGCTAACAAAGGTGGATGCATTAAGTGTAGGTGGTGTTGTTGAAAATGAACCTTAAGGGTGGAAAATAGCCCAAAAAGTTAATCTGAAATTAGTTCAGAATTGTTATCCTTCTAGTTTCTGTGAACAATGCCCTAGAGAAATAAGATAGAAGGAGATGGGCAACAAATAAACATCGTTGAGCACCTAATATGTACCAAATGCTGTCCAATAGAACTTTCTGTGTTGATAGGAATGATCTGTATCTGCGCTGTCCAATATGGTAATCCCTACCTTAAGCCCCGCTACTGAAAGTCCCATGTGGCTTTTGAGCATTTGAAATGTGGCTAGCATGACTAAGGAAATAAATTTTAATTTAAATTAATTTAAATAGCCTCGTGTGGCTGGTGGCTAGTGCTATTGTATTGGACAATGAAGGTGTATAAATGTTAAGGTATTTGAGGCTCTAAAGCTTGAAGGAGATGCAGGCGTGGGAATATATTAACAGTCTCTGGTATTTGAAAAACAAAGCATAGATTAGGTTCAAATCAGAAGTGATGCCCACTTCCCAGTTTGCATAAAGCTAGCTCTGCCCTAAAGTACCAACACCCATGATTTGAGAAACAAATATTTAGGGAAATTATATGTATTACATTCTCCCTTTGAATTCTAGTTACGAATGGAAATGGGCTCAAGTTCTACTCCTAAAATTGCTTGTAAAATGCTTGGGGCGGTAAAACACTGTAGCAAGTAGCAAAGAGAAACTTTTGATTCTGAGTTTCAAACATTTCCTGTCTTTTCTTACCCCATCCTACTTCCTCACTCCCATGAGTTTTTTTTCTTATTGTTGCTTTGCTTTTGTGTCTCAGAAACTAGGTAATTATAAATAAAATAAGAAAAGCTAAGCGTAAGCTCTTATCACAAGAAAAAAATTTTGTAACTATGTATGGTGACGGATGTTAACTAGACTTATTGTGGTGATCATTTCACAATACATACTAATATCGAATCATTATGTTGTACATCTGAAATTAACATAATATTGCATGTCAATTATACCTCAATTTCAAAAAAGAAAAACCAAGTATTTAAAGTTTACCCTATGGCTTCATGTAGCTCAAATGATGAAGAGGCATTTTGAATGTCACTTGCTTAACCACAATGCTCCACTATTCTGGAGATTATATTTTACGGTCTTGGTAACTCTAAAGCTTTACAGTTCCGGTTGGGATTGGATAAGTAAAATAGCCAGCATGAGGATGTTAGCATCACGCTTGATAGGCTAGGATATGAGGAGTGAAATATTTGACAATAGAACTGGCATATTTTTTCCCTATATACTTAAATTGAGAGCCAAAAATTAAAGTAAAAAGGCAAAATAGGAATAAATATATTTTAGAAACAATAGTGCATAAACCCTCCAGCATATAATATTGACCATTGAATTAAAACAATCAAAAGAACTTTATTGATCAGTAAGAGGAATTGGAAAAACAAATACATATAAAATAATAACTGCTTTGTACATCAATTTGTCACCCGGCTGGGTGACAGCCTCAACTAGATAGAAGCACTATCATCTGGCATCTGATGTTTACTCCATCTGTTAGGTTCCTGGAAAATTTCTTTAAGTGTAGATGGAGAAATTTTTCTATATGATGGTCAGCAAAAAAGAGCATCTGAAATACATTTCTCACTGTCTGGAGAACTTGGCCCAGCACAGATTCCAGAGTTATATATAGGATCACCAGCATGTCCTTGACAGGAATATATCAGGACTCTTAGTGAAGATGGGAGTTTTCACTGTTTTCAGCAACACAATGACAGGCTCCAGCTACGAGTTGGTTGCACCCTACATTGCAGGCAACAGCAACTGATGCAAGCACGCCTGCTCAGCACCCATTCCCAGTATTCATAGCACACCCTCAGTGCAGTCTCCATTGAAACCATTCAGGCAGTAGGTGGATCAAAATGGTTCATTTGGTGCAAAACTTAGGGGATTTGAAGCCTGAGATATGGGGAAAACACACACACAAGCACGCACACACACACACATTTTACAAAGGAACTCTAGTAGCCAATTCCTTATTTATTTATAATGCTCATATTACCACATTTTTTCTGAATATGTTCATGCTGCCCTAAAGTTCCAGAATAATAGAAGTAAATGTTTGCTTCAAATTCTTTTCAAAATATGTAAAAGTTCAAAGTACTTACTAAAGACTGATCTATTTGGTTACTCCTTAGATATTCAATTTTAAGAGTGTAAGTAGCGACTGGATAAAAGAGGGTGGAAGACGTCGCAGGAATCTGCCACATCTATGACCCCTAATGGTATGCATGTTTTGTTCCATTTACTTTGATAAGTAGCATGTGCTGCCAGCCTAGATGCTTAAATGCAACTGATGAAGGAATTGATAAATAAATTTTAAAAGACAACTCTGAAAAAAAAAACGAATAAAATACCTCTGGATAATTCCATCGAGAATAAAGAAATAAAACACATGGATTTAATGACAGATTTGAGAGACATTTTTAAAGAAATCACAAGTAAATATTATGCAAAATGGTATATTAAAACTTTTGAAAACCTTAATGAAATTGAGATATCCTGGAAAACTTAAAATCAAAATAGACCCCAATTTATGAATCCAATGAATAGGCTCAAGAAAAAGTTCTTGATTCTTAGTTAATAATCAAGAAATGAGAGAAAGTTTCCAAGATTTATCTTTCAAACAGGCTCAAGACCATATCGATGAGTTAATAATTATGATCACATTAATTAGTTACATTTATTAGGCATTTCTTTTTCTTTTTTTTTTTTTTGTGAGGAAGATCAGCCCTGAGCTAACACCTGCCAATCCTCTTTTTGCCGGGGAAGATTGGCCCTGGGCTAACATCCATGCCCATCTTCCTCCACTTTATATGGGACGACACCACAGCATGGCTTAGCCAAGCAGTGCGTCAGTGCGCGCCTGGGATCTGAACCGGCGACCCCCGGGCCACAGCAGCGGAGCGTGAGCACTTAACTGCTGCGCCACCAGGCCAGCCTCTATTAGGCATTTCTTATCTGCTTGAGATTGCCCTAAGTGATTTACATGCCTTGTCTCTAATCCTCACAACAATCTTGTGATAGCAATTATGTTTTCCAAGTTTTACAGAAAAAAAGAAGAAACTGGGGCTTAGAGATCATAAAACTTGTATATGCCTGATCCAGGATTCAAACACAAGGTACAGAAAATTCCTTATCCGTAGATAAATTATGCCACAACATGGAAGTATATGGAAAGCGACCTAACTCATTAGATGAAATACAAAAGCCTGAAAAAACAGTATGAGAAAGAAAACTACAGACCAGTCTCACTCATGAATATATAAATGTATGGCTCTTATAAAATACTAACAAGCTGAATTCAGTGTATTTTTTCCAGGTTTATTGAAGTATAATTGACAAATAAAAATTGTATATTTTTACAGTGTACAATGTGATGTTTTGATATATGAGTATATTGTGAAATGATTACCACAATAATGCTAATTAATATGTCCATCACCTTACATAATTATCTTTTGTGTGTGTGTGTGGTGAGAATATTTAAGGTCTACTCCCTTAGCAAATTTCAAGTATACAATATAGTATTATTAACAATAGTCACCATGCTGTACATTAGATCTCCAGAACTTATTCATCCTGCACAACTGAAACTTTCCATTTCCCCCACCCTCTAACCCCTGGCAACTACCATGGTACTCACTGCTTCTAAAAGCTTGCCTTTTTTAGATTTCACATATAAGTGAGATCACGCAATGTTTGTCTTTCTGTGCTGGCTTTTTTCACTTAATATAATATCCTCCAGGTTCATCCATGTTGTTGCAAATGACAGGATTTCTTTCTTTCTCACGGCTGAATAATATTCCATTATACTTATATACCACAATTTCTTTATCCATGCATCCAACCTTGGACACTTAGGCTGATTCCATGTCTGGTTATTGTGAATAATGCTGTAATAAGCATGGGAGTACAGATACCTCTTTGAGTTACTGATTTCATTTTCTTTGAATACATACCCAGAAGTGGGATTGTTAGATCATATGGTAGTTCTATTTTTAATTTTTTAAGGAAAGTTGATAATGTTTTCGGTAATGGCTGTACCAATTTACATACCCACCAACAGTGACAAGGGTTCCCTCTTCTCCACATCCTTGCCAATATTTATTTCTTCTCTTTTTGATAATAGCCACTCATACAGGTGTGAGGTGACATCTCATATAGTTTTGATTTGCATTTCTGTGATGATTAGTGATGTTGAGCATTTTTTCATATACCCATTGTCTATTTGTATGTCCTCTTTTGAAAAATGTCTATTCAAGTCCTTTGCCAATTTTTTGATGGGGTTGTTTTCTTGCTATTGAGTTAAGTTCCTTACATATTTTGGATGTTAACCCCTTACCAGATATATATGTTTTGTAAATAATTTCTTCCATTTCATAGGTTGTCTCTTCACTCTGTTGATTGTTTCCTTTGCTGTGCAGAGGCTTTCTAGTTTGATGCAATGCCATTTATCTATTTTTGCTTTTGTTGCCTGTGTGTTTGGGGTCATATCCAAAAAAAATAATTGCTCAGACCAATGTTTTCTTCTATTAGTTTTATAGTTTGTCTTCAATAAACTTTGAATTGATTTTTATAACGTTATGAGAAGAGGATCCAATTACATTTTTATGCAAGTAGATATCCAGTTTTCCAAGAGCTACTTCTTAAAGAGACTGTCCTTTCCCCATTGTATGTTCTTGGCATCTTTGTTGAAGACCAATTTTCCATAAATGTGTGGATTTATTTCTGGCTCTCTATTCTGTTACATTGGTCTATATGTCTGTTATGCCAGTACCATGCTGTTTTGATTACTATACCTTTGTAATATATTTTGAAATCATGTAGTGTGATGCCTCCAGTTTTGTTCTTTTTTTTATTTAAAAAATATTTTTTTTGTGAGGAAGATTAGTCCTGAGCTAACATCCAATGCCAATACTCCTCTTTTTGCCAAGGAAGATTGGCCCTGGGCTAACGTCCGTGCCCATCTTCCTCCACTTTATATGGGACGCCACCACAGCATGGCTTTGACAAGTGGTGTGTCGGTGCGTGCCCTGGATCGAAACCTGCAAACCCGGGCCAGCGAAGCGGAGCGCATGCACTTAACTGCTACGCCACCCGGCCGGCACCCCAGTTTTGTTCTTTTTGATGATGATTGCTTTGGTTATTCTGTTTTTTTTTGTGGTTCTATGCAAATTTTAGGTGTTTTCTATTTCTGTGAAAAATGTCATTGAAATTTTGATAAGGATTGCATTGCATCTGTAGATCACTTTGGGTAGTATGGACATTTAACAATATTAATTCTTCCAATTCATTAACACAGAATATCTTTTCATTTATTTGTGTCTTCTTCAATTTCTTTCACCAATATCTTATAGTTTTCAGTGTGCAGATCTTTCACCTCCTCGGTTAAATTTATTCCTTAGTATTTTATTGTTTTTGATGCTATTATAAATGGGATTGTTTTCTTAACTTCTTTCTTTGATAGTTCATTTTTAGTGTATAGAAACACAACTGATTTTTGTATGTTGGTTTGGTATCCTGCAACTTGACTGAATTTGTTTATTGGTTCAAACAGTTTTTGGTGGAGTCTTTAGGGTTTTCTATATATTATGTCATGTCATCTGCAAACAGAGACAATTTCACTTCCTCCTTTCCAATTTGGATGCTTCTTTTCTCTTGCCTAACTGCTCTAGGACTTCCAGTACTATGTTTAATAGAAATGGCAAGAGTGGGCATCCTTGTCTTATTCCTGATCTTAGAGAAAAACCTTTCAGTTTTTCACCATTGACTATGGTGTTAGCTGTGGGCTTATCATATATGGTCTTTATTATGTTCAGGTACCTTCCTTCTATATCTAATTTGTTGAGAGTTTTTTGTTTGGTTTGGTTTGGTTGGGTTTGGTGAGGAAGATTAGCCCTGAGCTCACATCGGTTTCCAATCCTCCTCTTTTTGCTGAGGAAGATTGGCCCTGAGCTAACATCTGTGCCCATCTTCCTCTATTTTATTTGTGGGATGCCACCACAGCATGGCTTGATAAGTGGTGTGTAGGTCCGCACCCGGGATCCAAACCTGCAAACCCCGGGCCACCAAAGTGGAGCACATGAACATAACCATTAAGCCATGGGGCTGGCCCCTTGAGAGTTTTTATCATAAATTGATGTTGAGTTTTGTCAAATGCTTTTTCTGCATCTATTGAGATGATGATTTGATTTTTATCCTTCTTTCTGTTAATGTGGTGTGTCACATTTATTGATTTGTGTATGTTGAACTCTCTTTGCATCCCAAGGAATAACTCCCACTTGCTCATGGGTATGATCCTTTTAATTGCTGTTGAATTTGACTTGCTAGTATTTTATTGAGGGTTTTTGCATCTACATTCATTAGGGATATTGGCCTGCAGTTTTCTTTTCTTATAGTGTCCTTGTCTGGCTTTGTTGTCGGGGTAACCCTGGCCTCACAAAATAAATTTGGAAGTATTCCCTCTTCTATTTTTTGGAAGATTTTGAGAAGGATTGTATTAATTCTTTAAATGTGTAGTAAAAGGCACTGATGAAACCATCATCCTGGGCTTTTCTTTGTTGGGAAGTTTTGATTACTGATTTAATCTCCTTAGTTGTTATAGGTCTGTTCAGATTTTCTATTTCTTCATGATTCAATCTTGGTAGGTTGTATGATTCTAGGAATTTATCCATTTGTTCTAGGTTGTCCAATTTGTTGATGTATAACTGTTCATAGTACTCTCTTATGATCCTTTGTATTTCTATGGTATCAGTTGTAATGTCTCCTCTTTCACTTTTATAATTTTATTTATTTAAGTTTTCTCTTTTTTTCTTAATCTGGCTAAAAGTTTGTCAATTTTGTTTATCTTTTCAAAAACTAATCTCTGGTTTTCTTGATCTTTTCTATTGTTTTTCTAGTCTCTATTTTATTTATTTCTGCTCTGATCTTTATTATTTCCTTCCTTCTGCTAACTTTGGGCTTATGTTATTCTTCTTTTTCTAGTTCCTTGAGGTGTAAAAGTTACGTTGTTTATTTGAGAACTTTCTTTTTTCTTAATGAGGTGTTTATCCCTATATAGTTCCCTCTTAGAACTACTTTTGCTGTATTCCACAAGTTCTGTTATATTGCGTTTCCATTTTCATTTGTCTCAAGGTATTTTTTGATTTCTCCTTTGATTTTTTTCTTTGGTCAATTGGTTGTTCTGGAGTGTACTGTTTGATTTCCACATTTGTGAATTTTCCAATTTGCCTCCTGTTATTGATTTCTAGTTTCATACCAGTGAGGACAGAAAAGATACTTGATATGATTTCAATCTTCTTAAATTTGTTAAGACTTGTTTTGTGGCCTAACATATAATCTATCCTGGAAAATGTCCCATGTGTACTTGAAAACAATGTATATTTTGCTGCTGTTGGATGAAATATTCTGTATATGTCTGTTATAGACATTTGGTCTATAGTGTTCAAATCCGCTGTTTCCTTATTGGTTTTTTGTCTGGTTGATCTATCCATTGTCGAAAGTGGGGTATTGATGTCCCCTACTATTATTGTACTACTGTTTATTTCACCCTTCAGTTCTGTTGATATTTGCTTTATATATTTAGGTGCTCCAATGCTGGGTGCATATATATTTACAATTGTTATATACTCTTGATGAATTAACCCTTTTATCATTATATAATGACCTTGTTTGTCTCCAGACAGTTTTGATGTAAAGTCTATTTTGTCTGATATAAGCATAGCCACCCCTGTTCTCTTTTGGTTTCCATTTGCACTGCTCTATTTTTCCACTGCTCTATCTCCATCCTACGTGTATCCTTAAAGCTAAAGTGAGTCTCTTGTAGAAACATATGATTGGATCCTGTTTTTTCATCCATTCAGCAACTCTATGTCTTTTGACTGAAAAATTTAATACGTTTATATTTAAAGTAATTATTGATAGGTAAGGACTTACTATTGCCATTTTGTTATTTGCTTTCTGACTGTTTTGTAGTTCCTTTGTCCCTTTCTTCCTCTCTTACTGTCTTAGTTTGTGATTTGATGATTTTTCTGTAGTGGTATGCTTTGATTTCTTTCTTTTTCTCTTTTGTGTATCGTCTACAGGTTTTTTTTTATGATTACCATGAGGCTTACATAAAACATCTTATAGTTATAACAGTCTATTTTAAGCTGATAACAACTTAACTTCAATTGTATACAAAAACTCTATATTTTAATTTCTCCTTCCCCCACATTTTATGTTATTGATGTTCACAATTTATATCTTTTGTATCTTGTATATCCATTAACAAATTATTGTAGCTAAAGTTATTTAAAAAATTTTTGTCTTTTACATTTTATGTTAGAGTTAAAAGTGATTTATGTGCCACCATTACAGTATTATAATATTCTAAACTTGACAATATTCTTACTTTTACAGTGGGATTTATACTTTCATATTGTTTTTATACTGTTAGTTAGCATCCTTTCATTTCAACTTGAAGAATTCCCTTTAGCATCTCTCATAAGGCAGGTCTCATGGTGATGAAATTCAAATGAATGAATGTTTATCTGATATCTGAACAAGGAATAACCATCCAAGTGCAATAACAATAGAAGAAATCATAAAAGAAGAATGACAGATTTGAACATGCAAAAATTCAAAATGTCAGCAAATCAAAAATTATTGTAAAATGTGATGACACACAACAGATGGAAAAAATGTATGGCAAAATGGTAGCTAAAGGAAAAATATTCTTAATATAGTAAACACTTCATCTAAATTGAAAATAAAAACATAAAATCATTACAGAAGATAGACAAAGAATATAGACAATTCCCAAAAGAGAAAATTTTAAATGTGTACTAAATAAGTGAAAAAATTATTCCCATGATGTAATCAAAGAAGTAAAAAATTAAAACATTAATAAGATATTGTTTTAATTTATCAAAATTTCAAAATAATGCTAATTCTGGTAAGACTACAACGAAACAGAAATTGCATACACTGCTAATGAAATGTGTATAATTTATCCAAAAGTCATTTGGCAATATTGTATGAAGAGTCTTAAAAAGGTTTATACATTTTGACCCAACAATTCCAAACTTGAGTTTATCATAAGCAAATAATTTGAAATTCAGTCAAAACTTTATATATAAGGATGTATACAAGGATAATACATATAGCATTATTTGTAATTGTGAACAATTGGAAATAACCTAAATATCAACCACTGAAAATTGGTTAAGTCACAACCATATGATACAGCTATTAAAAATCATGTTCTAGGAAATATTTACTAACACCAAAAATCTTCACACTATTAAGTTCATGTTCACACTGTAGAAATATTCTTACTATATATTTAGGAAAAAACTAGAAAGAAATCACCTAAATGTTCATAAGATAAATATCAATGAAATCAATTTAAATATTATGGGTAATTTTTAATAAAATGAAAAAAATTGTTAAATTTAAAAAATGTAATATAAAATATGTACAAATAAATGCAAAGAAAGATGGTAAACAAATTCACAGTCTCTAGCTATACAAAGATCAAGCGGTGATCCAAACAGCTTGGGGTTCCAGGTAGCAAAGAAAAAGACCAAGGGGACGCAGTTATCCGTGTTAGGAACAGGTGAGGAGTTTGAATCCAGGAAGTGAAATATTAAAGATAGATATAGGACTACTGCTCAAGAACTGCCTGACCCCAGAGCAAAGGGCATCTGGGCTAGCGGCTCCTAATATACTATTTCCTATAAGGGCAAGGATTAGGGTCTGCGTGAGGTTAAGTCTCAATCTGCAGCTGTTGGAAGAATGAGAGAATCGATACTGGATAAGACAAAAAATAACAAGAGGTTTAATATCGCAGGTGGTCTCTGACAGACATAGAAAGCAAGCTTTAAATAAAAGCCTTGAACTTTCTACTGAGAAAAGAAAGAGAGAATTATTGATACCAAAATAGTTCAACAAGCCTTCTAGTGCAGCCAAGTAAATCAGGATCAGAATGAATCAGGCCAGGTGCCCCATAAAATAAACAAATAGTCTGAACTAGACTCACAGAACCGGCTCTGTGAGGCTCCAGGCTCAAGGATGTACTTTGGGGACTGGTGAATATAGAGTGTGCTGATAGAGGGGCTATAGACTGGCTTCTTTTTTAATCAACAGAATAATTTTTTAATGCTATTTTTGAATGTCTAGTGAACATGACAGCTACAGATCCTTCAAGTCCCATTGCCAAACAGATGGGGAAAATCAGCTTATTTTTCCTGTTGAATTACCCCAAGCAAGATTCCAATAGTTTACTTTGGAGTCAACCAGAAAGGATTGAGTTTACCTATGTTTTGCTCAGCCTTTTTAAAGGAAGATGGAAAGGAAAAATGTCTGTAAGAATTGCTGCCTAATGCTTTCTTCATCCCCACTGTATAGAGACTGAATTGATTTTTTCCACCACATTTAAGTTCTTTCTATACCATAGTCTTTTAAAATGCATCTTTGAGACAGCGCACATCCAGGGGATGGAGGAGGTGGTGGGCAGGCTGTTTACCCTTAGGAGCTTTTTAAGAGGTTTGTGGTATTATGCTTTCAGGAATTTAATCTCTGCAGCAATTGCATACAGGTGCTCTCCTGCAGTTACATCAGACAGTGATTTCCCTTTTACAGAACCATTTATACCACTTCTTTATCCCCCTTATGGAAGGATTTTTCAAACTTCTTATGCCCAGAAAGTAAGAGGCATCCTTGGGAACGTGTCGGGAAATGCCTCGCGGTGGAGTTCCAGATCCACAGATAGTGCTGAGCCAGACCACAGGCTTCTTGGGATTGGATTTCCCCAGGGGACTCGACAACCACCCCCACTCCCACCCCCACCACCCAGAAACTTGTTTTGAGAAGTGAGTGATGGACTTTAACCTTATCGATGATTGACTCAGGAATAGAGTTATGTAATATATGGTTACATCTAATATTAAGACCTGCCTGGGCAGTGGAGAAAACTGTAATAACATAAAGCCTCGAAGTAAAGTTACCCCCTAAGACTCACTAAAAGCTCATTGTATATATAGAACCAGAGTGGAAGGGGCCTTAAATAGCCATACAATCTCACTTTTTATGCCCAAGCAGAATTGAAACCAAAATTAAATAAATGTAGGCATTCAACATTTAATAGGGAGTTCTGCCAAGAATTGGAGTTAGATCACCTAAAAGTCTGCCATAAAGGGAATATTTCTTTAACTAACAGGCTTAGGTATCCATAACATCTAAAACTGGATCCTTAGTCTTCTGTGAAATAGCAGTAGCTCCCTGAAAATGAGTATTCATAACGAGCCAACTGTCTACCCTCTATTGATTTATTGGCACCTGCACAAGAGCCTGAATCATGCACCCTAATTGGGGTCAAGGGCAGTCACTCTGTCATACCTACTAACTCAGTGTAATATCCATAACATTTCTAGAAATATCTACAGAGAAGGAAGAGTTTCATTTTCTCCTTGATAAATGGAAACATATGGGTAACTGTAAACATCCCAGAAGCATTGTCCTCAGTTTCAGGTTCTACTTGTTACATTATTAATCCATATACATAATTTTGAGTTAAGAAGTATAAAGCACTAGTCTTTGCAGTACTTTATACTCATAACATTCACAGGAAAAAGGAAGTACAATAACGGTTTTCTATCTTCCCAAGTCATTTTCTAGAAATATTCATTTTTTCATTCATTCAACAAGTATTTATTAAGCCAAGCACTGTTCTAATTACCAGAGACAAATAGTAAACAAAACAGACAGAAATCCTGGCCCTCACAAAACTTAGATTCAATGTGAGTGAGGCAGGTGTTTATTCAATTGATTGCAAAGTATACCTCTTCCAGAGTACATTTACTATTTAAAGCTCAAGTCAAAAATACAAAAATTATTATTGCTAGAATTATAAGGGGTAGTGCTTGCCAGATCCTTTCAACATGAAACCAGAATTGTGGTAACAAATGGCATGAATATTCTCGACTTAGGTATTCTCCTTAACATTATATAAATGGATTCTTTTAACTTGGAAGTTTATTTCCCAGAGTCCCTCCTGGGAAATTGGAAGCCCATACTGGACCTGAAAGATCAGATTTGCTGGTCAAAAATAGGTACATTTTCAGGTTTTCAGTACCTAGCACAAAATGTCTTTTTAGATCTGAGTCCATTTACCCTTCTAACAGCAGTCCATGAGTACCCATTTCACCAACAGACTCACCCTCGCCAGTACTGGAGGTATTTTACCAGAACTTTTCAGTGTGATGGGTGAAAACAATATTGTATGGTTATCATAATTTGCACAGCATGGACTTAGCTGTTGGAAGAATCAGACAAAAGTGAGTGAGCCCTGAAGATCTGCAAGAAAATATTTCCCTCAGCATAGTCTTGGGTCTTATAAGCTATGTGTCTGTTTGAGAAAGTAGAGTTCCTTTGGTGAGTAATCTCTGGTTCATAATGTAAAGAACCCCTAAACATGCCCAGCACTTGATGCTTGAGTTCCTAAACCATGCAGTCTTGCTCCATTGGCCGTCTGTCCCACCTTGGCAACTAAATTCATCAAGACTGATTTGGTTGCAAGTGAAAGAAACTAAACTCTATCTATGCGAGGAAAAAGAAAAGGTATTGACTCAAATAAGTGGGAAGTCAAGAGGTAGATCTAGCATGGATGGATCCAGAAGTTCTAACAATGTCAATTCATCCCCTCTCTCTCTTTCTGTCCCCCACCACCTGCCCATCCCTTTCCTCCACTTATCTCTATCATTCTTTATTATGTTCTGCTAGCAGCCTTCCCTGCTGGCTCCCACAGGCATATTCCAAGGAGAATACTGACCTGACTTAGGTGTATGACTATCCTTGAACCAATAAATTTTCCCAGCCTGAGCCATCTGCCCATTCCTGTCAGCTTTGTGTAGGGGGGCATGGGGTAGGGAAGAGATACACTCTGATTAACCACTTTACTTAGACTATGTGGAGCGGAGAAGGAGTTCACCAAAAGAAGCAGAAGAAGGAGACAGGAGAGCTTGTTGGACAGAGAAAAACTACAGTTACCACTGCCCGCTCTAGTTACCAACCTTGTCTTCACATTGTGCCCTGTCAATTACACATACCACAAACCATGCCACCATGTTTCCCTTGGCCTTTGACCTTTGTGTGTCTCACTCAGCTTGGGCTGTCCATGGAGGCCAACCATCAGGGTAAGGTCCCTTCCAGATCAACTGTCCCAGCTTATAAATTCTGTCCTTTTCACTCCAGTCAACGACAGCAAATTAGAGGAGGAAATACAACTTTGATGAAGCAGCAGTTTCTCGAGCTTCTGTATGCCCATCCCTCATCAAATACCTGCAGGAATTTTGAGGTAGGAATGTGTGAGAATGCCAGGTGGGGGGGGATTGAGTTTGTTCAGATCTGGGAGGTGGCTAATTAAGCTATGCATCTGGGTGGGGTGGAGGTAAGAGGGATAGTGAGCACAAGGGAAGGAGGATGGAGAGAAATCAGTGGAATATGAGCTTCCCTCATGATAGCCTGGCTTGCCTCTCCCCCAAAGACCTACCCCAGCAGGACCCCAGGACACTTTGCCCTCAGCTCCCCAAACTGAGCACACCCTCCAACTTGGTTCTCTGCTTTCAGTGCCATGGCTCAGAAATAATCCTGCTCCAGAACTCCAACATAGACACCTTGGTTGAGCAGGTCATGGTAGATTGGTTTCTGTCATCTTCATTACAATAAACAGATTTGACTGGTACTTGGAAAGAAATCTTATCATTTAGCAGAATGTTTATTACCATTTTAGTATTTCCTGTATTTGCTTGACTTCATTTCATTACTCTCATGTCTATTTTTTCCCTGTTATTTTTATCCTTTTCATTGGGGAACAAGAAAGCAGTGTAGTCCCATGTTAAGGCCATACCCTAAAGGAGGGAAGCTAGACGCCTCTTCTTGGGTTTCCTCTTTTCTCAACAGCCACACCTCCCCCACCCATCGGACCCTTCCAGCCAGTCTCTGCAGTGGGCTTTTCAGCACCCTTCAGTCAGTCGGTTAGTCACTCAACAAACGCTGTGTATCTACCAGGTGCCAGGGCTGGGGTTTCAGATGTAAGTTCATCTGATACTTATGGGGGATCCCCATTTTAGTCACAGAGTGACCCTTTGACCTTAAAGACCCATCACTGGAGAAGACCAGTGGTTGTATTATCTGTGTCTTACAAATGTGGAAACTGAGATATAGAGAAGTTAAACAACTTGTCTAAAAATCACAAAACTAGTAGAGAGTATTTAGACCAGACATGTTTTTCAAATCCCCTGCTCTACCTTTCCACTTAACAATGCAGTTTCTTTAAATATGCAGATTCATTGGGGGTGGGTCACATTTGCGTGGAGCCAAGATTTTCAATTCATGTTTATTTCTTTCCAGGTGTTCTGTCTGCAATTCTGACACTGGATGAGCCAGTCTGGCTGGTTGGGGTGGATAACTGAGAGCAGTTCTCAAGTCTACCTGTGTTTTATCTAGAAATAAAACTATCCATAGTCATTTTCTAATATTACCCTTAAAGTAACACATTGATATGCATGAGTCAAAAAAACAATTTAAAGAAATAGTAAAAAAAGACTTTAGATAAGATCAATAGAAAGAGCGCTGCATTAGGAATTCATAGATCTAGGTTTAATTCTTAGTTCTACCATTGACAAGCTACATTGGGCAATTTATTTCTACTTCCTAAGGCCTGTGTTGTAAAAAAAAGAGACATTTAAATTAGATTCTCTCTAACACCCCATCCAGCTCTAAAATTCTGTGATCCAGATATATACTTTATGAAATGTAATTTATCTTTCATTTCTCTTTTTCTCCTCTAAGGAGAGACTTTTAACTTTTTCTCTTTAAAGTAACTGGGATGATGAAAAACCTCAGGGTTTAGGGCACCATTTTCTTCCACTGGAACTCTGTCAGGTACAGGCTCTAATTGTCCTTGGAAAGATCCTTATCTGCAAACCCAGCTTGGCCTCCATTCCCTTGTTCCTCTGTCACACACAGAGGTGCTCTCCCCCCACCCCCTAGCAGCTGTCTGCTCCTCTTAAAACATCAGGCAGAGCGAGGCTCTGAATCAGGTACACTCTGCTCCTCTCAGCGCTGTGAGATTAACGTGGAGTAGGAAGAAGTGGGCTCTCCCCTCTGTCCTTCTTCCTCTCCTTGGGAAGATTGTGGGGAGATTAGAGACAATGTTGATGAAGCCAATGGGGACACAGTAGGCGCCCAACAAGTGGCAGTTTTTCCTTTCCTGACAAAGAGGCCCTAACCTTCAGGTTTAGGGGTCTCCCTCTCACTTCGTCTTTCCTAATGACGGTAAAATTTAATCAAAACTGGAAGTTTTTGAGCCACTCATTTTCATCTGATATTTCCGTGTAAACGAGCACTAACAGTTTAAACACAATATGGAGCAGTTAAATTAGCCCAGACTTAACCAGTTGT
The DNA here is from genome assembly GCF_020826845.1 of Diceros bicornis minor. Classification (NCBI taxonomy): domain Eukaryota; kingdom Metazoa; phylum Chordata; class Mammalia; order Perissodactyla; family Rhinocerotidae; genus Diceros; species Diceros bicornis. Next base: position 41,460,839 of record NC_080743.1, read on the forward strand.
GTCCAAACATGAGCACACTTAGATTCGACAAATGTATGCTCAAATGGAAAAAGAAAGCCACCATTTGTAAAACCTTAACTTGAGTGTTGATCAGAAAGATGAATTGGTCTTAGATGTGAAAAGAACCGAGGTGTAAGAGATGCTTGACCTGGAGCCGTAGGAGTTGGCCTTCAGAGCTCTGCATCACGGTGTTTGACTGGCCCAGCCTTGGACAAGGAAGGATAGGCACTTTCATTGAATGTTGTCAGACATGAATTCAATGAGAGGCAGTGGTTGCCCCAAAGCAAAATCAGAGTGCTCAAACTAGAACAGACGCTGGCAGGCAATAATGATGGATGTCCATGATGACTTCCATGGTGACTAGTGTTCCATAGCAACGTGCTTCCAGATCTTTCCTTTCCTGCTCCATCTTCATCTTACCTCCAGCCTGGTCCACCTAAGAAGAAGACTCAAACATCCAGTATCTCAATTCCCCTTCGTTCATGGTACTGAAAAATTTGCCTATCAAGTCTTTGACAAACTTGTTTTTTTCTAGAATACTTATGGTTAAAAAATTAATCTGGGTGCTACCCATACCAAGATTACTTTCATTAAAAAAAAAAAATCCTATTTAAAACTCAGAGTAAAGGAAGAACATCAGCCACTGCACAGACCAAGGTGGAGAAAGATTTGCAGGTAGAGGGGCTCTCAGAACAGTCCCTCATACCAAGTCCTTGGACTACAAATAGATTTCATCCCACTTCCCACTTTCTTCATCTCCTCACTTGAAGGGGAAAAAAACCATATGCAACTACTTCTGCAAGGTTAATAGCTACATATATAAACTATGTATATATATATATATATATATATGTGCAATACAGCATATAGTTTATATACAAAAGATTTTATACTTAAATATTTGTATGATGTTTATACAATATTTGTACAATTGTTCAATGGTGAGAATGGATGGTCAGCTTTAGGTATCCACCACCAGGAGAGGGAACTGAGAAGTTTTAAGAAAAAAATCCACAAAGAAAGTGACATGTGAGGGACCAGAGCAACTCTGCCAAGTCCCTGTTCTCTGCTCTATCAGGCAGAAAAGCTCTACAGCCTTGAGGTCTGGATCCCTCGAAGTTGAGACACAATGCCCCAAATAAATAGCACCTTGAGCCAAAAAATCATTCTTGCATCCACCCAGGTCTCTGCTGAAAGTAGTGGGGTCATCATTCCCAGTGGAAAATGGTTCTCTATACTGTGACCAAGGTGATGGCCAACAGTGAACAGTCAGTCTAGCTGCTGGCTTCACTATCCCAGCACCGGAATAGAGGAGCAGCAGAGAAGGAAAGGCCAGCAGAAGCTGACTGATAAAAACTCACCAGACTATCAGATTTGCTCTCTCATTCCCTGAAGATAATCTAAACTCAGCTGCTTAGTCTCTGGCTGGGTGGCCAGGCCTCTCTCTCCCACCCACAATTGTTCCAGCTGTCAGTTATGGCAGTGAGTCACCACTGCAGAGAGATAAGCATCCTGCTACAGAGACAAACCCAAGTGTCATCCTGGGAATGCTCATCATTTCTTTCTCACACCACAAATGTTCCACTTGGCTTCTTCTGTCTGCATTTCAGCACCTGAAAAGTTTCAAACTTGGTATGCAACCCACATCCAGCTTCTGAGAGCTTTGAATCTCCTTGGGGGCTTTTGAATCTTGTAGCGCTGCAGGGGAATCATCCTGAGGACCAGTGATCATTGACACTAGTCAACAAGGGCGACTATGGGTAAAGCCCTGTGCTGTGGTAGGGATACAAACAGTATGGCATCTAGCATTATAATGTAGTAGGGAGAGATGAAGAAAGTTAATAAAATTACATAGCAAATGAATATTAAATGAACAATAACCATTTCATATGCTACAGAAACTTACTAGAGACAGTCATCACTCACCATGAGATTATTGAGGGAAGGAAGGAGAGTAGACAAAAGAAGTAAGGACATGACATACCTTAAAACATACTCTGGCACAGATGACCCAGTGAATGAAGCCTGTCACGAAGAACCACGTATTGTATGATTGCATCTATATGAACTGTCCAGAATAAACAAATCTGCAGAAACAGAAAGTAATTAGTGGTTTCCAGGGCCTGGGGAGAAGGGAGGAAATGGGGAGTGATTGCTAACGGGTATGAAAGTATTCTAAAATTAGATTGTGGGGATAGTTACAAATTAGATTGTGGTAATAGTTGTGAATATACTAAAAACCATTGAATTGTACACTTTAAATCAGTGAATTATATGGTATGTGAAATACATATCAACAAAGCCATCTAAAAATGTTCTAGGAAGTTTTTAAAAAGTAGAAATTTGCTAATTCGAGTTGCTTTCATACTATTTATTTCATTATTCTAAAGATCAACTGTTGAGAAAAATCAAATTAATCACAATTTTATTTTATATTCTCTATATCCAGAGCTAGGAAAGATCTCCAGAGCTGCCCGCTGTCTTTGTGCATGCCACAACAGAGCTGCCAGTGCTGCAAGCTGCCCCTTCCAGCCCATGACATTCATTTTCTTCATTCTCTCACTAACTTATGCAAGAAATCACATGCCCGCGATGCTCTAGGTTCTGAGGAGATGGTGCTGAAGGAGACAAGGTCCCTGGCCACGCAGAGCTTTAATTTCAGTGAAAGAGAGGTGACGAGAGGTAAAGAGCATGTTGAACAATCCCTTGGACTCAGGTGTGACCAACAGTGTAGAGAGCATCTCTGGAAAGATTTTAGCATGAAAATATTCAGTAAGCCCATGAGTTGGATTTTGCTCATCCACTGTTGTCTTTTGCTATGGACTGATGTTTGTGTTTTCCTAAATTTCATGTTAAAACCCTAATTCTCAACATGATAGTGTTTGGACCTGAGGCCTTTGGGAGGTAATTAGGTTGTGAGGATGGAGCCCTCATGAATGGGATTAGTGCCCTTATAAGAAGAGACATGAGAGTGAGCTTGTTTTCTCTCTCTCTGCTCTCTGCCATGTGAGAACACAACAAGAAGATGGCCATCTGCAAGCCAGGAAGAGGGTCCTCACCAGAACCCAGCGATGCTGGCACCCTGATCTCAGACTTCCAGCTTCCAGAACTGTGAGAAATTAATTGCTACTGTTTAAGCCACCCATTCTGTGGCAATTGGTTATAGCAGCCTGAGCTAAGACATCCTTCCAGTGCAATATGGAGTTGAGTGGGATGGAAACCAGGGGCTGAGCAGGGTTGATAGAAGAAAACAGTGTATAAACTCAGTGTAGAAGCCCAGGCACAGGTGCAGGAGTCAGCAGATCACTGGGAGCCTCCTTGAAAATGGGAACCAGGGCTTTCGAACTGGGTGAGAACAATCAAGGAAATGAGAGATAGGAAAACCAAGGTATCTGAATCAATCTTCCCAGTAGTCCTTTTAGGCCCATGACTGTCCTACTCACGGCATCAGTTCCTCATCCATAAAATGGGTATAATAATAACCACCTTGTTAGGAAGATTAAATGAAATAAAGCAAACTTAGGTACCTACCAGAATTATATGAAAAAAAACATGTTAAAAAATTCCATACATGTTAGTTTTTCTATTTTAAAATGTTCTATTATATATTAATTATAATAAAGTATTATTCAATTATGTAATAATGAAACCAATAGCTTCAAATTTTTTTCCCCAAAAAACATACAAGTAGACTGACATTTTTCACCTTCATTTCCCATCTCCTAGTAAAAGTTATATTCAATTGCTTTTTAAAGCATTGATTATCATCTCTGTATACTTACTGATGTGTAAGTATGCTGTCATAATAGTATGATAAACCAGTATATTAACTATTATATAATAGTGTGATATACAATAGAATGATTTACTACATGTATGAGAAACTAAATAAAGCAAAGATGACAGACCTCCGACTCTTCCAGGTAGGACCTCATAGCCCTGAGAGAACAATGAAAACCACAGGAATTCAGGGGTCATTCGCTGACCATAGACCTTGTTCTAAACTAGGGACAAATCCTGTACTTTCAAAGAGTAGAACCAGTAGGGGATGCTACTTTAGATGAATGGTCAGGGAAAAGTCTGAGATGGCAATATTTGAGTTGAGATGTGAATGTTCAAAGTCAGTGTTGTGATTATTAGGGAAAAGCCTTCCAGGCAGAGGGAATGCAAATGTAAAAACCTGAGGTTTACATGAACTTGGGTGATCGGGGACAGCAAAAATGCCTATGTGACTGGAGCACAGTGTGGTGACAGAAGAGATCAGAGAAGTAACCAGGTGTCAGAATTTAATCTAAATGCCAAGAGTCAGTTCCTTCCAGACAGGCAGAATTTATGGGTAGAGTTGTAGGTAGGTTGGTAGATTTGGTGGTGCAAATATGAAGAATCTTCTGGACTAAACAAAGTGGCCTGGTGAGAGTGAGAAGGAGCAAACAGAAGGAGGGCTGAGGGGATGAGAGGTGAGCAAAGAGTGGTCTCATAGATCACGTGACCTAATTTTATGTCTCCACCAGAGGTCTATACTCCACCTTCTTCATCATTTAGTCTGGATCTGGAGATATGCACATTTATTTTTCTTTTAATTCTAAAGTCCCTTGAATTTGAAGGAAGCCTTAAGCTAAGTAAATACACTTTCTTTCTCACCTTGCAATCTTTAATATTCTTCTTCTGATAAAACTCTTATCGGGGCCGGCCCGGTGGCGCAAGTGGTTAAGTGAGCGCGCTCTGCTGCGGCGGCCCGGGGTTCGCCAGTTTGGATCCTGGGCGCGCACCGACACACGGCTTGTCAAGCCATGCTGTGGCGGCGTCCCATATAAAGTAGAGGAAGATGGGCACAGATGTTAGCCCAGGGCCGATCTTCCTCAGCAAAAAAAACAGGAGGATTGGCATGGGATGTTAGCTCAGGGCTGGTCTTCCTCACATACACACAAAAAAACTCTTATCAAAATTTAAAATGATATTCCACTGAATTTTGGATGCCTCCAATGGCTCTGTCTGACTCTGTTAAAACTTATGAGGTCATTTTACCGACAAGTAAAAATGGCAAAGGAGTTGATAGTGTATACAAGTTGCGAGGCTCGGAGAACAGTGGTTGAGGGCACAGACTCTGGAAACTGGCTGCCTGGGTGTGGATCCAGCTTTGCCTTTTACTGATTATATGACCTTGGGAAGGTTATTTCACACCTCTACGCCTCACTTTTCCCATCTGAAAAATGGGGTTGCTGTGAGGACGTGAACGAGAATCTTCATGTCTCTATCACCTTTGAGCACCACTCTAGGTCATTTTGGGCCCTCCTCTTGCTCCAGCTGCCTCTCTAGTGACGAGTTCCCTTCAGGCTTAACCAGCTTCATCTAGGAGCACCTTGACAGCACCTCACTTCTGGCACTCCTTGCATACATATTGCTTCCTGCCCCAGAGATTCTCTGAGGCCCCAGTGTAGGACACCCATGGGAACCCACTCTGAACTCATGTGTGTACGATCTAGAAGTGCAGGGGAATTAAAGCCATGGGCCCATCCTTGACCTGTGAGGAATAGGAATCATGGATAAATGCCCCCCCTTTCCCTGGGCAGACACTGAGAAGCATTTTATAAGCCTTCCTGCCAAGCACCAGTTGCCCATGATGGTAACCCACTCGATAAGGCACCCTTGTATGGACTTTCCCTCCTTCTGTATTTCATTGGCCTTTGTCCCTCACTCCTACTCCCTGGAATCATTTCCCAAATAAACTGCCTGTATGCAAGTCTTTTGCTCAGGCTCAGCTTTGGGGGAACCCAAGTGAAGATCACATGTAAAGTGCTTAGCACAGTGCCTGGCACATGGTAAACCCTACATAAGGGCTAGTTATTCTTATTTTGCAAGGTAGTAATTATCATGATGGGCCATGAAACTTAAGCTGGGTTAGGTGGAAAGTTAGGAAATGATAGAGATGCTAGAAAGTGAAAATATTGTGGGGCTAGTGGATTGGAGGTTGCATAAGAAGTTGGGATAAGAATAGGGGTAATGGAGTGAGATTCTCAAAATCAATATTTCAAAGTGGTACAGTTATTGATGGTAACATAGTCTAGAATATGACCATGAAAATGGGTGGCTAGGGCAAGATGGAAGAAAAGGTCATTTGAAACAAGGAGGTTGGTGGCTGAGATGTCACGGTGTTTATCTACATATGAATTAGTCTGCTATTACTGCAACAGTATTGTATAATAAACCACCTCAAAACTCTATGACGTACACCACCACTGAGCACCCGCGTCACGTCACAGGCCTGCAGATCAGTTGGCTAATCTGGGCTGGGCCCAGCTGGGTAGTATGCTGGGTTTGGTTCAAGTCTGCTGCACATGTGTTGGTTCTAGGACCCAGGCTGAAGGGGCACCAGTGACTTGAGGCATGTTCATATCATGCAGATCACCATGGCAAGAGCCAAGCCAAATCCTGCAGGCGTATCTACCGTGTCCTCTAACATTACACTGGTCAAGGCAAGTCACGTGGTGCCAAACCCAACACCAATAGTTCAGGGAAGAAAGTGAATATTTGCTGAACGATAATCCAAACTATCACAACATAGATGCTGCAGTTGCCAAGAGCGTGACTTGAGTGGCGGTGAAGAGGAGGACAGTGAACCAGGGGCCAAGGTCGTCCAAACACACACTGAATAAGCAGGACTTATTGGGACCATTACGCACAGTTCTCCTTCCTACACAGCCTGTTCAAACTCATTTTGTGGGGCTGGATTTTTCCATCCCCATTTATGAAAACTTAGGCACAAATATCTCAGTTATTGTTATGTAATAAAGTCTTCTATTTGCTCTAAATTACAAGAAGTTTGATTTTTTGCCATTAATGTGTCCAATTTTTTTGTAATAATCAAAACTCCAAATTTCATTCAAAATTCATGTTTCTCTCCTTCCTGATTTGGACCTGCTGAAGGTAGGAAGCCTGCAGTGGGAACAGGGGCACAGGGGTTTCCTTAGCTCTCTGCCTCCACTTCCCACTCACTCAGATGCTCCCAGCTCATGCAGGATTGAAGTGGTGACAAGAGGAGAGCGAGGAGATGTGGGCAAGCAGGACCTCATTTGGCTGGCACTGGTGAAGTTGGCATTGGCTTCCTCTGACAGTGGTGGATGTTTAAAACTGACTGGTAGTGAGAGATGTTCAAAGTTGCCTTTTTCTGGGACATGCTAGTGGTTTCTTCAGAGACATCCCCTCCTCCTCTTGTTCCCTGGGATTTCTCACCGTCAGTTTCTTTATGGAAAGCTGTTCCTCCCCAGCAGTTGCTTACAAGTCCCCTCTGAGCCTCTACTTTTACTCCACTCTGACTCTTTCTGTTGGGGCCCTGTTGCCTTGCACATTTAGGCTTCTTGGTCACAGGTCCAGAACCAGCCTCAGTGCCCCCAGAGACTCCAAGGGACACGGGTCAAGCTGTCCTAGTGGTTTCCTTGAAGCTCTTCTCACTAGGCTTAAAGAGAAGGGAATCACTCTCACCCTTACTCCCTGGGGAGACTGAAACCCACAGCACACTAACAATTCTCTCCAAAAATATTCTCCCTCTAATCTCCTAGCCCTTTCTCAGAGCTGGATGGTCATCTGACGGTTGCAAACCCAGTTCTCAATCCTCCTTGGTACATCCTGCTTGGGTGATCTAGTACCTTGCTTTGGTATGTGGAGCAATTGCATCCACTATTGGAGCCTTGGTATAAAGAGCCTCATTTTAATATCCCGCTGCTCATGAATATAGAGGAGTAACTGAGAAGTCACAAATGGAGTGCAGAGTGACAGAGTGTGGGGAGACCAGATTTTCACTCTGCAGAAGCAGGACCCCAGAAGAGAGCTGGTTCTCCCCTTAGGAATCCTTTCCCTAAATTCCTAGTCATTGGATTCTGCAGGAGCAATCAGAAAAGAACTTTCTGGGTTACAACGTATCTGCTCATATTAGAAAATGCAGAAGGCACTTTTATCATTTGCCAGGAGAAGATTCACTGAAATTTGAGCTGTGGGAGCTCAGAGGAGGAACTATAATGAAAGCTCCGCATCGTGAGATAGTAAAGACAAGGACTCGGCTGGCCACATGAAGAGAAGAGGCAACTCAGAGGCTGCATTACTTATATATAGGACACCAGAAGCCTGGATCCCACACGAAGGGAAAACTCAGGGCCAGCATGTGGGAAAACTGTGGAGTGAGAGAAGTCAGTTCTCAGGCTGCACCCACTTCCCCTTTCTGAAGTCAACCCTCCCTTATACCCCTGCACTCAGGAAGCTCTTCCTTTTCGGAAAGTAAGTCTCTTCCAAGAAGTCAGGTGATAACCTTAAATGTTCCACTCCATTCAAGGCACTCCAGTGACAAAGTCGAAGTCAGAATCAAAGCAAGAGGCTTCAAAGGGATTTAAGCGAAGTCAAGACATGGTCACATTCACATTTTCAAATGGTTACTCTGGCTCTACTGTTGAGGAATTTGGGAATCAGCAAGAGGTGGAGAAAAAGACTTCATAATTCAGATCACACATAAATTCAGTTCTATGTGCTTTTGGAGCAAATATATGATGATACTTACAAAGTGATTGCAAAACAAGACAAAGCCATGGGACACTTGAGTTTTAAATCATTCAGATTACATATGCAAGAGCAGGTATGATGTCCTGTTTGTCTTTAAACCCTCAGTATCTAGTACAGTGCCTGACCTATGGAAGCTGCTGAAGAAGGTTTGTGAAACTGAACTGAATTGAACATATGGAATGATCAGTATACAGTAAAAAACCAAAAGTTCAAGGTGGCGTTTCTTAAAATGTTCCTCTGATGAATCGCTATGTTTGCTCTTTTTTTTTTTTTTTTTTTTTTTTTGTGAGGAGATCAGCCCTGAGCTAACATCCGCCAATTCTCCTCTTTTTTTGCTGAGGAAGACAGCCCTGGGCTAACATCTGTGCCCATCTTCCTCCACTTTATATGGGACGCCGCCACAGCATGGCTTACCAAGCAGTGCGTCGGTGCGCGCCCGGGATCCGAACCAGCGAACCCCGGGCCGCCGCAGCGGAGCGCGCGCACTTAACCGCTTGCGCCACCGGGCCGGCCCCATGTTTGCTCTTTTCTCATAGTGAGTTATTGTTTATGTAGTTTCCCCTTTTGCCTTGGCTGCCAGGGAGCTTAGAGTCAACTAATTATTTTAGCCCTCAGGTTCAGTATATTTGCTTCCTTCTCTGTTTGAAGGGTCTCAATAGTTATTCCTAGCTTACTAACCTTATCATGTTGCTTTATATAATTTTGGAAAGGAGGCAGGGTACAAATAAATCAAGTCATGTCTCTGCCTCTAGGATGAGGATGAACATCAAAGTCTGATTGATGGCCAATTTCTGGAATTGAGGTGGGCGCTTTAAGACAAAGGCAGGGCAACAGGGGACAGAGGTTGTTTTATTTCTGGGAGACATATCTGGTGCTCTGCTGGAAATCTATCCTTTCCAACCTCAACTATGGGACATCTTGAGAGATTAATAAATATTTCTCCTCTTAAGGAAGCTCAAAGGCAGAAGAACCACAGGAAGACAGATAGAACCTGAGCTAAGTAACACACAGCTGTCAGAGTGAACACTGGCTGCCCTAGGATAGAAAAGAGAGAGAGAGAGCAGGAAGAACAGCGGCAGGAGCAGCAGCAGAGTGGCACCGGCCTTCGAAGGGAAAGGGAGGGCAGAGGAAAGAAGGAAGGAAGGGAGAAGAGGGGTGGGGAGGGGGAAAAGAATGAACACTTGCCAAGTACCATTAACCCATTGAATCAATATTTAATAAATGCCTCCTTTGTGCCAGGAACTGAGGCTACAATGATGAACAAGACAGAGAAGTTTTCTGCTCTCATGCAGTTTACATTCTAGCTGAGGGAAAAAGAGACTTTTAATAAGTTATTACACCTGTGATGAGTGCTAGACGTATATGCTGCTCTTTTATTGACGAGCCGGCGACCTAATCTACCTCAGTGAGTTGAGGAGAAGATATTTGTGTAAGAGCAAAGGATGATGAGGAATTCCGAGCAGAACAAGTGGGAGAGTGTGTTCCAGGCAGAGAACAGCATGTTCTAGGCGGAGAACAGCGTGTACCTGGCAGAGTGAGGAGGAGACTGGCGGGAGGGGCAGCTGGGGAGGAGGCAGGAATCCCCGGGGCCCGGCAGGTCAGGGTAAGGACGTACAACTTTACCCCAAAAGCGATGGGAGGTCAGCAAAGGGTTTAAGCAAAGTAATGACATAGTCCAATTTACATTGTCAAAGGACGACTCTGCCCTGGTGTGGAGAATGAACTGAAGTGGGTGGGCTGGTAGCAGGAAGATCAGTTGGAAGGCTCTGATCATCAAGCCTGGTGGATCAGAAGAAGGCGGTGGCAGAGAGGCTGGAGAACGGTGGTCAGATTCAAGATAGACTGGGTAAGGATTGGTTACCGGGTGCTTGTGGAGGCTGAAGGAGAGGGATGAGTCAAGAATGATGCTCAGATGTCTATCTTAAGACTCAGGGAAAAGAAGGGTAACGTCATTTTCTTAGAAAGAGAAACCTAGAAGAGAAGGAGGTTATGGGTAAAGGGAGGGGGAAGATCAGGAGCTCAGTTTCATACAAACTGAGTCTGATGAGCCGGTGAAACAGTCAAGTGGACACACGGAGTACAAAGTTGGGTGTATGGGTTTGTACCTCAAAGGAGAGTCTGGGCTTGAGATATAATGTGGGGAGTTGTCAGACCATAGGAAATAAGTTACTTAGGGGTGAATAAATTCACCTAGGTAGTATAGCTTGAAAAGGGTCTCAGACAAAGCCTTGAGAGGCTCCAATGTTGAGTGGTGGGAAAGATGGCAAAGGACACTGAAAAGTCACTGCCAGAAAGGTTTCAGTTGGTGTTTGGTTAGGAAAACAGACGTAGGAAGGTATAGATACAGGCGGTTAGGTGCTCATAAATCTATCAGAAAATATGGAGTGCAGGAAACACTGCTCTCAGATTTACTGCTCTCTTTCAGAAAATTAAGAAATTGTAAGAAATTGCAGAAACTCTTGAATTGATCATGTCTACCTGCTGAATGGAGGTGGTGATTTGCAAGAGAATGTTGGAGGCGGCTTATAAACCTCCCATGTTCCTGCCATTGTTGGAGGAATAATAACATCTGTTTCTCTTCTGCCTTCCGAATCTCACAAACGCCCCTCCTTGGCGGGACCTAAGGCAGAATCCCGCTGGTAAGGGATGCTGGGAAATTGAGTTGCCCAGACTTACAGGCCTTGCAATACGGGGGAAGCAGAAAAGGGAGTGGGGTTGGATGGATGCCAAGCAAAAATCAAAACAACAGCAGCAGCAGCAGCAGCAGCAGCAGCAGCAGCAGCAGCAACAAGAATCACAATGATAATAACGGTATCCAGCCTAGGTAGGGAAATGGAGTGTCTCTAATGCTCAGGAAAAAGTGTTTCAAAGAGTGAACTTTGCTCCTCTGGCTTTCTCAATGTCTCACAAGTCCCCAGTCTCCTGCGTTAACTCCTTACTGCTTCTAACACCCAAAGTGATTTCTATTTTCTTGACAAAAATTCTCTCTCCCACAACTACATCTCCTTTGCAGCTCTCCCTCCTCTCCACACACCACCATTGTTCCTATTTTCCAGAAGAAGAAAGGAAGAGTGAGAGAAATTAAATAATTTGCCCAGGATTATAGAGCTGGTAGTAGCCAAGTTAACATTATAATCCAGACTAATGTCAATCCAAACCCTATACTCTTTCTATCACACTAATCTTTTGTACACAGAGTGTGGAAAACAAAGACTATACAAGAAAAAAAAAAAGAGAGAGAGAGAAAAGCTTAAGAGACAACTGCATCATGAAAACAGAAGGTAAGGAAGAAGAGAGAGAAAGTCTTTCTTTTCTCTCCCCACACCAAACTTGCTTCTTGTTTTCATTCTTGTTTGGTGGCACCAGGATCACCCTGCATTCACATACCTAGCTCTCTCCAGTCCCCTCATCTCTTTCCCTGTTGCTCTCACCTTAGTTCAGGTCTTCATCATTTCTCCTCTGAATGATTGTAACTTTTCTCCTTCCTTCCAGCCTTGTCCCCATCCAATTCATCCTTCATCTTGCTGCCAGGGTGATCTTTCCAGAGCAGAAAATCAACGCCTGCTATAATCTTTCAAAAGGGTCTCCTCATCCTTCGTATGAAGACTAAATTTCTTAGCATGGCGCAGTCCTGTACCGGCCCAGTTCTCCATCCTCACATCATCCATTCCCCTGCACGTGTTCCAACTTGCTGTTCAAGCACAAGTCGTGATTCCTTTGACTCCAAACATCTACCGATGCTGTGCTCTCTGCCTGGAATGTCCTTCCCTTTTCCTTGCCGTCTGATTCTCACTCCTTTTTCCTTCACTGCTCTGTTCAGGAAGATTTTCCCAACTTCTTGGGCTGTGCTGGGTTTCTCTCTTCTCTCCACTGGCACCTTTTGCTAACATCTGTTAGAGCACTCACCACATTGGGTGATAACTACTGGGGAGCTTTTCTCTTTTTCCACCAAACTGTGAGCTATTTAAGGCAAGGAATCACCTGTTTCCCAGCAATTGGTATTTTCTGTATATTCAATATTTAAATAGTGGTTGAATGAATGAATGAATGAATGAGTGAAGCTGTTTATGAGGATTGTGCAATATGGAGAAAATATCTGTTGCCATAGTAACCTACAAATGTGAATAAAAATACCCTCATGAGATAATGGTCAATTCGGTGAATGAAATCAATGAGGATAACATGGCAGATAAAAAAGAAGTTGATCAAAGGCCAAGAGGCCAAAGAATTGGACTGAAACCGACTTATTAGCCTTGGCCATCAAGCAGTTACTAACTCCCAAGAAGGAGGAACTGGTGAAAGTTCAGCTTACATTTATGCTCTGTTTATGGTAATATAAGAATATAATGAGCTACATATGTTTGTTTTGATTGCTTAGTAAATCTGTTTATGATTTTGCCCATGTTGTATAAATTGAATTATTGTGAAATAATCCAATTTGTTAAAATTCTAAAGTTTAATGTCTAACTAGGTCTTGAAATTAGAAACCACTGACTCCAGATGCATCCTCTCCACCCTCCAGCGGCTCCATCCTACGCCAGAATGTCCTCTTCTAAAGGCAGCTCCTCACATCACTACCTAGTGGCTCAAGAAGCAGAGTGAGGCGGTTACATCTGTACCTGAATAGCAATAGCAGCCTTTATTGAGGACTTTCTAGATGTCAGACAGTAGGCTAAATTCTTTGCATTTGCTATCTCACTGAAGCCTCACACCAGTCCCATGGGATTTGTGTTATTATGCCATTTTGCTGAGGGGAAAAGAGAGGCTTTGAGGGATTAAGCAAATTTCCTAAAGTCAGGGAGCTGTAAGTGGCAGAGGTATGATTCCCAGTCTTTCTGACTCCAAAGCCTGTGCTTTCCACTGCTCATTTGCTACACTCTCCTGACTCTGAAATTCCTCAGTCAGGGGTCTCTACAGTGGGCAGCAGAGATGTTTTAGGAGAAAAAGAAAGCACATACTGATGTGGCATGATTACTCCCACAGAAGAGCCACCTAATGAGAAAAATGCTTGGCCTAGCAAAATGATACTCACTCTTTAACGCTCGGCTCAAAGGGCCCCTCCACTGTGGGTGAGGCCTTCCCGAGTCCCCTTACACAAAGCGGATTGCTCCCTCATCTGTTCATATTTCTGTGTCTTTCTAAGGAGGCTTTTTTTTTTTTTTTTTTACTTTATGTTGTTATAGTCCATGTGCCTGTCTCTTTAATGGAACTGTGAGCTTCTTGAAGAAAGGGACGATGCCTCATTCATTTCCCATCCCCAGCATCTCTCATGATGCCCTGGACATGCAAATCTAGCAAATGTTTGTAGAATGATTAAATGAGTGAGTTATATAAACAATGAAGGCTGTAGCACGATCTGAGATAAGGAAAAAAAATGAGAACGAGCATCTGCCAGCTTGTGCACACAGGATATGACCTAGACTTCCTCTGCTTGAAAAGTAATGCTCATAGTTTGAATCATTGCAGGAACAAAAGGAAGAAAATGGAAGAGACGTCGGAAGGGCAGAAGCAGAAGTTTTCCTGTTCTTGAGGCTCTCGCTGGGTGGCTGGGCTTCTGGTTGTGATTACATTAGCACCTTCCACCTTAGGACACTGCTGCTACACAGAGGGGCTTATAGTCACCTTCTAGTTATGAAATATAAAATACAGATTCTGAAAACAGGCTTCTAAGCAAAACAACACACACACACACACACAAAATCCAAAACAAACTTGGCACAATTCAAGTTGCCAGCCAATTCTTTATTTCCCTGTTTGCTTGCTTTCTCTGTTAACACTCATAGACAGACAACATAGACATTCTTGGAGCTGATTGTCTTTTCAGAGCCATACATCACACCAACCTGGAAAACCCACAGTCACTCAAAATGGTGAACTCTTAAATTAGTCATGACCTAATTTCTAAAAAGAAGGAGAGAGGCGTTCTGGACCACACTCCTGCCTGGTGTGTATTAGAAAAGCCCGTCTGTCATAGTACTTGGCACAGAGGTAGTGCACTTAAACTGTTTAATGTTGCAACCAGTTTTCAGCCCCATAGACTAAACTTCGGAGAGAAAAAATGAATGCTAACTACCTGCTGTCAGCTCCGGCACTCTGAGCTGGAAATGAGTCTCTTTCCCACAAAAGTAGAAATAAAACCACTCAGACTGTCTTGGCCTTTGTATGGACTTATGCACATAGTCTCTCTCTCACACACAACACAAACACACACACACACACACACACGCACATGCACACAACATGATCCCTAAGTGGTGCAGGTTCTCATTAACGAAAAATAGTCTTGAAAATCTGATCAAAGCAGAAAAGAAGGCAATCCCAGTCTCTAGGACTTTGCCATACCCAATGTAAGTTTATGTCTTGAGTTTTTATCATACTTGCTTTAGCCAGCAAAAAGTACAAATGTATGCCATGAACAGCACTATTTTTGACGTCTGTTCCTTCCAACTGAAGAGGAAATAGGACCATGATTTAAAAATAAATAAGTTGAATCATCTAGTTATCACCTCATGTAGCAATTGTTCAGTCTTTCAGGGTCTTTGCTGTATTGATCAACAAAAAATATAATTTTCTCAGTAAAGGGTAGTGCCTGGCATAGAGCAGGTATCCGATAAACGTTCATGAATGGATGAATAAACAAACAGATGAGAGGGAATAGTCAACCTTAAGATAAAGATGACGGATTTCACTAAAATGCGGTAATGTTATTATGGTCTTTTATCAGCTGCAACACGTGAACAGGATCATAATTATAGGCCTGTCACAAATTTGCAAGGTTTTGTGGGAAATGTTATTTGGCTCTTCCAAGTCTTTCTATAATGTAAGGTATTTATCTCTTTCTTCCTCCACAAGGGTGTTAGAACTCATCATGTTATTGGTGTGTTTTTTATTTCAATCTGTAGCTTAAACTGTCACAAGCTAAAAATTCAGCTTACAGGTTATAGCAATCCTAGAGGGGCCCTTTATATATTAGACACTGGCTCAAGGATGCCACTGTAGACTCCGTCTCCACAGGTCTCCAGGACCTCCGAGGATCAATAAGAAAGTCCAGCTCAGTCCGGAGCCCCGGGCCTCTCCCTGAAAGTCTCAAGAGTCTCAGAACTGAGCTCTCCTTGGGCCGGGAAGGCCAACACTCCATAGTCTATAAGTGCAAGGCTAACTCTAAGGTGTTCTCTAGATAAGAGCTTTCCCAACTTTGATGAGCATTATCTAGGATCACCTGGGAATCTGGTCACATGGCAGATTTGGATTTAACAGGTCTAGGATGGGCTCTAAGATTGTGCTTTGCTAACAAACTCTCAGGTGATGATGACGCCACTGGTCCCTGGATGGGCCACCCTGTAGTAACAAGAGTCTGGAGGTTTCTGAAGCCACAAGAGTGCCTTCTAATAATGCCTCAGGATAGCAATCATAGAGGTGCCTCATGTGCTCGGATCAGAGCGAGTATTTGGAACAACTTGCTCTCTGAGTACCAGCCGTTTACAGCACAGTCTCTGGAGCCAAACAGACATGAACTGGAATCCTGATGCTGCCACACTCAGGAGCTTTGTGACTTTGGGCCAATTATTCTTTGGATCTCAGTTTCTCCATCTGTAAAATGGGAATGATAATACCTACTTAATAGAATTGTTATAAAAATTAGCAAACAGACCTAAATTTGAAATCTAACCCTCCCCTTAGCTCTTACTAGCTATGAGATTTTAGGAAAATCACCTAACTTCACCAAGCCTCAGTTTTTTCATTTGAAAAAGGAAAGACATTAATACCTAAGTTTCAAGGCTATTTGGAAGATTAAGTGAAATAACGCAGTGTCCCCAATGTGGGACACATTCCTGAAACTCACATTTATTTTAAAATATTATTAAATGTAGGAGTTCAGAGGAAATAAGTGGTAAAGCTAAAATATTCAGAGAAAGTTCTTGGAGAAAGCAGAATTTTATCTGAGCCTTGAAAGAATATAAAGATCTACAGAGTGGGTGAGAATATTGCCATTTCATAGGCAAGTCAGAGCAGAGAAAATAATTTTCACTCTCTTCACCTAATTCTTTTTCACCTTTTAGGTCTCAGTTTAGATGTCATTATCTCAGGGAGACCTTCGCTCCCTCCAGGCAGGTTACTCTCTATACCCTACATTATTATAGTATTCAGTACTTGCCACCATAACGACGTAATTGGCCTCCCACACTAGTCTCTAAAGTCCATAACGTTGAGACCATGTCTGCCTTGCTCCCTGTTATATCCCTCAACCTAGGATAGTGTTCAAGTATATATCAGCCATTCTGTTAATATTTTTTGCATACTTGAGTGAAAGAGAATTCAGAACTCAAATGATCAACTTTCAAAATATGTTTAAAATGAGATGTAATTACCTTCTATAAATTATCCAGAAAATATCATAATTTCCACTGGTCCAACTCAACAGCAGGAATTACTGAGGATCAACAGTCCCTCAGACTTTGCAGGAGATGGAAGATCACAGGCGTGAAGAAGTGACAGGCCTACGGAACTCTCAGCCCAGGAGGATGAAGAATGCGTCAGCAATGGGGGTGAGCGGTATATATATGAAGGTATATTCGAGATGTTGCTGGAGCACAGAGAAAGCAGCATTGTCTTCTTCAGGGGAAGAGTGGGAAGGAAGCAGGGAGAGCTGCGAAGAAGACAGTTGAGCTGGCTCTTGCAGGATGAGCAGGAATTAGCTTAGTGAACATCTGGATGGAGGAGTATTTACTTCATCCTAACAGTGCCCCAAGAGGACAGATTCTGAAACCCAGCTCTGCTACTTACTATTTGTGGAACCTCAGACAAGTTACTTACCCTCTCTGTGCCTCAGGTTCCTCATCTTAAAATGAGATTATAATAGACTGTACTTCATTGGACCTTTCATGAGGATTGAATAAATTAATATATGTCAAGTGCTTCGAGCAGTGCCTGGCACCTAGGAAGGGTTATATAAATCTTAGTTGTTGTTGCTGCTGCTGTTATACTTAGTTGTAACCAAAATTATTTTCACCTGCTAATCAAAGTTTGGCTTTATACAAGTAGTGGGTTCAAGTCCACCTGTGTGTCTGGGCACACCGGTTGAAAATAACGCATCTAAAGAGAATGGAGTATAGACAAGGGCGCCCAGAGGCAGACAAATTAGATATTAGCTGACTGCAGTAATCCAGGTGAACAATGGTGTCTTCTCATGTCCTGCAAACAGAGCAATGGGCCCACGCCGGGTCTTTGGGGTGCTCTATTGGGGAGTGCTCTAGGTTACTTAGGAGAAGAGAGGCCTGAAACTTGTCATGCATATTTAAGTGAGAGTGCCAGTCAAGTGAGGAGTCCTAAGAATGGTTTCTTTTAATGGCTATTTTTTGCCTCACAATCGTTAAGGCAGGAAGACGGCTTAACACATCAAAGAAGCACCTTTCATTCTGTACGAGTTGCTCTAAAGTAATCTTCTCTATCAATATTTCATGAAACAGACTCCCTGGAACGCGAGTGCAGACTGAAGGTCAGAGAGGGTTGGTCACTGCAGACCTTGGGAGGCTCATCTGAAACCCACTGATGTCATGTTCAGAGGCTGTCTACCATCATATAAGACATAGGGTATTGCATCCCAGAGCAGAGGTTTACAGAAAGAATTCTAGAGAGACATCCATTTTACAAACAAACAAAAAGCCCTACAGTTTTTTATAGTCATTACATGATCCAGTTCCCCACTCCAGTGGTGTTCCTGGTATTACTCAGCTCCTGGTTTTTCCTATTTCCACCTGATTAATTGTCAGATGATTCTTAGTCACAGACAGTTTTGTCACATGATAAGATGGTCCATGGTTGCCACATGCTTCCTCCACTCCAAAATTTCGCCAATGTGACAGAATAATTTTGGTGAAAATCTCAGAATTTATGACAACTTCTATCTCAGTTCTGTTTTCTAAGTCTTTTATGGAATAAAAACAGTAGAAAGCCCACTAGAGGTAAACTGAAGAATGATCAGTTATCTGTCCCAGACAAGGCATCGTCGTAAATTCCCAAGAACTGGAGGGGAGGGGGGTGGGGGGGGCTGTCCACCTGTCCAGTTAAGTTCCTTTGTATAGCATTTAGCACAGTGCCTCACACATACTTCTGTTTATCATAGTATTTGATGATGATCACAACCCTTGGTTCAGATTAAAAAAAAATCTTTATTATATCTCAAATGCCTGAATTAATACCTCTTGTTTCAATTTTGCTTAATTAATAAACTAGAGTTGTTCTTCTAAGTCCTCTCCAGGCAAAGAAACCTTTCCCAAAGCAGATGTCAAAATGTGGTTCTGAACTAGCAGCATCAATATCACCTGGGAACTTATTAGATATGCGAATTCTCCAAACCCACCCCAGCCCTACTAGAAGTTCTGGGGATGGGATCCAGCAATCTGTGTTTTAACAAGCCCTCCAGGTAATTCTGGTACTTACTAAAGTTTGAGAACCACTGCTCTAGATGTATGAAAATTTATTTTCAAACAAGTTATATTGAGTCCCAAAAGGTTAATATCAATGTACCTATTTTGTTGAATCTTCCTCTATATGTCAAATTACCTGCTTAAAATCCTCTGATGGTCCCCTAGTGCCTACATGATAAATAGAAAATCCTTAGCTTGATCTACAAAGACCTTTACAAGCTGGTCGCTATCCAGCCTTACCCCCCTACCACACATACCATGCTCCAGGCCCACCATGCACGTTCCTAACCCAGTGCTGTATGTACGCTGGGTCCTCTCCCTAGAATATTCCTTCCCTCTTCTCACTTAGCAGACCCCACTTCTCCCTGAAGACAAAGCTCTGATATCATCTCCTTCCCCAGCTCCCCCAAGGAGAATCAGATGATGTGTCCTCAATGTTTCAAAGTCCTCTTGTTCATATATCTCTAAGAGTATCTATTATTTTGTAATTTATCCTCCCATGGCCATATCCCCTGGGATAAACAATGAGCAATTCTGCAAAGGCTACATCTTCTTCATCTTTGTAGTCCCAGAGCTGAGCCCAGTGCCCGACTGCATCAGATATTCAACATGTTTGTTGAATAAATGCTCGACGCAAATATCACCGTCACAGAAAGAAAATCCACTAAGACAAATATAATTAAGGTCAAGGGAAGAGTTCAGATGATTAAATCCTTGTTACATGGGGCTGAAAGCCTGTGTGAATGGAGATTTAAAAATAGAAAAGACAAGTGCTTCCAAATCAGAAAATGTGGGTTTCAATTCCATCTCTTACAGTTGTTTAACCTTGAGCAAATGAGTCCCTGGGTCTCAGTTTCCTCATCTGTCAAATGGGATGGAATAATACCTGCCTTATTTACCTCACTGGTTGTTGTGATGACATGAGTTTCCGTATGTTGTGAAAGATATTAACATATCAAGTCCTATCCATATGCAGTTTGATATTCTTATTACTAAATACTCCAACATCCACAAACATTAAAGCACATTAAAGTTTAAAGATTTTAGTCCATCCACTAAACATAAGGCACCGTGATAAGAGGAATGGGGAAAGGAAAAGAGAAGTTCATCAGTTGAAAAACACTCCTTTGAACTTAACCTAGCAACGGTGTCTCAACCCAGGAAAACTTCCTGTGGATATTTGCTCTACAGAGTCATCATCTTTTTTTTTTTTTTTTCTGTCTATCTCCATGCTCCCACCCTTCTGATATCCTCCGGCTTCTGATTTCTGAATGTGAAAGCAAAGAGGAAGGCTTATGCTTGTGGTTTCCTTTCCCACCTTCCTTCTACATACTTTCTCTTCTCATTCTCTACCTCTAGGAAGGCAGGGACAGCCTGCCAATTAGGTTTATCATCATTGTCCCAAGAGCCTCATGTTATACAATTATGCCAGGCTTCAGATTGCCTGCAGTCTGGTTATCAGGCTACTTTCAACTCCAGGCTTTTTGGCAGATATAAGGCAGCTGGCGGTCCTGGGCCGGGTCTTTAAGTCCCAGCCTGCTCTGCCAAGTACACTTGATGCTTAAGGCAACCATAAAGGAATTTGAAATTGACTCTGGCTCTGGAAATTCTGTTTAAGGGATGTCAGCAGTTTATAAAATGTAGTTATTTTTTAAATTAAGTTTACTGCTTTTTTGTGCTAATCTGTAATCGCCTCTCTTTGACAATATTTTCAGCCTATTTTGACAGCCCAGTTCAGACTCCCTTCATTATTTGATGTGATGGTTTCTCCGCTTTTCAATTTTTAAGATGCTTCGAGGAAAGTCTGTCTGCCCAAACACTTGTGTGCTACATGGTAAGTCATTTTTACTCTGAAGAAAGTTGTAAGATCAAATATGGGCTTTACTCTGCTGACAATCAACACAGATATGGGCCAGGCAGTCTTGACCTCCTGCAAGGAGGATGGTGAGCAAACAGCCTAAGCAAAACTGAGAGGAAATGAAGCAAAAAGAGGAAACAGAAAGGTGAGAAAATAGAAGGGTGGGAGGCAGACAGGCAATTCATGAGGCCACCAAAAAAGGGAGGTGTTAAGTGACCAAAGTGAGATCTCTAGAAAGGGCTCAAATGCACAGATAGAGACCACACAGGCTATTCTCTCAAGGAAAGGATGAGAGCTGAAGAAGAGAATAACTTGTTACGGGAAGTTTCTAGACCGTGGTAGAGTCTAGGAAACTTGCTGAGGTTTGAATATCCACAAGATCAGTTTCAACCTGGAATCAAGAAGTAGACCCAAGACCCCTACAAAATTTATGCCTCTTCCCTAACAAGAATGGGTTAAAAGAGCTTACAGTAGGTGTAGAAATAAGAAGAAAATAGCAGTCTTGGAAGACCCAATTGGCCTATTAACTTATGTTCCATAAAATAAATAATGTAAGATACTGTAATTATATCCCTATATGTAGTTTCTCCCATGAGCTCTCTCCACTCTACCATTGTTTTGACCCTCTAATAGGCAGATGATGGATGTGTTCTGTTGCAGAGGACACTGAAGAGCAGGGGATCTCTAAAGCATGTGAGGGAAGCCCCCCTTTCCACTGGATGGTGATAGCAAAGATATACATAAATACCACTTGTCAATTGGTGTTCCCCAGACCCTAATAACTAGACAAGATTGACTCAATTCCCCGTTTCACTAATTGAGAAGTTTCCATGGCCTCTGTAACATTTCTGAGTTCCTGCGGGGCAAGGGGTCTAACCTCTTGTAGTCGCTTCCTGCTCTGAGCTCCCACTTACACTGAAATGTTCGTTTTAGGGATCATCATAGATCATTTCACCATGTCAATTGAGTGGTCTCAATTCCCCATCATATTGAGCCAGATATTGAATTTAACCCCTTTCCTTAATTCTCACCACCCCCAACCAACAAACCAACAAAATAAATAAAACCATCACAGGGGAATTTGTGAGAATAGAAGACTTTGCCAAAGATCAGGGCAATGGCAGGATACACATGACAGACATGCAACTTAAAATTTCTTGACTGATATTTCTACTCCTAGAAATCTCTTGGCCACTTCTCAAACTTGGACTCCAGTCTTCCATCATATTGCCTCGCCCTCTTCTCTCTTCTCTTTTAATCTCACACTCTAAAAATTCTGTTCATTCCTAATGCAGAAGATCGATTATCTCTTTTGTTACTCTGGCTCTTACCAATCCATGTCGTTAGGGGCTCATCTACTACAAGAAGCAAGATGTTGCCTTGTTATATGGAAGCTATTCTATACAATAAGCTATTCTACATTTCCAGCGAAAACGTCATTTCCAGTTCATTGAAGAACTACTTATTTAGTGCCTCCTATGTGCCACAAGTTTAAATGCACGAACATACGACATTTCTAATAATGCAAAACTGGAAAAACGTAAATTTCCAGCCAGAGAGGAATGGGTGAATTCATTATGATTTAGTTACTCAATGAAGTAGTGTGTCAGTAGGGATCACAAATTTTAACTCGCATTACAACTTGTATGTGCAAAAAACTGTAATTGCTTTATTTAACCTCTAACTCCTCTGGTCTTACCCCACTGATTAGTGGGGGAAAGATTAACTCACTGTCCAATCTGATTTAAAACTTAGTCTGCATTGATAATTTAGGTGGTATTCATTCTCCTTGGATAAAAGGGTTAAATCTCTCACATAGTTCTGCTTCCCTTGCTTTTATCATTAAGATGGCATCTGGGCATACGGGGGCATCCTACATGTCCTTTTGGCAACAATAATGAGGAGGTGCCCTTGAGCATGCTCTTGGCTTCCTCCTCTGGTCTCTGAAGCTGACCCAAGACTGCTCTGCATCTTGCTAACATTTACTGATGCAGGTTGACACTAGTTTAGCTCAATCTCTTGGCTTGGCCAAGCTCCTGTGTGCTCTGTGGTTGAATAGGCCTGGCCTCAACTTCTGATGGCTGAACACCCCTAAGAAGTTGTCATAGACCTCATCCAGCCCCTGGCCTACAGTCCACCCCCAGGCTTTGCTGTGGGTTACTTTGTTCCACCACAACAAACCATTACAGGCTCACTGGCTTTCAACTCAGTATGGACACTTCTGGGAATGGAGGGGTGTTCCAGAAAGTGCCAACTAGACCCTTTTCTCGTCCAGTCTGACAACGCAGCTACTCTTCTTAATCAGCCAGAGCTGCCCTACTATGCACAGAAGTCTTCTCCCAAGATCCCAAACATAAGTGGTGTGAATAGGGGAAGAACATTCCTGTAGCTGTTTTGCTCCTTCTAGTTATAAAATGCACAGTAAATTGGAACACACATTTAATCTTTTCACTTCCCTCCCTTCCCCTCTCCTCTCTGTCCCACCGTCCTCTGAAAGAGAGTGAGCTTTTATTTTGCTTCCTTTTGTCGTAAATATACCCCTGCCTTTACTGAGCAGCAAGCCTCATGCTTTGCTGTTGAGGACAGAAAGAGCATCTTCTCCACACTACGGGGGAAATCTAAGTCTGGGTCATCCCGGCTTGGTTGTAATGTGCAAGAGAGGGCATCGGCCCAAGGAATAGCAAATCCTTTCTTCTGCAGCATAAGTCTCTTTGCCTGTCAGAAACTAAATAGTACCTCAGTCTTACTCCTGATATGAACCCATGCCAAACAGGAAGATATCTTGGCCAAGGGGAAAAGATGAAGGCCAAGTACTCAGAAAGACAAAAGAGAAACTTATGTTAATGATTAAAATTTTATCTCTCTTACAAAGTAACCATCTAAAAATATGCTTATGAAAATCTTAATAATACATAAAATGTATATGTTAGAATGTTATTAGAAAGAAAGCAAGATTAAAAGTTATGGGAAAAATAAAATCACAACTGCGTTAAAATGTTTATACAGGAAAGCTTGAAAGGAAAGATACCAATATGTTAACAGTGGTGGTCTCTGAGCAGCCAGACTATGATTCTTAATTTCTCTATTTTCCTGATTTTTCAAAAATTTTATAATTAGGAGCTATCGTTGCTGTGATGGAAATAAATTTAAATTTTTTTAGTTGTAAATAAAATTTTTTAAATAGTAAATTTAAACAAATATTTTTCCTGCAATTTATTCAGTCATTCAACAAATATTTATTGAACACCACATTCCAGCTACTATTCTAAGTGCTGTGGGTCATGGGTATGAATGAGACAAAGGCCTGCTCTTGTGGAGTTTTACATTCTAACAGGAAAAGGGCAAGATGATGGCAGTGTCAAAATTAGACCACTCCAAAGTTAAATGAATCATGGAACATCAATAAAGGGACTATCATGCAGAGTGTATTACATACTATAGCATACTATATTTTGTTGTTAGTGCCATACATTTGATTCCAACTTCTAGCGACCCTGTGTACAGCAGAGCAGAACCCTGCCCAGTCTTTTTGTGCCATCCTCTCACCTTTTGGTGCTGTATCAGACAACGTTCCGCTGCTAGTCACAGGGTTTTCGTGGCCAATTTTTTCAGAAGTGGGTGGCCAGGTCCTTCTTCCTAGTCTGTCTTAGCCTGGAAGCTCCGCTGAAACCTGTCCACCATGGGGGACCCTATGGTATTTGAAATACCAGTGGCATAGCTTTCAGCATCACAGCCACACGCAGCCACCACAGTATGACAACCGACAGACGGGTGGTGTGGTTCCCTGACCGGAACGAACCCCAGGTGGCAGCAATGAGAACGCCAAATCTTAACCACTAGACCGCCAGGCCTGGCTATAGTATACTATACACTATACAGTATAATACACTATACTATAACATAATATTACATACAATTAAGCAATGATAGAGAAATTTTCAAAATATAGTCTTTAGAAAAGTGTACAGAGAGTGTTGCACACACACATACGTGTTCAGGTGTATCTGTTTCTGGAGGAATATTAGAAGCTTTTAACAGTGGTTGCCTTGGGGAGGAGTCCCTAGGGAATTAGAGGACAGAGGTAGGAGGCAGATTTACTTGGTATATTTTAATTATTTAAGATGAGCTTATATTGCCTATTTCTAAAAAAAGAATAATTTAACATATACATATTTAAAAATCCTATCTGTCCATATGAACCATGCAGTTTGAAGACAATTTTGACTATCCTATCACTCAATTGTATTTAAGTTATTACTATGAAAAGAGTGTCAATTTTCACAGAATGCTATACTTAGAGGACATTACATATTCATTTAGTCTCCCAATACAGAAAATTTTTAGACTCTTAAATCATCTTTGCATATTTTTATTCAACAATCTGCTTAGTAAGCTAAAAAGTTCTCAAGAGGGGGAAAAAGTTATCTTGAAGGGCTTGAAAAACAGAAACTTTGAGTAGGAGGGGCTCTGCAGGGCATGAAGTCCAAACCTCAAAGCAAGAACCCCCTTAACACGTGGCCTTCTGTTCTTTACGTAAAAACCACAGAAGCTCACTCTCTCATGAAGCAACCGCCATGTCTGGGGATAGCTCAAGTTACCATAAAGGCCCTTCATACGGTAGGCAGAAATCTATAATTGCCAACTGAGTTTTTTCCAATACCTGGAATATCCACCCCTCTAGCACCCCTCTTTCAGAATTTTCCAGTTTCTCTGGATGCGTGTCAAATGCCACACTTCTGAATGTTGGGTCCCCAATCATAGTTTGCCTAGTTTATCACTGATAATCACCCCCACAAGACCACCCTCCCCCCTGCCCCTGAGAGCGGATCTGTACTTCCTTCTTCTTTGAAGCTCCTTCTGTAACTAGCCCACAGCAGGTGCTCAATTTTTGTTCACTGAATCGAGAGCTCTCTAGTTCCAGTAGCCCTCTGGGCCCCAAAATTATTTAAGCAAATGGTTCAGCAGTGCAGAAGACAGGACAGCCAGGAGGCAGTAGGAACATCCCAACTTCGAGGATGAAGGAGGGTGTGACAGACAGGAAAACGGAGTTACGTTTCCGCTCCTGATGAGGCTGGGCCGCTTGCTTGCGCATCTCCAGCAGGCGAGGCAAGTGGAACACTTTCCCATGGCGGCCTGCACACCGGCTGCCACATTTAACGTTCTTCAGCTGTGCGACAGGACCAACAACTATGATCCTGCCTTCATCCTTATCTAATCATTTTATGGGGCATTAAGCTGCCTTTGGCTGAACCGGTTGCCAGCTGCAACAACACTCCAGGAAAGGACACAGCCCCATCTCAAGATAAAGCGCATTACACTAATGGAACCTGTCTATATGCAGCTCTGATCAAGAGCTTATACAACTGAGGCATATCCTCCTTCTCCTCTCAGGGGCTTGGAACTACGCTCACTTGGCTGGAGGCAAGTGCTTTTTGAAGATGCCTGTGCTGTGCTAAAGCATTGTTAGGTTTTTAGATACAGTTGACGAGTCTTTTTCTCTTGGCAATGTAGCTTTCACAGTCTGGAGGTGAAATGCAGACAGCTCCTTGTATAACTTTAGCGTCAAGTTTTCCATATTTGTAAATGGTAATGACCCTGGTTTTACTACAAACAGTGGTTACCTTGTTTGTGGGGTCAGCCTCCATCTGTGGGAAGATGCAGAGCCCTCTGGTAACCAGAAGGCATCTCAAACATGTTTTTGCTTGAAAGGATAATTGCTGAGTGCCTTTCTTCATTCTTGCCCTGTTCTCCATGTGTGTTGCTTTGCTGCCGGCATATGTTGGGTCTGCACCTCCTGGCAGCTGCTACTCAGGGCAGTAGGATTCCAGCAGGTGAGGAATGTATATTATGCAAACCATGGCAACCAGAAACACCAACGTCTCCTGTACCCCCTGAAAACTAATGGCACAGCTTTTGCAACAAAGTCCATATATTAGAAGAGTCCATGTCCTAGGAGTGAGCTGACAGAGGGGCAGGGTGGTGAAGTGGTGATACCATTGGGATGGGAGCCAGCCTGGGTTTGGATCCTGGTTCCAAGCCTCACTAACTGTTTTACCTTGGGCAAGTTACAGAAGCTCTCTGTTGCCTCAGCTTCCTCACCTGTAAAATGAGGAAACTATCTCAAAAGGCAGTTATGGCGATTAAATGAGTTAATACAAGTAAAGTGCTTAGAATTGTGCCTGGCACAGAATAAGCCCTCATACACCTTAGTTTGTCTGGAAGAGGATCTCATCTATGCCTGAGCAGTTATTATTCATAAGCCCACGATGCCCCAAGTTCTAACTCCAGAGCAGACCTCTCCTGAGTGGCTAATGGAACATCTGCCCACTGCTTTCTCCAAGGCGCCTCAAACTCAGCACTTCTAACACTAAACTCGTGATTGCTCCCCACCCAATCCGGGTTCTCTCCAGTGTTCTCTGCCTTGGAGAACAGCACACCATTCATCCCAGAGTGCAAGTCCAGACGCCTGCGTCTCCCTCGGCCTCTACATCCCTCTAATCAGAGCTATCATCCAGGCTCTCATCTACGCCATGCCAGCCCCTCCCAAGTGGTCGCTCCTCATCCTCACTCAAACCTTCCAGTCTGTGTTCCATGCAGCAGCCAGAGTGATCTTCCGATAAATCGTAAAGCTGCTCCTGTCACCCACCCCCCCCCCCCACACACACGTGTGCACTGCCTAAAATCCTTCAGTATCTCCCCATTGGCTCTTAGCATAAAAGCTAAAATCCTTACAAAGCCCTGCATGGTCTGGTCCTGCCTACCTCCCAGCCTGGTGTTGTACTGCTTTCTTCTTGCTCTTTGGGCTTCGTTCAGGTCCTTGAACACAACATGTGCCACCCTACCCCAGGACCTCTGTACCTGCAGTTTCCCCTATCCCTTTACCCATCCTTCAAATTACAGCTCAGGTACTTTCCTGGACCCCTGGTTAAAGTCAGACTTCTTTGCCCTATGTTCTCAAAGAAGCGTGTACCCTCCCGGCTATGCTTGTAATTAGATATACATTAGTGTGATTATTGGAATAATGTCTATCTTCCCGATAGACTGAAAACTCCATGAGAACAGGGACTTAGGAAAGTAACCAGCCCATGGTAGGTTCTCAGTAAGTATTTTTAGAATTAACCAGCAGAAGACTTACATTTATTTAGTGCTTCCCCGTACGTTACCTCATTTAACCCTCATGCAGACCTCTGAAGTTGTGTGATTGTCCCATTTTAGCAGATAAGGACACTGAGGCTGAGAAACTAGGTGATATGTTCAAGATCATGCAGAGAATAAACGGAGGAACTTAAATCCCAGTATTCAGACACTAGAAGAAAAGCCTCTTCCCACAAATGTTTTTGACAGCTTCTCTTAAATAGTCCTTTTTCCTAGTCAAGAATCTTCGGTTAGAGAGCTATTCATATCTGCGCTGAGATGCTGAACTGGTCTAAATCAAAGGCCCACGTACCTCCCATCACTGGCCGGCCTTCTGACAGCCCCATCTTGCACATCTTGGCCCTGAGAGGGAGACAGCTCTTGCCGGAAGAAGGCGGGGGCCTCTGCTAATCCTGACATAATTGCCCTAAGATCTGACGCTCCCCACGTGCCCCCGCTCCCCGATCTCCAGTGGAAACCCTCAGCACTCAGGCATCACCACGTCACCTCATCAGTTAGGGTCAAAGCAGGAAAACAGAAAACAACCTGTAGTATTTTAAACGAAGGGAATTTGATGCAGGGAATTTGTTACACAGGTGACAAAAGGGGCTGATTGGCCAATCTGGGGTCAGGGCGACATCCAGAGGTTAGCAACAGCAGGAAACGGTTGCCAGCCCTAGGCTATAAAGACTAAGGGAGCAGGAGCCTTACCAGAGCCCAGGGGCCTGGGTCACCTTGAGAGTGGAGGGGTAGGGATGACAATGGCCCCCCAAGATGTCAATGTTCTAATCCCCAGAACCTGTAAATATGTCCCCTTACATGGCAGAAGGGACTTTGCAGATATGATTAGGTTAAGGATCTTCGGATGGAGACATTATGCTAGATTATTCAGGTGACCCCAATGTAATTACCCCTTACGAGAGAGAGGCAGAAGGGTCAGAGTCAGAGAAGGCAATGTGATGACAGAAGCAGAGATTGGAGTGATGTGGCCACAAATCAAGGAACGCCGGCAGCCCCTGGAGACTGGAAAAGGAAAGGAAACGAGTTCTCCCCTAGAGCCTCCAGAAGGAATGCAGCCTTGGCTGACACCTTGATTTCAGTCCCATAAGACTTATTATTTCAGACTTCTGACCTCCAGAACCGTGAGATAATAAATTTGTGTTGTCACTAAATTTGTGGTAATTGCTTACAGCAGAAATAGGAAACTAATACACTCAGCTTATCCCTTCTTCCCACACTTCAATCTTCTCGCAAGCTGAACCCAACAGGAAGTCGAGTCACAGAGAAGCCAGGGAAATGCCACCTGCCAGAGAAGGACAAGGAAAGGAATGGGGTAGGGTGAACATGCCAGGGACCTCTGCAATCACCTTACCACCCTGTGGGGAGCTCGTGCCAGAACGTACATCTGAAACTCATTCTTCCGACTCTCACTTTAAGATACTATGTACATAAATCTTCCTAAATTTGTTCTAATCTAAGTGGAGAAAAGACTGACATACTAAAATCTTTGCAGCAACAGGAACATGTATATAATAAATACAAGGCTTATTCTCTCCTGATTTATTCAAACTCATCATTAATCATTATAACCATTTGATCAAGGAATAATTTCCATGAGATGGTCTGGTAACTTTATGGACTCCATTTGATTTTTCTTATTTTATTAGCATGTAAATCAAAACAGATGAGATCACCTTATCTTAACTGCACTAGTAACAGAATACTATCCATAAAATGAAAGTATTCCATAAAAAAATGAGCACTACTCAGGTTATGACGTGTGCAGGCTGCTGCCCACTGCTCCCTGCTCTGAGTCATTCCCCCAATGTGACTTGGCAGCCCGTCTCCATCAGCTCTGTGGTTGAAAAAAAAAATGGGTCATTGCACTGTGACAAAAGGACATTCACTGAAAATACAGCAATTAAGAGAAGTTTGAGCTTCAGTGGTCTCAAATGCCCAAAGGAAGCTTGTACTTGCAGCGTGTAGGTGCCAGAAGCAGACAGACTGACAATGCAACACAGCCCCACCAGCAGCCCACCAGGGACACGTTTAAGAATTCAATCAGACAGAAGGAAGTCAGGCAGAAAGCCACTGATGGAGGGGACATGAGGCCTTGGAAAAAGGGTGTTTTCTACATTACTAGCATTTAATTGAAACATTCTGGAACTGCCAGCCCCAGGACTTAAAAATAGGGCATCACAACAAAAAACTCAACAGTAGAGTTTTCATTTATGGAATTTTATTTTTGCCTAAGTGATATGGAAATAGATAGGAATCACATTACGGAAAGTCGAAGTTTCACTGGTTTCACGCATGCGCGCGCACACATACATACAAAGTTGCAAGAGTTCATAAGTGAAACTGGCAAAAAATTGATAGTTATTGAAGCTGGTTGATGGGTACATGAGTTGTATTGGTCTTTGCTTAGTCTTTGTGTTTTAAATTTCTATTAAAAAAGGGAAAAGGCAGTGTTGATTTCATTAGATGCAGAAGATTTTTCACAGTTATTCCTCCTGCACACAGCTCATTTCATAAAAATTTTCACCAAACATCACCATGTCTCTAAGTGGTGGGACCCAGAGGCACTGCAGATATTGCCAAGCCCTCTGATTCTCTCCGGGCTTATGTGGAAAGCAGAAGCCTGCTCTGGAAGAGGAAGGGCGGTGCCCAGGCTTGGGTCATGGGAAATGAGTGGGCAGCAGGCTGAAGGGGGTAGAAAAACAGGGCAGGAGCAGCTCCTCACTGAAATGCCCTGGGAAGGTCCACAGTCTGGGACCAGCTCACCTGTACTAGAGGGCTGCCAGCACCCCAGGGACACTTAGACACTAACTCAAGTTCAGTTCACAAGACACCCACCATGAGCCAGGTCTGGGTGCTAAGCACTGAGCGTATCAAGATGAATTAAGTGCTGCCATCTGCAATAGCTCAAGTTTAATTGTCTTCAACAGTTGAAGAATGTTGACTAAACGGTCTGCAAAGTCAGTCATCTTAGTAGTGTTAACCCAACGAAGAAAAATCCTAAAAGACAAATTCTCCAAATGTTGCTGCTCAGCCCCACCTCCACCTGCGTGCAGAGCAGGTGAGTTGATGACACGCTAGCTTCTCTTCTTAGGAACTATTTTTAAAAAGCAAGTGAAACTTTGCACTTCTAGAGAGCACCACGATGGTCAAACTATACGCTGTTGATGGGCTGACTAATTTTCGGTGTTCATAGTACATAACAACAAAGCAGAACACAGTGAGAAAGAGATTCATGGCCAATCCCATTTTGGAACAAATGTCTAAAAAATCACAAGGGTCTTTAGCTCTGGTCTGGCTTGGTTCTGTCACTGTGGGGAATGGGGGATGGAGGAAATAAGCCAAGATTGATAATGGACAGTGCAGGGTCTTATCCATCTAAAGCAATGCTCCCTTCCCCCTTCTTTTCCTTAACAGCTGGCCCAAAGAGCCTAAACTTAGCAAGCGCGAGGTGTAGGAAACTAGATAGTGCATTCTACAGTTGGATAGGAAATACTGGGCTCAATGTGTTTAAGGTTAAGATTAATTCCTCACTTCCTCTGCATCTATTTTAAAAACAGAGCAAAGGATGGCATATGCTTTCTTCTAACAAAATGACAGATGATCAAAGGATAAACATGATCCCTGTGTCAAACCCTCCTACTGCTGTGGCCCTTTGCCTACAGAATAAAAAAAAAAAGTATTTTATCACTGCGGTTAAAACTTGGTTGCCTGTGTTTATTCAGAAAATTCGTAGTGGCAACAGCCAGAAAAATAGTGAATCGTGATTGGCTGAATTGACACAAACCAGTAGAACAAAGGAAAAATTTAGTGGTATTGTTCTTAAACATCTACTTCACAGCAATAAACAAAGACCACAAGCCTCTCTCTCTCAAGTCTGTGAGATTTGGTGTGTGAAAGCAGAAATCTGCCTGCTATTAAGGGGGAGAATCCATTTTGCTGATTTTCAGTAACAATCCTAATTAATGTTGGCTCATTATTATTCCCTGTGTTCTGTAAACAAGAGCTCTCTTTCTGCATAGCCACTCATTAGGGCTGATTTAATTGAATTTCAGAAGGAAAGGTATGACTGCCTTGGGAAGCAAAGGACTGAAGACTTCAGAAATAGCAGCATTTCACGAGTGACATACCAGCTACACTGTGTCAGACACACGCAGAGGAAGAACGAGAGCAGACCCTCTCCTCTCCCCTTTTCTCTCCAGAGTGGTTTAGACGCTCATCACTAATTGTTTTCACCACAGCCTGCCTTTGCCTTGCTCCTCTGAGGTCATCATTTTTTAAGTCCCTCAAGCTGTGGCCTCCTTTGAGTTTTTCAAGACCCCATCTATCCAGGAGAAATGCTATTCAACATACGATCTTTAAGTATGAAGAAAATCAGCTCGGAAATTGGCAGGCCATAAGATTCTATAGATTCCACATTCTGTTGTTCGTGTTGTAACTCAAGTGCTTTTTCAAAGTGCTTTTTAACTCTGGATGGAACCTGATCTTTCTTTGAACAGGGTGTCATTATCAGGACCATTCAATCATTCATTCACTTATTCTACAAATACCTCTTGAGTATTCTACACTTATTCTACAAATACCTCTGAGCGTTGGGCTCAGTTCTGGAAACTAGGGGTTAGTGTTGAACAAGACACAAAAGGTGCCTGGTCTCAGGAGATTATACCTCAGTGCAGGAAGACAGGCAGTAAACGTGACATTGAATAAATGAAGAGAAGGGTGGTGCCACGTAGAAAATGCAATTAGAACTGCCAGGTGAGTTACTTGGATGGGTGTTCAAGGAAGACTCTCTGAGCCATTTGGGCTGAGACGTGGATGATATGAAGGACTCAACCATGTAAAAATGGACGCAGAACATTCCAGGTAGGGGACAACAAGTACAAAGGCTACAAAGGATGTTCAAGGAGCAGCAAGCAGGCCAGTGAGGCTGGAGCACAGGGAGTGTGGACAAGGGAAGGTGGTTGTGGAGGAGGCAATGCCAAATTCTGCAGGGCCTTCCTTGTAGACCATGGCAAGGAGTTTGGTTTGGGTTTCATCCAGTGCAATGGGAGAGCAGTGGTGGAGGAGGGCCTTAAACAGGAGAGTGACATGATAGGGTCTGAATTTTTGATTTTCTGGCTGCCATGTGCAGAATGTATTGGGGAAAGAGCAAGAGTGGAAGTAGTGAGACCAGTTAGGAAGCTATTATAATACACATGAGAAATAAAGATAATAATATAAGAACAAGAATTAGTGTGTATTGAGTGCTGACTGTAGGCCAGGCATTGTGCTAAGCTCTTTGCCTGTGTTATCTCATTTATTTCTCCTAAAACCCCTCTGAGAAGTTAGGAGAGATTAAGTAACTTGTCCAAGGTCACCAGCAGTAGATTTGGTTTCAAACCCAGGCAATCTGACTCCCACATTCACCTGCCCTGGAACTTCAGCGATGAACAGTATGTGAACCCTGGAAAGACATCCATTTAAGTTGACCACACACACCTCCTTTCATGTATCTGACGAGGTCCTGGAACTGGAAATTATTCGTCCTGGTAATTCTGATTTAATTAGTATTATTTGTGTGTCTTTGTGGATATGTGTATAATTAAATAATTTACACACTTTCCTGCCTAGGGACAGCTTTAGCTTTGAGTCTTTCCCCAAGTGACTTGATTTCAGCCTCTTGGCAATTTTTTTAGCCCAAACAATCAGTGGCTTAATAATCTCCACCTAGGTAGTAGCAGGACACCAGTGCCTACTTTGGAGTGTCCCCCAGGTATTCCTGGGGTTCTCTGAGGTCAGTACACACACTCCACAATCCCTGCTGGGACTCATTGGTCACCTCTGCTGGACAACTGCATTCCAAAAGGTGACTGTCCCAGCACTCTCAGATCTCCTGCTGTTTTCTCCCTCTCCTGGTTCCCTAGGCTGGGACCCATCCCTCTCCTCAGCTACCAGGACCTCAACCCCATTTGAGGGTGCCCCACTCCCAGCAAATTCCCAGAGGAGAGGAGGGGCCGACCTCACAAAGAGGAGACCCAGACTCTCACCACTTGAAAGTCCGTCTCCCAAGAAGATGGTACTTATCCAATTCAGAAATATTCCCATCTGAGTCTGAAGCACCTGCCTTTGATTTACAGCACTAACTTCTGAGTTCTCCGAGAAATAATCAGTGAATATTTATTCTAAAATTATGTGACAATTGTGTGATGGAAAATAAGCAGGTGGGCTCCTTTGTGACAGACCTGCTCCTTCCACAGCTAGAAAATGTTGGCAACTTTAAATACGGCCCTCTCTCCAAAAACCACTTTAAGTTCCCTCTTAGTAGGCATTCTGCCTTATTTACAACAGAAAAATTCAAAAATACTGCCCAATTAGCAAAGACTGGCAAAATAAATTATGGTATACCCTTTCAAGACAATACTAGGCAATCATTTAAAAAAATTGTCACAGAAGAATACATAATGACACAGAAAGATGTTTATGACATTGGAAAACGCAAAAAGCAAGTTACAAAAAAGTAATGTATTTCATA
Source organism: Diceros bicornis minor (assembly GCF_020826845.1). Lineage (NCBI taxonomy): Eukaryota > Metazoa > Chordata > Mammalia > Perissodactyla > Rhinocerotidae > Diceros > Diceros bicornis. The sequence goes on from NC_080743.1 coordinate 41,495,334, forward strand.
TATATATGGATTTCTGGTAATTTTTATTAACATTTTATTATCTGCATTTTCTGATATATTATATTGAAAAAGCTTTACTTTATAATATGTAAAAAATCAGTAAAAGTATTTTTTTAATTCAGAAAAAAGCCTCAGCCAATACACAGAAATCACCAAAGAGCTGAAGGAAGACTGGTGGACCAGAATCTAATATCCACGCAGGACCCGGCAGTCCTTGGACCAGTGCCAGTCAATAGAGATAAAGTGATGGGAGGCACGAATAGGAGACATCTACGTCCTTTAAATTTTCCAAATAGCCACATTTAAAAAGCAAAATGAAACAAGTGAAATTAATTTTAATAATTTATTTTATCCAATATATCCAAAGTATTATTATGTTTCAATACGAAATCAATATAAAAATATTGAGACATTTTATAGTCTTTCTTGCTAAGACTTGGAAAACGTTTACACTTACAGCTTATTTCAAGTGCTCTATAGGCACATGTGGCCAGTGACTACCGTTTGGGGGGTGGGGGCGGGGGGGCAGGACAAGAGGCTCAAAGAAAGAGGGGGTTTCCCAAGCGAGTACCAGAGAAAAGGCACAAAGAGGAGCTCAGAGAAAGCTCCTGTTGCCTTCCCACTCTTTGGTTTTGGGGGCCTGGGAGAAAGAGCAAGCTTTCTTTGAGATCCCTGCCCTTGGGGGAGAGCTGGGTTTCAGTTAAGGTGAGGAAGTGGAGGAAACATTCTGTGACAAACAAGTGTGTGAGGGGGCGGGGGGTTTACAGCTGAATGGGGATTGCAGAGGACACATTGAGAAGATTGGCAGAACGCACAGCAGTGGGAGGATGAGTCAGGGGCTCAAATGCACAAAACAACACACGAATGAGTACAAGCAAGGATGCGTGTCCAGAGGGCTTGCATTTTGGGTGGTGGCCAGGTCTAACAGGGATGAGAAGCAGGGCTCTAATTGGGCATGTGGTTCCAAAGAGAACTTTGGCAAGCAAGTCTCTGCCCTGGTGCAGGACGACTGGAGGCGCTGTGGAAAGCTCTGCTGCAAGTTCCCAGTCCTGCTGTCCTTCGCCTGCCTCATGTCTGCTGACGTTGGGGCAACATGCATAACGTACACCCTTGAAATGGTCAGATGTCCCAAAGAGCTCTGTATACATAATCTAAGAATTCTGAAGTTGAGTTTTTAGGGCTAACCCCTCAAAGCAATCTAGATCTTCCTCCTCTCTAGGCCTATATCCATGAATAATTTCATCAAAGGGCATGAACCTAAACTTAATTTGGAAAATATTACCAACTAAACATGGTAACAGAGAGCGATGGGATAAAACGGAGCTAGACACTGGCAAGATTTTTCTGCTATTCTAAAATATAGATCTGTATAATTGACACCTTAAATTACTTTACTAATTTCCCCAATAAATTTAGGAACTCACATAGTAATTATTAAGGTAATCCTGGTATATATCGAGTGCTCAATAAACATCTGAAAAAGGAATGAAGTAAATTTATGTGTGTTCTATCTCTGATTGCATCAAGTGACTGCACTGGGGTTATTGCAGTCTACTGCCATTTTATTCAGGCAAGTTATAGGAAAAAAGGTCCAAGTAAAGTAAATACCACTTTTGTATCTGTTGGCAAACTCCAGGAGAGAACATTGCTCATTGTATGGTTTAATTTTCCTTGTAAGATCCCACAGAGAATTGTTAGAAATTGACCTCCAAAATCGGTAACTTTCTTTAGGAACTGATATTTTTCTTCCTTCATGATCAGAAAAGCCTCAGAGTAAAGGAATCACCATGTTTCTTCCTTTGTAATAGTGAGAACTTTTATTTAGACAGTTTCTCTTTTTGCTCTGGACACCAGGAAACTCAGAGCAAAATCTGATGTTCAATCAGAAGGTCATATCATGTTGGTTGCTCTTGCAATCCAGGCTCCTAATTTTCTGTTTCTAATACATTATTGTGTGCACACACACGCACACATGCACATGAGTCTACACCCTTTTGGCAAAGAGATGGGACACAATTAAATTTTTTAAGTTAATTGCTGCACAATGGAAGGTGCACAAGGCTTGGACCGAGGACAGCTAACCCTGATGCCCAGCTTGCCAGACGCCAGCGGGGTGACTTTCAGCAGTTCACTTACCTGCTCCAAGTTGCACCTTCCTCATCTACAAAATAGCTATATAGTCTCTCCCTTACAAAGTTTTGAAGCCTAAATTAGATAACACGTGTGACAATAAGTAGCAGATAGTGCTCCTTCTCCCAATACTCTTCTCATTCTATATTGGCAATTTGCCCCCCCGGCTAGCTACACTCCAGAGCCAGATTCAGCAGATCCCATTCCAGATCTACTAAACCAGAAACCAAGGGGTTTGACTTAGGCTTGTGGACTTGTCATACATTTTCCTTCAGCAAGCACCAGAATTCAGTGTGTGCCCAGACAGGGGGTCACCTAGGAGTCTCTTGATACACACTGTACAGGCAAAAACCCTAACACTGAATGCATAATGGCTGCTCTTTGGCTCTTCTCAGGACTTCTGGAAAAATAGATACCTCCTATTTCAGTCTCCCTCTTGGGTAAACAAGGTTCCTGAGAGCTGTGGCCCAGCAGGAGTGTGAGGAGCATGCTCAGGCCGTTAAGTATCATTTCCCCAGGGAAGACTCTCCGGCCCTTCCCTCACCGCCCCATCTAAGTGCCCCTTCTAAGTGCTCACCTGCACCCTGTGCAAGTTTCTGTCCTTGGACTCTTCAAAACTCACATTATTTCTCTCTAATTCTCCCTTCCTAGACTGGGGGCTCCTTCAGATAGGAATATGTGTCTTAACTTGTTTTAGAATCTCTAACACATGTATTACATGACAAAAAATCATTCCCTTCCTTCCATCTTTCCATTTCTTATTACTTTGTCTTAGAATATTGATTTATATTCTTCCTGTTCTTTTGGGACAGGAGTAGGGGATGGTCCAAAACAGAGGGTGAGATCATTTTGCTGAGACTTTTGCAAAACGATAATCAGGAAGAAAGCCAGATAAGAGAAAGAAACTAATAATTATTGAGTGCCCACTATGAGCTAGCCAGCCCCGGTGGTCTAGTGGTTAAGATTTGGTGCTCTCTGCTGCAGCCCGGGTTCATTTCTGATTAGGGAACCACACCATCTGTCTGTCGGTTGTCATACTGTGGCGGCTGCGTGTTTCTGTGATGCTGAAAGCTATGCCACTGGTATTTCAAATACCAGCAGGATGACCCGTGGCGGACAGGTTTCAGTGGAGCTTCCAGACTAAGACAGACTAGGAAGAAGGACCTGGCCACCCACTTCCTAAAAAATTGGCCATGAAAACCCTGTGAAGAGCAGCAGAGCACTGTCTAATACAGCACCAGAAGATGAGAGGATGGTGCAAAAAGACTGGGCAGAGTTCCGCTCTGCTGTACACAGGGTCGCTAGGAGTCAGAATCAACTCAAGGGCACTAACAACAACACTGTGTGCTAGGAAATATGCTAGGCAGCCTCACCTGCATATCTCATCTAATCCTTCCTCCCCTTCATTCCTGAATGCTCTCCTTACAACACTCACACATTAACCCATACAATGACCTCAAGTCAAAAACTTGGCTAAACATAAGCAAGTTAATTACATGTTACAGGGATACCAAAGTAGGCTTTTAAAATAGAGTGACACTCATTCTGCTGATCCCTAATCCCAAAAAGGCAAATCCAACACCAGAAGTCAAAAGCCCATTATTTCTATCCTGGATCATCCATCCTTGGGCAATAGGTCAGAGAATTAAGATAATTATATACTTTCTAGTTAATTATCTGAGATGAAACATCCTATAGATGTGTAAAATGTCTGTGCAGCTGCACTTTGGTGCAATCTATCACAGGAATCTGTTACAAATTTCCCTCCTGCTCAGACCGTATATCAGAGCGTGCAGGACTAGAATTACACCACTGCCTGCTCTGTTTGCGGCCTCTCTCCTACCATTAGCCTCAGCCTCACTCTCAACCTCCATGTGGGCCTCCACTTGTCTATTCTCTCAGTGTGGGTCTCTGTCCCTTGCCTTTATGTCACACCATCCACAGGCTCAACTTCACCTTTACCATGGCTATCCAGGGCCCCTAAAAATTAAGGGTAGTGTGTAAAATGTGACAAGGGGGGTACCTCCTACATATATACATATGAACAAAGTACTCTCATACCTTCCCTTCCAATTAGATCTGCTGTCAAGTTTTTGGCCAGAGCAGATGAGGCAGGCATTACTGACTGCCTCCTTAATGTATTCCCACCACCCTCTCCTTTGTTAACAGAATGTCCACGTGGCCATGGGCTCAGGGATGTAACATAGTACTGGCCTATAAGAGGAAGTCTGCTGGAGGCTTCGAGGAAAGGTTTCACCCCTAATAAAAAGAGGCTCATGGAGATGAACTATCCTTTCTGCCTTTGGACATTGTCATGTGAAGACATGATACTTGTAGCTGCTACAGCTTTTTGTGCCCGTGAGAGGAAAGCCAATAAATATGAAAAAAACTTCAGTGGAGCCCAATTAACCAATACTGGTACTATGTGAGAAAATTAATTCTTTACTGGTTAAGTCACTTTTAGTTGGGTATTCTGTTACTTCCAGCCAAAATCATTCTCACTGGCTCATTGGAAAAGCCAGGAACTTCTAGTCCATTACTCATACTAAGGGGCTAGACAGAAGACAAGGCTTAAGCAATAGGAATACATCTCTAATTATGACATTTCTGGTCTCAGGCAAGTGTAAGAGTTATGTGAGGAAGAAAGCCATCCTTAGATGAGGATCCTCCAAAGAGCTTGAAGAAATGGTCAAAAACATCCCAAAACAGTAACTATGACCAGCCTCTGTCTGGCAACCTCAGCATCTTGGAACCCAGTGCAATATTGAAAAACCAGGTCTATGTGCCTTACAACAAGTTTTTAGTTTGGAAAGGATTCCATCCCATAAGCATCAATTATATCTGAACCTTATTCCTCCGGGGTATGGAAATCATTTCAGAGACTGAAGAATCCTGGAATTTTAGAGTTGGAAAAAAGTTGGAGATCATCTATACCAAACATTTTGTTTTACAGACGAGGAAACAAATTGTCTGACCCATTTCCTACAGATAATTACTGAGATCATTAAAACTAACAAAATCCTCACTTTTTAGTATGAGGGGGAATTTCTTCAATAACTTTTAGACCATCTATTTTAAACAAGACAGTTTATTTCTACCAGGTGCTTGGCATGTAGAATTCTCTTTATAAATGTTTGTTGAATAATGTGGAAAGAATGAACTCATACAAAAGAAAAATAATCTGGCTTCTCTACTCTCTCAAGATGTTGTCATATGAAAGAGACCCAGGGTTGCTGTCCCAGGCTGCCATGTTTCTGAATTAATGTCAGAATAAAATTATTCCTTAGAACAATTAAACCAGATTGAACAAACTAAATTTGCACTCAGGCATAGTTTACTCCTTTCCCTCTAATATCTTACAAATGTGAGCATATGTTTATTAACATATGTAGAATGTTGTCTTCCTATATCTATTTTACCAATACTTACACCTCCACTCACTGGAGGGTCTTGGTGCCCTTCTCTCCTCTCAAGTCTAAAATGAAATCTTTCTGTGACAGTCTCTAAGTCAAATTCAGCTGTTCATCTCACCCTGGGAAACTAATAAGAGAACAGCCCCACCCCCAACTCCATTTCCTGCCTCCTCCTCTGAGCTGTTCCCAGCAAGCTATCTGCTCTCAGGAGTGAAAAGTCTATAGCTGAAGGGAAGGCAAGGCCTAAATAAAGTTTTCAGACTTTGTAACAAGCAACATGGGTAGAGTTCAAAAGAACAGCATTTGTAATTTGGCAAGGTATCCCTCAGATTCCAGGACGCCCTCCGATACCAAAATCCTCGGATGTTCAAGTCCCTTGTATCAAACAGCACGGTACTTGCATATAATCTATGCATATCCTCCCATCTATTTTAAATCATCTCTAGATTACTCATAATATCTAATACAATGTAAATGCTATGTAAATCGTTGTTATACTGTATTGTTTAGGGAATAATGACAAGAAAAAATGTCCGTACGTGTTCAGCACAGACGCAACCATCATAGGCCTTTCAATCCACTGATGCGGAACCGGCGGATATGGAGGGAAGACTGTATATATATACTAAAAAATTGGAACGAATTTGAGAAGTTTTCTGATCCTACAGTTGATAGGTTCAGACCTAACTTATAAAGGGAAAAAAACCTAAAGTATCACTTAGCTTTTAGTGAGCACAAACCTCGTGCTTGGGAAGCCACCACCCTGGGGCAGTTTCAAGAATATAAGGATGTGAGAAAATAAGACTTGAGTGCAGATATCTTGGGGAGAGGTAACATGCTGATTTAAATGTATACTCAGATCAAATATGAACAAGATTATTCCTGAACCCTATTTTGGGTAGTGGGCACAGAAGAAAGCCTGGGTTGGGAGAAACGATGTGTAGACATTAAGAAGTGAAGAAATGAACAGCAGAAAGAGGATCTGAAATCAAGGAATCCTCCCTCCAGCCCTCTTCCAGATTTTTGCCTGTGCACCGAATTAAACATGATGCTTCTTGGGGATTTCAGATTTTGAGTTACAGCAGCAGACAATGCATTCTTTCCAAAATCATGGTCCACCCCTCCTCTCTGTAGGCAGCAAAACAAAACCACTTGTTTGCATCCATCTCTAGCACATAGTTATTAGTAAAAATTTAGAAGAAGATGTGTAAATGGAATATGTGAAGACTATTGCAGTGTGGTAAAGAAGATATCTGATCTTTTCCCTGATTCCTAGCACGGAGCTTCAAAAACCCTTGGAACTTCCTGAGTGTTATGGGCTGAATTGTGTCACCCCAAAATTCTTAGGTTGAAGTTCTAACTCCCATCACCTCAGAACGTGACTGTATTTGGAGACAGGGTCTTTAAAGAGGTAATTGAGTTCAATGAGATCTTAGGGTGGGCCCTAATCCGATATGACTGGTGTTCTTATAAGAAGAGGTGATGAGGACACAGACACACACAGAAGAGGAAGACCACATGAAGACGCAGGGCAAAGAGGGCCACCCACAAGCCAAGGAAAGAGGCCTCAGAAGAAACTAACCTTGCCAACACCTTGATCTTGGGCTTCTAGCCTCCAGAATTGTGAGGAAATAAATTTCTGTTGTTTAAGCCACCCAGTCTAGGGTACTTTGTAATGGCAGCCTTGGCACACTAATACATTGAGTGATAGAAGTGTGCTTGTAATGAGGGGACTGCTGGTGGGTGCTAGATAACTTCAGAATGGGGTCTGGCCACCAGAAAGATCAATTACATGATGAGAGGGTTGGAATGTTGGGCAGCTGGACCACCAGGGAAGGCAGAGGTGCTGGAGATTGAGTTCTAGCATGTGGCCAATGATTTAGTCAATCACGCCTAGGTAATGAAACCTCAATAAAAACTCTGGAACCAAGCTAAGAGGAGATTCCTGGTTGGTAAATACATTGATGTGCTTGGAGATGGTAGGCCAGGATTCTGTGAGGAGAGGACACACACAAGCTCTGCGCCCCCTCCCCCGGACCTTGCCCCATGTGTGTTTTCCGTTTGGCCGCTCCTCATCTGTATCCTTTATAATGAAACTGTATAGTAAGTATAATGCTTTTAGTGAGTTCAGTGAGTTGTTCTAGCAAATTATTGAACCTGAGGTTCATGGGAACCCCCAAACTTATAGCTGGTCTTCAGAAGTGAGGGTAGCCCCTGAGACTTGTGGCTGGCTTCTAAAGTGGGGGCAGTCCTGTGGAGGACTGAACCCTTGAACCTGTGGGGTCTGATGCTGACTCTGGATAGTTAGTGTCAGAATTTAATTGAATTACAGGACACTCAGTGGCTGTCAGAGAATTGGTATCAGAACAGTAATAGTCTTCTGAGAACCCTGTTGTTCCTAGTATAAAGCATTCCTTTCTTAGAAGGAATGTTCCTCTGAAATTATTTAATGTTCTTCAGACTTTTTAGAAGGTGAATCTAAGTAGACATTAAATGCAGCTGACTAGATGATTTTTGTGGTTCAAATGAAATCAAATACTGAAAATAAAATACCAATTTTGGATTATTTTGAGAATTCTTCAAACTACAGTAGTTTAATATGAATAGAAATAATATTTACTATTTTATAATATTTGTTTATAATGTCATAGTGGAATGGTCTTATGACATGTAAGTCTCAGATAAAAATATCACACAGACTACAGCCTTCTTAAGAGAGTACCCAAAGTTTCACGATAGTACTTAGATCATTTTTTTCTAGATTGGGCAAACTTCTGATCAATGTTTACGTTGGTAAGCAATAGATTCAAACTCTAATGTTTATTGTTGGTTTTTTAAAGATAAAGTAAGAACACATAAAAACAAAAAGGGATGAAGGTTTTTAGACTAATTAAAGCCAGAAGTTATGCTAAAAAGAAGAGGGATTACCTGAGACAATAAAAGATGTAGATTACTTTGTAAAATATGTTAAATGACAGTGCTGTTAGAATTTTCCTATTGGTTAAACAGAAGTTTAAAGTCTTGAGATGGAAAGAGAGAACAGAGTTTGAGAATGTCTGTGATAAAGCATAGAAAAGGGTTTACATTTAGAAAGACAAACCATTTTATTAGGATAATGACCACAAGAGTTCTCACCTAGGCACAGGAGGTAGCCACTCTGTGAATCTTCATCTGAACTAGAAGTGGATAAAACCAGGAAGAGAGTGGAAGAATACTAACCAGTTCTATCTCCCAAATATTTTCTTAAGCAATAGGCTTTGCTCATCCAAATAACCCAAATTGCTGGTAACAGCAACAATCTGACTTACTAATGGCCAAAGTCTCTTAACTTTGAGATATTGGCGGAATTTAAATTTTCAAGTGAAAGATGTGTGAGTTTGGGAGATGATTTGTTGCTATTTGAAATGGGAGAGTGAGAGTAAAACTTCCAATGCTTTCCTTACTTGAAAACTATACTTTCATCATTCTCAAGTTTGGCATTGGGTAGTTCTAATAACGCCAAAAATTCTTGGAGATAGTGGAGAAGAGCACTCATGAATCCCTCAGCAGAAGCAAGAGCAAAGGAATTGCATAAGTGGATATTAAGTTAAATTATGTCCAGATTCTTTTTTCTGTGAAAGAAACAAAGCTGCCAAAAACTGGTACAAACATGGTACAAATGTGACAGGACAGAAAAGATCAAGACCAAAGCAATGACTCCTATAGTCTCCTAGCAAGCAAACATTGCCTCAGCAAGTTGGAATGAGATTTGACCCCAAATAAAATGAGAATTAAGTGAGTTTTTCCAGGAAATTAGTTAGGAAATTAAGAGGAATGTGGAAGCCATGGTTATTAAAATAAAATGTAGTCAGAGTGAATTCTGTGTTTAAAAGAGAACAGCAATTATTTATAGATGTTCTAGTGGGTGAGAAGAAGGCCACAGTCTACAGTGACCTGAAGCACATGAGATATAAAAAAAGGGAAAATCTATAATATAACAAGGCGTCCTCTACCTCCAACCATAATTTGATGAGTCTCAAGAAACAGCGGAATTGTACATAAATTGTCACTTTTTTATGACGTTGAAGAAAAAATTATTATTTGTGATTTACCTTAAAACGGTTGGAAAAAAAATCATGTATATATGCATACATCGCTCAGTCTAGGTTGTGGGTATATGGGTATTCGCTGAACAAATCTTTCTACTTTTCTGTGCGTTGAAATTTTTTTATTATAAAAAGTCTAAAAGTCAGTTAATCAAACAAGAAGTATTTGAAAACAAACTGTATAAAGGCTAAATAATTCCAATATCCCATTAGCTAGCGCCAAAAAGAACCAATATCATTAAGACTCTTCCTAAAACTTGGTTAAAAGGCACTAATGAAGACTGTTTTCTGTCTTAGGCTTATTATAAGGGTTTATATATTTTTATTACATGATGAGAACTGAGACCCCTGGGAAATAAGAGAAGTGAATAAATTTTCATTGCAGTCAATTAAACATGGAGATGTTTTCGTGTTTGTTTTTATACCAAAGAGATATACAGTGTTTGTCAATGAAGAGAATGAAATTCTAAAACCAATAGGTATGTGTCCAGCTCTGCGGAGGATGTATGCTCCCAGGGGACTTATACTTGGGCCAGAAAATGAGACTTACACACAAAATAACTGGAAATGATATAAAATACAGAGCTAAATTAAATACAATTGTGGATTAAAATGTGTTACAGATACACAAACATAGGGCATATCTGGTAGGCAGAATAATGATCTCCCAAAGATGTCCATGTCTTAATTCGCAGAACCTGAGACTATGTTACCTTCCATGGCAAAAGAGACTTTGTAGATGTGATTGAATTAAGTATCTTGAGATGGAGAGATTATCCTGGATTATTCTGGTGGACCCACTGTAATCACAAAGTACTTATAAGAGGGCAGCAGGAGAGTCAGAGTTGTGACAAAAAGAGCAGAGGTTGGAATGATGTGGGGCAACAAGCCAAAGAATGTGGGCAGCCTCTAGAAGCTAGAAAAGGCAAAGACATGGATTCTTTCCTAGAATCTCTGTAAGGAACACAGCTTTGCTGACTCATTTTAGATTTCTAACTTTCAGAACTGCAAAATAAAAGATTGCTGTTGTTTTAAGCTGCTAAACTTGTGGTAATTTGTTACAGCAGCAATAGGAAACTAATACACCATATTATAAATGGAGGTGATGTGGCAGTCAGGAGGGAGAGGGATCAATATTTATTAAATACAGAGGGCTTCATGGGGGAAATGAGGTATGTGAAAGGCTTTAAAGGCTATGTCAGTTGAGGATTGCCTACGTCTGCATGTAACAGAAAGCTATTATAGCGATGTAAACAAATACGGCCACTTATTGTTCCCACACCACAAGGAGTCTGAAAGTGGGAAAGCCAGACTTGCACAGTGACTCTACGATGTCAAGTCTTTGGGCTCCTTTTAACTTTTGGATCCTCCATCCTAAGCATGTGGTTGCTTAGCATGTAGTTTGGCTTATGGTTGCCTCATAGCCACAGGACGGCTGCTCCATCTCCAGCCTAACATCTTCATCCCAGATAGGAGGAAGAAAGCAACAAAGAGGAAAAAGTGGTACCTATATCAAGAAAGCAACAATTTTCCTGGAAATCTCCATCAGATAAGCCAGCACTGTGTCACATAACCATTCCCAGCCCCAAAGAAAGCTGGCAAAATGTAAAATGATGCCTCAAACAAAACTAGGATTCTGCTAGCAATGAAGAAGAGGAGAATGTACATTAGGTAGGCAATGAGGATTGAACAAGTTTTGAATAGTTTCTAAAACAAAGGATTTACAAGTTTTGAATAGTTTCAGAAGCCAAATGGCATTTTAACAAGACAGAGTATCACAAACTCAGGTGGAAGTAAACTTTGAAGGGGGTGAGAGAGAAGACCATTATCCCTGGCCTCCAATACATGATTCTCCTTCCTATCTTGGGACTGTTCTCATGCCCATTAATTTCCTGTAACTTCTTTTACTCTTTGTGGTATGATTGTCAACAAGAATTCACCCCCACTTTCTACTCCCCACCATGTCAAAACTCCCTGCTCTGGGGAAACTTCTAGGATCCTCTTTCCCGCCTCCATTTTCTACCAGGTTGCCTTCCTCCTCCAAAAAAGAAGGGGATATGGACTAGTAAAGAGCAACGACATTCGTTGGACAACCATTTTAGGAGTATGATCAGAGTATGATTGATTGCTCTCTTGCTTTCTCTCTCTCTCCCAACCCTAACCCTCTTTGTCTCTCATTCTCTCTCTCTCCTGATTCCATCATTAAGAAATCTTTTCTCCTGGGCCACTCCCAGTGGCCTAGTGGTTAAGTTCGGCATGCTCTGCTTTGACGCCCTGGGTTCGGTTCCAGGGTGTGGACCTACACCATTCATCTATCAGTGGCCATGCTGTGACGGTGGCCCACATAGAAAAATAGGGGAAGATTGGCAACAGATATTAGCCCAGGGCAAATCTTCCTCAGCAAAAAAAAAAAAAAAAAGAAAGAAAGAAAGAAAGAAATCTTTTTTCCTGGTGATTTCCCTTAGGGATAGCTAGAGTGGATAACATAAATTAGATCTGTTTTAAGTCAGGAGGGACCTCTCCTTTACTTTTGCTCAGCGTGCTTGTTAAGACAATGCCAGTAGAGACATGAAAAGAATTTGTGCATTGGAGCTTGCCATCTTTTGCTGCTAGGAACCTCTTTGCCATGATGTGAAGATCCCAGGCCAGACTCTGGAGGAAAAGGGACAATGTAGAGTAGGGTTCAAGCTATTCCCAGCTATCTTGACTGAAGCCCTTGATATGTGAGCAAAGCCATTCTAGACCATTCTCTCCAGCTGAGCCAGCCTAGACCAAAAGAACTGACCAGCCAACCCACAGAATCCTGAGGATTAATAAATGTTTGTTGCTTTAAGTTACTAAGTTGTGGAATCATCTGTTATGTAGCAATAACTGACTGATACACTGGTTTTCCTTGGACTCAGCTTTCCCCATCATAAGAAGGGTAAGATGCTTAGGACCAAGAGTTTGGTGTGGGCATAGAGGGAAAGAGTCCAGGGAGGCAGCTCATAGACCATGTACACCTAAGATTCTGCCTGAGCAAAAGGGGATTCTGCATAGTCTGGTCTACCTCTAGGAAGCAGTTTATAGTTGAAGTCTGAAGCTCATAAATTTACAGCTGTGAGTAGGGATTAATAGGAGAGAAGACTGGGTAAGTAAAATAGAATCAAATTATGGAGAAATTATGAAAAGCTGGGCAATGAGGAAAGACAGGATTCTCTGCCCTCTGTCTTTTCTTATCTACTGGCTAAATTGACAGGATTCCAATATAGAGAAGCACAGAGCCACAAGATGAAGGAGACTAGGTCTCCAAACAGTCGCGTGGAAGGCTGCTCACTAAGTAGAAACATCTGCTTTGAGCTTTGTGGAAGCACGAATTAAACCTTTATTATATTAAGACACTGAGATTTGGTGGTTTGTTTGACACAGCAGCTAGCATTTCTCACCCTACATAATACGACTATATAACTTCAAACCTAATGATTTATAATATTTTAACAAAAAAAATGTGGAGGAGGTGCTATACCTCAAAGCACAGGGAATAGGGAACAGGCCAAGTAAACAGGGAATTTTAATGGAGTACAGTAAACACAGTCTGAGCCTTGTAAAGATGGAACTCATAACCCAATATTGGAAGGACTTAATAAAAAGCAAACACACAAGAAAGGAGGCAGAGAAATGGCAACACTCCAGAGTAAATCAGTAAAGCCCTGTCTGGGAATCCAGGATTCTGATAATAAATGCAAATTAGAAAGTATTTAGTTGGGGATAAAAAGAGAAAGAACACAAATTAAATGGCTGCGGGCATGCTCCGTAGAGCACCAAGCTAGATGAAAGTCATTGCTTCCCTAATAGAGATGAAAAATTCAGGGTTGAGTTTAATTGTACTAATGACATCAACAGCTTCTAAAAGTCCCCTTCTGCTGAAATGCAAGTATCAGACTCAGTCTTTACTTGCCCTGCTGGTAATTTCATCTCTTGGAAGACACAGGAAGCCACAAAAGGAACGATGTTCCAGACCTAATTCTGAGAAATAAGGGAAATGTGGTCGATGATTGGATATGACAGGAAGTGATCATGTCATTTCAGAGTCTTTAATATAGAAGGAAAGGAAAGCTGCAAACTGTGGGACATATACCATAGGCTTGAGAAAATAGAATGTTTGATTCTTCTACAGAAAAGATAGATAGGACCAGAAATCCTGAAGAGGAATTTGGCACATGAGGGTTCAGATACTGTAAAAGTAAGAAATTCTAGGTATATAGTCCTGAATGTCCTGTCCTTTGTGGGGGCAAGTGGAGAGACATTTAAAGAAATCAGTGAGATTCCATAAAAGCTCTCTGATTAGCTCAGACTTCAAACTATACATTTGCACAAAAAAGGATAGACATATAGACATAAAACCTGGAATAAATACATACAAGTATAGACTCTGTGAGGGTGGAAATGGTGCCTGTTTTCCTTAATTCTGTATCTGTAAAAATTGTGTCAGAAACTCTAACAACCGCCATAAGTAGTCCACAAACTCTAAGGGCAGCTAATGCTTGGGCAATATGGTGTAACTCAATATTTGGTAGAGAGGAGACACCTCCACTTTTGCTTCCATATTTTCCATCATCAAGAATGGTCTTCAAATATTTAAGAGATAAGCAAGTGAAATATTGTAATGAAGGAGAATGATCTTTAAAGTAAATGAGAAGACAGCAGGAAGTCATCCAGATGTTTTTCAATATGTTTAATTCAACAACAGTTTGAGAGGACAGATTGGGAACATGTTTGACTTCCTCTCCACTAGATTCCATCGAAATAGAATAAAGATAGACAAGTGTAACCCAAATAAATGCCCAGGCCCTAAATTACAGCCTCAACATGGTGTCTTCTTCAAAGAAAAAAATTCTGACATATAAGTAAGATAATAGGGAGTGCATTTTTAACAGGAAATATATGCAATATCCTCTTTTTCAATCACCTCCCTTCTCTATCCTCTCCACCTACAGCAGCATCTAACCCTAATACTCTCAATATCCCATTTCTCTCTCTTTCTCTCCCTCACCCCTCCCTGTGTGTGCATGCCTGTGTGTGTGTGTCTCTACTTTCCCAAATACCAACTCCCTCAGGTTCTTGTCTTTCCTCCATTCTCTACACCCCTACTATAATATCTCATCACTGTAAGTGGCAGCTGGAATGTCTGTTCTTCCCTGTGAGCTGCCTCAAGTCACTTCAGAATTTCTAGACGATCTAGTGTCTCTCCACTTTTCTGCTCAAAGAAGGAAATGTGTGGAGCTCCCTAGGAAGTGCAATTTTCTCACACTCACAAACTTTCAAATATTTTTGGAGAATTTCTGATGAACAAAATCCTCATTACCTAAGAAAAGAATAAATCTATAGATATGACAAAGTAAGACAAGGTGGCATCAGACAAATGTTTTTGACAGAGTTTTTGATGGAAAGTGAGTTGAATCATACCGACAGCCAGAGTAGGAAAAAAAATTAACGAGCAAACAAACAAAAATCCCAGAAGCCTAAAATACCAGAGGCAACAGAAGTAGAGGCAGAGTCTTTCTTCTTTACAAAACCAAGAGAGGTCCAACGCAAGGTTGGCAAGTAGAGAATGAAGCATTAGATCTGGAGCAGCGATCAGATAAGAAGACACTGAGATGCACTACTGTCCCTGTCAGGTACAAGCAAACTGCTCTGCTGGTCTTTACTACTCAATTTAGAGAAACAAAGTATTTTCCAGATCAATGGCTGCATACCAGGTGTGAGGGGCTGTGTTGGTTGATTCCAGCAAAGAAAAAACATTAGGAACGATAGATGAAATTAAACTCACCACTCGATTACATCTATGATAATCTACTCTCATTATCCAAGATCCATCTGTCTTCTGCACAGGCCAAACAGACATGATAAATGAAGAAGTAATAGGAATCATCACGCATGCATCTTTCAAGTCTTTGATGGTATCATTAATCTCTGCGGTTCCCCTGGGGATTCAACATTGCTTTTGGTTTACAAATTTGTCCTTTCTACTATAATAAACCTTAAACTATACATCAAAGTGAAGATTTTGCTAGTTTCTTAACATGTCTACTATCCATTCAGGTCTTGGGGAAATAACCATAAGACAGATCTGTGGGCCCATTGCACCCACTGTGATAGAGACTTGGGGCAAAACTCCATTTAGCCTGCATTAGTCAAGAATAGTCTATGTTATGCAGCAATAACAAATAACCCCAAATATCGGTGCCTTACAAAGACACAGCCATAATTTCTTATTCACGTTACATGCCATGACTGATTCGGTATGGCTCTATCCCACACTGTCTTCACTCCAGGACCCAGGCTAGTAGCTACTACCTGGAGCATTGCCTATCTTGTGGGAGAGGGAACAGAAGCATGGCAAAACAGTAAAAAATGTGTCTTAAAGCTTTTGCCCAGAAATGACGTATGTTACTCCTGCCTGCGTTTCATCAGACAAAGCAAACCACACCGCCACTCCTGAGTCCAACATGGCATAATATAATCCTGGCAACTTGAAGGCACTGCAGGGAGAGAGAATGGAGTATTTGGCAAATAGTAATACAATCTACTACATCATCTGACCTGGATGGACTTCCACCCTGACTGGTAGACCACGGTGGCATTTTGGAACCCTAGGAAGTAGTGTCAACTCAGAGGCAGTGTACAGTAATCCCAGAAAAGTCTGGGAATTTTTCTGTAGAAGATATACAATATATAGTTGTAATGACGTCACAGGATTCTTCATCTAGGAGATAGGTCTTCCCTTCCATTCAATGGGTTCCAGATTTGAGAACTGGCTTTGGTCTGGAAATAGGGTGAACAGCATTAACTCCCCTTTGTGATTAAAATTAAGGCTCTACTCAAAGACCTAGAACTTTCCTATTTTATACATAAAGTAAAACCTTGTCACATAAAAGTCAAGCTGCCCATCTATTTCAGTCTTAGGGACATCATAATCAATCAGCCATCTTCAAAAATGTCTGTGGATTAAACCATTATAATTATCACTATTCAGTCTCACTTGGTCTTGGCAGTATCTGCTGCCACTTAGCCTGTCACTCAGAGATCCATCATCCACACCGACACCAAAGAGCACAGATCTATGGCGTCATCTTCAGCTGTCATCTTCAAACTTCAAGGACAGATACTAGACAGCTTTCCAAGAAAGCTGGTGCTCCTCTGACTAATAATGTCTTTCCCCAAGTTTTGATAAAGGAGTATCCTCTAAAAGGATGTATTAGCTTGCTAGGGCTGTCGTAACAACATACCACAGACTGGATGGCTTAAACAACAGAAATTTATTTTCTCACAGTTCTGGAGGTTGGAAGTCCAAGATCAAGGTGTTGGCAGGGTTGGTGTCTCCTGAGGCCTCTCTCTTTGGCCTGCAGAGTGTTGCCACATGCTGTATCCAGACATTGTCTTTCCTCTGTGCCTGCACATTCCTGGTGTCTCTTCCTCTTCTTATAAAGACATCAGTCATATTGGATTAGAGCCCCACCCTTATGACCTCATTTAACTTTAATTGCCTCTTTAAAGGCCCTATATCCAAACACAGTCACATTAGGAGTTAGGGCTTCAACATACGAATTTTGGGGACACAGTTCAGTCCATAACACACTACTTCCTAATGTGTCTTAACTTGCACATAGTAGACCTCATGAGGTAGTGAATTCACTTGTTTCGCAATTCTTCAATGTGCAAGATCAAACATTTGGTCTTGTTCTTTGGTTATAATGGTCCTGTCATTCTAAAAGATAAGATTTTATTTTGGGGCAGTCACAGAAGCACTCTCGTTTTCTGAGAATGTCTTAAGCAGACATTTTAAAACCCTGAGATCATCATCATTTTCTCTCCAGTGCACTCAGAAATACCCAGTCTACCCCCACAGTCCCTGTAGTCCTCACTCCAACAATATCCAAATATTGCAGGAGCCACTTGGTCTCTCAAAACTGTACCTTTAATATTAAGTACTTCACTCTATGCAAGTACAGGTAATAATTTATGTAACTGTTTTGCTATTAACTAATAATATCACTACTCAGTAGGTCATCACTAATTCAAATCTTAGCAACTCCAATAACAAAGCCTAAATTCCTATTTTTGAAGGTCTTTTTCTTAGAGCCACTCTTGGTAAAAGTTCAGTGAGAAAATAATCTATTATAGGTAGTCCAAGCAGGAAATGATCTAATATAGTGATCTCATATTGTTGAAAGGGCTAGAGGGGTGGGAGGGAGCTACCCAGCAATCAGGAAACCACATAAATCTGCTGGTAAAGCTACAGCTGCTAGGCCTAAGAGTGAAATGTGAGAAAGCCACTGGAGAAGCTCATGTTAATCTGTCACCATTTCTGAAGGAAGAAGAATAAACCCTATCTCACTTCCTCCTTTCAAATCTCACATGAGTACCCTTCATTGGCCTACTCTAAACAAGAACATTGCTAGCAAAGAATTCTGGGAAATGTAGTTCCCAGGCTTCTAGCCTCTGTCATACAGGGGGAGACGATGAAAGGTACGGAATGCCAACAGACGTATACCTGGCACGCATCTCTTTCTGTAAGCTTTTGGAGAATACACTCCACAAAAATGAAAGATTAAACCAAAAAGAAGGAGATCATGAGATCCTAGAAACTGAGAATTCAGGACAGAAGAGAGGCAAGAGAATTTTCCAGGGTGATAGGAATAGGAAGTCCTAGGATGACAGCTGTGTAGAGCAGCCAGCCCAGATTAGAACAGGAGAATATAGGAATTTAAGAAAGAACTTCAAGGAAAACAAATGGAACTGATAGAATAGTTTTACTATATTCAGAAGATTTTTACAGTTCTGTTGGAGAGATAAGGAAGAATTAGGTATGGGTATAGGTACACAAAAATCTAAACAAATTTAAAAAGCAAGGCAATAATTAACTCCAGGGAAAAATTTTAAAGTACACTACTTGGTTTAATGAACAATGTTTATAATCATAACACTATAAACACTAAATATTAGTTTAATCAAAATTGTATTATAATTATGTTGGAAGGAGGGGATGGAAGAAAAATCAAGGTGGCTGTGTAAAAAAGTTAAATTCTTACTTTCTGTGATAAGCAGTGCAGGTTAGTTCTAAAATGGATAATTCTATAAATAGTAATATTATCATATTACTTTTAGAGTGGGAGGTAAATACTAGAAGAAATAGCTAAAAGATGTAAAAGTGACTGATTCTAGGAACTAATTAGTGGGGATGGGGAGGGATAAAAAAGGGGTCTGCTGTTTTTTGTTGTGAACCTGGTAGAATTATTTGACTATTAAAACTATATACATACATTAGTTAGTTATAAAATATAATAACTCTTTTTAAAAGACTGAATGGGAAATAAAGAAATGGAGACACAAGCTGTAGCCCAGTGCTTCTCAAACTTTAAGATACATACAAATCACCTGGGGATCTTGTTAAAGTGTAAATGCTGCTTCAGTAGATCTGGAGTGGGATCTGAGAGTCTACATTTCTTTCAAGCTCCTGGTCCGTGGACCCAACTTTGAGTAATAAAATCATATACTCTTCTTTGTCTTGGGGAAAGGGAGAGAGAGAGAAATAATTAGAGGAATACCAAAGACAAAAGTGAGGTTTTACTTGTGAGAGGTTCTATTGTATCCCCAATCCTTCTCACCACCCTACCTTTTCTGTCTGAAAATCTACTTATTCTTTAAGAACTTATTCATATCTCATCTCCTCTGTGAAACTTCCCTGATATTTTGCCCCCTCCAAGTCTCAAGCAAAATATAATTATTTCCCAGTTTGGGGGCTCCCAGAAAAATCTACACCCTGTCTCATTGAGCATCTGTCTCATCGTATTGTTATAGTTGGTATCTTGTCTGCTTCCCCGACTAAGGTGTGGGAAAATAAATCACGATCCCCCCCAACCTGTGTAATCCTTAAATTTAGCGTAGGTATTAGAAATATTAAAGTTTAAATAAATGCTTAGAAGAAATAAATCACTGATGAATGAACATAGTAACAAATTATAGTCACTAGAAGCATTTGGAAGGCAGGTGCATGCTCATTGGTGACATCACCGAAGAGATTTCTTTATTTCGTAGAAAGCTGGTGACCCCATAAATCCCCTCCTAAGATTCCACGATTCTATGTCCTGGATGTTATGAAATAATAATAATATCAATATATGAAATAATAATATTTCCAATGGAGATATGTTATCCTGCTTTCATTAATTTATTTTGGGGAATATTTTAAGCTTTCAACATATCTGGTTACAGTTGATAACCTAAGTAACAGGAAAAAATATCCTTTAATATACTAAAAATAAGCTTAGAAAACTACACAAGGTTTTAATTGTCAAGGTCACTTTGGTTAAGAGTCAGATCCCACAAAAAAACTGACCACAACTTGGCAGCTTCTGCACCCTAAACTATAGGACTAAAAAAGAGTCAACACTCATTCTAATTAGGGTGATAACCAGCTGTTAGCAACGAGCAAATGGGCCTAGAGAGGGTACCCTGCCCGTGCAATTTTTAAATAGCAGGAAGTTCATTCAACTGATAAAGAAAGGGCAGCAAGAGACTGACACATTTTTCCAGCTAGTCCTGGGAGGTGGGAAGTGCCAACTGGCTAGATGTATCATTCTAGATCCTGGGTTTAAGGCTACAGATGTCTGCTGATGCAGGAGCTAATTATCATAATTAGAAAAAAAATAATAAAATAATAAAACATCACAAGGAGAAGGAGCTAGGACAGCTACTGATCTGTCATCTGTCAAAATTTAGGCTTCAATTTGTACTCCAAAGTCTGGAAGGAAACTTATAGATCAGTTGCTAGTCCATGGTTCCTATGCCTGGATGCACATTAGAATCACCCGGATGCTTCAAAAAAAATTAGTGATGCTCAAGTCCCACACCAGGGATTCTCATTTCCTGGGTCCCAGCTGGGGTCTAGATCTCAGGGTCATTAATTTGCTCAAGATCACTCAGTTTTTAGTTAGTTACAGGCTAGAGACGATCATTGTTGGTATCCAGGTCTGCGCATGCTTTCTTCTACCCAGCTTCTGTAGTAACCACCCCATGAAATGCTGCAGATGCAATGGAAAAAACAGCCTCGCTCAGCATTGCTAGAACATCTTTCGTGGTGAGATCAAAAGCGTACTCAAAACCACGTGTGATTCAGTCCAACTGGAGAGACCATGTCAAAAGAGCCTTGTTTCTATTGGGTGGAATCTTGTCCATTCCTCTTTACTCACATCACAGGCCAATCTTGCAGAAGCCAGGAAGTTCTGAGTAAGGTCTAGGCAAAGAAATAAAAATTCTATAATTCCCAATCGGCCTGCTTCATCCTGTAACCAAACAGCTGTTGTCTGCTTGCTGAGGGTGCGTGCCCACACATACATTCACACTCACACAAACTATAACTCACACTCAGCTGGAACCAGATGGTTCTCTCAACTCATTTGCAGCTGCCCCTAAAATCCAGAATGATTTTCTCATTGATGTAATGGCACTTTCCTAAAAAGATCAATACTTAACTCCATCTAACCCTGATAAATACCTTGATCTACATTATAAATAAAGAAATCTAGTTGGCCAATAATTTTTAAATGTATTCCAAACAGACAAAAGCACACCATGGTAACCATGACTCATCATGTTACCATGACAGTGACGTGGAACCTGCCTCCCCACTCTGGAGGGCGGGACCGCGCGCTTCCCTGCACCTGCGCCTGGGGACTCTCTGTCAGTCAGTGGGGCAATCTGAGGGCTCTCCTCAATTCCTTCCTGTTTCTCAGAGATCACTGTGCTTTGTTGCCAGATGTTTCAACATCTTCAAAACTGCTATTTCATATATTTTGTTCCATTTTTTAATCATTTCAGACAAGAGTTAAACACAGTCCCTCTTATTTTATCTTGACCTGAAGTAGAAGCTTTAGATGCAATTTTAACTTAAAAAGAGCAAATATTAAATTTATCATCTTTAGAATTTGATAAAGAGAAAATAAAATTGCTTCCTCACTGTCCTCACTAGATTCTCGGGGGAAAATGATTCAGAGGCTGTTCTCTTCACCTTCCATAGCGTGTTCTGACTGCCAGATTTCCTCAGCTTTAAGATGGATTAACTATAAGACACATCATTGATTTAAAAGTAATTTTAGAGGGTTTGGTGAGAAACTCACTACACTGAATGTGTACACCAATTATAAGGTGCATCTTTATTTCAGAAATACTAACGTGTGAAAAACTATTCATCTTAAAATTGAAGAAATGTCGTGATTTCCTTTTAACCTTGAATTTTTGTTACCTATGATAGCCCTTCCCTCATTGCAAATACACTTCTGGAAGGCCAAAGTGCTACTGATACGGAAAATTGATATGACAGGACCCTGGAATCACAAAAGTTCTAAACAGTGACTGGATGGGTATGAGTATTTCTGTCATGTTGTGGATAAAAGAAACTGCTACAGACCTTCCTAACATTCTAATCAGCATATATAACATTGTTTGAATGGAAAAATTGTTTCCAGGCAAAGAGACAACAATCTTCTTCCCCCATCCTCCCAAACTCTCTTGGTTGCTGAGGTGGCAGGAATGGAATTCATGACACCAAGAGAGTATTTCTTCCCCACCTCCTAGATTAGTGGTTCTCAGACTTCAGGGTGCATCAGAATTACCTGGAGGGCATGTTATCACATTGTTAGACTCTACTCCAGAATTTCAGAGGTGGGGCTCCAATGTTAGCATTTCTCTCTCTCTCTCTCTCTTTTTTTTTTTTTGAGGAAGATTGGCCCGGAGCTAACATCTGTTGACAATCTTCCTCTTTTTCTTTTTTCTCCCCAAATCCCCAGTGCATAGTTGTATATCCTAGATGTAGGTCCTTCTAGTTCTCCTATGTGCAACGCCGCCTCAGCATGGTTTGATGAGCAGTGAGTAGGTCCACGCCCAGGATCCCAGCAGGTGAACCCTGGGCCGCTGAAGCAGAACGCACGAACTTAACCGCTATACCACCGGGCCAGCCTCAATATTAGCATTTCTGACAAGTTCCCAGGTGATGCTGTTGCAGCTGGTCTTGAGACCACATTTGAGAACGAACGCTCTGGAGCTTTGTTGGCCACAGTCCACACAGCATGCAAGAAGAGAACCCAGTGTCTTAGGAACACCCTGCCCTCTTCTAGACTGAGTGGTAAGCACAGGTTCACCTTTGTATACAGTACAGGGCACTTATAAGTCAAATGTTCCCAATTTGAAGAATCTGCATCCTTAGGGACCCATGATTGTCTATCCTATAGTTTTGACACATTTTACCTATTTTGCTCTTTAAGGAAAAAAAACAAAGAATGAGTTTAAGATTGCTATCTTCCATTACAGTACTGCAGGGGAAAATATATAAATTGCTTTTATCCAAGAGAAGAGAAGACACTAAGCCAATTATTTCTTCTAATCTCTTTCAATTTTATTATCCTGTCATTCAATAATCAATAGCCAATGGTGAAAATGGAAATTGTTGACTCCTGGAAGTTGGGACTGTTTTTATTATTACATATTGTTGATGACAGTTTTTTTTTTTTCCCCCAAAGCCCCAGTAGATAGTTGTATGTCATAGCTGCACATCCTTCTAGTTGCTGTATGTGGGACGCTGCCTCAGCATGGCCAGAGAAGCAGTGCATCCATGTGCGCCTGGGATCCGAACCTGGGCTGCCAGTAGCGAGCACACCCACTTAACCGCTAAGCCACGGTGCCGGCCCCGATGACAGTTTTTAATACAAATCTTATATGGTAACAAATAATCCTGCCAGCTGTCTCTCACTCTAAATTGTGGGAGGCTCAGAACCCACACATCTCCCCTCACCTCCTCACTGCAGAGCTGCTGTCTGCTTGGCCTTCCAGCCTTAGACAGCTTCTTGCACCTGATCCATTCAGCCGAGGAGAAAGATGTCAAAAAATACCACATATGCAAAATTCGCTAAGATCTCATGTTTGCTTTTTAGTATACTAAAAAAGAATTATTGACCCAGTAAAAAGTCTAGAATTTAAGCCTTCTCTTGGTTTTGGAGCATCTTTGAGATAAGTAGTTTTCGTACTTTGATGAGTCTCATAATCATCTGGGGAGTGGGAGCTGGGAATGCGTATTTATTAAGTTGATTTTTTTTATTAATAGACTTTATTTTTTAGAATAGTTTTAGACTGCAGAAAATTAAGGCAATAGTACAGAGAGTTACCATATATATGTGTTCCCATACACACACAGTCTCCCTTGTTAACATCTTACATTAGTATGGTACATTTGTTGCAATTAAGGAACCAATATTCATACATTATTATTAACTAACCTTTGTAGTTGATCCACATTGCCTTAGTTTTTACTTCTTTTCCAGCATGCCGCATATGCAGTTGTCATGTGTTCTCAGCCTCCTCTTGGCTGTGACAGTTTCTCAGATTTATTTTTGATGCTCTTGACAGTTTTGAGGAGTGCTGTCAGGTATTTTGTAGGAAGGCCCTCTACTGGAATTTGTCTGATATTGTTCTCATGATTAGACTGGGGTTATGAGTTTTGGTGAGGAGGATCACGAGGTAAAGTTCCATTTTCATCACAGCATATTAAAGGTACATACTATCTACATGATTTATGACTGTTGTTGACCTGGATCATCTGGCTTAAATAGTGTTTGTCAGGTTTCTCTGCCATAAAGTTACTTTTTCTCCCTTCCCATATTGTACTCTTTGGAAGGAAGTCACTATGCGCAGCCCACACGTATGGAGGATCCCCAAGTAAGACCTCTTTTAGGACAGAGAATTTACATAATTTATTCAGAGTTTTTCTGGATGGGAGATTTGTCTCTTCTCCCCAATTTATTAATTTATTCAATAATTTATTTATATTAGTATGGAGTCGTGGATATTTATTTTATACTTTGGGTTATAATCTAAAACTACTTTATTTTGTTGCTCAAAATGTTCTAGCTTTGGCCATTGGGAGCTCTTTCAATTGGCTGCTGTGCACATTTGATATACCCCTTCAGAGTGTGTGTGTGTACATATCTATAAATATTTCTATATTAAACATCTGTATCAATATTAACGTGAGTTTTTACCAAAGTCTCCAATTCTTATCCATTTCTATATGGATTAGTCTCTCCCTTATCTGAAATCTCCCATTCCAACAGTAAGAAACTTGGCTCCCACCATCCACCATTTCTTTACTTTAACTGTTGGATTCCAGCACCCATGTACAGAAGTATCAGAATTTTTAATGCTTACCTCCACGAGAAACAACTTTTTTGACTAGGGTTCAGTACTTATGTGCACTCCTTTTTGCCTTTGGTCTTATAGACCCCACTCATTTCCAAAGTTACTTGGGTCAGCACCTTTTCCCTCACCCTTTCAGTGAAGGTGTTTCATACATTTGTAATACAGTTAGATTCTCTTGTCACAATCTGCATTCTTTCCCAGGACCCCCTGACCTAAATGATTTTTTTAAATTTGCACACATTAAGGTTCACTCTTCGTGTTGTAAAGCTATAACAGGCTTTGACAAATGCATAATATCATGTATAAATCATTACAGTATCTATCATACAGAATAGTTCCATGGCCCTAAACAAACCCTGTGCTCCACTAATTTACCCTGTGCCTCCACCCCCCAAACCCCTGGCAATCATGATCATTTTACTGTCTATATAGTTGTGCCCTTTCCAGAAAGTCATACGATTGGAATCATATAGTATGCAGCCTTTTCAGACGGGCTTCTTTCACTTAACCATATACACGTCTTTTCATGGCTTGACAGCTCATTGCTTTTTATTGCTGAATAATATTTTATTGTATGGATGTACCACAGTTTGTTCATCCACTCACTTATTGAAAGACACCTTGGTTGCTTCCAGTTTTCGGCAATTATAATTAAAGCTGCTATAAACGTTTGTGTGCAGGTTTTTGCGTGGACATAAATTTCAACTCTTTTGGGTAGATACCAAGGAGCATGACTACTGGATCGTATGGTAAGAGAGTATTTAGTTTTGTAAGGAACTGCCAAACTGTCTTCCAAAGTGGCTGTGCATTTTGCACTCCCACCAGCAGTGAATGAGAGTCCCTGTTGCTCTGCCTCCTCACCAGCATTTGGTGTTGACAGTTTTTTTGAATTTTAACAATTCTAATAGGTATGTAGTGATATCTCATTGTGGTTTTAATTTGCAATTCCTGAATGACAAATGGTGCTGAGCATCTTCTCACATGCTTCTTTGCCATCTGTATATCTTCTTTGGCAGTGTCTGGGAATGTATTTTTTTTTTCCATTTTGGGTTTTTTGTTTTTATTGATGTTTTAATAGTTTATAACATTGTGAAATTTTGGGTTGTACATTTTTGTTTGTCCATCACCATATATATGACTCCCTTCACCCCTTGTGCCCACCCCCTACCCCCATTGCCCCTGGTAACCACAGTACAGTTTTCTCTGTCCATGTGTTGGTTTATGTTCCACATATGAGTGAGATCATACAATGTTTGTCTTTCTCTCTCTGGCTTATTTCACTTAACATAATACCCTCCAGGCCCATCCATGTTGTTGCAAATGGGATGATTTTGTCTTTTTTTATGGCTGAGTAGTATTCCATTGTATATATATACCACATCTTCTTGATCCGATCATCAGTTGAGGGACACTTAGGTTGCTTCCATTTCTTGGCTATAGTGAATAATGCTGCAATGAACATAGGGGTGCATAAGCCTCTTTGGATTGTTGATTTCAGGTTCGTTGGATAGATTCCCAGTAGTGGGATGGCTGGATCATAGGGTATTTCTATTTTTAATTTTTTGAGGAATCTCCATACCGTTTTCCATAGAGGCTGTACCAGTTTGCATTCCCACAAGCTGTGTATGAGGGTTCCTGTTTCTCCACAGCCTCTCCAACATTTGTTGCTTTTTGTCTTGGTGATTATAGCCATTCTAACGGGCGTGAGGTGATATGTTTTTTTTTTCTTGTGAGGAAGATCAGCCCTGAGCTAACATCTGCCAATCCTCCTCTTTTTGCTGAAGAAGACTGGCCCTGGGCTAACATCCGTGCCCATCTTCCTCTACTTTATATGGGACGCCTCCACAGCATGGCATGCCAAGCGGTGTGTTGGTGCGCACCCGGGATCCGAACTGGCAAACCCCAGGCTGCCGCAGCAGAGCGCACGCACTTAACGGCTTGCGCCGCCAGGCCCGCCCTGTGAGGTGATATCTTAGTGTTGTTTTGATTTGCATTTCCCTGATGATTAGTGATGTTGAACATCTTTTCATGTGCCTATTGGCCATCTGTATATCTTCTTTGGAGAAGTGTCTGTTCATTTCCTCTGCCCATTTTTTGATCGGGTTGTTTGTTTTTCTGTTGTTCAGTTGTGTGAGTTCTTTATATATGATGGAGGTTAACCCCTTGTCAGATATATGTTTTGCAAATATTTTCTCCCAGCTGATGGGTTGTCTGTTCATCTTGATTCTGGTTTCATTTGTCTTGTAGAAGCTCTTTAATCTGATCAAGTCCCACTTGTTTATTTTTTCTTTAGTTTCCCTAGTCTGGGTAGGCATGTCGCCCGAAAAGATTCCTTTATGACCAATGTCAAATTGTGTGTTGCCTATATTTTCTTCTAGGAGTTTTATAGTTTCAGGTCTCACCTTCAGGTCTTTGATCCATGTTGAGTTAATTTTTGTGAATGGTGATAGCAGGTGGTCCATTTTCATTCTTTTGCATGTGGCTATCCAGTTTTCCCAACACCATTTATTGAAGAGAATTTCTTCTCTCCATCGTATGTTCTTAGCTCCTCTATCGAAAATTAGCTGTCCATATATGTATGGTTTTATTTCTGGACTTTCAATTCTGTTCCATTGATCTGTGTGTCTGTTTTTGTACCAGTACCATGCTGTTTTGATTACTATTGCTTTGTAGTATGTTTTGAAGTCAGGGATTATGATGCCTCCAGCTTTGTTCTTTTTTCTTAGGATTGCTTTAGCTATTCAGGGTCTTTTGTTGCCCCATATGAATTTTAGTATTCTTTTTTCTATTTCCGTGAAGAATGTCATTGGGATTCTGATTGGGATTGCATTGAATCTGTAGATTGCTTTAGGTAATATAGACATTTTAACTATGTTTATTCTTCCAATCCATGTGCATGGGATGGCTTTCCATTTCTTTATGTCATCATCGATTTCTTTCAATAATGTCTTGTAGTTTTCATTGTATAGGTCTTTCACCTCCTTGGTAAGATTTATTCCTAGATATCTTATTCTTTTTGATGCACTTGTAAATGGTATTATCTTTTTGATCTCTCTTTCTGTTAGTTCATTATTAGCATACAGAAATGCAACTGATTTTTGTAGATTGATTTTGTACCCTGTGACTTTGCTGTAGTTGTTGATTATTTCTAATAGTTTTCCAATGGATTCTTTAGGGTTTTCTATATATGAAATCATGTCATCTGCAAATAGTGAGAGTTTCACTTCTTTGCTGCCTATTTGGATTCCTTTTATTCCTTTTTCTTGCCTAATTGCTCTGGCCAAAACCTCCAGCACTATGATGAATAAGAGTGGTGAGAGTGGGCAGCCCTGCCTCGTTCCTGTTCTCAGAGGAATGGCTTTCAGTCTTTCCCTGTTGAGTATGATGTGGGTTTGTCATAAATAGCCCTTATTATGTTGAGGTACTTTCCTTCTATTCCCATTTTGTTGAGAGTTTTTTTATCATAAATGGATCTTGTATCTTGTCAAATGCCTTCTCTGCATCTATTGAGATGACCATGTGGTTTTTATTCTTTGTTTTGTTGAAGTGGTGTATCACGTTGATTGATTTGTGGATGTTGAACCATCCCTGCGTCCCTGATATAAATCCCACTTGATCGTGATGTATGAGCTTTTTAATGTATTGCTATATTCGGTTTGCCAATATTTTGTTGAGGATTTTTGCATCTATGTTCATCAGCAATATTGGCCTGTAATTTTCCTTCTTGGTATTGTCTTTGTCTGGCTTTGGTATCAGGGTGATGTTGGCCTCATAGAATGTGTTAGGAAGTGTTCCATCTTCCTCTATTTTTTGGAATAGTTTGAGAAGGATGGGTATTAAATCTTCTTTGAATGTTTGGTAAAATTCACTGGAGAAGCCATCTGGTCCTGGACTTTTATTTTTTGGGAGGTTTTTGATTACTATTTTAATCTCTTTACTCGTGATTGGTCTATTCAGATTCTCCATTTCTTCTTGGTTCAGTTTTGGAAAGTCGTATGAGTCTAAGAATTTATCCATTTCTTCTAGATTGTCCAATTTGTTGGCATATAATTTCTTGTAGTATTCTCTTATAATCCTCTGTATTTCCATGGTATCCGTTGTAATTTCTCCTCTTTCACTTCTAATTTTATTTACTTGAGACTTTTCTCTTTTTTTCTTAGTAAGTTTGGCTGTTTGTCAGTTTTGTTTATTTTCTCAAAGAACCAACACTTTGTTTCATTAATTCTTTCTACTTTTTTTTGGTCTCAATTTCATTTATTTCTGTTCTGATTTTTATTATTTCTCTCCTTCTGCTGACTTTGGGCTTTGTTTGTTCTTCTTTTTCTAGTTCTATTAGGTGTAATTTAAGGTTGCTTATTTGGGCTTTTTCTTGTTTGTTAAGGTGGGCTTGTATCGCTATGAGTTTCCCTCTCAGGACCGCTTTTGCTGCATCCCATATGATTTGGTATGGCATATTTTTGTTTTTGTTTGTTTCCAGATATTTTTTGATTTCTCCTTTAATTTCATCAATGATCCATTGGTTGTTCAGTAGCACGTTGTTTAATCTCCACATTTTTGTCACTTTCCCAGTTTTTTTTTTTTGTGGTTGATTTCCAGTTTCATAGCATTATGGTCTGAAAAGATGCTTGTTATGATTTCAATCTTCTTAAATTTATTGAGGCTTGCTTTGTTTCCCAACATATGGTCTCTCCTTGAGAATGTTCCATGTGCGCTTGAGAAGAATGTGTAGTCAGCTGTTTTTGGATGGAGTGCTCTGTATATGTCTACTAGGTCCATCTCATCCAATTTTTCATTTAAGTCCACTGTTCCTTTATTGACTTTTTCTCTGGATGATCTATCCATTGATGTAAGTGGGGTATTAAGGTCCCCTCCTATTATTGTGTTGTTGTTAATGTCTCATTTTAGGTTTGTTAATAGTTGCTTATGTACTTTGGTGCTCCTATGTTGGGTGCATATATATTTATAATTGATATGTCTTCTTGGTGGAGTGTCCCTTTTATCATTATATATTTCCCTCCTTTGTCTCTCTTAACTTGTTTTATCTTGAAGTCTACTTTGTCTGATACCAGTATGGCAACACCTGCTTTCTTTTGTTTGCCATTAGCTTGGAGTATAGTCTTCCATCCTTTCACTCTGAGCCTGTGCTTGTCTTTAGAGCTGAGATGTGTTTCCTGGAGGCAGCATATTGTTGGGTCTTGCTTTTTAATCCATCCTGCCACTCTGTATCTTTTGATTGAAGAGTTCAATCCATTTACATTTAGGGTAATTATTGATATATGAGGGCTTAATGTTGCTGTTTTGTCATTTATTTTCTGGTTCTTTTGCATTTCCTTTGTTTCTTGTCCCATTTGTTTCGGACTGCCAATTCAGTTTGGTTGTTCTGTCTTATGACTCTTCTAGTTTTCTCTTTGTTTACCACATGTGATTTTGTTTTGATTATTTGTTTAGTGGTTACCTTGAGGTTTGTATAAAAAATCTTGTGTATGAGATAGTCCATTACCTGATGGTCTCTTATTTCCTTATACTAAGTCAATTCAATCTTTCCTCTTCCCTTTCTAAGTTATTCTTGTTATACCTTATTCTATCTTGTGTTGTGGGTGTGTGTTTACAGTGATGAGGTTATATTTATTTTTGGTGAATTCCTTCCTTTGATCTTTGATTTTGGTGTTTAAGTGGTTGCTAACCTATTCCGGTAAAGATCTACTATTTTTCTGATTTTGTCTATCTGTTTTTCTCCTTGCTCCAAGCTTTGTATTCCCTTTCTCTTCTTTTTTCAGGCCTGAGGGCCTTCTTGAGTATTTCTTGTAGTGGGGGTCTTGTGGCCATGAACTCCCTTAGCTTTTGTTTATCTGGGAAAGTTACTATTTCTCCATCATATTTGAAGGATATTTTTGCTGGATAGAGTATTCTTGGCTGAAAGGTTTTGTCTTTCAGTATTTTGAATATATCATTCCAGTCTCTCCTAGCCTGTAAAGTTTCTGTTGAGAAATCCGCTGAGAGCCTGATGGGAGTTCCTTTGTACATTATTTTTTGTTTTTGTCTAGCTGCCCTTAATATTGTTTGTCATTGACTTTAGCCAGCCTTACCACTATATGTCGTGGAGTGGGCCTTTGCCTGTTGATGTATTTAGGCGACCTATTGGCTTCACTTACTGGTATTTCCTGCTCCTTCCCCAGATTTGGGAAGTTCTCAGCTATTATTTCCTTGAATAGGCTCTCTGTTCCTCTTTCCTTCTCTTCTCCCTCAGGAATACCTATAATTCTTATATTACATTTCCTAATAGAGTCAGATATTTCTTGGAGACTTTCTTCATTTCTTTTTAGTCTTAGTTCTCTCTCTTCTTCCATCTGGAGTATATCTATATTCCTATCCTCTATAATGCTAATTCTTTCCTCCATATTGTCAGCTCTGTTCTTTAGATTCCAGATTCTCCTTTATCTCCTCCATGGTGTTCTTCATCTCTATCAATACTGATTGGTTTTTCTTAATGATCTCAATCTCTTTTGTGAAGAAACTCCTAATCTCATTGAATTGTTTGTCTGTGTTATCTCGTATTTTGTTGAGCTTTTTTATGATAGCTATTTTGAAATCTCTGTCGTTTAGTTTATGGATTTCTGTGTCTTCAGGGTTGGTTTCTGGGTGCTTGTCATTTTCCTTCTGGTCTGGTGATTTCATGTACCTTTGCATTGTGGTTCTTGTATTTGCTTTGTTTTTCCTTATCCTGGAAATATCTGGTTGCAATTTCTACCTGCCGCCACCATGTGGGGGTTAAGGGTTGTGTAACTTGAGCCCCCTGTGGTCTGCCCCGGCTGCTCGCTGTGATCGGCCAGCCGCTTGGTCTGGTCTGGTCGGCTGAGCTGCAGTGTCCTGCATGTGGGGAGCGGGGAGGGACTCCTGGCATGGGGGACTTCTCGATCGCTCCTCATTATCCGCTCTCCTGGGGTGCTCAGATGTTGATGGTACCTTTGTAGCAGTTCTGAGTCCTCTGTTTGGGAGTTTCCCACTTGCTGAGAGAGCCCGAAGAGCTATGGTTTCCCTGCAGAGGGCCGCCCCTCCCCCCTCTCTGGGAGCCGCGTGGACCAGGATTGCTTATCTGATGGAGAGGGAGAGGAGTTCTCCGTACCTCTCCCCACTTCCTCCAGGGGCCCCAGCACGTTCCACTCTCAGATGTGCGGCAGTGTGGATCTTTCCGATCTTCCTTTTCGCTGTCTAGGAGTCCATTGTTGGTCTGTGACTGTTCCTTTTGTTGTATCTTATCAGGGGAAGAGTTTATGGGAGAGCTCACTCTGCCAAGATGCTGATGTCACTGGGAATGTGCATTTTTTAACAAGCCTTCTAAGTAATTCTGATGAAGACCAAACTTAGAGGATCACCATTCCACACCCATCATTTGCTGCTCACCTCCACTTGTCCCCCATGACAGTCATTGTAGATAACACTAGGGACATTTTTCCTCTTGCCTGATTTCACAGCTAAACATTTTTTGTCTTTGAAATTTCACCACTTACCTATTCATTAACAATCTATTTGAATAGAGGTGTTATGTAGTCCCAAATGTTCGAAGTGGAGGTAAATGTGAGGATGCCTATGCCTGAGAACGGGCTCTTGGTTTATACTCGAAGTTTAGAGTAACACTAATGTCTATACATTCATGAATTTGTGCTCAGAGAAGTGCGATTCTATGGGCCATGGTCACCTGGGCCACCTGTCCAGGATTTCCCCAAGTAGGGATATCTGGTAGCATAGCTTTCAGTTCACAATTCAGAACACATGCTTTTTCTGTAGAAATATAGCTCTTTAGTAAAATAGAACATGTAAGTCCATTTGTAAAGAGCATGACACACAATTTAGAATAAGGCTTAAAACTTAAGTATAAACAAATAGCTTCTCATGCTATAAACATCAATTCTTAAACAATGACCACTGAATCCAACACTGTGTATTTTTTATTTTTAGAAGAAACTTCCTACTTTCTCTTATGCTTCAGAAGTCTAAAGTCAGGGCCTGTGCGACCCAAACTTCCTGGAGACTCATCATTTCATATGCTGCTCTTAGGAGCTTCAGAGGAAATTATTGTCTTCATAGAGAAGGGTCCTCCACCTCCCTACCTCTCCTAGTCAGCAGCAGGGAGTCCTATCCACCCAGATCCTCTCGGAGGGGATTAGTGGTTTTCTCTATATTTTTTATTTACTCTCTTTAAAAGGTCAGAATAGACAAAAATAATAATAATAATAATATGATGACCCTTATGCATCCCTAAACATCTGCAGGCATCACTAACTGGCTTCTCCTTGCACCCCCAAAAAGGGAGGGTTTGCATTCTAGGAGACCACGTTCCTGCTCTCTCTGATACCATCCCCCATGTCTTGCAGCTTCAGGCAGCTGTGAGAGTTTTTGCCTCTAATTCCTTAAAATTATCTAGTAATTAGCTCTACTACCTCCACCTAAAGCCATCCCTGGGTAGTCCTTTTTATTCCAGCATTTGACCAGTTATCCCTTAAAACCTTCTTTTAAATCTTTCCAAAATTTTAAACATGTTTACAGTAGAGCCATTTTTAAAAGGTTATAAGGTAGTTTCTTCACAATGTCTTAAAGAATATGGAAATAAAAAAAAAGTTATATCTACTGCCTCTCCCTGAGGAACATAATCCACCTTCTTTCTGTATTAATTGTCATCTGCCTTGGTTTATATGGAAATCCATTTGAACGGGGACTATATTTATCTATATGCTTTGTATTCTGTATTTAGTTTGGGCTCACTGTTAGAAATGTATACCTGTCGAATTATGGCAATTGGTTATTCTTGGCTGCAGTGCTAGCTTAAGCTATGACCTTCCTCAAGTCGTGTAGATTCTGTTTTTCAAGTTTATCCTCCTGTGAAAATACTGACCTACTTAAACAGAAACACTGTGAGGATTAACTAATAGATTGTTTTGACAATGTCAAGGTCTATAAACATTGTTATTAATGTCTTAAGATATAAACATATATGTTGAAGGAAGCCCTTGATTTTTAATTTCAAAAAAACTGCCAACTTGAATAATTTAATGTCATTACCTATATTTCCCAAGTATAATGCTAGATTAATTGAAAAAAAAAAAAAAACCTAACTCTTTTTGTTTGCCCAAGACAATGGCCAATACACACCAAGAATTTTTTTAGTTGTTTTTTTAAAATTATCTTTAAAGTTCACATTGAAGAATATTCTAGAATTAAGACTAGGAAGAAATCATAAAGGTCATGATATCAAGCCTCCTACAAGCCTCCTACCCTCCCAGAGCAGGGCTATAATGTTATTAAACCATTTAAAGATCTGGTCATCCAGCCTCTTGGTAAACTCTAGAAGAGTCCCCCATTTCATACGGCAACTCTTTCAAGTGTGGGAAGCTAATTGTTAGAAACGTCTTCCTTTACATCAAGATGAAATCTTCTTCCTTTGAATTCCTACTCTTTGGTCTGCCTTCCAGAGCTAAACACAGTAAATCTAATCACTCTTCCACAGGACAGCCTTTCAACTCTTTGATGACAGTTGTCAGAGCCACCCAAAGGTTTTTCTCCTCCTAGTTCCCAGTTCCTTCTTTCATTCCTAATGTGACACGGTTTCCTGAATTCAGCCTCCTTCTTGTTTGCCCTCTCAGGACAGGCCCTAATTTCTCATGATACTTTTATATGTAGTACTGAGGACTGATGACAACTCTAGAAGTAGCCTCCAGTGGGAAATAACGCTGGGGCCCGCCTGCCTTCCTCTCCTCCTCCCAGCAGACCCAGCGCCCAGCTGCAGGCAATAATAAGATGCTCTGCACCTGAGCCCTGCTTCACTTCCTGCCCACCGGCCAAGGGCTTCAGCTGCAGACAATCAGAGCTCCCCAGATCTGGGGGCCCCACTGTACATCCTTCCCCCTGGGTGCCAAATGCAGGTGCCACTCAGCACCCACCCACCACCTCCAGCTCCTGGCGGCCCACGTCAGCTTCAGCTCTGAAACCTCTTTATGCCCAAGGACTCCTTGCTCATCAGTGATGGCCAACCTCACTGCACACTGGAAATCCCTGGGGGTCTTTAAAAAAATAGTGATGCTGCTACCCTACCCACAGAGATTCTGATAGAATTGGACAGGCATAAGACCTAGGCATGGTACTTTTTAAAAGCTCCCCAGGGCATTCTAATGTGCAGCCAGGGTTAAAAACCACTGAGGAAATCTGGGTCCTTCCTAAAGCTACTCCTTCACATGTGAAGATGTTTTATCTCCCTGGCTGCACTCAACACTGAGTCAGTAGGTGGTTCCCCGAGTCATGCTCCACCAATACTCCCAGGTCATTACTGTAGGTACTTACTACTGAATTTTGAATGAACAAATAACCCCATGTTCCTTTGAGACCCACACTCTCTGAGAATGACACCCTCTTCTTTTCTTCATCCCTGTAAATATGCCAATCTCTTGTCTACTCCCTCATATTCATTATAAACTTTGGGTTATCATCTTTCTCACCATTTTGTCATTATCTGCTAGAGGACCAATGCCCACATAGACTATGTTTCTACATCTTGGCCTCCACTTCCTTGATCTCAACTCCAGTGACTTCATCTTCACTCCCTCACAGTCACCCACTCCCAAGTCCACACCCAGACCTTGTCATCACTTAAAACAGCTCCCTCTCTGAAATTTTAAACTCCACTGTCCTATTCCAACCATTCTCTGTCTGGTTCTCAAACTCTTTTTTCCTGCTATCCCAAATCTCTACTTTCTTTCACAGCCAAGCTGCAAAAAAGTGTAGTTTCCCTCACCAACACCCATTTCACCACCTCCTGTCAACTCCCCCACTCACTTCACTCTGGCTTCTCACCCCCATGTGTCACAGAAACTGCTCTTCCTAGGGATACTTCTAGATCTCCATTCACTCGAATGCTTCACAGCATTTGGTGCTGCTCTCTTGAAACCATTTCCTCCCTCAATTTCTAGAACCACCCTCTCCTGGCTCACCTGTTACTTCACTGACCACTATCTTAAGTGGCCTTTTCAGGCTCTTCTTCTCCTGTCAGACTCAAACATTGCTGGTCCCTAAGGCTCCAGTCTGGTCTCTTAATCACCTTTAAACTCTTTCAATCATGCCCATTGCTTCAACTACTGCTTTTACACAGACAACTCCCAAAATTAAATCCCCAGCCTAGATCCATTTCCCGATATGTGAATTGAATTTCAGTTTACTACATATCCAAAAGAATATCCCACAGTCTTCCCAAATTCGGAATAGTCAGAACTCATTATCTTCTCTCCACTACCATAGGATTCTAAGGTCAAAAGGAACTGCAGAGTCTGTCTGGTTCAATCTCCAATCCCACAGCTTTAAGAACTCTTTGAGAATACAAGGACTACTGCACAAGAGCTACCTGTGGTTCATTCAACTCAATATCATCCTGGGAAGACCCTTTTTGGAAAGTACACCCCAAATTGATCTCCCTCCCAGATTCCTTATCTTAGCATATGGTACCCAGTTGCCAAAGGCAAAAAATATGGGAGTCCTGCTAGTTTTACCCTTCTCTCTTCAATCCACAGCCAAGCAGTCACCAAGTCCTATTAATTCTGCCTCCCAAATGTCTCTCATATTCATCCTCTTCAGTGTTTCATTCAAAGATATTTATTGAGCATCTATTATCTTTCAGGCACTGTTCTAGACTCTGGAAACACATCAGTAAATAAGAAAGTCACAGCCTTGTCCTCACCATCTTCATACTCAATATCAGAGTTCAATGAGAAAAGCAGAACCACTCAGAGTGATGAGACCTATTGTAGGGATTTGACCATATGCAATTTGGGGAGCTGGTTAGAGAGTTTATGTACAATTGTTGCTTCTTCATTTGCTGCTCGCCTGAAGTCAGCTGGGCAGGCAGTCAGGAAGGAACAATGGACAGGAAGTGGGGAGAACAGGGACAACCTGGAACCCATGAGGGTAAGTTGGAACACAAGAGGACAAATTGGAATGCTCATCAGTCTCCCATCACCTCTGAGCCTTCACCCTTTAACCAGAATCTAAACCACAGCTGCGCCAGTAGTTGGAGGAGCTGAAGGAGGAGGTTGGCAGTGGTTGGAGTAGTTGCAGGCCGGGCTGCTGCCTCCTGCCAAGAAGGGGAACCAGCAGATTCCTGACCACGTGTTTGAGCTGCACCCTATAACAACACTCCGCGTAAACGTGGCTGCTGCTTCAATATCCCCTTCCAAATCTTGTGAAAACTTCTCTTGAGGCCAATCTTAACTGAGAACCTCACAGGGAAGGGAATTCTGGGAAGTCTAATTCCAGTTTCGCTAAACTGACCCAGTACAAAGCCACTACATTACAATCGTGTGGCTCAACCCACCTCTCATCTGTCCCATTCTAATCCATCCTTCGCAGTGTCTTCAGGAGATGGTTCTCATGTGCAGCTCCGACCATGTTGCTGCCCAACTGCAGCAATTCCCCTCTCAAATTCCCCACTGCCTCCCCATCAGCAACAGCATAAAATCTAAACTCCTCTGCATAATGTATTAGTTAGGATTAGGTAACTAATCAGGGACCCCGGCTTTCTATGTTGTTCTGTGTGGTTCACATTATTTGCTTTCCAGAATTTAGATGGAGAAAGTGACAAAGACAAAAGAAACAAACAGAAAGGACGTTCTTCTGCTCCACTGTCTTTAATGGCCTAAGGGCAGACTCTCTGGAGCTGCCATGTGACACTATTTACAGAACTTAGTCACCTGGCCATATTTAGCTTCAAAGGAGCTTGGAAAATGTAGTCTTTAATCTGAGCATAACACGTTTGTTGCTAATTGAAGAAGGGAGAAAATAAATATTGGGAGACAATTAGTAGTCTCTCCCACATGTGACATATAAAACTCCTCATTACCCGCATTTACCTACTAACTTCATTTCCTGCCCATACATCCCTCATATTTTAATAGCAAAACTAGAATACTGGGTGTTTCACCCAACATTCCATGAATTGTTATAGTTTCATGACTTTGCCCATGCTGTTCCCTTGCCTGGAATTCCCTCCTCTCACCTGCCAGGCAAACACCTATTTATCGCTCATTGGTTATTTTCCCTGGGTATTCCATCTCTTTACACATCTCCTGCCCTTTGAATAAATATCCATTAAAATAATTATATCTTCATATGACAATTGTTTGTTCCCACATCTGTCTCCCTTTTCTCTGAGTTCTTAAGTGTGGGGACTGTCTTTATAGCCCTGAATCCCAACATTTGGCCTAGTGTCTGGTGCATAATGTGTAGGAAATGTTTGCATAATGAAGACTTGCAGAGCACAAAGGATGGTATTTTATTCAGTCCGTGTGCCATATTTCTATTAATGCAGTCTAACGTTGCTGGGGGCAGCAGCCGGCCCCGGGCTTCTGTGGCTGTGGAATTGCAACATTGCTTTTACTGCTTACTAAGGAGAGATCAAGGCAGAGGCTTCCTGTCAGAAAAAGAGCTTGCCTGAGGAAAGAAGTAATTGCTTCTTTATCTCTTAAACACAGTGTTGAGGGCAAGCACAGATGGTTCCCTAACTCTGTGTGCCTTCAGAGAAAAAGACAAAATGTCACAAGTCTAGAACCAAATACTACAGGATGCATGAGAAGGTCAGAAGAGGGTCCCAGGAGACAAACTAAAAGCCAAAATGACAAACATCACTCATCATTAAGACATAGTATTCTTCTTAAGGCTACAACCTGATGAGGGAGATAGCCAGTCCTAACGCCACTAGTCAATACTTCCTGGCCTGTCCAGGGCATCTCCCCAAGAACAGGAAGGCCTTCG
Organism: Diceros bicornis minor; assembly: GCF_020826845.1. NCBI lineage: Eukaryota > Metazoa > Chordata > Mammalia > Perissodactyla > Rhinocerotidae > Diceros > Diceros bicornis. Next base: position 41,533,978 of record NC_080743.1, read on the forward strand.
AGACGCGACTTTGTCCCCACGCTCACCCCCCCATATTTGCTGTTCTTTAGAAAGGATATAAAGTCTCTTCCTTTGACACACAAATACTCAGAGCATTAGGGAAACCCCTTCCTGGCAATTATTAGTATCACAGCTGTCATTATGTTTTGCTGAAAGCAAATATTAAAAATATATTCAATAGAAGATATATTGAGAGAAAGCCATTAACTAAACTGTACTATCTGGTTTGTTATTCAGGGACTCGGAAGTAGCCACGTGTGTGTACAACTCTAAGCCTTGATTGCATTCTCTTACAGACCACTTAAAAGAAAAACCACAGGAGAATGTCTCCTGAATTATTTCAGATGACTACTGACAGCCCTTTGCAAAGCCGCATATGCTGCTGGTGTAGCAGTGAACTGTAGTGCCCTTTTACTCAGCAAATCCCACTTTCAGGAAATCATCCTAAGGAAATAATCAGTGATGTACACAAAGATGTTTGTAAAAGGATATTCATCTCATCACTGTTCATGATAGTGAAAAAACTGGAAATAAATGTGTCATACTAGAGGATCAGCCAAGTATACTAGGCAGCCATGAAAAATGATGCAATAGAAGAATATTTATTGTCATGGAAAAATGTTCATGAAGTTAAGTTAAAAACATGAAGGTTACAAAAGAGAATATTCAGCGTGATCCAAATTTTCTTGTAAAATGAGTTATTATATCATATACTACAAGATACTTTGGCTGGGCATATGCTGGCCCAGACTCAGGAAGATGGCAGATTTATATTATGTCCCTCCCAAAATATCTATTTGTGTTAAAGCTTGAGAATTGCTGAGTCTCTGACCACAATCTTTATGTCCCCATAAATTAAGAGAGAGTAAAGACTTCTGGAAGACCCCACCTCCTTCCTTTCGAGATTCAAAGTTTTTGAAATGGTCTGATGGGTTGGGAGTGAGAGGGTCTGAGTTTGAATGTTAGGAAAGAGTAGTGAGAATCCTAAAAGGAACTTACCAACTAGGTGGAAGGAATCAAGAGCAGTGGACTGGTCTTGGCACCAAGGGCTAAGGATCAGGATAGTCTCGGAACTCTCTCCTACTCAGCTACCCTGGAAGTGGACTTGTATTAGAAGAGCTTTAACCCTTGAGGCCCAGGGTGCATTTCTGTGAGACACAAAAGATAAGGCAGAGGAAGACAGTAGTCCCTCATCCTGGGAGGTACCACTGCAGTCACCTGTCCATTAGTGGTGGTGAATAACGGAGCAGGGCAATGGGGCTGGCAGGAGTTGGGGGGCCAGCTGGCCAGATGACTGCAGGGCTGCCAGGGCCTCCACAAGCTGGCAGTGACCACCCAGCTTGTCCCAGTGGTAGGGGCAAGAGCCACTTCACTCCAGAAACAAGATTCACTGGGGCACAAATAACCTTGCTTAGAGGCTTCCCTCTGCCACCACCTAACTCTCACTTAATTGAGCCTATCACAGAAAGAGCTCCCCGTGAGAGTGAGATCTGGATCTCTGGATCAGTAGGCAACACCAACATTCCTGCTCTGCCAACTTCAGAGCAAGCTGTTCTCAGTTGGTATAAACTCTGTGGAGAACTAGCCCCATGGCCAATGGTAGCCTCATGGGGATGTCTGAGTTCCTACACTACCTGCAATAGAAGAATGATCAGGACAACTTTTAGGAATAAATTAGCCCCCACAGTAATTCCAGAAACACCAGAGAAGAAAAGGCTGGGAAAAGCTAGACTTTTGCTAATTTTGCTAATGGGATCCGGGAGTCATTATCATTTGAGATATCAACACAAGGATGACTGCAGGGGAGCACTATCCAGAATGGTGATGAGTCTTTGTCCAGTATACACTCCCCACAGACTAAGTACTCTGTCTAGAACAAGAATTATTTGATGGTTGGGACAATTGTATGTACTTTTAGTGTACAGGAAAAAGTATAGACTCTCAGAGGTGACTGGTGGACTCCACTGAAAATGAAATTAAAGGAATATTACAGACTGCTTTCAAATGTGTACTTATAAGAGATTCAAGAGAAACAAGGAAGAAATTTAACCCTAATAGAAAAAAAGAAGGGATTTGGTACTGTGGAGGGCTTAATTGTGGCAAATGACCATAATTTTGAAATCATCCTGATGACCACCTAAGCCCCTCCCTTTGCAAGTATTGTATGGATTGGGATTCCATGCCCAAGTCCAAATGCTTCCCTCTACTTCGGGGATGTGAGGGTGGAATCTCCTGGAGAAGGGGTGGGGATAGGGACAAGATGGTTACAGCAGCAAATGCATGCTGGATTGGGGATGAGTGTGTAAGGGGTGTTCACCACCAGAGTACAACCCAGCCCCTCTGAAGTACTTGTCCGATACTCTAGGCAACAGTGTGGGGAGCTTCTGGATATTCTTCTCATCCTTGTCTTGAGTGCAGATTCTGCCAAAAGACAGAAATAGCTTCCTCTCCTAAAGTTTTCACAATTGGGACACCTTGTTTAAATCTTGAAAACTTTTGATTTAAAAACTCTTCAAGTGCCAGAGAGTGAAAGAAGAGACTGAGGAGGAAGATACAAACAAAGAGTAAGGTTATGTCTTTCCTGAGTATAATAGAATCTGTGTTCAGGGCAACAGCATAAAATAGAGATAGAAGAACCTTGGCCCTGAAAATAACACCATAGAAAGAGTGCTCTGTTTTAAGTTAACATCTGGTTAGATCCAGTGATTGATGACATCATCTCAAGAGTGCCCTTATACTTTATTGTCCAAATCAGTATAACTTGAGCATGAAAGGGGACCCTATTAATATTTACACTCAAGTAATATGCATAAAACCAGGACTATCTTAGACCAACAAGAATGTACTGTCACCTAATTGTTTCAAAGTCCTGTAGTCCATATGCTTCTATTGAGTTATTGCAGACAATCGAGGCAAAATTTAGAGGCAATATGAACTAGTACATTCTGAATAGATGCACCAAAACAGATCTGTGTACCAAAGCCACAAGTCCAGGATACTCCAGACTAAATGCTAGGAAGCCAGTTGTTTTCAATGATTTTTTTTTAAGTGAATATTATCAAATACATAAGACTAATCAGGATTTAAAAAAAGATAATATTCTAGCTTATAAGGGTCCAATTTAAAAGAATGACCCAGGGGATCTTGGAACTACTGCTATTTTCTAGAAATTAATGGGAAAGTGATTAAGGACATAAATTAAATGAAAATTTGTTTATATGACCTAATTTTATTTGGCAAGACCTTGGAGGATCATGAACATAATTGCTCTCCATCTGGGAGATATAGGCTTACAGTTACACCTTGACAAATACCAACGCTTCTAGGTCCTTAGTTTTAAAACATGTAGGACATATAGAATTGCAGCCATGATGAAAATCTCTCTGCCATGGCTGCCAGCCCAGGTCCATCAATGAGAGAGGATTAAAAGACTTCTTCAAGTTCAGGGATCTGAGTCAAAGTGATTAGTCAGAAATGTGACACCGGCACAGAAAGGCAGACAAAGGGGACAGTCCAAGGACAGGAACTCCTGGAGGAACCGTGTTGCCCCAGACCTCCTGGAAGCGCTGTGGGGAAAGATTTGTGAGCATGCATCTGAGGCCTTGGCAGACTTCTAAACCTGAGTTCATGAGCTGGCATTGGTTGACACCCCCACCCAAATCTTTTATTTTACACCCTTGCACTATCTCTGAGGGTTAGGAGCTGTGCTTCGTCCAGATAATCAAAGGAGAAGGCGGCCAAGGTTTTTGCCAACTAGTCTCTCCAAGATTGAAACTCAATACGCTCATCATAAATTAACCTTCCTACTGTCAAAGCACAAGCACAGCTGAGAGTCAGGAATGTGTTTATGGAGTGCTTCTTTGGATATGGAATGATAATCCCCTAATGTATGAACTTATTACCAGCGTCAAACTAGACATCACTGGGAGATGGCAGAACACCCCTGAGGTAGAAGGTGAAAAAGCTGTTTTCACAAACATAAAGGGAAGGGAGAGTCCTAAAATTGCTTTAGGACTCAGCTGAGAATATATGACACTACAGTCAGGGAAGCGATTCTCTTCACTTCGTGTTAGACAAGATGAACTGTTGCCTCATCGAGGACACGTGAAGGGCCTAAGCACAACAAAGCATGGTCACAGGGAGACAGACAGACAGCCATGAGAGACATCTACAGCAGCAAGGAAGTACTTGCCCAGGGCTTGCTGGTCAGCTGCAGTCTGGGCAACAGACGTGCCCTGGAAAGTTAGATCCAGAGTAGATGAAGAAAATGGCACAGAAGATGCTATATACTGAATGTTGGTGTCCTCCCAAAATTCATATGTTGAAACCCAATCCCCAGTATGATGGTATTAGGAGGTGGGGCATTTGAGGGGTGGTTAGGTCATGAGGGCAGAGCCCTCATGAATTGGAATAGTGGCCTTATAAAAGAAATCCCAGAGAACTCCCTTGTCCCTTCTGCCATGTGAGGACACTGCAAAAAGACAACTGTCCAAGAACGAGGCAGTGGGCTCTCATCAGACACTGAATCTGCCAGCACCTTGATCTTGCACTTCTGAGGTCCGCAAACTGTGAGAAATAAATTTCTGTTGTTTAGAAGCCACCCAGTCTATGGTATGTTGTTATAGTAGCCGGAACAAACTAGCCAGGGGACGGGGGCAGCTTAGCTTGCTGGTTTCCCCAACACCTATGAGATGTCCCAAGGGCTCCATAAACAGATATAAACCTCTTTCAAACAATGGAAATTCAGAAAGAGCAAGAGTGGTAAATTTTAAACTTTAGCGCTGACGTGGCTTCGTAAATACAGGTTCCACAAATAAGACACTTTGTTTTCTTTCTTTTTTCTCCAACTTGTGTAATTTTATGAATAATGTTTTTAGTTACAGTTATATTCGAGAGAATTCTGTTTTGATTATAGTACTTGTTTTTTTCATCTCCTATTACCAAAATGAAGTCAGAATACAAAATAGTGTGTGCAGTGTTACTATCTAAAAATATGCAAGCATAAGAACAAAGACTAAAAGGTAAGATACGGAGAAAGAAAGAATTGTTTTTAAAAACTTAAGAGACATATGATATTTAAAACCAAAATTTATTTTCTTTGATAATTTTTAGTCACTGATATTTTAGAACAAGTTTTACTCATAAATCTTTTATCAAAGGAGTTTAGAAATAAATAAGCTTACTTTTCTCCATAAAAATGTCATATTTTGGGGCCAGCCCCATGGCCTAGAGGTTAAGTTTGGTGAACTCCACTTTGGCGGCCCAGGTTTGGTTCCCGGGCATGGACCTATAACACTCCTCGGTGGCCACGTTGTGGCAGCAACCCACATACAAAATAGAGGAAGACTGGCACAGATTTTAGCTCAGGGCTAACCTTCCTCAAGCAAAAAAAGGAAGATTTGCACCAGATGGTAGCTTAGGGTGAATCTTCCTCAGCAAAAAAATAAATAAAAGTCATATTTGGCAATTAATTATACACTAATAGCTCAGTGAGTCCCCCTCATTCTCTAAATGTTGGATGCTAGCTTCAAATGTGTTAGGAAATAGGATGTGCACCTGAGGGAAAAAGCAACAGTTCTTAAAGGAAAAGAAACTTTCTCTTTGAATGTTACCTATTGATAGATATCTGTTGAATGTTGTAACTGTTGATAGTTAAAAAAGTTTTATCCAGAAATGGGTTTTTAAAATGTAACTCAGAGTCTGTTGATTATTAAAAGAAAGGGCAAACCTATAACCCTTGTCTCCTATCTCCTAGCCCAGCACTGTTACAAACGCCTCCACCACTTTGAAGCACAGACAAACCCTCTGTTCTTGTGCGATCTGGGAGCAGAAACATTCCTATTCCAAAAGGTGTATACATTCCTCATTGGATCATGCCAAACTTGATGATGAAATACTACAGTGGAAGTTCTAGAGCTTTCATAATGAGAGGTTTCTAGAAATGACGTCAACCCTAGTAGACTAACTCAACTGAGAACGAATGGACAATTTTGGATATCAGCATATTGAGATGTATCGGAAATCCTCCAGAGATGGTGAGTTGGCAGGAAGACTTTCCTAGGAAATGCATCCGTTTTTAATATTAGGAATGAGAAGCGACTTACATAATTTCTCGCTTTAGCAAATAGCAAGGCCCAAAGGTTGAGTCAACAGATGGAACTCCAAGGAATTGTTCTACAACAGTGCAGGGTCAGGGCCTGAAGACAACAAGCCATCAGCTGGATGTTGTACTTGGAAGTCTAGTATGTAAGCCAGCATGAGTCCCTATTCCCTTGCCAAATAGTTGGTCTGGGTTCCTCCGCATCCGTTTGAATGTCAGATTCAGGAGGTTCCAAAAAATCAAGAATTTAAGAAAAAATAAATTAATTGATAAATGAATTATATTTCATTGTATTCAATGCCTGTCACAAACATTTGACCTCAAAGAAATGAAAGAGCATTCCTGTAGGAAGAGAATGCAAGATTGAAGTGAAATCAAAGCTATTTCCAGGGATACCGAGTGGCAAGGCCCACTCTAGACGAGCAGGCAGCTGGAAGGATGAGGGAACCAAAATATTTTTATGTTTATACATAAATTAATCCTAAACTACCTCTCTATCTGAATCCTCTCCCCTTCCCCTCCTCCCACTGCCTGCATCACACACCCACCAATGTAAAAAGGGACAGTGGAAGGAAGCTAGGAACTAATCTTTATTGTACTAAATGCCAGAAATTATAACTGCTTTGTTCATTTATACAAAAAAATATTTTAAAGCATGTTCTGAATACAAGGCATGGTGCTAGATACCGTGAATAAGCAATCACTGGCCTCACAAAGCTTTCATGGGGAGACAGATTGGCAACGTGCATACAATACAATTAATGGTTGCTTTCTTGGAGGTATATACAAACCACAGTGGGAGCACAGGGGAAAGGAGTACTTGCCCTTGGGAAATCGTGGAAGCCTCCTCAAAGGAAGCAGTATTTGAATTTCTATTTAAACAGCAAGTAGGAATTTTATAGGTGGACAATATTTATCAACATTCTTGAACTTAATCCTTAGAATCCTGTGGAGTATATATTTATCATCTCCATTCTTCAGGTGAGGGAACTGAGGCTCAGAGACATTGTCTAATGTTACCTATCTAGTAGGTAGCAGAGCTGGGATTTGAGGCCAAATCCATCCGACTTCAAAGTCCACATTACTTCCACCAGGGAGATTACCTCTCTCTCTTCAAAAATGTTTTCCATCATATTCCCTTGTCTTTTTGTTTTGGTATTTGTATTTTTTTTCTCTTTTATAACTGTTCTTGATGTTCTAATCTAATTTTACTTTATAAAGAAGAGAAGAAGGGATGATCATGAGGAGATGAGTGGTATGGCTCATCCAAGTTTTTATATCCTAAAGATAACTCTGGACCGTCTATCAACCAACCTAGGAATGGTCTAGAATGAAATATCCCACCCCACAAAACCAGGAATATCTGATGGTGTCAACGAAAGTTTACTTACTCCGTTTCTCTTACCTGGAGACTCCCATGCCTGAAAGTTAACTTCATACGACTATTGCCTAAAAATCAAAGAAAATGTAAGACATAAACTGTAGCCAGATAATTTTTTTCCTACTTCCCAAAAAAATCACCTATTCAAATCTCCTCTTATATCAAGAGGCCCATAGCACAAGATCCTTAATATAACAAGTTAAAAAAAAAAAAAGAGAGAGGCAATGGTGACATCTGTTCCTTTGTCTCAGTAACTGTTCACATAACGTCTACTGTGGCGCTAATGTTGGCTTGATATTATCTGCAAGTAATTTTTCCAAACCCCAAAACTATTTAGGATTTCTTTCTCACACTGATCAGGAACTACTCTAGTGACCTCTGATTTTGGAATATTAAACTAACCAAATATGCAGGAGGCAAGCATGATCCTAAATTATCAAACAACTATTAAAATAATGAATGCCAAGTCTTGATCACACGAGTGTTATTAACACTTCTGCCAAAGGATTTCTTTAAAATGTTTTATTGTAGTATGCATTTTCTTTGTTCTTAATGTGAAAACCCAATATGTGAAAAGAGAACGCTTTCTTATTCATTATGCAGGACAGATAACTACATGTTCTAGTGGGCAGCCAGAGGCGAGAATAGAATGATGAAAGAAGACACAGGTAGCCTAAGGCTGGAATTCCTCCTCCTCCTCCTTCTTTTCTATCTCTTCTTCTTCTTTTCCTTCTGCTCTTCCTCTCCCCCTTCGTCTTTATGCTCCTCCTCCTTCTTCTTTTAATCCCAGCTGCCACATAAGTTATGATTGATGTCATCTTGGAGAGAGGACACCTGTAGTATGGCTCAGTAGTCTTGGCCACAAAACTTTCCCTTTTCAGTCTAATCTCAAGGATGAGTTCTGACCTGAAAAAATCCCCACCTTCCTTGACTCCTCCTCCTATGTCTATCTCCACCCAGATAAGAAATAAGAATCCTAGATTCCATCAATCCCATCCCCAAATAAATGGGGAGAATACTGGCAAACTGTTACTTTCCCCAACCCACCCTAAGCCCCCCAGCCACTTCAAACCCCCAGGATTCCATCAGAAATAGGGTGTATGAAGGACCACTAATGCATTCCCTTCATTTCCTGGTAAGATACTCAAGAAAATTCTCATCAACACTGCTCTTTGCTAACATGAAGCCTCTATTACCCCTTCAACCTCAGCTGCCCATGCCAAACCCCCTCATCAAGTCTAGTCTAGTGTAGATATGGTACCTATAGTACAGATATATCTACTATAGTATAGATAACCAATGACACCCATCCAGTTCTCAGGCATCCTACAGTCAGTTCTCATACCCTAAGAGCACACATACTCCCTTGAGTCTCCTCCATACCCACCCAAACACTCAAACTTTTTCATTACTTTCTTGCTTAACTCTCACAACCCATATTCCTCAGGACACTTTTCTAACTCTCCATTGCAACATCCACACCATTTCCTTTCTACCATCTTCCCCAAACTTTGTCTCCTAGGATACACGTGCGGCACTACATTCTATCCCTCCCACATGCTTTTATTTACTGTTGCCAGGGATAACCAACCCCCATCTTATACTGAGGACTTCGGAATCTTGTTATTCTCATGAATAATTTTAACCTCCATGTGATCATCCAATCAATAATTTAGACTCAAAATTTTAATATTCTGCATTGTAACAACCTTCATTCATACTTCACTTTAACAAGTCACCCTGAAGAATAAGGTTACTCTAGATAAACACTTGACTCTGAAGCTCTAGTGAAAATAAAGTGAATCTTCCTAGCCTATCTCTGTCCTATCTTTTCCAGGAACCAAATGGGGCACAAAGTGACAGGACAATTATTCAGAGTCAGAGTCATGGCCTCAACAATAATCTCTCTTCCATTAAATTGCATAAATAATCACTTTAAGAAGAGTCCTCCCTTTCACCAACACAATGTAATCAGTCACCAAACTCCTGCCGAATTTACCTTCTAAATATTTCTTTAATATTTTCCTTGCTCACTACCCCTATTTCCATAAAATCAATTTAAGATCTCTTTATCTTTTCACCTACACTATTTTCATAATCTCCTAATTTGTCTCCTACCTTTACTTTTTCCCCTCAAATCTGTTCTCCAGTTAGCCAAGAGAATGGTGTACGTAAATTGTAAACCTGCCCATGTCGCCTCCCTGCTTCAGCGTTGTTCTGGAGAGCCTCAACTTTGCACCAAGATGAGGAAAAGAGTTAAGAAGCGTAAGTAGTAGCAGGAAAATTTATCATTACTTTCAGATGTCACAATTGTCTATCAAGAAAATAGAATCAACTGAAGAATTATTATAACTAATAAGAAAAGTAAAAAATGTGATCAGTTACATGCATAATATGCAAAAATTAATAGCTTTCTTATGTATTAGTAATAGGCAGATAGAAAAAAATTATAATGAAAAGGAGGTACCATTCACACTAGCAAAATAGATTATAAAATACCTAGAAATAAATTTAAAAAGAAAAGTACAATAAGTTTATGAGAAAATAAAAACATAAAACTTTGCTAAAAAACATAAAGGAAGACTCAAAAAAATGGAGATTCAAGCCATGCTCTTGGAGAGACAGCTCTGATACCATAATAATATCAATTACCTCCAAATTCATCTATCAATTTAGCATAATTCCATCAAAATCCCAATGGAATAGAAGGGGTTGTTGTAGAGATTGCTAGTTTTCTACCCCAATACATATTCTTCAAACTATCTTTTTTTTTTTTTGTGAGGAAGATCAGCCCTGAGCTAACATCCATGCTAATCCTCCTCTTTTTGCTGAGGAAGACCGGCTCTGAGCTAACATCTATTGCCAATCCTCCTCCTTTTTTTTCCCCAAAGCCTCAGTAGATAGTTGTATGTCATAGTTGCACATCCTTCTAGTTGCTGTATGTGGGACGTTGCCTCAGCATGGCCGGAGAAGCAGTGGGACGGTGGGCGCCCAGGATCCGAACCCAGGCCGCCAGTAGCAGAGCACGCACTTAACTGCTAAGCCACGGGGCTGGCCCCCAAACTCTCTATCTTTAGAAATAAAACTCCCAAATTTAGGCTGGGTACCCGGCCACATAGAACAAAGAATATATTTCCAGTCTTCGTGACAGTTGGGTATAGTCATGGAATCAAGTTTTGCTGAGAAGATGTAAGTATAAATGTTGTGTGACAGCTACTAAAAAATCCCCTGAAAAAGCAGCTGACATGATCCCTTTGCCTCTTCATTCCCACTTACTTCTTCCTCCAGATGTTATGGCTGGAGCTTGAGCAGCCATATTAGACAATGAGGTAGAAGCCAAATGTTGAGAATGGTGAAGCAACAGAATAGAAAACACTAGTGTCCTGTTAATCATGGACCCACTATAGTCTACCTGGACCAAGTTTTGTTTGCATGAGAGAGAAATACGCTTTTATCTAGTTTAAGCCACTGTTGGTTTTGGGTTTTCAGCTGAACCTGGTCCTAATCAGGAGCATGCACAAAAAGAGTGAATGCATGAGAACAGCCAAGAAATTTTTGACAAAGATGAATGGAAGAAGATTTGTCATCTCAGATATGAAAATACACTCCAAGCTCTAGTAATTAAACAGAGTGGCATCGGCACAGGAATAGATAAAAGCTCAATGGAACTGATTTTAGAGCCAAGAAACAGACCTATATATATATAGGGACTTAGGATATGACAAAGTAAACATCTCCAAGCAGTGGGGGAGAGAAAAATAATCCAATGGGAAAATAAATAAATATCATTAAATCCCCACCTCATATCATATGCAAACATTTACTCCAGATGGATAAAAAAGCAACCCATACGTAAAAGTAAATGACTATAAGAAAATATAGAACAATATTTTAAATTGTGAGATGGAAAGGGCTCTTTGCACAAAATATGAAACCCAGGAGTCATAAAAAGACATAAATTGATTTCACTATATAATTTTTAAAATTCTGTGTAGTAAAAAAAAACACTATTAAAAAAGTTAAGACAAATAGACTGGCAGTAAAGACTTGGAACACATTTAATAGACAAAGAGTTAACATCCATAACATATATAAGAGTGACCTTATTTGGAACTAAGGTGGTTGCACATGTAATTACTTAGTTAAATGTAATTAGTTAAGACTGGGGTAGGGTTGGTCCCTAATCCAATATGCCTGGTGTCCTTATAAGAAGAGGAGAGAGACAGAGAGAATTCCACATAACCGCAGAGACAGAGATTGGAGTGATGCAGCTACAAACCAAAGAACACCCAGGATTGACGGCCGCTACCAGAAGCTAGGAAGAGCAAGGAAGGATTGCCCTACATATGTCAGGAGGCACGTGACTCTGCTGACACTTTGACTTCAGACTGCTGGGCTCCAGAACTGCAAGACAACAAATTTCTGAGGTTTTCAAGCCATCCAGTTTGTAGTACTTTATTACTACAGCAACAGGAAAATAATATAGTCTCTATCTTCAGAAACCCATAGTCTAATAAGAGACAAACAAACAAATATTTACAACATGGAGTGATAAGACCAGAAAATAAAATTATGTACAACACTCTAGGGTAGAAACAAGTAGTGGTTCACAGTACTGAAGATCTAAATTGGGGAGAATTCAGGTAAGACTTTAGATACAGTGATGTTGATTTTGGGCACGGATGATGGCTCTATGAAGGCCAGTGAACAAAGTGAGGACGGGGAATGATAGAATATTCTCCCAGGCACAGGAACCAGCCTGTGCAAAGCCTGGAAGGTGTGAAATGGCATTGTGGGTACAAGAGTTGCAAGTAATTCACTACTGCTGGTGCAAATGCAAGTAGAATGGGGAGAGAAAATATTGACCAAAAAAATTGCAAGAAGCAAGGACCAGATCCTGCAGGACCTTGTATGACTTGCCAAGGAAGCTGGAATTTACCCATTCCGTGACGGGAAGCACTGAAGTTTTGAAGGGAATAACATGATCAGATTAGAAAGGTCACTCTACGGGGCAAAGTGAAGAAGGAATTGGGACAGAATCTGGAGTGTCACAAACCCAACAGAAAGACAAATTAATAGGCTGTCTCTTTTTTTTCTATCCCTCATGATGCCCTCTCTTTCCACCTACACCTTATAGCCCTCACCCATTCCCAGTCTGAAGTGGACCACCGTACATCAGGTCTTTATGTGGAAAGGAGATTACTCATTTTTCTCTGTGGCTCAGGTTACAATTAAAACTAATTGGTGTAAGTGTGAGAGAAGATACAAAATCAAAATTTTCTCTCATTATAAAGAGCTTTATAATTATTGCAGCATTTTCCCAAATATGTCCTCAGGTCACTTTTGAGAAGAGGGGGAAAAAGTTCCATGGCTAAATGTTTGGAAAATTCTGGGCTAAACAAAATGGAAAGTTTTCCCCCTCCTGGTTTTTGCAGAGCTGTTATTATGCTAATTTATATGGTGGTTCTCCAGAAGGGACAATTTTGTAAAATGTTTCCCTAATGTATTTGACCTCAGAACATTTTTCTGCAAATTATCACTTCCCAAAATGGAACACATTTTGGGAAATGTTGAGTTGAGTTAGAATTTTCTAATGAGATCATGATCCCACCTTTGCTGGCATGTTTTGTAAGAGATCAGCCCTCTTGAGGATGATGTAAATAAGATTTCTCCATTGAGTGGGATATTAGATTAAACTACTTCTGAAGTCACTTCCAACTCAACATGCCATTATTCTGTGGCTATTGATGATTTCCTCATGCCTGAAATCTGATTTGTTCTATCTTCAATATTTCATTTTATTATTGAATTTTTTAAAAGGGGAGGAAGTTTTACCCATTAATTAAATGGTCAGCATAACTGGGCAATGATATTGGATTTTTTTTCCCTCAACCTACATAAGGTCATTCACTCCCAGGATCAGGTTACAAAAGCTTTCTTAGTCAAGAAACCCAATCTCTTCACCCGTAGAGAGTCGCCCAGCTCCAACACCATGCCCAATTGTGTGGCCTCCTGTCAGACATGTATCTATGAGGCTCTTAATAGTATCTTAAGCTACTCCTGATTTTTTCCAGGGAAAATGAGAATCAAATACTTTACTGTCTCAAAGGAATGCTATCATCAATAATGTGAGGTAGGCTGGAAAGGGACAAAGACAATCACTGTCCAAGGGCGTGCTGGGAAGACGTACCTGCTGCCACCAGAATAACCGGAGAGGCTATGTGGAATGGAATCATTCAGAACTGAGAATGAGCGGCAGGATGAAGGGCAGGAAGAAATCACGGAAGAAAAATACCTCCTGCCACTTAATTCAGTTCTGAGTTACACAAGTACATCTGATTGGCAAAACCCAAATTACAGCCAGAGACTTAAGGGAGTCTTAAAAATGTGACTTAGCTTTCTAGCCTCTGCTGTACAGGAAGGCATACTAGAAGGACATTACAATGGACATAGAGAAGGCCAAAAAACCCACAGCATCTGTCACACCACTCAGAGACACAATACCTAGAGAAAGCAGGTATTTGAAAGAAAACAAAATACAAAATAGAGTCAAGTGGGGTTCAGTGACAAGATGTAATGTACTTTAGGAAGCTCCTGGTGATCCACTTATCCTACTAGTCATTAATAGCCAGTCACACCTAAGTTGAGTCTGAGTGAGGATAGAACAGATATAGCATACATCCTTATACTTTCCCTTCCCAATCCTGTGTGGAACATTAATAATCAATCACATCACTTTTGTGTTAAACCTAAACTCAATTGCAGATTCCTTTCTAGAGCAATGCATGAGGCAGCTAATAATATCAATCAGAATAACAGGCAAGTTGGAAATTGTCATCCTTCATTCAGAGTCTATAACATTTTACTTTTAAAAATTTAGGAATCTCCTGGTCTGTCAGCTATTGCCACAAAAATGATATGCAAGATACAAACAAACAAAAACTCCCCAAAATTCAGTGGTGTAAAGCAACAGTCATTTATTATTGCTGATGCATCTGCATGTTGACTGATCTAGATTAGGTGCGGCTGGGGCAGCTCTGCTCCACATGTCCCTCATCCTCCTTGGACCAATCGATTGTCCAGGCATGTTCTTCTCATGGTGATGACAGGAGCATAAGAGGGGCTGTGGAAATGCACAGCCTAGGTTTGGAACTGGCACATTATCCCTTCTGTGCACATGCCATTAGCAAGAACAAATCACAAAGCTGAGCCCAAATTCAAGGGTAGGGAAATACATTTCAGCCACAATGAGGCCACAACAAGGGTGCAGAAGCAGAGAGAGGTGCAGAACTGGGTATAATAATGCAATCTACCACAGGCCCTCATCCAGGATCTTTGTTAGCTTATAATAAAATTAAGTGAAATCTCTAATTTCCATTGCCAAAAACCTTGAAAAATTCTGCCCTACTTTGTAAGACATTGGCCCTTGTCAATTAAGACTGTAGATCCACATAGAAGTGCACATTGAGATAAGCATGAAATCTGCTGGTTATGGAAGTGGTACCCTTGGAACTGTAAGCCAGCAAGTAGAACTGTGCGGCTTGCCGCTAGCAAGAGTGGCGGTCATATTAAAGTGGCCAAGCTAAGGGCCATAGGTATTTGGAGCAGCTCTATTTGCTCCCAGTGAGGCACTCACCATGACATCAGAGGCGTGCGGTGACAGTCACTTTCATTTAAAGGCATCACTTTGCTCCATTACTCAGTGCTATTCATGAAGGAGGTTAATATGTTTGTGATTTTAATAGTCTTGAAAAGCAGATATAGTTTAAAGGTAATAATGAGTACTAGAGTATACATACCTGCTGCTGTAAATTTTTGGTTTATTGTCGGTATGACTAAAAATTGCTAAAAAAATGTTTTAACCATATAATGTTATGAAAACATGCCATTTTAACTATAAATCTTCACAACATGAAAAGCAACTGTATAATTTGATGTTATATATTGTATTTGGAATCACTATTTTGGCACCAGTTAGAAGAAAATTATGAATACATTTGCTGGACCCACCAATGTTATAAATGCCTTTGAATAATTTTTCTACCAAGAAAGCTGACTTTCAGAACAGTTGGTGTTCCTGGTTCCTTTCAACACAACTTAGTCTTAGTATTTCCATTACAGATTTTTCTTTCCTCTCTCTTCCTCGTGCTCACATCTATAATCACTAAAGATCATGCAGGGTGGGGAGGAGGGAAGGAAAAGACGTTGGTTTAAAAAACTAGGTTGCAGGAACTGGCCCGGTGGCACAGCAGTAAGTGCGCGCGCTCTACTGTGGTGGCCCAGGGTTTGTGGGCCGGAGACCGGGCGCGCACCGACGCACCACTTGTCAAGCCATGCTGTGGTGGCGTCCCATATAAAGTAGAGGAAGATGGGCACAGATGTTAGCACAGGGTCAGTCTTCCTCAGCAAAAAAGAGGAAGATTGGCACCAGATGTTAGCTCAGGGCTAATCTTCCTCACAAAAAAAAAAAAGAAAAGAAAAAAAACTAGATGGCAGAATCCTTCTAAGAGAAAAGGATCTTTTATTTATAACATCTTGATTGGACTTTGGTTGTAGAAAAATATCCCTTCAGATGGGTGCAGAATGGGCCAGGAGTGAAGAAAAGAGAATTAAATTGCTCTATGTAATAAGTAAGAAGTCTTTGTGGAAAGAGGGGTGGGGGCTCTCAGAACAAAGTAGAAACTGAGGGAGGAGATGAAAGAAGATGGAGAGAGAGACCAGAGAACAGATGGCTATAGAGAAATCCAAAGTCGTGGGCATAGGTAATCCTGAAGAACAGGGATAGCTAATATTCTTTTCTTTTTTTTTTTTTTTTTTTTTTGGTGAGGAAAATCACCCCTGAGCTAACATCCATGCCAATCCTCCTCTTTTTTTTTGCGAGGAAGACTGGCGCCCTGAGCTAACATCTATTGCCAATCCTCCTCCTTTTTTTTTTTTTTTTCCCTTTTTCTCCCCAAAGCCCCAGTAGATAGTTGTATGTTATAGGTGCACATCCTTCTAGTTGCTGTATGTGGGACGCGCCCTCAGCATGGCCAGACAAGCGGTGCGTTGGTGCGCGCCCCGGATCTGAACCTGGGCCGCCAGTAGCGGAGCACGTGCACTTAACCACTAAGCCACTGGTCCGGCCCCTAGTATTCTATTTTTAATTGCTTGCTGGGCTCTGGTGCAATATCACACAAACCTGACATCAACCTCCAAATTACCAGTAAAAGTCTACAATGTATTTCATAGAAATCAGAAAAAGGAACTGTTTCCTTCAGGTTAACCAAGAGCAAAGAGGAAGGAATATCCATGAGAGGTGAAAGAGAGAGAAGAATTTGGTGGAAGCAGAAAACGTGAGCAAGAGGTGACTAGGAGAAATGTAGGCAGAGCTGCCAGATAAAATAAAGGACATCCACTTAAATTTTAATTTCAGATAACAAAACTTTTTGGTATAAGTATAGCTCAAATATTGCCTGGGACACACTTATACTAAAAAATTAGTATTATTATTTTCTAAATCTAGCAAGGCTAAATGCAAGCCTCCTCCACTCAAGAATCCCCAGATCTATTGTGGCAAGCATGTGTTTCTCTTTTTAATCTGACATGAGTTTTCAAACTAGTTTTATTTAAATTCATTAAACATACTTCCCCACCTTCCAGCAGACAGGAGGATCTGAGGAATTCCAGACAAGTGACTAATAGGTAAACGTATCGATTTACCTTGTTACCAGCTAATAATCAACACTAACTCAGTCATCTGTTTCCCATGTCCTTTGGTGTGGTCATAGCACTTTAAAACGGGACTGTTGTCCCAGTGGCTTTTGCTTCCTGTGCTACAGAAAGAATAAAAAGTAAAGACTAGAAGTAGGCATTATGGACGGATTTTCTGGCTTTATGGACAAATTAGATACTCTGAACAACACTCACAGTTGAACCAACTAAACTGCAGGGTACAAGTGTTTCTTAAAATATTTTAAATGCACAAAGCTGGCACAAAGGAATCTTTAGAGTCCAAAACTGAAATGAAAGCAGAAACTCTGAATGGTAAGCAAGTATAGAACTCTGCCTGAAGGGCGTGTGCTGAATCCTCGAGATGCACTTAGTAAAACTGCAGAGTGCATGAGTGGAAGGTAAATCCCAGATACCACAAAGGTAGAGCCCCTGCACAAAGCTGAGATGGCAAAGGGCTACACCCTCAGGGTAAAAGTACTGAAAAACAAACCCCTCTATGCAGAAAGGGACAGTCTGCCTCCACTTTGATGCTGAGTGGAAGGGAAAAAAAATATTCTCCTTGAGATGTCATAACCACAGAGGGCTCCCAGGGGTTCACAGTGTAAATTCACACCAACTCTGTGGTCCAAAAACTCAAGCAGAGAATTTAAAGTGGCCCCAGGGGACTGTCTGAAAAAGAATGATGGCGGGAGTGTGAAGTTATTGGATCTGCCCCAAACTCATCCTGAAACCAAACCGAACAACCTAAAATGGCTGGCAAATGCTCGCCACCGAAAGAAGACCCCACCCCAGGGAAACCCGGGAAGCAGGCCCGAGAATAACTGGTGAAACTGAGAGAAGCCATCATAGGCTTCAAGTCTCGGTGCAAAAACTACATGTGGGGATGGGAGAAGATCAACAATGTCACGGTGGTCTCAGCCCTTCAGAATCTCAGAGATATTCAGTACATATCCCGCCAGTGCCTCCCATTGGCAAACCCACAAGAAGTGAGCTGACAGGGGAACCCATGAAACAAGGCTTTAGGTGTCAGCCTCCTACATTACGGAGCAAAGCAGAGGAGGCACGAATAGGGCCACGAGCAAACAGACAAGTGACCAGCACAGCCACCCTTTTCCTCACTGCCGGGATCAAGGCAGCACGTGTCAAGGAGCGACTATGAGGGGTAGGGCCCCTGCTGACCTACACTGAACTTGTAAAATTGTGTTAAGCCACTGAGGTTTTGAAGTCCTTTGGTACTGCAGCACAACCTAGGCTTACCTTGACAGGCACAGAAATTGACATCAAAAGGAGGACTCTGCTAATAACAAAAAACCCTCAACAGGTGACATTGGCTTAGTGGTCAGTTGGTCAGCAGCAGGGAAACCAATCAGAGGCCAGAACGGCAATTTGTTTCATCCAGCGGGAAGCATTTGGTAGAACTGTTACTACTGTGACCTGGAAGGCAGATCATATATCTAGTGAATTTATAACCCTAAGGGAAGAGTTCAGAAAACAAAATGTTAGTTATATGTTTTGGTTATGACTGGCTGCATTCAACAAGGTGCCGCAGGGAAGACCGGACCTCAGAGGAGATCTGACCGGTTTGCAGAAAGGGGTGAAAGAGAAGAGAGAGTCCACGAATTCAGGGACTTGTTCAGGGCACGAGGCAACCACTTCTCAACCCTAAACAGTGAAAGGTAATGATGAGGAAGTTTGGGCACAACAAAGGCCAATTAAAACTCAGCTTTGGGGAAATATCTGGTCAAGGTAGGGACATCTGAATTCAGAGATCAATACCTTCAAAAAGATAACAGTGGCCAAGAGTAGAGGTTGAATTAGCAGTGTGGTAACCAATAGATCCTTTCGTTGGAAAAATGGCTCAGGGAACAGAGACTGTGATTATCAGCGATTTGGGGCTGTTTTTTTAAACATAGATACTAAGAAGAGGATATGATGAACAACTTTTCGTAAATATGAAAACCAAATGAAACATATCGATCTCTAGGGGAGAAAAAAGTCCTTACCAACAATAACTGAAGAAATAGAGAATCTGAATATTTCCATAGCCATTAAGTAAATTTAATCAACATTTAAAAACCTTCCCACAAAGAAAGACCCAGAGAGCTTCATAGGCAAATTCCACCAAACATTCTAGTAAAAAATAACCCTAATCTCACACAAACTGTTCCAGAGAACAGAAATAAAAAGAAGAAATACTCCCCAATTTGTACTCTCAGGCTACCACAATTCCATACCCAACCCAAAGACAGCACAAGAAAGGAAACTGATCATCTAAGTTGGGCTTTATTCATGAACACAAATGTAAATATCCTAAGAAAAATGTTATAACTCTGAATCCCAAAATGTATAAAATGATAATGTAACATGATCAAGTTGGTTTTCCTTCTCAGGAATGAAAGTTTGGCTTAAAACTAAACATCAATTAATCTAAATGATTATTTCAATAGATATAAGAAAAGCACTCAATAAAATTCAATA
This sequence comes from Diceros bicornis minor, assembly GCF_020826845.1. Taxonomy (NCBI): domain Eukaryota; kingdom Metazoa; phylum Chordata; class Mammalia; order Perissodactyla; family Rhinocerotidae; genus Diceros; species Diceros bicornis. The sequence continues at coordinate 41,553,651 of NC_080743.1, forward strand.
TCTGTTCATGATAAAAAAACAAAAAAAACTTAAGAAACTAGAAATAGAAAGTCTCTAACTTATTGAAGGGTATCTAAAAGTAACTGACAGCAAACCAGACTTAAATGTAGCGCTCTCAGCATTTCACTGTCAGGCACAAGACATGGATGTCTACTTACCACTGCTTCTATTTAACGTTGTACTAGAGATCTCAGCCTGAACACTGAGACAAGAAAAATATATCCAAAAAAAGAATCTGAAAAGGATAAATATGTCAATATTTACATATCATATGACTGTCTACAAATAAATCCAAAAACAGCTACAAATTGTTAGAGTTGGTAACAGAGGTTAGCAATTGCTCTTTAAAAGTCCATACAAAAATGTCAATTGCAGTGCTCTATACCCTCAACAATCAGTCAGAAATCATATTTTTTAAAGATATATTTTAAGATATTGTTTTTAAAAAAAGATACATTAGCTTGGGAAAAAAACTAACAAAAGATGTAAAACCTTTTACAGAAAAAAATATAAAACTTTATTGCAAGACTGTGAAAGACTTAAACAAATGGAGACATATGCCATATTCTTGTATAGAAAGATTTAATATCATAATGAAGTTAATTCCCACCAAAATGACCTTTAGATTCACTTATATACTTTTCAGATTTCCAAAGTATTGTTCAGAGAAGCATACAAAAGGAAAACAACTAGGAAGAGTATAGTTAACACAAATTTCAGGGCAGTTACCTTTGGGTGGGGTTGAGAAGAGAATTAAATTAGGAAGGGGTTCACAGGAGGCTTCTGAGGTTTTAGCAATGTTGTGTTCCTTAAACTGGGACATAGCTATGCAGGTATTTGTTTTATTATTTTTCATTAAACTGTACATTTGCATTTTATACACTTTTGACTATATGTTTCAAAATGGAGATTTAAAAAATAAGAATATTGGTAAATAATTTGCCCAAATTGTCCACTAGCCTACAGTTCTCTAAAAAATTCCTGATAACGTTAACTCTTTAGATTTTGTAAGTACTAAGAGGGTGGGCACTAGATCTTGTTCTTCATTCCATTTTCCATTGTCTGGTACAGTACCTGGGATGGAAAAATTGCTCCATAAATATTTTTTTAATGAGTGAATAAACAAAGCTGCATTAATTCTCTATAATGTCATATGTCCATGCCAAAGCCAATTATTCTCATCCTCAGCACTATGCTTCGTGTTCACGTTCTCTAAGCCTTGCTGGTGATCCTATTATTTCCTGCCCACTGTCTACTGGATTTCCTCTCTGCTGAAATGCTTGACTCACTTCCTCATATATGTTTAATGAAGTTGTCAGCAAAGTCCCTTCTCATCAGACAGCCTGGCTTGTATTTCACTTAAGATCTTATTAGCGTGCCTAATTCTACCTCCAGAAAACACAGTTAATTAAACTACCAACTCTGTGAGTGTGGCCCAGCATCATTCTTGGCATTTAGTTTGCATCTACACACCAAGGGAAATTAGAAAACCCAAGCCCTTTCCTGGGACTTGAGTAGCATGGCAAGAGCATCTGGGGCTTTCTTGGGGTCCATGAAGAAGGAATTAAGGTGGTAGTCAGAGCACCGTAGAAGACTGGGCTCAGGCATCAACAGCAATAGAGACAGGCAACAAACTCCTGAGCCTTCCCTGAGACTCAGGCCTCTGGGCTCAATCCCCACGAAAACCTGCCGTTGCACAGATTACTTCTTCCCGGAAGGTTATTGCATTTTTAAAAAGAGACTTATGGTACCCTCCATACTTCCCAGGGGCTCATGCTCGTGAATGGCTTTCTCACCATTTCTCTTTGGGTGGGGCTGAGAAGAGAATTAAATTGGGAAGGGGTTCACAGGGGGATGGAGAGTCTTCTGATGACCTTGACAGAGTAGCACCAAGCAACTTGGGGATTTTCATTCTGTTTCAGGAGAAACTGGGGGCCTGGGAAAGATGAGGCAAAGTTGACCCACATCCAGACTAGCCCACTCTCAGGCATCCAAGGAGACCACCTGACTCTGTCACAGGCTCCTTCTACTCCTACTCCTCCCACCTTCCCCTCCTGGGTCCAGGGCTACCTAAGTAGATTGAGTTCCTGCAATAGGCCCAAAACTCCCCAGGCAAGATCAACTTTAAATGCAGATTAAACTTTAAATGTGATTCTGGGCTAATGAGATATACAAATATAACAAATTCAGAGTAGGAAAATAAACTTAACAGAATTCTAATTCTTGGGCATCAATTCCTTCCCAAGGTGGCTTATGCCAGAATCATGAAGTTGAGGCCACTTCCTGCCTCCAACAGCATGTCCTCTCTAAACAGTGCCAATAGTTTAAGGCCCTGGTGACAGAATTCAGGTGACGCCATTTTGCCAGGCAACCCAAGCTGCCTTCTGGACCCTGAAGATGTGTAACTTTGAGCATGTCATGCAACCTCTCTCAGCCTCCCTTTTCTCATCTGTAAAATGAGGATCACATGGCCCTCCTTCTAGGGTTGTTGAGAGGATTAATGATATGACATATATAAGATGGGTTGCATAGAACAGGAACCCAATAAAGTGTAGCTATCTGTATTAATATTATCATTATTATTCCATCTCCCTCTCACACTGCCTTCTGGCCTTCCAGAGATGCTCTCTCCCTTCCTTCCCAGAAGTGCTCCAGGAGACTAAAGCATTGACTCTGAAGTCAGAATGTCCTGGGTTCCTGTTGCAACTCTGCCTATTAATAGGGGTACAACCTTAAACAAGTCACTTACCCTCTCGAAACCCATTAGAATAATAATAGCACCAACCTCAAAAAAATCCTTATCAGATAATTCATGGAAATCAGTCAGTTCAGTTCTCAGTAAACAATAGTCATTATTATTACTCCCTCAATTTCTCAATTCAAATTCCAGTAATAATATTGGATAATCCAATGCAGATTATCTTAATTTATACTAAGAAATAAGTTATTAACAGATTTAACCCTAAGAATAAGTTATTTGTTAACAAAGGAAAATTTCTAATTAGCGGGAACATTGGAAAGATACTTTTGAACAGGAGGACCTCCCTGCCTCTTTGGTCCTTCTCTTCATACCCACATGCTTCAGAGCACAGCTTAAGAATGGCTCCTGACTTCTGAGAGGAGCCCAATGCCTGCTCTGAACCCTCAGAAACCAAAGAGTACTCCTGTTCATATTCTAAAAGAGCAGAACGGCGTGGGGTTATTAAGCAATTACTTCCTTGATGCGATCCTCTCTTCAGCGCTTTTTTTTTTTTTGGCAGTTGTTCCTGCTCTTAATTTGGCAATTTAACATCGCTAATTAAAGCTACTTCTGTAACGCAGAACCACTATGAGTGTAACGCGTATCTACCTGGGGACACACAAGGGTGTTGCCAGGGCTCACTTTGCACCGTGCCTGATGGGAAATGGGGCGTGGGAGGGCGTTTGGGGCTATTTGAGGGCAGGCTGATCTGGCAGAGCAGCAATGTGACTCTTACAGCTCTTTTCCTTCATAGTAAAGTTCCCTCACATTTGTAATAAACTAACTGGGGGATTACCTGTTTACTGACTCCCCCCACTACACACACACACACACACACACACACACACCCCCTGGATATCACCTCCATGATGCTGGATTTGGTCACCACAACATATCCGGCACCTAGCACCATGCTGTCCACCTAGTATGCACTTAATAAGTATCTGTTGAATAAATGAGCTAATTTCAAGTTTCCTGTGGAAGGAGATTCCTCATGTCCCTCCTTCCTTTGGAATAAATTCTTTGTCGGGTTAGGATTTTAGGGGCCAATAGTTCAGAACTGTTGAGAGAGGGGGGAAATAAGTAATCAGAGAGCCTTATTACTGATGAATTACTTATTGCAGGATTGAAGCATGTGGCCCACATGGTAACTACCTAACACCTCCAGAGTGAATAGATTTCCGGCCCCCACCCCTCATCCCAGCTGAACCATCAGAGGCCTCCCTGATGGGGTCAGGCCACATGGTATACAGCAGAAAGCAAATCAAAATAAGCTTGTTCTATGGACAGGTGGCTCCAAAAGAGAGTGAAAAGTGGAGGGGGCTGACTGAGCCACAGGTGTTCAGCTTCTCCCAAAGTCAGTTAAATAAGTTGCATCCTCCCACCCCCCACGCATGAGGAGGAAGGAGCTGAGTGACAGATTCAGAAGAAGGCCAGAGGCATCATTTCATACTGGAAAGCCCTGCCTCTATCAGATCAGCAATCAGTCAGCAAGGGTCTGGTCAGCCCCAGACAGGGGTCATGATGCTGAGCCTACAAAGGGCCAGCCCAACTCAGTGTGACAGGTGACCAAGAGAGAGCCTCCAGACTGGGCCTGGGCTGCCCCATCAGGAGACAGGGAGGATGAGGTTTTCCTGTTGTGAACCAGGCTGATGGCCTCCACATTGCCATCAGAGACGGAAAGACACACACACACACACACACACACACGCGTGCACACACAGAGCACTAACACAGGTCCTAGGTCCCTGCCTAGCCAGCTTCAGAAGTGTCCCCAGGTTCCCATGTAAATGGCAATGGAGCCACTCACTGGAGCAGGTGAAAGAATGGCCACATCCTGAAAGTCAAATGACAGTTTAGGCTTGTCTGGAAATGGGACTCTTATCAAAGGTCCCTGAAGGGTGGGGAGGGAACAGGGCATGTCCTACATACTTTCCGGAAGTCATTACTCACCTTCCTTTTCTTGCACCTTTCTCTCTCATTTCTCTCCCTTCCTTCTGGCACCTGGTCTCGCCACCCAATATTCCCAGTGCTCTTGTATGTCATTTCCTCTGGCCTCCCAGAGCCCACCCAGACCTGCTCTCCCTGAAGTGTCCCAAAAATCACAAATTAAATCTCCATTTTCCCCATCATTATTCCCATCCCCCAAACTCAATCTCCCTCAGGAAAGCTACGCTAGATATTAGGAAGAAAACATCTCATTGAATTAATTCACACAAAGCTCCTCTTTTCTGTCCAAAACACAACTTAGTAGAATTTCACCAGAAGGTGTGTCCCCTCTTTGCCTCTGCGTGTGATCACCTCTGAATGTAATTCCCGGAAAGCTGCAGCAAGTTGCAATCCCTTGGGAAACTAGCCTTGGACTGAAGCTGATACTGAAGACAGCAGAACAGAAGATGAAAGGAATCTGGGTCCTCAATGACATAGTTGAGCTGATGATTGTAACAAGCCTGGAGCCTACCCTTTTCTTCCTATAGATTTCTTGTTATGTAATATAGTCATTTCTTATTGTTTAAGGGCCAGGATTAGGAGGAAATGAGTGAGTCAAGAAAGCACAGGATCAGATTCTGTCTTTATTTAAAATTTTGATATTTTACTCATTGTGGATTTTTTGAATTAATGTTGGCTTTTTAAAACATTACATTAAAATGGCATTCATCTTTATTACTGAGTTTTTTTGTGCTCCCCTTACCCCAAATTTGCACCCAAGTTGAGTCCTTCAGTCTCCTCACGCTAGTCTGGCCCTGCTACTTTCAGCTGCAATTTTTGTTACTTGTAGCCAAAATCATCCTCAAGGTGAAAAAAAAAAATGGAGAGTTTGATAAAAGCTCTTAGGGAAATTGGTTATCCGTATGGAATAGATGTTAAAGTGAGATTGGGATTTTAGATGGGCCTGAGGAAGAACTGATGTGTTAACACTACACTGTGGGAAGGAGGAAGGAGGGCGAGCAGATGCATGGAGGTGAGTTACTGAGCTGGCCACAGCTCTGCAACCTACACAGCTCATTGCTCGGTCTCACAGGAAGTCTCCAAAAGGCCATGGAAACCACTTGGAACACTGTGGGAGGAGGACGTGCAAGCCATCTAAATGCTGGCTTTTCCCTTGCCCTCTTCTCTTTCTTGGTGTAAGTCCACCTGCTGGGGCTTTGACTTCCTCACACTTCCTGGTTCTGTTCCCCTCCTGGCAGCCACTGGAGAAGTCCAAGCCTCCACAGGTCCCATCTAACCAGAGTGCAGGTGTCACGGACTCTCCTTGTCAGTCAGTGCTGCATAAGGCGCTCCTCAGTCTATGGCATCAGTGGACATGGCTTTATGACCATGAGAACAAAGTGAGCCATTGCCAGGGTCTCTCTGGCCACAAAGCAGGGCAGGTGACCAGGATCCAGGCAGAGCCAGGCAGATCTGAGACAGCACATAAACTGGTTCTGCTACAGGTCCGCACCTCACATTTTACACCAAAATAATTTGGGAGCATTAAAGACCTAAATTTTTTTGGTTTTTTGGTTTTGTGTGTGTGTGTGTGTGTGTGTGTGTGTGTGTGTGTGTGTGAGGGAGATCAGCCCTGAGCTAACATCCGTGCTAATCCTCCTCTTTTTGCTGAGGAACACCGGCTCTGAGCTAACATCTATTGCCAATCCTCATCCTTTTTTCCTTCCCCAAAGCCCCAGTAGATAGTTGTATGTCATAGTTGCACATCCTTCTAGTTGCTGTATGTGGGACGCGGCCTCAGCATGGCCAGAGAAGCAGTGCGTTGGTGCGCGCCCGGGATCCGAACCCGGGCTGCCAGTAGCGGAGCGCGTGCACTTAACCACTAAGCCACTGGGCTGGCCCGACCTAAATATTTTTTAAAGAACAATAAACTATAAAAGGACTAGAAGAAAATAAAAGAGGATATCTTTATTATTTGGGAATATGAAAGGCTTTCTTAAACAAGACCCAAAAAAGCAAAATCATAAGAAAAAGCCTTATCAATTTAATTGTACTGAAAATTAAGGTTTGTGTAAACAGTGGTTCTCAACTAGGGGCAATTTTGCTCCCCAGTGGACATTTGGCAGTACCTGGAGACATTTTTGCCTGCCCAAAGTCAGGAGGGGAGGTGGGTAACTATTGGCATCTAATGTATTGAGGCCAGGGTTGTGGCTAAACATCCTATCATGCACAGGACAGCCCCTACAACAAAGAATTAACCAGCCCAATATGTCAATAGTGGCAAGGTTGAGAAACCCAGCCGAAAAAAAGATTAACAGACAAGTTAAAGACAGAGAAAAGTTGTTTGGCAAATATACCCCCGATAAAAGATTAGAGTCTAATATGGAGAGAGAATTACAAATCAATAAGAAAAAAATTCAACAGAAAAATAAAATACCATTTCTCATCCTTTCAATCGGTAAAAATTTTTTAAATCCAACAACATCAAGTGATAATGAGACCACAGGAAAAGAATACTCTCATATACTACTGGCAACTGTGTAAATAGGTACAACTGCCCAGTACAAGATATTATTTGATAGAATTTTTTTTAATTTGAAATGCCCATATTCCATCAATGGAACATCAGCAAAAGTGAAGTGTGCCCCTTTTAGGTCTGTTCCTTCAACACTGGGTATGAGCTCTTCTATGCATTTCCCCTCTTCCTGACATGCAATTGGGGGCTACCTTTGACCTAGCTTCAACCACGCAGACAAAGCTGAAACAGAAGAAAGGTCTATGATTGGCCATGTGGACAGGGCCATCTTTCTACCTGAACTGTTCACCTTGGGAATATAAATGGCTACTTTCTTTAATCAACTATATTTGGGGGCCTATTTGCTGAAGTAGCTTGCTTTTACCCTAACTAATAAATACAATGTAGGTGTGCACAGGGTGTGTAAAAGCACAGGGAAAGATCTGGAAGACTACACACAAAACTCATAGAAGATTCCTCTGGGCTAGGGCATTGGTTTGGGGTCAGTGGTCAAAGAACTCTTTCTGTGATGTTTTTCTTTTAAATAAGAGAAGGTGCTGTGCATTTTTAAAAATATGTTTTTAAAATAATTGACTGAGCTTATGTTGTCAAAGCACGTTGAACAAATGATAACTACTATTAGTAAGAGGCCGGTGCAAGGTAACTAAGAGCATACGCTTCACTCTCAGGAGACCCAGGTCTGCAGGCATGTTCCAAAGTCGGCTGCTGGGCCTTGGTCAAGTTGCTTCATCTCTGAAGCAAAGTTTCTTCGTGTATAAAATAAGGACAATAATACTTCCCTCACATGGCTGTTGTGAGAAATAAAGGAGGTAGAGGATGTAAAATTCTTAGAATGGTGCCTGGCATTTGGAAAGCCCTCGATAAATGGAAGCACTTTATTATTATTATTATCATTATTATTATTATTATTAGGATATGTGTAAAAAGCAAAAGCTCTCTATTCTTCTAGAAACATTTGTGAAAATAAAAATGAAAGGATTATATAGCTGGTAAAGAAGGAAAGAATGAAACAAAATTCAGTTCCATTCAACGTCCATATATTGAGCACCTGTTATGAGCTAGACACTAAGATATAAAAATGACTCAGACCTAGTCCCCTGCCCTTCAGAAGCTCAGAGTATAATTGTGGAGATAGATGAAACTAAATCTATAAATATGATGTAGGGTCTCTGATCTACATAACAAGAGGAGTAGGACAATGAAATTGGCAATGCCTTCTATAGTTGGTTGGAGAGGTTGGAATAGGAAGGCTTTCAACGAGAAGATGATATTAAACATGAACAGAAGTTCCAGAGGCAGAAAAAGTCAGGACAAAGTCAGTACAGGCAAGCAGAAGGCATGTGCAAAGAGATGAAATGGGGAACCACCACTGTTGGCTGGAATCTAAACAAGAAAGTAGGTGGCGTGAGAGAGAAGGCTCTAGAGGCACCAGAGGCCAAGCAGGAAGAGTCTTGACTGCTGTGTTGAAGAACCTGGCAACAGGGTGGAGGGTGGGTGTGAAGGGAGCATGGCGGGAAGCAGGAGAAATAGGAGGGGCTATTGTTGAAGTTAGATCGATGAGGGTAGTAAGAGGAAAGGGGACCCGCAAGAGAGGCTATTTAGGTCGCAAAATCCAAAGTAACAGATGACGCACTGGACATGGGGGAAGAGAAAAAGGGAGGAGCTGAGGATGGCCGCCAGGTTTCTAGCCTGTGTGACTGGTTGTACCTCTGAAATCCAGAGGCCAGCAGGAGAGAGCTGTGCAGCAGGTCTATTCATAAGTTCAATGTAATGACAAGCCAGCCAATTCCCGTGCTGCCAGGTCTGACAGTGTGAATGCTTGGGTGGCATTTCCAGATCCTGTAGAGTGACACTCATGGGCAGGATTAGGAATAAGTTAGAGGAGGGAAAAGGCAACTGCTGGCCTCTGCTCTCCGTAGAAGCCTGGGAAATGGCATCCACCTCGTGGCCAGTGATCAAGTGCTTACATATGCCCCAGAATGGCCCCTCTCACGTCTAAACTCAGCTGGGTCTTTCACGAGCATTTCTATTCTCATTTAAACCTCATAGGCTGCAAGTGCTGCAGAGATGAAAGATGGAAATGTGTTATGCTGTATTACAGTCCCTGGTATCTGTGTGCTTAATCTTTAATATTTTCAATTAAATCATGAGGAAATAATTATGCAAACCGTAATTTCACCATCCACAGGGAAATGATTAGTTTATTATCCTTGAGAGGTTGGTACCAGGGCATCTAAATCTTTAGATAAGGAGATAATTTAATTTGGGTTCCCCTTCTGCTAAGATTTCATACTCTGGGGTAATATATACAAAAATGGGAAAACACGCGAGGTCTCTAGGTCGAGAAAATTAGCATGAATATCAATAAATAGAAATTTGGCTCTTTAACCTCTTAAGTCTCCAAAGTTCTTTCCCATATACTATCTCATTTACTCTGAAAGAAAATATAAAGCAAAATTTCCATAAACAAAATACCTAAGTGATACTTGAGGCAAAGAGTCTTTTAGGAAGAGTCTTATTTTTATATGCATATATTACCAAATAACACTTTGAATCATACAGCTTTATGGCTGAAAGAGACCATTCCACAGAACTTCACTCATTTTTGGTGAAATGAAGGCTCAGAGAAGATCAAAACTTGGGGCAGCTCACATGGTTGGTTAGCAGCAGTACAAGGACTAGAACCCAGATTTTTTAATCCTCAATACAGACTTCTCTCCTCCACCCCACACTATTTCCCTGTCATCTATTCATTTTTTTAAAAATTCAGGTTTCAGGTTCAAAACTAAAAACCGTATCTAAGTTTTAATTATTTCTAGTCAAACCCATCTTCCTTATTCTAGGTCTGCCTACTGGCTTTAACCTCTCTTCTCTGCCAGGTTTTTTAAAGTTCATAAACCTACCACTCTCAAAAAAAAAAGACAAAAGGTCCCCTTTGATCCTGTCTCCCCCTCAAGCGACCTCTTCCCCCTCTCCTCTTCATAGCCCAACTTTCTGAAAGAACGTCTACCCGAACGCTCTCCTCTTCCTCCCCCCCTTCATCCCTCAGCCCAGTGCCACCTGGAGCTGCTGCTGCGACTCCGGGGAACCCTGCTCCCTGAAGTCACTAAGATCTCAGACCTGGCAAAGCCCAAGGACCTTGTCCTTGCTGGACATCCCTGCTGCGCGTGGTGTTGCCGCTCCTTCCTTTGTAGACTCTCTCACTCTTGGCTTCTGTGATGCCCCCTCTTTGGTGCTGCTTTCCTGCTCTGTCTCCTAACTGGCACTCTGCTTCTATGAGTCAGCAGGGCCATGAGCATGGGTGAGTTGATCTGCCAAGGGGTGGCAGAGAGGCACAACTATCCCCAGATGTGGCTCCTCCCAACATCCTCCATCCATCACTCAGTAATTATGTCTTTCCTTCCTTCGTTTATTCATTTGGCAGATATTTATCGAGCACCAACCACGTGCCAAGTAGTAAGGTACTTGACCCTGGGGATACAGGTATGAAAGACGAGAGTGTAGCCTTTCTGCCTTGTCTGTACTCACCTCCAATTCGCTCCACCTTCTAGAAAGATTTAGCAGGCCCTGTCACTCCCTTCTGATTAAACTCCTCCAGTGCTTCTCTTTTTAAACCCAGCTCCTTAGCATGGCATTGAACGGGTTTTAACCTGTCTAGTCATTCTCCGCAATGAACACTCCAGTCACACAGAGCGACTTTGTGATTTCCCCAAACACACACACCCCCTTTCATGCCTCTTTGCCTTTACGAACGCCGTCCCCTCTCTCCAGAACACTCTTTACCTATCTTCTTTGTGTGGAAAAATTCTCCTCACCCTTCGCCTTCAAAGACTGAGCAAAAATTTCATCTCCCCTATGACACCTTGTCAACACCCCATCTGTCGTTCCCATAGTACACTGAGCAAACCCATGTTATAGCATTTAACAGTTTATATTGAAATTATGGTTTCTTTGTGTCAGTCTTTCCAATAGACTGTGAGCTCTGAGAACAAAAAATACATATTATTTGTTTTTATGTATGCCTAATGCCTGGCAAAGGTTCTGGTATACAGTCAGCAAGCACCGACAAAAACCTGGTGAATTAATTTCTCTAGTTTCAGTGGTATCATGCACACTGGGTGCTTGTGCTTCCCATCCACATTTAGTACGTGCTGGGTTGATTTCATGCTCCTTACAATTGTCTACATCTCAGTACTTCTTTTTGTTCTATTTATGTACTTCAAGTGGAAAAGGCAAAACCTGACCTCTTTTCTTATCCCTCAGGCTCCTCTTCTTTATTAAATTGAAACCAAAAATATTAAACCACAAAAAAGACTTTTGGTTCAAGCCCCTCCTCCTGTAGATAGCAATGAGGATAGATTTCCTTTCACTGTCTTTGATTTATTCCTTCATAATGGAATAAAAATTAACTTCACGGAAATAGTACACACAGCCAGAGGTAATTCAATGGCTAATGAATGAGATATTACATAACAAAACAGTTTAATTGGCTACTCTTGATTTAAAAGGCACAGTCTCTGCATTTTGTGATGTTTAATTTCCTTTCATTCTTTCTAACTTTGTCATTGTGTAGTAATTACTGCATATCCGTCTTTGAAAACCGTGCCTTCCGCTCATCCTACTCCTGCCCTAGTAAATGAACCACGCCCACCCGCACTAGACTTCATCGGGATTGAATTAAAAAGTCACCACACTAAAAAGCAGGTCATCACCGGCCTCCGGGATGCTCCCAAGCCCCCTGCTGCTTGCCTATCCCATTAGTTCTCCCACTCAGTTGCCAGCATCCTCCAAACTCTCACATTCGGGGTTTGTATCGTGGTCCCCATACTTTCTTAGTAACATAGATGGATGATTAAGTTTGGACTTACTGTTGCTCCGGGATGGAACCCCCAGATCCACCTTCTGGTTCCCGCCTGTGACAGCCAGCAAGCAGTGCCCTGCCTCAGGCCACAGAGAAGCCCCGCTGGGGGCACCAGATTCCAGGAGTCCCTCCTGACAGGGGAGGGAGACTGACAGGCATCCACACGGCTCACAGTCTTATTTTCACTCGTCATCTTCACACATTTTAGACTCTCCCTGTCATCAGCCTCCTTCAAACCTTAGCCTCATAAAGGTCTGCCCCTGGCCTCTCCCACCCTCCCTTTTCCTATTAAAGCCTCTCTCTCCCATGACGGCACCCCTTGCCCTCAAGGTGTGTTGGGGGGCGGATGGGATATGTGTGCTCCTCACTGTCCACTTCAACTTCTAGACCATTCCCTCCACATGCACCCTTGTGTTAAACCCCTGCCCCACTGAAGGTCCTGCCATCTGTCCATTTATGCCCCTGTCATTTTCCTGATTTCCTGGTCACTCGCTCTCATTCATTAAAGACCTTAGGTAGCTGGGTCACTAGAAGTTGTCAGCACCCCAAACTGTTTCTCTATCAGATTTTTAACTCAAAATCTCTGTCCCATCCTCTCTTCTCCCTATTTATTTGCCAATCATTTCCACCACTCTTGTTCTTCAAATTCTTTAGGACCTCTGGTCCATCAACCCACATCCTTCTCTATCTGTCTCCTCCTTCCCCCTTACTCTACTTGGATTCCATGGTCCTAACTTCAAAAGTCCGCTGTCTAGTATTCGCAATTTCCTTCCCTCTCTGTGCTTTCACAGCACCTGCGCAGGTAAACCCCAGGTGAATGAAGCTATCTGCTGTCTTTGTGCTACATCAGGGACATTAAATACTGCTGGGGAAAATCAAGCGTGGGAGGGCAGGATTTTCTTTCCTGTCACTCACTTTTCTTCCTCTCCTTCCCCTGGCAACCTCCATGGAGTGAGTGCTAAGGGTCCATTCTCAGTCCTCACGTTACCTGATGTGGCTTCCAACACACCCCATGTTTCAGGTTTTCCTCCTGCCTCGCTGCTGCTCCTTCTCACCTCTCCCGCTTCCTCCTCATCTCTCTGACCTCTTACTAGAGAGGTGCACCAGGCTTTAGTCTTCATTCCATGTCTTCTCCTCTTTGTCTATACTCACTCCTTAGATAATCCTCTGATCTCCTGGCTTTAAATACCACCTAGATGCTGATGACTCCCAAATGTACACGTCTAGCTTGGACCTCTCCCTTGAATTCCAGAAATGCCTTCTTAAATTTTTGCCTAGGATAACTCATAGGCATCTCAAATTTCATATGCCCCAAAGCCAATTCTCTACCTCCCTACTCAGGCCCACCTCCTTTGGTATCCATGCAGTCTTCCCATCTGGATAAAAGGCAACTTCATCACGTTATCTTTCTTGGGTCAAAAACTTAAAGCCGTCCTTGACTCAACAATTTTTTTTTTTAACCTCTATCTAATCTGTCAACAAATCCTCTCAGCTCTCTGTCCTGGTCTCCTCCATGTAGGAGGGTGCTGGAGAACACTGCCCTTTATTTATAGTCCTTTCATCTCAGCCATTAATAACATCATTTATGTGCAGTGGTCAGAAGGAAACCAGTCTGCAATGGTTCTCAACCTTAGCTGCACATTGGAATCGCCTGGGGGTGGGGCTGAGGCTTTAAAAAAATCTGGCGCCTATGCCCCACCCACAGAGATTCTTATTTAATTGGTCTGGGGTATGACCTGAGATTTTTAAAAGCCACTCCTGGCCCCTACCCAGGTGGTTCTAATGTGCAGCCAAGTTTTCAAGCCACTATGTTAGGGCTTAAAACAAAAAGAGAGATCTGATGAAAATCATTAGTATTAATCAGTGTTTAAATGTCAAGTAGATTTCAGAATCAGGATCACACACTAAAAACAATATCCCCCAAATTAAAATAAACAATAATAATAATAATTAAAACTGGGCAACTATATCAATAAACTCTCTTCTCTTTGAATGAACCTTATAACTTCAATCTTTACTTTCATAATCTTTACTTTCTCAATTTTATAAGAATCTTTATTATTAGCTTTAAATATTCATCATTTGATGAGAAAATCCTACCACTGGCTAAATATTGGCCAGAATATCACCAGATCTCAGCTCTTGGATCCTCTCCGTGTTTTCTTTTAAAGCACAGACATTTTTCTGTGAATTTTGAGAGAAATGAGCGGAAAAGCTCATCTCAGTTTTAGGCAGGGTTGAAGGAGTTTAACAATTTAACAAGGTCAGGTTTGTCATCCTGATTTCCTTTTTCAATTCTCGAGCATTTTCCTCTAAAAGGCATTCAGGCTGTGGTGTACAGGCTCTCCATGGAGGGACCAGTTTGCAGTTTTTTCATAAGTTAACAAACAAAGGGGAAAGAGACAATTGAGATATTAAAAAATGACAGCTAATAACCACTCTGAGTAGTGGGTGAGAGGAAGGAGGAAAGAAGAGGCAGAGGAAGCGGGGGGCGGGCACCTCCTCCCAGTTCCTGTTGCTGGAGGGATTTGGGAAAGCAGGTGAGCAGGTGGCGGATCCTGTGAGGGGAGGTCCTGATCATCACATCAGAACCTAAAATTTCTCTTCCCCATCCTAATTTCTATTTTTCTCTGATCAAAACTTATGTTTGTTAGGATCTGTGCAATCAAGTGTTTGCAGTCTTATTTCTCTAAAGAATTCCCTATGGAAAATGAAAAATTCATTAGAGGGACTCAAAAGCAGAGTAGAGGATACAGAAGAACGGATCTGGGAGCTGGACGAAAGACTAGAGGAAATTACCCAAGGTGAACAGGTAAAAGAGAAAAGAATTAAAAAGAGTGAGGACAGTCTAAGGGACCTCTGGGACAACATCAAGCGCACCAACATCCGTGTTATAGGTGTCCCGGAAGGAGAAGAGCGAGACAAGGGGGCAGAGAATCTATTTCAAGAAATAATAGAAGAAAACTTCCCTAACCTAAGGAAGGAAACAGACATCCAGGTACAGGAAGCACAGAGAGCCCCAAACAAGATAAACCCAAAGAGGCCCACACCAAGACACATCATAATCAAAATGTCCAGAATTAAAGATAAAGAGAGAATCCTAAAAGCCGCAAGAGAATGTCAAGTTACATACAAAGGAAACCCCATAAGGCTATCAGCTGACTTCTCAGCAGAAACCTTACAGGCTAGAAGAGAATGGCATGATATATTTAAAGTGCTAAAAGGAAAAAACTTACAGCCAAGAATACTCTATCCAGCAAGGTTATCATTCAAGATGGAAGGAGAGATCAAAATTTTCCCAGATAAGCAAAAATTAAAGGAGTTTGTCACCAAGAAACCAGTGCTACAAGAAATGTTAAAGGGACTGATTTAAGGGGAAAAGAAAAGACCACAAATAGGAAAAATTATCTATTTCCATGACTAGAACGTAATGGATACAAATATACAAAAAAGAGGTTAGATATGATATCAAAAACATAAAAGGAGGGAGGAGGGGAGTTAAGAGTACAGCTTTCAGACAGAGGTCAAACTAAAGTGACCATCAATTCTGTATAGAAGAAGAAAGGAACAGAGAAGGACTACTAAAACACTGAGAAAAAAAAAAAAGTTAAAAAATGGCAGTAAGTACATACTTATCAATAGCTACTTTAAACGTCAATGGACTAAATGCTCCAATTAAAAGGCATAGGGTGGCTGACTGGATAAAAAAACAAGACACATATATATGCTGCATACAAGAGACACACTTCAGACCTAAAGACACTCACAAACTGAAAGTGAAGCGATGGAAAAAGATACTCCACGCAAATGGCAATGAAAAGAAAGCTGGGGTAGCAGTACTCATATCAGACAAAATAGACTTTAAAACAAAACCATAAAAAGAGACAAAGAAGGGCATTACATAATGATCAAGGGAACAATCCAACAAGAGGATATAACACTTGTAAATATCTACGCACCCAATGTAGGTGCACCTAAATATATAAAGCAATTATTAACAGACATAAAAACAGAAATAGACAGTAACACAATAATAGTAGGGGACTTTAACACTCCACTTACACCAACGGATAGATCATCCAAACAGAAGATCAATAAGGAAACATCGGCCTTAAACAACACACTAGAACAGATGGACCTAGTAGATATATACAGAGCATTCCATCCAAAAACCGAAGAATACACGTTCTTTTCAAATGCACATGGAACATTCTCCAGGACTGATCACATATTAGGCCACAAAACAAGTCTCCATAAATTTAAGAAGATTGAAATAATACCAAGCATCTTTTCTGACCACAACAGTATGAAACTAGAAATCAACTATAGGAAGAAAATCAGAAAAGCCACAAATACGTGGAGATTAAACAAAATGCTACTGAACAACGACTGGGTTAACGAAGAAATCAAAGAAGAAATCAAAAAATACCTGGAGACAAATGAAAATGAAAATACGACATGCCAGAATTTATGGGATACAGCAAAAGCGGTTCTAAGAGGGAAGTTTATAGCGATACAGGCCTATCTCAACAAACAAGAAAAATCTCAAATAAACAATCTAACAATGCACCTAAAGGAACTGGAAAAAGAAGAACAAACCAAGCCCAAAATCAGTAGAAGAAGGGAAATAATAAAAATCAGAGCAGAAATAAATGAAATAGAGACCAAAAAAACAATAGAAAAAATTAATAAAACCAAGAGCTGGTTCTTTGAAAAGGTCAACAAAATTGACAAATCTTTAGCTAGACTCACCAAGAAAAAAAGAGAGAAGGCACAAATAAGTAAAATCAGAAATGAAAAAGGAGAGATTACAACAGACACCTCAGAAATACAAAAGATTATAAGAGAATACTATGAAAAGCTATATGCCAACCAATTCGACAATCTGGAAGAAATGGATAAATTCTTAGAATCATACAACCTTCCAAAACTGGATCAAGAAGAAGTAGAGAATTTGAATAGACCAATCACCAGTAAGGAGATCGAAACAGTAATCACAAACTTCCCCAAAAATAAAAGTCCAGGACCAGACGGCTTCCCTGGTGAATTCTACCAAACATACAAAGAAGACTTAATACCTATCCTTCTCAAACTCTTCCAAAAAATTGAGGAGTGGGGGAAGCTCCCTAACTCATTCTACGAAGCTGACATTACCCTGATATCAAAACCAGACAAGGACAACACAAAAAAAGAAAATTACAGGCCAATATCACTGATGAACATCGATGCAAAAATCCTCAACAAAATACTAGCAAATCGCATACAACAATACATTAAAAAGATTATACACCATGATCAAGTGGGATTTATTCTAGGTATGCAGGGATGGTTTAACATTTGCAAATCAATTAACGTAATACACGCCATTAATAAAATGAAGAATAAAAATCACATGATCATCTCAATAGATGCAGAGAAAGCATTTGACAAGATACAGCATCTATTTATGATAAAAACTCTGAATAAAATGGGTATAGAAGGAAAGTATCTCAACATAATAAAGACCATATATGACAAACCCACAGCTAATATCATCCTCAATGGTGAAAAACTGAAAGCCATCCCTCTAAGAACAGGAACCAGACAAGGATGCCCACTGTCACCACTCCTATTTAACATAGTACTGGAAGTCCTAGCCAGAGCAATCAGGCAAGAGAAAGAAATAAAAGGGATCCAAATTGGAAAGTAAGAAGTGAAACTGTCACTATTTGCAGATGACATGATTTTATATATAGAAAACCCTAAAGAACCCACCAGAAAACTTTTAGAAATAATAAACGAATACAGTAAATTTGCAGGATACAAAATCAACATACGAAAATCAGTTGCATTTCTGTACACTAACAACGAAGTAGCAGAAAGAGAAATTAAGAATACCATCCCATTTACAATTGCAACAAAAAGAATAAAATACCTAGGAATAAACTTAACCAAAGAGGTGAAAGATCTGTACACCGAAAACTATAAAACATTTCTGAAAGAAATTGAAGACACAAAGAAATGGAAAGATATTCCGTGCTCTTGGATTGGAAGAATTAACATAGTTAAGATGTCCATACTTCCTAAAGCCATCTATAGATTCAATGCAATCCCTATCAAAGTTCCAACAACATTTTTCACAGAAATAGAACAAAGAATCCTAAAATTTATATGGAACAACAAAAGACCCCGAATAGCTAAAGGAATCCTGAGAAAAAAGAACAAAGCTGGAGGTATCACACTCCCTGATTTCAAAATATACTACAAAGCTATAGTAACAAAAACAGCATGGTACTGGCGCAAAAACAGACATACAGATCAATGGAATAGAATCAAAAGCCCAGAAATAAACCCACACATCTATGGACAGCTAATCTTTGACAAAGGAGCCAAGAACATGCAATGGGGAAAAGAAAGTCTCTTCAACAAATAGTGTTGGGAAAACTGGATAGCCATATGCAGAAAAATGAAAGTAGACCCTTACCTTACACCATACACAAAAATTAACTCCAAATGGATTAAAGACTTGAATGTAAGACCTGAAACTGTGAAACTTCTAGAAGAAAACATAGGCAGTACGCTCTTCCACATCGGTCTTAGCAACATCTTTTGAAACACCACGTCTGACCGGGCAAGAGAAACAATAGAAAAAATAAACAAATGGGACTACATCAAACTAAAAACTTCTGCACAGCAAAGGAAACCATCAACAAAACAAAGAGACAACCTAACAATTGGGAGGAGATATTTGCAAACCATACTTCTGATAAGGGCTTAATCTCCAAAATATATAAAGAACTCATTCATCTCAACAACAAAAAAAACTACCAACCCAATTAAAAAATGGGCAAAAGACCTGAACAGACATTTCTCCAAAGAAGATATACAGATGGCCAACAGACACATGAAAAGATGTTCAAAATCACTAACTATCAGGGAAATGCAAATCAAAACTACAATGAGATCTCACCTCATGCCCATCAGAATGGCTATAATTAACAAGACAGGAAACAACATGTGTTGGAGAGGATGTGGAGAAAAGGGAACTCTCATACGCTGCTGGTGGGAGTGCAAACTGGTGCAGCCACTATGGAAAACAGTATGGAGATTCCTCAAAAAATCAAGGATAGAACTACCATATGATCCAGCTATTCCACTGTTGGGTATTTATCCAAAGAAGTTGAAAACACCAATTTGTAAAGGTACATGCACCCCTGTGTTCATTGCAGCGTTATTCACAATAGCCAAGACTTGGAAGCAACCTAAGTGCCCATCAAGGGACGAATGGATAAAGAAGCTGTGGTATATATACACAATGGAATACTACTCAGCCATAAGAAACGATGAAATCCAGCCATTTGTGACAACGTGGATGGACACTGAGGGTATAATGCAAAGTGAAATAAGTCACAAGGAGAAGGTCAAATACCGTATGATTTCCTTCATTAAGTAGTAGATAATAACAACAATAAACAAACACATAGGGACAGAGATTGGATTGGTGGTTACCAGAGGGGAAGGGGGGAGGGAGGAAGGTGAAAGGGATAATTCGGTACATGTGTGTGGTGATGGGTTGTAATTAGTATTTGGGTGGTGAACATGATGTAATCTATGCAGAAATAGAAGTACAATGATGTATACCTGAAATTTTTACAATGTCATAAACCAATGTTACTGCAATAAACAAAAAATTAAAAAAAAAAAAAAGAATTCCCTATGGATGTCATAATTGTTGTATATTGAACAAATATTTATACTTACGCAGTTGCATAACATTGAAATAGAAATTTAGCATAAAAAACAAAACCTGTTGACTGGAATTAAAGGATACTCCAGATTAATCCAAAAATACTAATTGAGTTGCCTGATTTTCCTACTAAATTCTTCCTCTGATGCTTATTATTCCAGGTACATACAGGAGCAAGCCTGTCTTAATGTAAAACCTAAACTGTACTTCTTTTAAAATGTCAACCAGAGTGCCAAACAAATCAATTAAAATAACTTCTTGTAAAAAAAATCCCTGAAAGAGAATGGAGTGAACTCAATTTTGTTTGTTTAATTTTATTTTTACACTTATTTTACTGCCCTTGTACTTCAAGCTTGAATTAAGAGTACACTTTTCAAAATATTTTAAGCAAATGAAAAAACATTCATCACACTACGAAAACAAATATCCCAAAATATCTTCTATGGTCAAAATTTTCATATCTGAACATTTAACTAAGTCTGTCTATGACCAGCAATGCTTGTTTTTTCAATCATTTCTAATTTGACTTGTAAAACATGGCATTTTTCTATTTTTGACAAACTGTCTAAAAAAATAAGAACAAGCTTTTCTCTTCAGGGCTACACATAAAGGACCTTCTTTGTCACCTTCTCTCCTGGAATGGTGACAGGCTGACCCTACTTTCACTCCTCTGAACAACGTAAGATGGTTTGTGCAGGAAATCTAAATCTGGCCCGAGGCAGCCGGGTGATTTTCCAGATGGAGGCAGAGGGAGAAGCTGAGAGCCTCTGTACTGCTCTCCCAGCGGCTGCAGTCCGCAGATCTGGGAGAAGTCTGCCACCTAGTGGAAGATGGAGGCCACGGCCGGCTACTTGCGATTGCAGTTTGGTGCCAGGGCCTGGGGGCATCAAGGACTGCTTCTACAAAGGGAGTCCTGGGCCTAGCTTGCATTCGGGACACGGTGTACCATCAAGAGAATACCCAACAACGACAACAAACAATATTCAAAGCCCAGACACAAAATGTTCCTTCCTAGAAATGAAAATCACGCAGTACTGCCCTATACATATAAAGCATCTCTTCATAAAGCACCAAGTGTTTTATTTAACAAATCCCATCTCATTTCTACAGTGATTACCAATGTATTCTGTGTGCGTTTTCCTATGCAATGGAGAAAAACACAGGTGGGAAGTTTGCTTATTCCCCATTATAATGACTAAAGTCGTACCTTTAAAATTTCTGTACAGAGAATATTTTTCATCTGTTCAGATCCATGTGATAATCCATCTCAGTTGATGGCTGTCTTTCAAAAATGATTGACATGTTCAAGGAAGGTTAAGGGATTGGGAGCTGGAGCCCAGACTAGGCCGCCCAGATGTATTTGTGCTCTCTTCTTTTGATTTCGTTTGTCACATTATTCCAGTTTGCTTTATGTCTTAAACGATTGTTTTTAATTTATATTAAAGTCGCGCATGTACAGGTATCTGTTTGAAGGTACTAGTTCCCTGTTCCACCCCTTCCCACCTCTATTCCTGTTCCCTGGAGGTAGCTACTTGTAGGTCTGTTAGCTGCTTCTTTTGGTATTTTCTTCCATAATCTCTAAATAAAATGCTTCTGCTGCTATTTCCAGATCTGTTGGTGGTGGCCTGCCTCTGTTTGGGTTCCCTCAGAAGCAGACCATGAGACAAGGATTCAGGGAAGGATTCAAGGATTCAAGTAGGATGAGGCAGAGAAGGCAGCCAGGAAAGGGCACATTGTTAAACCAGCTGCCACTGTGAGCACCTGGAGCCAGACCCCAGAGCAGAAATGGGAGCGGTGGAAAACAGCCCAGGATCACCGGTTTAGAGTTGCTCCTGTCACGTGGCTAGCCGAGTGAGCTCCAGCAGCAGGAGAAACTCTGAAGAAAAGGAATGCAGAAGCTGGCAATTGGACTCAGAGCCACTGGGTGCAGCCGTGGCCAGGGTCACGTGTCTGCACAGGGCACTGGCGGCACCTACTACAGCCGTCTAGATGAGCAAGTCACTAGCACACACCCACCTATCCTTCCCATCCTCCCAACGCCACTATTTTTAGTCCTTCTTTGGAAACCTCTGTGACTTTAAGGAGGTACTAACAGCTCTCTTTTTTGTTCCGTGCATGATAGGTAGTAACTTATCCTCTGAGATGAAGACTTGAGGACACACACACCCTCTCCCTTGCTTCCCTTTAGCCTCTCCTCCTCCTCTCTCCTACTTCTCAACTGCTGATTATATTTGCTTTCTCGTTTACATTATTCTAGAGCCATACTTAAGTCCACATGTTCAGCCTATAGTTTGATTCTAAAAGCGCATTGATGGGACTGCACAGTATTTTTCACTGCAGAGCTAGTGTTCACTATAATTACATTTCTTTTGTATTTGAGCTTTTTAATTTTTGCTGAAGCTTCTGACTGCCTCTTACTATTCTTGTACTTTTGCCTTTATTTCACATTAATATTTTTTCCTAACCTCTCCTACCCATCAGGGGTAAGGTGTTCTGTTGCGCCCCCATAGAGTTTCTTTGTGGTGCCCTCCCTCATACCGCTCCAACCTGCAGTCCTTGCCTCTGCATCTCTGGTCATCCCGGGACTTACCAACACAATTCCCCAGGTTGGATCCACTGTTGCCTGTATCCCATTCCTCCTTGTTTCTTGGTTTGTTTACTCCCTGGTTTTGCTTGAATGTAGCCTAAGTCTGTGTGGGAATAATAGTGTGTGGAAAGTAAATTTCCTTTCACTTTGGAAATTTATTTTTCTTATCTTTAGCTTAGTAAACAGTTTGTTTGCTTTTAATTCTAGATTGAAAATCACTTTTCTACTTTCTAGGGATACAGTTGCAAAATCTGTTGCATTTTGATTCTTATTCCTTTACATCAGTCTGTGTTTCCCTCTCCACCTCAGAAGCTTTTAAGATTGTTTCTTTTTATCCTTAAGTTCTGAACTTTGCAATGGTGGGTCTAGATGTGTGTGTCTTTTTGTATTTATTGTGCTGGGCAGTAGCTGCCAAAGGTGCTTCAAAAGGTAGAGGCAGAGAGAAATACCCTGGCTTCTTCCCTCTTCTGCCCTCCAATCTCCTGCCAGTGCCTCCCATTGGCCAGATCCAGCTGGGAGCAGCAGACCTGGGAGCCTAGGAAACACAGCCTAGAAGAGTTGGCCCCCAGGAATACAGAGCAGGGCAGGAGAAGGGCAAGGAATGGATCTGAGGGCAGACAAGCCAAGGACCAGTGCAATTAAGATGACAAAACATCATATAGAGTACAATCTCATTTTGCTTTTCAGAGTTTTAAAGGTTATAAAAGTAAAACATACCAGTTGTAGAAATTCAAACAGTATATATAGGTCTATGTTAAAAAGTGAAAGTCCTCCCTTTTTCCAAAGAAGGTATACAGATGGCCAACAGGCACATGAAAAGATGTTCAACATCACTAATCATCAGGGAAATGCAAATCAAAACCACAATGAGATATCATCTTATACCTGTTAGAACGGCTATAATTACCGAGATAATAAACAACAAATGTTGGAAAGGATGTGGAGAAAATGGACCCCTCATACACTGCTGGTGGGAATGCAAACTGGTGCAGTTACTATGAAAAACAGTATGGAGATTTCTCAAAAAATTAAAAATAGAGATACCATATGATCCAGCTATCCCACTACTGGGTATTTATCCAAAGAACATGAAATCAACAATTCAAAGTGACTTACGCACCCCTATGTTCATTGCAGCATTACTCACAATAGCCAAGATGTGGAAGCAACACAAGTGCCCATCAATAGATGAATGGATAAAGAAGATGTGATATATATATGCAATGGAATATTACTCAGCCATAAAAAAAGACAAAATCGTCCCATTTGCAACAACATGGATGGATGTTGAAGGTATTATGTTAAGCAAAATAAACCAGACAGAGAAAGACATACACTACAAGCTTTCACTCAGATGTGGAAGTTAAGCAAACACATGGACAAAGAGAACAGATTAGTGATTACCAGAGGGGAAGGTGGTTGGGGGGTGGGCAAAAGGGGTAAAGGGGTACATATATATATATGGTGACTGACAAATAAAAATGCACAACTGAAATTTCACAATGTTATAAACTATTATGGGCTGGCCCCGTGGCTTAGCGGTTAAGCGTGTGCGCTCCGCTACGGGCAGCCCGGGTTCGGATCCCAGGTGCACACTGTCGCACTGCTTCTCTGGCCATGCTGAGGCCGCGTCCCACTTACAGCAACTAGAAGGATGT
The DNA here is from genome assembly GCF_020826845.1 of Diceros bicornis minor. Classification (NCBI taxonomy): domain Eukaryota; kingdom Metazoa; phylum Chordata; class Mammalia; order Perissodactyla; family Rhinocerotidae; genus Diceros; species Diceros bicornis. Next base: position 41,577,688 of record NC_080743.1, read on the forward strand.
GCAACTATGACATACAACTATCTACTGGGGCTTTGGGGAAAAAAAAAAGGAGGAGGATTGGCAATAGATGTTAGCTCAGAGCCAGTCTTCCTCAGCTAAAAGAGGAGGATTAGCATGGATGTTAGCTCAGGGCTGATCTTCCTCACAAAAAAATAAATAAATAAATAAATAAATAAATAACCTATTATGACTTCAGCCAAAAATATATATATATATAAACAATCCCCAACTTTCTGGTACTGCTACTTAGTAGTCATATAATCTGAAATAACTTAACTTCTCTACCTCAGTTTCTTTATCTGAAAACAGGGATAATGCCAATCACTAGGTTATGAGGATTAAATCAATCAATACTTGTTAACCTATCTAGCTCCATGCCTTTTATTTATTCATTAAACAAGCAATTATTGCCCATCTTAAAAAAAAAAAAAAGTGAAAGTCCTCGTGCACACTCCACCCATGACTACTCCTTGCCCCAGAGAATAACACTGCTCCGTGTGTTTCAATAGAGATCCTTATCTATGCATTTACAAACTTCATAAACACGTGTGTGTGAGATGTCTGTTGGTAACACAGTCTCATTGTTTCTTTTACATCCCTTTTGCTCAATTCTGTTATGCTGGCTAAGTTCTCGTGTTTCCTTTGTTTTCATTCAGTAGATTAGAAATTATACAGCTATTTAAATTCTTCTGGTTTAGACTCTTAAATGTTTCAGTGATTTATTCCATACAAAAAACAAAAATATATATACATATATACTATATATATATATATATAATATGATGACTGTGTCTCCATTACCCAGCCTAAGAAATCGGACATCACAGTATATTCGAAGTACCCAGAATGCCTCAGAAATCATAACCCTCTCCAACCCAACAGTAACCAATAATCTGAATTTTACTTTTCTTAAAACTATATTTTAAAGTATATACTATTTTTAAATACTGCATTGGTGACTAATTGTGGTACTTTTAACTTTATATGAAAGGTGACATAGCATAAGTATTTTTATGCAACTTGCATTTTTCACTCAATATTATGGGTTTTTGTTACATTTATACTATTGCTATGAAACCACAAAACATTACTGAGATAAACTTTAAAAATTAATAAATGAAGAGATATATGTTCTTCACGGGTCAAAAAATGTCATTTCTCCCCAATTAATCTACAGACTCAATGTAATCCCAATCAAATTTCCAACAGGATTTTTCACAGACACTGACAAGCTGATTTCAAAATTCATATGGAAACGCAAAGGACCTAGAAGAGCCAAAACAACCTTGAAAAAGAACAAAGTTTGATGATTTATAGTACTTGATTTCAAGACTTGTGAAGCCACAGTAATCAAGACAGTGTGACATCCACCTAAAATACACAAATAGATCAATGGAACAGAATAGAGTTCAGCAATAGACCCACATATATATGAACAACTGATTTCCAACAAAGAGGCAAAGGCAACTCAGTAGAGAAAGAATAGTCCTTTCAACACATGGTACAAGAACAATTGAATATCTGTACACAAAACCTTAAACTTCAACCCACACCTTGCACCATATACAAAAATTAACTCAAAACAAATCTTAAACCTAAATATAAGGCCTTAAACTAAAAAACTTCTAAAAGAAAACATAGGAGAAAACTTTTGTGACCTTAGTTTAAGCAAAGGTTTCTCAGATACAATTCTAAGATTCATAAAGAACAAATTGATAAATTAGATTACATCAAAATTTAAAACTGTTCTTCAAAGACACAGCCAAGAGGATAAAAAGACAAGCACCAGACTGGGAGAAAATACATGCAAGATATATACCTGATAAAGGACTTTCATACTGAATATATAAAGAACTCTCACTACTCCATAATAAGCAAGCAATCCCCCCAAAATGGTCAAAAGATCTGAAAAGACACTTCACCAAGATGAAACTATTAACAAGGATAGAGACCTCCCAGTTAGAGGCACCATTCTATGGCTTGGAGAAAATGACGTCCTTTAGAAGGAGCTACAGTATTTGGATTAAAATTTGAGAGTTAGGAGTATAAACTTCAGACTCAACAGCTGGAGTGAACTTAGCTCTACTTTGGTCTGTAGATCATCTTAATCTGGATCAACCGAAGTTGAACAATCTTATCTGCTACTATATGAAAAGCTAATGCAAGATAGACAGGCCATGGTGTTGAAAATTAAATTAAAAACCGAGAAGTAACAGTTAATATTTTTGGGATAGTGGTCACTGGGCTGCTGTGGGGAAGCTCCCATGACCAGCACCGTTGAAGCGTTGCTCTTGTGGGCCAGGTGTCACTATCTTACTGGTCCTGTGCTATTGCCACGACAGGTAAAAATCAGCCTTCCTATTTCACCTTGCACCAGATGATAGACCAAATATAAGGAGCAACTTAAAGAGCTTTGTAATTCCTCTGTTCCCAGTAAGACGTAGGGCAGAACATGGCGGGAAACCCTTGGAAAATGTTATACCTTTGGGCGGAGGCTCTTGGCCACTTGCTATGTGACTGTCCATCTGTCCAGGAAAGGATGAGCTTGAGGCTTACTAGTGTTCCCAAAGCCTGCGCCGTGCATTTCCAAAGACATAATTTATACAAGCTCAAGAGGAAAGGCATGAAACAGGCTGCAAAATTCATAAATCAATTCTCTCTTTCTCTCTCAGAAATTATGCATGCTTAATACTTGGAATGTCTGCAGTAGTGAGTAGAGAACCATATTTATGGCCCTTGGTGCCCGAAATGGGCAGATCTGTAATTGAATAACATCATAAGCAATTATCATAGTTATAAATAAGGGTGTGAGTTCACGTCTCACCTTAAAAGGCATGTCCACAGAGTTCCTGACAAGGGGAACTCCACTGTTGGGAATTCTGAAAGGAGCAGGGAAATACCTCACCAGCAGTCACCATCTGATTATTAATTAATAGTACCACGAAAAAAATAGAACTTTTCTGAATAACCTTCTTGACCAATGTACATCTCTTGATGTTCCAAATCTTTTTGCTCATTGCCTTATAAGAAGTGAATTATTAAGGCTTGGCAAAGAGAGAAGAGTCTCCCATAATCTCTGGTCAGAATTCCCTAGAATAATAGTCATACATTTTACTAGTCAAAGAAAACAAAACATAAAATAGCAAGTTTTTCAAACTACAGCAAAATTTTTGAATTGTCTACTGATTTTTTTCTCTCCTTAATATAGTTTGATGACCTTATGGAAGATTTTCCAGTATCTCTCCAGAGGGGACGTATTTACAAAGAGTAAAGTGGGAAGGGAACAAAATCAGAGGAAGAATAAAGATCACAAATGGATGGACTTTAAAACTTCTACCTCACCCTTTAGTTTTCTTCCAGATTCTTGTATTGTAAGAGTCTCAAGCATTATTATTACCTATGATTCTACACTTGCACTTTGTCAGCCTTGTCTTCTGAGAACTTACTTTCATATTCCCTAAATCATCCAAAAACAAACCAGATTTAGAAACAGTCCTAGACTCTAAGGTATTTTATCATTCTTTTCCACATTACAACTAATTTTACCCTCTCCTCTACTTCCCATCTCCTCCCAAGCCCTTGAAATATGTCAGTCTCAATTATATTGTTGACTTTTCAATCTGGACACTGTTCATTGAACTGTCTGGCTGTGAAACTACACTGCCACATATCAATAAAATTTTGGGGATTTAGAGATTCAGCAGGTGGATGATGTGTTGTTTATGTTAGAACAAACAACCCCCTTGGCCGGCCCTGTGGCTTAGTGGTTAAGTGCGTGCGCTCCGCTGCTGGCGGCCCGGGTTCGGATCCCGGGCGCGCACTGACGCACGGCTTCTCCGGCCATGCTGAGGCCGCGTCCCACATACAGCAACTAGAAGAATATGCAGCTATGACATACAACTATCTACTGGGGCTTTGGGGGAAAAATAAATAAAATAAAAATTAAAAAAAAAAAAAAAAAGAACAAACAACCCCCATGTGCTCAGAGCCCACTGCCCTATGGCACAATAAGGCTTATTCCTGAGACACGGAAAACCAAGGGACAGGGGCAGTTTGAGAGCCTATAGAAGGATAACTGAGCGAAATACTAATTTGTATTTATTCCCCCTCTATGTTCCCTTTCATCTCATTTCAGACAAGGAGCCGGGCCTTTACCAATTCCTTCCCTCAGTGATATTTATTTATTTATTTTGTAAGGAAGATCAGCCCTGCGCTCACGTTTGCCAATCCTCATCCTTTTTTGCTGAGGAAGACTGGCCCTGGGCTAACATCCGTGCCCATCTTCCTCCACTTTATATGGGACGCCGCCACAGCATGGCTTTCCAAGTGATGTGTCGGTGCACGCCCAGGATCCGAACCCCGGGCGCTGCAGCGGAGCGCACGCATTTAACCGCTTGCGCCACCAGGCCGGCCCCCCTCAGTGATATTTAGAAGTGGAAAACAGAAGTCACTTTCAATCAAAGGCTCTTCTGTCTTTTGCAAACATCTAAGTTACCTGCAAAGAGTATGCCAGGGGTCCCAGGGGGAAGAGGAGAGGGGTGCTTTTAAGAGCAAAGAGAAAAAGGGGCAAACCCAGAGGCTGGGAGGTAGACAAAGGTTGGTGGGTCCCAAGGTTAAGAGAGATTCACCTTCAACTCCCCAGCTCTTCAGAACGGAAAGGCCAGACCCCAGGCGCCGTGTCTTCCCAACTATTCCCATGCCAAGCACAGCAAAGCCGCTGGATCCAAGGGACCATGCAGGCTAGAACAGAGGGCCCCTTAGCAGAAACTGGTGGACCATGACAGTGTCCAGAGGGGCCAAGACCCCAGGCCACTGGCACAACACTGAGTCGTATAGGACCTTCCAGCTGGATTTAAAGAAAATTAGAAATGTCACGTTTTTTACACATCCTAGTTGGTACACTAAGATTCATGTGGGCACCTTCTGTGGGGGCTGAGTGACCCATACCTGCAGCCAACACCGACTATAGGTGCTGGAATTTAGACTAATTCATCCTGAGCCTGCGGGCATGACTACATTGTAGAATGGGTGTTGTAAAGAGATGAGTGACAACTCTTGAAGAACATGACTGATTAGCGAATACCTAGGGTCAGGGATAAGTTTAGGTTTGAAAGAGTACTTGAGCATGCTTTAAAATCCCTGGCCAGATCAGCACCTCATTCAAGAGTAACAAAATACAAATCACTTCTTTGTTACTGTTATCTTGGCTTTGTAGAAGTGAATTCAAAACAGGACAATATCAACTAACGAAAAATAAATAAATAAAAGGACTGTTTCCAACATTGTATAACTTGTATAAATTAAATACAAACAAACCAACCTTGGGCAGATACAAGGTGGTCAGAGAAGGAAGTGAGGACACCTGTAGCCTTGTTAGTTTGCTAAGATTAACGTTCTCTGTAATTCTTACAAAAACATCTAGGAAGATTTTAAAGTCTCTAAGTTAATTTCTCTTTTTTAAAAATTAAAATTCCCCCTGGAGAGGGAGAGGCATAGAGTAGCCAATAGACACGCTACCTGGAGAAGGGGCCACTGTGCTGGCACAGCAGTAGGGAAAGCTATTCTGTGTCTGTTGGAAATGACAGTTACCAGAAACTTCAGGTGCTTTCCAGCAACATTTGCAATAACGAAACTCCCGCCCCCCGGGGAGAGACATCTGAATCTTGGTTAGGAAACATCACCAAGAAACTGCTGATCTTGGAGGCCGAGAAACCGAGCAATGCTCGGCTGATACGCCTCCCTCTCCGGCTTCACGGCTTCCTACTTACTGTCCCCCTTGCTCGCCCGGCTCCAGCCACATTGGCCTCCTGGCGGTTCCCTCCACCTTCCGCCTTCCCCTGCGTTCTCTCTGCCTGGAAAGCCCTTCCCAGACATATCAGTATGGCCCATTCCTGCATCCTCTTCAGGTCTTCACTCAAATGGCGCCTTCTCCGCGAGGTCTTCCCAAAATTGCATCCCCAGCTCCAGCACTGCCTTCTGCACTTACCACGGCCTGACATGTTACATATTTTTACTTAGTTTGCTTGTCGTCTGTCGCTGCCCACTAGATAATCTTCCATGAGGAAAGGTACTGAGTCTTTTGCTCAATGCTGTGTCCTCAGCCCCTAAAAGTGTCTGGCACACAGTAGGTGCTTAATAAATACTTATTGAAAGAATAAGTGCATAAATGCTCATGGAATAAACGTCCAAGTGCCTGGGCTTTCACAGCAAACAATGCTATAGTGGCTGTAGCCAAGCATCTGAGTATAGGGTGTGGGGCCCACTGACAACCAGAGTACATGCACTTCTGCTAAAACAAACAATCAAACCTCCTAACACCCACCAGAGAGCTGTGAGCAGGTGTCTTCAATTGCACTGTGATCAGAGGGCAGCAGTGGTCCAGGCCTGGGGAGCCTGGACTGCAGCACAGCTCTGTCCTGCATGGAAGGGGAGGGCAGATGGAATACTGCAGGGCGTGCCCTCCAAAGAGCGATCTGGATGAGTTCCATCCTCGCCGCACTTCTCCCAAAGAGGAAATATGGCAAAGGAGGGAGAGGAGTGTTGCTGGTTGCTCGCCTCTACAAATAACATTACTTCTTTAGTGCTCTTCTCAAAAAAAAGAAATTCCATGAGAACAAAAGGGCTGGCGAAATTCCTATTTGGGGATAGAGAAACCATGCCACGTTTTTATTATACATGTGACCTGATGTAAAGCTCAAAGAACAAAGTAGTATAAAATACGATCCCTGTTGACATGAAGCTTATTCTTTTGATGTGGACACGAGCCTAAGAGGCAAGAAACAAATCCAGCAGCATTTTCTAACACAGGGTGCCTGAGGGCAGAGGCGGGCAGAGGATATGCTCTTCCTGGAGTCCGCATGGCATTCAAGTTGGAACGCAGAATTTCTTTGCAGTCTCATGTTTTGTTTTTTAAAATCAAATTTTGTACTTACTTGTATTTGCATTGTAAAATTTGCACCGTAAAATTTTATTTTTATTACTTACCAGTAAACTTACTTAGCTTCTGTTTCCCATAACTTCAAGACAAACTGACATTCCACCAAGGTGTGCCAAGAAATCCTGTCATTTTGGATTCTCCTTGGCACGGTGAACCCCCAGAGGTGTGGCCCAATTGGTAAATGTGGAATTTGGATATCACAAAAATCATCATCTTATGCCAAAATGTGTGATACAGACAACAACCGCTGTGACTGTCCAGGAAAGGCCAAAATATTTGGAAAGACTCTGCGGAGCCAGATAGGAAAAGTGTTATTCAAACAGCTGCCAGTGATACAATCTGTATGACACGGCCATTTTTTTGCCTTAGTTATACTACTTTTTGAAAATGAGGAAACAAGTCACTTTAAAAACAAATACATATTTTTTTTAACATAAATGGAAAGTAAGCACGCCGTAATGCCAGACATAAACTATCTGCAACTCTGGGCTCTTTTCAAAAGATACAAGATCATTTTTTCAAAAGATACAAGATGCACAGATAAATCACATTCATACCTTACAAACGTTAAATAGCAGACAATTTAAATTGATAATGAACAATGACTATTTTTCAGTAGCTTGAAATTTCAGTTATTCATTCCATAATTTTTACCAGTAAAAAAAGAGAGCTAATCATGTACCTTAATATTGTCTTTTATGTATTACTCAAAAGTACAAACAACCCTGAAGATAAAGTCGAGTCCCATGCTTGTCAGATGTATTATAAAAACACTGAGACATTTATCAGGCAAAACTAATACAATGAAAACTACCTTTAGAATATGTTTCACAAACACAAGTTCAACATTTCTCTTTGGTTCCGGAAATATAAGAGGTAGGTTCAAATAACGTAAATGCCTATTATGTCACTAGATTTTCATTAAAATGTTGGCAATTTATATCAGAAATTAGTAGAAATCAAACATGAGTTTAGGAACTAAATTAAAAATTGACAAGAATAACTTCAACTAACAAATGTTTTTCTAAGTCCTAATCACTTAATTAGAAAAATAGTTAAATCAGAAAAGATAGCTGACTACAAAAATGGCCTTAGTAAAACGAAAACACGTTATCAATATTATAAATTAAGTTTTCTATATCATAACATGTTCCTAAAACTTGGGGCAAGAGAGAACATGAATGTATATGTTTATAAATTGGGCCTTTCGTTTAAATATAGGTACCTAATATATAAGATTAATATACACTACTGTGAATATGGATTACTCTCCTAAGTTTGTGCTGCCCAAATTGAGAATTGCAGGTTCAAAGAAATTCAACAGTGAGGAGGAAATGAGAATGTTATTCACCCATGACCAACCCACTTCACGTAATTAAGAAATTTCAGATGACCAGGAAGGGTCCCCAGAAGCTTTCCTGATTAAAACAGAATCTGATTCAAGTAGGAAGCAAAGGAGAAAGAAAAGAGAGATGCTCATCAGAAGCTGATATAAAGAAAAGGGTTTTGTTTCCTGGTGCTTCTCAAAGCAATGACAGAATAAACAGAATCTTTCAAATAAGTTGCCTTGTGTTGATAAATTAACAGTAATATACTGACAATCAGTGTGTCATCCCAGGAACCAAATAACAGTGCAAGGAAAATGGAAAAGGACCCACTGAAATAAATATTATTTCATCACTCCTCCTTACACAAAAATGATATGAATGGACGGCGGAATTCTCCTGGCTTGAAATTCTGCCACTTATGTTCATTCTTATTCAGCGTAAAGAAAGATAAGGATATAAACCCTATGCTACTTATTGGCTGCTGTAAGGTATGTTTTCACGCAATGATTTTCTATTAATCGTTCTATAAGGAAATTTTAAGAAGTCTATAAAGACATTCAAAATATATAAAACAATTTAAATTTCAAGGTTTTCTGATCATTTTGTTTTTAACAAAAAGACATTTAAGTATAAAGGAACTAGCATAAATTTGAACCAACCAAAATAAAGATTAATGATTTATAATTCTACCACACAAAACAAATTTAATTCAAGCAAGTACATTTTTCAGATGTAGGATTCAGGGCATAGATTTGTAGAAAGGACTAATAAGAGAAGATAAAATACAACTTTGTGGCCTTCTCAAAATTGTATAAGCTTATCAAAACTATGATTTTTAACATTTCTGTTTACATAAAATTGAGCCCAAACATTTGAAATGATCATTGATAGGTTCTTCCCTTTTTAGAAAAAAATATGACTGCTTTTGCCATAGACTTGTTGCAATTCTAGGAGAAAAAGTCACTCCAGAGATTGTTGAAAATTTCAATAATCATGCTAAAGCAAAAAATTCAACATGTCATTTCTGAGTTACTCCTAAAGTTTGTTTCATATTTTCATAAACCACATAACTGATGCCTACAGCAGGGAGCACCTTCATGAAGTTTGGGGTGATGCCTCTGTAAAGTCCTGGTATTCCTTCTTTGGAAATTATGCGTCGAAAGAGGCCAACCATGTTCAGCTGTGGGCTTCCTTCTAACATGGCTAGAAAATAAAAACCAGGCTAGTTTAATATTCAAGCATGTTTTGCTATTATTGCTATACACAATTATGATTCAGAACGATATTCTAGAGTACAATAAAAGGACAAAATTTATTCCAAGGGGCCCAAGAAAGTACCCCTTTCTACAATTCTCCTTGTATAGTACCTAATAGTGAGTGCCCTAATTATAATAATGGTGGTAATAACAGTTATTTATTGAGTGATTACTATGTGCTAGATATTGGGTTAATTACTTTATATACCAATCCTCCAAGGTCGGTATTATTGTACCCATTTTATAACGGGGAATTGGAAGCTTAGAAAGATTGAGAAACTTGTCCTAACACACTTAGCTAGCAAGTGGGAGAGCTGAGAGTTGATGGTTTTTCTGACTCCAAAGCTCATGCACTTTCTACCACACCACCTGGCTGCCGCCACCCCCTCCGCCTCATTAACCAAGCGCTATAGGGAGAACAGTTCAATCTTAGGAAGTAAGGGGAGAATGGGGAGATTAGGGAAAATATAGGGTCCCTGAGCCTTGAAAATGATCCCAATAGGCAGGAAAGAGAGGGAGGGAAATCCCATGTTGCTGGCACAACAAAGACAAAGGTGGCAACATGCATGTGCTACGGGGACATGGCTGATTGCTGCATGTGGTTATGACACAGATGGTACCGAGTGGCTGGAGGTGGGTAAGGTATGGGTGGGGAAATGGAGCAAAAAAATAAAGTGGGGATTATTGAAGGCTTTGAAATTCCCACTAAGAACTTTGGAATTTATTCTGAAGACAATGAAAAGTCACAAAGATTTCTGAACAGGAGTAAAATGATCAGACTTCGACTTTAGAAACAAGCGTCCTATCAGCCATACAGGGACTGGACTGGAGCTGGCAGACGGGAGGGGAAGACTTGTTCAGTGATGGTTGAATCAGACTGCCCGGGTTTGAAGTCTAGCTCCACTATCTACCAAATGTATAACCTCGTGGAAGTTAATCTCTTTTTGCCCCAGTGACTCATTTTCAAAATGGGGATAATATTAGTATCGCCCCCTCAAAGATGGTTATGATGGTTGAATGAGAGAATACACACGAAACGTTGAGTTCATCACTTTGCATTTTTCTCTCCAGCCACATGGTCTTCTTTCAGCTCCTCATATAAGCGACATTTTCTCCTGCCTCAGTGCCTTCACACATGCCTTTCCTGGGGCTGGAATGCTCTTTCTTTTCCCCTGCACCTGCCTTTGCCCAGCTAACTCCTACTTGTCTTTCCAGGCTCAGCTTAAATGACAATGTTCTCTGGCTCCCAAGATAGGTTAGAGCCCCTTGCTCTGTGCTCCCCTAATAGAGGGGAGGGGGGCTAATGAGGTTGTTTACTTGCTGAATGTGTGTATTCTCCACTCCACAATGGCAGGGACCACAAGTGACTTGTGGACTGCTCTAACCCCAGCACCTGGCAGAGGGTCCAGCACCTGACAATGGCTCAGGAAGTATTTGTTAATTAACGATTGACTGCTTGGTTGAGGGAGGGGTGGTTGGTACTTGGAAGAGAGGTTGGGGATAGAGCTGAAGGTGCCCAGGGTGTACTATTTAAAGAAATAACAGTGGGTGAGATTGGTCAGGGAAAGAGCAAAAAAGAAAAGAAAGGCACAGAATGCACACTTTAATGTAGCAATAAAAGCCAGCACATCAGAAGAAAAGAGAATAATCAATGAAATGGCAGAAGAGTTAGGAGGCTATGGTGTAATCAAAGCCAAGGGAGGGGACAGTGTCACAATGGGGAGGGATCACAGTTCAAAAGTTGTAGGGTCCAACAATAATAAACAATTGCAGCCACCATTTATCAAGAATTTGACAAATGCCATGTGCTTTACATATATTGTTGCTAATTCTTACAACACCGCACAGTTTTCATTCCCTTTTACAGATGAGAAAACAAAAACCCAAAGAGGTTTGGGGCAAAGATCTGAACCCAAATCCACCTAGATACTAAAGCTTATATACTCTTAAAACATGTATTCTCAACACAGGCAAAAAAAATCTTACTCTGTTTATGCACAAAGCACAGATATACATCCAGTACACGTGCAGTCTATCTGTGGTATAAAAATTTCATTAAAATGGAGTGTTTAGGAAAAGAATTTGTAAAACAGTTCCTTAGGGAGGCAATAATGAAAAAAAGCTTGAGAAACACTATCTTAAAACCATACTCTCCTGTCTCAGGGGAACCTGAAGTTCCAAAAGGACGTTACTGATGCAGTACTTATTTTTTTTTTTTTTTTTTTTTGTGAGGAGATCAGCCCTGTGCTAACATCCGCCAATCCTCCTCTTTTTTTTTTTTTTTTTTTTGCTGAGGAAGACAGCCCTGGGCTAACATCTGTGCCCATCTTCCTCCACTTTATATGGGACGCCGCCACAGCATGGCTTGCCAAGCAGTGCGTCGGTGCGCGCCCGGGATCCGAACCAGCGAACCCCGGGCCGCCGCAGCGGAGCGCGCGCACTTAACCGCTTGTGCCACCGGGCCGGCCCCTGATGCAGTACTTTTATCAGCGTGATTCCTTCATCAAAAACTCACCTTGAGCCTGCATGCGCGTTCGCACCAAAGCCAAGGGGTAGCTGGCCAGCTGACCACAGGTGCTCGACAAGGCACCACATCCCAGCAATACCATGACACCAGGGTTTACAGAGTCTTTGGCAAAATTATCTAGCCAATGGGACTTCAAGAGCTGCCAGAGAAAGAGAAAAAAAGAAAGGTAATGAACTAACTTTACAACTGCTTTCACTCAACATGAAGACTTGCACAGGTACTCTCATCCTTATGAGAGGACCACTTCTACAAGATCGGGTGGCATGTTCCCAGGAGCGGCAGCCACTGTAGAGGCAGCAGCCGGTGGAGAGGTGGGGAAGCCACTGGGGATACAGAACACGTGAGGTTTGCACTTGCTGCTCACTTTCTTCCAAATAAATGTGAAGATCTGTAGCACACCAAATGTAGGATCTAAAGAACATTTCCTATGGTAAGTACTAATAAAAATATAACACTACTAATTGCATCTAATTTTGTACTTTACACATAGGTAGTTTCATTTAGTCCTTTTACAAAAGCTGAGGTGGAGCTATTCTTTTGATTTCAGAAATGAGGAAAATAAGTCTCAGAGGAGTTTTTTTTTAATAAGGGTGCAGCAAAGTGTTCTGATCCTCAGGCCATGCTTTTACCCTATTATCCTACATCCCTGTATTTCCATTAGAAGGCAATAATTGAGAGAAACTGTATAAAATATATATGCTAATATACTTTTTAAATATAAAATATTTTAAGTTAAAAATATATGCTACTATGTGGGAAAAATTATATTTTGTATGGTAGCCCAAGCATACTAATACACCACCCAAAGCAATCTACAGATTCAGTGCAATCTCTACTCAAATCCCAATGACATTTTGGAAGAAACAGAGACAATCATCCTAAAATTCATAAGGAATCTTAAGGGACCCCGACTACCCAAAATAATCTTGGAAAAGAAGAATAAAGTTGGAGGTCTCATACTTCCTGATTTCAATATATACTACAAAGCAACAGTAATCAAGACGGTGTGGTACTGGTATAAAGACAGATACATAGATCAATGGAATAAAATAGCCCAGAAATAAACTCTTGAATATATGGCCAAATGATCTTCAACAAGGGTGCCACGACTGAGGAAAGGACAGTCTCTTCTACAAATGGTCCTGGGAAAACTGGATATCCACATGCAAAAGAATAAAGTTGGACCCTTACATTACACCACATACAAAAACTAACCTAAAAGGAAAGACTTAAACATAAGACCTAATACTATAAAACTCCTAGGAGAAAACGTATGGTAAAAGCTTCAGGATATTGGATTTGGCAATGATTTCTTGGATGTGATACCAAAAACACAGGCAACAAAGGCAAAAATAGACAAACTTCAACTTAAAAACTTCTGTGTAGCAAAAGAAAGACAATCAACAGAGTGACAAGGCAACCTACGGAATGGGAGAATATATTTGCAAACCATATATCTGATATGGGGTTAATATCCAAAATATATAAAGAATTCCTACAACTCAATAACAACAATAAAAAAATAAATAACCTGATTAAAAAATTGGCAAAGGATTTGGATAGACATTTCTCCAAAGGTGATATATATAAATGGACAACAAGCATACGAAAAGATGCCCAACATCACTTATCATCAGAGAAATGCAAATCAAAAACACAATGAGATATTGCCTCACACCTGTTAGGATGGCCACTATTAAAAAAATAAATAAAAAACAGAAACTAACAAGTGTTAGCAAGGATGTAGAGAAATTACTGTTGATGGGAATGAAGAAGGGTACAGCTGCTATGGAAAACGGTTTGACAGTTCCTTAAAAAGCTTAACACAGAATTACCATATGACCCAGCAATTCTATCCCTAGTTACAGTATATACCCAAAGGAATTGAAAGCAGAGACTCAAACAGATACTTGTATCAAATGTTCACTGCAGCATTATTCACAACAGCCAAAAGGCAGAAACAACCCAAAAGATGAATAGATAAACAAAATGTGGTATATCCATACAGTGGAATATTATTCAACCATAAAAAGGAATGATGTTCTGATACATGCACCAACGTGGATGAACCCTGAAAACAATATGCTAAGCGAAATAAGCCAGACAAAAAAGGACAAATATTATATGATTCCACTTATCTGAAATAACTAGAATAGGCAAATTCATAGAGACAGAAAGGAGATTAGAGATTACCAGGGGCTGGGAGGAGGGGAGAGTGGGGAGTTATTTTGTAGTAGTTACAGAGTGTATGTCTGGGATGATGAAAAGGTATTGGAAATAGATAGTGGTGATGGTTGTACAACATTGTGAATGTAATTAATGCCCTTGATTTGTACTCTTAAAAATGGCAAATTTTATGTTGTACATATTTTACCACAATTTTTAAATTAAATTTTAAATTCCAAAAACCATTGCATTGTACACTTGAAATGAGTGAAATGTATGCTATATGAATTATACCTTAATAAAGCTGTTAAAAAAAAAAGTAAAGTCCTCTAAGAAAGCTTTCATTACACATTCCATCCCTCCCCTCAGCTATAGGTTGGGTCCCTTCCCAACGCGCCCAGGCTTACTTCTATCACAGCACAACCATACACTGCGCTTTAGCTGTTTGCTTGTCTATCTCCCCCACCAGACCTTCAGTGTTTTAAATTCAGAAACCAAGTCCTTCTTCCAGCCTCTAGATCCAGCATCTAACCCAGTGGCTTGCACATTGTGTGTGCTTGAAAAATGTTGGCCCGATTCGTCAATTATTAAACAGTTTAAAAGGCAGGGTGGAGCCAAGATTTGTAGTCCAAGTTGTCTCTTCAGTACAAGGGATGGATCTGTGCTATCCACATCAGTCTCTTGGCTTTACCAATATAAGATTTTAACAAATCAAACAAAATGTGCCATTTTTGCTTATTTCCTCTCCCTTCAAAAAAATCCCTAGTACCATCTTCTAAGCTGAACAACTATATCTGAATGTGAGTCCACAGTATTTGTTAATAAAAATAATTCACAAGGAATCGAATACAAAAGTGACAACAGGAACATGAAGGGTCTCATATTCGAGGTATTTGAAAAGAAAGATCAAATAACACACCCCTGAATCTACTTTCGGTCACGAACTGTTTCCTGGTGTATATGTACTTGTTTATATAAAGTCAATTTCTAACAATAAGAACAATTTAACTACATTTTCAGATTCAAAAGATTGCTAAAAACTCACCTCATACACAGCAAGATCTATACCTGCATAAGGTATGATGCCTAATAAATTGGGAACATAACCTTTGTAAAAAGCTCCCACTCCTTCATGTTTCAAAATCTTCTTGGCACAATCGAATATTCCAGAGTATTGTCCAGTTTTGCCTACAGCCAGCCTGGTTTTCAAAACCTGGTTATGAAAGAATATAACAAAATATTGTTGTTCATATTAACTCTATCATCATGGAATTCAAAAGAAGTAATTTTACAGAATACCTAGCACATACTGTCATGTAAACGACTGTCCAATTTGTTGATGTGTTCTCCCTCACATATTCTCTCTCTTAAGGAGCCGAGACCAGAGCCAAGAGGACCTATTTATTGCAAAGAGGATCTGAATGAGAGCAGTGGCAGAGGAAATGGAGAGAAGCAAATCTACTGATGTCTTAACAAAATTAACTGCTGACTAGCTAGATATGGAGAGTGAGGGAAAAAGTAGTGTAAAGGACAATTCCAGTGTCTCCAGCTTGGAACAGAGGATGGGGGCAGCAGGGAGGTGGAAAGGTGATGCTATTAACTGAGATAGGAGGAAGACTAGGTATTGAATTAGGATATTTTTTGAGGGTGTGCGGAATAATATGATCATATTAAGATGCTTACAAGGAAAGCTTTATTAATATGCATACCACAAAGGTGAAAATTAAAAGTATCTTAAGAGTAGAGTATCTTAATCAAATATCTTGCTTAGGTCTTATCAGTTATTGACAAATCCTTTGTCGCATCAATAAATATCAATCACATATACAATATTATTTTTGCTCTAAAGCCGGAGTTGGAAAACGTTTTCTATAAAGGCCAGATAGTAAACATTTTCATCTTTGCAGGCCTAACATATCAGGTCTCTGTTGCATATTCTTTGCTTTTTGTTTTTTTTTAACTACCTTTTTAAAATGCAAAAACCATCTAATTAGGACTGCCATCACCTAATCACATCCTGAAGTTCCATCATGAAATTTACGGTACAGAAACTCTTTGGAAATGAATGGGTGAATTCTTATTTACACTGTGGCAGCCAGCCTCCAAGACGGCTTCCAACTATCCCTGCCTCCTGGTATTCACACCTATGTAGTCCCCTCCCACACTCTACCAGAAGTGGTCTGTGTGACCAATAGAATACAGCAGAAGTGACCAGACATGGCAGCTTCCATCTAGGGCACTCTCTCTCTCTGATCACTGACTTGAGGAAACCAGCTACCATGTTGTGAGGGTACTCAAGCAGCCTGCGGAGAGGCCCATGTGATAACGAATTGACGTCTGCAGCCAATAGCCAGGGAGGCCTGGCAACAAACATGTGAGTGAGCTTGGAAGTGGATCCAGCCCCAGTTGAACCCTGAGGTGACTACAGTCCTGGTCGACACCTTGACAGTAGGCTATAAGAAACCCTGAGCCAGAGGCACCCAGCTAAGCTACTCTCAAATTCCTGACCCACAGACACCATGAGATAATAAATGCTTGTTGTTTTAAACTGTAAACTTGGGGTACAGCAAAGATAATTAATATAAACACCATTAACACAGTCAGACTTCACCACAGTACTTACCTCCATAGGATAAATAAAAGTCTGTGCAGTTGCCCCAGCCATGGAACCAGAAATAAATCTCTCAAAAGTTCCTACTTTCTGTCCTTCCTCAGTAAGCAGCTTCTTGTACTGTATAAATAAATTTTTAAATGCACATTAATATCTGCTATAGACTGAATTGTGTCCTCCCACAAACTCAAATGTTGAAGCTATAAACCCCCAATGTGATGTATTTGGGATGGGGCCTTCGGGAGGTAATTAGGGTTAGATGAGGTCATGACGGTGGGGCCCTCATGACAGGATTGGTGTCCTTATAAGAAGGGACACCAGAGAGTTCACTCTCTCTCTCTCTCTCCACATGCATGCACCAAGGAAAGACCATGTGAGCACACAGTGAAAGGGCAGCCATCTGCAAGCCAGGAAGAGGGCCTTCACCAGAAACCAAATTAGTCAGCACCTTGATCCTGGATCCTCTCCCAGCTCCAGAACTGGGAGAAATAAATTTCTGTTTGGTATTTTGTTATGGCAGCCAGAGCTGACTAAGACAATACCAAAATACAAATCAGCTCCTAGAAATCAGTTAATTGGCAATGTGATGATGTCTCTCTAAATGCATACACTGCATTAATACCTAGCAGAAAAGCAAGGCTTAAATGCTAACACATCCAGTTTACTGGATAGTGGTTTCCAAGGTAGATTTCCACAGAACACAGATGTTCCAAAGATGGGACCCAGTTGCTCCTTTGCTAAAACAGAATAATAGCATTCTTTCACAGATGCACAGAAAACACAGAGTTAATAAAGTGTTTGTAATTTTTGGATAATTTCCCCATTGTTTTTATTTTCTTAAGATGAGTTTATTTTCACCAGTACAAATAAAACAAATAAATGACAAATATTAACAAAACAACTTAGAAGAACAGGTTTCGTAGGTAACATATAACTATATTAACAAGTCAACCCCAGTGCCCACCTGGCCCACCAGAATAAAGCAACTGACACTGCTGATCGGGCCAAGGGTGGAATCTGACCCAAACGTAGCCAAAATATTGACAGGGCAGGACGTAAATATCATGGGCCCCAGAGTCAGGCAGACCTGGGCTGGAACTCCAGAAACGTGTGGCCCTGGGCAAGTTCATGAACATGTCTAAGCTGCAGTTTCTTCTTCTATGATAACAGTACTTATCTCATGGGGTTGTTGAAAGGATTAAATAAAATAATATAATAACACAGCACAGTGCTGGACACACAGCGAATGTTCAGTAAATGTTGTTGTTATCATTAATACTAATACATTATCTTTCCAAAACTTGGAGAGACAAACTCTGCCCAAACACAGACTGTGGTAAAAAGCCAGGCAAACCAGACTCCTTCTCTTAGAAATGTCTGGAGGGTCCACACAGGTAACTGGTCACTGACACAGAAGGAGAAGTACATATATCAACAGAGAGAAGCAGACACGGCGAAGGAACAGGTCGGTGAAGTTCCACTTCCTGCCCTGCTCTGAGGACCCTTCCCTAAATGCCGCAGGCATCCCGACAGTGACCCCCACTCCCTGAGCCAGCCAGAGCTTCCGTTCCTCGGGATCCAAAGAGCCCAGGGCAACAATACAGGAGTAGTTTCTCCTAGTAAAACTGTGTTTCTCTGCTCATGATAAAAATTAAACATATTATTTCACGAAGCTCCCCAAATGGCAGATATTCCTCCCAAAAGAGATCTGTGCCTCCATGGGCTCTGATTCTGAACTGCACCAGAATGTTAAGTAAAACTCCTCTTCTGTGTAGGCTCTATTACTTTTCCTGCACGTCAGATCATCACAGTCATTAAATTCAATTTGTTAAAAACCTTCCTGCATATTAACCGGAACCTTGAAGGCACCTTTTACATCTTGTAACCCCTCCCAATAGCATCTATCAAAAGTATTCAGTAAATGTGGAGTGAGTGATGGAGAATAAACATTTAAAGGGTAGGGATGTGGGGCTCCTGTGCCCCGAAACGTACCACACACAAAGGGAAGAGCTGAAGACAGAGAGCCCATAAAGGGTTAGACACTGTGCCAGGTACATAACACTATGTCATCAAGTTCAATTTCTATCCTAGAGGTGAGGTAACAGTCATAGAAACTTTAAGTGGCTTGCTCAAGGTCACAGAATTTGATTTTCCCAAAGGAGAATTAACTGTGTTCTCAAAGCCACTCTGAAATCCTTTTGTCTATCTCAGTTCTCTCTCCCATTTGTTAGAACATCTATTTCAATCTCCTCTATTCTCCTGCTTCCAATACCACTTCCGCCCTTATTCTCAGGAAATGTCCTTTTTTGGGAACTCAAGGAAGAACAGAGAGGACGCCAGGTAAGAATATCTTGGTATTCCTGCCCACCCCCACAAAATCATCCACACTCACTTAGATCTCCCTTTTTCTCGAGCTGACATAAGAAGAGTCCTCCACGCAGTCAAAGGCTAATCCTCCCAATAGTCTCTGGATAGTACCCATTTCTCCCCCAGCCTTTCCACCTTCTACCCCCCACCCCAGACACATACTTCCTCTGAACACCTGCTGCACCCATCTACCTCTCTCACACATATTTTTAACTTCCTTTTTTGTACTGATATGCTACCTTCAGCAACAGGCACATTAAACAAAACATATCAAAACCCTCCCTCTGCCCAACATCCTTCTTATCTATCAGTCTCTCCCTCTTCTTTTCTCCTTTCCTTCTGACATCTAACTCCCTGAAAAAATGTGTCTCCACTGCCCAATTTTCTTCACCTCCTCTTCACTTTAGCTCATTTTAGTATGGTTTCTCATCTCATTACTTCGCTGACATATTTGTACAAAGATTTCCTGTCTCTGAGTTAATAAATCATAAAAGATATTTTTCTTATTGTATTTACCACCTTCTAGCATTTGACCATTCATGAAATCTTTTTCCTCCTCTGACTTCTAGGCTATCAGTCTCTGTAGTTATCCTCCTGTCCCTCTAGCTATTCTTTCTCAGTCTCCTTTGGAAGTTTCTCCTCTACTTCTCCCTAGGCATATTCCCAGAATTCTTGTCTTTCCATAAGCCTTCCTGAATGATCCAATCCAATGGCTTCAACTCAATAACAACCTCTCTATCAAAGATCTCTCTCCTAATTTCTAGATGATATATCCATTTGCCTACTGGACAGCTCCCTGTACATGTCACAGAGATAGCTCAAACTCAGCATGTCCAAAATGGAACCTGTCATTTTACCCCAAAATCCATTCCTCTTATTATTTTCTCTATGTGTTTAGTTGCTCAAGTTAGGAGCCAGAGCATCATCCTTGGTTCCTCTTTCTTTCTCATCTCCACATTCACTCAGTGAATGAGTCTGTTGATTCTATTTCAAAATATTTTTCAGTCCATTGCCGCCTTCTCCAGTCCCGTTAGCCACCATCTTATACTAAGATGCTCATCGTTTCTTACCTGAATTACTGAAATATTTCCTTAAATAGTCTCCCCACCTCCAGTACAGCCTCACTCTCCTCCAATACATTCTCCACTTTTTTTCCACGTTGATCTTTCTTTCTTTTTTTTCTTTTTTTGTGAGGAAGATCGGCCCTGAGCTAACATCTGCCAATCCTCCTCTTTTTGCTGAGGAAGACTGGCCCTGGGCTAACATCCATGCCCATCTTTCTCTACTTTATATGGGACACCACCACACCATGGCTTGACAAGCAGTGCATCAGTGAGCGCCCGGGATCCGAACCGGCGAACCCCGGGCTGCCACTTAACCACTTGCGCCACTGGGCCGGCCCCCAGGTTGATCTTTCTTAAATGTAAACATACTCATTTCACTTCTTTACATAAGATGCTTCAATAGCCCCCTCACCATATTCAAGATAAAAATCTAGACTCCTATATCATTTGGCTCATGCCTATCTGTCCAGACTGCTTTCATCATCATCTTCCCAGAAACACACTCCACTATACCTGAGCCTAGCAAACCACTTTACATTTCCTTAGTGAATGATGCTTTCTTGTGCCTACATTTCTGTCCACATGCTGCTGCTTCTGCTCGAAATACCCATCTTTCCCTTCATCTTAACGGGCTTGAGACTCAGGAAGGATTGGGTCCAAATTCTAGCTCTGGCAGTTCTGTGTTTTCACTCATCTAATAAGGATTTACTGGCACTGGACAAGGTGCTGGGAACACAAAGCTGGAAACAAATATTGCCTAGGGAAGCTCACAGTCTCATTAAGGAAAGAAGTAAGTAGCGAGATAATCAGAATTCAGTGTGAAACTGTTGTAACGGAGGGAAACACAGGGAACTATTACAATGAAGAAGGTTTCCTGGAGGAAATAACTCCTGAGTAGTCTTGCAGGATGTTCACCACTATATGACATATAGAAAGAGGAATGGAGTGTGAGTGTGTGTGTGTGTGTGTGTGTGCGCGTGTGTGCAAGTGTGTCACTGGAGCCAGGGATGGAAGGATGACTGCTGCACTGTAGACATTGCATTTGAGGTACCCCTGGGATATGTAAGTAGAGATGCACAGATATGCAGTACACGGATGGATGTGTAGGTATAGAGACGAAGGAAAAAAAGATAGAACAGAGAGCAGTTAGTACATATGTGGCAGGTGAAACCATGAGAACACTGCACCCTGTCACTGATACAATGTACTGCTATGGTAATGACAACCCAAACTGTCCACAGCTTTATCCCATATTGATGTGTTTAAGAGAGCTACATACCAGGCTGAAAATATCCTTTTGTTAGTTTTCTAAACTATTAGTTATTCAATGAACAAGACCTATCTAAATCCAGAAGTGAGCTAGCTAGGTACTCTGGGAAATGTGAGAATATATATGACATAATATTTATGCTGAAGAAATTTACAACTCACTGGGAAAACAATGAGTTTTGCCTTATCCAGTGGAAAACTGGATATTCTGTAACACAGTGCCCTAAGGAAGCTGGGCCGGGGAGGCATTGGTTTTGGTTGGAATGCTTAGGAAATGCTGCTCATGGGAAGCCGGGCTTAAGAGAGCCCTGAGGGATGAACAGATCTTCAGCAGGAGGGGAGAAAATGGACAGGCATAATAGGGCTTTCTCTTGATCTCTCAGAAAAGTTAGCACACAGAAATTAGAATATTGTAAAGAGGGCTCAGAAAGGAGCCTGACTGGATAGAAGCAGAGGATGCCTGTTGGCAGTGTCCAAGTTAAGAATCTGACAAGTAGCATCAAGTGTAACGCATGCATTTGCTTGCAATAACATGGACTTTCAAAAATACCTAAGTTCCTGCATATTGGAATAATGGTTTTCTACTCGAACACTAATTTATTGTACGCTCTGGCTTTCCCATCATAAAATTCAAATATGTGGTCAGTATATACTGGTATCTAAAATGCGAGCCCTTACTAGTCATGATTTGAATCCTCAAACATGCACAAAAGGAAAATATCCTTCCCAAAAATAGGCTCTAATTAAAGTCCTGGAGGCTAGATTTTCTTCAACTTTTTTCTTTGCTTCTCTATTTCCTAAACCAAGAAAAGGACACCACTAGATTGTGTAATCTTCTCAAGAGTATTCTGTTGCTCAAGAACAAAATACTCTCCAAAATCATCAAAAATCTATTTGAAATAGTACAAAATATGAGGTGGAGCTAAATTTCAAGGTTCTTATAGTT
The DNA here is from genome assembly GCF_020826845.1 of Diceros bicornis minor. Lineage (NCBI taxonomy): Eukaryota > Metazoa > Chordata > Mammalia > Perissodactyla > Rhinocerotidae > Diceros > Diceros bicornis. The sequence continues at coordinate 41,600,159 of NC_080743.1, forward strand.
GACGATAAACAATGATGGAAGAAATCATGGAAAAAATAATTTTGTGGATGCTCAACTAGACAGTTCTGCTAATGACCATAGAGAGAAACCAAATTCTAAAACTCATTGCTATATTTCCTCTTAATACCAAGTCCCGCTGAAGCAGCATCCAAAACAATCTAAGTCAGAGAAGTTGATTCAGAGGTAAATGCATTCATTCATTGATTCATTCATTTATTCATTCAACAAACACTTACTGAGCACTTATCATATGCCAGTCTCTGTCTAAGTGCTGGAGTATAGAGAAGAAGCCCAACTCCCACTTCGACGGAGCTTTCACTCTAAATCCAACTCAATTTTATAGCCATGTCAGATTACACAAAAGACTTCAACTTAAAATTTTTCCTTCTAGATGTTAGATGGGGATAATTTCATAAAACTTATATTAGTGTGCAGCTTCTATTCTGAATTCAAAATGAATAAGATAAAATTCTACTTTTCATTCAAGAGCTCCTTAGAAAAGAAAATAAAAGTCTTTCTTTATAAATAATATGAAATTCAGAATCCCAGAATCTAGTTATGAGGAATCTCTGACTTTATCTTCTCTAATCTCCTGTAAGAGAAATTCCTCATGGAGTATATGTGGAAAATGATCATGTATTAAAACAAAAATCTAAAAAGCATTGTATGCTAATTGTTATTGAGTCAGTTTAGCGCCTCTTTGTTAATAAATTCCACAGGTGATAACAATTACCTGTTCATATGCCCAGAACTTAACAGCTGTCTCAGGAGCAATTTTAATGACATTTGTACCATTTCCTCTCCAAAGAGAGCGGATGCCTCCTTCTTTCACCATCTGTCGAAAGCCATCATATATGTTCATTTTGTGTGATTTTGAACCATGGACCTAAAAATAAAAGCAAAATGATATAAAATACTGGTGGCATGTTACTGTTACTATTTCTAATGTAACTGTACAAACCACTCTCTTTCCTTCACTCTTGTTTATTACTGCAAGAAGATGTATTTGAAAATAGAATATAGAAATTTGAGAAAATATATATCGATGGAAAGAATTATTACCATCATTTTTAGAGGCCTGACTCTGAATCTAAAACTAAGAAAAATCAGTATCCTCAGTGTGGGAAAGCAGACAGAAAGGACATGATCAAAATTAAAATTATTGTGAACATTCAAAAGATAACATGAACTAAATTATGTATTAGGCTACAGAACACCCTTTGGAACATGAATAAGTTCAGGTTAAGAAAAATAAAAAAATACGCTGCAGGTAATATATTATCTCTCCCCCCAAGAAGTAATACTGGCACGAAATATAAACAGGTCTGAAAACAACATTTGGATATTATGTACATCAGAGCCATAGACATTGGAATGCACACAGCCTGACATCAAAAATATAAACTGTAGCTTCTATGACTTACTTCAAGATCTCTCTAGGCAATAAATTCATGATAACATATACCAACCGCCTCACCCATTGAGTACTGACGAATTACTTGGCTTATACTACAGATGTGATACTTGTTTAAATATAGCAGACCTTATGACTGCCTCTATATAAAAACTGATTAAATCTAATAAACAAAAATAATTAAAGAAATCAGCTCTTCTTCTGATTGTTTCAGCTTACACAAAATGAGTTACTATAAAAACAAAATGGGAGAGGCTGAAGATGAAAGGTCGGCCATGTGGGCGGTTTGTGACTGAGCCACAATAAGAACTCTGGACACCAAAGACTCGGATGAGCTTCCCAGGTCCCTTTGCAAGACTCTGCATATTGTCACACGTAGACGCCAGCTAAGTAACACATCGTGACTCTACGGGGAGAGGACAACAGAAACTCTGCATTTGGTACTTCCCCAGACTCAGCCCTACGCACTTCTTTCCCTGGCTGGCTTTAATCTGTACCTTTTCCCTGTTATAAACCACAACTATGAGTATAAAAGCTTCCAGTGAGTTCTGTGAGTCCTTCTACTGAACGGTTGAACTTGAAGGTAGTTTTGGGAACTCCCTGAACTTGCAGGAACTAAAGTCCAGAGATATCCATTTTATTTTAAATAAACTTCACAATAAAATATGACAAAGGAAAAGATGAATGCTTATTCAAGCTCTCTCAGAGTGAATTTACTATTGTTCCTAGAGAAAAACACACTAATTCTCTCTCCTTTTTCTTTAAAGCACTATCTTTACTCTTAAGTATATTTTGAGATTTAAGTACAGTCTGAATGGATGCTAGTTTAAAATATTGACAGAAATCTTTTTGTACAGAAATCTAAGGAGAAATGTAAAAAGTTCTGACCATAGGTATAACAACACAACTTTTAAAAATATTTTAAGCAACTACTATATTCCAGTAGGTTATTCCAGTGTATCAGGCATTTTCACATACGTTACATCATTTGATTCTTACAACCACCCTTATTAGATATTCCCATTCCAGAATGAAGGAAAATGAGCCCTCAGGGGTTTCACGCAATGTGAGAACCATGAGCTTTGGAGCCAAAGATACTCCATTTCTTGTCTAATTTGTTGTAAAGGAAAAGTTATTTAATTCTTGGAGCCTCAGGTTCCCCACGGATAATATGAGGATAAAATACCCTCCTCACTGGGTTGCTGTGAGAATTAAATGAGATACTATAATGAGCATCAAATACATACTAATTCCTTTCCTTTCCCTCTTTCTTGTGACTCTCATCAGCCAAGTCTACAGTGCTAGTAAATAGCAAAGTCAGTCTATACATCCAGGTCTCTTTCTGCTAACCTCAGCTTTGAATAATTTTTAAAATTACATCCTTGTTCCAAGATTCTAGTTTTCAGAAATATCCCACTTTCGAAAAAGTACATAAAATAGAAGGAAAATACAAATAATTTAAGGAGAATGCCACAATAATAGCTGAAGACATTTCTTCTAATCAAACATTTGAATAGTCACAGAATGCCAAAGATTAAAAGTTCATCACACACACGGACCAATAATTTAAGGTTTGGCGGAACACTGAAATACTTACATGGCCTGAATTTAGGGTTATTAGCAACAAAATAGAGATTTTTTTTTAAAGGGATGAAAGGCTATTACTGAGAAATTTTAAAATTTCTTTTTCAAAGCACCATACTTCTCATTGTTTAGAATAATTAGGACAAACTTAGACACAACATCTAAGGCTCACCTGCATCATGACTTTCAGCCGATCCAGGGGGGCAGTGCTCGTTCGCGAGACGGCGCCAGCGACACCTCCTGCCAAGAGCTGCCTCCACCACTGTCCCGACTTTTTTTCATCTTCCGTGAATTCATCCGGAATAGTTATACTGTCTCCTATGTCAATACCCTGTTAAAATGGAAAAAAGATCCCCATGTTCCTTTAATTAAGGACAGATCATTCCAGAAGGTTTGTTTGTTCTAGAGAAGAATCACGTGTTATTTTATAGTTAAGATCAACTTCATTCCTTAGAAAGTATACTGAAACAATTTCAGCATATAGATGATTATCAATAGCCTAGTCACACTAAACGAAGCGCAGTATCAGTTTACAAGAAATGAAAATTCACAGTAATTACAAATTTACAAAACCAACAACTACAACTTTCTTTCTTAATAGATTTAGAGTAACTTTTCTCCTCTTGGTCTATGTCAGAATGAAAGAGCAGCATTTTATCAGATGTAGTGAATCCTTTTCGCTACAGAAAGAAATCAGTTTTTCAATTCTTCAAAGATACTCCCTTTATCTCAAAATTACATCCACCTTATACTTTATACACGATATATGCTTTAAATACGTAAATAAAAATTAAATAAAAACTATGTATGTGAATACCCCTAAACTCATTTCTTATATAGATTGTCTATAAATATTTTTATAAATCTGACTTATCATTTAAAACGTGCAATAGATTCTACATAAAATTTAGCTAACAGGGAAGTATTGTTTAAAATGATCCATCCTCCAATCTAAACATTACTGTACATTACAAATATAGCTTGAGAGAAACAAATTTCTATAATGATAATATTTTTATAGCTTTTCATCTAAATGATTCTGATGAAAAAGATTTTATGGGTAAGAGCATAAGGCTCAGGAGCTATGTTATCATATAACTCTCTCTTTCTTCATTTTACTATCAATAAAATAGATACATGATTTTAGCCTCAACTGCTATCAACTATCGCCAAAGATACAGTAAGAATTTGATTATGTAAATATAACTTCACATAAGTATAAAATTTATCTAGTCAACTGAACTAATGTAGTATTATTTTATACTCATAGTTGAAAAGGCATTAATCGCCAATAATTTTACAATGCTCCATGTAAGATTAGGCATTGTTACTAGTGGCACTGTGAACTCTAGGCTTCATTTAGTTCATATAAAATTTACTGAAATACATGAATAAGTATAGAAGATGAGCCCATTAGGAAAATAAAAATTCCCTCAAAGAGTTTTTATTGGTTTCAGGAGCAAATTGCACAGTGAACTGAACTTCATTTACACCAGTACATTTTAACAGAATATTAATGAAATTTCATTTAAATTTGAAAGTTTTGAGGAATACAGACAGACACCTGTAAAATGCTGAGCAGATGAGCCAAAGATTTTTAACCTTCAATGATTATTATTCTAAGCACCTTATGCCAGAGGTAAATCTAGGCAGGTGACTAAATAAGCAAAAGTTTCAGGAGGGGTCTCTGGCCATCATCAATGGACAAGGAAATAGATCCTCAGCAATCACAAGCTGGTGAGTTTAGGCAATATAATATCTGTACAAAGTAAAATCCTATGACTTTTACACTTCCCTATGGCAGAATACTCAAAATGCCAATAAGAGCTGGGCAGCTTACCTTCATAAGATTTTTGGAAGACAATACCTCTTCCAAGTTTTGAGAACGGCAAAAACAGGAACTATATCTGCGGTGTTCATGCAGTCTTGGGTTTTTTTTTTAAAATACTCTGAATACAAACCTAATATAATAAGCAGAGCTCTACAGGTTAAGGAGCTGCTGGGACTTGGGCACCCTGGCCTGTAAGTATTACAGAGTATTCTCAGGTGATCACTATACCTGTGGCTTACAGCTCCAAATAAGAATAAATTAGGGCCAGCCCTGTGGCTTAGCGGTTAAGTGTGCGCGCTCCACTACTGGCGGCCCGGGTTCGGATCCCAGGCGCGCACCGACGCACCGCTTCTCCGGCCATGCTGAGGCCGCATCCCACATGCAGCAACTAGAAGGATGTGCAGCTATGACATACAACTACCTACTGGGGCTGTGGGGGGGGGGGGTGGAAAGGAGGAGGATTGGCAATAGATGTTAGCTCAGAGCCGGTCTTCCTCAGCAAAAAGAGGAGGATTAGCACAGATGTTAGCTCAGGGCTGATCTTCCTAAAAAAAAAAAAAGAATAAATTAATACACAAAGTGTACTTACAGTAGAATGTTTCCAGAAACGGATAATTTCCTCAATGTCTGTAACAGGATTAAATAAGAAGTAGTCCCTCCATTCATTCCAGTCTACTGTCATCGTCCCATCAGCATCGATGCTGAAAATAAAAAGAAGCTGATTAAAGAACAAAATTTATAAATAAAACTAACACTATCAGCCATTTTGCAGAATGACATTTCTTTCCAGCTTAATATTCTTATTAAATTAAAAAAGTCCCAATTTACAATAATAGGTTGTTGGAAATGGCAGCAAGCATTTGATGGTCTGTTAGATAGTTTTAATCATTTAGAAAAAAATGGACCCCAAAACTACAGACAGATCTCACTAACAACTACCTTTGGCACTCGGTCAAACTGTAAGTCAATGAGCTATCAAACACAAAAGCTGGAAGATAAAACATTGGGAGGTAGTAATGAATGGATTTATGATCCATTTTTTCTTGCACTGGCTCAAGGAGATATTTCTTAATATTCTGTTGTAATATTGGGATGTGATTTTAGCATATACTCAAAATATGCTATCAATTTCCTTCTCCAACTTCCTGTAAGCTAAGAAAATCAGCAGTGATTATAAAAAAACCAAACTTGGTGACTGGGCCTTTTTTGAGTCTTAGAAATCGTGGTACATCATCTTTGACATTTAAAATTAATATACTGTAGCCTTAAATATTTTTCATTTACTTTTTGCTTGTTTTACAAGTTTCTTGGCAGTAATGCCACTTGTACCTGTTTTTTCCTAAGATCAACCCTGAACTGTGCCAGGATTTTGACTGTTTTGTTCACATGTGTACACCAAGCAACTAAAGTGGCTGGCACAAAGAAGGTGCTCATTTGTTTATTGAATTAATGAATGTCTCTGAAAAAAAGTTTTGGTGTCTCCTCCAAATTTTATATTTACTCTATAATTTGGGTGAAAATAATGCATAAAGATGGCAGTCAAATCAAACACAATTTCCAGATATTACTGTGTTTTCTAGTGCCACTTTTAATTTTGATCTGCATATGTGAAAATACACTTAAACGTTCATTTGTCCCAGCACACAGGTATTAACATCCCGTATCTGCATGAGAGTCCTAGTTACTACTTAGGTTTATAACGTTATTCTGGATTGCAGTAATTATAGCTCTATTTTTACCACTATTTTCTATTTTAATGCAGCTGTTTATTGTCTGACCCCATGCCCCAGCCTCCCACACATGCATGCATGAGCATCCTCCACAAGGCAAGGATTTTTGTTGATTGTGTTCACTGATATGACCAAAGTGTCTAGAACAATGCCCGGCATAGATTAAACGTTTATTGAATGAATAAATGAATTCCAAACTCTGTAGCTCAAAGCCATAAAACACAGTATTGATAAGCTTCTTAAATAAAATAGTCTCACTGTGGGTTTAAATTGCATTTCTCTTCAAATTACTAATGAGGTTGAGCAAATCTTACCATATTCCTTTGCTATTCATGTTTCCTCCTGTGTGAAATGCCTGTTCATGTCTTTTGCCCATTTTTCTAATGGGTCGTGTGTCTTTTTCTTATTTATGTATAGTTCTTTATCTACCTGATTCTAATCCTTAAAGTTACAAATTAGCAAATACTTTCTCTTTGTCTTTTCATTTTGTTTATAGTGTCCATGAGTAGATGCTCTTGATTTTAATATAGCTGATTTTATCAGTCTTTTCATTTACAGCTACTGTTTTTTATGTCTTTTTTTTTTTAATAAATTCTTCCCTACACCGAGATAAAGATGTCTCCTTTTTTACCCCTAAAAGTATTATAGTTTAACTTTCACATTTACGTTGATTTTTGTGTATGGTATGAGGTAGGCATCCAACTTCATTTTTGTCTGAAGTGCACCAGCCCCCTTCACTACATAGTCTCTCCTTTTCCCAGTGATATGCAAAGCTATTTTTCTTGTGTGACAAATCTCAAATATGGATGAGTCTGTTTCTGGGATATTATGTTCCATTTGTCAACTTGTCTATTTGTGTAGCAATACCACTCTCTTAATTACAAATAACAACTCTTGATATTTGATAGAGAAGGTCCCCAACTTCGTACGGCTCTTCAAGAATGTCTTGGTTATTCTTGGGCCTTCGCTCTTTGCTAAAAATTTGAAGCTCAGCTTGATAAGTTCCTCCAAAAAAAATGTAGGTTTTTTTAATTCAATGGCATTGAATCATTATTTTCAATTTGGAGAGAAGGTACATCTTTTCTGTACTGAGTCTTCTAATGAAATTTTTTAAGTTGCTCTTTTAAAAGTATTGACTGTGGTGTATTATGCTTTTTATACAGCTAACTCAAGTTTGCTAATATTTTCTTTAAAATATTTACATTTGTCATAAATGATATTGGCCTGTAATTTCCCTCTTTCATTGTTTGTCTTTGGTGTTATGATTATAATGACCCGACAGACTGGATTGGATAGTGTACTTCTACACTCTGCAAATATTTGTAGATCTGTTCTTTGGTAGTTTGTAAGAACCATCTGGGGCTCAAGTTTTCTTCATGGAAAAATTTTTAATTACTGGTGCAATATCTTTACTTTGGTACTACTGGCTATTTCTTCTTGATTTAGTTTTGGTAAAGTATATTTTTCTATAAAATCTTCTATTCCATACGTTTTCAAATTCATTGGCATAAAATTATTCATAATATTTTATTATCTTTGAAAATTTTCTGATGTGTATTTGCAACCGAATATCATTTATTTACATCTTATTTCTCTTTTTTCTTCATCAATCTCTCCAGAAGTTTGTCTTTTCCAACAACCAATGTTCAGCTTTGTCGATCCTATTACCGTCTCTCTGCTCTCTATTTCCACTGCTGTCTTAATTATCTCCTTTCTTACCTTCTTTGAGATTATTCCGGTTTCTCCCTTAAATTAGCACATTAATTTTCAGTCTTACTCTTTTTCTAATGCAAGATTTAAGGCTATAAAATTCCCCCTAAGTCACCTTAGCTATATCTCACAAGTTTTCTTTTTTTTCTTTTTTTTTTTTTTGGTGAGAAACATCAGCCCTGAGCTAACATCCATGCCAATCCGCCTCTTCTTTTGCTGAGGAAGACCGGCTCTGAGCTAACATCTATTGCCAATCGTCCTCCTGTTTCTCCCCAAAGCCCCAGTAGATAGTTGTATGTCGTAGTTGCACATCCTGCTAGTTGCTGTATGTGGGACGTGGCCTCAGCATGGCCAGAGAAGCAGTGCGTTGGTGCGCACCCAGGATCCGAACCCGGGCTGCCAGCAGCAGAGTGCGCGCACTTAACCGCTAAGCCACGGGGCCAACCCCTCACAAGTTTTAATATGTGATATTTTCATTTTTTCAAGTCAAAGTATCTTTGAATGTCTATGGATGATTTCCTCTTGATTCATGAGTTATTAAGAGTGTATACTATTTTTAAAAGCATTGGAATTTTTATAACTTATTTCTGTTATTGACTTCTAAATTAATGCACAGTGGTTGTAGAAGGTGGTCTTGGTGATACCAACTCTTTGAAATGTGTTGAGCCTGCTTTTATGGCCTACTTCATGGAATCAAATTTTTTTTTTTTTTTTTTTTTTTGAGGAAGTCAGCCCCGAGCTAACATCCAACGCCAATCCTCCTCTTTTTCTGTTGAGGAAGATTGGCCCTGGGCTAACATCCGTGCCCATCTTCCTCTACCTTATATGGGACGCCGCCACAGCATGGCTTGACAAGCGGTGCATCGGTGGGCACCGGGGATCCAAACCTGCGACCCCCGGGCCGCCGAAGCTGAAGGCACGCACTTAACGGCTACACTGGGCCGGCCCTGTGAAATCAATTTTTATACATTTTCCATATGCGCCTGAGAAAAAAAATTTTTTCTCATTTTTTGGTGCAAGGTTCTATTGTATGCCCATTAAATCAAGCTTCCTATTTATTTAAATCTTTTCTGTCTTGACTAAATTTTTTCTCTGCTTTACCTATCAAATACAGAAAGATGTTAAAATCTCTCACTGCTATGATGGATTTGTCAATTTATCCCTGGAATTCTATCAACCAGCTTAAAAATTTTATGTCTTTGTGGTGAATTTTAAAATGTGATGACACTATTTTCATTAATGTTTTTTACCTCATAATCATATTTGATATTAACTTAGCTACCCCAGCTTTCTTTTAGTTAGAAGGATTTTGTTCCACTTTTTCTTTCATCTGACAATCTGTGTTCTGACAAAATTTGTTAATTTTTATTTTGACATACATTAAAAGTCTACCATAAGTAGGCGTCATAAAAAATTTAATAGAGTTAGTTTCATGTCACTGTGAGGTTAATAATATTTTTCAATCAGTATATTTTGTCATGAAAATACCGAAATTTATATGTACCTAGCAGATTGTATACTAAACTGAGCAAGTCCTCACTGATCAGAAGTCAGTCTAACTTGCTCTTCTCCCACTTCATATCCCCCAGGAAAGATAATACCTGTATTTAACCTGCCCCATCTAAGAATGGAGGTGAAGGGAAAATAGGACCTAATTATTGCAAGGCACATTTTGGGGAGGTTTTATTGTACTTGAACTTATTTCTCCCATCTTATCTTTCACTTTCTATTTGTCTCATTAGTTCTTTGATTTTTTTTCACTTTCTTCTCTTTGTTGGATTGTCTGAATTTTGTGCTTGTTTATTTATTTTCTTATTCTATTTCTTCCCTCCCTGGTTATATACTCAATTCCTATACTTTTAATGGCTTACCATGAAATTTTGTCATGTACATATAACAAAATCTCAAGTTATTATTTGACCCCACTCTTTCGAATAAGATAAGAATCTTAGAACAGTTTAAAACAAATTATCCTCTCCTGACTTACATACTATTATTGTCTAGTATTTCAGTTGTCCTTTTTCTTAAATCCCACAAATTATTAAATTCATGGTGTTTCCAACGGACCACTCAAACAGCCCATAGACCACTAGCTAAGAAACAGACCACCAGTGGTCTAGAGGGCATCCTGAGAAACACTGCTTGAGCCATTCCCCAAATATGCTGTTCACATGCTTGCAGGTCTGCACATATTCTTTCCTCTACCTGGAATGTCCTTCCACCCACCCTCTACACTAGGAGAACTCCTACTCATTCTTCAACACATTCTTCAACATTTTCTGAGGGCACACTACTGTAAAGAGCTAGGCTTAGCACAGTTAACAAGACAGACATGGTCTGTGCCCTCAAAGCTTACAGCTTAGTGGGAAAAACAGCACTAAACATCGCATGTAATATATTCATTGAGCATTGCTAGGCATTGTTCTTAGCACTTCACATGTAGACTCATTTAATACTTAAAACAAGCCTATGTGCTTAGTATTGTCTGTATTTTATTGACAGAAAGAGGCTAAGTATTTTGTCCTAGGTCACGGGGCTACTAAGTAGAGTTAAGTATTTCAAGGTAGGCATTCTAACTTCAGAAACTATACTTCTAACCACTAAGCTATAAAAATAAGCCCATGGTTACAACCCATAAGAGCTATGAAACAGAGCAACAAGTTGTATAAATAAAGAATAACTGCTGTAAGGGGTGGGAGAGGGCTAACTTAGATAGGGTGGTAGACCTCCCTGAGATAGGATCTATAGGCTAATAAAAGATGGGGGCAGGGTTCAGTGCCTTAAGCAGTGGGAATTTCAAGTAAAAGGCTCCAAGTTGGAAAAGACTTTGGTGAATTCAAAGAACTGAAAGAAACATGGCTAGAGCATAGTCAGCAGATTTCATCCATGCCTACCTTAACTTCTTTGAAGCTACAGAAAATGGCCAGTCACTAAGAGAGCCAAAGGCAGGAATAACATAGGAAACATTTGGAATAGTCACTGTGGGAATGGAAGACAAAGGGGACCAGGAACAGAAATATACCAGGCTTCAGCCCGAAGGTCCAGTTGAGAATAAAGGCTGTACATTTTAGGGGTACTAATCTGTACATTTTCATTTTTCTCTAGAAATGTTTAATAGCCCAAGTGTTGGTACAAAGAAGGCCACTGCTAGGATGCTTCAGGATTAGGAGAAAGCAAGTAGGAGTGGAAGGAATGGGATCAAGAGGAGATGGATGGACTGGTGGAGATGAAGGGCCAGAGGTCTATAAGTCAAAAAGCAAGTACAGTGGGAGCAAGGCAGTGTAAAATCTGGAAGAAGAAGAGTCAGAAAGAAGGTAGGATACAGGTGTTTAAGACTTCAGAGGAGGAGTAGCTTCAAGTTATGATGCAATCCTGAGAGGGAGCGGGTTGTGAAGCACAATGGAGATGAAAGTCTTAAGTGCTGCAGAAGGAAAGACACACTAAAGCTAAGGGGAAAGATGAGTCACCAGCTCAAACTGAAGTTTCCTAGGACTTATGGTTAAGAAAAACGACTGTGTGACAGGTGCCAAGGTCCTCAATAAATGTGGAGAGAGAACTAGAGATAAGAAAATGAGAGGAAAGAGGGATGGACATGAAGCATAAAAGGAAAACGGATTTTTATCTGAGAGCAGAAGATAAAGATACATGCGGCACACGTATTTGGGAGAAACTGTCTATTTCAGCTACACCCCACCCATATCTTCGACTGAAAAAGTAAAACGAGGAGACTATATTTTAACCAGGTGACTCCTACCTCATACTCTGATGACCTAACCACGGCTGCTTCAACCAGCACTTTTCAGATTTCTCTCCCAAGAATTCAGGTTTGAGAGGGACACCAAAAGACAGTGAACTGGCAGAAAAGAAGCTGACATTTGGAGTATATGAGTCACACAGGGGGCTGAGCACTCAAGGGAAAGTCCATGATCTCCACTACCGAAAACTCTAATCACTTTCTGCCTTTTAAAACATGGTGAGATAATAGAAAATATATAAATTGGTCTCTGCTCCCTGTTCCTGGCACAGAGCCCCTAAAACCCTTGTAATTTCCTAGTGATAAGAACACTAGGAGCACATCTTGTTCTAATGTTTGTCTTTGACCTCACCCCTGACACAGGGCTCCTAAAACTCTTGTGACTTCCTCAATGATAAGAGCACGAGGAGCATCTTTTGTTCATTGAGGCAGCTCCGGGTGGGCTCCTGGATGGCTCCTGAACTGGGGCTGGTCACCAGAAAAACCAGGCCAGGATTAGAAGTTGGAATTTTCAGCTCCACCCCTCCACCTCTCCAGAGAGGGGTGAAGGGCTGGAAATGGAGTTAATAATTGATCACACCTATGTAAGGAAGCCTTCATAAAGATCCCAATAGCACAGGTTTCAGGGAGCTTCCAGTTTGGCAAATACATTCACACCAGGAGGGTAATGCACTCCAACTCCACAAGGACAGAAGCTCCCCTACTCGGGACCCTCCCAAACTCCACCCTGTGTATCTTTTCATCTGGCTATTTATCTGTATCTTTTATCATACTCTTTAATAAAATGGTAAATGTAAGTAAATGTTTCCCTGAGTTCTGTGAGCTGCTCTAGCAAAGTAATCCAATCTAAAAGGGGAAGGAATTGTGGGAACCTCCAATTTGAAGCCAAATCAGACAGAAGTTGTGGGTAACCTGGGGACCTACTACTTAACGATTGGCATCTGAAGTGGGATGGGAACACTCTCGTGGAACACTCTCGTGGGACTGAGCCCTTAACCTGTGGGATCTGACACTATCTCCAGGCAGACAGTGTTAGTATTGAGTTAAATTGTAGGACACCCAGCTGGCATCAAACAGAATTGCTTGTTGTGGGGATAAACCCCCACACATTTGGTGACCAGAAGTACCAGAATTGAAGTGTTATGTGTGAGTAGTAAAGGAGACACAAAGGAGGGAAAACTGAAGTTTTTCTTATACAAACATACTCTGGTATTTTTACTGAAGAAGTATAAATGCTAGTAATAATAATAATAGCCCAACGGTGCAAAAGAATATAGAATTCATTAGCCACCAGGGAAATACAAATCCAAACCATGATGAGACACCACTTCATACCCACTAAGATGGTTAAAATCAAAAGACAGAAAATAACAAAAGTCGGGCAGGACGTGGAGAAACTGAAATCTTCATACATTGCTGCTGGGATTCCAAAATGGTGCAGCCACTTTGCAAAACAGTCTGGCAGTTCTTCAAAATGTTAAACATAGAGTTATCATATAATCCAGTAATTCCATCTCTAGGTGTACACCCAAGAGAATTGAAAACATATGTCACACAAAAACTTGCACGTGAATATTCATTGAAGCATTATTCATAACAGCCAAAAAGTGGAAACAACCCAAATGCCCATCTATTGATGAATGGATAAACAAAATGTGGTATATACTTACAGTGGAATATGACTTGGTCTAAAAAAGGAATGAAGTACTGATACATGCTACAACATGGATGAATCTTGAAAACATCATGCTAAGTGAAAAAAGCCAAACATAAAAGAGCACATATTGTACAATTCTATTTTTATGAAATGTCACAGAGACAGAAAATAGATCAGTGGTTGCTGGGGGCTTGCAAGGGAGGAGTAAGAAATGACTGCTAATGGGTACAAGGTTACTTTGTAACCTTTACTTTGGCACATGAAAATGTGCCAAAATTAGATAATGGTGATGGTCACACAACTCTGTGAATATGCTAGAAACCACTGAACTGCACACTTTAAAAGAGTGAATTTTATGGTATGTAAAATATATCAATAAAGCTGTCATAAAATATTTATATATACAATTATGTAGCTACTTTTTATTATCCATCCCTCTGCATTACCCATGGTCTATTCTGGAGGTTGGGCTTGGAATTTGCATTATTCCTAAAGCTATCAGAAGGAATACAATTTCTGGCCTAAGGACCAGGGAAAAACCCTCACTTTCCTGGAAGAATGTGACTTTAGAAGCAGAATATTACATGCCCCATATCCCACTGTCAAAATGCTGTTTATCTCCTCTTCATTTTCTAGCTTTTCATTTCCTCAGGAAAGCCTTCCTCACCCAATGTTAACAACAGTAACAACCTGCCCAGCTCTGAGACCTGGGGTCTTCCTATCAAGCAGCTGCTTATAAAAGAATTCCTAAACAGAAAGAAGGAAAACGCTACTGGGGCAGATATAAAAGGAGATAAATTCAATAATAAAGCCATTTAGAAGAAACTTTTTAGATAATGTTGAAGACTAAAAACATTCACAAGAATATTAATATAATATAACAGCCCTTTTCCGTTTTCTGTTATCATTAAAAAAAAAAAAATTAGTCCCTACGGTGTGTTTGTAACAAAAGAGTCTTCAAGGGCACTTAGACTTCAGAGATTATTGCTCTATCCTGTGAAATAAAAACATTAAGTCTGTAAAGGTGTGACTTACCACACAGTGGAACTGATGACCCTGGCAATAATGTTCAAATTGGCATCTCTGTTTTCTGAAAGTTTGCATTGGTGTTTCTTTGTCAGTCAGCTAGGAGAGCTTTGGAATTTTCCTCATTTTTTTTTTTTTTTTTTTTGGTGAGGAAGAGTGGCCCTGAGCTAACACCTATGCCAATCTTCCTCTATTTTGCATGTAGGTCACCGCCACAGCACAGCTTGATAAGTGGTGTAGGTCCACGCCTGGGATCTGAACCTGCGAACCCCAGGCCACCAAAGTGGGGCATGCTGCACTTAACCACTACGCCACCAGGCTGCCCCTGGAACTTCCCTCTTATCCAGTCATGTATAGGTTAAATAATGTGATGAATCTGCTAGACTTCGTATCTTGAAACAATGAGTTCCACTATCACAATAGAAGCCAAATAGGAAAAACAGCAGCACTAAAACTCTTAGGCTCTTTCTCTACAGATTTAACACCTTCCTGCCATTCCACCTCCCCTTGAGGCCTCACAAGGGAGTCCAGTCTGAGCTTACGTTTCCCATTCCTACACTTTAGATGTATGTGTACATACAAAACAAAAAGGAAGAAAAAGGGAAGAAAGATATTGAATGTACATAATGAGGAATGGTGAGGCACAGGGAGTTGTTTTAAGCCACACTTACAAACGTAGATCTCTAATATGCAGGATATCAAAATGAAAGTCCAAAAAGTCTCAATAAGATGAAGAGCTTACCTTCGAAGAATCAACTCTGCTTGTTGTTCAGAAATAGTCAGACCTAGTATCTGGAGAGACTGGACAATTTCGGAAGCCTCAATTTTTCCTTTAAAAAAACAAGAGCATAAACTCAGACTCAGAACTGATAAGGACCTTAGTAATCACGAATTCCAAATCCCTCATTTTATAAGGGAAAGCCTTGAACTGATTAAGGCAAAATTATGAATTTAAGTGTTCTAGATTTGCTTAAATACATGTTGCAACTCAACATTTAACAAATATATTAAACAAGTATGCACACATTATTTCATTCAGAAATCATAACAGTCATGTAGGTAAATAATGATATTCCATCTAAAGAAGAGACTGAGAGCTTACGTGACCTTACCACGTAACATGAAAAGGCAGCAGAACTGAGATTCAAATCGAGATACTCTGACTTTGAGGTAAATTCAATTACGCTAGGATCTATTAATTTTAAAAGTATGTATTTCTACATTTAAATAAATGACTAGGCATTTATTATGTATAAAGATGCACTGCACTGGGTTAAAAGGAAGAAGAAAACGATTAAACGAAGCCAGAGTGTGGACCGTTCTTTCGAGAAATCTGGAAATAAAAATAAAGAAAACAGGGGGGCCAGCCCAGTGGCATAGCGGTTAAGTTTCACATACTCTGTTTTGGTGGCCCAGGATTCATGGGTTCAGATCCCGGGCGTGGACCTACACCACTCATCAAGCCATGCAATGGCAGCAAACCACATACAAAATGGAGGAGGATGGGCACAGATGTTAGCTGAGGGCCACTCTTCCTCACCAAAAAAAGAGAAAGAAAGCAGGGATAGTAGGACGATGGAAGAGGGAAAATTAGTATTATTTTTTTTTTTGGGGGGGGAGTGAGAAAGATTGGCCCTGAGCTAATATCTGCCAATCCTCCTCTTTTTGCTGAGGAAGACTGGCCCTGGGCTAACATCCATGCCCATCTTCCTCTACTTTATATGGGACGCCACCACAGCATGGCTTGACAAGCAGTGCGTCGGTGCGCGCCCAGGATCCAAACCAGCGAACCCCAGGCCACCGCAGCAGAGCGCGCGCACCGGGCCGGGCCTGGGAAAATTATTATTATTAGAGAAATTAGAGCATGTTTGTAGACAGAAGAAGAATCAGAAGAGAGGAAGAAAGAGAAAATATAAGCAATAAATGTGATCAATACTGCATTTCCCTCAAGCAGCTCACAGACTCATGAAGATCCTAAGACTAATATGCATGAAATAGGATGAAACAAAAAGTAAGAGAGGATCTGATGCCAAACCAGTATTAACAGCAAAGTTCTCCAGGAAAAGAGGAAGACAAAAATGACTGTTATTGGTGAAAGGAAAGACTTCATTCAAGAGAAGGACTTTAAGAAATGAAAGGATTTGGAGAGAATTCTCCTGGAGAGAAGAAAGGAGCAGCATGAGATCCTGGAGAATGTAAGGACAGTTAGAGGCATCAATCTGTTAGCAATGAAATTCCTTAAATACCCCTCTGAATATTCTCCTTTATAATTGTACTCTTAAAGAGAGACAGTTGATTCTCATTCATAGGAGTTACGTTCTATAATGTCACTGTTAACCAAGAATTACAGAATACTGAACCATTGTTCCTATGGGAAACATAGGGTTAGGTTCCTATGAGCCTCTGGTCACAACATTTTCATTAACCAGTCAATACAAAACTTTGTTTTATGTGTGTTTCTGTTTAAAGACACCCTATTTAACACATATCGTTGATTCATTAACATTGAACTCCCAGCCAACAGTACTATAACGCATGCCTGAATGAAGCTTATCTAACAGACGTATTTTCTTCCTAAGGCATATCACGGCCTTCTTGCATTTAGGAGTGCTAGAGAGCACTTCAGCACAATGCTTGGGAGCCATTTTAAACATCAAAATCACCAAAAACAGCACAAAAATGCAAAAAACATGGCACTAAGTCCACTGCAGAATGACACTTGTTTACAGTAGGAGAGCTAAAACAAGAAAGCAGAGCAACACAAGCAGAGCATCGTCATGTTCTAGCTCAGCTAGAAATGTGCTCATCAAGCAAATGAAATTTGTTGCTGCTCTGCACACATCCATGAATGACCGCAAAAGTGCTGCAGGTATTGATTTTGGGGTTACTTTTGGGGTTAAATTTTAGCAAGTAGGCAAATTCTCAAATACAGAATCCATGAATAATGAGGATGTGACTTTTGCTTTGTTTTAACAAAGTCTGATAAACAAAAATATGAACCTATAATGACAAATTGTTTTAAAATATACAAACAAGATAAATTAAGCGGGAAATTGTTTGCATTTACTACAAATGTATCACTAAAATTTCATCTTTAATTATTGCCTCTGGTTCATTTAGATTTTCTGAAATGGACAATTGATGTGTGCACACTTACGCACTGGGACAATCGACCTCTACTTATCTGGAAGATGATCCTGAGGCAGCTCCATCTCCCGGCTCTGCCTGACCTAAAACTATACCAACAGTCTCTGCAACTAAACTGTAGAGGATTCCAGGTGGGATGAAAGTTTGCAGGGAAGAAGTAAAGTTGATTGTAAGAACTGAATTTTGCTAGAAGATTGGACTAAAGCTAGACTTGGGGCATGTAATGTAAGGTTTACAGGAGGTAACAAATGTTCCAATAGCACTACTTTTCACTACAAGCTCAGTTCTTCCTGGCTGAGAGTCACAGACTTGAATGGATCATCAAATCCATTCAAAGGGTTTAGTTGTTTGTTTGAAGGAACTTTCCATGAATATAACAGAAGTTAATGTTCAGTATAAACCAGGGACTGGCAAACTATAATCCTCTGGCCAAATAAAGCCGGTTACCTGCTTTTGTAAATAAAGTTTTATTGGAACACAACCATGCTCATTTATTTACATATGGCTGTTTTTGCACTATGGCTGCTGAGTTAATGTTTTTGCACTAGGACAGCAGAGATGAGCAGCTGAAACTAAGACCACATGGCCCACAAAGCTAAAATATCTGGCCTTTTACAAAAAAAGTTTGCCCACCTGCGGTATAAATCATATTTTCTCTCAATCTGTTTGTTTAACTTGTTTCTTGAATAACAAGTGTGCAAATGGAATGGCCTTGACTACTCATACGTAGGGAGGGGTTTGAGGTTGCATTATAATTTTTTAAAATAAATTCTCTCTTCCTATTAAAGGTTGCCTCTGGTGATAAGGGTTTTGTAATTCCTCCCTTTCTCCTTCTGTGGCCTTTGCTTTCTGCTCTACACAACTGGGACTCGAACTCCAAGCTATGCATCTAAATAGAGAAACCATAATCCACATCAGAAGGTATATATTTAAATGTCTATCTGCTATTTTTTTCCCCTAATTTTCAGGATCAGAGAGTATCTTCTCTAAATTAATTCTTTCAAAAAGACTATCAAATGTAAAATAATCTGAAAGTTTTTTAAATTTTCAACTATATAATATGTATGCCTATATATAAACAAAAATAATCTCTCTTGCCCAGAGAGCAAGGAAACATAATTATTATTATTATTATTTGTGTGTGTGTGTGTGTGTGTGTGAGGAAGATCAGCCCTGAGCTAACGTCCGTGCTAATCCTCCTCTTTTTGCTGAGGAACACCGGCTCTGAGCTAACCTCTATTGCCAATCCTCCTCCTTTTTTTCTCCCCCAAGCCCCAGTAGATAGCTGTATGTCATAGCTGTACATCTTTCTAGTTGCTGTATGTGGGATGTGGCCTCAGCATGGCCAGAGAAGCGGTGCGTCGGTGCACGCCCGGGATCCGAACCCGGGCCACCAGTAGTGGAGCGCGCGCACTTAACCACTAAGCCACAGGGCCGGCCCCATAATTATTATTTTTAACCCATAGCTTTAAGTCAGACCAGCCTAATGTTCCACAGTTAATATTTTACAAAAAGCCCTACTCACAGTTTATAATTCAGCGGACAAAGCTATCTGTAAGTTTTCTTCACTACAAATATTATATATAAAAATCACATTACTTAAAAAGCAATTACCAACACTAGTAATGATTATCACCTAAAAAAAGAGAGACTAAATATACATTGCTTTAGACTCTTGGAAGTATGAGACGTGCTTCTTCACAGTGGGTGATTAATAGAAAATAAGACATACCATCATTATTTTTGTCCAAACTCTTAAATGCCAATTTCATTTTTTTCTCATGGTCTTTAAGGTACTTCATAAATTCTTCAAAATCCAGCTTCCCATCTTTGTTGATATCACCAGTAGAAAAAATTTTCTACAAAAAAAAATTGAGATTTTTTTATATGGGCTAAAATATTAAATTATTTGTACATATACTTCAAGCAGATTGGCTGTTTTCCTATGGATTTGATAAATCCCAAGACAGAAGACAAACATTTGACCTAGCATGAGATTTAAATGTCTACAATATTATTTTTCTCTTTGATTTCCAAAATTAAATAATCTTTTCCTAAAGATGACCTTTATAAAAAGCTGTTATATCAAACTATATCAATAGAAATCATTGCTTTTGAGAAAGAAATAAAAATCATGGTATTTGATATTACATGTAAGCCCTCTCCCACTGCCACCCAAAACATAAATAAACCTCTGCCTATTAAGACACTTGCAATCACCCATCCAAAGCTTACAAATTCTATTGGTTTGATGGTCATGCTCTTGGGAAAATAATGCCTTATTGTGGCAGGATAGTATAATGGTCAGTCCTCCATGCTCTCTCTCTTCAGAGAGAAAAAAGTCTGAAACTCATGAGATGCAACAAAAGCTTAGAGGCAAATTTATGGTTTAAAATGCATAATTAGAAAAGAAGAAAGGCTGGAAACCAATGATGAATCATTAAAGCTTACTTCAATCTCAAGAAATCAGAAAAAAATTAAACCAAAAAAAAAGTTGAAGGAAAGAAAGAAAGAGTAAAAAGTAATAAAAAAGAAAACAAATAACGCCATTGAGAGGATCAACAATATTAGAAGATGGCTCTTTGAAAAGACCAATAAAACTGATAAATGCCTGAAACTGGCAAATAACCAATGTCAGAAAGTAACAATGAAAATCACTAGACACTATAGACATTAAAGATGTTATGAACAACCTTATATCAAGAAATATGAAAATTGAGATAAAATAGACAAAAGCCTAGAAAAAAAGAACTTACCAAAAATTGGCCCAAATCAACAGAAAATTTGAGTAGTCCTATAAGTATCAAAGAAATTTAATCTGCAATTTAAAAACATTCCCATGAAAGAAAATTATAAGCAATGTCATTGGTGAAATAGATGTAAAAATCCTAAATAAAATGGTAGCAAGTCAAATCTAACAATATACAAAAGGATAATACTATATATGAAATGGATAATACTCTTACTATATAAAATAATATATATGGATGTAAAAATATATAAAATGGATAATACCACACACACACGCACAAGATGAATGTATTCCAGTAATGCTAGGTTAGGTTAACATTAAGAAAAGAAAATCTTGTAATTTACTACATTAACAGAATAAAAGAGAAAATCATAGATCATCTTAATAAATACAGAAAAAACATTTGATGGATTCAACATCATTCATGATTAAAAACTCAGAGGAAACTAGGCATAGGGTGGTGCTTCCTTAATCTGATAAAAGGTATCTACAAAGAATTCTCACCTTTTTTAAGTTAGTGTGAGAAAGATTCTCTTATCTGCCACCTAAATAGCCTTCATTCCAAAACCATCAATTATTATTTACAGTTTTAAAAGCAAATACATTTGTGTTGTGACTGAAAAATAATTATTGCTATTTAATTACCTTAACAAATTAGACTGAGGATGATTTTCATCTGGAAATTATTTCCTGATTACTCAACACATATACTGAGATTTGCATAATCCAAGAGAAAATATCATATAGCATTCTGTGGCTCCACTTACGTACTGAAGTTTCATCTAAGAAGTTTAAGTTTGGGTCAATGGAAATATCAGTGAACATTTTGAAAATCACAAATTAAAGGGCATCCCTGTCCCTATCTTTGTACAGCTTGATTTTTTTACCCATATTGCTTTAATTTTTCTTATGGTAAATAAGGACTCCCAGAATTACAATTGCCTAATGACTCCGACTTACAATAATACGAAAGACTAGGGTTTGACTTCTGAATTTTCTTGTGTATTCCTCTGTGGAAATAAATGAAGACCAATCCAATGAGAAAAGTAAAGGCTATTTAGTCTGAGCTTGCTATAGCAAGGGAGTCAGCCACTGTCGCGTGCGTTTTGGCAGGGACTCAAAGGCAGGCAGAGGAGTGGGAAAGCTTTATAGTGGAAAACAGGAGGCTTCATGTGTACCCTGAGTAGAGGCTGTTGTCCTGGGGAAGCTGTAGGCGGGCTAACTAGAAGTGGGGCATCCTGTGAATTTGGTTAGGGGTGCATATTTGGCTTTCTCTGGTTGGTCCTAAGTTGGAAGCAGGACAAAAATTAAGGTGAGCTGTCAGTTATTAATCAATTCCTAGCCATTTTGGGCTGATTGTCAGCCCAAACAGCCATAACAGAAGTTGTTGTTTAGCTTCCTAGATTGTCACTAGAGACAGCAATCTGGCTTCCTGTAAGTCTTACTTATAGCAGGCTGGTTTCCTGGGCTGTTTATTGTGGATAAGAGGTTGGTTTCCTGGGCAGGTTGCTGCAGGTTGTGGGTCAAAGTTTAGTTTTAAATATTGTCTAACCATTGTCCATTTGAATATTCAGTTTCTCACCTTTCACAGTAAAAAAACAAAATATCATTCAAAAAGCCTATTAGTTATCAGAATAAAAAATTATATCTTTTCTTTCTCATCACTATATAATGTAAGTACCATTTCTATTTTTAAAAAATCAATTGAATTCTCAATCTATATAAATGAATTTTCTACCAGGGAAGCTGGAGACAAGGGAAAAGACTCACATCAGAACTTCCTAGAGATGTCACCGTCACCTGAGGAAAGGCCACATCAGCGTTCCCCTGAAACATAAGATTCTCTGTGGTTGGTGCAGAGCCCTCCAGAGATGCCTCTTCCTTGGTTTTGATATGTAAGCCCTCATCAGTCATCACTGGGTATAAAAAGCCTTTATATGGTCACGCCATCTCTTGCCAAAAACAAAAGACGTATTTGCAAAAATTTTGTTTTGATAAGGAAGAAATGTGTTTCAAAGGATTGAACTTGTTTACGGCATAATCCAGAATTTCTTATGAAAGGTTAGTTTGTATCAAATGAACAAATACAAGTCATACTTGAAAATCTAAGTATAATCCAAGTATAAGAAAATCTAAGTACAAGTGTGAAGGACATTTAGCTTTAAAAAGAAAAACACTTGAGTTTTGGGAGCAAATTAAAAAAACCAAGTGAACTTTACAGAGATTACATTTTGAACTGTCCTGGTCCACCAACAACACCCAGGCCAGACCTCTGATGCTTCAAATGAGGAAACCAGGACACAGTGCTTGGTGTATAGAATGTGCTAAAAACATATACGATCAATGACTGAATGGATGATTAAGATAGACTCCTCAAGTTCACACAGCTAATTGGAAGAGTTTTACTAAATTTTAACATGACAGAACTCAACCAACAGTTTTTTGAGCACAAAGTACCAATTATCTGAAATAAATTCAACAGTCCTTACTCTCATGGATCTCCCAGTCTACTTGGTTAAACATCCAAAGAACAAATATAATTGGAAAGTAATAATTATATTCAACAATAATTTCCAAACAGAAAATAACTTGGAAACACAGAAAGAAATATATATCACACACTGAGAAGGAGCCTGTAATCTAGGCTGCTGGGCAAAAAGAAGGATTCGCAAAGGAACTGATGTGCGAGCTCAGTCTTTAAAAGTCTGATAATTAAGTCATGTTATGAGGAAACCTCAGCACCATTGAAATCCCAAGAGTACAAGCCATTTAGAATGCCCTCCTTCCAGGAACAGAAACCAAAATACATTAGAGAATTTCCGATTACTGTCCCACTCCCAAACACACATATAGTGATTATCCCAATTCCCCAAAATGGGGAGGGAGCATCTTTGGCCTACATGCCCATCTAGGTTACTAATAACAGGTAAGTACATTGAACAAGGTGACCCCCAAAACAAGGTTGCAGTCAACATCTCGAGAGCAATTTGAATTTGGAAGTTTTATTAGAGCCAGGAAGAAAACTGAGAAAAATGCTTGAGAAAAGTATTAGCTGTTTTGAGTTATTCTTAATATAGTAACGTTGGTAATCGACCTGAAAACTATAGTGGGGCCCAGGTCAAGCTTGGGAACGCATAAATTTGGCTTCACTCCTCTCTGCCCAAGGCCTCTTCAGGGCTGCCAGCCCCAACATCTCTCTGACCACAGCCCCACTGAGGCCCACCTTCCCTGCCTTCTGGAGCTGAATGACTCCTCTATCCCGTAGGCCTTCCTGAAACCCAAGGATGTCCAGGGTCCCCTCTTCGTTATGGTCCAGGTACCAAAAGAGTTCTTCACAGAGGCCATCCAACCCGGATGTCTCTGGCAGCAGAGCTGGTACACGCTGCAGCCCCCGTGAGTCTTCCGGAGGTGTAAGGGAGAGGGAGGAAGGGGTTATCTGCCCATCACACGTCCAGCTGGCAGAGACCTAAGATAGCAGCGTCCTCTGAGGCACCAAAGACAAAGCATCTGCGAGAGGTAACGCGCAGGAAGGGGAGGGCACATCGCAACCGCTCCAAGGCAGAGGCATATGGTTCACCAGGAGCCTCGTGCCTGCGAGCCTCGGTGAGGGCTTGGCCGGGAGGGGGAGGCCACGGCGTTCAGGCTGCGCTCCCAGGTCAGCTGATCAGACGCCCTAGTTCCCATGCCACTCAGGGGGAGCCTAGAGGGGACGACTCACGCTCTTTCCCCAGAAACTTCTGGAAAGACATCTGCACAGAACTGTCTCTAAAGGTTGAGCTTCTTTTTAGAGAAAAGTGGGTAGGGGATGTTGGGACAGGGACTGTATGTAGGGCCATAATGACTGCTGGTGAGGTCCAACATTTTTTTCAAGTTGTTTGGTCTCACCTTTCTAAGAATTCTTCTTCTAAGGTTGAAGTACTTAAGAATTGCTGTAGTGATGACTGGGAATTGGGAACCTAATGAAAAATCTGCCCACTTGAGTCTTTCCTTCTGTGATTCTCCCCCCACCTCCACCTCCAGTTCCTTATCTTCACCCAGTCACTGCAGTGGCTCCACCAGGCCTGCTCTAACCTCCAGGGTCCCAGCTCTATCCCTACAGATGTTGGCAGTGCACTTGGGAGGATAATCTCAAAATGGACAGAAGTCAGCCGGGGTCCCAGAGAGAAGTCAGGAGATACTCATAAGCAATGTCTGTGGTTTCTTCTTAATCCTCACTCTAGGAATATGTACAGGGAAGCCATAGAGGGCTCTGGCTTCCCTATACACATACCTATGGTCCCTTATCCTGCTCCACTGGAAACTTAGAAGTATAGTTTCAGAGTAAAAACTTCACTTTTTTATGTCATTTATTTTCCTAACTATGGAGTACTCTTTAAAATTCATGTAGAGCAACAAGAACTCTCATTCCTTGCTGGTGGGAATGCAAAATGGTACAGCCACCTTGGAATATAGTTTGGCCAGTTTCTTACAAAACTAAACACTCTCTTACGATACAATCCAGCAGTCACGCTCTTTGGTATCTAACCAAAAGAACTGAAATTTATGTCCACACAAAATCCTGCACACAGGTGTTTATAGCAGCTTTATTCATAATTGCCAAAATTTGGAAACAACCAAGATGTCCTTCAGTAGGTAAATGGATAAATAAACTGTGGTACATCCAAACAATGGAATATCATTCAGCACTAAAAAGAAATGAGCTATCAAGACATGAAGAGACACAGAGTAACCTTAAATGCATATTACTAAGTGAAAGAAGCCAATCTGAAAAGGCTACATACCATATGATTCTAGCTGTGTGACATTCTGGAAAAGGAAAAACCATGGAGACAATAAAAAGATCAGTGGTTGCCATGGGGTTGGAGGAATAGATGGAAGGATGAATAGGCAGAGCACTACATGCCTATAAAAATAGGAAGAGGATTTTTAGGGCAGTGAAAATACTCTGTGTGGTACTGTAAAGATGGATACATGCCATTGTACAATACCAAGAGTGAACTCTAAGGTAAACTATGGACTGTGGATGATAATGATGCATCAATGTAGGTTTATCAGTTGTAACAAATGTACCACTCTGGTGCCAGATGTTGATAATGCATGTGTAGGGACGGGGAGAGATGGGAAATCTCTATACCTTCCTCTTAATTTTGCTGTGAAACTAAAACTGCTCCAAAAAAATTCTTTTTAAAAAATTCATAAAGAAGATTTAATCAAGCCATTATCTGTTAGCTTCTGCTCTATTCACTCATCACGTCAAGTACTGACAACACAGAGAGGACCATCACATGTCCTTGAAATACCCATGGGCTTACCTTTAGGATGAGGTTGCACCACGGTTGGTCATAAGTAATACTGTAGGCTTCACAATAAACATTTCCCCCCAGAGCTGTTGAGCAATGGTAAACTCTAATTCTGTTTCACAAGATGTGCTGTGGTCCAATCAAGAATGAATTCTCCCACAAAAGAGAATTTTACAGTCCTTCCCTGTGCACTGCAGAGAATGCAAGTAGACACAAAGAGTCACAGAGCACAGACATCCTGGAAGGGCACAAGAGTCTCTAGGACCAAGTAGAAAAGACAGAAGTCATGGGCAGTGTAATAAGAAAAAGAGACAGCATTTTACAGAACTGATAGGAGAGAACAAAACAGAGTTGATAGTCTCATCTAATAAAAAGGCAACTATTTTTGTTGAATAGTTCCTTCCACTTTTTGAAATTATCCTGTTCGTTATTTGCTTATTAATTATTCCACCCAAGACACACATGCCTCCTATAAGGAAAGTTTTGAGAACACAGTTGAGGGACCCGGACTACCTTGTTCACCACTATCCCCAGTTCACTGAACAGTGTCTGGCATTATTCAAAAACATTAATTGAATGAATTTAATATTTGTGTTAGCTATCAGGTAGCTCTTACCATTCCTAGTTTCCAGCCATTAAATAGCTTACCCAAGGTCACAAGTGTAGCAAATGGTGAAAACCTTTGAACCCTGGTCTAACTGATTCCACAGTCCATAATAATAACCAGTACACATACTGCACCAGTTAATGTAGTAGATACAATGGTCCACATTTCAGAGTAAGGCTTCAAACTTTCTCAACAAATCCCTTTGTTGTGTTCACAGATCCTGTCAAATATAGACATCTTCATGGATTCTATGTGACCCTCAAAAAAATAAGATTATGAACTCAGAGTGGTCAAAAGAAGTTAAGCAGTACCCTTATGGAATGTTGCCTTGTGGAAGCTTATTTATTTCTAAATGTCTTCACTGGAATGTTGACAAAGGAAATAACTCTGGGCTAGGGCAAAATTATAAATGTGAGCTGAGGCCTTAAACAATGGGTAATAATTTACCAGGCAGAAAATTAGGAGTGAGAGCAATACCAAGCAGAGAGAAGAAAATAAAGGGATAAATGTATATGGTGGCCCAGTCAGAGATATAGAATATCGAGAGCCTGGGAAGGAGATTGAAAAGGCAGACTGCTACCAAGATAGAAAGGGTATTTTACACCTTACTAAGGAATTCTTCCTTTTTTTTCATTCTTTCCAAAATAAAGAACCTCAAAGAAGGGATAACATCAGATTTTAGAAGATAAGTCAGGAGAAAACACAAAAGATATAGATGTTATATATTTTAGAACATTGGACATAAATGTAGCTGGAATTCCATTGTTTTTCTTATACCATAATCTTCCAGCTATGATGCCTTAAAATCTACCTCTATGACTTCTGCATCAGATTTCCTTTAGTAATGAAGTTTCTGACAACTGAAACGCTAATGAAATAAATCCTCCTTGTTAACAGAAGAATTATCTCCTGGAGTGAAACTCCTCTGAAAAGAAATTCTATTCAAAGCAATAAACACTTGCTAATGTACTGTTTTTTTTGTATGTGACTCTATTCCATCTGTAGTTGTAAATATAAAATTTGAAGGCAGAGAATCAAAAAATCATAGAATATAAGAGATAGAAGAGCCCTTAAATCAAGTTACCCAGCCTAATTATTCCTCTGACACTGCCTACTCATTCAGCATATACTTGATATGTTACCCATGGGGACAGAGGGTCCCCAAGGAGCTTGCCATCTAGGTACATGTGATATAATTTTTTTTTTTTTTTGGTGAGGAAGATTGGCCCTTGAGCTAACATCTGTGCCAGTCTTTCTCTATTTTGTACATGGGATGCTGCCATAGCATGGCTTGATGAATGGTGCATAGGTCTGTGCCCAGGATCCGAACCTGCAAACCCCAGGCCGCTGAAGCACAGTGCACAAACTTAATCACTGTGCCACCAGGCCACCCCCTGTGATATCATATTTTAAAGGTTTTTTTACATGAATTTTCGTATCCAGTCACATGTGATCTTGATAATCTCCATCAGGAGGCAGGGAAGATATTTGCATTTTAAGAATAAGGAAAGTAAAGCAAGGGGTCAAATGACTTGACCAAGGTTATGTGGTCAATTCACACCAAGTATGGAACTCTTTGAGCATGCTGCCTCCCTTCTTGCTCTTGGTAATCCTCTCAGCTGTAAGAATCCTCTGCCCCTTATGATTCTAAGTCTCACCTAAGAAAGGTACAGTAGGCGTTTGGGCCTGTGAAAATATGGCAAACAACTTAGTTTTTAAATTTCCTATAAAATTGCAGGCTAACTGAACATTTGTTAAATCATCCAGCTCTGAACTTGGGTACAGGAATACCTTCACACACTACAAAACCTGTCCCCCTGTCTCCTCCACATATTAATAAAAGAGTTCCCACTAAAATGATGCCAAGATTCAAGAAGGAAGAAAAATATCTGCAAAATCCTATTGGACAAGATCCCCTTTTCCATGATATCCCCTTAATTCTAAATCTGGATTTTTTTTGGGGGGTGGGCCTACACTGTTCCAAAGTCTTCCAAGCCTAAACTGAAACAAAATAAGCATCCTTCCAGCTAAAACTGCTGACTTCGCAATTGGTTTATTTTCCTCATGATTTCCATTGCGGTAAATTAAAATTCAAATTATTTCCTCTACTCTTTAATGTCCTGATTTTTTTTTTCCTCAGAGCACCTCAAATGACATCCAAACATTGGGACTGTTTTTTAGAATGTTCTAATGTGCTCTTTGATAAAAACCAAAAAACGAGGAGGAGGAGGAGAAAAAATAGAAAATACTCTAAAAATCAGATTGGATTACTTGATAATTATGGGAAAACTAGTAATGACTACTGTATCCCCTTGTTCCTCATACTACAGTCTACTCTTATTCCATATTCTCACATTCCTGAGTCCTGGGAGAACTTAATGTGAATTTTCTCTTTTCTAAAACTCTAATTTCATAATGAGGAGATTTGGAAACACATGGAAAAGAGAGGTCATATTAGAAGAAACCATAGCAATTTCACTTCCAGAATTTCAGTTCTTAATTTTGTCTCAGGACTTGCCTTGAAGTCTTTTCCTTCCCTGGATAATTCTGGAACACTTAGTAATGGTTAATTATTTATTCCTTATGCATATTTTCTACATTCTACTCTTATATTCCACATTCTTTCCATCTAAGGCTGAAGGAACTTTAACAAAAATCTGTGCTCTTCAAATGCTGAATTCATTACAAAAGCTTGGAAACATGGAAAGAAGATCAAATCAGATGGAAATTTATAGAAATTTCAAGTTGAGTATTTATTTTAGATGCAAACTACTATCTTGAAATCTTCTCTTGAAGAGTCATCCCATAGTTCTCATTTCTAGATACTCAGGTAGATAATCTCCCTAATCCTTGACATTACACAAACCCTTGACCTTTGCCTCTGAAATTTTCTCACATAAAAACTGACCGTGTAATCCTAATTCCAAGTATTTGATTGGCTCCTATTTCCCAGGCTTGCCTCAACACCTTCTCTTCCTCCATCTATTTTCCGCACAGCCACCAGAGTGATCTCCCTAAATCATAAGTCTGCCTCTGTCCCTCTCTTGCTTAAAACCTCCCAAGGGCTCCCATCACTCATATAAGAAAAATCCAAACCACCCAGCAGGTCCACAATGCCTTTCATGATCTGGCCCTTGCCTGCCCCTGATATGACACTATTCCTCAAGAAGACCAATTGGTCACCAGGTGGAAAGTCAGTTATATTGGGTGCCTCCTGTCCTGGAAGGGGCACTGGGTCCTCCTCACAGGAATAGATACCTCTTCCAGGTAGGGGTTTCCATTTCCTGCCCACAAAGACTCAGCGCCACTATCTGGGGGCTTATGGAATGCCTGATCTACAGGCATGAAATCCCCACATAACATAGCATCTGACCAGGGTGTCTGCTTCATAGTGAAAGAGGTGTGGGAGTAGGCCCAGGACCAAGGGATCCACTGGCCATATCACATACCCCTGAAAGCACGGCTGAAGCACCACCTAGGAGACAACATTTGGCAAAGATGGGTTGCCACCCTTTGGGATGCAGTATATGCATGAAATCAGAGACTTCTGTATGCCTCTGTGCCCCCAACAGGAAGAATACATGAGTCCAGGAACCAAAAGGTGGAAGCAGGAGTGGTCCCCTTACTATCACTCCCAGTGACCCACTGGGGGACTTTTTGTTTCCTGTCCCCACAACTCTGGAATCTGCAGGGTTAATTTCTGGTCCCCAAACAGGATATACTCTTGCCAGGGAACACAACAAGGGTCCCATTGAACTACAAGCTATATCTGCCACCTGGACATTTGGAACTCCTTGTGTCGAGAGACCAACAGGCAAGAAAAGAAGTCTCCATCTTAGTAGGTGTAAATTGACTCGGATCAGCAGGAAGTAGGGCTGCTTTTACACAATGGAGACAGAGAGGAATATGAATGGCACTCAGATGATCCACGTGGATGCTGCCTGCTATTCCCCTGCCCAATTATAACTGTGAATGGGCACATGCAGCAACACTGGCTTGAGAAGCTCAGAC
Organism: Diceros bicornis minor; assembly: GCF_020826845.1. Lineage (NCBI taxonomy): Eukaryota > Metazoa > Chordata > Mammalia > Perissodactyla > Rhinocerotidae > Diceros > Diceros bicornis. The sequence goes on from NC_080743.1 coordinate 41,630,682, forward strand.
CCCTCAGGAATGAAGGTGTGAGTCACACCACCAGGTGATTCACAAAGACCTGCAAAGAAGATAGCTGAGTGTGAGTGGAATTTAAAATAGACAGTCAAGAAGGGAAATAATGAGTACCAGCTGTAACCAACTGAAGCAACGGGCCCTGTAGTTTGTCCCACTGACCTCCCTGGGGAAGAGAGGCTGAGGACCATGAAGGAGCACTCCCCAAACTTATGCAGAGAAGCAGACCTGTGTGGCACAAGACGTGGTCTGGGGTGGTCAGGTTAGATCGCCCTTCAAGATAACGCACTGCGCACTGCGGGAGCAGAGTTGACTACCCTGCCACACCTTTGGACCTTTGGACCCGCTGTAGCACTCACACCAAGTCCATACTTGCCTTGGCTGCTCCAACCAGTGACTAGCCCCAGCAGGATACTAGCCCTGGGCAGCCAATGCAGGACTCCACTAACAGATAACATTTCCTCAGTGACGCCCCGTTAGCCTAGTCCAGACTTTCTAAGAACTATGCTTTGGTCTGAAGTTCTTCCTAAACCAGTCCTTCCTTCTGGCACTTTTCTGACAGGGATTAAACTTGCATCATGGTCTGAAGATCCCCTTGATTTACTCCTGTTCCCTCTCCCTTACCCTTCACAGGCATTTCCTCAATAAATCTTTTCGCACCTATCCCATCTTGGTTTCTGCTCCTGGGAGGACCTGAATTGATGCAGTTAGTAGCAGGAGTGGTCCAAGACAAGAGGCGGTGACATAGGGTTTGGTAACTGGCTCACTCACCACCCAGAAGGCAAAGAACCCTGCGTGGAATATAGGGCAAGGATAATACCTCGCATAAGGCGGGAGCCCAAATGCTGAAGATTTCCCAGAGGTGACCTGGGAAAATGACCTCGTTGAGGGGAACACCCTGGCTACTGCAATGACTCAGGCATTTGAAAAATATGCTATAAGGGTAGGCAAGAAATCATAATGATAAAAGGAGCAATTCACCAGGAAGACACAACAATGCTAAACGTGAATATACTTATAATCTCAAAATATAAAAGGGAAAAGTTGCCAGAATTATAAAGAAAAATTGGCAAATGCACAATCATAGAGGGAGATTTTGATGCCTGTCTTTCAGTAGTGATTGCAATAACAGTACTAGATAATTTAAAGGCTAACAGTTAACTGATTGCTTATTAGTTAGCAGGCATTATTCTAAGTACTTTACATATTTTATTTATTGTTCATAATAACCCTTTAAGACAGGTAGTCGTGTTACCTCTATCACAGATGAGGAAACTGAAGCTAGAGAGATTAAGAAAATTGCCCAAAGTTAACTCGCAAGTAGCAGAACTAAGATTTAAACCCAGGCAGTTTTGACTGTATTTTTCTTCTAAGCTTATCTATGCATATAAAAAGATATTTGTCTGGCAAAACTATGGAAGCAATAAAAAGATCAGTGGGGAGAGGGGCAATGAATAGGCAGGGCACAGAAGATTTTTAGGGCCGTGAAAATACTCTGTATGATACTATAATGGTGGATACATGTCATTATACATCTGTCCAACCCACAGAATGTACAATACCAAGAGTAAACCCTAAGGTAAACTATGGACTTCGCGTGATGACGATGTGTCAATGAAGGTTCATCCTTGGTAAAAAATGTGCCATTCTGGTCAGTGATGTTGACAATGGGGGAGGCTACGCATGTGATGTGTAGGGGCAGGGAATATATGGGAAGTCTCTGTACCTTCCTCTCAGTTTTGTTGTAAACCTAAAATTTCTCTAAAAAAATTAAGGCTTTATTTATTTATCTATTTATTTTTTTAGTGTTTATCTTATTATCCAGCATGTGTTGGTATCTTGCAACAGGCAGATTTTTGGTTATCTTGTCCTACATATGCTGAAACTAGAAGCACTAACAACTGCTTTACAATTAAATTTTGCCCTTTTTTTCTTTATTTCAAATGAGCCACTGGCTTCTTTAGGGTATTTCAAATCACAGTCTTAAAATCTTTTTGAATTATTTTGCTTAGATGAATAAGACATGATCCTCATCCTCAAGATGCTTGGTCTTAGTGGAGGGCACAGTCAACAAACAAAAATAACACCACTTGAAATTATAACAGTAGTAATGTGTGAGAGAGAGGACCTACACGTAGTAGGGTGTGATCAACTCTTCTGTAGAGGGTGGTCCAAAAAGGCTCATCCCACAGGGGGTGACAGTTATCCAAAATAAAAATAACTTTCTTTTTTCTCTAATCATAAAAATAGTGCATGATCACTTTCTAAAATTGAAATAATACAAAAATTGTAAAGAAAATAGTTAAAAAGTAATTTAATTCCTATCATCCAGAAATAACCATTATTAACCTTTTATTGACAGATGTACCACCAGTCAAAAAAGAGTGCTGGGAATAGTTATTAATATCTGGCAAGAGTATAGGGAGTGATATTATATACGTATATATTATGTATATATAAAATTTATTTTATGTATATGTATTATATTATAATATATATTATACTGATAAATATATGCCATCCTGTTTTATGTGTTTGCACACACACAGTTTTATACAACTTATTTTATTTAATAAATTTAAATAAACTTTGGAAAACCAAAGACATTTTTTTATTCCTGATTTTGAGTTCTTCTCTCTTTTTCTTAATCAATCTTGCCACAAGTTTGTCTATTTTATTCATATTTTCAAAGAACCAACCAAAAATATTTGGAAATTTAAAGCACATATTTAAATAATTCATGGGTCAAAGATGAAATCATATTGGAAATTAGAAAATACTTGGAACTAAATAACAACAAAAATACAAACTTGTGGTATGCAGCTAAAGAAGCAATTAAAGGGATATTGTAGCTCAAAATTAATAAATCAAGCATTCCTCTCAAGAAATTAGAAAAAGAGCAAATGAATAAACCCAAAGAAAGTAGAAAAAAATAAACAGAAATTAATGGAAGAAAAAAAACAGACAATCAGCAAAATGTACCAAAGTTGGTTCTTTCAAAGTATAAATAAAATAGATAAACCCTTGGCAAGATTGAAGGGGGTGGGAAAGATAGCAGGAATGAAATAGAGAACATAACTATAGATACAGTCAGAAATTTTATAAAGTCATAAGTGAATAGTATGAATCATCGACAAATGGACAGTTTCCTAAAAATTGTAACTTAGGAAATCTAACTCAAGAAAAAACAGTAAACCGAAGAGGCCTGTAACTACTGAAGACATTTAATGAGTAACTTAAAATATATAGAACAGTTGTTGGCTGTTCCAGTTACCTAATCACTTTCCCTGTTGGGACAGGGAATGCCAAAATGTCTTCTTAGGTTTCAGCGGGGTTGGAGCGGTTCCAAATATCTCCACCCCGCTAAGGGAGCTGAACTTCAGCGACACAATTAAAATGACTCAGAGGAGTTGAAATTGCTCAGCGACGGGTCAACCCTTCAGATCAATTTATGTACTGAGGGCATTAAGAATGTCTTAAAACGATGGAATGTTGCCTCTCCTCTTCAACAGGAAGTTGGGGGAAACATACGATTGGTTTTCAAACAGTTCTGAAACAGTAGACAAATCTAGCTAGTGTAACAAAGCAGCTTCGAAGAGATACAAAGTGTGAGCCTTTGTTACAGAACTTGGGGCCCACTGAAGTCTGAGAGCTAAAAAGCTTGATTAAATGTTTGCAAAGGATGAGAGCTAAAAAACTTGATCAAATGTTTGCAAAGGCGCAAAAAGGCAGGTAAAGGACCTGGGATGCATTCAGACCCAAAATATTGTGGTACAGGGTTTTAAATCGTTACAGTGGGCCAGAGCGTTCACTGCACTAATTTTGTCTGGAAAAACACCGGTCGCTTTTCACATTCCGAGGCGCATCCGTTCCGGGGGTAACTGGCCGCGGGCCCCATTCCCGAGCTTCTGAAGCCCTTCGCGGGCTGGAAGCCACCGTTCTACCTTCTTCCTGGCGGAGGCGCGGGCCGCCGCCCTCCGTCATCCGGACTCCGTCCGGAGTCCCCGCAGCCCTCCTGGCCCTCAGGCCGCGCCCAGCAGCGACCCACCTCCTCGGCGTCCTGGCCCAGGGGGATGCCCAGGTTCCTGAGCCCCTCCTGCAGCTCGCCGATGTCCACCACGCCGTCCTGGTTGTGGTCCAGCTTCTGGAAGAGGGTCTCGTAGCGCGTCGGCGGCTCTGCATCCTGGCAGGCCGCCGCGGGCAGCACGAAGCCCCGCAGCCAGCGCAGCATGGTCCCGGAGGCGCGGGGCGGCCCAGCCGAGGGGCGTCACGGAGGGCCGAGGGCTGCCCGGGCGCGACCAGGGCCTTCCCGGGCCCGGCTCGGCGCGCAGGGAGTGGCCGCTCCCGCCGCCGCCTGGGGAGGAGCTCGCCCGACGCCCGCCTCCGCGAGAGGCGCGGAGGGATGGGCCTGGCCCTGCCTGGGCGGGCAGGAAGTGCAAGGGCCGCGGGGTGGGTCTCGGGGGGCCTGTGGGACCTGAGGAGTGAGTTCTGCTCATTCCCGAGTCCAGCTGTCAGGGGTGCGGTACGAGGAGGCAGCCCCCAGAGGTCGTGGGTTTCAGCATCAGCGAATTAAGGGGTTGTGGGGAGCGGTTTGAAGCTCAGGTTACTTCACTTCAAGGCCCCCTTTCCTTCCGGCTTGGAGCCTTGGCGAACTGCCCAGAGCTGGTTCTCTGCATGGAAATTGGGCCATATCGGGCTTTGTCTCGCACAGATCTCTGACTTTTTCGTGTGACTTCACCGATACTACACGTCTCTGGGCCTGTTTTCCATTCACAAAAATGAGGGAGTTGGGTGGTTGCACACCTGGGATGGGAATTTTGCTTTAAGAAGCAAAGGAGTGAAATGTGAAAGCAGTTAAAAAGGAGCGCCTAAAACTAATACAGTGTTATACGTCAATTATATCTCAATAAAACGGGGGGGGGGGGCACAAAACGAAAAGGAGCAACTCAAGGGCCTTTTGCAGAAAAGATCAATGTTCATCCGGGCGGGCAGTGGTAACAAGAGGGAGTACCGTACTTTGCTCCACAGCTTAGTACGATCTGCGCCTGATAAATCACAGGGAGCACCCGCCAACAGCACTTAGAAAAACCTCAGGCCCCGCCCTCTCAAGATGGGTGCAGCTACAGAGCTTGGGGTTTATTGCCCAGGTAAGCCGGCACTTCTTACTGCATAACATGGGATAGGGGAAGGAACACAGGACTTAGAAAATACCAGAGTCCTAATCCTTCAGCTGGGTAAACTGGGAGATGTGGCACAGCCTCTCTGAGTAAAATGAGAGTATGAATATCTGCCTCATAACAACAAGGTTGTATATTGTATGCGAGAGGTCTTAATACTCTCAAGTGCCAATCAAATGAGATATTTAATGTAATAATCCTCTGTTCATCCACAGCTGTTTAATAGAAAGTATCATTGTATTCCTATTATCTGCAGGAGACACAACTCTGTGCTTGTAAGTAAGGCTCTCCTCACATCTTCTGAATCGCTAAACAATGACCAGTTCCAACAAAATCCAGGAACTCAGACCCTGAATTTACCTCCTCTCTCTCATACCATATATTTAAGACATATGTGAATCTAGAGTTTGTAAATTGAGGACTGCCTGTTTAGTATAATCATTTTGAACCAACTTATTTGCTTATATTACTTCCAATTTCCAGTCTTGTTAAGAATTACCCTCTTCCTTTGGAAAGACCCTCAAACTTCATCAAATTTTCTCTCTGTCTTCAAAAACCTTTTTTAACCCCTACTGTGGATACTCTGTACTTAAAGAGAAGCTGCTTGAGATAATCATCCCAGACTTGTGTTTTTATTTTCCTCTTTTTTTTTCTTCTATAGTAATTAGAGGAATTACCTGTCCAAATTTTTACTGAGTAAACTTATGTTCACACAAAAACTTGTACAAGAATGTTTATAGCAAGAATGTATATAGCATATAAACATGTTTATAGTTTATATACAAGAATATTATAGAATGTTTTATTTATAATTGCCAAAACCCAGAAACAAGCAAAATGTTCTTAAATGAGTGAATGGATTAGCAGCCTGTGTTGCATTCACACAATGGAATAATAGTCAGCAATAAAAAAGAATGAACTACTGATACATGCAACAATACATTATATAACCTTCTGGAAAAGGCAAAATTATAGGGACAGAAAACAGATCAGTGGTTGCCAGGGGCTGGGGGGTGGGGTGGGGGTGTTGGCTACATAAGAGCATAAGGGAACTTCTGAGGGTGATGGAACTGCTCTATCTTTTGATTGTGGTGGTGGTTACACAACTGTATGAGTATGTTAAAATGCACACCACTGTACACTAAAAAGGCTTTATTTTACTCTGTGGAAATTATACCTCAATAAATCTGACTTAATATCTGACTTGAACATGAATAAAATGGAATAAGAATGCTTAGCTCAAAAGATCACTGTGAAAATAAAAATAGTTTATGAAGTACATAAACTTTAAGACTTGTTACACAAAAGTGTGGCTGCAGACCAGCAGCATCAGGATCACCTGGGAGCTTGTTAGGAATGCAGAACCTCAGGCCCACCCCAGACCTGCTGAATAAGTGTCGCACTTAACACAAGAGCCCCAGGTGATCCTTTCATACATTAAAGTTTGAGAGGCCCTGCTAGTATAAAGTAATACCACTCAAAGTGTGGTTTGCACACTAGTGCAAGAGTGCAAGCTGTTACCTGTTCACAACAAGGTAAGTCAGAGATTAAGGGGAAGCATTTGAAACTTTATAGCAGTTTGATAGAGTAATTTTACATTGACTGAATCTAATACAAACTCAAGGCTTGTCTTTTTTATTTGTTTTCTAATAATTCATTTTTACTGTATTTTACAAGAGTATCTTCTGCAGTGGATTAAGAAAATAGCATTATAATACCAAATAAAGGTATAATTAACAATAGCAACTTCCCACATGAGAGAAGAAAACATTACATAGACATTTAAACATCTGCATGAGGGCATCCCTGCCCATTTCTATGTTGGTAATTTCCAAAGACCAGTGGTTCTGACAGAGGCCAACAGTAGACACCATGAGCTCACTCAAATTTCCTGAACCCAATTCATTTCTGTGGTCAGGACACAAGTTCAGCCCAATTTAGCTTGCCTCTATTTTCCCAACTTCTAGCCTTCTCAAGTACTACCATCTTACATTGGAACAACCTTCAAACTTTATCAATTTCACCTATTTTGGTCTTTGAAGACCTATGTCAGCACCTACATTAAATACCTTGCAGTTAGAGAGAATCTGCTTAAATAATATACAATTATTTATTATCTAGATTTTCATAGTTTTAGCTAGTAAACAAGTTCACCCTTTTTAACTGCTGGACCATTTAGTTATTGTGTGGTGCTAATAAGACCAAAGTCTCAGCCTCTCCACAAGGCCAAACTCTATTTTAAAATCCTGGTCACTGCCGTCTCAGATTTAAGGGACCACAAAGTGGACTATGTAAGAGAATTTGATTGGCTCAGTGTGAAGCCATCATCATTACTGGAAAGATAGTTTTATCATACAATGAATTTTGAACTTGAATATCCTAGTAGTCTTTAGGGAGACAATAATCATTTTAAGTTTTGACTCATTTATCAAATTAAGCTAAGTGGATATTCTCCCCAGATTTTCCAAGTCCTTTAGGAGACAGAATTCCATAGAAGAAGGTGAATTCTGTCTTTTGCTCCACCTGTTCACTACCTCCAAACCCCCCAAAAGTAAATATAGACAACTCTCAATCATAAAAACATGGCACTTAATTACAGAAGAATTGCCATCATTACTAAATCATGTAAATACTTCCCATTTCAAAAAGTTGTGTCAAATACAAACTCGCTTCAAAATTACATGCCTCATCATTTTGAAATGGCTTTGAAAAGACTGTGTTAAGACTGTCTTCAGTTTGTGAAAATTTATGTAAATTCTGTTCTGAAGATAGATTTAAAATGCAAAAAAAATTTGCACATCTATTGAAGAATCAATAATCATGGAAATTTGTTCAATATTTTATACTTATATTTTCGTATGTAAAGCCTCCATTTTCTTCCCTCCCTCCCTCCCTTCTTTCCTTCCTTCATCACCAGTTAAAAGCCATTAGGCAGGCTTCAGGAAAGCTGCTCAGCATAGGTCAAAGTTCAAAGAAAGAAGGTGGCTGAGCAGGGCAGCAGCCTAATGGGTTGGGAGATGGGTTACATACAAGGAGATTGAGCAAATAAGTAAATACATTGAGGATAATGAGAGCTAGGCTTCTTACTGTCAGAGAAATGAGTTACAAACATGCAAAGAGGAAAGCTAGAATGAACCCTGTAGTTGGATTTGAATTAGTGGTATTGCTGTGAATTCATGGTTTTAAATATTTTTGGGGCCAGCTCCGTGGCTTAGCAGTTAAGTGCGTGCACTTCACTACTGGCGGCCCGGGTTCGGATCCTGGGCGCGCACCGACGCACCGCTTCTCCGGCCAATGCTGAGGCCGCGTCCCACATACAGCAACTAGAAGGATGTGCAACTATGACAGACAACTATCTACTGGTGCTTTGGGGGAAAAAAAAATGGAGGAGGATTGACAATAGATGGTAGCTCAGAGCCGGTCTTCCTCAGAAAAAAAAAAAAAAACAGGAGGATTAGCACGGGTGTTAGGTCAGGGCTGATCTTCCTCACAAAAAAAAAAAAAAATTTGGATATAGAAATGTAAAGGGGTCTCTATCCCCATGGAGTATACAATTTAGCCAGAGGAGACAGAAAATAATCATACCTCCAAGGTTCTGTAGCTAGAAGACATTTGGGTTGTATAAATAACGGTAAAACTAAGAATCTACAAAACAATAAAAGATTACTCCTCCAACATTCATTTTAAAAGTTATGCTGTGGTGAGAGAAATTTCAAATGCATATTTCTCACTTTAAAGTGTTCATCACCCATTTTTAAAACAGGAATTTTTGCTGTTTTTTATATCTTTCATGTCTTTTTGCTACATATATTCAAAAACTGAATGTCTTTTACGTTGAAGTTTGCTTGTATCTTCATAATATCTTCAATCTCATGATCACTTGTTTCTTTGTAGTAATGGGACTGTACTTGTATCTTTGTAATAAGTTTCAAATAGTTTGAGAGCAATTCAGTCTGCAGAACGTTCATCTCTTTAGTACATTTTCCAAGTGTTGTTTTCCTTCTGAAGGAAAAGCAGCCACTATTGGAAAAAATGGCCACAATGTAATGTTGCTAACAACTCAGTAGAGGGTGCTGTAACTTAAAGATGAAGGGTGGCTTTGGGATAAATAGTAAAAGCTGAGAGGGGAATGCAGGCAGGAGGGGATCAAAGGAATGAAGCAAGATAAGTGACTCTTTATTTTTTTAGTCATCAATATAGTTAGGGATCCCTAAAATACACTAACAAAAGGTACAGTACTAAAATATTATTTAAAACCTGGCTATAACACAACACAATTTTTTTGTTTTAAAAAATATTCTCTGTCCGTATTCATTCACTGTGCACTCCAAGAAAACTCAAGTAAACCAATAGAAGAAATGTAATATATGTATCTTTAAAAATTATTTTATATATTGCAAAAATAATCTGTATCACATCAGCATCCTTCTATCAATAACAAAATCAAAAGTTCATCTGGAGTCAGGAACTTTATAATCCCTGTGAATGATTTCTCAGTGACTCAGTCATCTATTTAAGCCCTGAAGTATATAATGCAACTTTGTGCTGCAAAAAAGGGCATGAGATAAATTTCATTTTGTAACCCTTGAAACCTTCTGTTGTCAAAATGTACCACTCTTTAAAGTTATGGTATTGATTCTTCTTTGTTGTCGTTCTTGATTTTAATTAACCCTCCCTTTTAATGTCTATACAGCTTTAAATGTCTTCTAGATGTTGACTCTTTATAAGGGATTATACTACATGTGTGTGTACTGTACATATTACTGTATATAGTAAATTTATAGTCATATTAAATCCTTCTTTTTATATTTTCTATTTAAAAAAAAAATTAAGAAAGCTTAGTAGGCTATAAAGAGAGAGTGTTTGGAGTGTCCAAATGCCAGAAATCTAATTTGAGTTAACTGATGAAAAAAGAGAAGGAATACAGCTGGAACTCAGGTAAAACAAGAACCATGAACTGGAACAGCCTCAAGATTCTCTGTCTCGTGTCTCTGCTCTGATCTGTACTCCTGCTTCCATCTTCTCCCACAATGCGGATCAGTTTACTTCACATGGTAGATAAGATGGTTATAATAGCTCTCAGTTTTATATCTTACTACGTCAGGCACCACAGAGAGCCTTTCTTAATGCCCTTTCTGGTGTGTACTAAGTTCTCCAAATCCTCATGAGGGACTCCTTGACTCATCTTAGGTTAGGTGCTCACCACTGGAAAGATTAACAATGTCCATGGACCCAGGATTACGTCAATGCATTGCAGTTGCCAGGGAACCTAAATAAAAGGAAAGGGGGAGAACAGCATTTTCTGGGAGAGGATATAGAGGTACAGATAGATTTTCCTTATTAAATTTGACTTGGATTTCAATATGTCAAATTATATGTAATTCATCAAATGTTCAAAAGTCAGTTCCACTTGAAGATAAATCAGAAAAAAACAATAAAGCATCTCTAATTATTCTTTAAGTCAATGGCAAAATGGGATGCAATTAACAAAAACCAAATTTATAAGCAACTTCATAAGAACACAGATTTTATATAAAGTAATGTAGAATTAACAGGCCATTAAATAGAAGTTTAGATTAAGATACTAAGACAACATATACCCTATTCCAAACGCAAGACCATAATGCAGAATTTTCAAAAGAAGTAGTGGTGGAAAGTCAGTTTTGTGACCCCTGAAGCCCTCACTCACATTGAGGGTAAAAAGGGTTGGGTTAGAAAAGGATTTTTAGGGACAGCTGCTGCTGTATTGAGTTCCCTCCTTCTACCCATCCCACCTCTCACCCAGGGAAAGGGGTACCTGCCCCTCACCTCCAACCTAGGGCAAGGAGCTTCTGTGAGACTACCTGAAAAGTTTGATGTAAGTCTCACGGGTTTTAAGAACACAGTGGACTGGTGTCGAATTCATGCTTAAGAAATGCTTGCTAGGCATTCTCACAATAAAGTAAAAGAGAAGCTGCTGCCTCAGGCAAGTTATACTCCCAGAGTTTGTTGAAACAAAAAATATGTGAATATTTCTTCTGTACCAGATGCGGGCTGTGCAAGAGAGGGCCAGGGTGGGGTTATCTTAGATCCTGTCTAAAAGAGTTAAAGGGCTATCTGAAGAGATCAACTTCAACAGCACAAAAAAGGTGGAGGCACCATCAGATGTCTGGAGATTGAAGAAGGAGACATAAGTGACCAGCCAGGGAGAAGGCATGACACCCAACAAGAAACCACAGAAGAGGGTTTCCTAGGAACTGGCTGGGGTAGGGAGTCTTCAAAGAACTCAGAAAAGAGCCCTATAAGAGAAAGAGAGAGCTTCAAAAGATGTCAGGGCAGAGAACTCAGTGCTGCTCACAGTATTGGTCAAGTAGAAACTGGCCTACCAGCCCTTCCCTCTCCTTTCTATTCTCTTGTGACTCTGATGGGGTTAGCAAACCAGAGAAAGAAGAATCCAAAAATGGGGGGGGGGGGGAGAGAGAAGCCAAACTTACCCATCTCTCTCATTGCAGGCTTTTCATCTGCAGCTAGCCTGAACAGAGGGAGAGGAAGAAACTTGAGCTTTAAATCAAGACTGAAGTTTTGATGACTACACTGAGCCAAACATATTAATTACTTTTTTGAAGAATCTTTTATTAACTGAAAGTGATAAGGAAAGTCATGGGACTTGCCCAAAATTTCATCTAGAGCAAGGGAAGAACCAGCCCCACGAAAATAAATTCAAAGTGACTCTGGGAAACACAGTTAAAACTGCCTGGCAATTATAAACAAGTTATGCTTGTTTCCACACGTGAAATATTCAGCAACAACCGTCTCAGAGAATATAGATATTTAAGAGAAATGGAGACAGCTGTTAGAGAAACATCCTAAGTTCTAGATACTTTACATATATTATTCTCACTGAAGTCTCATAACAAAATCCTCCAAAGTAGGAATTAATACCACTTTTGTACATATGTGAAAACTGTCAACAAGACTGAGTGACTTTCCCAAATGACAGTCATGATTCATATTCATTATGTGGTTCCAACAACCATGTCCTTTCTAAACAACACCTTCATTCCCATTTCCTTTTCTTAAACATCTTTAACTTCCAGCAAATTTCCCTAAAATCTCTGAGCTCCAGTTTCTTTGTGGACAAGATTGGATTAATAGTGCCTGCTCTGCCTTCCTCCAAGGATATTGAAAGAATCATGACATAATACACTATAAAGCACTATGTTAAAATATTATTATTGGAGGAGGAGGGCAATACCTTATTGACCCTTCTTCTGCAGACAGAAGAATTATATTGGAGATAATCATATTTTTTGGGGATCATAAATCATAATCATAAATTGTTTGGGATATACTATAGCACTAAAAGCCATTATATCTTCTCCGAAGAAAATTCAAACTGGAAATGCTTGCTTAAAAAATAAGTTTATTCATTGGTCTAAAAACATAACACTGCTATCAATAAAAAGCAAAAGTAGAGAATGGAGACCATTCTTTTCCATTTGTATCATTGCATCAAAAAAAATGTATTTGGATTATACGAATCATCACCAACCTAATTATGATTTGGCTGCAGTAATCCAGATTGCACGTGAATGAATTGAAGTGAGGCTGGCCGCTATATGCACCTGTTTGAATTGTCTTGAGCCAAGCTTATTTGTTAAACCTCAGAAGGAACTTCCTACTGCCCACACAACATCCTGCACAGACTTCCTAGTAGCCTTTCGTGACTGGACAGGGTGAGTAAATAAGCAACATTATAAACACTTCAGCTTGCCTTGAGGCATTACCAATCTTTCCCTAGGAGAACAAAGGTTATTTATAAGAGAGGTGATAACTACCTCAGGCAGTTATCACCTCTCAAGAAAGAAAATCAACTACTATAAAATTACTAAATTTTAAAAAATGGATGGAAATATGCCTATTTTATTTTTACATTTTTATTGTTTAAATGCTGTTTAAGGCATTTAATCTTAAAAATAAGGAAACTTCATTAGCCACCTGTGTTATATTAGAATGTTTCAGCCACCTTAAAATTCTCTCCTTTATACCAATTTTTTTTGCTATTTTTAAATGACTTTTGTAATTTCATTTCTGAATACAAAACTGATACATATTTATTTTATGGAGAATATAGAATATCACAGAGGAAAAAACGCTCATGATCTCATAGTTCAGAGAGTTAATTTAGATGTGCAACCTCTCAGTCTTTCTTTCTCCTCTCCTTTTCTCTTTTGTATAACTGCTTTATTTCATATTTCTTTTTTGATTAAAATAATCTCAGATTATATACACTATATTTTCTTATTGAGGAAACATTGGTTTATAACATTATATAAATTTCAGGTGTATATCATTATATTTTGATTTCTGCGAAGACTACATCGTGTTCACCACCCAAAGTCTAATTGCCATCCATCACCCTACACATGTGCCCTTTTACCCCTTTCGTCCTTTCCCCTCCCCCCTGTTCCCTCTGGTAACCACTAATCTATTCTCTGTGTCTATGTGTTTGTTTGTTGTTGCTGTTTTATCTACCACTTATGAATGAAATCATGTGGTATTTGGCTTACTCCCTCTGACGTATTTCACTTAGCATAATGCCCTCAAAGTCCATCCATGTTGTCACAAATGGCAAGTATTTTGAATACTGCTTTTCCCAGTTCATATAGTATAAACAGTTTTCCATGTCATTAATATTCTCCTATAGCATCATTTCGAAGAACTGTTTAATATTGCACTGTTAGATTTAAACTAATATTTTGATAAACATATTTATTACAATTCTTTGCTATTACAAACAATGGAAAATATAAACACTGCAGTAGACAAATCTTTTTGAATATTCCTCATGATTTCCTTAGGATAAATTTCTAGAACTGAAATTGCTCAGTTATGGCTTTTTCTTCTTTTGCTAAGTATTGCCCTCCAATAAGTTTGGACTAATTTACACTTCAATAGACAGTATATAAGAGTGTTTTATTTAATTAAAAAATGCAAGTACTGGGTATTGGAATATTATAAACTTTCTCAATTAAAAAGGTGAAAATGGTGTCTCACTTTAATCTGGAATACTTTGAATACTATTGTTTTAGCTTTTACATTAAGGTCTGATCTATTTCAGCCAACTATTTGTGCATCATGTAAGGTAAGGAGACTGAGGTTCATATTATTCCATATGGATATCCAATTGTTCCAAAACCATTTGTTGAAAAGACCATCTGTTCCCCCATTTAATTACCTTGGGACTTTTATCAAAATTCAATTGACTATATATGTGTGGGTCTATTCCTGGGCTCTCTATAATTTGTTTCGTTAATCTGAATGTCTATCCTTATGCCAGTTCTACCCTGACTTGTTACTATAGCTTTCAAGTGGTCTTAAAATCAGGTAGTATGAGTCCTCAAACTTTCTTCTTCTTCAAAATTTTTAGGATAGTCTAAGATATTCACAATGTAGTGAAATTTCTAATTTCACTCCATTGAGATCAGAGAAGATACTTAGCATGATTTTAAAACTTTTAAATTTATTGAGACTATTTTATGACCTAGCATATGGTCTATCCTGGAGAATGTTCCATGTGCACTTAAGAAGAATGTGTATTCTGCTGTTGTTGGCTAGAGTATTTCATATATGTTAGGTCTATTTTGTGTAGTGTTATTCAAGTCTTCTATATCCTTGTTGATCTTCTGGCTACTTGTTATATCTGTTACTGAAAGTGGAGTATTAAAGTGTCCAAATATTATTGTTGAATTGTCTGTCTCCCTTCAATTCTGTCAGTTTTTGCTTCATATCTTTTGGGGCTCTGTTGTTAGGTGCATATATGTTTTTGATTGTTATATCTTTGTGATGGATTGACCTATTTATTATTATAAATGTCCCTCTTTATCTCTAGTAACATTTTTTTAAAGTCTATGTTGTCTGATATTAGTATAGCCACTTCAGCTTTCTTATGATTGCTATTTATGTCATATATCTTTTTCCATCCTTTTACTTTCAAGGTATTTGTTATCTTTAGATCTAAAGCATGTCTCCTTGTAGACAGTGGATAGTTGGATCTTGTTTTTTTATTCAGTCTGATAATCTCTGCCTTTGATTAGACTGTTTAATGAATTCACATTTAATGTTATTATTGATATAGGTAGATTTATGTCTACCATTTTATTTTTGTTTTCTAGATGTCTCATGTCCTTTCTGTTCCTCTAGTCATTTTTTTTTTTTTTTTGTGAGGAGATCAGCCCGGTGCTAACATCTGCCAATTCTCCTCTTTTTTTGCTGAGGAAGACTGGCCCTGGGCTAACATCTGTGCCCATCTTCCTCCACTTTATATGGGACACCGCCAAAGCATAGCTTGCCAAGCAGTGTGTCGGTGTGCGCCCGGCATCCAAACCGGCGAACCCCAGCCCGCTGCAGCTGAGCACATGCACTTAACCACTTGCGCCACTGGGCCGGCCCCCATCTATTCCTTTTTTACTGCTTTATTTTGCATTAAGTGAATATTTCCCACATAAAATGCCCACACCTTAATAGAGTATTAGTCTTATAAAGTATTTTTCTTTCATTCATTCACTAAATACTCAACAAGAGACTCATATTAGGATAGGTTATGTTGCTCTAACAAATTGACCCAAAAATGTAACTGCCCAAATTCAAAAGTAGTTATTTCTCACTAACATAATAGTACTATACATATCTTCCAGGTCACAGGTAGCTCTTCTCCATGCAGAGTTTCAGAAAATTTAATTTCAGGCCCAGAAATTGGACAGAACTTAGCCACATGTCCACCCTAACTGCCAGGGAAGCTGAGAAATGTTTAGCTGCATTCCCAGGAAGAAGGGGAGATTGAATATTTTGCAGACAGCTAGACATCTCTAACTCAGTACTATGCAGAAACTTGAGGACAATTTTTCCACTGGATAGTTCAATATTCTGGCATTAACTCTAAAATTTACAAGCAAAAATCCACAGGAAGTTTTATTAAAAGAAAAGGCATTAAGCAACATATATTTTTTCAAAAGCAAAATTATAGTAGGCTAAAGTACCACAACGGCCTAAAATTTTTTAGAATCTCACAAAAATTAGGGTAAGCTTTTCTTTCCAGGATCACCAACATGAGCTGTTTCCATACAGTCTTCTATATTACCTTCTGCTTCATAGTGTGTCTGTTGCACTACTACATCATGGTATGCTTACACTGTCCTTTCCTTGTGTGGCTACTGTACTATGAGAGTGTTACACTCATATGGTCTTTCCCCTGACATAATCTTCTACTTTCTTATTGGTATAGTGTTCTCTTGGTTTGACTTTTCCATGGATAAGGTGAAATTTTATATTTTCAGACAGTCTTGTGTCTTCTTCAACCAGAGTCTTCTTTTAATCATTCACAGAACCCATAGCTTTCATAGAAGAAAGGGACTTTTTATATCCTTCCCTTTCAGATATGTTCAGTGATTACAGTTATTTTAAAGGTGAGATAGCAAGAAAATGTCAGGTCAGAAATTCATTCCCTTCTCCTGCGGCCTTTCCTCTCTGATTATCAACCAACTGCCTTTGCTAAGAAAAAGCCTTGGCTGGGGCTGGCATCAGTGTGCATTCTAACAGAATAATACTAGCTTTCTCAAAGCTCAATTTCTACTCTGGACAGAAAAGCAAGTAAGCTACACTAATTGCTTGCAGGAAAATCACACCAATGACAGTTTTCTCTTGTCTTTCCAGGAAAAGGTTTGACAATCCCATCTCAAGTGTATTACTTTCAACAATTCAGAAGTTAAGAAGAAATCCAACTTGTTCCCCACCTCCCTCTGGAGTTTATTATTAATATTACCATAATCAATATTATTAATATAATTAATATCATCATCATTATTACAATTATGAACTGGGAAGCAAATCAAACTACCTAGTGAAAATATTTCACACAAACCCTGGCAAGTATGGCAACCTGGCAACAATGTCCTTAGCTATTCCTAAAAAAAAAAAAAAAATGTGTGCTTTCTACCTTACTTTCAATTTTTCTAAGTGATCAAGGGAAGGGAAGACATCGGAGCTTAAAGTATGGGACTAGGCACTTAATCCCAAGCATCTCCAGATCATCACTTCTGTTATTGCCCTTCTTTAATTCATCTTACTAAGTCTTTTCTGTAACCCACTCCTTAACCTATCCAATAATCTTAGTTATATTCTACAAAATGCTACTAACCTCCAAAGACATAAGGTAGAATTTCACTAATTTGTATCACAGTTCTGCAAGGTAACCTACAAGGGGGCTGATCTTTAAGTTCTAATAGTATGTGAAAAACTATGCCAAAGAGTGCCTCACTATTAAATTCAACTTCTGACATCACAGATCTTATAATATTGTCCAGTTATTTTCTTCTGTGGCATTCAGACAGGATCTCTGGTGTTTCTTCAAGATTCATTCCAACTCCCAAGTTTCAATGGTCAAGTTAGGTTGTGATAACCATTTTTACATAAAGGTTACCCCTCAGGCATCCTCAGTATCTAAGAGCCAGCTTACACTCAATCTAAGAGAATTGAGAGACTGTACCCTAAGGAAAGTGGACTAAATCATCACTTTAAGAGATTTTATAACATATCCAAGCCATAGCCAAGGTTCTGGCTGAGAGTACTCCTTCATGTAAAACAGATGCTCTGAAGATGAGGGATGAACACAATCAATCCTTAACAAGGGAAGAAGTGGTAGGAGATCTGTTCAAGGCACTTATCTCTATAAACTTAGTTTCCTGATCTGAAAATTGGGATAATAATGTCAACCTTCTAGTATGGTTGTTAGAATTAAGCAAAAGAAGCTTTAAAAGTGCCTTGAAATAATACCTGGCACATAGCAGGCACTTAATAAAATAAATTTTAACTTTTTTATTTTAAAAAAGACAGCATTGGACTTTGATTTCTGATGTGATAATTGGGTCTACCTACTCTAAAGAGAAGCCATTACTTAGAAACCAGCATCTTACAACTAGGGCTATGGTAATAACATCCTAATTGGTCTCACGGGCTCTACTATCTCCTCTTTCAATGGCTTTCTTCTGCTGTCACAGTTATCCCCTTACACCAGAGCATATCATTATCACATATAATTCAAAGCTTTCCATGACCTGTCACCAACCTACAGCAGTAGCCTCATACCTCACTCTACCTTCCTGTACACCATATGTTTCAAAATGACCAGGCTACTTGTGATTTCCCAATGCTCCATGCACCTCCTCATTTCCATGCTACTGCTCAAGATGTTTCGTCAATTTGGAATGCTTTTAAAAAGTCTATCTGCACAACCACCACCATTACTCAAGTTTCTTACACACCTACTCCCAGACTTCACGTAAGATTTGCCTTCCTCCCTTCTGGTGGTCTGTGGCTTAGTTTAGCTTGAATCCCACAATTCTCTCCTCGCTGCTACTTCAAGTCTCAGTTCCTCTCCTTAAATATAAGGTTCCCAGCTCTTCCCACCTTAATTGGGATGGGTCTGAGTAAAACATTCCCCAAAAATATCTTCCTCTCCTTGTTCTAATTCCACATCAATCTTCTCATTACTTATTTGGTTTCCCAGGTACTTTGATACCAGGAAACAGTGTGCCCTGGAGAAAGGATGAACGTATTCTGGTTAATGGAAAGTATTAAGCTCCGCTATAAATTAATAACTTTGCATTGTGAAATATATGTCAGTCTTGTAATTTTACTTAATCTATCACCAAGAAACTGATATCTTGAGGAAATTAATAAAGTCAAATTTTTGGATAAGCAAGGCTAAGGCTCAAAGCCTGGACTTTAGTCAGTTTAGCTAGGAATTTCTTCACTGGAGGCCTGTTGTGGCCAACCAGCCCATTACCACTCTCTCATCACACTCTTATTTAATTCCAACAGAGAATAGGATTCATTTTTTCATAAAAGCGAGAGATATTTAGGATTTCAAAGGCTTTACTGAATCAGCTCCTAAGTTGAAATAAGAATTGCTTCAACAAGGATGAAATAATGGGTTTAATTTTAAAAATTCTTCCTCTCAAATGTTTTTCAACCAGAAGATAAAAGAAAATTTGTTCAATGCTGATTTGTTATCAAGGCTGACTTACTCATAACAGCTGAAAATATCAAGACTAAAAATGAACCAACGGTGTTTATATTTACAAATAAAAGTACACAGAGAAGTAAGAAATATGTTACCATGTTGTCATTATTCCATCCACAATCTGATAGAAGGAATTATGAAGGAGTTATGAAAACAACTTTCCATTTCTCTTAAAGAAGAGAAATAGACTCTGATCATTTGCTATAACATTAATCTTAAATGCACTGATTCTTCTTTTAGTGTAGAAAACATTTTCAAGCTCAGCTCCTTAAAAAATTGTTTAAATACAAAAAGGTTAACGCAAACTGCTACAATTGACCAAATGTTTTACAATGTTACTATGGTATGTTCAAACCCAATAAAAACAAGTTTCAAGTTAAGATTCAAGGGAGAGTAGTGGGAAATGTAAATAGAATTCTGTGAATATTAAGGATTTTATATTATTAAAGAACTTTACCAAAATGATTAATTTATAGATTTTGTAATAGATAAAATAGAGAGAACATGTTTTAAAAAATATTTGATATTTCTTTCCTTTTAGGAAAAGATAAATTTCTCTTTACACCCCAGGTATTATCTTACAATTAAGTGATTATAGTAATGACAACAATTTGATGTTTCACTTCTAAATTAACCCCAAATGTCCTTTCACTTTTTCATAAGCCACATAGCTGATGCCTACTGCAGGAAGCACCTTCAGGATGTTTGTGGTGAGACCCCTGAAAAATCCTCTTTTTCCTTCTTTGTTATATACATCTTAAATGAGATGAATCATAGAAGTTGTTGTTCATTTTTCTTCCAGTGCTATAAATTGAAAATAATCAGTGTAATTCAATATTTAATCTTTATACATTAAGATATTCCAATATTTAATGAAAATTACAGAGTTTAAAATTACTTCAGGGGATACTTTTCTTCTTCCTTATAGAATAGACATGTGCTGTCCAATATGCTAGCCACTAGACACATGTGGCTATTTAAATTTAAATTAATTAAAATTAAATAAAACTAAAAATTCAGTTTCTCAGTTGCACTAGCAATATTTCAAGGGCCTGATAGCCATGCGTGACTAGTGGCGACTGTACTAAACAGCACAGATATAAAATATTTCCATTGTTGCAGAAAGTTCTATTAGCACTTGAAAGCCTTTCATAAGGGACTTCCAAGGAGAATTTGGAATTGGGTATGCCATAAATAGTTTGATAGGGGGATGGATGTGTGATGGGATCGATAGAGAGACTCCCCACCTGGACTGCAGTATAAATTAAATCCAAAAATCTTACTAAAAAGAGAAGGAGAGAACGAATGTAAAAGAATATCGTTTACCACATGACCCCTTAAATAGCTTACTCAGGAAGATCATAATAGGATTATGCAGGGTTTTTTTTTTCTTCTTGAAAAGTGACAAAAGTATTTTCTTAAAATCTAAATTCCTAACATTTCACTTGAGAGGAACAAAACAGATAATCCACCTTCTGCTTAATATCTCCTTGCTAAGTGGATTAGAATACAATTGCACTCACTTCCACAAATGTATTAAGTTTCTGAAGCAGAATATGACCATGACAGTAGAACTAGGGGAAAATTACATGTTCATATTGAGTAACTGTTGATCCAATTTAAAGAAAGCAAAATCTTGTCTATCGTTCTGCATGGTACTTCCTAATGGTAAACTCCTTAAAGAGATCATCAGTAACTGATGGAAATGTGGAGAGTTCCAAACAGAACTTTGGAGAAGAAATAAAACCTAAAATTCACAAAAGGCTCTACAATAAAATA
Organism: Diceros bicornis minor; assembly: GCF_020826845.1. Classification (NCBI taxonomy): domain Eukaryota; kingdom Metazoa; phylum Chordata; class Mammalia; order Perissodactyla; family Rhinocerotidae; genus Diceros; species Diceros bicornis. Next base: position 41,651,700 of record NC_080743.1, read on the forward strand.
ATAAATTCAAGATTCATGCTTTAAAAATTAGAGAGTTAGCTTTTGATTTATTTATCAATTCTACAGTTTTTCTGTTTTTAAAATCATTAATTTCTACTCATTTAAAACAACTTAGTTATTTTTAACTGTTTTTTAACCTAGTTTTGTTTTTTTGTGTGTGTGTGAGGAAGATTAGCCCTGAGCTAACATCTGATGCCAATCCTCCACTTTCTGCTGAGGAAGACTGGCCCTGGGCTAACATTCTCGCCCATCTTCCTCCACTTTATACGGGACGCTGCCACAGCACGGCCTGACAAGCGGTGCGTGGGTGCGCAGCCCGATGCGAAGCCCGGCCACTACAGCAGAGCCCACACACTTAACCGCTATGCCACCGGGCTGGCCCCTTTGTAACTAGTTTTTATTATGACTTCATTAGAGGTAGTTTTAATAACTTTTTAACTTAGTTATTGTTACTTCATTAAAATAAAAACTCACCTTAAGACTGCATGCGAGTTTTAACAAGGTTCAGAAGGAAGCTGGCTATCTGACCACAAATGTGACACAACGTACTGCATCCCAGCAAAATCACTATCCCAGCATCTACAGAGTCTCCTGCATAATGTTCTAGCCAATAATTCTTCAAAAGCTGGCAGAGAAGAGAGTAGTAAATATCCCCTAACTGCTAAGCAAGTCTAAGTAGAATAAAGTTCGTCACTCAATTTCAATAAACATTATTGAGTGGCTTCTTGATTCAAGAATTATACTGAGCACTTTTGTAGATCTTACTCATTTAATTCTGACAGAAACTTGACAAGTCAACATTGTTGTCTCTATTTTATAAATGAAGAAACTAATTCACAGAGACTGTTACCAGGTCACCAAGCTGATAAATAGAAGTCAAACTTAGTCATTTGATTTTAATAACTGTTCTTTCCAAAACCTTTGCAAAAGATTGTTCCTACTCCTTGTATGGGGGGGCTATCCCTGCTGTCCTATCAGGAACAGGGCACACAGATGTTTTCAGATAAACATATTCATACAACGTTAGTTTGAATTCTCCTAGTTTGTGTCTCTGAAGGTGTTTTGTTTACTTTGTTTTTTGTTTGTTTTGTTTTGCTTGGTTGTTTTGGTTTGTAGTGATGCTCAAAGACTCAACCAAAATTCTGGAGACGATCAGAGGGATTAACATAATATTGTAGAGAAGACGGCATAATACACTCTAAATTAACAAAACTACATTTTCTCAACTTTTAAGAAAGATTACTCTCCCCAAATTTGCTTTTGTTTGAATAAAAGTGGTTAGAAGAAATTATTTGAAAATATTGGGTTTAAAACATCAGTAGGTGCTTTTATTTTTTTTTTATTTTTATTTTTTGTGAGGAAGATCGGCCCTGAGCTAACATCTGCCAATCATCCTCTTTTTTTCGTTGAGGAAGACTGGCCCTGGGCTAACATCTGTGCCCATATTCCTCTACTTTATATGGGACGCCACCACAGCATGGCTTGACAAGCGGTGTGTCGGTCTGCGCCTGGATCCCAACCGGCAACCTCCGGGCCACCGCAGCAGAGCGGGCGCACCTAACCACTTGCACCACCGGGCCAGCCCCACTAGGTGCTTTTAGAAGTGTTCATTTATTAAAGGATACAACTTTACCATCATATACTGGGGCAATTACTATGAAATGTATAATTTAATGCTTTTGAAAAAACAAATTTCAAGATGTCATTACTCAGTGTACATTTATTACAGTCATGCAACAATAAAGAGAAATGTGTCATGTCACTCTAGCGTGAAAGCAGAAGATATTCAACTGTAGAAATAAAAGAAGGAGGGAGCCCAACATAAACAAGAACAATGAATTTATTTTAATAAGATTACAGAAGCAAGAAAACAAAAAGGAAAAGAAATACATGCTATAATATTCAATACTTTAAACTTCTACAAAAAATAAAAGCATATTTATTTTAAGTGCTAAATGAAATGGGCTATCTTTCACATGATAGTGGTACCATTTGCCAAAAATACCGCTAGGCTTGTGCCTAGAGAACTATTATTCCTGTATGGAGAGCGAATTTAAGTGATTCTAGTCATATACTCTCACCTTGGTCTCATGACCAGACGGTATATGTCGTCAAGATGGTCTACCTGAAACGGATGTATGGTCATAAAAATGAAATGATTGGCTGAAAGGGGAGTAACCTGAAATCCTGCCTGACCAACACTACACTATTAGGATATCTGCCCTATCTCCATGCTGCCCCTCCCCCTGTATCCCCCAATTACTCCTCTCCTCAATTCTCATTTTCACAACTGTGCAAGAATATCTCAGTTTTCTCAATCTTAACTGTATATCAGATTCTTCTAGGAAGCTAAAAAATCTGAATCCTAGGCCTCTCCCCAGAATAATTAAATCAGAATATCTTGGGAGGTAGCCCAAGAATCTTATTTTTTAAAGATCCAGATGTAGGTGATTCTGATATGCATCCAGAGTTGAAAACCATTATTTTATCAGCATTTAGGTCTATAATTATTATTACCAAAAACTAATTCACAAAAAAACATCAAACAAAAAATTATTATAAGAATACCATACAACTAACATATAAAATGAAAGGCCAAATAAAACCATTCAATTCACTTCTTGGTCAGGAACTATTTCATGAAAAGTCATTTATAATCATATTTTTGGAATAAAAGCTATTATTATACCAAATTCTCAAATCTAACAGATAATGTCACATTATGAGAATAAACTAACCTCATAAACAGCAAGATCTATGCCTGCATAAGGTATGATGCCTAGCAAGTTAGGAATATAAAGGAAACCTTTGAAAAAGGTTCTAACACCTTCTTGTTTCAGAAGCTTCTTGCCACAATTAATAACTCCTGAATACTGTCCAGTTTTACCTACAGCCAGTCTGGTCTTTAGAACCTAAATGTGAAAGAATATAATAAAAGTATATTGCTCAGATTCACTCAACTCATGTAGCAATCCAGTAAGTTGTATTATAACCCAATGTTTACTAATTATCAGAGAAATAAAAAAAGAAAGGAATCTTAAACATAATTTTAACTTCTCACTAATTGACATTTTTTTTTTTTATAAGGAAGATCAGCCCTGAGCTAACATCCATGCCAATCCTCCTCTTTTTTTTCATTTTTTATTTTTGCTGATGAAGACTGGCCCTGGGCTAACATCTGTGCCCATCTTCCTCCACTTTATATGGGACACTGCCACAGCATGGCCTGACAAGTGGTGCATCAGCGCACACCCAGGATCTGAACTTGGGCCACCAGCAGTGCAGCACACACACTCAACCGCTACGCCACGAGGCCGGCCCCTAATTGACTCTTAATTATGAACAACTGATACAGTATAGAGTTTTTTTAAATTATGTAAATAGGAAAACATAATTAATCATTGTGGTTTTGATTTGATACATCCACTCAAACTCCTTTAATGCACTGCAAGGCAACATATTCTTAGAGAAATTCACTTGAGATAACATTATTGCTTCAAAATAAAGCAACTATAGCCAAAACCCAAGTTTAAACAAAATATATGATCATGTTAAAGTGAAGAACCAATATTAAAAAAACATTCTATATATGCTTAACATACAAACTATGGGAACTATTGTAACAGTGAGGCCTACAAACTGTAATTTAATATGACGGGCTCATTTTGTACTCTTAAAGTACAGTCATGCACCACATGACGTTTCAGTCAATGATGGACCACATATACAATGGTGGTCCCACAAGATTAGTACCATATGGCCTAGGTGTGTAGTAGGCTATACTATCTAGGTTTGTATAAGTACACTCTATGACGTTTGCACAATAACGAAATCACCTAATGACACATTTCTCAGACTATATCCCCATCATTATGCAACACGACTGTAGTAACATAACAGAGGCTATGAGGGCAATAGTAGGTTTCAGTAGGCTATCTGTGAGCAATACTCCTATGTTCAATGTAATTCTGCTGATAAACCTCACTCCTTGTCCTCTTAATTTCCATTAATTTAATTTAAGGGAGCTCTATATATACTAGGAGAAATGGCTCTCCAAAACAGCCAAGACAAAAAAAGTATAAACTTTGTCTTGAGTGGGCACACTGTGTATCTTGATGGAGCTGCCTCCAAGTAGTCAGCTGGAAGCCCCTTGTTTTATGAACTTCTCTGTAGGACCCCATACTTGGGATAACCCCATTCGTAAAACTCTCTGTCCTCTCCAGGGCAGTGCACTTTCTTCTCATGCAAGTAAATCTTTTCTGTCTGCTTCACCAGCATGTTCTTTTCCTCTTACTCCCTAAATTAAGATCTTCTCAAAAGTTTTCTTCTCAGCATTAAAAAAAAAATACTGCTTTTTTCTAAGCAATCTCATGACTTTAATTAACACTTCTTTGCAGATGACACATCAAGGCTTGAAATCTCTCAAGTCTCAGTATCAGATTTGCAACTGCCTCCTGAAAATCATAATTTCGTTGTCCACCAACAACTCAAAGATATGCAAACTTGAACTTACCAGTTCTCAGAATCTGGCTCACTTCCTCCATTCTCTACCTCTGTTAGAGGTGTAACTCAGACATAACTCTCCTAAACACTTAGGTGCAGAACCCAGATACAGCTTCACCTTCTTCCGTTCCCTTTCTCCTGCTTTCCACTTCTCAAGCAGTCAGTTCTCAAGACAGTTCTAACATGAGTCAGTTTCTCCTAGTCAATATCATATTTCAAGCCCTTATTGTCACTTCCCTGAATGATGGCAATATCTTCTATCTAGTCATCTCATTCCTCTAGTCTCTCCCATTCTAAAAAGCTTTACCAAGATAATATTGCAGGCTCCAAAGTCTTTAATGGCTTCTCATTGTTTAAGAAATTAAAATTAAATTTCTTAAGCTGCATTCAAGAGCCTTTCTCATCTGGCCCCAACCCATTACCTATATAGTACTGTCCAGTCCAAATCTAAATACTACCTGCTCTTTTACCTCCATACGTTTGCTCAAGTCATTATTTCCACCTAAAATGCCCTTCCCCATCAACAAAAAAAATCTACACTTTTTGGCCTTTTCAAAGGGTAACTGACACTTGATATGAGATTTAAATCCTGTAGCTATAAAGCCGTTCATTGTATAAAATGCTGGTCTGGGATTCATTTATTTTTTAAAAAGTTATAATTTGCAGTAAAAGCATTACTTTAGTTAAAATTTTATAATAATACTTAGCTCTACGGGGTAAATACCAGTCTAGGCAGTTACACCAGCCAATGAACCAGATATAAATCTCTCAATAATTCCTATCTTAGCACCATCAAAACTAAGCCATTTCTTATTTATTTATACAATAAATAAAATTATTAAAATGTATAATATTACTAAAATGGAATGTATGTTGTTTCTAAGTTTATAACACTAATTAGTAGTATAAAATTATTTGAAAGTGTATTCCAGACACCTGACATTAGCATCTAGTAGAATACTTGATTTTAATTTTTATGCAATTAATTGTCTAAGATGATAAGTAAGACTCCTCTATTTGGCCTCCTTTTTCCTCTTTTTTTCGTGTAGAATAAGTTAGCAACATTAAAGAATTAAGAATATTCACGAATGTAGTATTTCATAAAGGGCGTGCAAATGACACGAAGGGGGCAGGGATTGTATCTTTTATCTCTTTTAGCTTCATGCCTTACACATGGAAGGTACTTAATATTATTTGGTTACTGGACAATCAGAAACAGTAACTTAATGTGAGAGGCTCTTTTTGTTACAAGGAACAACAGTTTACTCTGGTTAGCTCAAGTAATAGGGAGGTTATTGCAATAACACATGTGGAAATAAGGAAAACAGAAATATCAGCCTAAAGGTCAGGCTTCACAGAAACTAAAGTCAAGTTTCATTGAGATTGAAACTGGAAACTCATTTAGGATCCAAGATGCCTTAGCAAACAGAATGTCTTGTTACCTCCTAGGCAAGATGTTTTTCTGTTTGTGTTTTCCAGTGGTCTATCATCAATGTGATTCAGCTACTCTCTATGAACTAACTCTCTGGTTCTCATATCAGTAACTCCCCATCAGAAAGTGTGATTGGTTCAGTTAATATGGCAGAGACTGCTATCTTTTCCCAGTACCCACTATCTTCTTCTTCCTTTTAGTAACAGAGCTGACTCAGCTACGAACTACATTTCCCTCTTCTCCCTTGTAGCTAGGCTGTGTGGCTAAGTGACTAATTTTGGCCAGTGAGATATGAGGGGAAGGTGGGTCTGCAAATTCTGACATCTCCTTAAAGATGCTTGTCCTGGGCTCCTCTTTCCTCCACCTGGTAAATTGCAAAGATGGGTGCAACCTTTGAAACCACGTAGTGAAGATGGCAGAGCTGTACTGTTAGCCCTGGACCACTTGTCTCTATCTGATTTAAGCTACTGTATTTTGGAATCTCTTTGTTACAATAGCTTAGAATGAACCCTAACAAGTACGGAAAGTGGTTACTAGATGTAGGGTACTGCCATAATAAAACCTGAAATATGTGGCACTGGATTTCTTGATAGGACACAGATATCACAATTTAAGAAGGTGATAATCTTTGTAATGCTTTGTGGAAATGCCTGATAAAACTGCCTCCCTGTGATAACCTAGAAGGTAGACCGTGTGCTTCTTGAGCCTGAAGTTCTGAGAAAACTGATTGTAAAATCTCAGAATGTTGGTCAGTGTTGCCCTCTCCTTGCTGCTTTTAGCAAGATCTATGATACACGAGCTAAAGCATCTCTCTGCTTTTCTGCCTCAAGGCCTTCTTCAAAGCCAGTTTGCAGGCAGAGATGGAAAGGAATAGAGCACTGCTAAGGAGGTTTTCTTTGCCTAGCTTGATAGTCAAGAAATGTGAGGCTTCTGAGTTGGAAGAGCCACTTGTTTCTGTACCCCAATAGAAGGAAATAAGATTGTCCTAAAGAGCTTGCCTCTCTGCAAAACTCAGATGAAGGGTGTTGTCATCTGATTTCAGCCTATTGTTTCAGTCGATATGAACATAGCCTGCTATAAAAATGAGAGAGAGGGGGAATGACTAACCACAGGAGCTGGAAAATAAAATACCAGAAGAGAGATTTTTAGATGTGGTTACTTCACACGGTACTGACTGGAAGCAAACAGACAAGAAATATAAGAAGTTTTTGAAAGAATTGTACTGCTAGAAAACCCATAAGCCTAGCCTACAAAATCCTGTGCTTCGTTGATCTCTAAAGCCACTCTCAGGCCCCCAAATCTAAGCACATCATGGCAGACACTTCCAGAGCCCTGCATCACATCTGGACAGTTACACGCAGACTCATACTGACAGAGCCCCACCTAAAGCAAAAGCCTCTCATCTCTCTACTTTTCTACCTCAGGGCCTTCTCTGAAGCTACAGGAGGCTTTCCACACCAGAAGTCTGGGGAAGTTAAAGTTCCAAGAACGATCCTCATATAATACGGGATAGGAACTGGTAGATAAAGGCCTCAACTCCCTTCCTTCAGACAGATGATTCTGGGAGCTATTCTGTACATTTCCTAGACATTCCAGCAGAATCAAGCCCCTACTGCCTACAGCTGAATCCTCATTTATGCACCCTTTATTGGCTTTTCTTCCTTCCGTGTCTCACTATCCCTGCTTCCTCACTTCTGCTTCTTCCCAAATAAACTACCTACACCCAGACTCTGCTTTGGGGGAATCTAAACTAAAACAGCTAGTACCACTTCAGAAGTGGTCTATGCACCAATTAAAAGACAGAGATTGTCAGAGTGGATCAAAAAACAAGATCAAGGGGCGGCCGGGTGGCGCAAGCAGTTAAGTGCGCGCGCTCTGCTGCGGTGGCCCGGGGTTCGCCAGTTCAGATCCCTGGCACGCACCGACGCACCACTTGGCAAGCCACGCTGTGGCGGTGTCCCATATAAAGTGGAGGAAGATGGGCACAGATGTTAGCCCAGGGCCAGTCTTCCTCAGCAAAAAAAGAGGAGGGTTGGCAGATGTTAGCTCAGGGCCGATCTTCCTCACAAAAAAAAAAGAAAAAAAAAACAAGATCCAACTACATGTTGTCTACAAGAAAACTACTTGTTTTTTTATTGAGTTATAAATGACATACAACATTATATTAGTTTCAGGTGTACAACATAATGATTCGATATTTGTATATATCATGAAATGATCACCGCAATAAGTCTGGTTAATACCCATTACCATACACACATTTGTAAAAAGTTACAAAATTTTTTTCTTGTGATGAGAACTTTTAAGATTTACTCTCTTAACTTTCAAATATGCAATACATAATAACTACAGTCACCATGCTGTAAATTACATCCCATGACTTATTATTTTATAACTGGAAATTTGTACCTTTTTACCACCTTCACTCATTTCACCTATCCCCCACCCCCACCTCTGGCAACCACCAATCTGTTCTCTGTATCCATGAACATCTATTAGTTTGGTTTTTTTTTTTTTCAGATTCCACATCTAAGTGAGATCATATGGTATTTGTCTTTCTCTGTCTCACTTACTTCACTTAGCATAATGCCCTCAAGGTCCAGCCATGTTGTTGCAAATGGCAAGATTTCATTTTTTTTAATGACTGAATAATATTCCATTGTATTTATATACCACATTTTCTTTATTTATTCATCCATTGGTAGACACTTAGGCTGTTTCCATGTCTTGGCTATTATAAATAATGCTGCAGTGAACATGGGGGTGCATATATCTTTTCGAATTAGTGTTTTCATTTTCTTTGGATAAATACCCAGAAGTGGAATTGCTGGATCATATGGTAGTTTTATTTTTAATTTTTTGAGGAACTTCCATACTGTTTTCCACGGTCGCTGCACCAATTTACATTCCCGCCAACAGTGCACAAGAGTTCCCTTTCCTCCACATCCTCGCCATAATTTGTTATTTCTTGTCTTTTTGATAACAGCCATTCTAATAGGTGTGAGGTGATATCTCATTGTGGTTTTGATTTGCATTTCTCTGATGATTAATGACGTTGAGTATCTTTTCATGTACCTATTGGCCAACTGCATGTCTTCTTTGGAAAAATGTCTATTCAGATCCTCTGCCCATTTTTACACTGGATTGTTTGGGGTTTTGCCATTGAGTTGTATGAGTTCTTTATACATTTTGGATATTAGCCCCTTATCAGATATATGATTTGCAAATATTTTTCCCCATTCAGTAGGTTGCCTTTTCATTTTGTTGATGATTTCTATTGCTGTGTAGAAGCTTTTTAATGTGATGTCATCCCACTTGTTTATTTTTACTTTTGTTGCCTTTGCTTTGGTGTCAAATCCAAATAATCATTACCAAGACTGATGTCAAGGAGATTACTACCTACGTTTCCTTTAAGAGTTTTAAGGTTCCAGGTCTTACACTCAAGTCTTTAATCCATTTTGAGTAAATTTTTGTGTATGGTGTAAGATAGTTGTCCAGTTTCATTCTTTTGCATGTGGCTGTCCAGTTTTCCCAACACCATTTATTGAAGGGACTGATCTTTCCCCATTGTATATTCTTGGCTCCTATGACATAAATTAATTGGCTATATACGCATGGGTTTATTTCTGGGCTCTCTATTCTTCTCCATTGATCTAAGTGTCTGTTTTTACGTCAACACCATACCGTTTTTTTGGGGGGGAGGAGCGGATTTCTGGACATCTTTTTTTTCTTTCATTGCAGTAACATTGGTTTATAACATATATAAATTTCAGGCGTACACCATTATACTTCTGTTTTTGCATAGATTACATCATGTTCACCACCCAAACACTAATAACAACCCATTACCACACACATGTGCCCAGTCACCCCTTTTGCCTCCTCCCTCCCCCTTTCCCCTCTGGTGACCACCAATCCAATCTCTGTCTCTATGTGTTTGTTTGTGGTTTTCATCTTCTACTTATGAGTGAGATCATACAGTATTTGACCTTCTCCCTCTGACTTATTTTGCTTAGCATAATACCCTCAATATCCATCCATGTTGTCACAAATGTCTAGATTTCATCGTTTCTTATGGCTCAGTAGTATTTCATTGTGTATATACCACATCTTTATCCATTCATCTCTTGATGGCCACTTAAGTTGCTTCCAAATCTTGGCTATTGTGAATAATGCTGCAATGAATACAGGGGTGCATGTATCTTTACACATTGGTGTTTTCATGTTCTTCGGATAAACACCCAGCAGTGGAATAGATGGATCGTATGGTAGTTCTGTTCTTAATTTTTTGAGGAATCTCCATACTGTTTTCCATAGTGGCTGCACCAGTTTGCACTCCCACTAGCACTCCTTTCTCTCCACTTCCTCTCCAACACTTGTTGTTTCCTGTCTTGTTAATTATAGGCATTCTGAAGGGCGTGAGGTGATATCTCATTGTAGTTTTGATTTGCATTTCCTTGACAGTTAATGATGTTGAAGATCTTTTCATGTGCCTGTTGGCCATCTGTGTATCGTCTTTGGAAAAATGCGTATTCAGGTGTTTTGCCCATTTTTTAATTGGGTTGTTTGTTTTCTTCTTGTTGAGATGTATGAGTTCTTTATATATTTTGGATATTAACTTCTTATCAGATATAGGGTTTGCAAATATCTTCTCTCAACTGTTAAGTTGTCTTTTCATTTTGTTGATGGTTTTCTTTGCTGTGCAGAAGTTTTTTAGTTTGATGCAGTCTCATTCATTTATTTTTTCTATTGTTTCCCTTGCCCGGTCAGACACAGTACTTGAAAATATGTTGCTAAGACCGATGTCAAAGATCATACTGCCTATATTTTCTTCTAGAAGTTTCATGGTTTCAGGTCTTACATTCAAGTCTTTAATCCATTTTGAGTTAATGTTTTGTATGGTGTAAGATAATGGTCTACCTTCATTTTTTGCAAGTGGCCGTCCAGTTTTCCCAACACCATTTATTGAAGAGACTTTCCTTCCTCCATTGTATGTTCTTAGATCCCTTGTTGAAAATTAGCCGTCCATAGACGTGTGGGTTTATTTCTGGGCTCTTGATTCTGTTCCATTGATCTGTGTCTCTTTTTGTGCCAGTACCATGCTGTTTTGATTACTATAGCTTTGTAGTAATTTTTGAAATCAGGGAGTGTGATGCCTCAAGCTTTGTTCTTTTTTCTCAGGATTCCTTTGGCTATTCAGGGTCTTGTGTTGTTCCATATAAATTTTAGGATTTTTTGTTCTATTTCTGTGAAAAATGCTGTTGGAACTTTGATAGGGATTGCATTGAATCTGTAGATTGCTCTAGGAAGGAGGGACATTTTAACTATGTTAATTCTTCCAATCCAAGAGCTACATTTACAGCAATTATTTTCTAACATAAAGATAAAAACTATTAAAAGTAAAGGTAAGGGCTGAACTTTATAGAATCCTTTTTGTCTGAGATTCAGAAATATTTCTACCCAGTGATTTTAAAGCAGCAATTACTTCTGAAGTTTCTATCACTCCTTTAAAAAGTGAAAAAATGTCAAGTTAAAGTATCTGAAAAGATAACAAGGCAAAATATACTTAAAATTCAAGTCTTTAAAAGCCCATATGTTTATATGGGTCTGTATAATCCCATATCTGGGTCTATAATCCCATATTTACAACCTAAGCTTAAAAAGCTGTAAAAACTAAAAGACATTTTGTAAATTTGGCACCAAAATTCATTTGGTGGCAAAACCTGCCTTAAACTGATATGAGGTTAATGTCAGTCATTTATTTATCTAATTTAGTGTGATTATTCATTTGTTGCATTGAAGAAATGTTCATGTATATAATTGCACAGTGGTACCCCAGACTCCACTTGGAGTATTACATAATATATCATATAAGCACTGTATTGCTTTTCTAAAATCCAAATTCTAAATTTTTAAACACATCTAGCCCCAAGGGTTTCCAAGGGTTTCCAATAAAAGACTGCAAATCTATAATAGATCTTGATTATTGTACCTACTTGGAAAGAATTAAAAAGCTAATTCTGAAGATCTGATTCAAGCACATGAAAATAAGGCCACTCAACATTTTGAAAGGTAAGCTTTAAAAGAAACAACATACTTAAAATAAAATACAACACCAAACTTCTTAACACAACCATGTCCTATTTAAATAACTCAAATGAACTAATATATTTAATACAAGCCTACTACACATTTCAATCACACATTGCTGGATGTTGTAAAGGAAAAATTAAGTATTCCATATTCTCCTCAAACTTTAAAACACATATCTAACCATGTCACTCCCCAAGTCCAAAAAATCTTTGATTCCTCTATCATGTAAAACAAATAGTTGAGGATACCCAATCTTTAAAATACGAGAACAACGTTCTTATGTTAAAAAAAATCAACTATAGTGTCACCTAGTTGAAAAATACGTAACGTCAAAAAGCTACTATAAATTCAGTCACATCTTCAATTTGTCTTTTACGAACCATAGCTGCATCTGCATACATTTATAAATAGTACACATATGTATGAGACATATTATTTGTTTAGGCCATAGACAAAGCCAGTATTCATATTTAGAATCTCAGATTCTTTGCAATGACTCCAAGGTCCCTAGTGTTCCAAGCTCCACAGGGTGGAATTCACTGGTTTATTCCTAAGCCTAGAAATGAAAGTTTTCTTCAATTGGGGAAGCTGAATCCTCTGCCTTATATCCCATTATAATCTATAAACACTATACTCATGAATTCAATAACTTAAAAAAAATTTTTGAAAGTCTACTATTCAAATCACTATGCTAAATATGAGAGAAGCCAAAGATTAATAAAACACCCTCCAAGTGGTTTACTAGTTTGTATGGATGCAGTACAGTAATTACTTTAAAAATATATCACACTGTGCTAAATGTATAGAAGAGTTATGAATAAAGTGCAATGGAAGGATAAACAAAAGAGTAAAAAACAAAAGTTACAAATGAAGTACTATAAAGGATAAACAAGAGACCACCACAGAAACAACAGCATTTCAACAAAAGGTACAGTATGAGCAAAGTACACTTATTTGTTTAACAAAAATTGAGAACTGACATATAATATTAGAAAGCAGGATAATAGCTACTTTGGAGAGTGGGAGTGATTTGGAGGGGATACAAAAGGGATGCTTCTGAGATGCTAGTAATATTCTGCTTCTTAATCTGGATGCTGTTTTCATGTTGTATGTTCACCTTGGGAAAATTCGCGGAGCTTTTACTTATAATTTATGCATGTTGCTATATATGCTATATATCAGTGGAATCTTCCACCAAAAATAGTAAGTTAGCACCAAACTTGAAATGCCATATTAACCAGCTCTGACCTTGTCTGGCAATTTCCCAATTCTGCCTTTGTTCAAGCTATTCTGTGCTCACAAAACCCTTTCTTTTCAATTCTGTTTATATATCCACCCAGCACAAATATAAATTGCCCCTGGGCACAATTAAGCTCCCCGTGTCACTTTTATAGCAATTATCATAGTCTACCTTCTATACGGCTATGTATGTTTATTCTTACTTCACCCAAAACTGTGTGTCTCTAAAGACCTTTGTTAACATAGTTCCTAGTGCACTAGCTCACATACAGTGCTCAAAAACTGTTTACTTCATTGAACTAAAATATATTAAGTAACCCTTACCCTACAAAAGTTAAAAATTAAAGCTAAGATGTAGGAAAAAATTAGGTAACGTCATCCAGAATATAATCAAGTCCTATGGATTGAAAGAGAGATTCAATGTTGTCTTTAATTATATGCAACAAGCTTTCATTGAGAAGATGGACTTGAAATGGATCTGATGGAATAACAGTAAATGGATGAAGAGAAGAACTGCAGCCCTTCCGGCGTTGTAATTCCAGGGAGAAATACAAAATATTCCATTCCTGTACCACTGATTTATTGGTAAGTAACAAATCATCCCAAAATTTAGTGGTTTATAAAGAACGTCTTTGATCATGAGTATGCAATCTGAGCTTGGTTCAACTCTTCGGTTCTTCTGTTGGTCTTGCCTGGGTCACTCACGTGAATTCAATCATCTGGAGGTTTTGACTGTAGCTGGAAATCTAAATGGCTTCACTCACATATCTGTTACCTCAGATGGGAATGTGGAACAGTTGAAGAGTAAATGGGCATCTCTCACCATGTGGTGTATCCAGCTGAGTAGCTAGATCTCTTTTCTGTTGGCTCAGGGTATTCAGGAGGGAGTATTCCAAGAGGACAAGCCCCAGTGTGCAAGTACTTATCAAGCCTTGCTAATGTCCTAAGGGCTGAAGCAGGTCAAATGGCCAAGCCCAGGTCAATGTGTTTCAGGGCTACACAAAGGCATAAGTCCTGGGAGATGTGGTTCACTGGGATAGCCAATATAAAGCAAAATTACTTAACCTTCTTCAGCCTTAGTGTTCTCATCTGTAAAATGTAGCTGCTGTGAGGATTGTGTAAGACAAAATAAGATATAGAAGATAAAGTAGCTAAAACAGACATGGCAGACAGTAGAGTCCAATAAAATGTTAGTTCTTGTCTCAGTTTCCTCAATCTCCAAAAAATTCCATCCAAAAAAGAATCTTAATGATGAAATTATGTTTAAAAATTACTTCATTCACATATTTATAACAGCATTCCATGAACATTTTGGCTTAACAGAAGCAGGGGCTCAGATACTTCTTAGTGAGAGAAGTTAAACAGATCAGTTCACACTGGGGCTTGAATGCTTCCAGCTAGTGAGTGTGATAGTAAACCAGCCCATATGTATCCTCTTGCCTCCACAGATCAGCATGAGGCCTGGAAAGCCTCCTGAGGGACAGAGAGGGGCTGGTAAAAATTGAATCCTGTCTATTATTAATGCTTAACACATATAAATGCATGACGAACTGGGAGAGTCCCAAGAGGAACAGTGATGTTGGAAGGACAAGAGGGGAAAAGGTCTGATGCAGTGGACCAGTTACAGTGATAGGATTTGGGGGGAAATGGCTCCAAGGTCAATGACACACACCTGATACCAGAAATTACTCTATCCTAGCCAATCTAGAAGCACTTGTACACTCTGGGAGAAAGTGGCTGCATGTTCATACGAATTGAAAAAGCTGTACTTTGAGGCCCAAAATATTCTGGTATCAAACACCTTCTGATTAAGCATAACAAAATGGAGGAGTATATTAGTTTCCTAGGGCTGCTGTAACAAAGTACCAGAATCTGGGTAGCCTAGAACAAGAGGAATTTATTGTCTCACAGTGCTGGAGGCTAGAAATCTGAAATGTAGGTGTTGGCAGGGCCATGCTCCCTCTGAAGATGCCAGGGAAGGATCTGTTCTACGCCTCTCGCCTACCTTCTGGCAGCCTTACCTACGCCTCTCTCCTACCTTCTGGCAGCCTTACATGTTCCTTGGCTTGTAGATGCATCACTCCAATCCGGACTCCATCATCAAATGGCCTCTTCACATCATCTTCTTCTGTGCATGTCTGTCTCTGTGTCCAAATTTCCCCTTAATACGACACTAGTCATATTAGATATTGGGCATACCCCAATGACCTCATTTTAACTTGATTACTTTTGTAAAGACCTATTTCCAAATAAGGTCACAGTCTGAGGAACTAGGGGCTAGGATTTCAACATATCTTTCTTAGGGGGACACAATTCAACCCATAACAGAGGAGGTATTTCCTTTCCCACCCACAAAAAGCATCCTGACCGAGGTAAATTGACTAAGCTCTACACAAAGGTGGTCACTGAGGCAGCAGCAATGACGACACAGGGAGCAGGCAGCTCAATCAGAGCAGTGCCTCTGCAGGGCTGCAGAGCCTGAGCTTTGCAGTCCACGTGGGCGGCAGCCCTGATGGCAACAGTAGAGCTTCATATCTATGGTCACAGCTCAGGTGCTCAAAACAAATGAAGCCAGTGGGAATTCGGACAGTAGGTCTACCAGAATAGTACCTCTGCAGGACGTTGGGGGCTGAGCTGTGATGTTCCAGTTTGACTAGTCAAGGCAGAAATTAAAGGGTCTATATTGCTAATCACTACATTACTTAGGGATTTCCCTCTTGCCTCAGAAAGAATATTCTCTATTATTACCTAGAGCTACAAGCGGTGATTTGCAGTTTTACCAGGGACAATAGTAGCATTATATTTTTACTAATGGCACTCTGATTTTACTGATTATCTGACAAAGTGGATTTTCAGCTGAAAAATGATGATCATGGTGGTAACCATCAATAACAGAGCGAAATTCCAGAACAGCACAAGAGGAGAATTATCAGTCCTAGATCAGCAGCAAATGATGACCAGGTCTAATTTACAGACATTAGTAAGTAATATTTCAAAGTTTCTGGGTACTATTTCAGTAGGAGGGCCCAGAAAGGCCTAAACTTCCTTTTGGAAAATAAATGGAAGCCAGGAACCCTGCGATAAGGGAAATGTAACCACTTTTGTGCTCAGGTCCCTAAGGCCTGTGACATTCAGGTTATACTTTGTTTTACCCAAGAATCCATCAGCAGAATCCTTTAAATAGCTGTTCTGGTACACTTATAATTTTTCAATTAACAAAAATTAGATTTCACAGAACTTAAAAATTAACATATATGTTTCTTAAATAGGGTATAATTAGGTTCTAATTACCCATGGTGGATTAGCCTCATATGGATATAGAAGTGGCATTCTATTTTCACATTCAGTCTCTTTGATTTAAGGGTTTGTAATAAAAATAGAGTATACTTGTCCTCTGCAAATCAGCATGGATATTGATCACAGCACTATGTATAAGAGTAAAAGATTGGAAACCTCCTAAATGTCTAACAATATGGGAATGACTAGATAAGTCTCCTCACAAATGGATTATGTCAGTCATTAAAAATTATGTCTGTGAATACTATTAAATGAAGTGAAAATGCTTACATTATAATATTAAAAGAAAAAAATAGGACACCAAACTATATATATCATGTGACTGCAATTTCATTTAAAGAAAGAGAGAGAAACCAAGAAAGAAACAGACAAAAAGTCTAGAAGGAAATATAAAAACATATTAAAATGCTAAACTTTATCTCTAGACAGCAGGGTTGCAAGTAACTTTTACTTTCTTTCAGGAGCTTTTCTGTGTTATCTAACTTTCCTGCAACTGAAATATTTTCAAAATCAGCAAAAAAACTGTCATTGTTTAAACTACCGTGGTACTTTCAGCTCATATATTGCAAAAGAGTAGACAGGGCTACTCCCTAAGCCAAGTAGTTTTAAATTCAGAGGACAAAAATTATTTTATTAAAAAGATGATACCCACACAGAAATTATAATACTAATAAATACAATGTATATATTTATTCTTAGAAATTAAAAAATTACTGCTAGATAGGTAATAGAAATAATTGAATCTTTGATAGTATGAGTAAGTTAAGGGCTGGTAAAAGCATCCTTTAGCACAGACAGTTATTATTCACATTAAGCTACTTGTGGATAAAACACACACACACACCATCATTATTTTTGTCCAGACTATTAAATGCCAGCCTCATTTTTTTCTTGTAGTCTTGAAGGTACTGCATAAATTCTTCAAAGTCCAATCGTGAATCACTGTTGGCATCTCCAGCTTTAAAAATGTCCTACAAGAAAGAAGAAACTCATAGCAGAGACTTGCAAGTTAAGTCACAATACCATGCTAACATTGGCACGTTTCACTCATACTCATTGAGATTTCCATCAGCATCCATTGTCCTAGTTTTTCAGTCACAGCTACAGGGTTAAGTACATTAAATGATTTTTAATTTGTGCAATACTAGCGTAAATAGCCACCATGTCATTCTAAATAACTATGAATCTTATAAGTAAGTATTTACCTGAGGTAACAATGAATGCCAAGTACCTTGAGAGACTAAAGATACTAAGAAACAGTCTTGGCCATCAGAGACCTCACACTCTATTAACAAATGAGATAAAATATGTGAAATTCTACTATGATCCACAGCTTAATGGTTTAAGCCCTAGCCACATGAAACAAGAGTATATGTTCAAATCTCACTGGGGTGTTATGCTTTTTTAAATAAAAAATTAATAATCATAATTTTTTTTTGCTGAGGAAGATTAGCCCTGAGCTAACATCCGTTGCCAATCTTCCTCAGTGTTTTTGGGTTTTTTTGCATGAGGAACATTAGCCCTGAGCTAACATCTGTGCCAATCCTCTTCTACTTTATAAATGGGTCACCAACACAGCATGGCTGACGAGTGTTGTATGTCCGCACCTGGGATCCAAACCCACGAACCCAGGCCGCCAAAGCAGAACATGCCGAACTTAACCACTACCCCACGGGGCCAGCCCCAATAATCATAATTTTTAAATGCACATCATATATATTTCCAGCAGACTCCTACCTCAAAGCCATAGGCCACGTCTTGTTCATCTTTGTACCATCAATGCCTAGCATAAAGTATGGCATACAAAGGCCCTTAATCAATATTTGTTGAATTGAAAAATACTGTGAGCTGGGCACTGGACTAGCTGCTAGGGATTAAAAGACAAGAAGATGCAGTCCCTGCCTGAAGGAAGTTACAGACTAGTGGAGACCACTCACATAACCAAAGCAAATGTGTCAGGTGACATAAAGGAAACATATTCAAGGCAGAGCGGAGTTTGCGGGGCTTCAGGAGAGCCTTCACAGAGGAAGAGCGCTTGAGTTGAGACACGCAGAGAAAAATAGGCATTAGCTGGGCAGAGAAATGGAAGACAACATGTCAAGACTGTGTGACAGTATTTGCAAGCAGGCAGAACATATGTTAATTAGAAAGAAACACAATAATAATGATAGCGATAATAATAACTAATATTTATTGAGCACTTACTTCTAAGCACCTTATATGTATAAACTCATTTAATCTTCATAACAACCCTAAAGAGTTCCAATTTGCTAAGGAAAAAATGCAAGGGAGAAAAGTATGAGATAAGGTAGGCAGGAGAGCTATCATGAGAGGACTTATATGCCACAAAAAGGACTTCAAATTAATTCTGTAGTAAGTGTTTCCCAATGAGTGGAATATATATGGTGTTTACATGGAAACAGTATTAAATAACACTAAATCAGAGTGTGAGAAAATTATTCCTGTTTCAATTACCTTTCAATCCTTCTGATTACATCTCAGTTTTTTGCTAATGTGCCTCAATATTTGCCAACTTTAAAAAAAAATCAGAGTATAAGCCTCAGGATCAACTGTGTCAGACAATATAGTATTTAGCCGGAAATTAATAACACTAATTTGTTTTTATTTTGTTTATTTTATGCTTACTTTTAATCTACTAGTTTTTGTATGGTTACAAGATTTTATTTTAAAATAAATTTCTCGTCATACAAATAATCCATTTACTTAAAATAATAGGTAAATAACAGTACAGTCAGTTCTTGTTTATAGCAAACCTCATCAAGTTGGGAACTATTGCTGTAAATGATGGTGCTCTATTGATGAATTTTGAGCAGAGGAGTGCCATGATCAGTGTTAGAAAGGTTACTCCAGTGTATACTTTGGTGGGAGAGAGAGAGAAAATAAAAAATAAAAAGATCAATAAGGGGGCTACTGCAAAAATCCAGGGGAGGAATGAACCTCTGAACTAGGGATAAGGTGGTAGGAACGGCAATGGGGAGCAAGACACAAAAGATTTTTAGAAGGTGGGAGGTAACTTGATCACTGACACAATATAGAGGGTAAGGGAAAGAGAGGAATTAGAACTCTAAAGATGCTATTTGGGTTGCCAGGTGCATAGTGAGATCCTTCTCTGAGAGTAGTCAGGTTAGCGAGAAAAAGAGTTTGGGGCATTCTGAGTTAAGGAAAAGACGAAGAGGCAGAGAGATATGCAGGACTAAGTTCTTGAGTTTAAGCTTCAGGGGCTATAAAATGGTGAGAACCCCAAAACAGAGAAGTCGGGAGAAACACTGGGGAGAGGTGGGAGGCAGGGAAACATGTTGACTTTGAAGTTCTGGTGAGGTATCTTCATGATGTCTAGCAGACAGTAGATAATATATGTGTAACTTTCAAATACAGGTCATAGAGGTGTGAACTTAGATAACATCAGTGGAGGGACAGATCAAAAGCTATGAGAGTAGATGAAATCACTGAGAGAGCTGTAGAGAAAGAGAAAAGGGCTGGCATCAACTCTGGGTAACACCTACCCTTGATGAAGTATTTGCTTTTAGATATTTATGTCATTCTCTTATCATCTTCACAATTTTTGCCATAACAAAGTGATAAAGAGTAACCTATAATTTACTTAATATATTTCACTTAATTGATCCACTTTTTACAACAAATTTATTTTTAAAGCAAACTTGATATTACTACTACAACTAGAAAACCAGTTTGAGTTGCCATAAATCAAAGGTAACTATAAACATACATTCACCCAACTAAAAAATGGACAAAAGATTTATACAGACAATTCACCAAAGAAGATAAAAGAAAGGTTATAAGCACATGAAAAGATGCTCAACAACAACAGTCATTAAGGAAATGCAAATTAAAAACAATGAGATATCACTACTTATCCACTAGAAGGGCTGTAATCAAAAAAGCCAACTGCTGGAGAGGATGTGGAGAACACAGAACCCTCATTGATGGTGGGAATATAAAATGGTGCGGCCACTTTGCAAAGCAGTTTGGTAGTTTCTTAAAAAGTTAAACACACACTTACCAAATGACCCAGCAATCCCACTCCTAGATATCTAACCAAGAGAAACAGAAGCATATGGCCATACAAAAACTTATATACAAATGTTCATGGCAGTATTCTTCACAACAGCCAAAAGCTGGAAACAATCCAAATGCTCATGAACTACTGAATGGATAAACAATTGTAGTATATCCATGCAATGGAATAAACAAAAAGGAAAAAAACTGCTGATATATGCTATAACATGGATAAGCCTCAAAAATACGCTGTTAAATTAGCCAGACACAAAGGACTACATTGTTTGTTTCCATTTATATGAAACTTCTAAAAAAGGAAAATCTATAGAGACAAAAAACAGATCAGTTGTTGCCTAGGGGTGGGAAAGGGAGTGGAAACTGCAAATGGAACTTTCTTTTTGAAGTTATAGAAATGTTCTAAAATCACATGATGGTAACAGTTACATAACTGTATCATTTTTACTAAAAATCACTGAACTGTACACTTAACAATAAGTGAATTTCACAGTATGTAAATCATACCTCAATAGAGATGTTCAAAAAAATTAACACATAGATCTTAAATGTTCTCACCACACACACAAAAACGGCAATTATGTGAGGTGATGGATGTGTTAACTAACCTTATTGTGATAATCATTTCACAACATACACATGGACAAATTATCATATCCTACACCTTAAACTTGCACAATGTTATATGTCAATATATCTCAATAAAGCTGGAAATAATACAATAAAAGCAAAACAAGGGATTAGATTCTAGTTAAATATCATTGCCTTATTGAAGGCTCTGAAATTGAGGCTTGCCCTTTTTCTTCTTTTAGAGGAGGATTATGAAGTATTAGAGATGTTAAAGCCACACTGCAACAAACTGAGACTTTCTGCTCAAGATCATCATGAAGACTGAAAAAATTATTTAAAAGAGAGTCACTTTCTTACCTTTGGATTCAATGTTAGCTTCTATAGCATCCGAGTATAATCTAAAGCCATCTCTTATACCATTAGTAGTTTGTGTCCCTTTTGGGGGGAAAATTCAGCTAAAACTATACTCTGGCTACCAACATTGTTCAGTCCAGAGCTCATCAACAAAATTAGACAACCAAGAATCACCAATAGCATGAAGGAAGCACCACCCTCAGTTAGTGGAAGAACTACTCCTGAGGAAACACTTAGCAAAAGAGATATGTATAAGACTTGAGCGAAGGTTACATCCATTAGAAAAAACAAAAAGAAATAGTTCTTATAAATAAAAATTTGATAGCAATAAACAATTCAACAATGGTTTTATTAACAAAATGCACAGGTGAACGGCCATTTAGTAAGCTGAAGACTAAGCCAAGAAGGCCTCCTAGAATGCAATGCAAAAGGAGAGAGCTGAAAAGGATGAAAGAAAAATAAAGAGACTTGGAAGAAAGATCCAAGACATCTAAAATTCATTTATTAGAAGTTCTAGGAAGAGCATGAAAGGAAAGACATGGTTAGAAGAAAGACAAAAGTCTTCAAATAGAAATAGTATTCATGATCTAGACATATCTTGGGAATATTTCAAAACTCTAAGAGTAAACAGAGGGGCCGGCCCCGTGGCTTAGTGGTTGAGTGCCCATGCTCCGCTGCTGGCGGCCTGGGTTCGGATCCCGGGCACGCACCGACGCACTGCTTCTCCGGCCATGCTGAGGCCACGTCCCACATACAGCAACTAGAAGGATGTGCAACTATGACATACAACTATCTACTGGGGCTTTGGTGAAAAAATAAAAAATTGTTAAAAAAAAAAAAAAAAAGAGTGAACAGAAAAATCGTAAAGCCTGAGAGAGAATGAGAGGAGAAAAGAAGGAATGATAATCAGATTAGCATCAAACTTAATTATCTGCAACTCTGGATATTAAAAAACAACTGAGCAATATCTTCAAAGTTGTCATGGAAAATTATTTAGAAACTAAATGCTGATACCCAGCCAAACTAACATTCAACTATGATCAAAGTAAATCCAGTTTGGAATATGCTAAGATTGTTACCCTCAAACTCTGGAGAGACTTCTTGAGGATGGACTTCCAATAAAATGAAAAATAAATCCAAGAAAGAGGAAAACATGGGATAAAAGGAACATTATGAGAAAAGAAAGAGTGCAATGTATAATTAAATGTAAGCAACTGTTTATAACATGGCTGAAAACTTAATGCTAATGTTAAGAATTCAATTCAGCAGTAAATCCTCATCAAGGCGCCCACTGTTTCCATGGAGAAAGGCACCAGAGCACCAGGACGGTGAGGATTTTGGCTTCATTAGTTCAGGCCACTGTCTGGGCTGTGAACAAGAGGAAGTTGCAGCCCATTTGGGCTGCCCTCACCCTGACACCTTCAGCCAGTAAACAAGATAAACAACCTCTTTAAGTTAAGCCTGTACACATAGGTGTGAAAGTTGATGTCCAAACCTGGGGCTCTAATAGCCTTTCTTATACTCTAGAATATACAAAGACAAAAGGAGATTCTGATGAAGAAGTTTTTCAAGACAGACTCAGAGTGTTCACGGTAAAGAAAGCACAGCTAACACTTTTAGGAACAGAAATGGACGATGTTGAAGACAAATTATCCAGTAAGTTTGTGTTCAATAACCCAAACGTCAAAGGAACGTGTGGCTGTGGAGAAAGCTTTAATACCAGACTCCTTGGGACTACTCCAGCTGTCATCTCCAGGAAAGCTCGTGGAAACCCTGGGTTTACTGAAGAAATCACACGACTATCACGTGCTTAAGGTTTATAATGTAGAGCTGCCTTTGAGGAAAATAAAGTGATGCATTTTGAAAATGAAGCCAGTGTGTTAGATTCCAGAAGAAGTGATAATTGTTTTCTTTCTAGGGGACAGAAAATGAGAAGCCATCTCTCTCTTTGGGTCATTTTTCTGTTCTGTAAAGAAAAAAATCCTACCCTGCACTTAACTCTCTTGCATCCTTTCTGTTAGAATCAGTTTCATTCAAGTCGCCTTCCTGGGAGGATTTCAGGAAACATATTCTTAATAGATGTGCACTCACTATATCTTGTTGAATAGCTTGAACGTGCATCTCCCGACCAGACTGATGGTTCTTAAAATTCAGAGGCAGGAAGTCCCAACTGCTGGTGTGACGTGGTGGCACATTATTTTTCTATCCAAACTTGGCATGGCCTTTCTACATATTTATCAAAAATTTCATTGTCAGATGCCTCATTTGCTTATCCTTTAGCAGTACCAGCCATTAGATGAAACTCTCTGGCAAAGATTTCTGAACTGTAGTACAGAATACCACACTGATAGGATCAAAAGGTAAGAAATACTTCACCCACCATTTTTAACTCATTTCTTTGCCACCCTAAATGTCTGCTCAAAGATGGGATCTCAAGCTGACTTAGGTCCTTTTAGTTGAAAGGTCTCTTAAAACCCATCTAGCCCAACCCCCTCAATTCTGAGGATGCAAAACCCCAAGGAAGCTGAAGGGCTTTTGTCCCCCTCACACTGCAGGCTAGATAGGAGCAGAGCTGGGACTCTACTCACATCTCCCCTTCCTTGTGGATGACATGCCAACTCTGCACTCTGAGGCAGTCAGTGAAGGTAACTGGGTCGTCTGACGTCTTTATCTGGTCAACATTTTGATAAGATTTCTTTGTAATTTGATGGAGATCATATTTAGTTTTATTTTAATTTGAGTGAGAAGAATATTATTTTAAAACCCATTTATGTGAATTACCATCTTGTTTCTTTAGAACTATGAAACAGTGGTTTATACTAGCAGGGAAGACATTGTAGCAACCCAGAATTATTCTCTTGGAATGTAGTAGTAATCACAAAGCAGAACTTGGGGGTCTTTTCTTAAAATTCCCAATTTGCATATACTTTCTGGATCCTAAGTCCAATGGCTAAATTTTTTAAACCTAATATTTTATCCTAACATTTTTATCACCAACTTTTCTTTAACAGTGTTCCTTTTGTCATTTAGTTATTGATTCTTCTGTGTTTGACATATTAAGTGTTCTATGAGATGACACACAGCTTTTTTTGAAAGCCGAGTCTCATGAATTGAAGTAGCTGAGTTCCTTTAGGTTTGTCATATTTGCTAAAGTACCTGGAACAAATGCACCAAAACCTAGAGCAGTAGCTTTATGTAAATGCTTATGAGTTTGTAATACAATTATCAATCCACTTATAATTTGTGCACTACCGTACGTATGTAGAGATTAAAGTGGCCATTTAAAAAAACTGGCCTCAAAAAAAAAAAAAGTAAATCCTATCAGCCACATCTATAAAATATATCCTGAATCTATTCTCCATCCTTGCTGCTACCACCTGTGTCCAAGTCATCATCTCATTTGTACTTTCACAATAGCTTCCTAACAGTTCTCCCTTTGCCCTCTTCCCCTGACCCCTTTCCCTCTTACAGTCTATCCTCTATTCAGCAGCCAGAATATTTCAAAGATGCCAATCAGAGTGTCTGTCTCCTTACTCCCAAGAGCTCTCATTTTAGAATAAAATCCAACCATTTTACAGGGCCCCAAAAGCTCAGCTGCTTCTCTGACCTCATTTCCTACCACTCTGCTCCTTACTACACCCTCCTAGCTCATTCCACCTCAGGAATTTGCACTGTTTCTTCTGCCTGGAAACTCTTTGCCTAAATCTTCACACTACTAGTTCCTTCTCATCCCTCAGGCTTCGGCTCAAAGGTTACCTTCTGGGTGAGACTTTTCATAATCATCCCATCTAAACAGCCTCCCTTCCAGTCTCTTTCAACTGTATTACACTATATTATTAGCTTGATTTCTTTCACTCACTTTAAAAATATTTATTCAGCATCTACTATGTGCAAGGGCCTGCTCTAGATGCTAGAGATGCAGTAAGGAATAAAATAAAGACAAAAAGTCCTTCCCTAATAAAGGTTACATCCTAATGCGGAAGCTAGTCAATAAGCAAGGTAAATAAATAAAATATATAGTATGTTAGACAACAAAGAGTGCTAAGCAGAAAAATAATGCAAGAAAGAAATAGAGAGAGAGAGGGGGAAGAGAACTAGCAATTTAAATGGTGGGTCATAGAAGGACTCCACAGGAAGGTGACATTCAAATAAACATCTGAAAGAAGAAAGGAGCTGTGCAGGTATCTGGAGAAAGGCAATTCCAGGCAGATGATACAGCAAGTGCAAAGGCCTCTAGGCAAGAGCCTGCCTAGTATGTGTTTGGAAACACCAAGAATGCCAACATTGATGGAGCAGTATAATACAGTGAGCAAAGGAGAGAGTGAGTGAGAGGAAGAATAACAGGAGATGAGGTCGGAGAGGTCTATGTAGTTAGAGACCATTATAAAATGATCTTGTTTATCTGCTTACTGCTTGCCTCTCCCACTAAAACATAAGTCCCAAGAAATAAGGACTTTGTCTGTCTAGTTCATTGCTCCATCCCAAACACAGAGAACAGCTTCTGACACACAACAGATACTCAATAAACACTTGTTGAATAAAGCTTAAAAATGTGGAGACATAATATAAAAAAAAATATATTTTCTGGATTTTTTAAATCATTCTATGGCTTAAGAATGGTTTGCCACTTAAGTTGTTCCCAAATTTTTACTATTACAAAACATGCTACAATGAATATTCTTGTGAAATTATAATCTTTGAATTTCAATTGTTTGTAACATAGATTCCTAGAAAGAGAATTGCTGAATCAAAGGATATGTACATTTGTAAATTTGATACTGCCGAATTACCATCCAAAAAGGGAATGCCAATTTATGTTCCCATCAAAAATATTAGAGTGTGCCTGCTTCCTCACATTATGACAAATACCGAAAATTATCAAACTTTTCAAATGTTTGCCAATCTTATCGACAAGGAAGGAAGAAAGGAAGGAAGGAGAGAGAAATTAAAGTATTTCCTTGTTTCAATTTGCATTATTAATGAAATTAAATATCTTTTTATGTTTGTTGGCTTAAATATTATTTCCCATACCTGAACCTAATAATCTATACAGGTAGAAATTGAATACAAAGTGCTAAAGGACAAAAAATACACAGGAAAGATAAAAACTACTGTTGACATTTAAAGTTAACTATTTAGAATCAAACTTGGACAGACGAAACCAAAAACAAAAACACTGATAAATTTCAGTATATATAAAAGAAAAGAAAAAAGAAGTACATTATAAGCAAAAAAAAAAAAAAAAAGAAAAAATTATAAGCAAAAAGTAATCTCTGCTGTTAAGACCAGAGGGCATGATAAAATAATTGTATCATTTGAAATTATGGCCATAAAGTATATTAACATGCTGGCTGTCATATCGAATTGGAAATAATTTTTAAAAATTACCCATTGTTGGTGAGGGCATAGGAAAACAAGCATTCTCATATATGTCAATAAATGGGTACAATCTAACTAGATAATAATTTTGCAGTATGTATTAAGACCCTTAAAAATAGTCATACCTTTTGACCTTAGAATTACTCATCTAGAAATTTATTCTAAGGAAAACAAAGATGTGGGGGAAAATATTATACACATCATTTATATGGTAGCAAAGTTTGTCAAAATAATGTTTTGTTCTCATACCATAAGAAGATAACTAAGTCATTACACCTTTAAGAGGTGAAGAAGGGGCCCGGCCTGGTGGCGCAATTCGCCGGTTCGGAACCCTGGGCGCGCATGACGCACCACTTGGCAAGCCATGCTGTGGCTGCGTCCCATACAAAGTGGAGGAAGATGGGCACGAATGTTAGCCCAGGGCCAGTCTTCCTCAGCAGAAAAAAAAAAAAGAGGATTGGCAGATGTTAGCACAGGGCCGATCTTCCTCACAAAAAAAAAAGAGAGGTGAAGGGGGAGGGGATTTATTTAGAATGTCTTTCAGTGATTCCTCATCCTGTATAATACTAAAATTAATTGTAAGGAGGTGAAGAACCTTCTTACTTATCAAGATATGGCATACCATCTACTCACTGCTAAGCGAAACAAAACATATTTCAACTAGATTTTTCCTTTGCTTTAAATATTGGCAAACTTCTTAGAAATCCAAAACATCTAGAAGCACATAAATATAAATTGGCAGAATTACCATTATTCATCATTATAAAGGTCTCACTTTTTTAATTTCACATTAAATCTTAGGATATCACAGTCAAAATTTAAAGTTTGTCCCCAAATTTTGCCATAATTTATAAAGGTATGCTTGATGTATTTACAATGCTTAAAAAAAGAAAATAGTATTATACAAGATTGAAAAATTTTTTCCATTTATTTGTTTATTTTCCTGAAATTTTTAGCCCTTCTCTACCAATTTCACCTATTCCTCTTCCATTCCTTTTGCTGGACAAGCTTCCAAAGCAATTTACAATTTTCTTTTGTAGTGTTTGTTTAACGAAGCTCTTAAGATGTACATTTTTTTTCCCTTTAGAAAGCTGGTCAATTTGCAGTATTCCTAAGATGCTATGTTGTGTGTACCATGGAATTTAAGTACACATAGATGTTGTTGGAGTAAGATAGATCAGAAAATATTTCCTTCTCCTTGGAACCTTTTAAATGCTTTTATATCAGAATTGTTAAGTAGCATCTTCTACCTACTGGCTTCAAACATCTAATTTTTCCTCCTTTGCCAATAAATGCATTTTTATTCTACTACAGTTAAATTTCTAGAAATTATTCTAATTACTGAGTAACTTTCTGCCATACTTCATTTGCATTCCATCATTAATCACATCTGCTCACTCAATACATTTTTATTGTAGAATAAAGTTGACAAAGTCATACATCAGTGCTAAGAATACACATATATGAACCACATGCTTTCCTACCCATTACATTTGCTAGCTTTCCTAGGCATTACATTTGCTAGCACGTCACAAAACTAGAGGCTAAAATGAAGAAAGCTTTTTGAAGTAGTACAATGAAATCTTATAGTGAAGGACAACAGTTTTATTTTTTCAAGGCATATAAAAATGCAGAAGTATCAGTTGTTTTTAAAAAATAAGAGTTTGCTAATTTCTCCAAGGGTGAATGAGGTTCATTTCTCCAGGTGATCTACATTATCCTAAGAATTCAAATTAGAATCAGAATTTTGATTAAAGGGAAACTTAGAACCCCCCCGTTTTTTACAAGAGGCACAGAAAACACAAATATAAAATGAAACAGAAAATGTAAAGTACATAAGGCAGTACCTAACACATGGTAAATGATCAATAAATACTAGTTCTGTCACTCTTCTGCTTGCTGTGTCAACGGTCATGTGACCAGCCAGTAGCTTATCTGTATGGTTTGTAACATTATTAGACAAGAGGCTGGCTGAATTCAAAATTTTATAGCATGTATGCCATTTCATGAAGTTGTGGGTGAACTTTTTAAACTCACTTCATTTTAATTAAAGTTCTGTATGTTGTGTGTATGTATGTGATTAAGTGCTTTCAGCCCCTGAAATTTCCTTAAAAGATAAAAAAGACAATAAAAAAGGACTATACAAAAGTTATAAAATCAAAAAAATACCTTTTTTTTAAATTCTGGAATTTAGCATCAAATAATTAATACTGTAAGTGAATCCACAGTTTTAAAATGAATCCACTATTTTACCATGGTACCCATAAGAATCATTGTGTGGTTACTTTGAGTCACGAAGAAACAGGGTAAACAATGAACATCAATAACAAAAAAAAAAAATTACAGCTTAGAATTTTAAGCATCTGTACACAAAAGTTAAAAAAAAAATAAAAGTTTAAGTATTCTCAAGTCTGTATTTTCCAATAGGAACTCTCCTGGGAAGAAGAAGTAAGTATTTGGGAACCTGTGTGGCAGCTATGGTGCAGTTTACCTGTATTGAACGGCTAGTTTAAATGGCTCCATATCCGTCTAGCAAAGCATTGTCCTTGGACCATCAATGTATTGCTTACTCTAAGCAACTCATAGTAAATGATTAAGGAAAAAGGTTATCCTAATAGGCTATCTACTAACATCAGAGAGTAAATTTTAGAAAATTCACATTTTTCTAACAGACCTCAGCATGTTTGGTAAAACAAACTAAAGAATACATTTCCCAAAGCTAAAGAAAGAAAAATAATTCATGTTTGAGCTCTTTAAAGACAACCCTGGGTGTATCAATCAGCAAGCACAGCCCCCTCTCCAAGCAGCCTTGGAAAGAAGGTTAAAAATCTCTGCCACAAGGCTACTCCTCTTCACCACGCCTGCCTCTGCAGCGGGTTCTTTCTTTTATTCAACTCTCCTTGCCTCAGGGTCCCGGTTTTTTCTGCTTGAAAAAAACATCTACGGGCTAGGGCTAAGTGGGAAAGCAGCAGTCCTTTTCGCTTAGTCTCCAGCGGCACCTGTGGTTCCCATTCACTCAACCATAACCGATTCTTTTTCACTGTCAGCCAGGCGGGTCTCAGGACTTGCACTCTTTGAGGAGCCCTCCTTCTGAGGGGATATTTTTCTCTTTGCTACGCATTTACTCTTCTCGTTTTCTCCTCCATTTTCCCCTTCTATGTCATTGGGGCCGATACAATCATGGTTTGCCAAGTTGCTCCGGGATGCAAATATTTTTCCACACTTCCAACAGAGGGAGATGCTAGGGGTAAATTTGGGGTCGTGGTGCCATCTGATGTGTACTCTGAGGAGCTTGGCATTACGGAAGGCCTTGTCAAAATGACTACAGTTAAAAGGCTTCTCCCCAGTATGGGTTCTTTCGTGTACGACCATGTACTCTTTTGGTTTGCATGCATAATCGCACTGGTCACACTTGAAGCGCTTCTCATTTTTACGAGATTTCTGGTGCTGGCCGAAGGCATACCACCCGTGAAACACAGAATCACAGTACGGGCACTTCTTGCCCTGCCCCATCTGGGGATGCTGCTTTCGCAAATGGTCGCCGAAATCGTTTTTTCGGGCTAAGACCGTGTCCCAGTGGGGACAGTGAAATTTGGCCACATTCTTGGTGTGTTTCTGGGCAATGTGCACCTTCATAGAACCGCTCTGGGTAAACCGAGCGTGGCAAACGCAACACTCGTAGGATTTCTCGCCCGTGTGAGCGACCACGCTCCTCTCCAGCTTGCAGTTGTCCCTGCCGGCACGGCCTCACAGGGCAGCGGAAGGGCCTCTCGCCCAGCGGGCGGCAGTGGCCCTCCAGCTTGCGGGGCGCGGCCGCGGCGCAGTCGCACTCGCAGCACTTGAAAGCCGTCCCGCCGCACGTGGGCTGCCGCGCTGCCCAGCCGACCGCCCGCCGGTCACCAAGGCCATATCGCAGTCGGAGCCTGTGGGAGAACTACCTTTCGACCCCTGCAAAGTTACTCTGTGGAAACGAAAGACCATGGCGATACGGTTCTTGATGCCCGGCTCACTTAGACATCTTGCGGCCTCGGGCGAAGCGACCCCCCGCTCCTCGCGTCGCCCCTCCCCCCGGAGCGCACGCCTCCACGCCTACCCCGGCTGCTGCGGCCGCCGCGAGCCCAGCCACCCTGCGAACCGTTCGGCCGCCCAGAGGCTGCGGACCAAGATGGCAGCGACGCAGTGCGTCTGCGCGGGGACTGGCGGCGGCCTGGCTCCTAGCGCCCACCCGGCGACGCTGCAGGGACCGCTGCAGGGAAGGAGCGGCTCACACCGCCGGGCCTCCTCAGAGCCTCCCCGCCACATTCCCCTGCTAGTGTCGCAGTCTCCCATACGCGCGGTAAAACCTGTAGAAACAGAAATCTTTTTGCCCTATTTCCACCACCCTCCAACCCTGTGGATATAAATTAGTGCAATAATAACTGCTGACATTTACTAAGTGACGATTATTATGTGTCCTCACTGGACTAAAATAAAGTCTTACCTCGTTAATCTCCACAACTACCCTATTAGGTGGGCTCTAGTCTTATTAGGGAAATTTACTCAGTGGGGCCATGAGAGAGAGATGCTGAAGTGGTGTGGAGGTGAAGGTCCCTAGACATATAAGGTCAAGGAGCTAGGAAGCCTGGAAATTGTCTGGATCATCTGTGGAAGTGGATGAGGAAGTCGCCCAGGATGATGTAAGGATCTGGAGTTGAGATGAAGGCTGTGAGCAGGTGCCAAGCCGTCAGTGAGCGAGAGGTATATATAGTGGATCAGCAAGTCGATGGTTAGGTCAGATGGCAGCGGGCGTGGGCCTCAAGGAAGCAGTTGGTTTTATAAGAAGGAAGAGGAGGAGGGACTCCAACGCTGAGAGGGCTGCAAGAGGGCTCCTCAGAAAGAGCTGCTTCAGTAATAACAGGAGGGGAAGCAAGGCCCTGTGAAGAGGGTTAAGTGCTTAGAGAGGTTGTTAACCATAAAACGAAAGTTCCAGAGGTCATAGTAGAAAGGTTTGGGTGGCAGGGAGGGAAGGAAAGCTTTCTTCCCCCTACTTTACTACCTGTTCTTCCTAAAGGAGTAAGAGCACTGATGTAGACCAAGACAGGAGAGTTTCACTGGGAGGAGTAAAAGGATTATAAATAGAACTCTGACAAATGCACATTTCTTTCTGCTTGGTAAACTCTACATACAGCTGGTTTTCTAGGCCCTGCCTAGAGGCACCCCCCACCCCTTGCCTTGGAGGGGCCTGTAGGAAACAAAGTGGAGCCCAGAGGAAAAGAGAGAAGGCACTGGCAGCTTAAGTTTGCCTGTAATCAATATCAGGGTTTCTCTGCCCCAAATCCTCAAACTCCCAGGAGTCTGAGTGTTTTCTATGAGAATTTTCTAATTTTGTGTTTTCGTTTTGAAGATAATCTGAAGACAAATAGCATAAGCAACCAGATATCCACCTTATGATTAATGACAAATATAGATTTCATTGCCCCTGGGTATTTGTGTTTACACACTAGCATCAAGTAATACCAGTTTGTTGAGGCCTAAGGAAAAAAGAACAGAGGCTCACCTCATAGGCAATAATGCATTTTTTTGCCAAGTGAAATCCAGTGACATCAGAGCCCACCATATGAATGACAGGTTTCATAGTATTCAAAGAAAGAAAGTGGGGGAGAACTGAGCAAACACATGATAATTTAAGCATGCTTAACTCAAACAAATTTACCAATTAGAATATTCATAAGAAAGTGGAAATTTAGTTTTAGCCAAACACTATTAGTTGTCCCGTTAAATCAATGTTAGTAATTAGAATTTCAGTGGTTTTTATAGTCTTGTGTTTAATTTATATATTTGTTAGGATTTATAGTTATGTAAGAGCTATAAGCATAATGATTTTATACTTTCTTTTATATTTATAGAAATATAAGTAACATGATAACTATGGGAGTACAAGAATAGTTTTTCTTTAAAGGTATTATATAGGCATATATATTCAAGTTTTGAGACACACTGGCCTAGATTTTGTTCAGAAGGCAAGAAGACTGAGGCTCACCTATAGTCCAGCACAGCTTCTCTCATCACAGAAGGGGATAAAATAGGGATCTAGAACCAAAGCCCCAGCTCAGAGTGTCCTCTGCCTTGTATATCCCTCATGACTTTAATGTGTATTACTAGCATAGGAAGTGGTCAAGCACTCAGCAAGTCAGGATCCTGGCCCTCTCACTTTCCTCGGAGACACAATCAACAACAAGGTACACACATACACGAAATTATTCAAGGTTAGAAACTTCTCCATCTCGACAAATCCCATAGTTAAATTGTCTTCATCTTATAAGACCTCTCAACAGACCTCTCAGTTCTATGTAATAACTCCCTCTTTGAAATACTTTACTCACACTGGCTTCCAAGAGACGATACTCTCCTGATTTCCCTTCTACTTCGTTAATTGCTTCTTTTCAGTCTCCTGTATTGGTTCTTCCTCTTCCTAACCTCAAAACATTGCAATGATCCAGAATTCAGTCCTCAGACCACTTCTCGATACACACTCTCTCCCTAGGGAAACTCATCCAATATCAAAGCTTTACATATACAATGCTGATGATGCACATCTCTAACTCTGACTTCTCCTCTGAGATTTAGACCCAAATACAAAACTACTACTTGCTATACCCACTTGGATGCTTAAAGGAAACGTCAAATGTCCAAACCAAGAACTGTTGATTAACCACTCACTCCACTGCACTACTTCTCCAATTCTCCCTGATCTCAGCAAATGGCACCAACATCCACCCAGCTGTTCAAACCAAAACTCCTGAAGTCATTCTTGAATTCTTCCTTTACCTCACACTCCAAATCCAATTAACCAACTAGCTCTATCAGCACTACTTTCAAAATATGTCACTATTATCACTATTAGTAGATTCTGTGATGCACAGCCCACATGCCCCTCAGGACTGAGAGTAGCTGGGAGTACTGGTGACTGACAGCTCTCAGCTGAGCCCCTCCCTTCATGTTGCCCTGGGCTGAAAAGGCTTACCTTGCCTAAAGTCACTCCCTGGAGGCAGCTTATATTCAATAATTGGGGGAAGGGGTGAAGGAGGCAGGGAGCAGGTAAGAAAGGCCTGGCCCTCTTGCCTCAAGGCAGGACAACTCTGAAGGGTTATCCCAGATCCAGAGCTCCTCTTGAATTGTGTGAAGCCTTGGTTGTGACTCCATCACAGTTCAACTTCTCCCTCTGTCCAGTCCTGTTTCCTTCAGCCCTCACACATATTATCCTTAGGAGTACTCCCCAATAAATTTCTTGCATAGGAATCCAAGTATTAAAGGCTGTTCTCATTGAACACAATCTATGACAGCTGGTACCAGAAATGGTCTTAGGAAGCAGTCTCCACAATGATACACCATCATTTGTGGTACATGGTGAACTGGGATGGGAAGAGAATGCACTGGCTGATACAATATCTCAGCTTTTGAGAAATTCAGAAGAAATAATAATTATAAGAACCATGGAATTGGATGGATGTTGCTGGAGGCCACCTATGCACTGGAGAAAAACAATGATAGGCTGGGAATGATACAGCCCCAAAAATGTGGTATACACATACAATGGAATATTATTCAGCCTTAAAAAGGAAAGATTCTGGGGGCCGGCCCAGTGGCATAGCGGTTGAGTGCACACGCTCCGCTTCGGTGGCCCGGGGTTCGCAGGTTTGGATCCCGGGTGCGCACCAATGCACCGCTTGTCAAGCCATGCTGTGGCAGCGTCCCATATAAAGTAGAGGAAGATGGGCACAGATGTTAGCCCGGAGCCAATCATCCTCAGCCAAAAAAGAGGAGGATTGGCATCACATGTTAGCTCAGGGCTAATCTTCCTCATAAAAAAAATAGGAAAGATTCTGACATATGCTACAACATGGATGAACGTTGAGGACATAATGCGAAGTGAGATAAGCCAGTCACAAAAACACAAATACCATATGATTCCACTTATATGAGGTACTTAGAGTAGTCAAAATCATGGAGACAGAAAGCAGAATGGTGGCTGCCAGGGCTTGGAGGGAGGGAAGAATGGGGACTTATAGTTTAATGGGTACAGAGTTTGAGTTTTACAAGATGAAAAGAGTTATGAAGACAGATGATGGTGATGGTTGTACAACACCATGAATGTATTTAATACCACTGAACTGTATACTTAAAAATGGTTAAGATGGTAAATTTTATGTTATGTGTATTTTGCCACAATAAAAAATATTGGGGGAAAAAAACAATATCACATCCTAGATAAATAGCAGCAATTAGTGCCACTTTTAAAGACCTACTAAACAATTGAGGGGTGGTGATCTCTGCTTTATAAGTCACCAGTCTAAGCCTTACAAAAGCTAGATGGATCACAGCGGAGTATGACAGTGTACTCCTTCAACTAAGCAGTAGAAGAGCCAATTGCTGCTATTGATCCAGATGTGGTATCTTTACCAGAGCAGACTAACATAGCCTCAGGGACACAGCATACGGCCATTGATCTGGTGAATGCATTATTTTCCATTTACCAAGAAGGAGGACCAGAAGCAGATGGCATTCACATGGGTTAGGCAATAATATAAATTTAAATCTCCCACCCTCTGTCATAAAGGGATCTGGTCCATCTACACATTCACAGAACATCCTACTGGTCCACTATATTGATGACATCATGTTAAATGGACTAGAGGAACAAGAAGTAGCAATACGTTGGAGGCCTTGGTAAGATACATGCACTCCAGAGGGTGGGAGATAACAGAATCAATGAAGATTCAGGGGTCTACTACATCAATTAAGTATTTCCAGGACTAGTGGTCTGGGACATGTCAGAATATGGCCCCCACCACCACCAAAATAAAGGGCAAATTATTGCATCTCATACTTCCCTAAGAAAGAAACACAACACTTGGGGTAGCTTTAAGTTTTGGAGGTAATATTATTTCAAAACTGAGAAAACAGCTTTGAACCATTTCTGAGAAACAAGAAAGGCTGACAGCTTTCAGTGGGGACCATAGTGGGAAAGAGCTCTTCAGCGGGTCCAAGTGGTACAAGCAGCCCTGCCTCTTGGGCCACCTGAGCCAGCAGACTCTTAGATATTAAAAGTATCAGAGGTAGAAAAAGATGTCACATGGAGTTTATCGCAAGCCCCAAAAGGAGAATCTACAGCAGACAACTGGAACAGTTTCTGGCATGCTATGGGGCCCTGGTAGAAACAAAGCGCTTAAACATGGGACATCAAATGACCATACAGCCAGAGTTCCCTACCATGAGTTGGGTTCTGTCAGACGCCCCCAGTCATAAGTTTTGGTGAGCCCACCAGCAATTTATACGATGGAACAGTACATCTGAGATCAAGTACAAGCAGAACCAGAGAGCACAAGGAAGCAACACAAAGAGTGGTCCAGATCTCCATGCCCCACCACTGTTATACCATCACCTCTCCCTAAACTCACACCTATGTGGGGGTTCATTATGACCAGCCAATACAGGAGGAAAAAGGACGAGCTTGGTTCATGGAGGGGTTACTTAGTATGTGAGTGCAAACTGAAAATGGCCCGTTATGCACTACAGCACCCCTCAGCAGTAATCCTGAAAGACAGCAATGAGGGGAAATCTGCCCAGGAAGAAGAATTTCAAGTGGTATATCTGATCATTCACTTTATGTGGAAAGAGAAGTGGCCAGACATAACAATATATATAGACTCATGGACAGTGGTGAATAATTTAGTTGGATGATCAGTGGCCTGGAAGGAAAAAGATTGTAAGATCACAGACAAAGAGGTCTGGGGAACATGCATGAAGGTAGATCAATAAGAGTGGACACAAAGTAAAGTATTTTCATATTGTATGGTCACTATATGGAGGAGTTACATAATAACCAAGTAGACAGAATGACCTAGCCAGATGAGGTCAGCCAGACTCTTTCATCAGCTGACACAGTGAACACTAGGGCTGACACAATGGGCTTATGAATGGAGCAGCCATGGTGGCAGAGATAGAGGCTATCCATGGACCAAACAGCATATGGGCTCCCACTCACCAAGCCTAATATAGCTACTGCAGCTGCCAAATGCCCAACCTGCTAGCATCAGAGACTAATACCGAGCCACTGACACAACACCATCCTTTCAGGAAACCTACCAGCCACTGAGCAGCAAGTTGATTACTCTGAAACTATTCCACCCTGAAAGGCGCAGTGTTTTATCTTGACTGGAATTGACACATATTCTAAGTATATGTTTGCCTTACTTGCCTGCAGAGTCTTAGCCAGCAGAGCCTCATCCAACAGTTAAAGAGTGTTTGACCTTTTGACATGGGATCATGCATTATATTGCACTGGACCAAAGGTCCTATTATACAGCAAAAGGGTTGTAGAATGACCGTAGGATCCACCAGTCCTATTACACATACAGCACAACCCAGAAGCTGCTGGCCTGATATAGTGACAACAAATAAGTGGTTTTCTTCCAACTGACAGCTTAGAGATGGTATCCCATTCCCAAAGACATAGTATACACCCTAAATCAGTGTTCATACTAATGTTCCTATGTCCCTACCATTCCTCTCGGATTGGTACCTCTCTCTCAGGTTTCTTCTCTGATGTCCCTTCTCAGGTAAGCAGGAGCCTGAGATACTTGACCAACTGAGGTGCAGTGTCCTGGAATTCTGGGCTAAGAGAAGGAAGCAGAACCAGAAACTGTTCTAAGAGACAGGGCCCAGGGATAAAATAAAAATAAAGCCACACAGATGATTTGATTAAGTCATCACTCTGAAGGGACTAAGCAGAGTAGGAGGATATAGGTTTGAGATAATAAGATAAAAATTAAATTAGAGCAATGTTTTGGAGCACAGAACTCTGAAGGAATTTCGTGAGCCATGGGAACAGTTTGGACTTCTAACACACACACACACACACACACACACACACCCCTCACTGGTAGAGAGCTGAAACAAGTGGGATAATATCTGAAGACCGTTTAGCGTTGATGGAGGGGAAATAGCATAATTGTTTTCTCTTGATATCCTGAAACTTCCATTTAAATAGTTTTTAAATAATCATGGCAAGACCAGTCTAGAGAAGGAAGGCATCCCTAATTTAGGTCAGGCACTAAAACAATCAGCTGAAGTGTAAACCCATGGATCAAGGCCTGTCTCCCCCTACACCTTTGGTGTGGATGTCTGAAAGAGAGAGCAGCTCTGGGGCACCCATCTGTGCCTGTCTTTTGGAGAAGACCCTGAAGCCTGAACCCTGGGTTGTGAACATCCTGAGAAAAGAGGTCTTTTACTCCTCCGTTCACAAAGGCTAACATGGCCTCTAAAATTCTGTGCGGGCTCAGTAAATGTTGAAGTCACCAGAAACCCACTCAAAATCTCCCAAAAAGCCCAGGAGAAGGCTTTGTTCATTGTGGAAAGTGTTTCACGAAGACTGAGAACGTGTTTCTCTGGGCTGCGTTATTCTGCGTGAGGAGGCTCACGGAGAAGAATCCTACACCATGGGCCTTTGAAAGATGCTCTGGGAGGGCAAGTCAGGCTTCACCCTCTGCCCAACGTCTCTCCAGGCTCCCAGTGCCACGTTCTCTCGTCACTCACCTTCTCCGAGTGCTGGTCAAGCGAGGAGCTCCAGTTTCTCAGGCCCTCCTGAAGCTCGACGATGTCGACCACCCCGTCTCCGTCGCGGTCTAGGTCTTGGAAGAGGATCTCGTAGCAGAAGTAGTCGTCGTCCTCATGGCAGGCCGCCATGGGCAGCACGAAGCCCCGCAGCCGGCGCAGCATGGCAGGTCCAATGCTGGCCCGCGGCGGCGGGGACCACACGGCCTCCACTCGTCCGAGCCCAAGCGAGGGGGGCCCCGGCCGCGCCACCTGCGGTCGCCTCGACGACACCCAGGCTGCGCAAAGCCGCGGGTCTGCGCCGTCAGCGCGGCTGTGGCAACGGCCCGACGGCGAGGGGGCCTGTGGGCTCTCGGGAGCGCCGCCTCGTGGAAACCCTGGCCGGAGAGCCGCGCGAGGGTCGTCCCGCCCCGGAAGCTGGAAGTGGAGGCGCCATACGCGGCAGCAACCTGCACCCAGGTCCTTCCGGCCTTCGGTCGACCGGGAGCCGAGGGGAGTTTGGGGAAGGGGCGCACATTCCCAGGAAGCGTCGAAAGAGCACTTCAGAATCTCCCGCGGCGCGAACTGCGCGCCTGCGGCAGGTGAGTGGGTCTGTCCCGCACCCCTGACGTGAGCGTCGA
Organism: Diceros bicornis minor; assembly: GCF_020826845.1. Lineage (NCBI taxonomy): Eukaryota > Metazoa > Chordata > Mammalia > Perissodactyla > Rhinocerotidae > Diceros > Diceros bicornis. The sequence goes on from NC_080743.1 coordinate 41,690,832, forward strand.
CTGCCCTGGCGCCACCCCTTCTCGGGGAACGTCGTCGCCTTGCAGTCCGGCCCCCGCTGACTCTGCCTGGAGATCTCAAGAGGCCAGTCCTCCCAGAGGAGCCTCCGCCCTCAGTTCATCTCTCTCCCTTCCCCTCCTTCGCAGAACCTAGAAAACCAAGAACCCGCCCCTTCCTCACCTCCCCTTTCTCCTAGATTCACTGCAGTCTCATCTCAGCCACCACCACCCACCTTACTGAACAAGGTTCCTTGTCCCAAAGTCCAAAGGACACTTTAAAATTCTTGCCTTATTTAATCCCAGTCCTGTTTAGACACCGCTGAACCCGCTCTCCATCCTGAAACATCTTTTCCTTTGTGTTCTGGGACACCACACGTTTCTGCCATTCCGCAACCTCTCTTACAGGCTCCCACAAAGGAACCTGAGATCTTCTAAAGTTGAGGCACTGGAGAATTGCAGTAAACAGAATTGAGAGATTATGTAAAAACTTAGTTCTGTATGCAATTTGTTGCACTGGAGCTTTGTGTCCTCAATCTCTGGTCACATCCTTTGACAGTCAGTGGCACAGTCTAAAGACATGCCTAGATCTGTGTTTTAGAAAGTATTTTTTCTTGTAAAATCCCAAATCTTGGACCACAGAGTAAAGTTCACTTATTTCTTAAAATAACACTGTTAGTTATACTTTAAGATGTTCTTTATTTTATGTAGCTTTTTATACCAGATATTTTGGTAAATGCTAGAGATATAAAAATAAAGAACATTGAACCTGCTCTCATAGAAGCTCACCATCTAGTATGCTCTAGGTTTGGGAACAAATAAAATTTGTTAGGAGGGTTGATTCATCAAGATGGTGTAACAATCACAATGTGTATGCACCTAATAACAAAGCTTCAAAATACATGATGCAAAAATGGATAGACTGCAAAGAGAAATAAATCAATCCACAGAGTCAGAGATGTCAATATCCTTCTCACAACAATTGATACAATAAGGAAACAAAATCAGTAAGGATATAAAAGACTTCAATAACATGATCAACTAACTGATATTAACATAACAGTACACCCCAAAACAGCAGAATACCCATTATTTTCAACCACACATGTAAAGTTCACTAAGAAAGAACATATGCTGGTCCCTAAAACAAGTCAATAAATTGTAAATATCTGAAATCATCCAGACTATGTTCTCTGACCTCAGTGGAATTAAATTAGAAATCAATCATAAAGAGGTAGTGGGAAATACCCAAATGCTTGGAAATTAAATAATATACTTTTAAATAACACATGGATCAAAGAAGAAATCATAGGAGAAACTGGAAAATATTTTGAACTGGATGATAATGAAAGCATATCAAAATACATAGACTGCAGCTAAAATAGTGTCTAGAATTAACCTTATAGCTTTGGATGTTTGCAATAGAAAACAAGAAAGCTTAAAATTCATGATCTAAGGTTCCTCTTTAAGAAACTAGAAAAAGAAGAGCAAATTAATCCCAAATAAGTAGAAAGAAGGATTTCTTGACTTGAAATCAATGAAAGAAAATGAATAAAACCAAAAGCTGTTTCCTTTGAAAAAATTAATAAAATTGATAAACTTGTAACTAGACCAATCAAGAAAAAAAGAAAAAACACAAATTACCAATATCAAGGAGACATCACTACAAATTCTACACATGCTAAAATAATAATAAGAGAACATTATGAACACCTTTATGTCAATAAATTTGACAACTTTGATGAAATGGAAACATTCCTTGAAAGACATATTATCAAAGCTGACAAAAGAAGAAATAGTAAATGTGAATAGCCATCTAGTAAAACTAAAGCTAACAGTCATACTTAATAGTGAAAGACTAATTTTTTCTCCCACTAAGATTGGAAACAAGGCAAGAATGTCTGTTCTCACCTCTTCTGTTCAATGTCATACGGGATGTCCTAGCCAGTGCAATAAGGCAAGAAAAAGGAAAAGGCATACATATTGGAAAGAGGCAACTCAAACTCTCTTTATTCTCAGATGACATGATCATTTACATAGAAAATCCTAAGGTATTTACAAAACAGCTACTTAAATTGACAAGTGAATTGAGCAAGGTTGCCAGATGCAAGGTCAATATAAAAAAGTCAGTTATAATATACTAACAATCATTGGAAAATAAAATTTAATACCATTTACAATAGCATCAAAAATGAAAAATTTAGTAATAAATTTAATTTAATATATGCAATTCTGCCACTAAAAAGAGAAAATATTTTTGAAGGAAATTAAAAAAGACCTAAATAAATGGGGGGATATATCATCTTCATAGATTGGAAGACTCCATATTGCTAAGAGTCAATTCTCTCTAATTTGATCTAGAGATTCAATGTAATCCCAATCTAAATCCTAGCAGGCCTTTTTGTACAAACAGAAAAGCCGACTCTAAAATTTATATGGAAATGCAAGGGACATTGAATAGCTAAAACCATTTTGAAAAAGAATAAGTTTTAGAGTCCAAAAATATACGTACACATATATGATCAATTGATTTTCAACAATGATGTCAATGTAATTCAATGAAGAAAGGATAGTCTTTTCAGCAAATGGTGCTGGAACAATAGGATATCCATAAAGAAAAAAAATTGAAACTTTGTGTCTTGAAAAGACACTGTTAAGAAAATAGGCAAGACAGAATCTGGGAAAAAATGTCTCAATATATGTATCTGACAAAGGACTTGTATCCACAATACTAAAGAACACTTCAAATAAAATATTACAAAGACAAACAACCCAATTTTTTAAATGGGCAAAAGATCTGAACAGACATTTCACAAAAGAAGATATACCAATGGCTAATAAGCACATGAAAAGATACTCAAAATCTTTAGTCATTCAAGAAATACAAATTAAAACCACAATGAGATACCACTACATAACCTATAGAATGGGTAAAATTAAAAACACTAACACTATCACGTGGTATTGAGCCTATAGACCAACTGAAACTCTAATATGTCACTGGTGAGGATGTAAAATAATATAATCAGAAAAGCAGTTTAGTAGTGTCTCATAAATTGAACATACACTTAGTATATAATCCAGCAATTTCCATCTTTAAGATTTTACTTTAGAGAAATGAAAATGTGTCCAAAAAAATACTTGTACGCCAATGTTCACAGCAGCTTTATTTATAATAGCCAAAAACTAGAAGCAAAGGTTCTTCAACAGGTAAGTGGATAAACAAATTGTGGTATATCCATGCAATAGACCACTACTCAGCAACTAAAAAGAATGAACTGCTGATACACACAACATGGATAAATCTCAAAAACATTATGGGAAACAACAGAAATCAGAATGTGATACTAGTTACACAAATGTATACTTTCATCAAAACTCATCACTGGGGCCGGCCCTGTGGCTTAGCAGTTAAGTGCACGCGCTCCGCTACTGGCGGCCTGGGTTTGGATCCTGGATGCGCACCGATGCACCGCTTCTCCGGCCACGCTGAGGCCGCGTCCCACATACAGCAACTAGAAGGATGTGCAACTATGACATACAACTATCTACTGGGGCTTTGGGGGACTAAAAGGAGGAGGATTGGCAATAGATGTTAGCTCAGAGCAGGTCTTCCTCAGGAAAAAGAGGAGGATTAGCACGGATGTTAGCTCAGGGCTGATCTTCCTCACAAAAAAAAAAAAAAAATACTCATCACTGAACACTTAAAAGGAGTGCATTTTATTAAATGTAAATTATGCCTCAACAAAGTTGAATTTAAAAAGTTAAGCAACTAGCTATTAGTAATGAAATATTGTTGAATATTTTCCCATCCATACAGTATTCTGTACATTTTAGGTTGATTATAGATATAAAGGGAAAAAAAGACTTCAGTAAATGTTTTAAAGTGTGGAATTATTAAATCTATGAACAAGGTTTGACTCTCCAGAGGGATTTTAATCCCATTGACCTGAGAACCTAATTTTTTCTAGGATTTAGAGTGTGTTTGGTGAGGGGAGAGGACTTAAAATCTCTCCATAGGCTTTTTTTCTTTCATCTCTCTATTCCATTCTTAACTTCCCCCAACCATAAGATTACACAGGATTAAAAGCAAAAGCACTAGAGGGTGTTGACTCAGACACACTTGATCTTGAATCCCAGCTCTACCACTGACCACCTATGCAACCTTAGGCAAACTACTTAATTCTATTCAGACTCAGTTTTCTCGTTTGTAAAATGGGGGTAATAATTATACCTACCTCATAGGATCGTTATCAAAGTAAAAAAAAAAATATGATGTAAAGTGCTTACAACTGGCCCATGGGAAACATTTAAAAGTTTGCTATTACTGCTTTATTAGAAGTCATATCCTTACAACAAGCAGTATGGAACTTTTCTTAGTGGGCTATTTTGTTGTGATAATATCAATTGTTTCAAAAATTACTTGGGGGCTGTGGCAGATACTATGGACTGGCTCTTTCAACCTTCATTATACGTGTGTATTTGGAGACCATGGAATGCTCAAAACTGCATTTCTAAACTCCTTTGAAGCTAAGATTCTGCATGAAAATTAGATTCCCCCAATTAAATACCTTACATAGATTTTGGAAAGAGGAAGTAAGACAGCTTCATCCTGCTGTTTCAGCTGGCATGCAAGATCATGAATATTAGGGTTTAGACCATGAATATTAGGGTTTAGAGCAGTTTTGGTGCCTGGACTCAGCATTCCAATGTTTATTCACCAATTTTATGGATATCTTGAAGCAGATTTGACAGTGGTGGTGGCACCTTGTTGTGCATAGAGGGGAATTTACATTTTTTTCCCTTACTCCCTTAGCCCATTAGAAGCCAATTTAACAATTTGTTGAATCCTAAGAAGGGTAAATCCACACATCTAATTCACTGTCGTCTGTAGACAACCTGGTGGAATCAGACTTATTTTGGCCACCCTGAGATTAGACTTTCCATGTCCTTCTATAGTCGTTTTCCAGTTAATTGAGTTGTATATAAAAATACTTCTAGTTCTATTAATAAACAAAATAAAGAGAAAATACGTAAACTCACAGGTTAAAATCAGACAGAACATTTCTCCAAGTCCAGGAATATGGGATGCACATAACAATATTTCCAACTTATATGCCATGTTGCTATTCATAATCTTATCGTAAAATATAAAGAAAACAATAAATGGCAAAATACTTTAAATGCTTCAGTGGATCTGCTGAAGCATTTAAAGTATTTTGCCAGAATGTAGTTATTTTAAATCAATACCTGATCTTTATAATCTGCAGGGATATCAAGGGATCCAGCTTGCCATTTATTTTTTTCCCTATATTTTAGAATAAAAGTTCACATAAAAAATTTAATTTCCAATAGTTTTTAATTATAAAGCATGATAACATATGCTAATTTCACATAAGGCACTTGCTTTTATTTTAATCTTGTTTATGTGAACTTTAGAAGCTGAATTATAAATTAATTAGAATCTTTCTATTAATAAATCCTATTAAGAAAAAAATGAGAGTCCAACTTAAAAAATTGGCTTATTTTGTCACTCAAATTTATGTTAGGTGTGCTTTTATATTACTTTTAATTTTTAGGAAATTTAATTTAATTCCATCATGAATAGTTTATTAAGTACCCTATTCCAAGGATCCTATCTTTATCCTGCCCTAACAAAATTAAATTCCTCTAATTTCACAGCAAATTAAATCATGCCATTTAACAAGAGGGAAGAAGACTATATCAATTATTCTTTTGAGTTTTAACACTCTTCACAGTGAAAGCAGATTTTAACTAAATTTTAATAACCTTGAGAAGTAAGACACAACTCAAAATATTAGAGTAACTGAAAATCTGTAATCTATCAAATGGCAGAAATATCTGTGTCCAGAAAGACACTTAAAAAGAGAGTTGGGGGCCGGCCCTGTGGCTTAGCAGTTAAGTGCGCACGCTCCACTACTGGCGGCCTGGGTTCAGAACTCCGGGCGGGCACCAACGCACCACTTCTCTGGCCATACTGAGGCCGCGTCCCACATACAGCAACTAGAAGGATGTGCAACTATGACATATAACTATCTACTGGGGCTTTGGGGGGGAAAAAAAAGGAGGAGGATTGGCAATAGATGTTAGCTCAGAGCCAGTCTTCCTCAGCAAAAAAAAAAAAAGAGGAGGATTAGCGTGGATGTTAGCTCAGGGCTGATCTTCCTCACCAAAAAAAAAAGAGAGATAGTTGGTCTAGTGTAGTTACTAGTTATTGGCTGTAATATAAATTATATAATTTATAATTATATCTCATTAAATCACAATTTTAGAGCCAATCCAATCTTTAAAATGTAGTTATATATACAAATCTTAAAATATCTTTGACCTATTCTCTTTCAATACAAATTGAAAAGATAGAGGCAAAATAGAAAACAAAACAAAAAACTTCTAAAGGTAAAATTAAAATACTATTCATCCTCCATATAAGTTTAAAATTTCAGAGGGGAGGTTCCAGTCAGCCTTTTTTTATTCTTAAAGAACTGAGTTTAAAAGCACAGTATAAAGGATAGAAAAAATATATATGAACTCATTCAGGAGTCCTGTTGCCTTTTTTTAAAACACAGATTTAAGTACAAGAGCTCTCAAATTTTTCTGATTTACTTTGTTCACATTGTTGACTTTCTTGCAATATTTGGCAATGTTAAGAACCAAGATTAAGCTAAAAATATCTGTATCCACAAATACCTGTGCTCAGTAAGGGAGCAATAGGTCACCAGTATTCCATTCACAACGTGGGTAGGAGACTGAAGTGTTCTGATGCCGGGTAATTCTGTTTAGGACTTTCTATTTTGTTTTGTTTAGTTTAGAGAAAGAAAAGGAGCTCAAACACCCCTGTTACTCTATTAATTATAATTTTAAATGCATTGGTTTTCTTTTAATGCTTTCAAACAGATATAAAATCTGTATGTAAAGCAATGTTAGCTTTTTAAAATATAAAGTAGAAAATGCTGAAAAACTTCAGAATATTCCAATTTTGTTCTATAACATAAAATTATATTAGGTTAATAATGCAATTAAGTTATATTAGGTAATATAAATTCCATTTTAATCCATTTAAATGCAAATTTCCAATGCATGTTCATTAAAATTTAAAAATGCTTAACTAGATTTTATGAATATTAAAGATTTTAATCCATAAAGAACTTAATGAACTGTAATTCTGGCTTACATAAAATTAAAATTCAATATTTAAATCTAATTTGCATGTTTATCTTTTTGGAGAATGGATATAGCATCTTTTCATACAGACCTCTTGCAATTTAAGGAGAAAGATGAGACATTTTCATGCTTATAAATAAATGTACATAAGATGACAGTTCAAGATTTCATTTCTATGCTATTCCCAAGAGTGGTTTTATTGATTCGTAAACTATACAGTTTATGCATACTGAAGGAAGCAACTTCAAGAAATTTGGAGTCATGCCTCTGAAAAATCCTGTCACTCCACCTCTTTTATAAATTTGAGAAAAGACACTGATCATATTTAGCTGTGGGACTCCTATTATGCCTAGAAAATGAAAGAGACGGAAAAAGTAAAATTAATTTGATATTTTAGCTTTCTTTCAAACACTGACTAAGGTAAAACATATGCTAAAACAGATAATAAAATATAATTAATTAAATTCTTTCACAAGCGGCCCCAAGGGAACATCCCTGGTTCATCAGAGTGTATAATCAGGAACTCTAATAGAACTATTTGATGCTCATCTCTATTTAATTTTCTTTCCTTTTGGGAACAAATTCTGTCCACTGGTGGTGAATTATTGTAGACTTATAATTTTAAAAACTATCTAGACATATGGAGGTACCTTTATTCAACATCTCATGCCTTAAGAACATCTCAAACTCAAAAACAAACTCAAATATGTTTCTCATTTGATATTCCTTTTCTCAGGGAATGGCTCTACCATTCATGTAGCTGTTGAAACTGGAAACCTGAAAAGCATCCATGACATTTCCCTCATCTTACATATCCAGACCATTACCCATCAATTCTACTCTCTAAATATCTCTCAAATCCATCCGTGTACCTACATGTCCACTACCATGCCTCCCATCTCCAAACTACCATCATTTCTTGCCTACATTGCTGTAACAGCCTTTTACCATAATCACCTCTTTCATTTTTTCTCCATACTTTAACCAGAGAGAACTTTTGCTTTGCTGAGGAAGATTAGCCCTGAGCTAACATCTGTGCCAATCTTCCTCTATTTTGTATGTGGGTCACTGCCACAGCATGGCTTGACGAATGGCGTAGGTCTGCGCCCGGGATCTGAACCTGAGAACCTGGGCCACTGAAGCGGAGCACGTGGAACTTTAACCACTATGCCATGGGGCGAGCCCTAGAGAGAACTTTTTTTTTTGCTTTTGGTGAGGGAGATTGTTCCTGAGCTAACATCTATGCCCATCTTCCTCTATTTTGTATACAGGACGCCACCACAACATGGCTTGATGAGCGGTGAGTAGGTCCACCCCGGATCCAAACCTGCAAACCCCAGGCGCCAAAGCGGAGCACATGAACTTAACCACTACACCACCAGGCCAGACCTGGCCCAGAGAGAACTTTTAATAATGCAAATCTGATTGTGTTACTCTCCTGCTTCAGTAATTTCCCATAATGCTTAAATACAATCTGGCCTCTGTTTCCTCCTCCCACTTCACTTGTACTGCTCCCTCACTTTCTATGCTCCAGCCATATAGGCCACTTTTCAGTTTCTCAAATATCCCATGCTTCTTCCCTCTGCAGGCTAGTTGCACATGCTTTTCCCTTTGCCTGATAGTCACCCCCCACAGCTTTGCCTGTTTAACCCCACCTCTGCCTTCAGTTCTCAGTTCAAGCAACACTTCCCTAAGAAAGTCTTCCAGAACTGCCTCAGATCCCTCCATTACAGTCTTTAGAGAATTCCACTTTTCCTTTGTAGCTCTTATCACAGTTTATATATTTGTGTAAGTGTTTAATTAATATCTATCTTCCCTACTAGACTATCAGTTCCATGAAAGCAGGGACCAGTGTCTCTTTTTGCTTATTCAAACCCCGTATGCCTGGCACATTGCACAGTACCTGGCAACATTCTCAAACTCTTTAGCTAGCATTTTTCTCCATAATCATTACATCATGTTCCCAAAATTGACATAGCTAAATTGAGTAAAAAGCAGTAGAGAACTGAAAAATATGTCTTTCACTATTTGTTTTAGTCTAAATATTTCCTCCCTCTATCCTCTCCCCCACAAAATAAAATAATTCCTTTGAAATCTAGAGAAAGTCCCTTGAAATTTTAGAAAATATTTACTGCCAAGGAATTTCGTGGAGAATGTTCTATTACTACATGCGTTTTTTTGTGTTTTATTTTTTTCATAGAAGCTAATAACATTCCTCCCAATTTCTATAATTTTGTAAAGGAATATGGAACATGCTTACTTTTATTCTAATGTTGAACCTACTTTCCCCATTGATTTTCCCCCAACTCATTATTGTGAAAATTGTAAACTACAGAAAGAATAGTACAATGAACATTTGTATACTCACCACTTATTTTTTGTCTCTTTCTCTCTTCTCTATACATACATATTAATATGTGTGCATGTATATGAGTGAGTGTATGCCATTTGAAAGTAAGTTACAGACACCATGACACTTCATCCTTAAGTACTTCAACATTTCCTAAAAACAAGGACATAGGGCCCACCCAGTGGCGTAGTGGTTAAGTTCATGCACTCCACTTTGGTGGCCCAGGGTTCACAGGTTTGGATCCTGGGCACAGACCTACACACCACTCATCAACCCATGCTGTGGAGGTGTCCCATATACAAAAAATATAGAAGATTGGCACAGATGTTAGCTCAGGAACAATCTTCTTCAAGCAAAAAGAGAAAGATTGGCAACAGATGTTAGCTCAGGGCCAATCTTCCTCACCAAAAAAAACCAAGGACATTAGTCTACATAGCCACAATACCATGATTACACCTTGGAAAACTAAAAATAATTCTCTATATCATCAAATACCTCCTCATTCAGATTTTCCCAGTTGTCCCAAAAATGTCACTTATAGCTAGGTTTTTTTCTTCCAAACTAAAATCTAAACAAAATTCACTCCTTGCACTTGGTTGTTATGTTTCTTCAGTTTCTTAATTAAGACTAGTACCAGTACCCTACCACTACCATTTTTTCTATGACAATGACTTTTTGAAGAGCCCAGGCCGGTTGTAGAATATCCCACATTTTAGATTTGTCTGATTGATTCTTAATAGTATCATTTAACTTATTCCTCAATCCCCTGTATTTCCTTTAGGTCTAAAAGCATGCCCAGATGCCAGTAAAACATTTTTGGCAAGAATACTTAATAGGAGATGCTATGCACATCATATTACATTACATCATGAGGCACAGATGTCAGGGTTTTTTACTGTTACCAATGCTAACTTTGGTCACTTGGTTAGGGTAATGAATACCCATTCTCTCCACCATAAAGGTAGGTTTTCCTCTTTGCAATTAGCAAGAAATCTAATGGATGATACTTTGGCATCGTGTGAATATACTATTCCCCAACTTCCTTTAACTTAATAGCTTTAACATCCACTGATGGTCCTAGGACTCAGATATTGATTTTGAAATATCACTACCCTGTAAACTAAAAGGAAAAATAGTTGATTACAGGCTTGAGGGCAGGGAACGTACAAGTGACCATGAGATATCATTTTCAAAAAACCACAGAAGAGCTCAGAAACAAATGTGGACACATCAAAAGAACAAATGAGGATTTTCAGCCCAGTTATGACAGAGTAGTTTCTGTTAGACTAACCCCCCAAATAGAAACAACTATTAAAAGATGAACAAAGTACATAAAAGCATTGTTTGAAGCAATCAATGCAGGCAAGACTAGGATCCCTGAGAGAGAGCAGTACAGAGGTAAGCACTACATTCACTCTGGTTTTTTTTCCCTGAGGCCATTTGACAATTTGCAGCATTAGAGAATAGAGCCCAAACAGAAAACAGCAGTGTTGCTGAACTGAGGACAAAAGTTGGAGTTCAAGGATGTCAATGTGCCAGACACTTGAGAAGCAAAATCCTGAAATGGAGGTAATACTAGTGAAGTGAGTTCAAAAATCTCTATGCAATTTTCCCTTGACGCATTGCCAACTCTAAAGCTGCACAAAATGAGATTTCAATAACACCAGCAGAAAAGAGTAGCTGGAAGGCTAAAGATCTAGGAAAAGATTCTAGCAGTAACACAGTGCTGGGTAACAGAGGTTGGAGTTCAAGCCCAACACGGTGAGGGGCCTTGGTAACCACTCTGGGCTTTCAGATAATACCGCCAAATGGTCACTGTCTGGGAGGAAAAATGATACTCTAAGAGTAAGTACCTTGGAGAAAGGGCAAAGCTAAACTAGATCATCCCTAGCAAAGTCTAAAACCAACCCTCAACAGGTTTAAGATGATCTACCTATATTATGGCTACCTACCAGAAGAAAGCTTAATCTTGTTTAAAGAAAAATAACATCCAGAATCTACAGTTTTTCATACAAAATGCCCATCATTCAATCCAAAATAATAAGGCATGCTAAAAAAACAGGATCAAACAACTGAAAACCTAGAGAGAAAAACAGACAACAAAATAGATACTCATTTGTTAAATTTAAAATAATTGTGATTAATATGTTTAAGAAATTAGAGCAAAAGATGGCGACTTTCACAAGAGACCTGGAATCTGTTTATAGAAAGAATAAAAATGGAAAGTCTGAAATTGAAAAAAATACAAAAGTTAAGACTTCAATGTATGGGTTTAACAGCAGATTAAACACAGCAAAACATAGGATTAGTGAACTCTAGAAGTAGGTTCAGTAAGAAAAAAACATCCAGATTGAAGCACAGAGGGGGGAAAAGAAGAACAGAAAACACAGAAAATAACATGATAGATACATGGGACATGGGGAAAAGATTTACCATACATGTAATTGGGATGTCAGAAGAAGAGACAATGAGATAGAGCAATATTTGAAGAAATTTTAGCTGGGAATTTTCCCAAAACTGACAAAAGCCATAAACCACAGATTTTGAAACCAGAAGGAGGATAAACAGAAAGCAAACCACATTTTAGGCACATCATAGTCAAACTGCTGAAAATCAGAGACAGAGAAAAATCTTAAAAAGCATCCAGAGAAAAAAAGGAAAAAAAAAAAAATAAAAAAGACAGCACCTTAAGCAACAATAAAACTGATGGCTAACTTTTCAACAAAAATTATAGAACTCAGAAGACATGGAAATAATATCCTTTAATGTGCTGTAAAAACAGACAAACAAAAGCTGAGAGAATCTGTTGCTAGCAGACCTCCACTAAAAGAAATTCTAAAGAGAGTTCTTTAAGCAGAAGAATAATGATCCCAGGTGAAAGCAAGGAAATTCAAGAAGGAAAACAGACAAACAAAAAGAGAATAAAATATAAATAAATTAATATTGACTTTTAAAACAGCAATGTTTTGTGGGGTTTAAAACATATACTCAAGTAAAATACGTGACAACAGTAGCACAAAAAGAGGCAGTGTAAATGAAGTAAAACTGTTGTGTTAGAAATTGCTAAAAATACTAATTTAAGGTAGGCTGTAATTAACAAAGGATTCATATTATAATATCCAGGCTAACCATTAAAAGAAAAATAAAATAATATATAACTAACAAGCTAATAGAAGAGAAATAAAATAATGAACATACCTGACTAATTCAAAAAGAGGCCAAAAAAGAGAGAAAAATAAAGGAAAATGAACAAATGGAATCAATAGAAAATAAGTAGCAATGTAATTATGGTCTCCACTTAAACACAACTGTAACAGCTCCCTACTTTAAATACTAAACATTAATTAAAAGATAAAATAATCACATTGGATTTTTTTAAAAGGTCTAACTGTACGCTTTTCAGAATGGACACACTATATATAAGGATACAGAAAGGTTGAAAGTAAAAAGATGTTTAAAAAATTATACCAAGCAAACATTAACCAAAAGAAAGCTATTGTAACTACATTAATATCAGAGACAGTAGACTTTCTAAGGCAAAAAATATTATTAGCAATAAAGAAGGACATTTCATAATAAGAAAAGAATCAATTCTAAATTTTAATACACATAATAATATAGCTTCAAAATATATAAAGCAAAAGTTGACCAAACTACAGGAGGGATAGAGAAATCCACAATCATAGTTAGAGATTTAAACACACCTCTGTCAGTAAACAATAGGAAAAGCTGACAAAAAGAAATCAGTAGAATATAAAACATTTGAATAACATTTAACTAATCAGTCTTATAGAGCACATATATAGGACACTAAATACAACTTCAAAATCTGCTTTCTTTTCAAGTGTGCAGTGAACATTTACCAAAATAGACCATATCTGGGCCAATAAAGCAAATGTCAATAAATTTCAAAAAATAAAAGTCGTACAGAGTACATTCTCTCTTTGCAGTGCAATTAAACTAGAAGTTCAATGTCAGAAAGATCACCAGAAAATCCCAAAATGTTTGTAAATTAAGCAATATATTTCTAAATAACCAATGGGTCAAAAAAGAAATTCACAATGAAAATTTGGATGATAATTTGAAATTAATAATAATGAAAATATTATATATCTATTTATGGGATGTAAGTAAAGCAGTACTTCAAGGGATATTTAGAACTTAGAATTCATATATTAGAAAAGAAAAAAGATTTAAAATCAATTATCTTAGCCAGGGGTCAGCAAAGTTTTTCTGTAATGGGCCAGATAGTAAGTATTTTAGACTTTGTGGGTCATATGGTCTTTGCAGCTACTCAGCTCTGTCATTGTAGCATGAAAGTAGCCACAGACAAAACATAAATAAATGGAAGTGACTGTGTTCTAATTAAATTTTGTTTACACAGATGGGTGGTGGGTCAGATTTGGCTTGCATGTCTTAGTTTGCCAACCCCTGATTAAACTTCCAACCCAAGAAACTAGACAGAAAAGAAAGAGGAGGATGAAAATAATAAAGATAAGAACAGAAACCAATAAAATAGAAAACCAATGTACGATAAAAATCAACAAAATCAAAAAATTTATAAAATAGATAAACCCCAACAAAACTGATTTTAAAAAAGAGAAAACGGGGCCGGTCCGGTGGCCCAAGCCGTTAACTGCGTGTGCTCCGCTCTGGCGGCCCGGGGTTTGCCGATTCGGATCCTGAGCGCGCACCGACACACCGCTTGTCAAGCCATGCTGTGGAGGCATCCCATATAAAGCGGAGGAAGATGGGCACGGATACTAGCCCAGGGCCAATCTTCCTCAGCAAAAAAAGAGGAGGATTGGCAGATGTTAGCTCAGGGCCCATCTTCCTCACAAAAAAAAAAAAAAGAAAGAAAAGAAAAAATAATAACAAATTTCTAATATCAGGAATGAAAAAGGAGACATCACTTTAAAACCTACAGTCATTATTAAAAGTATAATAAAAGGACATTAATTTTGACCTCATGCTAATAAATTTAAACATTTAGATGAAATGGACGAATTCTTTGAAAAATACAATACCTCAAAACTGACAGAAAAAACAGAAAGCCTGAAGAGTCCATACCATTTAAAGTACTCAAATCTGTAATTACAATACAGAAAAAAAAAAAACAAAAAACCTTCCATCAAAAATATCCAGGCAAAATTGGCTTCACTGGTGAATTCTTCCAAATATTTAAGGAAAAAATAATTCTGATTGTATACAAATTCTTCCAAAGAATAGAAAAAGAGGGAACATTTCCTAACTGTCTTTATTGGGCCGATGTAACCTTAATACCAAAACCTGACAAAGACATCACAAGGAAGGAAAATTACAACCAAAAGTTCTCATGAATATAGACATAAAAATCCTAATCAAAATATTATCAATCAAATCCAACATTAACAAAATACTAATGCAACATGACCAGGTGAAGTTTATTCGATGCTTTCAAGGTTGTTTTAACATTTGAAAATCATTGTGTCATTCACAGAAGAAAGGGGGAAAATCATAGTATTATTTTGATATATGCAGAAAAAGCATTTGATAAAATTCAATACCTATTCATGATTTAAAAAATACTTTCAGCAAACTAGGAATAGAAGGGAACTTTCTTAATCTCACAAAGGGTATATTCCAGAAACCTATAGCAAACATCACATTCGATGGTAAGATATTGAACAATTTTCCTCTGAGTAGGAATGAGATAAAGATGTTCCCTCTTACCATTACCATTATAGCACTGTAATGGAAGTCCTAACCAGTGCTATGAGGCAAGAAAAAGAGGTAAAAAGTATAAAAGCTAGAAAGGAAGAAACCAAACTACAGTCATGCATCACTTAATGATGGAGATACATTCTGAGAAATGCATTGTTAGGCAATTTCATGGTTGTACGTACATCACAGAGTGTACTTACACAAACCTAGATGGTATAGCCTACTATACACCTAGGCTATATGGTACTAATCTTATGGGACCACTGTGTTATATGTGGTCCATCGTTGACTGAAACATTGTTATGCGGCATATGACTGCATTGCTATTCACAGAAGGCATGACTGTGTACATATAAAAATCCAAAAAGAAAAAAACTTGACAGATATACTATTACAATGAATACATATATTTAGCAAGATCGCTGGATACAAGATCAATGTTCTAGAACCAATTGCATTTCTAAAAGCTCACAAAAACACTTAAAAATGAATTTTGTATAAAATTTTATTTATAATAGCACCAAAAAAACATTGAATACCTAGGAATACACTTAACAAAAGATATACTTTACCTCTACACTGAAAAATACAAAATATTACTACAAGAAATTAAATAAGACCTAAATAAATGAAAGGATACACCATGTTCATGGATTTCTAAAATGTAAGTTATTCAAATGGATCTATAGATTCAGAATAATCTCAATTAAAATCTCAGCAGGATTTTTTTTTGTGCGGGAAGTAACAAGATAGTTTTAAAATTCGTGTAAAAATGCAAAGAACCAAGAATTTCCAAGATAATCTTGAAAAGCAACAACACTAAAGGACTTATAATACCTGATATGAAGACTTCTCATAAAGCTACAATAATTAGGACAATATACTTATTAGTATAAGGATTAACACATAGTCCAATGGAACAGAATATTCAGAAACAGTCCCACACGTAGACAGATGTACCACAGTTCAGTGGAGAAAGAATGATCTTTTCAATGAATTGTGCTGAATTGATATCTACATGAGAAAAAAATAAATAAATTTTTTTGTGTGTGTGAGGATGATTAGCCCTGAGCTAACATCCGATGCCAATCCTCCTCTCTTTTTTGCTGAGGAAGATTGGCCCTGGGCTAACATCCATGCCCATCTTCCTCTACTTTATATGGGACGCTGCCACAGCATGGCTTGACAAGCAGTGCATCGGTGTGCACCCAGTATCCGAACCCATGAACCCCGGGCCCTCGAAGTGGAGCCTGTGAACTTAACTGATATGCCACCAGGCCAGCCACAAAAATAAATAAATTTTGACACCTACTTCAAACTATAAATACACACAAAATATCCTAACTGGGTTGTAGACCTAAATATGAAAAGATAAGACAATAAATTTTCTAGAAGAAAACAGAAAAATTTTATGATCTTCAGGTAGGCAAAGTTTTTTAAACAGAACACCAAAAGAAAAGATTGGTAATTTGGACTTCATTAAAATTAAGAACTTCTGTTAATCAAAAGATACCATAAAAAGAGTGAAAATATAAGACACAAACTTGGAGAAGATGTTTGCAATATACAAATTTGATAAAGGACTTGTATCCAGAATATATTAAGGACTCCTACAAATCAAAAAAAACAAAAAAGCAATCTAATTTTTTTTTAATAGGCAAAACACTTGATCAGGCACTTTCTAGAAAAGGATAAATGGTAAATACGTTTTGGATAAATGGTAAATAAGCATATAAAAGGTTTTCAACATTATTAGTTAGTCATCAAGAAATACAAATTAAAGCCAACATTGAGATTTTGTTACACAACCATCAGAATGTCTAAATTAAAAGATTGACAATAACAAGTGTTGACAAAGATGTAGAGAAATGAGAACTCATACATTGCTGTTATAGTGTAAATTGAAATAAGCATTTTTGAAAACCAATTTGGCAATATCTACTAAAGCTTAATATGCATTTATCCTATATATAACCCTATATATTCTCCTCATATATATATATATATATATACCTGAGAGAAATAAGTGCTTATGTTTTCCAAAAGACAAGTACATGAATATTTATAGAAGATTCATTCATAATAACTCCAAACTGGAAACAACTCAAATATCCATCAATAGTACAATGGATAAAGTCTGGAATTCAAATAATGAAATATTATACAGCAAAGAAAAAGACTTCATGCAACAACATGGATGACTCTCCAAGATAGTATGCAGTTTTCAAGAACAGGCAAACTAATAAATGGTTATAAAAGTCAGAATAATAATTACCTTGGGGTGGGGGTGTTTATTGACTGAGAAGGGCATAAAGGAGGAGCCTTCTGGAGTGCTGGAAACGTACTATGTCTTGATCTAGTTGGTAGTCTCATGGGTGTAAATATTTGCAAAAATTCCTACAATCAACCACCATGAATTGAAAGATAGAATCTTCCTTTTCTGAATTCAATAGATAATTTTTTCCTAATAATCAACAGGTATTTCATTGAGTTCTTTTTAAGTAAAACAGAATCACTGCATATCATCTTGCAAAAAACTTTTAAAAGTCATTTAGATGGATATCTAAATTTTGAATCCTTCATTATCACAATCTTGTGAACTCTAGTTCAAGAATAGACTGGACACCTCCAGTGTGGAGACATTTATTCTACCAACCAAGGCAGAGTATTCACCTTCATGTGATTATAAAGTTCAGATTTGATCTTTAAAACTCAATTTGAAATAAATAGCACCATTACCACTCATATGAGGAGGATTTCCTAATTTTGTTTTTTGAAAAGAGCCAGCACTGAATGATGGAAATGAGGAGGATTCTAAGACATTCTTCAGAGCAGAAAGTAAAAATTAAAAAAAATAAAATTCCCTAACTCACACAGGGCTTTTTACACTGTCCTTCTTTTCACAAAAACTCGCCTTGAACCTGCATGCGAGTTCTCACTAGGTTCAGAGGGTAGCTGACAAACTGACCACAAAAGTTAGAGAAGGCACTACATCCCATCAAAGTCAGCAACCCAGGGTCTTCTGCATAAGTGTTTAGCCAATGAGTCTTCAAAAGCTGACAGAGAACAAAGTAATGATACACTTTAAGAACTATTAAAGAAAACCAATAATAAAATGTTAGTACTTTTCTCACCATACACATACACTCCTTTCTATCTTCTGTATTACACGATAGCAAAGAATACAAAATACAGTAATCCAGTACAAAGTAGCAAGAGCCATAGGGTATACATTTTGAACTGCCAATTTTTAGTGTAATTTAATGCAATTAAAGTTAACCAAGCCCCCAATATTTCCAGGACTCAAATTACCTAAATATTACCTCTTTTCCTAAGCACCATCCTGGCAATTAGAATTATCCAGAAGTCTTCTCTATGTACAAACAACCAGAGATCAGAGAACTTTAGTGATGGAAACTCACTACCCACTCTGGACTGTCAGAGCCCTGATTGCCTTATCTTTAAAGAAGCTTATTGTGTCAAATTGCATTACCTCTAAAAGCAATATTTTTGTTTCAGGACTCATTTACACTCTTAAAAATTACTGAAGACACCAAAAAGTTTCTGTTTACACGGGCTATATCCATCAATATTATCTATCATATTAGATATTAAAACAGAAAAACTTTAAACCCAAAATACATTGTTATTAGCCATCAATGATGTCATCACAAATTATATAGCCTCTGGAAAACTCGCTACTCGCAAGAGAATGAAAATGACAAAGATAACATCTTCAGATTATGAAAATAGTTTAGACTTCAAGGACCCTCAGAAAGAGTCTCAGGAACCCATCCCCAGAATCTCCAGACCATACTTGAGATGACTACTTAAATGGTTTTGAAATATCAAAATAATCATTTTAATCTAAAGATGCTCTAAAGATGCTACACAATGGCACTGACTGCTTGTAATGGGCTGAATTGTGTCCACCCCTGAAATTCATATGTTGAAGCCCTGACCTCCGGGATCTCAGAATGCAACCATATTTGGGTAAGGTCTTTAAAGGGGTAATTAAGTTAAAATGAGGTCTTTAGAGGCCTATTCCAGTATGACTGGTGTCCTTACAAGAAGAAATTTGGATACAGAGTGAGGACACAGGGAGAAGGTGGCCATCTGCAAGCCAAGGAGAGAGATCTCGAAAGAAATCAAACTGCCAACACCTTGATCTTGGACTTCTAGCCTCCAGAACTGTGAGAAAATAAACGTCTGTTGTTTCAGCCACCCAGTCTGGTATTTCGTTATGGCAGCCCTAACAAACTAACGCACTGCTTTTAAAGCCTTTCCTCATTTAATGTTTCCCAAACTTGACTAATTGTCAGGTTCACTTAGGATTTTTACTTGACTTTTCAACTGTAGATCAAAAGTTAGAAAGCAAATTACCATAGGTTAAGGAAAGAATAAACAATGAGGAAATAAAGTATAGACAAAACTTCACATCCTTTGGGAGTAAAGGAATGAGAAATTGATAGCAATTGCTAGTAATGGAGGAGGAGTTAGAGAGAAAATTTGTATTTTGTTTTGTTTGGACTTTTGTTCTACTTTGAAAAAGAGACTTGAAGGTGATTACTAAATGTCCAAGGGGAATACTGACAGAGCAAGAACCTGGATCAAGAGCCAAGGTAGAATAGTCAACTTCAGTAAGAAAGAGAGACATGATCTCCGAGACATAACTGATGATAATGATGATATCTCACACTTACACAGCACTTTTCATGTGCAGGACAGATCTAACCATTTCACATACATTAATCTAACACTCATAAAAACCCCATGAGGTAAGTCCTCTTATTATCCTACAATTCCCTTGTTTATTTTTTCTCCCTTCATCATGCTGATATGACTGAACTACCCTGCCTAAAACCAACTCTGCCAACTCCATGTCTGCTCCCATGCAGCTAAACGTGGCTGAAAAACACACCGACACTGACCGTTCTCATTTTAAGTTCATGTTCATAAAATCGTTAAGTGGACCTTTAATTTTTCCCTGGAATAATACCATATATCCCATGACCGTTTACTCTCCCAACATACCAAGACCATTATTTCATACTTTCTCCACTGTCCTGAAACTTCTAACACTAGCTGATCCTAAAATTCATATGAAAATGCAAGGGGCCCAAAATAGCCAAAACAATGCTGAGAAAAGAAGAACAAAGTTAGAAGACTCACACTTTCCTTTCCTTTTTTTTCAATTATTTTACTGAGGTCATATTGCTTTATAACATTGTGTAATTTCAGGTGTACATTATTATATATCAGTTTCTATACAGACTGCATCATGCTCACCACCAATAGTCTAATTTTTGCCCATCACCATACATATGTGCCCCTTTACCCTTTTCACCTAGCCCCCTCCACCCCCTTCCCCTCTGGTAACCACTAAACTGTTCTCTTTATCCATGCATTTGTTTAGTTTCCACATATGAGTGAAATCATACGGTGTTTGTCTTTCTCTGTCTGGCTTATTTTGCTTAACATAATACCCTCAAGGTCCATCCATGTTGTTGCAGATGGGATGATTTTGTCTTTTTTTGAAGCTGCATAGTATTCCATTTTATATATATACCACATCTTCTTTATCCATTCATCAGTTGATGGGCACTTGGGTTGCTGCCATGTCTTGGCTATTGTGAATAACGCTGCAATGAACATAGGGGTGCATAAATATCTTTGAATTGTTGATTTCATGTTCTTTGGATAAATACTCAGTAGTGGGGTAGCTGGATCGTAAGGTATTTCTATTTTTATTTTTTTGAGAAGTCTCCATACTGTTTTCCATCATGGCTACCAGTTTACATTCCCACCAGCAGTGTATGAGGATTCCCTTTTCTCCAAATCCTCTCTAACATTTGTTATTTTTTGTCTTGGTAATTATAGCCATTCTGATAGGTGTAAGGTGATCTCTCATTGTAGTTCTGATTTGCACTTCCCTAATAATTAGTGATGTTGAACATCTTTTCATGTGCCTGTTGGCCATCTCTATATCTTCTTTGGAAAAATGTCTGTTCATATCCTCTGCCCGTTTTTTGATCAGGTTGTTTTTTTGTTGTTGAGTTGTATGAGTTCTTTATGTATTTTGGAAATTAATCTCTTGTCAGATATATGATTTGCAAATATTTTCTCCTAGTTGATGGGTTGTCTTTTTGTTTTGTTCATGGTTTCCCTTGCCTTGCAGCAGCTTTTTAGTCTGATGTAGTTCCATTTGTTTATTTTTTCTTTTGTTTCCCTTGCCTGAGTAGACATGGTATTCGAAAAGATGCTGCTGAGACCAATGTCAAAGAGTGTACTACCTAGATTTTCTTCTAGGAGTTTTATGGTTTCAGGTCTTACATTCAAGTCTTTAATCCATTTTGAGTTAATTTTTATGTATGGTGTAAGATAATGGTCTACTTTTATTCTTTTGCACGTGGCTGTCCAGTTTTCCCAACACCATTTATTGAAGAGACTTTCCTTTCTCCATTGTATGCTCTTGCCTCCTTTATTAAAGATTAGCTGCCCATATATGTGTGGTTTTATTTCCGGGCTTTCAATTCTGATCATTGATCTGTGTGTCTGTTTTTGTGCCAGTACCATTCCATTTTGATTAGCATAGTTTTATAGTATATTTTGAAGTCAGGGATTGTGATGCCTCCAGCTTTGTTCTTTTTTCTAAGGATTGCTTTGGCTATTTGGGGTCTTTTGTTGTTCCATGTAAGTTTTAGGATTCTTTGCTCTATTTCTGTGAAGAATGTCTTTGGGATTCTGACTGGGATTGCACTGAATCTGTAGATTGCTTTAAGTAATATGGACATTTTACCTATGTTTGTTCTTTCAATCCATGAGCATGGGATATCTTTCCATTTCTTTATGCCTTCTTCGATTTCCTTCAATGTCTTATAGTTTTCAGTATACAAGTCTTTCACCTCCATGGTTAAATTTATTCCTAGATATTTTATTCTTTTTGTTGCGATTGTAAACAGGATTGTATTCTTGAGTTCTTTTTCTGCTAGTTCATTATTGGTGTATAGAAATGCAACTGATTTTTCTAAGTTGATTTTGTACCCTGAAACTTTGCTGTAGTTGCTGATTATTTCTAATAGCTTTCTGGTGGATTCTTTAGGGTTTTCTATATATAGAATCATGTAGTTCGCAAACAGCAAGAGTTTCACTTCTACCTTTCCAATTTGGATACCTTTTTCTTGCTTAATTGCTCTGGCCAAAACCTCCAGTACTGTGTTGAATAGGAATGGCGCAAGTGGGTGACTCATGCTTTCTGATTTCAAAACTTACTACAACACCATGATCAAGTGGGATTTATTCCAGGGATGCAGGGATGGTTCAACATCCACAAATCACTTAATGTGATACACTACATTAACAAAATTAACAATAAAAATCACGTGATCATCTCAATAGATGCAGAGAAAGCATTTGACAAGATACAGCATCTATTTATGATAAAAAAAACTTACTACAGAGCTACAGCAATCAAGACAGTGTGATACTGGCATAAGGACAGATATACAGATCGATGGAGTGGAATTTGAGAGTCAGAAATAAACCCTTACACTTATGGTCAATTGATTTTCAACAAGGGTGCCAAGACAGTCCAGTAGGGAAGAACAGTCTTTTCAACAAATGGTGTTGAGACAACTGGATATTCACATTCAAAAGAATGAAGTTGGACCCCTGCCTGACACCATATACAGAAATTAATTCAAAATGGATCATAGATCTAAATATAAGAGCTAAAACTATAAAACTCCTAGAAGAAAACATAGAAGTAAATCTTCTGTGATCTTATACTAGGCAATGGTTTCTTAGATATGACAAGATATGCACAAGTGACAAAAGGAAAAATAAGTAAATTGGCTTCATCAAAATTTAAAACTTTTGTGTTTCAAAGGGTACCATAAAGAAAGTAAAAAACAACCACGGAATGGGAGAAAATATTTGCAAATCAAAAATATCTGATAAGAGACTTGTATCCAATATATACAAAGAACTCCTACAAGTCAACAATAAATAGGCAAATAAACTAATTAAAAATGGGCAACAGGGGGCCAGCCCAGTGGCATAGGGGTTAAATTCGCATGCTCCACTTCGGTGGCCTGGGGTTTGCAGGTTCAGATCCCGGGCGCGGACCTGCACACCGCTTGTTGAGCCATGCTGTGGCAGGAGTCCCACATAAAACAGAGGAGGATTGGCAACAGATGTTAGCTCAGGGCTAATCTTCCTCACCAAAAAACAAACAAACAAAAAAAAAGATGGGCTGGCCTGGTGGCACAAGCAGTTAACTGCGCGCGCTCTGCTGCAGTGGCCCGGGGTTCGCTGGTTCGGATCCCAGGCATGCACCAACGCACCGCTTGTCAAGCCACGCTGTGGCGGCGTCCCGTGTAAAGAGGAAGATGGGCATGGATGTTAGCCCAGGGCCAGTCTTCCTCAGCAAAAAGAGGAGGATTGGCAGATATTAGCTCAAGGCCGATCTTCCTCAAAAAAAAAAAAAGAAGAAAGAAAGAAAAAGAATGAAATACTGATACATGCTACAACACAGATGAACCATGAAAATATTATGCCAAGTGAAAGAAGCCAGTCACAAAAGACCACATATTGTATGATTCCATTTATATGACATATCCTGATAAGACAAATCTATAGAGACAGAAAGTAGATTAGTGATTGCCAGGGAGTTGGGGAGATGGGAATGGGGAGTGACTGCTAATGGGTACAGGGTTTCTCTCTGGAGTGATGAAATGATCTGAAATTAGGTAGTAGTGATGGTTGCACAACCCTGTAATATACTAAAACCTACTCAACGGTGTACTTTAAAATGGTGAATTGTATGTTACATGAATTATATCTCAATAAAGCTGTTATTAAAAAAAACTTGTCAGACATGGCATTCCTCTCCTCAAAAACCTCCAGTGGTTTCCCGTTTCATCTAGAGTAAAAGTTAAAGTCCTTTCTAGGGTCTGCAAGGCCCTGCTAAATCTGGTCCCCCACTCACTATCTGACCTCATCTCCTACTACTCTCTTCTGGCTCACTCCACTCCAGCTGCACAGGCATGCTCCCACCCTAAAATTTGTCCCTATAGATACACGTATGGCTCACCCCCTCACTTCCTTCAGGTCTTTACTCAAAGGTCACCTTCTCCAAAAGGCCTTCCCAGACCATGATCTCTAAAATTTCAGTCCCTAACACGACCTACTCTCCTTCCCTCCTTTGTTTTTCTCCACAACCCTTATCACCAATGCATTATATGTTTCCGTTGTTTATTGTCTGTCTCCCAGTGAAAGAATGTTGAACTCGCCAAGAACGGGACTTTCTGTCTCTTGTTTGGTGCACCCAGAACAGAGCCTGGGACATGCAACTCAATAATTATTTGATTGGGAATAAATATCTATTTTTAAGGTGAGAGAATCCAGGCACAGAGAGGTTAAGTAAATTATGGAGCCTGAATTTAAACACAAGTGGTCTGAGTCCATGATCCTAATCCAGAGTCCATGATCCTAATCACTATCCTAACCACTGATAAGAATTAAGAAGTCTGGTGGGGCAGAAGGTCCTCAGGATTACTGAAAAGGGAGGGAGGTGGATAAGGAAGGTCATGGTCGATGGTCTGTCAGAATCAGCTTCAGAGAATGACCAAAGTGAAACTGGACACTTCTAACACAGAAAATAGGTCATTATTATTTTTCATTCCCTGGCCCCCCACCACCAAAAACACTCAATTTACATTCTTCCCTTAACTTTTTTTTTTAATTTTTTTTTTTTTTTTGAGGAAGACCAGCCATGAGCTAACATCCGATGCCAATCCTCCTTTTTTTTTGCTGAGGAAGACTGGCCCTGGGCTAACATCCGTGCCCATCTTCCTCTACTTTATATGAGACGCCACCATAGCATGGCTTAACAAGCCGTGCGTCTGTGTGTGCCCAGGATCCGAACCGGCGGCGAGAACCTTGGGCCGCCACAGCAGAGCGCGCGCACTTAACTGCTTGCGCCACTGGGCCGACCCCTCCCTTAAGTTTTTTTTGAGACTCAAGTGACTATAACTGATTTGAAGTAGATAATTATTATTAATAATTATCCACAAGGCAACTCAGAATAAAAATAACAAGAGCCAAATCAGACTTCTGACACTAGAAAAAAATGGAAAGCAAAACAATGTCATTCAATCTCCCTGGTGGTCTGGAGATCAGGAGAGAGGTTTAAAAACAGATCTGCAAGTGACTGCTATACCAGCTATCTTGAAACCCAGCAACAGATGGAGTCACCAAGGGACACTGGGTTGAGTACAAGGAGAGAGAGGGGAGGCTGAGGTCAATACTTACAGGAAACTAGCATGTAATCCTGAGGAAGAGGAGCCAGCAAAACAGAATGTAAAAAATGTGTTTTCTATTAACTCTGCCCTTAAATGCGTATGATTTGATAAAAATTTTTCAGTTGTATTATTTTTTCAGATCTAATTAATCTGTTGTAAATCCATCATGAAACAAACTCACCTCATAAGTAGTAATATCTATGCCTGCATATGGTACGACAGCCAGAAGACTAGGAATATAACCTTTGTAAAAGCCTGTAACCCTTTCAATCTTCCAAATCTTCCTGGCACAATCCAATATCCCAGAGTGCTGTCCAGTTCTACTTATAGCCAAATTAGTTTTTAAAACCTGAATGTGAAAGAAATTAATGTTATAAGGTCATTGATCTGTTATCTAACCCAGAGCATTCCCATAAATTGTGGGTTACCGTGCTCATCCATTATTATGGAATTAAAAAGAGAAAACAATCTTACGTCAAACTGTGTTTTCAATGACAGTATACCTATACATTTTCCTACTATTCCCCAGAATATTTTAGTTTTCCATAGGAGTATTTTACAAATAGAGTGCTTAAATGCTTTTACCAAATTTCTGAATGTAACTTGGTAGGAAGATAGAGTGTCTGAATCCAGCTCTGTCTTCTTTTTGTCCAAATTACATAAGAGTGGAGCCATGGCTATTGTACTGTGACTCAGATAAGGAACCCAAAAGAAAAGTGAAGTTCTTACAACCTCCATTCCCAATCTTAGTATCCTAATAAACTGACATTAGGATTTCACGAACATCTACACACATATATATACACACACACCTTGTGAATGGCTACAGATATGCAAGATTTTTTTAACACTTGCCATATAAGTCACTAAACATTTTGTTTGATCAAGATTTCCAAAACTGAACTCTTGATCTTCCTTCTCAATCTGCTCTGCATGCAGCCTTGCCCATCTTAGTTGAGTATATCTCCATCCTTTCAGTTGCTCAAGATGAAAAACTTGAAGTCACCCTTGACTCCTTTTTCTCTTATTCCCTACATCTAATCCATCAGGAAATCCTATTGGGTCTACCTTCAAAATACATCCAGAATCTCACCAACTTCTTTGTTATCACCACGGTTTAAATCACTACGATCTTTCTCCTGCATCAATTCCATTGCTTCCTAACTTCCCCTCTTGCCACCTGCAGTCTATTCTCAATATAGCAGCCAGAATGATCCTTTTATAAAGAAAGTCAGGTCATCTACTCCAAACCCTACAATGGCTCCTCATATCACCAGAGTAACTGTGAAAGCTTTCTCTGATCTATCTGATCTGCCTCCCCCATTAGCCCTCTGACCTCATCTTCTACAACTCCCCCCCTCATTCACTTTGCTCCACACACCAGCCTTTACTGTTCCTTGGGCCAGCCAGACATACACCCACCTTAGGGCCTCTTGCATGTTCCCTCTGCCTGGAATTCCCTCACCTCCTTCCAAGTCTTTGCTCAAAAAGTCACCCTATCAATGAGCCTACCCATCTTCTTTAACACTGCTACCCCACCCCCTGATATTCTGCTTCCCCTTACACTGTTCTAATATTTTCTTTTTCCCATACCACTTATCACCTTAGAAGGTATTGATCACCTTCTAAAATACTATATAATTTATTTCTTATGTTTATTGTCTGTCTTCGCTGCTAGAACATAAGTTTCTCAAGTGCTTAGAACAGTGCCTGACAAGTAATAGGTGCTCAATAAATATTTGTTGAATAAATTAATCAAGGTAAAGATTTCTTGGCTTCAAAAGCTTAAAAACTCCAGTCTACTGTCCTTATAATTGAAATGATTTTCTATTCTCAAGACAAAATAATCATCCTTTTTGTTGTTGTTGTTTATTTAGAGATTTTTTTTTTTGAGGAAGATTGGCCCTGAGCTAATGTCTGTTGCCAATATTCCTTTTTTTCCCTTTTTTCTCCCTAAAGCCCCAGTAGATAGTTGCATGTCATAGTTGTACATCCTTCTAGTTGCTCTGTGTGGGACGCCGCCTCAGCATGGCTTGATGAGCGGTGCATAGATCCGCACCCAGGATCTGAACCGGCAGACCCTGGGCTGTGAAGTGGAGCACACAAACTTAACCGCTACACCACTGGGCGGTCCCATGTTGTTGTTGTTTTTAAATGTAAACATATATATATAATTAAAAGTGAAAGCACCACTCCCACATACACATAAATACCAAAGTAAAGAAAGACCAAAAACAAAAAAAACAAAAAAAGACAGAGGAACTGATCCAGAAAAAGGGTATTACAGAGACCTGACACATGATCCTATATTGGATACCCCTCAAATTTTTTTAATGTAAAAAATTACTATTACAACAAATGGCAATTAATGACATCTAAATAAGGACTGTGGATTAGATAATAGTATTGTATTATTGCTACATTTCCTGATTTTGATAATATATAAATAAAGTTCTTGTTCTTAGGAAATTCCTACTGAAATATTTAGAGGTAAAAGGGCACAATGTTTCTAACTTTCTATCTACACACACACACACACACACACACACACACACACACACATGCACATATGTATGGAGACAGAGACAGGGAGCAAATGTTGCAAAATATATACTGGCATTTGTATAAAGAGTATCCAGGATTTCCCGGGGCTATTCTATAAATTTAGTTTGAAATCATATCAGAATAAAAATTCATCTCCGCCCACCACACACAAAAAAAGCAAAAACCACCACCCCACAGTGATTGGTTTTCTTTTACATTTTTGTTCTTAGATTTGCCTTTGTTAAACCATAACTTCTCCACTAATCCTGGCAAGTACAAAAGCTGATACACCATTTGTAACAGGAGTCTGGAACCCTTGGGGAAATGATGGAATAAAATGGAAAGGCTAAGAGGAATAGATACAAGGCAGAAAGGAAAGCATACAGAAAACCCTGATGATGCTGAAGTTCAGTATGAGAAAAAGAGCTATAGCTCTGTGTCAAGTAAGTGGTCCTCAATTTTATCCTCTTTCCTTTGTCACTGAGAGACGCTATGACAGAAATGTATACGCAGGACTCTCCTTATCTCCTACTAAATCAGTTACTTCTTTACTGTGCAAATGTGAAGCCACATAATCTGAAGGAAGTACTGCTTACCCTAGGTTATATATAAATACTGTCACACAAATACACAGGCCAGTTTAGACCCTGAAAGGAAAATCATCTTAAAATTTAAAAACTAGGTGCAAAATTTATATTGTTTTTTACAATTGGATGTTTCATCCTTGTGATATGAAGGAGTAAAAAAGAATCGACATTACAAAAAAAATACTCAAAATATATTTAAATTACTTACAGCAGCTCTGACTCATAGCTCTAAAATTAATCACTTTCATGTTTAATCCAGGTGCTGGTGTGTTTCTTGTATCCATTAATTTGGAATTTAGAAAAAATAAAGTTAACAGAACAAACTGAAGACTTTAAAATAAGTATAGTTAAAATCCTCAGAGGAATTCAAGAGTATATTGAATCTAGGTTTAGAAAAAAACTAGACATATTGGAAATTAACATTTTCATCACTGAAAAACAATTCAACAGACTGGCTGTAGAGCAACATGGAAACAGCTAAGGAGTAAATCCAGGATGGGCACATCAAGTCAATGAATTCTCCCAGAATATAACTCAGAAGGGTAAAGAAAGAGAAAGAATAAGAAAAAGGACTCATGGGCTTTGGGATGATATCACCAGGAATTCCAATACCCATCAAATAAGAGTTTCAGAAGGAGAGTACAGAAGGATCAAAAAGAAAAACACAATCCAAAATTTAATAGTAGAAAATTTCCCAGGGTTGTAAAAATGCAGACATTTTCATTGAAAAGACCCAAAATTAACTAAGTAAGATGAAACGAAAGGGTCCAAACCTACACATGTCATGGTGAAATTTCAGAAAAACAAGGATTAATGGAAAATCTTAAGAGCTTCTAGATTATTCAAATTAATAAGAGTAATGTAGAGTGGTTGGATACAAGTTAAACATAAAAATCCAAGAGTTTTCATATATACCAGCAATAAACATTAGCAAAATGTAATGGAATACATTAATAGCAACAAATATCACAAAATATCTAGTAATACAAAAGCCTCAAAATGTGTAAGACATATATAAGAAAATTATAAACATTATCAAAGAATATAACAGAAGATCTAAATAGAGAGAGACATACCTCATTTCTGGATGAAAACAAGATTCAGTATTGTAATTGTCATTTCTTCCCCAAATTCACTCAGTACAGTTAGAGTCAAATCTCAACTGGGTTGGTTTTTGTTTTTGTTTTTGTTTTTTAAGGAAACTTGGCAAGCCAGTTCTAAAGTTCATATGGAAAGGAAAATGCAAAAATAGAACAGCAACAGAAACACCAGCTTAGATGTCACAGCTCTGGTGACATTGCCCTAATGATAGATTTTTCCTGCTCAATATAATTGCTACTAATGATAAGAGGATTGTGGCGCATTTGAAAAAAAAAATTAGCCATAATTTTTACTAAAGAAAGCAATTAAATCAGCTTTTTTCAACAGCACTTACCTCTAAGGGGTAAACAAAAGACTGTGCAGTAGCACCAGCCAAAGAAGCAGAAGCAAACTTCTCAATAGTTTCTAATTTGACTCCTTCAGAAGAAAGAAACTTCATATACTGTATTAACAAGAGTTCAAAGGTATGTTAGTACTCGGAAGTCGCAAAGGGCATACAACTTATTCAATATCAATGAATACCTAGGCGTGTAATTTATAATGCACATTACCAAGCACCTAAATATACTCATGTACATTGGATAGAAGGCCCCAACCTTAACAGTAGAGACTTCTTGTATGTCTTTTTGCCTAGAATAAGATCTGGTATATAGCAGACATCTAACAAGTGTTGATTATAGTAAGGAATTAATATAATGAGAATGGAAACAATTGAGACGGAAACAACTGAGAACCTTATGCAATAAGTTCTGATAGCAACTGTGTCAAATTTTAATGCAGCAACATGACATGACAAACAAACCCAGGATTTGATCTTGGCTAGGTCGCTTATTGAGTAATCTAGGGCAAGTTATTTAACTTCTCTATAACTCAGTTTCTTTATCTGGAAAATGAAGGTAAGTGCCTTGTCCATGCCAATCACCATTATACCTGCAGTTCGTACTTTGCAGAAGTGTTGTGAAGATTAAACGCAATAATGCAGACATGTAAAGTGCTTGCCACATAGAAACTGAGGAAGTGATCATTATTACTGCATATATCACTGATGATAAAGTTTTCCTTAAGGATTTTCAATAGAATATCTCCTTGGCCACTGTGGTCTTTATTTTAGCTTCTTTCAAGCCAATCAGTACATCCTATCACTCTGCAATATTGATTAGCTCAAGAATGCCTATATGACACAACCTGGACCAGTGAGATCCAAGGAAATGTTATAGTGAGACTTCTCGAAAGAAGCTCCCTTTCTCTTCTGAGAGAACAGCAAGGAGAGTCAGCTGTCTTCCTGCTACACAGGAACAAAGAAACGTGAAACCCTGGAAGCCTCTGGCAGTCATCTTTCACCCACAAAGGGAGTGAATCTTAGGAAAAAGCACTCAGTGTGAGTCAGAGAGAAGAGAGGGGAGGAAATGGAGTCTTTAGGGACGCTTAAGCTGATAAATGAAACCTCATCAGAAGTCCACCCTATTTCTGAATGTGAGAAAATAAATTCCCTGTATTATTATGCAAGCCAATTTGAGTCCCACTTTCTGTTATTTATGACCTAAAGATTCCTAACTGATAAGAGCACCTCAAGCTCCACATGCCTGAAGCTAAATGCACACTCTTCCCTCCCCCAAATCTTGTGATCTTCCTAAAGGACAGATGTCATTTCCAAAAATAGTATACTATGAATGGTGCCCCTGGGAACGTGTGACATAGTCTTGCCCAGATGTTCCCCATCACAATAAATGGCCCCAGTTGAACAAACTAGAAACTTCAGTATCATTCTTAACACCTCCCTCTCTCTTACACTTCACAAGCAATTATAACAAAATCTTAGCTACTTCCTACATAACTTTATGATCTATCCACTTTCTCTCCACTGATATCACTCTCACCTCTCACCTGGATTACAGCATACTGGCCCAACTGTTCTCCCTCCACAAGCTTTTGCCCTTCCTCACTTGCCTGCCTGCCTCTTCAGCCTCATCTTTAACCACAATCTCCACTCTAGCCATACTGAGCTTCTTTTAGTACGTTAAACACACCTTGCTCTTTTCCCTCCAGGGCTTTACACATGTTATTCCCTCCGCCTGGAACATTCTTTGCTTTGTCTTTCAACTGGAAATTTTCCACTTACTCTTTTGGTTTCAACTCAAACGTTACCTCCTCCAGGAGGACTTTCCTAGCCCTCAACCTAGTTTGAGTCCCTCTGTATCATTTTCCCATGGTACCCTGTATTATGCTTTATGTAATACTTGGGACCATTGTTTATCGAGTGCTTACGATGTGCCAAGCTTCTTGCAGGGTAGATATGACTTCCCACATTTTCTGGATGAGACAACTGATGTTCAGAGACATTATGGGAACTTGTCCAAGTTCACACAGCTAGAATGTGCCAAATACATGTCTGTGGTCTCTAAAGCCCTGCTCTGTCCACTGCCTCATTTTGTCTTCCTTGATTCAATGATATAAAGTTGAATTCAGTGAACTTACTATACTATTGTGAAGTTTCAAGGTAGAAACCCAAATGCATCATCTAAAATAGCTTTTATTGAGGAAATATTAAGACCATAAAGAAGGAATTTCTTTTAAAAACAGCATTAAGATAAAATAAAAGCATTATTATTATATAATAATATTATAATACTGTTCCAATATAGATATTAACAACTGTTTCCCTGTGTTTTGTAATAGTCTGAGGCAATTTTTTAAAAAATAAAATTTAATAACTTTTCCTTGTTAATAAATGTCATAGGCAGTACAGCTTTACCTGTTCATACGACCAGACCTTAACAGCTGTTTCAGGAGCAATCTTGAGAACATTCACACCATTTCCTCTCCACAAAGAAATGACTCCACCCTCTTTCACCATCTCTATTAAACGGCTTATTATCTTCACATTCTGTGTTTCTAAACTCTGAGCCTTGAAAAGGAAAGGAAGAATTTTGAAAATCACAACATGACTTGAAGAGCTTTGAAAATCACATATTGTAATTTTCATATGGTAGGCAGGAAAGAGTTAAAGTTCCCAAAATATTGAAAGTCTCTCCTAATGGGGAAGCAGCAGCTGTTTGGGTGATTAGAAAGCTTTGGAAGCATGTTTATTTTGATCCTTGCTCTATAGCTTAGGAAGGAGGACACCTTAGGCGTGAGACATGGATAAACATGCCATAAACATGGTTGCTTTGTTTCCTGCTCCTCAGGGGGATGAACAAATGGCTCTCCCATGATGAAAAGAATGAATCAGGTGTAAATTTCAAAATCAGAACCAAAGAAGCCACATTCCTGAAAAGCTAAGGACACTGAAACTCAGAGAACTTATTGCTAACAAGTGGCTGTGAAGCCTCTAACAAATATGATCATTATGGTCAGTGTAAGCAGAGAACAGAGGTGAAATCCAACTAATTCTGTGGCCAACAGACCTGAGACTTTCTCCATGGCACATATCGGAAAAGAGATATTCAGTTTAGCCTTGAGACAGCATCAGAGAATGTGCCTGGTACATTGAATATACTGAGTATAACATAAGAAAAATTAAGCCCAGAACAATGTGATCCAGCATGTGATTGAAGACAACGGGAGGAAAAAAAGACAAATTCAACGAATATAGTCCAGTAAGAGAAGATGCAAAAGTGGTTTAAAAATAAGAAGCACTAAAGAGCTATTTGTTTTTAGGGGACCTGGGAAGGCACCCCTTGCAGTAAGACAGTTGGATGCTTACTAAATGTGGAGGGGACCAGAAGGCTCCATGCAATACATATATGAAGAGGAAAGGTGGAAAAAATGACCAAAAAATGAAAAAACAAAAATCCAAGAACCAGAATGAGGATAATCACTAAGTTAGCTGCAGCCAGAAGACAATTACCAACTCACTATTGAAGAAAGACATGTAAACTCAGAATGATACCTGTATAGTACAGCCACAATAATAAATGTTTGCTTTAATTGTGCAATAAATCTGTATAGGAGGGCTGATATTCAACCAATATATAAAATAAGGAAATACTTCTAGACTGGCTGGTACATAGTCACTGAGCTGAGCCCTTGCATACCCACCCCCTACTGCACCAGTCACTTTGGCTCCAGGGAGTCCCAGGTGGACTCCACTTTGAAGGGATGCCTGCCCAGGTGACCACTAACCAGTCTACATACCTGCCTTCCTACCAGCCAACCACCCTCTCATGTCAGTTCAGAGCAAGTTCAGACAAAGACAGGGGAGAAAACGCCCCTGAAGGTGACATTTGCACCCTGAAAGGCAAATGCTAGGTATCCATTTGACCCCAGAGCTGTGACAGACCACCACCAGCCAGTGCACTCCAAAAGTTACCTTACATGGCCATTTATTGGTACTGTAGCCTTTGTGGCATTCTTTAGTCTACACAGATTGTTAAATATTTTTTAAACCATTCCTCCTATAGAGTCAAGTCATAATGTAATAATGTAATCAAAATATTCTCCTTCGAGTGACATAAAAAGGTATATCAGTTAACTATTGCTGTGTAACAAACCACCCTACAAAACTCAGTAGCTCAAACAACAACCATTTCATTTGCTTGTGATTCTATGGATTAGCAATTTGGACTGGGATCAACTAGGTGGTTCTTCTGCTATTCTTTCCTCTGGTCACTTATGTGGCTGTAGTCATCTGACAATTTCACTAGAGCTGGATGGTCCAAGATGGCTTCAAACATATGGCTGGTGATTGGTGCTTACTGTTAGCTGAGCCTCTCTCTCTCCATGTGGTTTCTTATTTTCAAATAGGTTAGTCCAGGCTTCTTTGCATGATGGTCTCAAGGCATTAAGAAAGCAAGAGCAAAAGCTGCAAGATCTCTTGAAGCCTAGGCTTAGAAGTCCCTGAACAAGGCCAACGCAGATTCAAGGGATGGAAAAATAAACTCCACCTCTTGATAGGAGGAGTAGCAAAGTCACATTGCAAAGAGTGTGCTAACAAGGATGGGAAGAATTATGGAGTCTATCTTTGCAAACAATCTACCACCAGGAGGTATGGCATTAGATCCATAGAGAAAGAAATATTTTTCTGGCACAGCACTTGGCTTTACAATGAATAATATTTATATCATCATAAGAACATAAATGCTATTTATTGATTTTAAACAGTTAAAATAATCCTATTGATAAAACATAGAGGATATAAATATGATTATAGAATGGAATATAATATTAACAACACTGATAATTTTGAAAAGGATATACTTCAACTCTCTCCTAGGTAGTCATAAATGCCATTAGTAAGATAAAAATATAAGTGACAAGGGGCCAGCCTGGTGGCATAGCGGTTAAGAGCATGCGCTCCACTGCGGCGGCCCAGGTTCAGATCCCGGGCTCGCACCGAGGCACCGCTTGTCAGGCCATGCTGTGGCGGCGTCCCACATAAAGTGGAGGAAGATCGACACAGATGTCAGCCCAGGGCCAGTCTTCCTCAGCAAAAAGAGGAGGATTGGCATGGATGTTAGCTCAGGGCTATCTTCCTCACAAAAAAAAAACATATATGTATATATAAGTGACAGGATTCACTCCAGTTTTTAGATCCTCCTGAAAGTTTTGGTGCACCACTTATTATCTCTCTTGCCAGCAAGATCTTTTATAAACTATTACCTGGTGTTGGTGAGGATACAGGCAAACAGGTAATACATAAGTTACTAGGAAAAGTATAAATTAGTATTACCTTTCTGGAGGAAAATATGACAAAATATCAAAAGCCTTAAGATATACATAGAATTCCACTTGTGGTAATGGCAAGCTAGGTAATTAGGACTGAACTTCCCACTAAGGACAACTGAAAAAGCTGATGAAATGTATTTTTCTTAAAGGTACCCATGAGCTAACAAGACAGAGACATATTACAGGGCCAATATCTAGGAGAGAAGGAGAAAACCCAGAAAGGTAAGACAAGTACTCAAGTGTATTTTGGATACAGAAGAAACAATTGTGAAATTAAGTTGTTGTTTTGGTGGCTTCACAGGGTTAACAGAGAACAAAAGAGAAAGCTCACGCCCACCAAAGGTATAGGCCTCTGACAAACCACCTCCACTTTAAATTGGGGCTTTGCAGGGCTATACCCTCATGGTAAGGGTAAAT
This sequence comes from Diceros bicornis minor, assembly GCF_020826845.1. Lineage (NCBI taxonomy): Eukaryota > Metazoa > Chordata > Mammalia > Perissodactyla > Rhinocerotidae > Diceros > Diceros bicornis. The sequence goes on from NC_080743.1 coordinate 41,726,678, forward strand.
GGGAAGAAAGCAGCCTCTGCAAGGACTCGCTGCATGGCTTTGTATCACCTGGGCCATCCAGGGAACTTCAAGACTTGAACTTGAATTAAAGTGATCCCAGATGGACAGCACTCCCAGGTACCTGACAGAAACAAACAAAAATCTAGTCTGAAGTTGGATATCATCATCCTAGTCCCCAAATTATCACTACAAGTGATATTTTAAAAACAAACAAAAAAACTAATGGAGGGGAAAAAACCAGAAGGATTTTTTAAAATACAATAGAAGGCAAGAAAGGAGAAAGAGAATCTTAGAATAGGCAAGGCAAATAAAAAGCATAAAATAAGATGGTAGCTTTAAATAAAAATATTAATAAGTATATTAACTATAAATGGAATAAATCTTTCAGTTAAAGATATGACAAAATTCAACCGTATGCTGTAAGTGACTTATCTAAAACATATAAATACAGAAAGTTTGAAAATAAAAGGGTGACAAAGGATACATCACACAAATCCCAACAAGGAGAGGGGAGTGTGGCTATATTAATGTCAGATAGAATAGAACTAAAAGTGTTTATGAAGATAAAGAGGGTCACTTCACAATGATAAAAGGTTCAATTCACCAAGAGTATACAAATTTGGGGCCTCAAGACATATAAAGGAAAAAGTGAGAGAGCTGCAAGGGAAGGGCAAAACCTGGGAGGGGTCCCTGCACCCTGGCCCTGGTATCTCACCCTCAGTGAGAGAGGTCTGAGGGAGTGTGGCAGAATGCAGAAGCAGGAGCCTCCCATGCATAGAGGGAAAGAGAAGATGGCAAAAGAAACAATGAGGCTACAAAAAACTTGTGGAGTTTTCAAGTAACTAATTCACAGGAAATTTAGTTCTTGTGGTCATTCCTTGGTTCCCTTGGTGACAGGAGAGAATACAAATAAACAGGATGTGTAAATTCCTTTTATAACACAAATTATGAGTTGCTAAGAGAGTAGAGTGCTTATCTTAAAAGTGCTTATCACAAGAAAAAAAGTTGTAACTATGTGTGGTGATGGATGTTAACTAGACTTATTGTGGTGATCATTTTGTAATACATACATGTATCAAATTATATGTTATACACCTGAAAGTAATATAAGGTTATATGTCAATTATCTCTCAATTTTAAAAATTCTGTGGGAGAAACATAGCTAGAAAACACAACTAATGGCAGAGGAAATCTATACCAGTGACCTAAAATATCCAGTCCTTCATTTTGAATATGAAAGAACAATAAAGAATCACCATATATACAGGGAGAGGAATGCAGCATAAAAATCTAAAACTAAGATAAACAGAATAACTAATTCCAGAGAAAATAGTGGCAATTCAGGAAACTACAGTTAACTAAGACAAAATAATATAAGGAAACCTCGAATATCCTCAGAAAGAATCAAGATGATATTTAACCAATAAAAAAATACCAAACAAGAAAAAGATACTCTGAAAAGGGACAATCAAAGGGATAAAAAGAGCTCTTGGAAATTAAAAATGTGATTGCTGAAATAAGAAGTTCAATAAAAAGGTTTAAAACTATGATCAAAGAAATTTCCCAGAATATTGAGTAAAACAACATAGTGCTAGAAAAATATTTATGGGGCCAGCCCCCGTGGCCTAGTGGTTAAGTTTGACATGCTCTGCTTCAGCAGCCCAGGTTTGGTTTCCAGGCATGGACCTACACCACTCATCAGTGGCCATGCTGTGGCGGCGGCTCACATACAAAATAGAGGAAGATTGTCAACAGGTGTTAGCTCAGGGTGAATCTTCTTCAGCAAAAAAAAAAAAGAAAACAAAATATTTATGAACAGATCAGGTGTATGGGGGTCAATCCAGGAGGTACAACATCCAACTAATAAGAATTCCAGGAGGGAGAAAATGGAGGGAAGAAAATTAAGAGAGAAATAATAGAATATACTAATGCTGAGGAAAGATATAAGTTTACAGTTGGCAAGAGCCCACCAAGTATCAAGCACAATGGACAAAAAAAGAACCTACCTAAACTTACATTGTACAATTTCAGAACGCCCAGTGTAGAGCCATGACTAAAAACTTTCCAGAGGAAAACCAGGGCAACTATAAATCAGAGTGGCATCAGACTTCTCAGAAGTAACACTGGATGCTAGAAAATAGTAGAGTAACGCCTTAAAAGTTCTGAGGGAAAGCATTTTTAACCTTGGTGTCCATACTCAGACAAACTGCCAATCAAGGGGAAAGGCAAAATAAAATAATTTTTAAACATGCAAGAAATTGACTTTCAGTAAAAATGGTAGATTGACCACACATGTTTATTTCCTCTTCCTCCCCAAACCACAAAAAACGATAGTCAAGTAATAAAGAAGGCAATAACTAGGGTGGCTGTAAGTTTACCCCAAAGTCGTCCCTCCATGATTATTAAGCACCCCCCTTTCACTTTTAAAAATGTCTTGGTTCAAATGAAAATTATGTGGTCATTATTAATATACAAGAAAAAAGTGTACTAGTGATTTCAACAGATTTGGGGGAGATGGAAAGCAAATGGAAAAGTGATAACTGATATAGCAGAGTAAAAGTTACAACTTAAGTGTCTGTAGAGGGGAATGCACACAGAGGTCAATTTGCCCTTAAAAACCCCTGAGGCTTTATTCTCTGGAGAAAGCGAAGAGGCTCTTGATTCAGGAATATGGAATTCAAGAATTCAGTGAGGCATGGGACTGAAAACAAATGAATTAAGTGAAAAAATATGCACAATGGACAGTAGGCCTTCTGCTCCTTTCCCCTGCTTTGAACCCAAAATACCAGCAGCCAGACAGGCTTCCTTGCTTTGTATAGTGCTATAAAAATTGAAAGAAGTTTGTTCTTTAATGACCCAAAAAAGGTAAAAGGAGATAGTGACTGAATGTTGTCATAGGCCCATAATTTCTGCCTTGAGTAGAAAAACGAAAAGAGCGGAATCCCTTCTCCCCTTGTTTCAGTCGGACAGTCATAACCACAGAGACTTGGCTGCCAGGCTCGGGCAATCCCCCATTGCCCGTACCATCTTCAAAGGGACTACAACAGCTCTAGGACCCAAAACTCTTCAGACAATTGAAGAACTCCACCTGCAGAGCCCCGTATTTGATACGGAATAAAGGAGTGTAATTCTTTGACCAGTATCTGTCTCTTGGTATCACAATTTCCAACCCATGGAGAAAATCAAAGTATTGTCTAGCCTTCACACACACACACACACACACACACACACACACACACACACAAGGAGACTTCCCTAATTTTTGCCCTCCCCAGAACACTAGTGCCAGATTATTAGATTGTGTTTAATTATTTGTTTACATATCTGTCTCCATCACTAAACTCCAAAATTCATATGGATGAGAATGGTGCATTATTTGCTTTTTGGTACCCTAAAAATGAGTTGAGTGCCTGGCAGCTTATTGAATAAATGAGTCCAGGAGATAACTGGCAATGAAGTAATTTGCACATGAGAATATCAAGGAATAGTGTTAAGACCTCTGAAATCCTTCTTTTGAAAAGCATCAAATATTATTCACATCGCTCAAAAACATGCACATGAACTATGCAACACACCTGCATTAGGGTTTTTAGACGCTCTAATGGTGCTGTGCACGTTCGAGAACAAGTACCCGCTATGCCTCCAGCCAACAGATACTTCCCTAACAGGCCAGATTTTCTTTCTTCATCAATTAAACTATGAAAAGTCCATCTATCTCCCATATCAATTCCCTATTAAAACAAAATAAATAAACAAATAACATTATAATTAGATAATCTCCAATGAATATGTTATCTCCTTATAAGATCTAAGTAACGTTTTTTGTTTGTTTGTTTGTTTTGGTGAGGAAGATTTGGCCTGAGCTAACATCTGTTGCCAATCTTCCTCTTTTTTTTTTTCCACTTGAGGAAGATTAGCCCTGAGCTAATATCCATGCCAATCTTCCTCTATTTTGTATGTGGGTCGCCACCTCAGCGTGGCTGACAAGTGGGTGTAGGTCCACGCCTGCAATCCAAACCCGCAAACCTGGGCCATCGAAGTGGAGCACACTGAACTTAACCACTACCATGGGGCCAGCCCCTTAAATAACGTTTTATATATCTCAGCTCCACAGCAAATTAATATCAGCCTTTCCTAGAATTTTGTACTTCACCAAGCAGTATAATTTTAAATAACTCATAAATTAGCTTGAAATTCTGTCAATTGTAAAATAATAATAACTATTTTTATCATGTTTAGGATAATCTTTACATTTACCATTTTAAAATATATACCATTTTCAATTTAAAATTATTTGTCTAAGATTGAATATAAAAAGAACAATCTGTCGGCCGGCTCCGTGGCTTAGCGGTTAAGTGCGCGCGCTCTGATGCTGGCGGCCCGGGTTCGGATCCCGGGCGCGCCCCAAGGCACCACTTCTCCGTCCAGCCTGGGGCCGAGTCCCACGTACAGCAACTAGAAGGATGTGAACCTATGACATGCAACTATCTACTGGGGCTTTGGGGGGAAAAAAATGAATAAATAAAATCTTTAAAAAAAAGAAAAAAGAACAATCTGTCAAGTTCTAATAAATATTTTTAGCTATAGTGAAATACAGGCTACACAAACTACTAGTGAGATTATAGCTATTTAATTGGCAATAACGTAAAAGCATCCTTAGTGTTCAAGATCTAGTAGATCCTTACATTATCTTCAGTCAGACCCTCTACCTCTAACAAAACAAATATAAAATATACACCATACATTTAGAAGCAGTTTGCTTTTACGTCCTTACCTATAGTGGAATTGACAAAAACCTAAGCCTTCCCATGTAGTGCCCAAAGCAGATAATAAGCTCTACTGTACATATATCATAAGTAGTGTTTTTTGAGGGTCTAAAAGGTTGATCACATACATCATGATTAAGGACCTGGGCTCAGCAGTCAAATGGGATTCAAATCCTGACTTCCCTTACTCCTAATTGAATGAACTCTCTGGAATGTAGTGTCCTCAAATGCAAAGTGGAGACAATACTAATACCTAACTTTGTAGGATTAAGAATAAATAACTTAAAGCATATAAAGCATTTAGCACAATGCTTGCCACTAAAAAACACTCAGTGAATGTTAGTTACTGATATTATTAATTGTAAAATATAGATTGTTTGATAGCAATTTAGGCCTCCAAGAGCTTGGCTGTGCATAGTCGTTAGCAATAATGTGACTAGGAAATAGCTCAATATCTGTTTAATAAACAAAAACTAACATTTACAGAGCAAAGCCAGCACTATATTAAACAGTTATATGTGCCATCTTTATTTTTCATAATAACTCTAAGGGAAGTAAGTATTATAATCCCAATTTTACAGTTAAGAAAACTGAGGCTCAGAGAGATTAAATAATTTACCTCAATTCACCCAGGTAGTAAGTGGTAGAGCTGGGATCTGAACCAAAGCAGCCTGACTCCAGAGCCTGCACTCTGTATTCCACCCTGAAAAACTGGCTGCTGTCCATCTTGTGCTGTACAATTACAGCGCCAAGCATATTTGTTTCTTGTGAAATTACTATAAGGCAAATAGTGGACCTGCCTCTGGAACAAATGGAGCACCCTTTGTTAGTGCTATACCCAAAAAGGCAGTTTATTGAGTTCAATTTACATTACTTTATTAAGTTATCATAGACACTATGTCATTTAGTTTTCAAAGCAGCAATTTTCCATGCTTGTTTGCCTTTTATCTTCATTAGGAAACAGAAAATTTATTCTATAGTAGGCATACAATACATGTATTTTTCATTGACTTGAATTTCCTTTAATCATCCTTAAAAGGAAGGGTACAGAGTGAATGCTACCAAAAGGATAAAATCTTCTCTTAATGATTACCTATTTATTAAGAGAATGTTGGTAACTAAAGAGTCTCACAAGCATCATGGAAAGAGTAAAGAAGATACACTACTAAAGCTAAGGTGATAATGGAATGTCTTAGGTTTTTCTACCCGTCAATAGTAATGTGACCCTACTGATCATCTCCCTTTCCCACAGGAATCTTACAGATACAGGAAAAGCTGCAGAGCCTCATACAAAACTCCTTTTTCACTTAGTTCAACTTCCTTAGAAGGTAGGTAAAAGCAGTTAGGTTAGACTTAGCTTTTGTATATTTAATTTTGGCATCTTGGGATTAAGGGGGTTGTGAGAGAGAGAATGGGGTAGTGACACATAGACTATTAAAAGAAAGTCCACGTGTTAAAGAAAAATGAAAGAAAGAGGGGCCGGCCCGGTGGAGCAAGCAGTTAAGTGCACCCGCTCTGCTGCGGCAGCCCGGGGTTCTCCGGTTTGGATCCCTGGCGCACACCAACCCACTGCTTGGCAAGCCATGATGTGGCGGCGTCCCATATAAAGTGGAGGAAGATGGGCACGGATGTTAGCCCAGGGCCAGTCTTCCTCAGCAAAAAAAGAGGAGGATTGGCAGATGTTAGCACAGGGCTGATCTCCTCAGAAAAAAAAAAAAAAAAAAAAAAAAAAATGAAAGAAAGATATATAGAGATTTCATAAAGAAACAATAGAACTCACAAGCTTTGAAATACACGTTTCAAATTCCTTTATTTTCTACCAATAATAATGATAAGAGCTAATGCATATAGTGCTTAACGTGTGTCAGACGCTGTTCTAAGTGCTTTACATATATTAACTAGTTTAACCCTCACAGCAATCTAAGGAGTGTGTACTATTCTTAGCCTCATTTTACAAACATTAGGAAACTAAGCTAGCGGGAGATCACCTTGCTTTTAGGAGTGGAGCCAAAACGTGCACCCAAGCAGACTAGCTCGAGTCCTTGTTCTTGACCATCTACCAGCATTCACTGAGGAATTCCTGTTTGCCAGGCATTGCGCTCAGTATTTTACATGGATTGTCTCATTAATCCTCACACCAACTCTACGTGGTAGGGAATATTATGATCATCCTTACTTTATAGCTGAAAAAATGAGGCTTAGAAAGGTTAAATGATGTTCTCAAAGTCACAGGGTTAAGTAGGGGCACTAAGAAGCACACCCAGGTAATATGATTCTAGAGTTCATGATCTTTAAATGTTCCACTAGCCTACTTACCTCTAAGAAAGCCAATTACTTAAACTCTCTCATCCATAATGTAGGAAAAATAATCCCTAACTCAAAGAGTTGTAGAACAGTGTAGATTATAATTTGGAGTTACTAAACAAAAATTTCAAGAAATTTTGAAAATTTTAAGAAACTATGAAGCATAAATCTCTAAATGCACTAGGAGATGAGAGCTATGCAGACTACGAGATAGATATGAATATGAAAAAAACTAGAACCTTGGCATTCTTTCAAAAGAATTCCAGTTATGGTTTATTCATTCATCCAACAAATATTTATTGGGAAAGTACTGTATGACACAGCAATCAGCAATTCACAGTCCCTACTCTCAGGCAAGAAAATAAGCAACTATAATACAGAATGATGGTGCTGAGTAGGAGCTTAAGCATATAGTTATTCTCAACACATGGGTGCCTTTTACAAGTTGAAACTTGGTTGAAGTAGTTATTATACGCCATTTCCAATATTTGGCATCATACAAATTTCTGAGGAAACAACATTCTACAATATCACTTATTTAATCAACAAAACCTCACTAGCTAACTTTTTGGAGCCATAATTTTCTAGCAGTTTATAACGCATTACATTTTATGCCCATGACTCACAGCATAAACTATACAAATATTTAAAAAAAGGCCACTTACAGTAAAACGGTTCCAGTAACGGGCAATTTCCTCAACATTTCTTGCAGGTTTAAATAAAAAATACTTCTTCCATTCATCCCAGTCCACTGTCATTGACCCATCAATGTCCATGCTATATATTTTTTTTAAAAAAGAATATGCTCAAATATAAATTATGATTCATAAATTTCAAAAAGCTTTATCAAAATGACAGCTTATACTCTTAAAGTCAGAAAATTTGGGTTATAGTTGAGCTCTACCCATTGTTACATTTGTGATGGAGAGAATGCATCTTGTATACCTAAACTTCAGTTTATATGGGAATAATTCTTACAATACAGAGCTATTAGAGTATTAAATGAGATTATACATATAATGGCCTTGTAAATTACAAAGAACTGTAAGTCAGTATTCTTGCATCCCAGCCTTCTTCCCATCGCGTAACCTCATCTTGTAACTTTTCTAGCAACAGAATGATGGCTGACAATTACCCTTTTTAGTTACAGATCTTAAAGGACAATTTCCATTTTTATGGATATGAAGTATCCAATAACAAAAATAGCATAAGAAACCCAAATATCCATGTAAATATAATTTCCATTAATATTAAATAATAGTAATCAAGACAATTTTAGTAATTTTAAAGAATTTTAAGAATTCTTATCAGGGAATTTCTCAAATCCCTGAATGAAATTAAGAATCTGAAGCAACATAGTGAAATATATCGCTTGCTAAGTGTGAGCTTCCCAAAATTTCAAGTTCTTGTGTTAGCTCCCTTTCTCATTTTCCTCAATGACTATTGCTAACCTTCATATATCTCCTCAAGCCACCAAATCAATTCCTGACATTCACTCTCAGGCCACATTGTCCCCTATTTCTCCCCAAAACATAAGTGTTCAAGCATTCTCATCTTTAAATAACATATCTCTTGACCCCATTTTCCCCATTATCACCCTTTATCTCTCTGCCTTTGCAGTAAAACTCCTTAAAGAGTTGTCTCTCTTCTGACTCCAATTTCTCCTTCTCATTCTCTCTTGAACCCACTCCCATCAGGCTCTCACCACCATTACTCCATCAGTGGCCTTGACAGTGCTAAATAAGTGGCCTATTCTCCATCTTGATGGGTTAGCCCAACACCAGCATTTGGCAAAGATAATTGTCTCCTCCCTGAAACATTTTCTTCATTTGGCTTCCAGGACAGAGATTTATCCCGATTCCTCCTTTCTCTCTGGCTGCTCCTTCTTCATCTCCTTCACTGGTTTCCCCCCTTCTCCCTTGCCTCTTAACATTAGAGAACACCAGGACTTGGTGGTCATTGGTCATCTCTTCCAGTCTTGTGGCTTTAAATACCATCTATAAGCCCAGGACTCAAATCTCTAGCCTAAGTGTTCCTCTGAACCCCAGACTCCTATTTCAAGTTGCCTACTTGACATCTCTACTTGGATGTCTGATTAGCATCTGAAACTAACAAGAACAAACCTGGACTCTGATATCCACCCCATCCCAAACCTGCTTTTCTCATATTCTTACCCATCTCAATACATGGCAACTCCATTCTTCTAAAGGCTCAGGCCAAAAATGTTGGCATTATCTTTGACTCCTCTCTTTCTTTTATACCCCACACATGATCCAGAAGTAAGTCCTGTCAGAATTTCAAAATGCATCCAGAATCTAATCACTACTTACCTCCTCCATCCTGGTACAAGCCACCCTCAAATGTTGTCTGTATTATTGTGAAACTGTCCTGGTTGGTCTCCCTGCTTCCACTCTTGTCCCTCACAAACTATGCTCAACACATCAGCCAGAATGAGACCGCTAAAACCTTAGATCATGTTACACCTCTGTTTAAAACCATCCAGTGACTTATCAGAGTTAAAACCAAAGTCCTTATAATTTCCCACAAGATCCTATGTGATCTGACTCTTGGTACCTCTTACGGCTCATCTTCTATTACCCTCTTCCTCATTCACTCTATTCCGAACACACCGGCCCCCTTTCAATGCCCTGACCCTGTCAGATACACTGCCCACCTTGGGCCTTTGCTCTTGCTATTTCCTTTGCCTGGAAGGCTCTTCTCCCAAAGATCGTCATGGCTCCTTCTTACACCCCCTTCAGATCGCTACTCACATGTCACCTTTAAGGCCTTCCCTGATCACCCATCTAAAATTGCAGCCCCCTACCACTCACACACACATACTGTTTCCCTCCCCAGCTTTATTTTTCCCTTATCACTTATCGCCATCTAACATAGTTTGTTTATCTAGTTTATTGTTTTCTCCTCTTGTTTATTGTGAGCTCCACAGAGCAGGGACTTTTTGCCTGTTTCCTTCACTACTACATCCCCCGCAGCTAGATGAATGTCAGGCATTCAATAAATATTTGTTGAGTGAATGAATAAATTTCTCTCTACCCACTTTCATCCTTACCTCCTGTGCTCTAGACTCAGAGAATGAAATGTTGACTCCTATTCAAGGACTCTCTCTCTCTCTAACTCTCTCTTAGCTGTTGGTCCTATCCCCTCCCAATCAGTTATCTCCTCTCTCTACAACACATCCAACAGCTCCCTCTCTGATGGCCACTTCTCCACAAATCTCTCCTATCCTTAAAAAAATAATAAAAAGAAAATTTAAAAAGACTTGCTTAGTTGTCTTCTCCTTCTTATCTAAATTTCTCTAATCAGCAAACCACATTCACAGTCCCCGAATCCTCACCTCTCATTCATTCAATAGCCCTATGCTATCTGACTTAACCCTTTACCATCCTACTGAAACTGCTTTCACTGAGATCTCCAGAAATCTTCCAAATGCCAGATCCAATGGATATTTTTCAATATTTATGTTGCTGTTTTTTTTCTGTTAAATTTGACACTCTCCACCCTTGGCTTTTGTGACAACATTAAATCAATCAGAAAACATGTACATATTGAACTGTTAGTATGTGCCAGACACTGTGCTAGGCACTGAGTATAAAACAGTGGGTAATGTACCTTGGTCTCTGTCTTCATGAAGCTTACAGTCTAGTGGGAACAGAGAGTATAACAAACAAGCCTCTGTAAAGTTTCTGTAAAAGCAAATGCCAGCAAGATCAAAGAAGTTCCAGAGGTTGAAGTCACATATAAACTGAGACCTAAGAAATAGGTAGAAGATAATCAAGTGAAGAAGCTGGGAAGGGTATTTCAGGCAGAGAGAGAACAGTTTGTACAAGGCCTGAAGGAAAGAGACACCATGGTTTTTTTAAAGACTGAAAGAAGCTCAGGTGGCCTGGAGCACAGAGTAGAAAGAGAGTTGAAGAGATGATGAGGCTAGAGAGGTAGGCAGGGACCAGACCACGCAGAGCCCTGTAGACCACGGAAAGGTTTCAGCGTTCCATCTTAACCCTTGGTTTAGCATGACTTATTAATGTGAATACAAAAGCTCTAGGGGCCGGCCCGTGGCTTAGTGGTTAAGTGCACGTGCTCTGCTACTGGCAGCCGGGTTCAGATCCCCGGCGCGCACCACTTGTCCCACCATGCTGAGGTGGCGTCCCACATACAGCAACTAGAAGGATGTGCAACTATGACATACAACTATCTACTGGGGCTTTGGGGAGAAAAAGGGAAAAAAAAAAAAAAAGGAGGAGGATTGGCAATAGATGTTAGCTCAGGGCCAGTCTTCCTCAGCAAAAAGAAGAGGATTGGCATGGATGTTAGCTCAGGGCTGATCTTCCTCACCAAAAAAAAAAAAAAATCATATGTTTAAAAAAAAACAAAAAAAACAAAAGCTCTAAATGAAATTATAGCAAATCAAATTCATCAATATACTTATAATAGCCACAAAACATGTTTCTATGAATAAATCCAACAAAAGTTATACAAGACCTTTACAGAGAATATATAAAACTTTATTAAAAGACATAAAAGAGCATCTAAATAAATGAAGACATATATACTGTTCATGGAACAAAAGATTTAACATCATAAATATATCAATTCTCCCCCAAATTAATCTATAAATTCAATGCAATTACAATCAAAATTCCAAAAGGGTTATGTGAGGGCATGAGTGTGGGTATGTGTGTGCACGTGCACATGTGTGTACGTTAACTAAATAAGATGACTCTAAAATTCATATAGAAGAGCAAACAGCCAAGAATAGCACTGACACTGTTGAAGATGAAGAAAGTAAGACCAGATATCGAAGATGTATTCTAAAGTGATAGTAATTAAGACATGTGGACATGATACATAATAGACAACAACCAAAGTAATAGAATAAAAAGACCAGAAACACACCTATACACAAATGGAAACTTAATATATGACAGAGGTAAGCATTTCAAATCTGTGGGAAAAGGAGAGACCAGTCAGTAAATGGTGATAGAACAACTGACTATATGGAAAAAAATGAAATTGGACCCCTATTTCACATCCTACACAAACATCAACTACAGATGAATTAAAGAAGTAAATGCAAAATATAAAAATTTTTAAATGAGATATAGATTAATATCTTTATGCCCCAAGGAAAAACTTCTCAAGATGTTAAAAGGACATCAGTAAAACAAAAAGATGGACAGACACGACTACATTAAAATTTAAAACTTCTGCACGATGACAAAAAAACACCTAAAAATGAATTTAAAAATAAGCAACAAGTTGGTAAAACACATTTGCAATGCATATAACCAACATGAGATTAATATCCAGAATTTAGAAAGAATGCCTACAAGCCATTAAGAAAAAGAACTAATCCAGCTGAGAAACAGGTGAAAGACATGACTAGGTAACTCTCAGAAAATGAATATCCAAATGGCCAACAAATACATGAAGATACTCAGACTCACTAGTAATGATGAATATAATTAAATTAAATTAAAACAACAGGGCAATATTTCTGACCCATGAGTTTGGAAAATATTAAAATATTAGAAGACTACGTATCCAGTATTGGAAAGGAAATACATTTCTAGAACGACACTAAATTGGTGCAATCACTTTGGAGAACAATTTGGAATACCTAATTAAAATTAGCTATTTGCATACCCTATACCCTATAAGCAACTCCACTGCAAGTAATATACAAGGAGATGTACACAAGAATATTCATTGCAGCATTGTTTTGTATTAGTAACAAAACAAAAATTTTTTAAAAACCTAAATGACCATCATCAGGAGAATTCATAAGTAAATTGAATTATATTTATTAAATAGAACTCATACAGTTGCTAAAACGATTGAACTAGAACTACATGCATCAATATCAACAAACCTCAAAAAATAGAAGGTATAGAAAAATGTAATTTAAAAAAAAGATGCAGTGTGCCATTACTTAAATAAGGTCTTAAAACATGAGAAACTATATCATATATTTTAAGAGTATGTAAATAGTAAAACATACAAAGATAAAAATCTGTATAGGAATGATAAATTCAGGATAGTAGTTACTTTTGGCAGGAAGAAGGAAATGAGTTTAAAGAATACACTGAAAACGTCAGCTGTCTATAATATTTTATTTATTTGAAAAAATCTGAACCAAATATGGCAAAATGTTAAATATGACAAATCTAGAGATGGTATTGTTGTTTGTTATATTATTCTCTTTATTGTTCTGTATGTTTCCCTGTATGAAGTAGTTCATAACAAGTTAGCCTTATCCCAGGAATGTTTGATGTCAGAAAATCTATTACTATAATTCATTATATGAATAGATCAGATGAAAAAAGCAGTACAGTTTGATAAAATTCTGCATTCTTGATAATATTTCCTGATAAAAGATACCTTTCTTTGTTGCTTTCTTATATATTCCTATCATAACCTTTGCCATAATGCAACTGCCTACTTACTGTTTGCACTCCTCCCACCCCAAACAATGGACTGTTAGCTCTGTAAAGGCAGGCACTAGACCATCCTGTTTACTACTGAATCCTCATTGGCTTCCACATGCCTGGCAAAAAGGATCAATCAATATTTGATTGATAGATAACTTGATTGGTTGGTTAACTGACTGACTAATAATATAAAAGTATATGATCTTACAAAAAGCAACAGATACATGCACTAAAATTAGTGGGTTAACATATGAGTGGTGGATTATGGGGACCTTGGGTAAGTTACTTAACCTCACTATTCAACAATTTCCTCATCTGTGAAATGGGGAAAATAACAGACTTTGCCTCTAAAATCTTGTGAAGATTAAAGGAGGTAATATATGTGAAGTACTTAGAAGAGTGCTAGCAAACTGGTGCTCGATAATTATAAGCTACTATTCACGTTTTCCTAAAGTTTCCACAGTTGTCACTTTTATAATGAAAAAGGTTTTAAAGTAAATAAAAAATAACTTTAAAATGTATATACATATATAAGGGCTGACCTTTCAAGAATCTTCACTGCCTCTTTTTCAGAAATATATATACCTATTAAGTTGAGAGCACTGATAATTTCTGAAGTATCAATCACTCCTTTAAAGGAATAAAGAAAATAAGGATTAACTGGAAGGTGTGAAAAGATGCAGAGGCAAATAGTCAGGCAACATTTAGTGCATTATTGCAACATTCCATAAAACATCAATATCTCAATTTTTTCTTTACTTGCCAAGATAAAAAGAAGAGATTGGAGAGCCCATATGATATTTCCTGTATCAAAAAACAATACTATCACCCTCCAACACTGCTCAAACCAGTTATTCTTGCCTCTTTCCTTTCCCTCACCCTGAACATTCAATCAAATGTTATCTGTGCTATTCCTAAATATCTCCCAAATCTTTTATTCCTATCACCACAGTCCCCTCTTAGCTCAGATGCCAATCCATGCTCCACAAAAATATCATAGTGTTATTCCCCCTGCTGAAAACTCTTCAGTGGCTTCCCACCTCATTCCCCTTTAGGATCCAGTCCAAAAACCTTCACAGGCCTCAAGGCCCTCCATGATGTTGCCTGTGCCATCTTCCTATCCTCATCTCTGACACTTCCCCTCGCTCTCAGTTTAAGACTCACTGGTCTTCCTCCATTTCCTCAGACACAACCTGCTCCCTGGGGTGACCACAGCCTCCCAATAAGCTATTGGCTCTGCTTGGAACACTCTTCCCCAATCTTCGCTTAGCTAACTTTTACTCATCTTTCAGATGAGTAAAAGATCTTTTCAGCTTAACCACTACTGCCACTTGGAGCTTCAGGTAAAAAGCTTATCAAAATGTTATAAATATCCCTCAGACCCTTAGCTAAAAAGCATATTGTTAAGAGAGTACAGCTTTTTTTGTTGGTGGTTTTATTTTTGAAAGACAGTATGTAACTAAAAACTACATCATTTAAAAACATACCTTAGAAGTAATAACAGTAAAATCTAGTGACAGAATTAAATAAATGAGTTTTTTGGGGCCGGCCCCCTGGCTTAGCGGTTAAGTACGCGCACTCCGCTACTGGCGGCCCGGGCTCAGATCCAGGAGCGCACTGACGCACCACTTATCCGGCCATGCTGAGGCGGCGTCCCACACACAGCAACTAGAAGGATGTGCAACTATGACATACAACTATCTACTGGGGCTTTGGGGAGAAAAAGGAAAAAAAAAAAAAAAGGAGGAGGATTGGCAATAGATGTTAGCTCAGGGCCGGTCTTCCTCAGCAAAAAGAAGAGGATTGGCATGGATGTTAGCTCAGGGCTGATCTTCCTCACAAAAAAAATAAAATAAATAAAAATAAAGAAATAAAAAATAAATGAGTTTTTAATAACCTTTCCGGGAAGCCAAATATCTAATAATAAAATTTTACTAGGCATAGTTAATTCTGGGATATCTATATTTGAAAACTGTATAAAAACAAACCATCATTATCTGTGTCCAAACTCTTAAAAGTCAACTTCATTTTTTTCTCATTATCTTTAAGGTACTGCATAAATGTGCCAAGGTTCAGCAGATTATGTGTGTTGATATCAATAGATTTTAAAATTATCTATAAGAGAGAAAAAAATGATATTAGAGACACAGATTCAGACAAGCTAGATTACAAATTATAGTGTTTAAACATTTAAACTGTCAGGGAGAAGGAAAATCCCCTTTCTTCCCTTCTCGTGTTCTTATGGCTGGACTAATAGTAAAATTGACACAAGACCAGATTAACCGAGGAAAAATTCGGTCCAATACATACATGTTAGAGATCATAAAGAAATGATGCTCAGAGAGTGAACAAAGTAGGCAGTATTATATCTATGACACAAAGAAACAATAAATTTGTACAGAATTGACAGAACAAAGAAACTTAGGTTTGGGGTACATAATGAGTGAGGAATTTAAGCAGAGTGTAGGCTTGAGGTAGTACATTAGCAAGGTTTGTTTACACAGGCTTCTCAGCCCTGAATCCCCTAGCTCTGGTGATAAGGATACAGGGGGAGCACCTTTCACAGGGGAGATTTATTTCCTGCTTTCAGAGGAAACGGAGACAGGAGGGTCAGAACGCCCTTTTTGCTTCTAACTTTAATACAAAATAATCAATATGCTATTGTGAGATATTTTGGGGTGGCCTTCCCTGGGCCCCAACAGTACATTTATCTCATGTACATTAGATATTCTGCCATAGATTATCGGTACCTTAGTTTTAGAGTAAAATTTCTAACACTAAAAACATAGAATCTTTGAGTATTAGAACTTTAAAGAACTTGAGCAATTGGCTAGTCTGCTCTTCTACTCAATAGTGATGCATTTACTCATTCACTCAGTAAATGTGTAAGGAACTGCTCTAAATGCTTGAGAAACTAATGAATCAGCATAGTCCCTGCCCTAGAGAAGCTTAGACTAATAGGGAAGACACCAAAGGCACTCTGATAGAAGATGTTCAAGGCTCAGTGGGGAACAAAGATGTGAATGCTCCGAAGGAGGGAAGGGGATGAGGGAAATCTGCCTAGAAGTGACTCAAGTTGAGTATTTTAAAAATGAATAGCAAAAGGTGAGCAAAGAAACAAGGGTATGAGGGATGTAGGAGAGACCACTAGCTGACCACCAAAATTCCTTCTTGTCTTCTTTGGGCACACAGCTAGATTACATTTCCCAGTTTCCCTTTGCAGTTAAGCACGGTCATGTGACAAAGATCTCTCCAACAAAATATGAGTGAAAGTAATGTGTACTACTTCGAGGCCTAGCTAATAAATTCCTGTTACATATATTCCTTCATGCTCATTCCACTTTCACCAGCTGAATGCAAATGATGATGAGAGCCTTGAGAATGGTAGAGCCACAAGAGGAAGGGAACTTGGATCCCCAAATAACTGCAAGGTGGAGACCTGCCCCACCAACCTCAACACCTACCAAGAAATCATGGAGAGCCATTTATACCATGCTAAGAGCCTTGGACTTTTCCCACCGACATTGTCAAGCCCCTGAAAAATTTTAAGCAGGGTCATGATACAATCAGATGTACCTTTTAGAAGGGTCATATGATGGCAGTGTGGAGGAAGAAATAGTGAGAGGAAGGGCAGGAAGACTGGTTCTAAGACTGTTACAGTAACTTAAGTGAGAGATGGTGGGGGCCTGGGCTTATCAGGAGCAGTGGGTATGGAGAGGAAGGGAACTGGTTATGACATATATTAAGGAATTACACAGACCCTGTGATTAACTGGATGTTGGAGTAAAGAAAAAGGAGGAATCTAGAGTGACTTGGTGGTGGAACACTTAACAAAGACTGTGATCACAAAGGAAGTGGAGAGACTCAGAAGCTGGGGATAGCTGTTGATTTGTGAGTCACCCACACTAAGATGATAGTTGGAGCCTTGAAAAGTAATCTTGGTGCTCATTCACATTTGAGGAGTGAGCCAAAAAAAAGTCCATAAAGGGATCTGTAAAGCAACAGTCAGAGAGCTGGTAGAGTGCCAAGGGAGGGGATATGGGAGTCATCATCAGTGTTCCATGCTGCAAAAAGGCCAAAGGAATAACTGGAAAGAGCCCACAGGTGCAGCAATGCAGAAGTCTTTAGTGACCTTTCACAGAGAAGAAGGGAGGCGGAAGCTTCATCACAGACAATGGAAGAGTGAGAGAAGTCAACGCAGAATGTGTAGACTTAGCTCTGTCAAAGGCCTTGACTGCACAGAGAGGAGATGACAGGACAATATCTAGATGGGGGACCAGGGCCGCAGAAGGATCACTATTATTAGAGAGGAAGAGTTTGAAAACACAAGACAAAGAAAGGGAATAATAGAAGTTGTACTTTTCCTATTTTAAAGGAGATGAGAGGACATGAGGTCAACAATGTAACTGGAAGAACCAACTTTGAAAACGAGAAGAAACACGTCATTCCTTCAGACTGGAGGAAAGAAAGTGAGGATGGGTGTAAACAAAAGTAAGATTATAGTCAGTGTATTAAATTTATTGAGGCTTACTAACTGCTTTAAGCTCGGTAAACAATTTTAAGTATTTTTCATTTATTTGCTCACTAATCATCATAACAATCCTATGAGATAGGCACAATTATTATCCCCATTTTACAGCTGAGGAAACTTTATGAGAGGGCCAGAAATCTGAAGGAGTTCAATGCAGTTCACCTCTATTTACTCATTGAAGTGAAAGCTATGTTCAGCCACTGGAAGGGAGGAGCAAGGAATGATAGGGGCTTGGGGTTGGGATAAGTCAGGGTTTCTCAACCTCAACACTATTTACATTTGGGACCAGATAATTCTTTGTCATCCTGTGTATTGTATTAGCAGCATCCCCGGCCTTCACTCACGAGACGCTGGTATCACACACACATCCCCCACTGTCACAACCATCAAAAATGTCAGAAATGTCAAATGTCCCTGAGGGGCAAAATTACATCTGGCTGAGAACCACTGGAATAAATGGAATGAAAACAGAGCTGACTCTGGACAGTGATGAAGCAGAGGACCCAGCTCTTTATTGAGAAGAGAAATGGAATAATAAGATTCTGGGACTACATTCAGAAGGAAAGCATAATATCATCAGTTTGTTTTCTGTATAACGCAAAGTGAATGCAGCAAAAAGCCTTGGACACACAATCCAGTGAAATCAATACATGTTGTATATAATTAAGACTGCCATCGGTGGTTGAGTAAGCCTCAGGGAACAAGTCATCAATTTCCATAAGAAAAATGTGACATAGCATTATCCAAGGTAGGTAGTTATCCCCCCATTTCTTTGGCATGCACTTTATAAATCCTAAGAATTATGGACTTAACACCAAATGTTACTGTGCTGATTGTATGTTTTTCTGGACTCAGTGTTCTGAGGCTCACATCCATTATTCAATTCAAGCCTACCAGATGGAAACTTATTAAATATTATTTTCTCTTACTGAATTTAATTCAATCTCCTCACAAGAAAAAGATTTCTACAAAACCTAGTGTCCCTTTCCCCTTTTCAAACACGTGTGTCCGCATGCTCCCATGCTGCAGCTGGGCCTGATAGTCTCCTAGAGAAGCTTAAAGTAAAACAAAGACTTATTTTTTTACTCTGGTGGGTCAGCTGGTTAAATATACAGCTGTGGAAGTGAGGACCCTCTGAAAATACAACAGTGAGTATTGATATGGTCATTTGTTAAGGTTAATGATTATTCCTCACTATAGCATATGGTATAATGTTATAGTATAGTATAGATATTTTGGTAGTGTTAGGTTAAACTGAAAATATGGAGTTGTAATTAGTGTGTTAGTATCAGATCATGGCCCTCTCTCCGCATCAGGAGTAGCAAGTGCACACACAGGAAAGCCCCAAATTGCCCTGGGGCGGGACGACTCGCCCTGAGGGGGAGCATTCTGGAGTAAGCTGCCGTGCAGACTGCATTTCCCAAGCTCTGGGACGCCCTTGGGGGAGAGCTCAGGATGAGCTATCACTGGCCGTGACGGCAGACCCTCGGAGCTCCCAAGATCTAACCGAATTTGGGCGCAGGCCATAGACTCACTGGGAGCCTTTCGTGACCCTTGCAATAATACAGGCAGACCTTTTACCGTGTTGATGGCTTGGGCCCCACTTAGGCAAGATGGTCAAGTTTTCAGAATGTTTCACCGTGTGAACAGGACACAGACGTGTGGAAAGTGTTCCAACAGTGCGTAATTTTGAGTGAAGCAGCTCACAAGGAAAGAATCTCTGAGCGCTGAGGGCAGCTCGGGAAGGGCTTCACCCCCACCCCGGCACCGCTCCGGCGGGGCCTCCAGCCTCGCACTCTCCCCACGGCCTGAACGCACCGTGGCCCACCTCCTCGTCCTGGCCTAGAAGGATGCCCATAGCTTCCAGTCCTCTCTGCAGTTCCATGATGTCCACCATCCTGTCCCCGTGGTGGTCCAGCTTCTGGAAAAGCTCTTCGAAAAGGCGGTCGGATTCGTACTCCTGGCCAGCCCGGGTGGGCTGTAGGAAGCCCCATATCCGGCGCAGCATGCTCACGAAGCGCCAAGGGACCCTGAAAAGCGGGGAAGCCCCGCCTGCCGGCGAGCTGCAGCCGCCGGTACCGGCCGCCAGGTAGCCTCGGAGGGAGCGGCGCTGCCCCGGCGGAGCAACCGCCCCTGGAACGCGCGGGCTCCCAAGCCGCTGAGTTCCCGGCCAGCCGGCGAGGAGGGTCCCCGCCTGTTGGGCCACAGCCAGCCCTGGTTCCGGATTTGCTTCTGCCGGTCTTGGCTGCGGCCTTAGCTGCTTGAGAGCGCCTTTTTTTTTTTTTTTCAGGTTAATGTTTGGCTGGGGATTCCCAGACAGCACAGTCTTAATTCAAACTCCAAACTGGCTGAGGATAGTCTCGTGGTTATGAATTTTTAGGGGAGATTTATTTTAGTTTTGTGCCCAGAGCCAAGGTTGGTGGAGATTAGCCTCCATGGGGCTGTCCTGGGCCGGTTCTCTCTTCCCCTTAGTAGGCCAAGGCTTTATCTCCCATTCCCGTGGGGATGTTGAAATCCAAACCCTTTAGTAACCAAAGGAGAAAATATAAGGATTTCTTTTTATAGTTATAAAAATAAGGGGAAAAAACGAGCTTTCTAATATTTAACATGAATTGACAATTGCTCGTATATATAATATTTAAATGTGTACGCAAACTGAGAGTGCATAAACAAAGAAATTTGGAGCCCATTGCACCTTGCATAGTGGGAGTGATCAGCTGGTCAGTGGGCTAGAGGAAAAATTTGGTGAGAAATTCAGGAGTCTGTAATCAGCAGCATCCAGGGAAAGCCACCAGAAGCACTGCTCAAGCCAAAAGAACAGACCAGCCACAGCAGGGGAGCAATGGAGACCATCCCTGAACACATAGAGAAAGAACCAGCTGATGCCAACCAGCCTGCTCTAAGGGTCTGTGCAGGCAGTTTATCTCTTAGCCCCAATGCTGCAGCTGATAAGTGAGCCACATCCGGATGCTCTGCTAGGGAAAGATTTAGTGAGGACAACTTTTTATCCAAAAGGAAGTAAATATGATCTAAAGGGGCTAATTCGGTTTCCAGACAGACAGACTAAGCTTTAAAGCAAAGTAGATATTTGGTTAACTTTTTTTCTTTTTTTTTTTTTTTTTTTGCCATTATCCAACAGATGGGGCTCAGGAGAAAGACTAGTTTAACCAAATAAAGTACATTTTCTGCACATACCTGAATTTTAGTTTGAGCTGAGATTTAGGAGCCTTTGTCCCATTAGTATTATTCTGGACCCATATTTTTAAACCCTCTCTCTGTGAACTGATCCTGCTGGTGGTTTCTTTATGACCTCTACCAGTGTTGGGGCAACAAGACTGAGGGTGAAAGCCAGCACCTAAGGATGGCAGGGCAGAAGGATGGAAATTCTTGGTTGCATCACTGAGCCAGTAAACCAATCCTGGAACCAGCTTGTACTGGACCTCTTTGGACAGGAAATAAACTAAACCTCTGTTATTCAGGGCACTTTTTGTTGGGTATTCTTTCACAGCTGAAAATATCATAACTTATAGAAAAATCATAACTCATAGGATAACTACAAACTGAGGTAAGTGCAATTCTCCTTCATTACACTCATCTCAGTTTGTAATTATTCTATGAGAACATAACAGGGACCCTAATATATATTGGGAAATGAGGGAAGGCCTCCTGAGGTTTAGGTAATATTTAATCTAAGAACTGAAAGATAAGTAGGAGTTGGCCAGT
The DNA here is from genome assembly GCF_020826845.1 of Diceros bicornis minor. NCBI lineage: Eukaryota > Metazoa > Chordata > Mammalia > Perissodactyla > Rhinocerotidae > Diceros > Diceros bicornis. The sequence continues at coordinate 41,748,451 of NC_080743.1, forward strand.
GAAGAATGAGGAAAATAGCATTCCTTGCACTTTTAACATTCCTGAGAAGATAAAGTACTTGAAAAGTTCAAAGAACTAAAGGAAAGCCACTGTTACTGGAGCATAATGAACAACAGAAAGAGTGGCACAAGCTGAGATTAAAAACACAGGCCATGTTAAAAATCCTGCTTTTATCCCAAGAGCAACATAGAGCTATATCAGTCAGGATGAACTGGTTATGCTGTGAAAACAAACAACTCCAGAATCTTGGTGACGTACAAGGGTGACTATCTCATTTGTACATATACCCATCGTAGGTCAGCAGTGGGCTCTGCTCCTGGGATGTCATTGCCCTTACTCTGGGACTGAGGCAGCCACTATCTGGAGCATCATTGGTAGCCATGGCAAAGGTAAAAGAGAAAATGGAGAAGCACGCAGTGGCTCTTCAAGTTTCCGCTTCTGGGTGACATATTCAATTTCTGTGTATGTTTCATTGGCCAAAGCAAGTGACGTGCTCTCCTGACTTCACGTTCTCTTGCAGGGAAGGATGCTGAATATTGGTGGACAGTATTACAGTCCAACCCAGGAACTATTTAAGAGTTTTTGGCAGCAGAATAACATGACTTAATTCACAGTGTAAAATATCCCTCTAGCTGTTATCAGTGCAGTGAGATCAATTATGAGATTCTTGGAGCTGTCAGCTTGAACTAGGGTGGCAGCAGTGGAGAAGGAGAGAAGCAGACAGATCATGATATATTTTAGAGGTAGAATTGAAAGAACTTCATGAAGGATTGGATTGAGTATATGAGAGAATGATATCAGCCACAGACTGAATGTGTCCTCCCAAAATTCATATGTTGAAATCCTACCCCACAAGGTGATGGTGTTAGGAGGTGGGGCTTTGAGGAGGTGCTTAGGTCATGAAGGGAAGCCTCATGAGTGGGATTAATGCTGTTATAAAAAGAGACCCCAAAGAGCTCCCTCACACCTTCCACCATGTGTGGACACGGCAAGAAGACAGCATCTATGAACCAGGAAGCGGGCCCTCACCAGACATGGAATCTGCCAGTGCCTTAGATCTTAGACTTCCCAGCCTCCAGACTGTGAGCAATGAATTTCTGTGGTTTATAAGGCACCCAGTCTATGGTATTCTGTTATAGCAGCATGAACAGACCAAGGCAGTACCAAAAATAACTTTTAGGTTTCTGGCATAAGACACCATGTAGATGGAGTTGCCAATCTCTGAGGTGGAGGAGATTGATTGGGGATAAGATCAAGGGTTCATTTTTAGACATAAGTTAAAGATGCCTGTGAGTCAAGCAAGTGGCAAAATTGCATGCACAGCTCAGAGAAGAGATCTGGGCTAGAAATATAAATTTTCAAGTCATTGGCATACAGATAGCTTTAAAGCTATAGGAGAGAACAACATCACTTAAAAAGTATGAGTAAGAAGAAGGCCCTAGACCAAGCTCTGGAAAATCTAAAATGTAGATGTCAAATGCAGGCAACAGAGCCAGCATGGTGTAGTGTTAAAGAGCTCAGGCTCAAATTCAAGCTTCCTGCATTGAGTAATCTTGAGCAAATTACATAATTTCTCTGAGCCTCAGTTTCCTCATCAGTACTGGTTATCTCAATAGTCTGTTGTGAAGATTAAGTAGAAAAAATACTCAACATAGGGGCTGACACATAGAAAGCGCTTCATAAATGATGGTTATTGTTATTTTTATTTTTATTAAAGGAGACTGAGAAAGAGCCTTAAGAGAAGTAGGAGAAAACAGGAAAGTTTATTATTAAAGAAACCATGAGAAGAGCCTGTTTTTAGAAAAAGAGAACTGACAAAAGTGACAAATGCTACTGAAAGATTAAGTAAAATTAAAAGCTAGGACTAAAAAGTGTCTTTTGGATTTGGCAAGAAATGCCTCAGCATTTTTGGTCAATTGGTGGGGCAGAAACCAGATTGGGGAGAGTTAAATACTGAATAGGTCCCTACCTCCTACTATGCATAAAAGGTAAAGTAGAGACGTAAATGTAAAATGTTAAACCTTACAATGTTATGAAGAAAATCTAAGAGAATACTTTTGTGATCTCAGTATAGAAAAGGAGTTCCAAAACAAGACATAAAAAGCATAAGCCAAAAAGTACAAAGTTTGATAAAACTGAAAACATCTGTGCATCAAAATACATCATTAAAAGATGAAAAAGAAGAATCACACATACAAAGAAAATATAATCTTACAACCAACAAAAAATAGTATTCAGAACACGTAAGGAATGCCGTAAATCAATAAGAAAAAGACAAATGATCAAATAAGCAAATAATATTAACAGGAATTTGACCAGGGCCTACAATCTATTAATATTTCCACATTATCACTGTCCTCACCTCATCATCATGTCCTCATTTCTCTTTTTACTTCCACTTAGACTGCATATCCATCATCTTAACCAGTACCTTCCATATCCCTTTAGACCTTTGCTCCCTCTTTCTTTGCCTTATCCATTTGGCAAAACCATAACCTTGAGTAAATCCAACTCATCATGTTCTTTGCAACTTCACTCTATTGGCTACGGCAGCCATAGATGCTCTTCCTCCAATGCAACCAAAAAATGGGTGCAAATTCCGTTGAGAGAATTTGTAGATACAATAGTGAAAGATGAAGTGGGCGCATTCAATGGCTTCCAATATACCAACCTCTACTCTACTATGACGTGCAATTTATTCTAGTCTACCCTCTCAGTCTGCACCTATTTATTCCACTTAGTATACACAGCTTATGCATGATACAGCAGTAAGGCAGAGGGAGCCAGGATTCTGGAACTTTCATGTCAGCCCTGGACTATCTATATTTATGTGAAACAGAAATAAAATCAGACCTTCAGCCACCATTATTTTAGGTCTTCTGCCCTCCACAGCTGATCCTAATTCTAACCAATAAAAATCCTCAACTAATAATGCACAACTCATCAGAATAACAGGTAACCAGAAAAATGCCCAGACTAAACCACACTCAAAATGACTATGAACATAGGTTTGAAACTGTTAAAATATATGGAAGTTAAAATAACTTTAGCATTTTAAATGAAATCAATGTTAGAAATATCTGTTTTAGTAATTTTATATATAAATCCATATAGTAATGATATTTACGAAACAAAGAACTTTGTAAAATAATAATAAATGAACACTGCTATAATTGCACAAATTGCCCCAAAATTTCATTTTTCCACCATTTACTGAGTATATATACTGTGCTAAGGAGTATGCTGGCTACTAGGGATACAAAGATAAGTGAAAGAGTCTCTAACTTCCATTGAGGAACTCACAGACTAATGTCAGAGAGAGAGGTAAACAGATGATTTGATATACTTATTTTCAGTAGAATTTTTTTTATTATTCATGAACAGATTTTGTAGATTTAGCAAATGGACAAAAAAGAATTTTAAGTCTTTAGAAAAGAAATCCACTTTGACCTTGAGGGTATTATGCTAAGCAAAATAAGTCAGATAGAGAAAGACAAATACTGTATGATTTCACCCATATGTGGAAGATAAACAAAACAAACAAACATAGATAAGGGGAACAGATTGGTGGTTACCAGAGGGGAAGATGGTGGGCAGAGGGCAAAAGGGATAAAGGGGCACATATGTATGGTGATGGGTGGAAACTAGACTTTTGGTGGTGAACATGATGCAGTCTATACAGAAGCTGAAATATAATAATGTACACCTGAAATTTACACAATGTTATAAACCAATTTCACCTCAATACAATAATTTTTGTTTGTTTTTTGAAGAAGACCAGCCCTGAGCTAACATCCGATGCCAATCCTCCTCTTTTTTTTTTTTTTTTTTTGCTGAGGAAGACTGGCCCTGGGCTAACATCTGTGCCCATCTTCCTCTACTTTATATGGGACGCCGCCACAGCATGGCTTAACAAGCAGTGCGGCGGTGCATGCCTGGGATCCGAACAGGCGAACCCCGGGCCACCGCAGCAGAGCACGAGCACTTAACCACTTGCGCCACCGGGCCAGCCCCTACAATAATTTTTTTAAAAACTGCTATAAAGCAGTTTGGCTAATTTGCTTAAAAAAATACTTCACAATGGAAAAAAAAAGAAGAAATCCACTTTGGAGAGGCGGAAAAGGCTAAATGTAATTTGGCTCCCTGATCAGCAGAGGGTGATAGAACATCAGAATGACAGCTTAGAAACACCTTTGTGGACCATGTCGTAGGCATTTTTCTATAAATACAATTCATTCAATTAATACTTTTCCCCAGACTCATTGACATATTTAGCTATGAATATACAGAGTATATAAATCCATTCTAAGTAAAATGCATCCATGATTTGGAAAAAAAAAATACAGTGAATAAAATAATTTTCACTTACTCCTGTTTTATTTATTATTCTTTTTCACATTTTTTCTCTATGTCCTACAATATCATAAAAGCTCATCAACCCAATAAATACATTGCATCAGCTTTTTTCTCATAAGTTGCAAACATAGCTTATCTGTCTTATCGGTATCTTTCCAAGAGTGGTCAAGATAATGAAACCCAATGTAATGGGCCCACCGAGCCAGCTGTGGCTGTTGACAGAAGATAAATGATAAAACCGTTACATTATCTGTGAGTAGCATCGTTTTGAAGCATGAAATTTGATCCTTGTCATTTATGTCATTTCTTTGGCTGTAATTCAGATATGTAATATTAATGAGAACAAAACTTTTCAAAATACAAGTATAGTAAAGCATTTTATATTAAACCGCAGTGTTTTCTACCAAAAAAAAGGGAAAAAGGAAAAGAAAAAAAGGCTTTTCTTCATCAGAATGTGTTTTGTTTAAAATTATTGTGGAAGTGCCTCTCTTGTTTAGATTATTGTAGACAATTCATTCTCCCTTATGAAAGGTACCAATTGGCAGTTATTTATGGAGCACCCACCAGATGCTCAATTTATGTGCTGTAACAAATTAACAAATTACCAAAAACTGGGTGGCTTAAAACAACAGAAATTTACTCTCTCAAAACTCAGGAGGCCAGAAGCCTGAAATCAAGGTGTAAACAAGGCTGGCTTCTTCTGGATGTTCTGAGGGAGAATCTTTTCCTTGCCCGTCTCTTAGTTTCTGACGGTTGCCAGCAATCCTCGGCTTATAGCTGCATCACTCTAATCTCTGCCTCCGTCCTCACCTGGCCTTCTCCTCTGTGTGTTTCTCTGTGTCTTCACATGGCCTTCTTATAAGGATACCCGTCATTGGATATACGGCCCACCCTAATCCAGTACGACCTCATTTTATCAAATTACATCTGCAAAGACCCTATTTCTAATAAGATCACATTCTGAGGTTCTGGGTGGACGTGAATTTTGAGGAGACACTATTCAACCCAGTGCAAGTAGTAATGCTATTTTGTATGTCTTCAAAGAAATCTTAAAAGAGAAAAAAATAATATGGTTTTCCTTTATGGAAATAATATGGAATGTGAATATATTATATTCAGAATAGACATATCTGAAAGTACATATCCCAAACTGAGCCTTTTTATTTTACTTTATTTTCATATTCATGTGGTTATACCTCGTCTTGATTTATAATGGTTTTGAGGTGTCTTACAATAAAAACATTTAGTATAGTAATGTGCACAACATTAAATGTATGTGGCTCACCGTCAATAAACAGTATATACTTTTTATTGAAACCCAGTAGATTAGAGATTTAGTAATAAAGGAAGATACAGCAAAACCCTCTCTATAAGTGGAATCTGAAAAGTTTCATTGCGTAAAATTCATGGTCACATTATTATTAAAGAAAACATCCCTTTTCAATTAGTCTGTCAGTGACTATGTGTTTTAATTTATTTGTTTTCATTTATGTAAGAAATAGACCAATTATTACAAAACGAGCACCATACTCTGAACTGAGAAAGCCCCAAATAATCACAAAGTAGTCATTTTCTGACCCTTTACCCTGCAGAAGATACTACATTTAACTCGTCCCTAGTTGAGAATTGCAGCCAGGTGGAGGATGGAGCCAACTGCCAGCTGAGTTCTATCTGAATTCACCTTATCTCAGAAACATTATCACACTTTTAAGATAGAGTGGAAAGTCAAGACCAGAGACTGCAAAAATACAGATCATAAAGGGAAGTATGGCCAGTTGCACAATTCCCATTATCAGAAAGGAGGAAACACATCAGCTCCTCAGGAGAACCTAAATTTGAGCAATGAGTTTTTTAAAAAATGTCTTGCGGAGTGATGAAAGGAGAAGAGAATGTCCTTTAAAAGTTCCTAAAGCAATTGCAATAACAGGAAAGGCTGCTTCTTGTCAATTGTTTTGTTAAAGTGGAGGCCATAACGCCAAAACACAAATCAACCAAGGCAGTTATGGAGGAGCTAAGATAACCCCCCTGATTGTTCTAGCTTATTCCAAGGATGGAAGTTAAAATAACCGGAAGAGCCACTGAAACAAAAATCCTTCAAACACACCTCCCCAGATATCACCTTCCCACCTGGCCTTTGGGTAGGTACAGGATGGTGGACTCTCCTAGTTTGCGCTCGCTGACGAGAATCCAGAAAGCTAATATTCTAAGCTGCTATATCTATATTTGCTTTAAAATCAAGTGAGGAGAGAGTAAAATTACATTAAAAAAATTTTTTTTAATAATTTTTTTATTTATTTACTTTTCCCCCAAAGCCCCAGTACATAGTTGTATGTCATAGTTGCACATCCTTCCAGCTGCTGTATGTGGGACGTGGCCTCAGCATGGCCGGAGAAGCGGTGCGCCAGTGCGCGCCCGGGATCCGAACCCGGGCCGCCAGCAGCGGAGCGCGCGCGCTTAAGCGCTAAGCCATGGGGCCGGCCCACATTTTTTTTTAATTAAAGAATCTAAATAGAACTCTGGACAAATAAATACTTGAATGGTTCCTGCGAGGAAACTCAGAATTTTTCTCAAGAAACAGTTCTGGGGGCTTCAAATTCATTACGGTAAACCCAGCAAAAGACTTTGTCTTCCCTACCTCCTTACCCTCTGAGACCAAATGATGACACAGGAAAAAACCCAGAACAGTAAGGAGAACAGAAGGAGAGTTGGCAGTGGATGAGGAATTAAAACAAACGTGGAAAATGGAGAGAGACTAGAAACCCATAGTTAAATAAGAGAGAATGGGCAACCCAGAATATACAGGAAGAGATTTCAGTGTAGGAGAGGGTCAATATCCATGGCAGAAACCCACAGAAGCTTCAGACAGAATCAGCAGGTGCCTCAGAGGGCAGGAGACAGAGGGGAGACTAAAACGGATGGATTAATTGAAAGCGTGTCCAGTGCAAGACTGCACCAGACACCCGCCTCCACTCCCTACCCTCTTCTCCCATTCCTAACTACGTGGACTACCAACTAGCATTTGACTCCTGGCTAAAAAAAAGAAAGGTTTCTTGTCTTGAGAAATTGAATAAACTGACTGAGGAGAATTAGGAATGCTAAGGTTGGATGCCAGTGCCCCAAGTAAAGCTTTCTTCATTCTTGCATTTTGGAGTGCCAAATCTCCCCAACAAAAATGAAAAGCTTCCAGCATTCTTACCTTAAAATGAAGACAACCAGTGGATAAGACTACGTATTGAAATGGCGGCTGATTGTCCACCAAGAATTTATTCTCCTTGTTCCTTAGTGTGATGCTTCTTCTGGGAGGTGGCTGCCCAGCCCGGGCCTTCATTTTCCAGCCTCTCTTGCACCCAGGTGTAGTCATCTAACTAGTGGAGTGTGAATAGAAGCGATGTGTCACTGCCAGGCCAGGACTTTAAAGAAAGTACGTGTGCCTTTTCACTTTCTGGTTTACCCTTCTGACAGCCAGAAGCACAAGGCACCAAGGCCAGAGGAGCTGCTAGCAGCACTGTGGAAGGAGCCTGGGCCTCTGAATCATCACATGCAAGAAAGCCACTTGCCAATCAGGAACGTTCGCATTGGACTATGATGCAGATGAGAAACAAACATTTGTTGTGTAAAGCCATTGCAATTTGAAGGTTTATTTGGGTAACTAGTATTCCCACAGTTGATTATCCTTTCCTTATACACAGAGCTATCCCACGGGAAGACAGACCTATATATACAACAGTAAGAAACTCCTAAACGCTATCTAGAACAGTCCCATTCTTAAAAATGGTGGGCAACTAAAGATCACAAGAAAGAAAATAAGTAACATAAAAGAGAAAGACCAAGATAAATAGTACTAATCTTAGGGAAAGAGCAGAGATTATCTATAGAATAGAAAAAGAAATTTAAAAAATTTTTCATTAGCGTTATCAGAGAGATTTGAAAAGGTAGTGCTTCCACAAAGTTAGAACTGATGTTTCTACCTCTCACCCTGACCTTCCCACACACACCAAAATAAAAATCCACAAGAAGAAATAGTTCTTGGAAATTAAGTATATGATTGCTGAAATTTTAAAAAATCAGTTGAAGAGTTGAAAGACAAAGACTAGGGCCTCGCAGAACACAAAGCAAAAGATAAAATGAGAGAAAACTTTGAAGAAAAGATGAAACAAAATCCAGAAGGTCCAATATCCCACAAATAGAAGTTAGAAAAAGAAAAAACAGGGAAGAATGAAACAGCTTTTTAAAATTCTATATATATAATATTTCTTTAATTTTTTATTATTTGATTTATTTATTTTTGCCTAGAAGCAATGGGTGATTAATTCTCACACAGTAAATGCAGGGAAGGCTTTCTGTCACTAAATGAATTCATCATAATATTTACTGAGAATATAAAAATGATACACACTAATATTCTCAGAACAATTGCAGTTAAGCTGAGTAGCTTGGATTTGGACTAAAAATGGCAGGAAAAGGTATACAAGTGGAAAATATATATAAATTCAGTTCACTCTAATAGATGGCTTATTGGAAACCCTTATAGCATTTTTCAAAGGGACTTGACATATTTTATCTTAATAAAACATAATGAAGAGGAAATGGTTCAAAAGAAGTCATCAATCTTTTATTTAGCTAAGCACTGTCCTTAATTTTGAAGGAACTGATACAATTTCAAATTGGAACTTCCTTCTCAAGAAGTAGTATGAGGATATGACATTGATTTAATACACAGTCTTCAACAAAAATTAACTTTACACAATTCACTGGCAAATAAAATGCATGTGGAATTTATTATGTTAGTCAATGTAATTCTCCATGGGTCACAAGTATTATAGCTAAGATATATTCATTATAACATAATGAAAAGAGGAATAAACCACTCAAGTTTATAGTTACCCTTTACCTTGACTTTTAAAAAAAAATCACAAATGAAATGTAACTTTCCAAATAAATCCATTCAATAACCATGATTACACTAGATTTTATTCTAATTTATAAAAAATGGTTAGACAATCACATAATATCAAGTATTCAACACAGTGAATTCCATTTTGTTAAGGAAAAAAAACAGAGAACAAGTAATCTTTAAAATTTATTTGCTCTCCATAGCATATGTCATACAAAATTAAAGTTTTGCTTGCGTATATATATGGACGGAGGATCTACAGACCGTCCCCGACTTACGATGGCTCAATTTATGATTTTTCAGCTTTTTGATGGTGCAAAAGCAATACACATTCAGTAGAAACTGTACTTTAAATTTTGAATTTTGATCTTGTCCTGGGCTAGTGACATGCAGTACGATACTCTCTTATGATGCTGGGCAGCGGCAGCAAGCTGCAGCTCCCAGTCAGCCACGTGATCACAAGGGTAAACAACTGATACATTTACAAACCTTCTGTACCCATCCAACAATTCTGTTTTTCACTTTCAGTACAGTATTCAATAAATTACATGAGATATTCAACATTTTATTATAAAATGGGCTGTGTATTAGATGATTTTTCCCAACTGTAGGCTAATGTAAGTGTTTTGAGCATGTTTAAGGTAGGCTAGGCTAGGCTGGGGTCTGGCTCGGTGGCAAAAGTGGTTAAGAGCGCGTGCTCCGCTGCAGCGGCCCAGGGTTTGCCGGTTCAGATCCCGGGCACGCACTGACGCACTGCTTGGCAAGCCATGCTGTGGCAGCGTGTCCCATATAAAGTGGAGGAAGATGGGCACAGATGTTAGCCCAGGGCCAGTCTTCCTCAGCAAAAAAAGAGGAGGGTTGGCAGATGTTAGCACAGGGCTGATCTCCTCACAAAAGATAAATAAATAAATAAAAGGTAGGCTAGGCTAAGCTATGATGTTCGGTAGGTCAGGTGTATTAAATGCATTTTTGACTTATGATATTTTCAACTTATGATGGATTTACTGGGACAAAACCCTACCGTAAGTTAAGGAAGATCTGTATATATATCCTCCAGAGTTAAAGAAAGACATAAGTATTCCTAGTAAAGAAGATAAATGAATACCAAGCAAAATGAATGAAAAAAGATCATCTAGACACAACGTCATGAAATTTTACAACACCAAATATTGAGATTTTTAAATTAATTATTTTTTTATTGTGGTAAGAACATGTAACGTAAGATCTACCTTCTTAGTAAAGTTTTAAATGCACAGTACAGTATTGTTAACTACAGGCATAATATTGTATAGCAGATCTCTAGAACGTATTCATCTTGAATAACTGAAACTTTATACTTATTGATCATCAATTCCCCATTTTCCCCCTCCCTTAGCCCCTGGTAACCACCATCTACTCTCTGCTTCTATGAGTTTAACTATTTTAGGTACCTAATATAAGTGGAATCAGGCAGTATTTGTCCTTCTGTGACTGGCTTATTTCCTCAAGTTTCATTGATGTTGTCATATATGGCAAGATTTCCTTCTTTATTATTGCTGAATAATATTCCATTGCATGTATATATCACATTTTTTAAATCCATTCATCCACCAGTAGACATTTAGGTTGTTTCCACATCTTGGCTATTGTAAATAATGCTGCAGTGAACATGGAAGGAGAAGATTTTTTAAAGCCTTTAGAGAAGAAGAGAAAAAAAGGTCACTTACCAAGGAACAATAATAAGCTAACATCAAACTTCTTATCAGTAATTCTCTGTGCTAGAAGATAGTGGAACAATACCTTCACAGCTCTGAGGGGGAAAAATGTTTGAATATAGAATTCTGTGTTCTGCCAAACTACAAATCAATGTGAAGGCACACTAAAGACATTTTCAGATTTGCAAGTACTCAGAAATTTCATCTCCCATCTGCTTTTTCTAATGAAGATTATTTTGGATACATTCCAAAGAAATGAGGTGCAAACCAACAAAGAGCAAGATAGGGAATATAAAAAAGAGTGGAACTAACCCAGGAGTCTAATGAGAAAAAATTCCAGGGTCATGCTTGCAGAGGGTTTACAAAACAATCTAAATCAGAGTAGGAAGTCAGTGTGCCCCAAATGCAACGTTTTCAAGAAGAAAATGAAATGTAGTCATTGCAAAAAATAGAATGACTATGGAAATGGATGATATCAGTGATATGGTAAAGAAAATGTATTTTTTTCTCAACAAGAGGAAAGACAGAAAATTGGAAATTCCAGGAAAGATAAACAACAAGAATTGCATTGAAGAAAACTCATGATACAAATATGAAGCCAGCTAAAATGTGGCATAATTTTAAGCAATTTCTGAAATTATAAAAAAGAATTTATTTAATTTGGACACTAGAACATTCTTCAAGGAGCCCAGAGGTCATGACCTTGGACCTATAAAAAAAGAAATGTAATTTTTGCACATTATTTAGCTATGCAATGAAGAATAATTAAATAGTCATCACAATATAAATTGGGGAAAGGGTTGATTTTTAACTTTCAAAATCAACCTATAAACAACACATGAAAGATGGGTTACAATAAAGAATAAACTTGGCATTAACCTTGAAACTGTAAAAACAAAAGTATGGTTGACAGAATATGGTAGGTAGAAGGGTGGAAGGTAAACGAAAGGAGAAAAGAGCTGATAGTCTCATGAAAGTTTATCCAGAATGTGACTACTTCTCACTAATTCCATGAGAACTCTCTGCTCAGAACTACCATCATCTCTGTCTGGGTCACTGCAATAGCCTCCCAACTAGTCCCCCTGCTTCCACCAATGCCTTCCTACATTTAATCTCAACATGGAAGCTATACAAATCCTTCTAAATACAAGTCAGACCATGTCACTTCCCTGCTCAAAATCTTGCAATGGTTTCCGATTGCACCCAGAGTAAATGCAAAAAATCCTCCTATTGGTCCATATGGCCCTGCATCATCTCACACTCCGTGATCTCATCGTCCACAATCATCGTCTGTGACTCTCTCTCTGACCTCATGGTCCACCACACGGCCCTTGGCTCACTCCATTCCAGCCATACTAGCCTCCTTGCCAATCCTTGGACGTGCCAGGCACACTCCTGCTGTGGGACCTTCATTGTTCCCTCTGCCTGGAACTCTCTTCCCTAAGATACTCATTTGGATAACTCTCTCCTTCCCTGCCTTTAAGTCTTTGCTCAAACATCACCTCTCAACGAAGCCAAATATGACCATCCAGTTTAAAATTGTTACTCCCACTTCCCTGACTCATGACCCCTCTTACCTCGTTCTACTTTTTTTTCCATTGAACTTATCAACTTCTACTATATAATTTACGTCTCAACATCCCTCCCCCCGCTAAAACGTAAGTGCCAGTGAGGCTGGGATCTTTGTTTTGTTCACTGAGCACTTAGAATAGTGCCTATCACCATAGTAGGTGCTCACTAAATAATCATTAAATGAATAAATATAGCTTAGGAATTGAGAGATTATATACGGCTGATGGGACAAGACCTAGAAGTTTAAGTATATTATTTAGAAATATAAATACAACTGAGAAAAAACTATAATAATCACCATCAAAATCCAGGAAAGGACATCTAAATCCTTGTTTTTATTAAAGGCAATGAATAGATAGTCTTTTAAATTGAGAAATTAAGAAATGGCAGCAACAGCATATAATTGAAAGTTTGGAGGTAATTACTAGAATACTAAAAAGAAGTTATTAAAAAGTGGCTACCTCCATGTGTGTATATATATATATGTTTGTTATAAGCATAGAAACAAAGACTTGAAGGATACAAATCAGATTACTTTCAGTTGTAACTCCTCAGGAAACAGTTTGAAGGAATTAAGGGTAAAAATTAGTAATTATTAAAAATAATTTTAATCTTTTTACCGAATAAAAGAGGGTTGTTTGCTTCGGGAAAGTGGGACCGAGAAGTGGGGCAGAGAACTGTTGATTTTCAGTATAAATTCTTCAGTACTATTTTATTTTTACCATGTACATGTATTACTTTGATAAAAATTGAAAGAGAAAAATAAATTTAAAAAGAATAAACAGTTCTAGGTTCACTTTAGCACATAAGCAAATATCCAATAGATTCCCCAAAGCACCATACCATCACGGCCAAGATGATGCTGGCCTTGGAAATTTTCAAAGCGGGTGTTACCAGTTGATCACCATGGCTATAAAAAGTGAGATGAAATAACATTAAGCATTTGGTCTTAAGCACTTTAACTTCCTGATACATATCTGTATGGATTTCAAAATGTTCCTCTATTTTCTAAAATAGTCTCTATTCGAAAGCAAAGGCCTCCTCTGCTATCCACCTGTCAGCTGCTAGGGAATTAGTCCAGTATTCTAGCATTCGACCTTATTTTCTCCTTTCTGGATCACGTGGGTTGGCTTTGCCTGATTATGAGTTTGCCAAAAGCAAAAGTAACATGCCAAACCAAACATCTGTCACTAAACAGCAAGAGATTTATTATTCTTACCTAAAAGAATGTTTGTTACAACAGGAATACTGTAACAATTAAACCAAGATGAGGCCCCAGCCCTGAAGGATGGTGTAACCTTAGACACCAAGGTCTCAGGGAACAACCTGCTTCTTCCCATTCTCACAGAGCCCTGAAAGATACAGCCTCTCCTTCTGGAGTGCTGTCAAGAAGGAGAATGGGGAGGGAAGTTCTGATGATGAGGGGATATGCATGTCTACACAGGGTTCTTTGAGTCACTTTTATAGTTTCTACAAAACTCAAGGGCTAAGACCAAACACTTATCATTGGTCAGCCCCAGCATCGGATACCAATGCTCTTCCACTCCCTAGCAAGCCCGGAACGGGTGATAAAGACAGCTTTTGGCAAGAACCCAGGCAAAAGAGAGATTCTGTTTCTCAACACTGATTGTGTCACCAGAGAGCAGGGAAGAAAACAGGGAGTTAATACCAAAGAACAAAGGGTTCTTTATCTCCACAGTATATCTTTAGAATTGGAGTCCTGCTGTTACCCTGGTTACAAAGATCAACTTACTACAGCAAAGGTAAGGTGACAAGCCATTCGAGGCATTTAAACCAATAAGCACTCAACTTTTATCCATGCATTTGTGTGTGTACTTTTGAAAAAAAGATCTGAAAACTATATTGCAGCCCCCACTGGGTAAATTTACATAAATTTATTATGTAGTTTATTAAACATATGACAATTAAATTTTGAAGGGCACCTATCAAAGATGATAATGTTAGTTTTAGAATTGTCAATATTATGCCATTTTTTCTGACAACATTTATTATACAAGGATTGATTGCCTGTTGAGGTCATTCTTGGTTCTTGAAAGAAAAACCATATTATCACATAATTACCTACCCCGCCATCCCCATTTTCTAAAATAGTGTGGCAAAGGGTCAGAGGTGGCTTTATTTTAGAGCACTTTAAATTTCAGAAAAACCATTCCTATGAAACCCAAATCTTTCAATGCTATTAAAATGAATACTTTTTAAAGCATCAGTAACCAGGAATCTCTATTAAGCCTATATACAATTCCTATCTTCCTCAATCTCAATGATCTCAAGTCCATCCAGATGTCCAAGCTAGACATCTGGGAGCAATTCTTGCCCTCTCCCTCCACCTCACTCTCCATATCCAATCATCCCCCATCAAGTCCTGTTGACTAATAGTTCTAAAATACATCGTGGGGCCAGCCGGTGGCGTAGTGGTTAAGTGGGGATGCTCTGCTTTGGCAGCCCAAGGGTTTGCCGGTTCAGATCCCAGGCGTGCACCAAAGCACGGCTTGTCAAGCCATGCTGTGGTGGCGTCCCATATAAAGTAGAGGAAGATGGGCATGGATGTTAGCCCAAGACCAATCTTCCTCATCAAAAAGAGGAGGATTGGCATCGGATGTTAGCTCAGGGCTGATCTTCCTCACAAAAAATAAAAAAATAAAATAAAATACATTGTGAACCTTTTCATGTACTCTACTTAAAGATAGTCCAAGTCACTACTATATCTCATTTGGGCTGCTACAATAATAATTTTTAAAGTAAAAATAGTAACAAATACTTCATCATACTTCCTATTGGTCAGGCACTCCTCTAAGTACTTGACATATATTAGCTCATTTATTCCTCTCAATGACCCTATAAGGCATTCCAATACATTACTACTTTAAGATAAGGAAACTGATGCACAGAGAAGTGACTTGCCCAAAGTCACACAACTAGGAAGTGGAGAAGCCAGCAATCGCATCCTAACTCGCCCTCTGCATTCATACCTTTCATCCTCTGATCCAATTTCCAGTCAGCAACAGGTTGTTTAAAACGAGTAACTTTTACTCACAACCAGAAACTCTCTTAAGGTGAGAACAGAAAACCACTTTATTCTTTTCTTCCCAAAAGCCTGATCAAACCAGCTCTGCAGGACAGGTTCTTTCCTAGTGCCTCGGGTAAGTCCCTTGACTTTCTTGGTACTCTCATTTAATAAAAATTCTTTTTAGTCACCAACTAGTCTCATTGCAGTAAAAAAAAAAGTCCTCTCCAGTGTTTTGTTCAAAACTCTGAACTTTGTTACAGTTAATGCTTTCTCCCACCACCCACCTGACCTGCTTAGGCTGGAGGCGTTTGTGGTGGGGTTCAGCTCCTCTCTTCTGGCCCTCCTCCTCTTCCTTCTCTTGGCTGGCCTTTACCAGCCAGAGGCAGAGGGGCCAGAGAAATAAGAGAGATGAGGGGCAGGATCATTCTTGTTTGACAGGCACAGATGTAATCTAGCATTGGTATACTCTGGCCACGGCAGGTGTTTAAAATTGACTCTTGGCCTCAGGATTGTTTTTATGAGCACCTTGGATATTCCCTTGTGGGTTCCTCTGACTATAGCTTCCTTAACTTACACACCCACCTGCCCCCAGCCTCATCTTCAGCTTCTGAACCTAATGGCACATCTCTAGCCTCTTTGTGCTAAGGCTGTGCAGTTTAGGCAGAAGGCCTCTTGGGCATGATTCCTTTTCAAATGACCCCAGGAATATATTCCTACCAAGGGTTTCATCCCTTTGAGATGCCAATGAAGGGATTACAGTTACTTTCTAAATGCAGTTTCTTATTCTGATACCAGTAAACTATTTTCCAAGCATGTCTGTGTCCCATGGAATCCAGAGGATACAAGTCAAACTCTCTGTCTGGTCTCCTTAAAGCCTCCTTCTCTAAGCCTGAGGTGAGGTAAAAACACCTGTCCCGTGGGTCTCCCATGGGTAGTAGAGAAGACTCACAATGCACTGATTTTCATGGGAATCTTCCAAATCTCGACTAGCTCCTCAGCCCCTGTGATTTTAGCACGTATACAGCCTTAAGATAGGCAGGGGAGTAAGATCCACAGAACTGGTTTTTAGCACCCCCTCTGTACTTCTCCATTGCTGATCTGACTCCAACACTTCACTTTGGAATGTCTTGGTAATTGGGCCCTCAGGTGAAAGTGAGTCAGAGTCCCATTTTAACATCCTGTTAGAAACACTAAATCATATTATGTCTTTCCATTGCTATTAGGATCGAATGCTAACTCCTTAATATGTTGTATGGAGACCTGCATGATGTGGCCCTTGCTACCTCTCCAGCCTTGTCTCATATCACTCCTTCCTGGGCTCAGCCACACTGGTCTTGCGGGTCCTTAAGATTCTCTAACTGCTTTCCTACCTCAGAGCCTTCACACATGCCTAGAATGTTCTTTCTCCTACCACTCTTTGTCTTCTCAGTTTTCAGGTCTCAGTTTAAATATTACCTTATCACGAAGGACTTTCCTGAAATAGCTCCCCCCCGCCAACTCCATTATTCTCACTCATATATATTATTTTACTTTACGGCATTTATCACAAGTTATATAATTGTGTGTTAACTAGTTTGTGGCCATAGAGACTGGTTAACTATTTACCAAAGCATTTCCATTTTCCTCCTGGGCACACAATTGGACTACATTTCTCAGCCTCCCTTGCAGTGAGGTGCCACCATGTAACTAAGTTCTAGCCAATGGAATATAGGCAGAAAAGACCACTTCCAGGCATAAAGCCTTCAAGTTTGACTCAATTACAGTTATGAACCCTATTTAGGAAACCATGATGTACAAGAGTTCTGCCACTTACTGATTGTGTAACCATGAAAGAGTTGCTTAATCTCCCTGTGCCTCAGTTTCTTCAAATGTAAAAAGGGAGAATAATATCTACCTTATTGAATAGTGAGGTTTAAATAAATGAATACATGAAAGTGCTTAGACTAGAATAATGCCTAGTACATAGTAAGTGCTCAATAAATGCTGATATTATTACCGTTATTATGGGATAACAGAAATACAGATTTGTAATATGTGGAATAACAGAAATACAGATTTGCAAGGTTTAAATTGGTTAGGTAGAGGAAACAGACATTTTTAACATTATAAAGAAATTTTAAAAATCATAACCAATAAACATGTATTAGGATTAACAAAGCGGGGCTCAACTACCTGAGAGGTAAGAAATAGCAGAGAAATGTAGAATTAAAGTCTTAGAAAACTCTGTCAATTAAAGATCAAGCATAAATGAAAGTAAAAGAATTCTGGAAATATAACATGGCCAATCAGATTTGATTAACAACAACAAAACAATTATCAGCTTGTATACAATTTTTCAGGAACATGTCTACAGTATAAATCAAAGCATATCTGTATTCTTCAATACATAATGCCCTTCTAATCAGCAAAGACAGATGGGAGCCCCTCCTTCTGCCCTTGCCCTGCCTTCTGTATTACATAACCACTACATCCCTCTTTTACTAACAGCTTCTATCTGGGAGGCAGCAACATCACTCCTGCTCTAGCCCAGGCTTATCACATGAGTGCAAGGCCAATATATTTGGCCCCAAAAAAGGGTTCCACAAATGAAGGTGCTTGATGAGCCAAAATATGTGTTAAGAAATCAAGTCTGCACTAAAAATAAAGCCAAAAATTAAAGCAAAGCACTCGATAATTTTGATAAAACTTGCTTTTAAATTAGTTGTTTGTGCATTTACTTCAATTCCCTTTCCTACATGTCATTGGAAAAAATTTTTTCTTTTGTCTTTTACCATCCACATTATTATTATGGTTTTTGCTTTATGTTAAAACCATCAGGGTAAGATTTTGCTACAATCTCCTTTGGACGATCTCCTTTGGCCAAACTGACTTGCCAAGCACGTAGCACTCTTCCTGTTCCCACACAGCAACCTCCCATCTTTTCTTAGCTAGTATTTTGAAGCATGCCAAAGAAAGGAAATGATATTGGTATCTCAGCATACCTTAAGTCTCGGCCCTCCTCTCCCCTAAACAACAAAAAAATAGGTTTTTATAAAAATAGCTCTTAAGGTTTAAAGGAGAATTTAAAATGAGTAAAGTTAAATATGGCAGTAAAAGTATCAGACTAAATAGACCTACTGCATATTCCTTCTGTAATTCTTTTCAGATTGAAAATGAAAAACCACAGATGTGGAGTAAGGTTCTGCTTAAAACATTTTGTGTTATAAATGGACTCACTTTTAGTAGCAGATCTTCCCTATCCATCTATTTAGAATGTACTCTAGTAAAACAATTGTTAAACCCTTAAAAAAATTTTATCTTAACCAATTCTACTGAAACATGAATCTCCTTCTTAGAGCACAAATTAAAATTACACTTTCCAACTGAAATTATATTTGATTACATTAGTCATGACAATGACAGTAATTGTCTATGGGATATGTATTTGAAATATATTAACCACATCAGATTTAATCTAGAAAGCTCCTGAGTTTAAGTGCTGAAAGTATACATAAGCTAAAAGCTTAAATCAAGTCCATCCATGGATGGGCACTTTTTTTGTTGTTAAAGATAAAGATCTTTTGTGCTATTTTAAGAATCTCCTTGGCTAAAGATTTTGAATGCAGTAAAAATCTATATACCTCAGACACTTGGCTAACCAAGAAGGTCAGATTAAGGTTACAAGAAGCTTTTCTCCTACTCATCAGTCTGAGGACATAAATATACTTAAGTAATACAGGAAACAACACTGAATATAAGCAACCTGGACAATCATTATCATCACGGTGCAAAAGTTCAAGGTGTCCCCCAGAGCACTTCACATTTTCATCACTGGCATAAGTTAAACTGAATTGAACATATATATTTCCAGAATATAGTGTAAGTATATTTCTTCCTTACATCAATGTATTTTCTATATCAATCCTAATCTGTTTCTCCTCCTGCAGTCCTTAAATTGGCTTGAAGTACCACCATCCTCTCTGTCATGGAGGTTTATAATATTGGAGTCATTTTTTTACCTCTTCCCCTTATTCCATCACCATATGCTATAGGTTGCCAGGGCCTATTGATTCTAGTTTTACAATAACCTCTGATGAGTCCTCTCCTCTCCTCTCTAATGACCCTGCTAGTATCCTAGTTCAGAGCCTCATAAGCTATTGTCTGCACTGCTGTAATAACTAGTCTTTTAACTCTCCCCTGAATTAGCCTCTCCCTAGCCCAGTATATCTTAAATACTTCTGCCAGATTAACGTTCCTAATGAACGACTCTGATCGTTCATTCCTTTGTTCAAATGCCTCACAATCTACAAAATACAGTCTAGACTTGTAGCCTACCATTTCAAACCACGTTCTGGCCACAATCTATGTTTACAACCTCGTTTTTCTCTACTCCTTTTCATAGCTATTTTTTCCTTTGTTTCAACTCAGACTCTTTTCCTCCCTAACTTCATGCTTTCCTGCCTGTCTGCCTTGGCTCAAGTCGGAAATGGCCTTTCCTTCCTTCTCTGCATTTGCAGATCCTACGCTTCCTTCAAGACTCAAGATCTAACTCAATGCCACATCCTCCACAAAGTCAATGTCTCATCTGGAAGGAATCGCTTCCTGCCCTCAAGTGTCTGGTAGTTATGTAAATGCCTCTTTCTCAACACTCTTCTATGTTTTAATTTCTCCACCCTCAACTCCTTGGGAAGATCCAACTCTTATTTGCTTTTGTATCCTCTAATTGAATAATTTCTTACTGATCAACTAAATAAATAACAGTTGAAGGAATAAATATGTATATATTCAATAAATAAGAGACATTTAAGGCAAATTAGAGTTTTACGTAAAAGAAGAAATGATCCAATGCATAGAAAAATACTGGACTTGATACTGTAGCTAAACACCTATAAAAAAGGAAAAAGAACATTGAAAAGGAATAAATATTTATATCTAGGTAACAATATAAAAGAATATTTTCCAAGAAATATCTCCTCAAAGTACTTATTCTGTCACATTCTGTCACAAAGCTTATTAGTAGTTTTTAATGGACAAACATGCCTAATCCTTTCATTTCCACTTTCTTTACTATTAACACTAGTCAATGCTTCTGGTTTGGTTCTAGGTAGTTGAAATAACATTTGAAACACTAGCAATTCTAAATATGACCAAATTCATATTTAGACCAACAAATATAAAACTGAGTTGAATTGAAACACTAACAATTCTAAATATGACCAAACCCATCACCTGGTAATTTATTTCCTGAAAAAGGGAGTAAAGTCTGTTTTTGTTTCGCTATAAACTTTTGAGATCATCTTTAAAACGTCATCAATTTCATTTTTTCATACATGCCTAGTGAAATGCTTGGTACATAGAGAAACACTCACTAAATATTGAATGAATGAACCTACAAAATAAGAGTACTGATAGCCTTTGTCAGTCACTATCTCTGAGCGATAATGCTGCACTCAGAAATCATGCCAATAATTACGTGGACAGAAAATAGGTGCTCAGTAAATATATGTTGAGTTTAATTCATGTAATTTTAGAGAGGATCTCAGAGATGATTCGCCTTCTGTAATGCTCTCTTTCTCTATGTGCACACGGTGCTTTTTGCATATGTTTCTTGAAGCACACGTATTAGCAAATATGCATTTAGCTTTTCTTCATGTTAACTCCTTGAAAGCAAAGACATTATGAGAACCCATCTTCCCCACATAGCCTGATGCTTGGCAGATTGTAGGCACTGAGATGCTCACTCAGTGAGTGAAAAGGAGTCCAGACCTCTGTTGTCCAACATGAGAGCCATTAGCCACATGTGACTATTTAAATTAATTAGAATTAAATAAAATTTAAAATTCAGTTCCTCAGCCACATCAACCACATCTCAATCATTCAATAACCACATGTGGCTAGTGACTACCATATTGAATAGAGTAGACAATATTTCCATCATTGCTGAAAGTTCTATTGGACAGTGCTTGTCTAGACTATTTCTCTCATTTTGTAGAACAGAATGAGCTCAGGGAAGTTGTCACTTGCTCAAAATCAAACCATCAGAAGCAGAACTGGGATTAAAAACTGGAACTCCTAAATCAAATTCCGTTGTTATTAAGTCATAGCTCTGATTCATTTCAGAATTCCAATTGTATGTAGCCCTAACTTAGAGCTAGTGATATTATGGGAGGCATGGTCTTTGTCTTGTGATTGCCATAGAAGCTATTTTATTTTTGTATTGTAATTGATCAATTTGCATGTTTCATAAACAAAAAACATAACAGGTGAAAAATGTACCTGGAAGCTCTGAACCTCTGGTGTAAAAAGAGAAAATAACATGAATTATAAAATGCTTTTCAGGTGCCTAGCTATACAAAATATTATAGTATTCTGGTCTTGTGCCACTTTAATTAGAAAATGCCTAGACCAGGTTCTGGTTTAATGATTGCTTTTTGGTTAGTTTCTTTAAAGCATTCCTCTTTGGTTTGCTCATTTGTCAAAATCATTTGTATCTAAATCAACAAATTAATAAGGTTTGTTCAGATTTGGGATTCAAGGTTGATTTGGTTTGAATTCTTAAAAGATTTTCCCAGCTTTCTTTGAGAGCATCAGTAATTTCCAAAATGTTCTTAGAGAAAGAGCCTTATTTTCTACAACTTCTATAATGTATTTGTTTATGAAATTAGCATTTGGTATTCTCTGGAAAGAGAAATCTAGTGCTGCCTGATAGGAATAATTATAAAGAGACAAGGAAGTGATCATTCCCATAGCTACCCTAATATTGGACTCTGAAGGAGGCAAGGAAAGGAAGGACCAAATCGGAGTTCAAGGACCCCCACAAAATGCCATCAGTCTAGGGCACTTAGGCTGTCACACTTGCTCAGCTAAAGCACCCTTCTTAATCCACTCTAGTTGTGTCCTGACTGGAAAGAAGTTGTTGAACAAACATTGTGGTTTGTGATAGAAAAGTGTACAATCTAGTGTTTGTTTTTAAGAACCACAAAGGCAATCTGCCATCTTTAGATAGAAATTTGAAGAAAGACAAAAAGAGTTAGTGATGAGATCAAGTTTTAGAATTAAAGGCGGCACCTCAGAAAATAATCTGATTCTTTCCTCAAAGCCTTTACTCTTCCATCAGGCAGACTAGTCAGTATTTAAGACAATTAAACGTCACTACTTAGGTATCCATAACTGCCCTATTTAAGCACAGGACCAAAGAAAGAGGGTGTGTTTTCACTGCCATTTTCCTTTGATGTGAAGTTAAAAAGCTGTTGCTTGGCTGGAAGTGATATTATTCAAACTCCTATGTCATTCTTCTATAATCATTCCTCAGTAACTTTAGTCTAGCTTGGTTTTAGGCAACGGAAAATTAAGGCAAGTATTTTATTTAACATTCTTAGAATTTATGCTTTTTCAAACAACCCAGTATAGCACTGTTTCCCCAAAATGAATGATATATAGAAAGAAAAATGTCATGGACTCCCAATGTTAATTTAAATTATTGTAATTATAACATTTCCTAAATGTACGTTAAACATAAAATTAGATATCTTATAACTTTTATATAGGTATAAAACAATATAAATTTACAAATTCAGTGCAACACACTGTCCTAAATAAATGTTTCAAATTAACGACAATAGTTGAATGTTCATTCATTCAGCAAACATTTATTGGAGGATCTACTCTGTTCTAGGCATAGAGTATGTAATTCTAGCTGGTACAACAAACACACCCCAAATTACAGTGGCTTTAAAAATTAAATGCTTAAGTGAAATAAGCCGCTCACAAAAGGAGAAATACTGTATGATTCCATTCATATGAGGTACCTAGAGTAGTCAAATTCATTGAGACAGAAAGGAAAATGGTGGTTGCCAGGGGCTGGGGAAGGGGGAAATGGGGAGATATTATTTAATGGGTACAGAGTTTCAGTCTGGGATGACAGGAAATTTTTGTAGATGGATGGTAGTCATGGTTGTACAACAATGTGAATGTACTTCATACCACTGAACTGTGCACTTAAAAATGGTTAAGATGCTAAATTTTATGTTATACGTATTTTACCACAATTTTTAAAAATAATTTTTAAATATCACACACAAAAAACTGAATGCTAATTTCTCACTCACCTCACAGACCAATATCCTGGTCAGTGGGTTTGGGAGAGTGAGTGAGGGGTTCTGCTGTAAGCTGCCAATAGCAAGACCCAGGCTGACAGAGTCTTTCTCATCTTCAACATCTGGCTTCCAAGGCCATCTTGACATCCAGCCAGCAGGTGGGGGAAGAGTAAAAGGATCACATGCAGGAGGTTCTTATGGACCAGGCCTGGAAGTTGTATACATTCCATTGGCTGGAACTCAGTCTTGCTGCAACATCTAATTGCAAAGGAGACTGGAAAATATAATCTGTGTAATCAGGAAGAAGAGAAAACAAGTTTGATGATGGCTTAGCACTCTATGCCATAGTCCATCCATTTGATCATCAAATATCCATTTCACCCTTTTTCCCAAACATATAATACATTTACTCCCTCTACAAGTGAGATAACCTAAATTCTCACCCAGTCACTTCATCAAGTTCAAAGTACAGGATCTCTGGGTAACTGCACAGGCTTCTCTATCAGGTCTGGATATAATTCCACATCATCCTGTGACCCAATGGTTCTCAGCCAGGGGTGATTTTGTCCCCCAGGAAACATTAGACAGTGTCTGGAAATATTTTGGATTGTCACAAATGGGAAGGAAGAGCACACTATTGGCATCTAGTGGGTAGAGGCTAGGGATGCTGCTAAACATCTTACAATGCACAGGACAACCCCCCACAACAAAGAATCGTCCAGGTCAACATGTCAATAGTGCCAAGGGTGAGAAACTCACTGTGACCTATGAATTAATAAGATATCTTCCCCAGTCACACCCCATATATAATGACAGAGCAAACGTATTACAGTAAATATTTCCAGGTGAGAAAGGGAGACACAGGCCCACTGCAAAGATGAAATTCTGCCTGTTAGTATTTTGATAGCTCTGAACTGGCTGTGGGGGAAGTTCCCAGGCTAGACTTCGTTTCCACTCTCTGCAAGGAACCCCCTTGTCCATGGTCCTGTGTGGTCAGTAGCACTGCCCTCTGAAAGTTTTTCCTCTAAGCCCACATACGAAGTGGGTGTTGGGAAGCATGACTTCCTTGTGGAGAGTACAGTTTTTAATACAGGCTCACGATTTCTTTGGCAATACAGTCCCTCAAAAACTGAAAGATTTCTGATCTATTTGTTTCCAGTCAGTTCTATATGCCAGTAACACTAAAGTTCTTTCCTGGGGGTAATTCTTGATCCTGAATAATTTCTTTGCTTTTTCATCCCTACGCTTCTCTTCCTCTCAACTTAAGGGGCCATCAGACTTTAATGTGAAGGCCACACCCTAAATCTAATCTTTGCTGCATGGCTGAGTTTTAATGGGCCCTTGTTGTTCAAAAGCTTTTTCAATCTCATTTCCTATTCTTTGAAGTATAGAGCAGTCAGTGTTTCCAACCCCTTGAGACTCCAAGTTTCTGTACTCTCTCTATTCCTTTTTATTATGCTTGCAAACATGCTTATTATTGCATGAGCTCTTCTCATTTTTCCAATATCTTGCTAAATGCTGCCAGTAAACATAACCTACTAACATTCCATCTTCCAACCTCTTCTAAAGCCATAGATTTTGTAGGCACCTTATTTGCCTTCCAAATTATTGCAAGCAATTCTTTTACCAAATGTCTTGCCATAGGTTTCCATTTTCCAGCCCCTAATAATAGTTTACTTGTTGTCTGCTGCCTGCCTGACTAGTTTTAGATTTTTATGAAAGCACCCTACCTCTGTAACAATTTCTGCACTAGTTAAGGCAATGCTAGCTGTTGTGGTAAACATTCCTTAAAAGGTCACAGTAAAAGTTTGTTTACTGCTTACATAACAGTTCAATGTAAATGTTCCTGGTTGGGGTGGAGGGGTGAGGGAGTAACCTTTTGCCACACAGTCACCTAGGGACCCAGGCTTATCTCAGAGGCTCTGTCATTTTCTAACACATATCTTCCAAAGTTTCCCTTGACATAAAAATCCAACCAGCAGATGCTGGAAGAGAGGGCGGATCATGTGTGGGAGGTTTCTATGGACCAGGCCTGGAATTGGTGCCATCACTTTTGTTCACATTCCATTGGCCAATGGGATTTAAGTAAAAGTGGCGTGTGCATCTTCCAAAAAGTGTCCTTAAAGGGAGGGGGCATATCTTTCTTCCTTCTGAGCACACTTTTTTCCTTCCATCTTATTGCTGGCTGGAATTGAGAAATGGTGGCTGGAGCTCTAACAGCCATCTTAGAGCACAGGGTGAAAACCACATGTTCAAGATGATAGAGCAGCAGAGCTTGGGTCTCTGATGATCATGGAGCTGTCATACCAGCTCTGGACTATTTACCTCCTGACTTTAATTAAGAGAGAAATGAGCTTCTGTCATATTTAAGCCACTGTTGTTTTGAGTTTTCTTTTATTTGCAGCTGAATATAACTTTAACTTACATAATTCTTCTCTAATTGTTTGGTATGGTTACTTTTTCTTCTGCCCACTCTTTTTAGTCGGAGACCTCTCATACTTCCTTCTCACAGTAGAGGGTACTATAAGAACCGTCACATCTCTGACAAGCAGTCTTAGCACATGTGTAGCATCGTTATCATTTTACTTGAGAGATAAAACACTTAGGATTGGTCCATAAATTCATATTATTTCAAGAAACATTTATTGAATACCCACTAATGACAGGTACTGGGCTAGATACGAGACATACAAAGATGATTAGCAAACCATCCTTGCCTTTGAGGAACTTTATTATAGGTATTGAGATAGATACTTAAATCTGCTGCCTCGACTTCCATTCCGTCATTCTATTTGAAGAAGTTGGAAAGCCAAAAATTACATTTCTCAGACTCCCTTGCCACTTGAATTCTAGGTGCAAATAAGGTCTGCCAAATAGATGCACTCATGAAAAAAACAGGTGCAAATGAAATGGAGGCTATCTTCCTGTTGCTGTGGCCACTTGCAAGCAAGGGGTGATAACATGTTTGTGGCATCCAGACTCTTCATATGGGCTTCATGATGGTGGTAGTGGCAGTAACAGTGTCCTATTGTCAGTTTCCCATCCCGGCTATATTGTGTATTAGTCAGAATAGACCAGCCTTATGCTGTAGTAACAAGCAATCTCTAAAATCTCAGTGGCTTAATACAACAAAAGTGTCTTTCTCACCAACAAAAAGTTTTTTTGCTGCATGCACAGCAAAGGAAACCATCAACAAAATGAAAACTCAACCTATGGAATGGCAGAAAACGTTTACAAATCATATATCTGATAAGGGGTTAACATTCAAAATATATAAAAGATCTCATACAACTCAGCAAATAAAAACCAAACAATCCAATTGAAAAATGGGCAGAGGAATTGAATAGACCTTTTTTCAAAGAAGACATACAAATGGCCAACAGGCACATGAAAAGATGCTTAACATACTAATCATCAAGGAAATGCAAATCAAAACCACAATGAGATATCACCTCACACCTGTTAGAGTGGCTATTATCAAAAAGGTAAGAAATAACAAGTGTTGATGAGGATGTGGAGAAAAGGGAACCTTTGTGCACTGTTGGTGGGAATGTAAATTGGTGCAGCCACTATGGAAAACACTATGGAGATTCCACAAAAAATTAAAAATAGAACTACCATATGATCCAGCAATACCACTTCTGGGTATATATCTGCAAGAAATGAAATCACCATCCCAAAGAGATATCTGCATCCCCATGTTAATTGCAGCCTTATTTACAATAGCCAATTCATGGAAACAAACTAAGTGTCCATTGATGGATGAATGGATAAAGAAAATGTAGTGAAATATTATTCAGCCATAAAAAAGAAGGCCATCCTGTTATTTGCAACAATATAGAAGGACCTTGAGGGCATTATGCTAAGTGAAAGAAGTCAGACAGAGAAAGACAAATAATGGATGACCTCATTTATATGTGGAATCTAAAAAAAACCAAATTCATAGATACAGAGAACAGATGGTGGTTGCTGGAGGCAGGCGGTGGGGGGTGGGCAAAATGGGTGACGGTGGCCAAAAGGTACAAAGTTCCAGTTATAAGATAAATAAATTCTGGCCATGTATTGTACAGCACGGTGACTATAGTTAGCACTGTATATTTGAAACTTGCTAAGAAAGTAGATTTTAAAAGTTCCTATCACAAGAAAAAAAATTTGTAACTATGTGAGGTGATTGATGTTAACTAAACTTATAGCAATCATTTCACAATATATATCTATATCAAATCATTATGTTGTACATCTTGGGCTAATGCAATGTTAAATGTCAATTATATCTCAATACAACTGGGATAAAAAGGTTTATTGCAGGTGTGGGCAGTTGTTCTCCACGTACTGACCCAGTGATCCGGGCTGCTTCAATCTTGTACCTACTGCATCTTAACCCAAGGTCTCCTCCGTGACTGCTGTGGCAGGGAAGAGAAAGTCTAGAGAGCTGCTCAGAAGCTTTTCACTGTCTCATCCTGGAAGTGACACATTACTTCTCACTTTTTTTTTTTTGTGAGGAAGATCGGCCCTGAGCTAACATCTGCCAATCCTCCTCTTTTTTAGCTGAGGAAGACTGGCCCTGGGCTAACATCCATGCCCATCTTCCTCTACTTTATATGGGATGCCGCCACAGCATGGCCTGACAAGCAGTGCCTTGGTGCGTGCCCGGGATCCGAACCGGTGAACCCCGGGCCACCACAGCAGAGCGCGCACACCCAACCGCTTGCGCCACCGGGCCAGCCCCAACTTCTCACATTTTATTGGCTAGAGCTAGTCACATGGCCCCATCCAACTGCCAGGGAATTGGGAAATGTTAATTCTCACATGCCCAGGAAGTAAAGGAGGACCAAATATTAATGAACACTAGCAATGTTTACCACAAATGATGTGACCTTAAATTCAATAGTCTGTTGCCTTCCACTCCTCCAGCCCTTCCAAGAGTTTCAGAAGCACTGAATTGCTTTTGTTTGATATCCTTTTGTTTTTTGAAATATCTAGATTGGTTTCGGATTCCTACGGTGAACCCTGACTGACTCAGGTATGTGCTGGTGGCTTTTTGTCCCCTTACCTCCATCCACTCCCCACTACTCTGTGCCCCAGGAGGTCGTCCTCTATGAACCGCATCTTCCAGCTTCCTTTGCCCTCTGACTTTGGTTGGTTTTGGATCATGGGAGTTACTAGCAGGAGATCAGAAAGCAAGAGGCAAGAGAGGTCAGGATATTTATCTCCCTCTTTTCAACTCCCCACGAGACTGTGGGTCCCGTACCCTGCACTCAGTTCTGTAAAGAGTCCTTTCATTAAACTTTCCTCATTTAAAGACTTTGCATATGATGTCTGTTTCTTGCCTGGACCTTGACTCATACAAGATGTTTAATAATCAAACTGTGAGTCTAAAAAAAGAGTACTAGACTCTCTCCCTTCCTCCAGTTTTACTGCAGCTGCAGATCTTTATAAAATCCAAATCCGAATATATCATTCCTCTGTTTTAAAACTTCAATGGCTCCCTATTAAATCCCTGTCCCCACACCCCACTCTAAGTTGCAGCCAGACTGAACTACTTTCAGTTCCTCCTGCAACATGGTCTCTCTTCCTCTGAGCCTTTGGCACATGCAGTAACTTCTTCCTGGAAACCGCTCCCCACCCCCACTCTCATCATTCAGACATCAGCTCAAATGACACCCCAGAAAGCCTTCCATAAACCTACTTATCCTAGTTACATGTTATTATATGCTCCCACAGCAGCCTCTATTCACCATCACATATAGATAGAACTCAACGTTACATTGTACTGCAACTGCCTGCTTACTTATCTGTGTCCTCCAATAAACTGTAAGGCATAAAACAGGGATTGCATCTCAGATCTTTAGGACCTATTAAGCTGTTTGGCATACAATAGGCTCTCAATAAATCTTGGATAGTTCCTGAATGTTATTGAAAAAGCTTGAACCCTCCTCCTCCAGCTTCTATCCTCTCTCTTTTCATTCACTGACAAAAATCAGAAAAAATAATTTTTAGTCATCCACTCCTCATTACTACCTTCCATTCACTTCCCAGACCATTTTAATCTTACTTTGCCACCACCTTTTATGGAGACTTCTCTTGCCAAGATTACCAATGACCTCCTAGATCTTAAATTTAATAGCTTCTTTTCAGTCCAAATCCTCCAGGATTGCTTTGCAGCACTTTCTGGAAACTCCCTTCTCTGCTCTCTGTGGATCATGGAGATCTCTCTCTTTCTCTTTAATTAATCTGTTTGCATATCTGTGTTACCCTCCATTCATTTATAAGTCCCTATGAGTCTTGTTCATTTGTGTCTCAAGTCCCCAGCATAGTGCCTGGCACAGAGTAGGTCTTAATAACTGTGAATATTAAATGCTTAAAACTCTTTCTTGGCTTCCAGTCCATCTCTCTTTCTTGATCTCCTTTTTCTCTGACTGTTCTCAGGAGGCTTCACAAGCTCCTCCTGCTCCATCTACCCATTAAATTTCTCCAAAGTAACTCATCTTTATCCACTGTTGGGGCTTCAGCCATCAGGGAATACTCTAATTCTCAAATGCATATTTTCAATCCTAACCTTTCATCTGAGCTATGGCTGCCCTTCTCTCCCTGGATGTCTTGCAGGCAGTTCAAATAAAGACTCATTATCATTTCCATTCCCAGCCTGTCCTCCTCCAGCTTCCAAAGCTCAGTCAATGGAATTAACATCCATCCAGTTGTCCAAGATACAAACCTCAAAGTCCCCTTAACTCTTCCCATGGCCTTTCCTCCCTTGTCCTGCTGGGCAACTAGCTTTATCCACTACCAAATACCCAGTCCCAAACTCCTCAAATCTGCCTCTGAGTCTTCTATTTCTTCCACCTGGAACACCTCCCCTCCACTTTGCCCCAAATTCTATGCATTTTTTGAAATTCTGAACACTGCTTAACGTCAATCAATTGCTTCCTTTTCTGAGTTCTAGACAAATTGCATCTTCATTCTGAACAAACACACCTTGATGCTAGATTTTATCTTTTAACGACTGACTTACATAAGTCTCCCTCACTAGATGTGAAATTCTTGAGGGCAGGTTTTCCTTTTTGTTTTTGTTTTTTTATTATCATTGGGTCTAGCCAGTGACTGACATTTTATGCAATTAAAAATATTTTTATATGAATAAATAAGTGAAATTGGGAAACAGAATCTCTTCAATTACACCCTTTCGGAGATTACTGCGAGGGAACCTTTGAGTTAAAAGGACAATAAGTCATTTTGAAAACGCAAACATTATGTAACCAAGCAGGCAACATACATCATAACAACATATAATGCCTATAGAAGAGGGCAGATAATTCCTATGCATCTAGGGAGACTTTACTTTTAGGCTTTTCACTTCTCGGTTTGGACAGCCAAATTTTAAAAGGGACGGTATTATTTTAACCCCTTCTGTACTCTTTTATCTTGGTGACTGGAATTAAAGCATAAACAAGACAAAACGCCTGTGGCAGTACAGTGCCTGGGCACTTGGTAGGCCCTCAACACCTTTTAATCCTTTTCCTTTTTTCCACCTAGTCCTCGTTTTATATTGGAAGTCTCGTGAATTTAGAGTACCTAAAGGAAATTTTCGTTTTAGAATCTCAGTTTGACAAAACAACGTCGTGGAGATTCTGATTAACCCTATTAACCCATGACTCTCAAACCCAAGGGGAAATAAAAAATCACCGGAGGGGGAGGGGAGAAAGGAGGCGGAGCAAAAACTGACAGAAAGGCCGAGAGAAAGCTGTACAGGGAAGCTCCTCTTTGGTTGGGTTTGTCTTTTTTTAACCCCAGGGCGACGTGACGCCCTAACTGCCGTCGCAGGTCAGCTTCCCGGGGAAGCGCCCGCCCGCCCCGAATTTCCTCGCCCGCCCTCCCGCTTCCTCCCCGCGGTGCGCTGCTGGCCGCGGCCGCTGGGGGCGCCTCGGGTCCTGCGGCGCTGAGGCGGCGGCGGCTCTCCGAGCTTCTCTTCTCCCCGCTCTCAGACGGGCGGCGGCGGCGGCGAGCAGCGCACCCAAAGGGCGCCCACCGCCCAGGCGAGCTGCAGCACGACCGTTCCTCGCGGGCGGGCGGGGTCCGCGCCGCGGCCGCCGCCGCGCTCCGGCCGGTGCTGCCGCCAGAGGCGGCGGCAGCGGCCCCGGCCCCGGCCAGCGCGCGGCGCCCCCCGGCCGCGCCCCCGCGCGCAGCTCGCGGCCCTGGCCATGGGGCTGCGCGGGCCCGGGGCTCGGCCGAGCTGAGGCGGCGGCGCCGGTCCGCGCGCCCTTTGGGGCCACCTCCGCACCCTGCTCGCCGGCGTCTGGCTCTCATGATGATGAAGAAGAAGAAGTTTAAGTTTAAGGTGGACTTCGAGCTTGAGGAGCTCTCGTCGGTGCCCTTCGTCAACGGGGTCCTCTTCTGCAAGATGCGGCTGCTGGACGGCGGCAGCTTCACCGCCGAGTCCCCCAGGTAACGCGCTCTCCGCGCCGCCTGCGCCTCCCGGGCAGCTGCGCCCTCGCCCGCTCCGCGGGGGCTCGTTGGATGGGCAGCATCTCTCTCCTTGGCCCATTTGCTCCGGGAGGGCAGCCAGCCTCGTGAGCTCCCCTTTCTCTAGGGACCAGTGTGAAATCAATCAGGAATTTATTGATCTGCACAAAGTGCCTCGCAAATGGGTTCATCTCGGCTGGGCTTGGCTCCTGCGCTCCTCATTCCAGATGGTTCCTGGTATCTGCTCTTCCCCCCTAAATTCTCTAGAAATGGGAGGGGGGCAATGGGCAGAAGGGAGAAGATGCTTCTGGTTTCTCTTAAGACGTTTTCAGGTTTGTGAAATGCAGAGTGGAACTTGAGCTGTTGTTAAAACAAAAACAAAAATAACCCAAACTGCTCGCGTTCCGAGAGCGCCCGCTCCGAACAGAAGCCCGTGCTTAGCCTAACTCCTTCTCCCTTGCTGGTTAGCCGGGGACTCGGGCGCCTAGGATGCGGCTGGAGTGGGCCTGGTCAGGCGTGACTTGAGTCAAGTGTTCCTGGCAGACGGGACAACAGTCTGTGCCTCATCAGAAAGCTGCGTCTCCAGTTACGCACTAACACTCACTGAATTACCCGTCTTGAAGTGACCACTAGTGACTCTCAGTGTGGAGGACTTAGAACCAGAGGAGAGCCCAGGCCCTGCCCTCATTTTGAAATGAGCCCCTGGGCACTCTCAGGGAGAGTCTTTGGCAGGTTCCAGAATGAAGTCAGGAGTGATAGTTTTCCTTGAGTCATTTCAAGGCTTTTTGTAGGTTGACAGATGTACCCTAAGGTGTGTTCCTTAAAAAATTAGAAAATTTACGGAAGTTTTTTCAATGAACTTTTAAGTTCCTGAGATCAAGGAAAAAGATTAATAATGCTTATTTTGCCTAAATTTACTGTTCATAGACTTTATTTTTACCCAAAAAATATTCTGCTTTCCTTTTATCTGTCATCTCTATTAATAATGTAAAGGAAATAATGTCAATGGGTTTTGGAATTGGGGCCAGAAAACTGTCTGAAGTGGCAATATTGAAGCCTATGGAAGCCAGAAAATGTAAATGTCTAGTTGGCCGAAGCAGAGGAGGTATGAAGCACTATTGATTCTCAGAATTAAAAAAGTCAGCCGAGGATAGTTTTTAAAATTAAACTGCAATAAGAAATCTTCTGTGGATATTCAGCTAATTAATTATACTACAATCATTTTTAACACACTGATAAGAGGACAGTGTAACCTAGAATGGTGCCACAAATATTTTACCAGCTCTTAGGGTGTTGAAAAACTAAAGCCAATTCTTGAATGTCTTCCAGGTGTTGTCCCCCTACCCCCACCCTGCCTCTGGTGGTTAGGTCAGCTCTCCTGGGCCAGTGGTGACACCTGGTGGTCAGGGTACTTCCCTGCTACTTCCTTTCTCCCTCAGATTGTTCATCTGGCTTGCTTCTCACAAGTCAGTTACTCCGGTATTGCAGGCAATCACTTATTCAGCAGATATGTATAGGCTGGGCCCTTTAAATATATTATTTAATTTTCACAGCAAGCCTGTGAGGTAGGGATTCCCATTTTGTGGATGAATAAACCGAGCCTCAGAAAGCAAAAATAACTTTCCCAAAGTCCCCACATCTGGTAAGTGAAATGCCAAGATTCGGATCCAGGTCTGTCTGATTTCAAACAGACTGATGCCAGATAAAGGAGAAGATTGTGTGCCATGCTGAAGAGTTTGGGAATAGGAAGCTTCCTAATGGTTTTAACAAGCAAGAGGTATACTGTGATTTGTACTGTGTAAGAGTTGGAAAGGAAAAAAGCAGAGTATCCTGGGTTAAACTTACCCCTTTCTCTTCCAACTGAAATTTGGCTTTAATCAAGGTCAGTAAGGTTAAGAATAGTGCTCTGCAAAACCAAACAACCAAAAAACAAAAAAAACCCATGTAGTTTGGAGAGAAATGATTCATAATCAGGAGCCTATGCCTTTGAAGTTAGGTAGAAGTAGCTGGTGTAATGCTAAGAGCAAGAGTTTGGAATGAGGCAGATCTGAGCCTAAATCCTAGCTCCACCGTGGTGAACCTGGGTGGGTTACGTAGCCTCTCAAAGCTTCCATCTATAAAACGAAAACCGCCACTGACATATAGGGTTGTTTTGAGGATTTAGTAAGATGATGTAGCTAACATAGTGCTCTGGCACCCAGTTGACGTTTAAAGAGATGATAAGGAGCTTGTCCAAGAGGGTTCATTTCCTTTAGATATTATACTTAATTCCTCTATCTTGACAATTATGAAAGTGTTGATTTGAGAAAGAGACCTCATTTTACTAGAAAAAAGAAAGAAAACCTGAAATACTTAAAGGATGTGAATCATTTCAAAATTGTATAACTTTTAATTTTTGGATGCCAGTCTAGGCAGTGCATCTCTAATTAAAAGCTAGATTTTAATTTTTAAAAAAATCACTTCATGTGCCTCTTTTAAATCAAATATAGTTAGCACTGTAACATTTCTCCTATAAAAATAAGCAATGAACTACATAGAAAAGGGTTAACATAGCAGGCCCAAGGCTGCTCTCCTTAGAAAGGCCTGCTTACAATGTTGGCCCTTTACTGGCATCCAGGGACTTGAATGGTCAACAGTGATATAAACACTGATATAAAACTTTACCTAAATGATAAGAGTGGCTCTCTGTGCCTAGACTACAAACAGTGTGACTTATGCAGAATACTTTCTGGGAGTCTGGAATTTTGGCATGTGGTAGGCAGAGGGTGCTTACGTGACCAGCCCTAAAAAAACCTTAGGCATTGCGTCTCTAATGTGCGTCCCTGGTAGACAGCATGTGTTGTCACAATTTGATGCTGGAGAAATTGTGTTCTGGGTGACTGCACTGGGAGAGGACTCTTGGAAGCTTGTGCCTGGTTTCCTTAGGACTTTTCTCCATACACCTTTTCACTTTGCTGGTTCTGCTTTGTATCCTTTCACTGTAATAAAACTTAGCCATAAGTAAGACTATATGCTGAGTCCTATGAGTTGTCCAAATGGATCACTGAACTTGAGGGTGGTCTTGGGGACCCCTGATGCATGAATCTACTTAGTAAAATAATGTGCATTTTGTTAGAGAAAAGCCTTAGAGGTACATAGCAAATTATAAATATATTTGGCTTTGTACAAAAACTCAAGGTGCAAATCATTCATTGTTCACCAAGTATTAATTGAGCATTTACCGAGTTTCTAGCTGTCTATCAGGGACTATGAGAAGTACAACAAATATAATTCCCATAAGGGTATTACCTTTACTTAATTAAATTAGATCATAGATGTGTAATTGCTGGACAGCAGGAGACAGTATGATTTAGTGCCTAATCGATGAGTCAGACAATATGTGAGTATTGTTGAAACTCTGGAAGAAAAGAGTTTATTTACAGCGGTAATGGTTACTGAAAACTGTATTAGCTTTTCAGCTGAGCATGCTGGGAGGATGAATTTGCACTAACAGGGAAGTGCAAGTGGGAGGACAGCTTGAGCAAGCCATCAATAGGAGTTGATGGTAGATCAGCCTGGTTGTAGAGTTCACATTGAACAGAAGCATAAGATAAAAACCTTGAATGCCATTAAAAAGAGTTTGCTGTCCATTGCTCACAGGACAAAATTCAATCTAAGATTCTTACACTAAGTTGTAATGTGATTAAAGTGGTATTTAAGCTGGCTGGTGGGTTGATGCTCTTTGGATTCTAGTGGAGATATTTTAGAGATGGAGAGACAAGTTAAGAGGCTATTAAAATAACCCAGGCAGGAGCTAATAAGAACCTGAACTCAGAGGTTTCTCATATAAGTGACTGATGAAATGATAATGCCATGACAGATGTCTTGATGACATGACAGAAGTAAAGAAGTCAAGAGGGATCTTTGTTTTATTTTGTTTTATTGAAGGGAATATAGTATAAAGTAAGGGAGGATATGAGGAAGTAAGTTATATGTTTAACATACTACACTGAGGTGACAGTGAGCCTGTAAGCAGGTGGTGGCATATTTATTGTGTATTTCTTAGATTCTGGTGTTTTCTAAGTAAACTTGCTTACTGAACTTTTCATCTAAGAATGTCCTTAAACCACTTTGCCCTTTTAAGGATTATTAGTGAGAATTAATTTTAGAAGGATCCAGTTTCTCCTGGGAAGGTTTGTCCAGTGAAGAGGTTAGAAAAAAATATAAAAACTAAAAGATATTTATTTGTAATAAATGTTATTAAAATGGTCAGATTTTTACATGCCATAGTTAATAAAACATTCAGAAAATGCATTGCACGATTATAGTGATCTAATAAACTGAAGCCAAATTATTGCCTAATAAAATATTTTTGAAGACCCTTCACGAAGACAGAATATTACATTATTTAAATTTTTTCACAGCACTCTTCCTTTGTAAAAGCATTTAAATCACTTTTGAGGTTTATTCGGAGTGTTAGAACAGATTTAATTCCTGGTCTGCTTTAGTAAAGGAGTAATAGGAAGAAATTTTTCATGTATTTTTTAGGATTCCCAAATTTGCCTTACTTTGTTCATCTTTTTTTATGCTCGTAGATAAATACTTCCTTCTCAGTTTCACATGCACTTGTGGCAAAAAACCATGTGAATTCAGGGAGTGTCTGGGAAGCTAATGAGCACATCTGTGTATTGGATCTTCTACTTTGTAAACAAGCTGAAGGGATTTCTTCCCTTTGGCCAGAGTGCATCTTCATGTTTTCAAGATTTTAGTTCACTGTACATCGTGTACTTCTTTTTAGTAACTTTTTTCCTTATTACAAAAGTAACGTGGACTCATGTGGAAAACTTAGAAAATAGAAAAGGAAAAAGAAAAGAACAAAAATTGCATATGAACAAACCACCCAGAGGTAATCACTATTAATATTTTGGTGTATAATCCAGGAGTCTTTATTCATGTACGTGTACATATATATATACACACACACCCTCCCACACACACTTATCAAATAACTTAAAAAAAAAAAAAAAACCAAGGTGGGATCATACTGTATTTGTATGTTTTTTTCACTTAATGTGTCTTCCCATATCATTAAACATTGATCAGGAGATGCTAAAGTCCATGGAGCTGGATGAGCAGCTGAAGGCAGATCACGGTGACCCCCCAGTTCATGCAGAAGGGCATGGGAACACAAGAAGATGATTCAGGAAACAAACCATCCAGTTACTCTTGAAACTAACGTCTGTCCTGAGTTAGCAAGAGAAACTATCACCTTGGCCAGTGGCAAGTGTTGGGAGGGCAGCAGGAAGAACCAGACCTGTTTCACCTGGACATTAAAAAATCACATTTTGTTTTGATATCTTCAATCCTATGTGCTTTCAGAAGTCCATTCTCTCTGCAAAGAAAGGGAATACAGATACATACCATTCTAGCTAACATTTATTGAGCACTTTTCCCATGTGCCAGGAACTTTTAGAAGCCTTTACATCCTCAAAATAATCCTAGGAGGAAGGTACTATTATTACATTATTACTATGGTTATTACTCTCGTTTTATCCCTGAAGAAACAGAAGCATGAAGAGGTGCTGAAAGTTACACCGCTAGTAAGTGCAGAGCTGGGAGGCGGGTTGGCTGCAGGGTACGCTCTTAGTTACTAAACTCTACTGCCTCTCAGATTTTATCTTATGTGTTTTCTCATTTTAGTGTTTTTACAAAATAGTAGGTAAATATATGTAGTATGACTTTTTCGAAATACCAGTCTCAGAAAACTGGTTCCAACGTGTGACACCACTAAACAGGTCGCTAGACCTGGCCCTTTTAGATCTGCCCCAAGATTATTGTACATGAAAGATAAGAAAAGAAACATAGTACTCATGCATATACTTTTTTTTTCCCCAAACTGTGACTTTCCAGTAGTAAGTCTTCAAAATTCAATCTCATTACTGGATGGTTATACCTTGTAAAAATATTATTTAATGCCATTTTACACCAGTAGGTTAATATTCACTGTTGTATCACTAAGCCTTGCGCAATAGGCAGTTTATAAATATTTTTTGAAAGAGTGCAGATATTTGGAGAAAGAATTTGTTGTAGTTTTGTTAAGGACGACAGATATACAGAGATCCCCAAATTAAATATATGGGGAAGTATATGCTATTCTATGTGCACAGCTTATAAAGAATTAATGTTCAGTTTGAGGTGTCAGCCTTTGAGGGACATTATCAAATAGAGATCCAGGGAAGTATATTAAGATTCTGAGGAATCTTGAATTATGTTAATAACAGGGGACTGGGATGAGTCTCCAGAGAAAATGATGGTCTTTAAATACTAAAAAATGAACTTGTATATATGTATATTTTATATTCCTAATTTTACTTAATTCTTATAGACTCCCTTTTATTAGAGATGTTACCTCATATTGAGTTAGGATATATGTCAGGTGCTATAACACATATATTAAAAAATAACAAGTGGCTTAAACACAATAGAAGTTTATCTCTCTCTCATATGAAGTCCAAGCTGATGTGATTGTCAGGGGCCCTGACTTTTTATCTTGTTGCTTTGTCATGCCCAGGGTATTGTTCTCATCCACAGGGACTAAGTTGGCTCACCCCACATCCGAATTCCAGCTGCTGGGAAGGAGGAAAGAGGATGGGGAAGTCCCTTTTGCTCACAACCTGTTGAGCAGAACTTAAGCACAAGGCCACATCCAGCCCCAAGGAAGGATGAGAAATGTACTCTTTGCTGGGTGTCCATGTGCCCAGCAAAAGATTCAGTTATGATAAAGAGAAGGGGAGGACAGATATCAGGGGACAGTTAGCCTCTGCCACACTTCTCTTTTAGAGATGAAAAAGTTGATCCTCAGAAAAGCAACATAATTTGTTCAAGGTCACACATCAATTAAATGAAAGATATTTGAAAGACTGTCC
Organism: Diceros bicornis minor; assembly: GCF_020826845.1. Taxonomy (NCBI): domain Eukaryota; kingdom Metazoa; phylum Chordata; class Mammalia; order Perissodactyla; family Rhinocerotidae; genus Diceros; species Diceros bicornis. The sequence continues at coordinate 41,787,435 of NC_080743.1, forward strand.
CATAAAAGGGAATAGACTTACGCTGGGTGCCTCACAGGACAGAAGTAGGACCAGTGGGGAGATGTTAAAGAACGCATATTTCCATTCAGTATAATATTAGAAAAAATAATATGTAACGTTTAGAACAGTTCAGTAGTGAATAGGCTACCTCAGCACCCCTTCCATTTGTCCGGAACGTAATCCTTCCTTAGAAGGATAGGTGACCTAGATCGTTCTTAAGGTACTTTCTGACTCCAAGATTCTATGATTAAGCTTTCATTTTTATTTCCTAATACTGCTCTTCCTAAACCTCCGGGCTGGTCAGCTCATATTAGCCAGCGTGTGTGCCTTTCTTTCTCCTTGGTACGCTCTCCTTTTCCTACCTCCTCTTCACCTTTCTTTTAGTTGATTCGAATTCCAACCATTCTTCAGGATCTAGATCAATGTCTCATGAGCTTTATGCGCACACCTGTGCCAACCTGCAGTCCACCCACTGCTTCCTTCCAACACTTACTACACCTGAATGAAATCTTTCTGCACCATCCTACTATGATTTCACCTCTCACTCAATTCCTATAGTTCTTGTTTCTACCAGTTGTTTCACCCAAGTTCGTTCTTTTAATTACCTTTATGAAAAATTTCCATGCAGCATAAAATTTATAGTAGTAAAAATAAATACAAGAAAAGGTAGGAAGAAGTGTTTAAGTGATTTTTTTTTTTGGAGCAGGGAGAGTCAGGGGAAGTGTCATGGAAGAGAATTCCTTAACAAGGTTTTGGAAAAAGTCTAGCTGGAGAGGGGAATGGAATGATAGAAGGAACAGTATACACAGTGGCAAGGAGCAGCAACATGGTGTGTGCAGGGAGCATTCTGAATATAGTGGTATATTACTACTGCCACTTAAAGAGAGGGAGAGAGAGTGGTCATTTCAAGGAGTCTGGACTTGCTTTGATAACTGTAGGGTCTAGGGAGCCAAAACCAGGGGATTGACTTACACAAAGTTAGTAGGTTGGCTTAGGGCTTGAATTTAAGAGAAGTCTCATCTGATGACTTTAGCTTTCTCAGTAATAGCCAAGAAAGGTGGAGTAAGGGACATGAGGATGATGATAAAAGATCAGAAAAGCTTCTATAAAGAATGAGAGAGGAAGCTGACTGAAGACAAGTCCAAAAGGCCCAACTGAAATTTAAAACATGAATTTTAGTGATGGCAATGTGCATGTTCATGCATTTTTCTCTAACAGTGCTCCTAGGTTTGAGATAGGAGACAATGGATGGTAGGATTGATTCAGATTTAGAAGTTTGTAGGTATGTGGAAAGGCCAAGGAGGCAAGGGAATTAAGAGTGTTGGTAAGAAAGGAATTTAAGGAATCAGTCATAGGGTCCACAATTCATGAGGAAACCAGACCAAGAAGATAAATCAGGAAAATATAGAACGGTTGGAAGATGAAGGCCTCAGTGATTGTAAAGGAAACTACGTAGGGAAGGAATGAGACTGTGACAGATTAGGTAGGGTAGGAGATGTGATCAGAGAGTGCAATATGAAAGCTTGAGATTCCTCAGGTAGAGCAGTCTGGAGAGTTGGCAAGGTCTAAGGTGTGGGTGTTGCTAAAGTGGTATGAAGATAAGCTTGGGGCAAAGAACTCTGCATCTAGGGTGTTAGGTTATTTGCATGGTGTAAAAATAGCCAATATGATTGCAGGTGTTGGGGTGAAGAGAGAGAGAGATTGAAAACAGGTGCTTCAATGTGACATTAACTAGGAGAGGAAGAGTGTGACATAGCCAGATGTCAAGTGCTTCAAGCTTTTAAGCCTCAAGCTTGAAAGCAGAATAGTTACAGCCTACAAGTGGCATTGAGGTGTTAGGAAAATGCTGGCACTGCCTCCTGTGGAATATGAGGGTGGAGAATAAACATCATCTACCCTACAGGGCTTCAATACAAGTAGTGTCTTCATGAGATAGCCAGGTTTCGGTTAGGCAGTGAATAGAGTGTTAAGTGAAGAGGTTGAGAATGTAAGAGCTTGTTTAACCATGGAACCAGGGTTTCAAGTGGTATGGTAGAATGAGTTGGGAAAGAGCAGCAACAGGAAAATGAATTACAGTGAGGAAAAATAGAACAGTAGGAAAGAGCAGACTGGGGATTTAGGGAGAATGGGTGACCAGAACTTGCATTTTAGTCTTTTCCAGTGGATTACAGGGATGAGAAATATACCCAGAACGTAGAATGGACTTAGGATTTCCACTATGGTTATACAGTCATTGTTGCTTAACAACGGGGATATGTTCTGAGAAATGCGTCGTTAGGTGATTTTGTCATTGTGCGAATGTCATAGAGTGTACTTACACAAACCTAGATGGTATAGCCTACTACACACTTAGGCTATATGGTACTAATCTTATGGGACCACTGCCATATATATGGTCCGTCGTTGACTGAAACGTCTTTATGCAGCACATGGCTGTAAAATAATTCAGTGCCATATCTAAGGCCCAGGTAATACAAGACAGTTTCTCCAGCTGTTACTTCTAGGAGTGCAAGAATGAAGTCATATTAGGTCTTGCCTTCCACTTCTTAGAAGGCCTTGCCTCCTTTTATTTTCTGTGTCTCTTTCTTTCTTTATGTTTCACACTTCCCTACCTACAAACTTAATCTATACCTTCAATAATCTTTTCACTCCATTTCAGAGGACAAAATATTCTTCCTCTTGTTCAATGCCAATCCATTTCCCTGGATCTTTGATCCCATCTCCATCTAACTTCTCTCTCTCTCTCTCAATACAATTCTGATCCAAACTTCATGAAGAAATAATGTACATTTACTATCTCAAGCATCCCTCCTGTCTTCTCAATCCCATACTCTAACCTCCACCCCATCACTCAGTGGAAACTGTCCTTCCTGATATCATCAGCCATCTCTAATTGCTGTTTCTAGTCAGTGTTTTCTCATTTGTGCCTTTGTGCTCTATTCGAAATTCTGTGAGAGTTACCTGTTTCTTGAAACTTGACTATCTTGGCTTCCATGAACCTTGTTCTCCACACTTTAACCTCCCACATCTCTGATTCCTTCAGTGAATTCCTTGAGGGCATTTCTGCCCACCTTCTTGGGTTTTTTTTTGTTTTTGTTTTTGTTTTCTGATAGACTTTTAGAGCAATATTAGGTTTGCAGCAAAACTGAGTGGAAAGTCCAGAGAGTTTCCATGTACCTCCTGCCTGCACACATGTCCAGCCTCCCCCTTTATCAACATCCCACACCAGAGTGGTACATTTGTTACGGTTGATGGACCTACATTGACACATCATTATCACCCAAAGTCCACGGTTTGCATTAGGGTTCACTCTTGGTGTTGTATATCCTATGAGCTTTGACAAATGTGTAATGACATGTCTCCACCATTAGAGTATCATACAGGATCCTTTCAGTGCCCTAAAAATCTGTGTGCCACGTGTTCATCCCTACCTTCTCCTAACCCAAGGCAACCCCTGATCTTTTTACTGTCTCCATAGTTTTGCCTTTTCCAGAATGTCCTATAGTTGGAATCATACAGTAGGTAATCTTATTCAGATTGGCTTCTTTCATTTAGTTATATGCATTTAAGTTTCCTCCACGTCTTCATGGCTTGGTAGCTCATTTCTTTTTAGCACTGTGAATAGTTTTCTCTTGTCTGAATGTACCATAGTTTATTTATCCATTCACCTACCATTCACTATGTCATTCCACTTATATGAGGTACCTAGAGTGGTCAAATCCATAGAGACAGAAAGTAGAATGGTGGTTGCCAGGGGCTAGGGGGAGGGAGGAGTGGGGAGTTGTTGTTTAATGGGGACAGAGTTTCAGTTTTACAAGACGAACAGAGTTCTTGGAGATTTGGTGCAGAACAATATGATTGTGCTTAAGACTACTGAACTGTACACTTAAAAATGGTTAAGATAGTAAATTTTATGTTATGTGTATTTTACCACAATTTTTTAAATGAATAAATATTTCAATGTCCCCAAATTTTTATTAAGCCAAGCCAATTATTTACATGTTAGTATATTCAAGTAAAATGGATTAGCATTAAGAAGACAGTTTTCTCCTTTTTAAACTTCATAATATAGGGACATTTTGCCATAGCATTGATGAGTCTATTCAGTCATTCTACCAACTGTATGATTTAATAAAATATAGACATATGGGCTTATACAGTAATTAATTTTTATCTAACAGTTTTAGGAAGGTCCCTCTTTTTTTCCTATTTGTGTTTCTGCTTATGTAAGTCGTTATTTTTGCTTATTATGTGCTTATTATTTTGCTTATTATATGCTTGAGATATATCTTTTTTGTTGCTCATCAGCAAATATCAGCATTTATTGGTTATATTATTTCAGGTTTATCTTTTATTAAATATATTACCTTGCAGATAAGTTTATTCTGTGAAAATACTACATATGACATTTACTTTCATCTTGTGCATGAGCCCTTTCCATCACCTCAAATGATTTATTCTTCATAATAGTCATTACTGTAAACATAGGTATCAAATATAAGTTTTTACCATCAAGGAGCCTGCAGTTTAGTGGCATATACTGACACATATGTTATTTCGGTTTTTGTTTTTGGTGAGAAAGATTAGCCCTCAGCTAACATCCGATGCCAATCCTCCTCTTTTTGCTCGGGGAGATTGGCACTGGGCTAACATCCATGCCAATGTTCCTCTACTTTGTATGGGATGCCGCCACAGCATGGCTTGACAAGCAGTGCGTCGGTCCGTGCCAGGGATCCGAACCTGCGAACACCAGCCCACCAAAGCCAAGCATGTGAACTTAACCTCTACGGCACTGGGCTGGCCCTAACACGTGTATTGTTAATGCAATATAGGGCAGAGTGACAAAGGCTATAGTAAATGTACAAATAAAATTGTATGGCAGTTCAAAGGAGGAAGGGAGCTCTTAATTCTGACTGAGAAAGTAGGGAAGACTCCTTGGAAGAGGTGGCATGTGAGCTAAGCTTTGAAAGTTTAGTAGGATTTAACTAGTAGGAGCGAAATGGGATGAGAGAATGTCAGACATTTTGACTCTAATAACATTTTGGCTTGCATTTATTATTAACTATTTTAAAGAGTAGTACATTAGTACTAAATCTCCATCAAGAAAGCATTTTCTAGTGAAACCACTTTGAAAAACAGACTGGCAAGTCCTCAGATGTTGAACAATTACCATATGATCTGGCAATTCCGCTAATATACCCAAAAGAAATGAAAACATGTCAACACAAAAACCTGTGCGTAATTTTCATAGCAGCATTCTTCCAAAGAGTGGAAACAATCCAATATCTGTCAACTGATGGATGGATAAATAAAATGTAAGATATCCATACAGTGGAATATTATTAGGCAATAAAAAGAAATATAGTACTGATACATGCTACAACATGGATGAAACTTGAAAACATCGTGCTAAGTGAAAGATGGCAGTCACCAAAGACCACACATTGTGTGATTCAGTTTATATGAAATGTCCAGAATAGGCAAAATCTACAGAGACAGGAGGTAGCTGAGTGGTTGCCTAGGGTTGGGGGGTTGGAGGAAAATGGGGAGTGACTACTGATGGGTATGAGGTTTCTTTTGGAGGTGATGAAAATGTCCTAAAAGTGACTGTGGTGGTGGTTTCACACACTGTGAATATGCTAAAAACCACTGAATTGTACATTTTTAGTGGATGAATTGTATAGTATGTGAATTATAAATAAAACTGATTTAAAAAAGCATTTTCTGACAAAACTCATTAAGCCAGTCTAATTAATTCCCTGGACAATTTTCTATACAAAGCAGTTCATTCTTTCATTTAACAAATATCTGTTCTTTGTCTACCATGTGCCGGGCATTATTTCAGGCAATTGAACTATTTCTATTATTTTTTCACTTCAATTTTTATTTTATGAAATTATTTTCCTTGGTGTTTATTCTCTTCTCTGTATATTTTACAATGAACATGAGTCATAAAACAAATGTAAAGATTTTAATATCTACCCTAATTTATATTAATCTGCCATAATCTATATAGTGGCTATTATTTTTATAAAGTCCAGTTTTTCAGGATCAGATTTTACGTATCTAAATTCTGTTAAGAATTCTTAATTTTTGTGGTAATTCATAGCCAAGAGCAATCTTTATTGTGTGTCATTTTAGCCAGTGAGTTATTTTAGCTAATTTTATGTTTATTATTGCTACCAATAATATTCATTATGGATTGGAAAGACTTGTAGAATTTTTCTTTCTTAGCTAATCTAAGAGAGAATTTTGAGCATTGCCCTCCAGCTCTGTATTATGGTTTAGGGAACAAAGCTCTTCAGTGTCAAAATGTCCTGCTTTGGGGTAGGAGAGAACAGACTTGATAAACAGGAGCACAGAACCATAAAAGTGGACAGCATCGAGAACATGGTGACTAGGTAGCAGAGCGGAACAGAGAATGTTTGGGGGCTGTAGTGAAGGACAAGACTGCATTGGCGGCCAGATTTTGGCAGGATTTGGATGCTGTTCTGTGAAAGCTGGATTTTATTCTGTAGGCAATATCCTTGAGCCCTCCATTTTTTCTGATTCTAAAATTAATTCAAGATCAGTATAGAAAATTTGGAAAATACTAAAATTACAAAGAAGAAAATGTTACAGATCAGAGATAATCACTGTTAACATTTTGAAATATACCTTTCCAGTTTCTTCCAATTCATTTTTTACACAGAAGCCAAATTACATATACAATTTTTTGTCTTGCTTTTTTATTTACTGAACATTATAATATAAGCATTTTCCACATTATTAAACACTTTAAGCATGTTATTTTAATAGTGCCATATATAATATTCTTTCATGAATGGACTAGAAATTAAGTAACAGTTCTTCTGTTTTGGATATTCCTGTTGTTTCCAATTTTTTCCTTCTCTTGCCAATACTGAGCTTTTTCCTGTGAATGTTTGAATGTGAGATGCAAGCAAGGTCTGTGATGAGGTATGGTGGGCAACTGAGAACTTATGTCTGAAACTGAGCAGAGTAGTCAGGATTTCGTACCTAGACTTTAAAATAATCCACATGGTTAAGGTCAAGCCAGAGAAGGCATATGAACTAAACACAAGGGCCAAAGGATAGAACCTTGGTAGAAAAAGACCTAATTAAGGAAAATGAGACCAAAACATTGGAGAGGTATGAGGTATCACAGAAGCTAACTGAGGAAAAAGCTTTAGAGGAGAGTGTTCAGCTCTGCCGTAGTGTGGAGAGATGGGGTGGTATGAGAGCTGCTCTCTTTATTTGACAATCAGCAAGTCTTTGGTGAAGTTTTTTTTTGTAATATAATTGAGGCATAGTTGATATATAACATATTAGTTTCAGATGTACAACGTAATGATTCAATATTTGTATATATTGTGAAATGATCACCGCAATAAAGTCTAGTTATCATCCATCACCATACATAGTTAAAAAAAATTTTTTTTTCTTGCAATAAGAACTTTTAAGATCTACTCACTTAGCAACTTTCAAGTATGCAATAATAGTAGTAACTTTAGTCATCGTGCTGTACATTACATCCCCATGACTTATTTATTTTATAACTGGAAGTTTATACCTTTTGACCATGTTCACCTGTTTCACTCAACCCTCACCCTCTGCCTCTGGCAGCCACCAATCTGTTCTCTGTATCTATGAGCTCGGTGTTTTGTTTTGTTTTGTTGTTTTTTAAGATTCCACATATAAGTGAGATCATACAGTATTTGTATTTCTCTATCTGAGTTATTTCACTTAGCATAATGCCCTCAAGTTCTATCCATGTTGTCACACATGGCAAGATTTCATTCTTTTTTGTGGCTGAATAATATTGTGTGTGTGTGTGTGTGTATATATTTATATACGACATTTTCTTTATCCATTCATCCATCAATAGACACTTATGTTGTTACCATATCTTGGCCATTATAAATAATGCTGCAGTGAACATGGGGGTGCATATATCTTTTTGCGTTAGTGTTTTTGTTTTTTCCAGATAAATACCCAGAAGTAGGATTGCTGGATCATATGGTAATTCTATTTTTAATTTTTTGAGGAACTTCCATACTGTTTTCCATGGTCACTGCACCAAGTTACATTCCCACCAACAGCACACAAGGGTTCCCTTTTCTCCACATCCTCACCATCACTTGTTATTTCTTGTCTTTTTGATAATAACCATTCTGTTTTGTTTTTTTTTTTTTTTGAGGAAGATCAGCCCTGAGCTAACATCCGTGCTAATCCTCCTCTTTTTGCTGAGGATGACCGGCTCTGAGCTAACATCTATTGCCAATCCTCCTCCTTTTTTTTGTCCCCCAAAGCCCTCGTGGATACTTGTATGTCACAGTTACACATCCTTCTAGTTGCCGTATGTGGGACGCGGCCTCAGCATGGCCGGAGAAGCGGTGTGTCGGTGCGCGCCCGGGATCCAAACCCGGGCCGCCAGTAGCGGAGCGCGCGCACTTAACCGCTAAGCCATGGGGCCGGCGCTGATAATAAACATTCTAACAGGTGTAAGGTGATGTCTCATGGTGGTTTTGATATGCATTTCCCTAATGATTAGTGATGTTGAGCACCTTTTCATGTACCTGTTCATCATTTGTGTATCTTCTTTAGAAAAATGTCTATTCAGATCCTTTCCCCATTTTTTAATTGGATTTTTTGCTACCGAATTGTATGAGCTCTTTATATATTTTGGATATTAACCCCTTATCAGATATATGATTTGCAAATATTTTCTCCCTTTTCATTTTGTTGATGGTTTCCTTTGATGTGCAGATGCTTTTTAGTTTGGTGTAGTCTGACTTTTTTATTTTTGCTTTTGTTGCCTTTGCTGTTGGTGTCACATCCAAAAAATCATCGCCAAGACCTATGTCAAGATGCTTATTACCCCCTATGTTTTCTTCTAGGAGTTTTATGGTTTCAGGTCTTATGTTCAAGTCTTTAATCCATCTTGAGTTAATTTTTCTGTTTGGTGTAAGATAGTGGTCCAGTTTGATTCTTTTGCATGTGGCTGTCCAGTGATGAACTTGAGGAGTAGTTTCATTGGAGTCGTAGAAGCAGAACCAAGTTCCAAGGGGTTAGGGAGTGAGCAGGTGGTGAAGCAGCAGGAGCATTGAGTACAGTTGTTCTTTTGGGAAGTTTGTTAATGAAAGAAGGAGAAAAGTGGAATTAGGTAAAAGGGGGAAAAGAGGAAAAAACAATTTTATTTTATGTATTTATTTTTAGGGTAGAGACTTGAACATGATTATAGGTTGGGGCAAAGGAATAGTGTAAGGGAAAATACGGTTACAGGTATTAGAAACGAACTCATGACTGAAAGTCTGTCTTTCTGTTATCTTAAAGAAAACTATTTTTTTTTAATTGATGTTTTAATGGTTTCTAACATTGTGAAATTTTGGGTTGTACATTTTTGTTTGTCCATCACCATATATATGACTCCCTTCACCCCTTGTGCCCACCCCCCACCCCCACTGCCCCTGGTAACCACAGTCCAGTTAAGAAAACTATTTTTTTCTGTCCTGAAATCTGTTTACTGATTTCAGAAGAAATTCTCAGGCTTTTCCTAATCAAATGCTATTTCCAAGCATTGTAGCTTAGAAACTTGCTTACACATCCAAGATTTATTTATCCTGATGAAATGAGGAACTACCCATAATATTGATTTTGGCCTTCATGTGTTTGCTTCATTTCATTTTAGTGAGTCATCACTAGCATAGCATTAGAATAAACTCATTTAGTGACATTTTCTTTCCAGTTAAAATTTTATGTTTCCTTGTTCACAGACTGCAACTACATTTCAGTAGCAATTTGGAATTCTCTAGTGCTGCTATCTAAACATAAAGTTATTAACATTTTATCTTCAATTATTACCTTTTGAGGCCAATTCAGGGTCCCATAAGGTTTTATATTTTTAAAAGTATCACCTCTGGGGGCCAGCATAGTGGCATGGTGGTTAGGTTCACACGCTCTGCTTCGGTTAGGATCCCAGGAACGGGTCAACGCACCACTTGTCAAGCCATGCTGTGGCGGCATCCTATATAAAGTAGAGGAAGATGGGCACGGATGTTAGCCCAGGGCCTCCAAGAGGAAGATTGGCAACAGATGTTAGCTCAGGGCTAGTCTTCCTCACAAAGTATCACCTCTGTGTACCATCCTGGACATGAAGGTCTCCCCATTTTAATCATTCCTTATGGTTAAGGAATGACTTCCAGAAAGCTCAAATAAATATCTTACTTGACCTATCCTATATTCCATATATTTGGAATATCCTTGAACATATTTCTGCTATGTCCAGGGCAGAAACAGTTTTAGAAATAACAACCCAGGAAGGTAGTTAGGAAAGATTGTTCACAGTCCTTGCAAAAGAAGGTAATTCGTTCCAAAATTTTGCTTGCAGGCTAAGTTACTAAGGAACCTTTTATAAGCAACCATAAATTACCTTTATAGTTTCTATTAGTGGAAAAATAAACTCAATCATTGTTAGTAATACAGATATTATGCATTTGTAATTATATACAGTTGAGAACTGTAAACTAGCTCATTATACTAATAAAATCTAAGACTTCCTGAAGCAACCAGAACTCAGTAAGAACTGCAATATCAGCACTTGCCGTTTCTTAATTTGAGCAACTGTAAATTCGTACCAACTGATAGTAAGTCAGAATGAATCTGACAGCTATTTTTGCTAAGGTAACCCATATAAAACCAGCATACAAAATAATTGAGAAGCTATTTTAAATATTTATTGCAGTTTCTCTGACTCACCTACTCTGCTCCCACTGGGGTTTACTTCCATGTGAGGAATGGTATCAGACATGTCAGATAACACACTGTGATGCATAAACATGAGGTTTACACTGACTGTGATCAAAGTCAGCAGGAGATACCACAGGAGGTCTGTGTCATTCAAGAAATATCCCAACGTGTATCTTAGTACAGTTCTTTTATATATAACCCCCCTGTAACCTCACTGCTGCTTGGAACTCTTCAGTCTCTTCCCCAGACCTGCCTTCATAGTAGAGCTAGCTAAACTGTGTTGCTATGCCTTTCATTTTAATTTACTTCATTTGCATGAGTTTTTCCTCATTGTTATATCATTATCATGATTTTAAGGATAACCAAGACAGCCGGAGTAGAGTCTTCACAGCACAGTTTGTGAATATCTTTGTGCTATTTTGTCACATTCCAACTGTGTCACTGGCTCGTTTCACTCTCAATCTCCAGAATGTAGACATTCTGCAGTCTTCTCCTCCTCATCTATATTTCCAAGTAGGTCTTGATGGCCTGAACATGTTCTTTGGAATTCACTATTTAATATCACTATACCAGAAAACCTTCTCTGATACTATAGAGTTCCCTTTCAATAATTATACTTGTGAAAATACCAAAGGAGGAGTATGTTCATAACACATAGCAAAACTTCATTCAAGTCCTATTTCTTCACTCTCAGCATCTTTCATTTGCAAGGCAGCTCCAGACGTGCATATAAAATGTCCCAGGAGTTTATAGGAACAAGAGAATAATTTTAGTCAGGGACTCAGGAAATGTATCATAGAAAAAACTTTTGAGTGAAGTCTTGATTTATAACACTTTGTGGTTTACATCGTGTTTTATGTACATATTATATCATTTAATTTTCAAACTGCCCTTTGAAATAAGTTTTTATGCTATCTTATAGATTCAGGCAGCATATGTTTACCAATGTGTAACTGACTACAAAACATTTATGTAGCAGAAAGTAATTTGTTCACCATCATTTGGTGTGGAAATTAGACTTGAGCCCAGGTCTTCTGGCTCTGAAATTTGTTCCCTTTCCATTATACCAGGTGGATGAGGTTGGATGGTAGGAAATGGATAGAAAGCATTTGGGAAGGCATCCCAAAGGGAGAGAACAGCAAAAAGGCAGGTGTGCAGGGGCATAGTGCCTGGGTAGGACATAGTGGATAATTTAATTAGTGAAGATTCAGCACAGGTAAATCATAGAGGATCAAATTTGAGAGATTGAGGCAGACCATGGACGGTTGAATATGTAGTTGAAGAATTTGGCCTTTAGTCCATAGACAAAAAGGAGCCATACATCTCTTGATCTAGACACTGGCTGATTGAAGAAACTGTTTACAGCTGTTATTTCACACTTGTTTTTAGACTATTCAGAAAGGACAAAAATGTCCTTTTGTTCAAAGTAAAGTATTTTTGACGAACAGGTAACCTACGGATTTGGTTTCTTGCCTTTTTTTGATTCTTAAGATCTAACTTTTAATTCATTTTTCTTGTTCTAGGACAATTCAAGTGTCTTATCCAGAAAGGGTACCTGGGTGATAGTTTTTTGCTCTGTTTTGTTTTGCTTAGTCCTTGCATGTCTGAGAGAATCTCTTTCTTTTTCCTTCATACACAATGCATAGTTTGGTCTAGGGATAGAATCCATAATTCATACCAACTTCTGAGTTCTGAGTAAAGTTAGTCCCTTGTCCCTTTGTTTTTAAGAGTTGTGGGGAACATATTTTCATTCCTACACATATAACCTGATTTTAATTTCCTATATTCTTGAAGAGTTTTATCTTATTGAAATTGGGAAGTTATTGTATAGTTTTCTTTTCATTAAATTTTCCTAGACCATAATGTGTATTCTTAGATTTTTAGTATGAGGTCTTTCCTTAGGTTAGGATTTTTTTTCTATTATTTTATTTTTTATTGTATCTTCTTCATCTGTACTGCCCTTTCTAGAAAGTCAGGAAATGGTGCTATGTAGAATGTGTATAGTTACAGCAAAATAAATTAATTTTCTTGGATGATAAAATATTTTTGTTAAAAATATTCATTTTGATTCATGAAATTTTTATGCTACATAGCATCTAGTTCAACACTTCTGTTTCTAGATGAGGGAATTGAGGCCCCAACAGGTTAAATGACTAGTCCAAAGTTACTTATGTAGTTTATAATAGAAAACATCTTGATTCTCTGTCCTTTGCTCTTTCCATTATACCATCCTGCTTTCCTTTCACTGGCTGTTAAGCTGAAAAGTTATGAATAGAAAATTATGTGTTAACTGACAGTTAAGCTAGGTACTCATTTTCCTTTTTTATATTATTCTAATTGTTTGTATTAAATGTTTAGAAATGTGATCAAAAAGTATATAGAAAGAATGATCTGTGACTAGATATGGGGGAACTTAAAGAATACATGTTTAGGGGCCGGGCCAGTGGCGTAGCAGTTAAGTTCGGGCGTTCCGGTTCCACGGCCCAGGGTTCCCTGGTCGGATCCTGGGCGTGCATCTACTCACCACTCATCACGCTATGGCGGAGTCCCACATAGAAGAGCTACAACTCTACAACTATGATACACAGCTATATACTGGGGCTTTGGGGAGAAAAAAGAAAAAGAGGAAGATTGGCAACAGATGTTAGCGCAGGGCCAGTCTTCCTCAAAAATAAAAAAGAATACATGTCTCTTTAGGTGAACATAAATTCATATTTTGAGTTTAAACATTTTTACTCATAAAAACAATCATTAACTAGTCAATTATCATACTGTAAAAATGGGCATAATTTTGCATACTTTTTTTAAATGAAATTTCTCATTAGGACATCTGCCACGTCACTGAATGGCAGTCCTCCTTGCCTGAGGCTACAAAGATTATCTTGTAAGATATACAGCAGATGACTAACAAGCAAGTATTTAGCAAACATTTATTTGAGGACCTATTGTATACCAATAGGTATATGTGTTTTTTATATGAAATTTCTCATTAGAACAGTTCTGGGCAATGAACAGTGATATTTTGACAAATTTGCCTGCGTTAGAGCTTGTTCATTTCTCTTTTTCTCATGATGCAAGAGAAGCCCCTCTTCCGTCCAGGGCTAATCTCCCACTATTGTCTGGATCCCATCCCCTCTGACATTCTCAGGGATGAATCTCTGGCGCCATCATTCATACTGTCTCAAATCTTTGACTTTTTCTCTTTGCTGGTTCTTTCCTATCAGCACCAAAGCATGCCTAAGTCTCTTGCATGTTAAAATGAAATCCTTCTCTACCCCATATCCCCATCTGGCTGCCACCCTAATTTTCTCCACTTTATTACTAAAATATTTGAAATCAATTGTCTATGTTCCCTGTCTCCACTTCCCATAGTAATCTGCCTTCCATCCCCACCTTTTCACTGAAACTACACTTGCTAATGGTATCAGTGACTTCATTATTTCTTTTTAATCTTTATCTTACCTGACCTCTCTACCACGTTTGATACTGTTGAGCAGTTCCTCTTAAAAATCTTTTCCTTTGGTTTTGGTGATAACATGATTTTCTTTCCTTCTCTCTCTATCAATCCTTCAGTCTCCTTTGCCTGCCCCCCTTCTTCTCCTATACTTTACGTATCAGTGTTCCCTAGAGTTCCGGAATCTTTCCTTCCTACTCTACCCACTCTTCCTGAATGGCCCCATCCATTCCCATGGCCTCAGTGACCATTTACATGCTGAGGACTTTCACATTTGTATTTTCAGCTATGTCCTCTTCTTTGAGTTCTGCGTCTCTATGTGTATCTGCCTCCTGGACATTTCCAAATGAGGGACTCTCAGGCTCCTCACCCTCAAAATGTCTAAAACTGGATTATCACTTTCCTTACTAACACCACCAGCAGAATGAATGAATGAAAGAAAATCTTGTGTTCAATTTTTTCCACTGAATGATAGTACTGTCCGCCCAATTACTCAAGCCAAAAATACCTCTGGAGTGTGAGAGATTCATTTATCCTTTGTGTTGTAATTAAAAGTCACAATTTTATAGATCTAATTTATCCTTGGAGTCTTAAAATATTTGTTTTTGCCTCAGTTCCCAAAAGTTCATTTTCTCAGGAATCCATACTGTTTTATAAAGTAGAAATCTCCGTTAATGTTGAAGACAATTCTCTACTTGTAAATTTAACCACTACTTCTCTCTGGAGGGCAAATGTAAGTGGGCTTAGAACTACTTATATCCTTGATAATAACAACTGGCATTTATTATTGAGATCCACTATAAACCAGATACTGTTCCAAACACCATGTGTAATAATTCACTTGGTTTCCCCAAATTCCCAGGAGGTGTAGGTACTGTTACTTTCCCTGTTTCACAGAGGAAGAAACGGAAATGCAGAGAGGTTAGAGAATGTGTCCAGCATGACAGCTGGCAAGTAGCAGAGGCAAAATTTGAACCCAAGCAGACTGGCTCTCAATCTCCCTACAGTAATATTGTCTGGCAAAACGGCTTGCATTCCTCGTAGCAGTTTTTTTTTAATCACCGTTTCTAAAAAGTTAAAAATACTTTGAATTACCAAGACATGGCATAATTTTAAATATGTGCGTAGAGTATACACATGCAAGTTATTTTAGAATATTAAGTAATGCAGTTTGCTGGTACAGTAACTTAACTAGTCACAAAAAATGGATCCATAGTTTTATGTTACTTTTATTTTTTAACGACTTTTTAGATTTTCTTTGACTCTTCTGAAGCATAAACAGTGGCCATGGCAACATTTATCTTCAAGTCCTCTGCTTATGTATTTCACAATCAGCAGCTTTATCATTTTATTTTAGAAATACTTGGCTTTCCACAGTATCAACACAAATCATATTCTGTTGCTTTGTTTCTTTAAAGTGGTTAAGCAACCATATAAAACTCATAGGAAATTAATGACTCATATAACGGAAAACATGTACTAATGTGACTTTTGTCCCAGTTGCCAAGTAGTCTTAGTTTGTTTCCATGGTAACCTATCAGTATAACAAACTATCACAAACTACCTTTGCCACTTTTTTTTGTTTGTGTAATTTGGACAGCTTTCTGACAGCTGTGTGTATGTGTGTGTGTGTGTGTGCGTGTACACATTAAAGATTATCACAAAAAAAATTCTGAGTCATTGCCTTAGGCACGCAAAAATTTTTTTTATTTAGAGAAATTGTTTAGTACTCCAGGGCTATTCTTTTGATGTTACAAAATCTAAAAGATTCTTTAAATTAATGAATCTATTTCTACTTGAGATCCTATTAAGAAACGGCATAGTCAGCAATTTTTTAAGCTTATAAATTTTTAAAATTCATTTACAATATTGGTTCATTTGAAATATGTGTAATCATAGGAGAATATGCCAGAAACAAGCCAGGGAAAAAGGAAATTAGGGGCGCATCCTGGGGGAAGCAGACTCAGCCCATTCTTGCCAGCCCCTCCCCTGAGTGGCAGTGCTCTAGGATGGGGAATGGCAGACACTGAGGTATTCAGGGAACTGAGGCAGCCCAGGTCATACAGGACACCAGGCTTTTACCTGATGGCTGAGCTGAGGCAAGATTCCTAGAGAAGGTAATGACTAAACTAAATGAGTTAGAATTAAACTGGTGGATGTGGGAAGTTGAAAGAGAGAGTAGATGGCATACAACGGAAAGCAAACATCATGGACAAAGGCATACAAATGAGAAATAGTGTAAAGTAAATGGAGAACAGTTAAGCAGTATGAGACAGAAAAGGTGAAGAGTTAAAACTAAAGATAGGGGCCTATTCATGGAGATGCCATGTTAAGGAGGTCAGACCTCATCCTCTAAGATATGGGGAAGCAGTGAAGAATTTTAAACAAAGGAATGACCTTACCAAATTTGCATTTTAGAAGGAGCTCCCTCATAGCAATGAGGAGGGTAGATTTGAGCAAGGACTGTTTAGGAAGCTGTTGCCATATTTCAGGTAGAGCTATTGAGGGCTGAGTTAAGGTAGTGGTGCTAGACACAGGAAAGGGGTTGATGTAGGAATAGTTGTGAAGTAACATAGGCAAGCATTAGTAGCTGGGACTGTTCATTTGTGGCCCATGTGTGACATTTATTCATTCAGTCAACAGATATTTGTTGAGTGTTTGCTGTTGTTGGCAATGTATTTGTCCAGAGGGCTATACGAGGCTCTTATTTTCTGCCTTCATCATTTCTGGGTTTCTTCTCCAATAAGGGTCCTTTATTATGTGACATCATGAGTTAATTAATGGGCAAGTACAGTTTTCATAGCCTTAATTCATCCCAAACTGATCTCTTGGCTCATTGGACTTTCTTACTCTCTCATAAGATCCTGTTCCAGAGTCCTAGCACATATGTCAGTCTACTACTTAGAAGGCAGTATTTGTGTGTCTGGATAGTGTCTTAGTACCCAGCAAGTGGATCTGAGCTTATTTGTGGCTTCATTGGGTGGGGCTATACAGGTCATGAAAAATATGTACAGTAGGTTCCAAAGCATTTCATCCATACAATAATTTTATTTTATTTTTTTAGCCTTGTTGAGGTATAATTGACAAATTAATTTTACCTTAATATTTAAAGTGTACGATTTGATGTTTTAATATACATTGTGAAATCACCACCATAATCAAGCTAATTAACATAGCCATCACTTCACATAGTTACCTTTTATTTTGTTTCTGATGAGAACACTTAAGATCTACTCTCTAGCAAATTTCAAGTATACAATACAGTATTGTTAACTCTGGTCACCATGCTGTGCATTAGATCTCCAGAGCTTATTCATCTTGTATAACTGAATTTTGTACCCTTTGACTAACATCTCCCCCATTTCCCCCGCTTCCTAACCCCTGGCAACCACGATCTTACTCTGTGTTTCTATGAGTTCGACTATTTTAGATTCCACATTTAAGCGAGGTCATGCAGTGTTTGTCTTTCTGAGTCTAGCTTGCTTCACTCAGCATAATGCCCTCCAGGTTCACCCATGTTATCACATTTCCTTCTTTTTTATGGCTTAATAGTATTCTACTATGTGTGTGTGGGTGTGTGTATATATATATATATATACACCACATTTTCTTTATCCATTCATCCATCGAAAGACACTTTGGTTGTTTCCATACCTTGGCTATTGTGAATAATGCTGCAATGAACATGGGAGTGCAGATATCTCTTCAAGATACCAATTTCATTTCCATTGGATGTGTACCAGAAGTGGGATTGCTGGATCATATGGTAATTCTGTTTTTTTTTGTGTCTGTGAGGAAGATCGGCCCTGAGCTAACATCTGCCAATCCTCCTCTTTTTGCTGTGGAAGACTGGCCCTGGGCTAACATCCATGCCCATCTCCCTCTACTTTATATGGGACGCCGCCACAGCATGGCTTGACAAGCGGTGCGTTGGTGCACACCCGGGATCCGAACCGGCGAACCCCGGGCCACCGCAGCAGAGCACGCGCACTTAACCGCTTGCGCCACCAGGCCGGCCCTGGTAATTCTGTTTTTAATTTTAAGAAACCTCCATGCTGTTTTCCATAATGGCTATACCAATTTATATTCCCACCAACAGTATACAAGGGTTCCTTTTTTTCCACATTCTCACTAACACTCGTTATCTTTTGTCTTATTGATAATAGCCATTCTAACCGGTGTGAGATGATCTCTCATTGTGGTTTCGATTTGTATTTCCCTAATGATTAGTGATGTTGAGCACCTTTTCACATATCTGTTGGCCTTTTATATATCTTCACCTGAGAAATGTCTTTTCAGGTCCTTTGCCCATTTTTTAATTGGGTTATTTGGGTGTTTTTGCTATTGAGTGTTTGAGTTCCTTATATGTTTTGGGTATCAGGTATATGGTTTGCAAATATTTCCCTCATTCCATAGGTATCCTTTTCATTCTATTGATTGTTTCCTTTGCTGTGCAGAAGCTTTTTGATACAATCACACTTGTCTATTTTTGCTTTTGTTGCCTGTGCTTTTGATGTTATATCCAAAAAAAATTGTTGCCCAGATCAGTGTCAAGAAGCTTTTTCCCCTTTGTTGTCTTCTAATGTTTTTACTGTTTCAGGTCTTATGTTTAAGTCTTTAATCCATTTTAAGTTGATTTTTGTATATAGTATGAGATAAGAGTCCAGTTTCATTCTTCTACATGTGGGTAACCAGTTTTCCCAGCACCCTGGGATCTTGTTTTTTTTTCACCCATTCAGCCATTCTATGCCTTTTGATTGGGGAGTTTAGTCCATTTACATTTAAATTAATTATTAATAGATACAGACTTTGTAGTGCCATTTTCTTCTTTTCCATCTGTTTTTGTGATTCTTTTGTTCCTCTCTTCCTATCTTGCTGTCTTCCTTTATGATTTGCTGATTTTTTGTAATGATATACTTTGATTCTTTTCTGTTTATCTTTTTTGTATCTGCTATAGATTTTTTATTTGTGGTTACCATGAAGATTGCATAAAACTTCTTATATCAGTCTATTTTAAGCAGATAACTTCAATCACATACAAAAACGCTGCACTTTCACTCTCTGCAAACACACTTTGTTATTGATGACAGAATTTATTTCTTTTATATTTTGTATCCATTAACAAATTTTTATGGTTATAACTATTATTAATACCTTTGTCTTTTAACTTTTATACTAGTATTAAAAGTGATTTATGCACCATCAGTACAGTATTGCATTAGTCTGTATTTGTATATTTACGTTTACCAGTGAGCTTTATACTTTCATATGCTTTCATGTTGCTATTTAGTGTTCTTTCATTTCAACTTGAAGAACTCCCTTCAGCACTTTTTGTAAGACAGGTCTAGTGGTGACAAACACAGTTTTTATTTGTCTAGGAAAGTCTTTATCTCTCTTTCTTTTTTTTTTTTTAATTTTTATTTATTTATTTTTTTCCCCCAAAGCCCCAGTAGATAGTTGTATGTCATAGTTGCACAGCCTTCTAGTTGCTGTATGTGGGACGCGGCCTCAGCATGGCCGGAGAAGCGGTGCGTCGGTGCACGCCCGGGATCCAAACCCCGGGCCGCCAGCAGCGGAGCGTGCGCACTTAACCGCTAAGCCATGGGGCCGGCCCTCTCTTTCATTTTTAAGGGAAAGTTTTACTAGGTATAGTATTCTTGGTTGGCAGTTTTTTTCTTTAACCATTTTGAATATATCATCCCATTCTTTCTTGGACTGCAAAGTTTCTACTGAGAAATCTGCTGATAGTCCTATAGGGGTTCCCTTGTATGTGATGAGTTGCGTTTCTCTTGCTGCCTTCAAAATTCTCTCTTTATCTTTAATTTTTGACAATTTAATTATAATGTGTCTTGCTGTAGAACTCTTTACGTTCAACCTATTCAGGGTCTTCTGGGCTTCATGAATCTGGATGTTTATTTCCCCACATTTGGGAAATTTTCAGCCATTCTTTCTTTCTTTTCTTTTTTTTTTTTTTTTATTGAGGTAACGTTGGTTTATAACACTATGTACATTTCAGGTGCAATGTTATATACTTTTGTTCCCCTTTTCAGATCCTTCAGTACTTGACAGTGTTTTAAATTGGTTAATTTGGTTTTTATTTTAACAAAGTTATAAATGCACATAGTTTAGAGTCTAAGTTCTACAAGGCATATTGTAAAAAACTGCAGTCCCCAACCACCTACCCATTCCCCAGATGGCCTGACAGGGAAGGAGCCAGGAGAATAAATACACTGACTTCCCTCTCCTCCTGCTCTCCATCCTTCTGGTGTTTGTCCTTTTAGCTCATTCAGAGGCAGAGAGCAAGGAAGCCTGGTTGATACAGTCCATAAAGGGCAGCCTCCTGGGCCACAGAGAAGGATAGAGTGGGTCTGGAATAACAAATAGAATATCAAGCCCAGTAATTTTGATTTTTATGAGTACTTTTTAGTTCCCTGTGTGTTCTTTTTTTATAGCATCCTGTTCCTGTATGATAGATGCAATTTCTTTCTTGCTGAGAATCTTTTTTCTTCTTCCAGCATAGACTGTTTTGTTCAAGTTGCCTTTTTGCTATTTGTTTCGGTCTCTGTCTTTCGTATTAAGAGACTTTCCTCAAGTGTCTGCTCATATTTAACTGTGAGGCACTAAAAGTTGCTTAGAAGCCTTGTGCATGTGGAAAGTGTTCATTCATTCAGGTTTTTACTGTAGATTGAGCTGGCTGAGCTGTTTTGTTGGGAACCCTCATATCCATCTCATTAAATCTTTTCTTTGAGGCTGGTTGGATTCCCCAGAGAATGTTCTTCCCACATCTTCTTGAAGAATGTATCCCTGACTCCAGCATTCTGAGGAGCCAGATTAGGGGAAGAAGGTTGCAAGTCTGAGCATTCAGTAAGTCATTGTTGATTCCCCATCTCAACCGCATATGGTCATGCTGTTGTGCCATTTCCAATGCCTGCCCTCAAGTCAGGTAGTGCAGAGATCCCTCTGTTTTACATTGTCACAAGAATAAATCTCAGTCTTCTGCAGGAGTCAGGGAGAGAATCTGTTGAAGATCTGTTTCTAAAACAGTTTTCAATTGGTCCTTCTGCCTTTTGTCCTTCCTTCATTCTACTTCAACACTAATTTAAGATTCCTGCTCTTGGCTTTTACCATTACCAGGTTAAGGTTCAGCTTTCTTCAGTTTGCTAAATCAGTTATCACTTGTCCATCCCTGGCCACTTATTTTTGTCTCTTCTCTGGTTCTCTTTGTCCTTGTGAGATGTTGATGCCTTAAAAATTAAATAGAAGATTTTGGGGAGGGAGCAGAGAAAATACATGCATTCAACCTGCCATCTTTAACTAGAAGGTTTTTTTTGTTTGTTTTTTGGGTTTTTTGTTTTGTTTTGTTTTTTCTTGGTGAGGAAGATTGGCCCTGAGCTAACATCTGTTGCCAGTCTTCCTATTTTTGCTTGAGGAAGATTGTCCCTGAGCTAACATCTGTGCCAATCTTCCTCTATTTTTTGTATGTGGGATGCCACAGCATGGCTTGATGAGCAGTACATCGGTCTACGCCTGGGATCCGAACACATGAACCCCTGGCCACCAAAGCAGAGTGTGCAAACTTAACTGCTACACCACCAGGCCAGCCCTAACTAGAAGTTTTTATGTAATTTTTAAGAAAAGTAAAATAGGGGCCAGCCTGGTGGCGTAGCAGTTAAGTCGCGTGCTCTGCTTCAGTGGCCTGGGGTTCGCCGGTTCGGATCCTGGGTGTGGACCTACTCGCTGCTCATCAAGCCATCCTGAGGTGGCATCCCACATAGAAGAACTAGAAAGACCTACAACTAGGATATACAACTATGTGCTGAGGGCTTTGGGGAGACAAAAGAAGAAAAGAGGAAGATTGGCAACAGATGTTAGCTCAGAGCCAATCTTACTCAAAAAAAACAAAAATAAAATAATATATTTTTTTAAAATATTGTCTCTGATTCCTGATTATACATCAGTGGTCTCAGTGGCAGGAACAACTAAGTACCCTGAAGTACAGCATACTCCTGAAGGGTCCAGCACATCAGTATACCTACATACCTTTTTTGGGAGCTCCAGAAGCCATGGCTGATGCCTCCATCAAGTCTGGAGACTAAGAGATGTTGAGAGAGAAGCAACAATAAATTTGAGTTTTATTTTTTTTCCCTCTTTGTCATTTTCATTATTCACTGATTTTTTTTTTTAGTTCATTTTTGAGTATACAAATCTATACTAATCTTACTGGGGATACCTCCTATTGCCTGACAAGTACCTCGAGATCCATCCTTTGCCAAATAACTCTCATTCTGCCTGTGTTGTGACCAGATAAATTGCACCCCTGCTAGGTTTCAAGGGAAACTCCCCTGAGAACACATATACATTCTCTTCACATCATAATTCATTAAATCACCTAAAGGTTCCTAATGAAAAAGATAAAATACATGCCCTTCTCTCCCATTTGTGTATCTGTTTATATGTATGTGAGTAAACATACATGTACATACCACACACAAACACGTACTCGGTTTTTAAATTATGTTTGCTCTGCAATTCCTGTTCTTTGATTTCTGTGTATTGGTGGAGAAATCCGTAAAACCAAACTGATTGGTCCCAGTACAGATTCCTTTTATTCACTGAGGCAGCTACAAGTTGACTCCCTACCACGTTCACCACGTCGGTTATTCTTAACTGTCCTCAGCCTTTATTGCAATTTTCAACTCACCCCTCAGCCCCTGTCATTCTGTAGAAGTAACTTCACCTGTTTCTTTCCCTGAAAACCGAAACTATTCAACCTGGGCTCTCTTGCTTTTCCCTTTTGCTCTCTCCAAGTTTCTCTCTTTTTTTTTTTTTCCCTTTTTCTCCCCAAAGCCCCACTAGATAGTTGTATGTCATAGTTGCACATCCTTCTAGTTGCTGTATGTGGGATGCCGCCTCAGCATGGCCGAACAAGTGGTGCATCAGTGCGTGCCTGGGTTCCGAACCTGGGCTGCCAGTAGTGGAGCGCACGCGCTTAACCGCTAAGCCACAGGGCCGGCCCCTCCAAGTTTCTCTTTATTTTCACCCATTGCCTTGCTTTCTTTACTGTGTTAGAGGAATAATTATCCTTCCTTTCTTGCTTTCATTCCTGTGTTAGAGGGATAATTATCCTTCCTTTCTAAAGTTAAACTCTCTCTACTTACACAGTACAGTAGAGGGAACAGCATGTATAAAGGCCTGGAAACTTGAAAGATCAGAATTGTTGGGAAAATATAGATTTTCCTTCATGGACAAGTAAGCTTTTGAGTTAAATGGGCCTAATTTGAATGCTAGTTCTGCTACTTCCTACCTAAAGGACCTTGAGTTAACTTCTCTCCTTGTGTTTCATTGTCCTTATCTATAAAGTGGACATCTGCTACCTTCTAGGGCTGTTGTGAGAGTCAATAGCCTGTCAGTAGGGTTGTTGTGAGATTAAAAAGCCTGTCATAAGCTGTCAATAAGTGGTAGCTGCTGTTATTGTTATGGCTGGAATAGGAGTAAAACTGTGACGGCAGTTCATTTTAGAATAAGTGTTTATATTTCTGTCTCTTACACTAACTGTAAACTATAAAGCCCTACAAGGTTAGGAACACTGTCATTCTCATCTTCATATTTTAAGCACTTAACACATACCCAGCACACGTAAAATAAACATGTATTGTGTATTGAATGAATGAATAGTGAAGCTTCAGTTTATATTGATTGAATTGATAAGTAAATTCACTTTGTTTTCAGTTTCTGTGGGCAATTAAAACCTTCCAAAGATTTTCAGATCACATTGTTAGGAATTTGATTTCTTCAAGTTTCACTGTTTCCAAATACTGGCTTTTAATATATCACTTGTGCATTATAGACTTGAGTGAAAGGGTGTCTGTGCTTTTTTCACATGTTGTCAATAATAAGTTAATTAACTAGTTCTTTTTTTTTTTTTCCTTCAGGGAGGTGGTGCAAGCAAACTCTGTTCACTGGAGGAAGAAGTTCTCATTTATGTGCAAAATGAGTGCCAGTGCCACTACGGGCATCCTAGATCCTTGCATCTACAGAGTATCTGTGAGGAAGGTATAAAAATAGCCTATAACTCTCCCCTTTTGGAAACCATAATTAGTTCCATAGTCACTGACTCACTTTATTTAGCTCTCCTTTATCATTAGAACTGTTATATGTAATTTTACTTCACACTTACAGCAATAATTTAAATTACTATGACAAATATGCTGGAGAATCTGAAGTTATAAATTCAAATATTACTCAAGAACCTTATCTTGTGTGGGAGGAAGACTATTCTCTACCAACTCTGGGTCCTTTATGGCTGGGCTAAAAATTAAATTGACGTGAGACAGAATAGCAGGAGAAAATCAAGCAAACCTTTATAACATGCATGTATACATGGGAGAGACCCAGAAAAACTGGGTAACTCGGCAAAATGGCAGAGGTTCTCATCTTAAATACTCTCTTCAGCTAAAGACAAAGGAGGATGTTGAGGTTGGGGGGAGTCACTTATGGGAGACTACCAGAAAAGCACAGTAAACAAGAGTAAGGTTATTATGCAGCCTTGCCTTCAGCATTGATAAGTTTCTAGAGATGAGGTCATCACCCCTTCTTCCTGATACAGAGAGGGAGATACCTTTACAAATGGAGATTTTCCTTACAAATGTAAGTGTTTGGTAAATAGAACGTTGATAAGAATGGGCTTAGCAAGGACCCTCCCAGTCTTTGCATACCTAGAGTTATCTATGGTGATAACCTGTCCTGGGGACAGGCCTTCTATCTTAAATTCTTGTAGGCAGTTGGTGGTGGGGGAGGAGAGGTCAAAGTTTCTTTCAGAGAAAATAATCAAGGTAAAGAGATGTATTTTGAGGTGTCCAATTCTGATCCCCCACCCTTGCTATCACTATACATATAATTATTAACCTTATTTGTATTATTTGAGGGGCTATATATGTCTGTATCCTGCCATTCATTAAATTCCTCTTTGTTAGGCATTGTTTTAGGGATTTCACATATATTATGTCTAATAACAACCCTGAAAATAGGTGTTATTTTTTCCATTTTCAGGAAAATCAAGGCTCAGAGAGATTGTTACTTGCCCAAACTCACATAGCTAATAAATGGCAAAGTAGAGACTCAAACAAAATCGTTCTAATTCCAAGTCCATGTTTCCTTTCTCGTATATTTCCTTTCCACATACTAGGTTGAGGCATATTACCAGTCTGCAAAAGTGGCAATCTCAGATGGTTCAACTTAATACATATATAAATATGTGATCCTGCCTTTTTTCGGTGAAAAAGAGGAATCCATTAGTCACCACTACTGGTGAACTAAACTACTGGCTTTAAAATGTAAACTTTATGTTTTACAATTTATATACATTTTTTTAAAATTACCAAAGTAATACATATACATGTTCAAAAATTAAATAGAGATAGACTTAAAATGAAAAGCAGGAGTCCCTTGCCTTATTTTTTTCCACTCCAGTCTTACATCCTTCTGTATCAGATGAAAAGTTGTATTTTTAGCTCTCTTATTCTGCTTTTTGAGTGAACTGATAACACTGTAATGTGTGGGCTGTATTTTAAATTCTCTGATATTTCTCAATCTATTTAGTTAAAATATAACATAACTACGTATATACATTTTATAGGTTTTAAGCCTTTAGTGAAAATAGACCTCTAAAATTGTCATGTTTGGAGCAGCAGTAGTTGAATTGAGGCTTCCCTAAAGGACATATGATGCAGTGGAAGTGCGTATGGCATCATGCTGACCTGGGTTTGAATCCCACATGTGCCACTTACTAACAGAGACCTTAGGCAATTCTCCTGACTTTTTAAAAATCAGTTTCCTCATCCAAATAAGGGTATAATAATTGCTTCCTCAAGAAGGTGTAAAGATTAACCGAGATATAAGTAAAGCATCCTACCTTTTTTCCCTTTCTACCTTAATTGCTGCCGTGGCTCTTACATTAAAACTTTTCTAAATGGAATTCTAATCATGATTTTTGAGAGATGATCAGTCAGTCTTTGAATTTTAAGAAAAAGAAAACGTATAAGCAGTTTAGAGTAAAGCATAACTGCTAATTAAAGAAACTCAGAGTCTATTTTTTAAAAAAGTAAATTTTTTTTGCTATTTAAGGTAGGACTTGTTCATCTGAAATAAACCAGTTCCTCAGATTATAATGGTTTGATGTATTAGTTAGGGCATATATGATAAGCTACTGAAGCAGATACCCAAATACACAATGACTTAAACGAGATAGAAGTTTATGTCTCTCTTGGGTAATAGCTAAGGAATCCTGGGTTGGTAGTGCAGCTCTGCCATCTTCACCGTATGGTGCCCACCTTTAGATCCAAGGGAGCTGCTCCAGTCTTGTTATCTCTCAGCCAGTGAGAAAGGAGAAAAAGCCACATGAGAATAAAAGTAAGAACTCATAAAGAAAAATTAGTAAACTCAACTATATAAACGTTTTCTGCATTGCAAAAAAAATAGCTTAAGCAAAGTCATAAATTAGGGGAGAATATCTGCAAATCATGTCAAATTTTAGTATGGAAAGAGCATCTTCAAATAAATCAATAAGAAAAGATCAACAACCCTTTAGAAAAATAGGCAAGGGACAGAATATACATTTCACAAAAAGGAAAATATAAATAGCTTTTAAACATGTAAAAAGTTACTGAATCTCAATCATGTATATTAAAACTACAAATAAGATACCATTTTTTACCTATAAATTTGACAAAGATCAAAAAGTTTGATAATGTACTCTGTTGCCTAGGACACAAGGAAGCAGTCAATCACCAGTCAACAAGTATGTTAGTTTCTACAGTGTGCCAGGTACTCTTCTAGGCACTGAAAGGACAGTGGTGAACTGGAATGAGTTACTCTCCTCAAGGATTCTACTTTCTGGTTGGAGTCAGGGAAGAGTGGTAGGAAAGACAGAAAGTAAGTATGTAACCAAATAAGATTATTTTAGACAGTGATAAGTGTTATGTATAAAATACAATGAGGTAATAGAGAATAACTTAGGGAGAGGAGATCATTTTAGAAAACTAGGGGAGAAGTCAGTGAAGATTTCTCTGAAAGGTATCATTTGAAGAAGAGGCACTCATATAAAGATCTAGGGAAAGGGCCAGCCCTGTGGCTTAGCGGTTAAGTGCACACGTTCTGCTGCTGGGAGCCCGGGTTCGGATCCCAGGCGCACACCAATGCACCGCTTCTCCGGCCATGCTGAGGCGGCGTCCCACATACAGCAACCAGAAGGATGTGCAACTATGACTTACAACTATCTACTGGGGCTTTGGGGAGAAAAAGGGGAAAAAAAAGGAGGAGGATTGGCAATAGATGTTAGCTCAGGGCCGGTCTTCCTCAGCAGAAAGAGGATGATAAGCATGGATGTTAGCTCAGGGCTGATCTTCCTCACACACACACAAAAAAGATCTAGGGAAAGACCATTCTAAAGGAGTGGGACCTTGTATTAGTCAGGGTTCTCCAGAGAAATAGAACCAATAGAGTGGAGATAGCTATAGCTATAGTGATAGATATCTATATAGAAGAGATTTATTATAAGGAATTGACTTACACAGTTATGGAGGCCGAGAAGTCCCACAACCTGCTGTCTGCATGCTGGAGACCCTGGAAAGTTGGTGGTGTAGTTCCAGTCCAAAGGCCTGAGAACTGGAGAGCCAGTGCTGTAAGTCCAAGTCCTAAGGCCTGAGAACCAGGAGTGTTGATGTTGTAAATCCTAGTCTGAGGACGGGAGAAGACCAATGTCCCAGCTCAAACAGGCAGAGAGAGAGAATTCAACCTTCCTCTATCTGTTTTTTCTATTCAAGCCCTCAACAAACTGGATGAAGCCCAATCACAATGGGGAGGGCAATCTGCTTTACTCAATCAACTGATTAAAATGTTCATCTCATCCAGAAACACCCTCACAGACACACCCATAAATAATGTTTAACCTAACAACTGGGCACCCCATGACCTAGTCAAGTTGACACATAAAATTAACCATCACAGACCTGAAAGTAAAAAGGCCTTGTGTTAGTTTCCTAGAGCTGCTATGACAAAATACCTACCACAAACTGGGTGGCTTAAAACAACAGAAATTTATTGTCTTACAGTTCTGAAGGCCAGAAGTCAAAATCAAGGTGTATTGTAGCAGGGCATGCTGCTTCTGAAGACACTAGGGAAGAAACTGTTCCATGCCTTTCTCTAGCTTCTGGCAGCCTCAGGCATTCCTTGGCTTATAGATGCGTCACTCCAGTTACATGACTCTCCTCTCCCTTTGTGTCTTCACATCATCTTCCCTCTGCGTGTGTCTGTATCTGTGTTCAAATTTACCCTTTTTTATAAGGATACCAGTCATATTGCATTAGGACCTCATTCTAACTAGTTTGCTTATGTAAAGACTCTATTTCCAAATAAGGTCACGTTTTGAGGTGCTGGGGGTTAGGACTTCAAAATATATTTTTTTGAGGGGACACATAATTCAATTCATAACAGGCCCTAAGATTATAATAAACCTAGGGATTTATGTTTCTGAAATTAATGGACTAGCTTATTATAGACAACCCCTCCATCTGAGAATAACCAGAAAAACTAGACAAAATATTAAAAATAGCTGCTTGAAGGCATCAGAAGCTGCCAAGGCTGTAAGGACTTGAGAGCCGTAGAATCATAGACAAGGGAAGTGTAAAGAGATGAGCCTGACATTTGGCATTGCTTTTACCCTCAAAGTATTTGCTAATTTGCAAGCCGTGGTTTAAGAAGCTGAGCCAAAAATAATGACTGAGACGCTAAGAAGCTGAGCTGAGATTCCAGCAATTTTACATGAGTAAAGGGAAAAAAACTGGAGTCCAGGGCCTATATATATACATACGTATATATACGTATGTATATATACACACATACACGCATGCACACACACTACATGTATATATATGTGTATATATATATATATATATATGCATAGAGCATCTTTTGAACAATTCTTAAAAATCGATAACAGTGATTGTCTCTGTGGGGTTTCAACTCTTGTTAAAATCTTCCTACAATTTATTAATATGCTTAACTAAGTAAGTAATTTAACCTTTCTTTGGTGATTCAAGGTTCTTGCAATGTGTCAAACACTTTTTGGCAACTTCTTCAGCAAATTGATTAAATATTAGCTTGTCTTCTCACCATTTGTCTCTTTCATATTGAAGTTAAATTCTGAATAAAAATTCTGGTCATTCAGGTGGAGGTGTGGGCATCCAAATAGTTGGATTTCAGATCATCAGACTTTTACTATGTTAAAGACATAATACTATCCCCCAGCATGTAAATGTGTACTTCAGAATTATTTGACATATATTTAATTTTAAATCTTTAATCATGATAATCGTATAATGTTTTCTGTCTTTGGCAGGAATTAAAAGGTGGAAAAGCTTATGCAAAGGTAGGTACATGTTTTTTAACTTTTTTGGAATTTGTAATATCACTCATTGCTGTTTATAAGCTTAAAAACTAAATGGTTTTCTCTTCTAATTGCTGTTCAAGTTGGCTGTTTTTATTTTGTTATTTGTGTGTGTGTGTGTGTGAGGAAGATTAGCCCTGAGCTAACATCCGATGCCAATCCTCCTCTTTTTGCTGAAGAAGATTGGCCCTAGGCTAACATCCATGCCCATCTTCCTCTACTTTATATGGGACGCCGCCACAGCATGGCTTGATAAGCGGTGTGTAGGTCCGCGCCTGAGATCTGAACCTGTGAACCCCGGGCCGCCAAAGTGGAGTACATGAACTTAACCACTACGCCACCGGGCCAGCCCCTCAAGTTGGCTGTTTTTAAATAAAACAACTTGGAGATTGAACAGTTGGATCCAACAATAAATTATAGGCATATTCTTTCTACATGCCAATTATGGGATGTTGTTAAGTTTCAGCTTCCCTACTAGAAGATGATCTCTGGTTTGCATTATTCAGTCTCCCCTGGGAAGTGTTCCCAGTCCCACCTCCCCCCAGTGAAATAGAATCCCTCCTCTGTGCTCTCTTAGCACTCTGTGTATACATGATCACTACTGTCCTTTATACTTTTACTAGCAATATGGAATTACGAATGAATGTGCTCACCTTTTTGCTGAATAGGAGGAATTAGTAATTAGTAATACTGCCAGAAGCCTACATATTCCTCTTTTATTTCCAGTCTCTGTGATGGTATCTCCATCCATCCAGTCATCTGAGCCAAGGACCAGGACACTAGTTTCAACCGTCAAATCTGCCCAACTCCCTAAAACAAGTTGGTTGCAACGTCAGTTAGGATGCTCTTTGCTACAAGTAACAGGAAACCCTCCTCACCTAGAGATTTTTTTCTAATCTTACAAAACAAGTAGATGTGAGATAGAGCTGCTCCAGGATTGGTTAATCCGTTGACTGAAAAACGTCATCAAAAACCCATGTTACTTTTCTCTTTCCATTCTTTTATTGTCTGTGTGATGACTTGGTGCTTGGCTAGCTCTCCTCATGGTCACCAGGTGGCTGGCTGCTCAAGTTTTAGTCAACACTTTCACATATGACAAAATCCAGCTGTTTCGGCCGGCCCCGTGGCTTAGAGGTTAAGTGCGTGCGCTCTGCTGCTGGCGGCCCGGGTTTGGATCCCGGGCGCGCACCGATGCACCGCTTCTCCAGCCATGCTGAGGCCGCGTCCCACGTACAGCAACTAGAAGCATGTGTGGCTATGACATACAACTATCTACTGGGGCTTTGGGTGAAAAATAAATAAATAAATAAAATTAAAAAAAAAAATCCAGCTGTTTCTCCATGTATGACTTTTTTTGAGTGAGAAAACTTTTCCTAGATGGCCCTCAGAGGACTTCCCCATACCTTTCATTGGCCACAACTGGAAACCAGTCATGGGCGATAGGAATGATTGTCGTGGTTAGCTTAGACTAATCACAATTTAACAGTGAGCTAGAGGTTAGGTTACTTTCCTTGTACACGAGGATGAACTAAGAGTGGACACTTGAATAAAATCAGGGCTCTGCTCGCAAGGAATATCTGGGCATTGAATGGTGGGTAGGCAAACAATAGGGTCTGCTATGATTGACAGATCTTGATTTCTCCCTCCCAAAAAGCTCTTGAAACCATCCCTTCTCCTCATTCCCAAAGCCACTGCCTTAGGTTATGCCTTCATTATTTCTTATTTAAAACCTGCATTGGCCTCCTATCTTTTGTTCTCTGCCTCTATTGTCTCCCTCCAGTCTATCCTCTATATTATTGCCAGAGTGATCATTCTAAAACTCAAACATGATCATATCATTCCCCTACTTTTAGTCCTTCAGCGGCTGTCTATTGCCTGTAAAGGAAAATGAAATGAAAAGTCTTTAACCCAGCACATTAGACCCATCTTGGTTTGCAAATCATCTATCTGCACGTGTGCATGTGCACACGCACTCATTCATCGTTATGCTTCAGACACACTGCCCCCATAAACCTCCTGGAGTGTACTTTGCTATTTTAGCCTCTCTGCCTTGTGAGTTGATGTTTTCCCTGCCACGTGTATGCTTCTGCCTCCTCTTGTCCTGTCAACTCATGTATCGTTAAAAACTCAGCTTAGTCATCCCTCCCCATGGAGAAATTTTCTTTTCCTTTCTTTTTTGTAAGTATGCCTGCCTCTATCATAGCACTTGCACTTTTTTATAGGAACTTGTTTTCTATCTTCCCTTGTTCGACTATGAGCTCCTTGAGAACAGGGATGATTTACATTCCTAATGCCTGACATTACCTGGAATGTAGATGCTTGAAATTATTTGACAAATGAAGTAGTATCTATTTTCAAGCACCATGTCTGACTGGGCAAGAGAAACAACAGAAAAAATAAACAAATGGGACTACATCAAACTAAAAAGCTTCTGCACAGCAAAGGAAACCATCAACAAAACGAAAAGACAACCTAACAACTGGGAGAAGATATTTGCAAACCATACGTCTGATAAGGGCTTAATCTCCAAAATATATAAAGAACTCATTCATCTCAACAACAAAAAAACAACCCAATTAAAAAATGGGCAAAAGACCTGAACAGACATTTCTCCAAAGAAGATATACAGATGGCCAACAGACACATGAAAAGATGTTCAAAATCATTAACTATCAGGGAAATGCAAATCAAAACTACAATGAGATATCACCTCACGCCCGTCAGAATGGCTATAATTAACAAGACAGGAAACAGCATGTGTTGGAGAGGATTTGGAGAGAAGGGAACTCGCATACACTGCTGATGGGAGTGCAAACTGGTGCAGCCACTATGGAAAACAGTATGGAGATTCCTCAAAAAATCAAGGATAGAACTACCATATGATCCAGCTATTCCACTGCTGGGTATTTATCCAAAGAACTTGAAAACACCAATGCGTAAAGATACATGCACCCCTGTGTTCATTGCAGCGTTATTCACAATAGCCAAGACTTGGAAGCAACCTAAGTGCCCATCAAGGGACGAATGGATAAAGAAGATGTGGTATATATACACAATGGAATACTACTCAGCCATAAGAAACGATGAAATCCAGCCATTTGTGACAACATGGATGGACATTGAGGGTATAATGCAAAGTGAAATAAGTCAGAGGGAGAAGATCAAATACCGTATGATTTCCTTCATTAAGTAGTAGATAATAACAACAATAAACAAACACATAGAGACAGAGATTGGATTGGTGGTTACCAGAGGGGAAGAGGGGAGGGAGGAGGGCAAAAGGGATAATTCGGCACATGTGTGTGGTGATGGGTCGTAATTAGTATTTTGGTGGTGAACATGATGTAATCTATGCAGAAATAGAAGTATAATGATGTACACCTGAAATTTATACAATGTTATAAACCAATGTTACTGCAATAAACAAAAAATTAAAAAAAAAAGAAATCATATTTCATCGATTGCATACTTTACGAAGTGAAGCCTGACACAAACTAAGAACTGGAAAAGAGAAGCAGAGCAATTGCACCTCACTGATGCCGTGGTTGTTAGAGACATCGATAGAGCTATAAGGCTTTCAGTCACAACCAGAAAGACAATCCCAGCTACTCAAAAAGAAAACTAATGAAAGGTATTCCCATACATCTTGGTTATTTTATTGCTTACCTTAGTAACAGTAGTAATCAAAGCCCATCATGAGTTAAGAGGAGGCTGGGGAGGAGAATATAGATTAAAATACTGAAAGCTTGTTTTTATTTAGATATTTGGCTTCTAAACTTGTTTTTAACTGTGTTCCACATTAAAATAAATATAATATATTGCAACAACAAAAAAAAAGAATCCTTCTCAGAAATGTTTTCAAATGGATAAAATAGAATACTAGATTAAAATTTGTACTCAAATACAGTTATTAAAATATAAAAATCATGATAATTTAATATATGTGCCTCTTTATTAATCCATTATTAAATAATATGGGGGAAGGTTTAGTAACCACCATCCTTTTGAGGTAGTGGTGAACATAAGTGATATTTTGATATAGATTCAACAATTGTAACTTGATGTGAAAATATCTTTGATTTCCATTGGTGATAACATTACAGGTACTGCCAAATACTAATGGGATTTATTGACTACATTTATTATTGAAGAAAGTGCTAAATATAGAGAAAATAAAGATGTAAGTTTTTCCCATCCAAAAAAAAAAAAAAAAGTAGTAGTATCTGCCACAGATCTAGCTAGTATTTATGTATATATGCCATTTTAATGAGCCAGTTATCTCAGTGAAGCCAAAGAGAAAATGATAAGGAAATCTGGCCTCTCTGGTACCTCACTAGAATGTAAGCTCTTTCAAGATAGTCTTTGTCTTTCATGTTCATCACTGTTTTCCAGTGTCTAGAACAGGGCCTGGCACATAAGAGGTGCCTAGTGAATGTTGACCTTCAGCCCGAAACCTCACAGTCTTCATTGGTAAACATCACACTGACGTATCCCACCTTTTAATACGCTCTCTTAATGGGGGCTGACCAGATTCTTTGTTTTTTAACTTGCATTAATCTTAGTGACACTGTAATACCAGCATTCCAACTGTGGATGGTAAGCCAGTGGGCTGTTTTTTATTCATTAAATATGTATCAACTGCCTGCCATGTGCCAGGTATTGTTCCTGGCCCTATTCTAAGTACTGAGATATGGCAGTGAACAAAACTTACCAAAATCCCTGCCTTTGTGCAGCTTACGTTCTAATGGAGGGTTGGGGGACAGATAATAAACAAAATAAATATGAAATGTGTATGTACATGATATGATGATAACTACTAAGGAGAAAAATGAAACAGATAAGGGGTAGAGGGTGACAACTACAGAGGAGGGGAGGAGAGGAAAGGGAGGAGGCAGGGCATGTTCTAGGATGGTCAGGTCAGGTTATCCCCTTTATTTTTATTTTTTGTGTGTGTGAGGAATATCAGCCCTGAGCTAACATCCATGCCAGTCCTCCTCTTTTTGCTGAGGAAGACTGGCCCTGAGCTAACATCCATGCCCATCTTCCTCCACTTTATGTGGGATGCCGCCACAGCATGGCCTGACAAGCGGTGCATCAGTGTGTGCCTGGGATCCAAACCCGGGCCGCCAGTAGCAGAGCGCAGGCACTTAACCGCTAAGCCACAGGGCCGGCCCCAGGTCATCCTCTTTAGAGAGATGACATTTGAACATATCTCTGAATGGAGTGAGGAAGAAAGCTACAAGAAGATCTGAGAGAGAATGGATCTGGCAAAAGGAACAGTAAGTGTTAAAAGCCTTAGGGTGGTTTGGCGTTTTCAAGGAAAAGGACATTGTGACTAGAAGAGTAAATGAGGAGAGGGGGGAAATGAAGTTGACCACGTAGCCGAAGTTGACGAAGTAGCCAAGGACTGAGGGATCACAGACAGTCAACACAGACAACACTTTCAGGGAGTTTTGCTATAAAGGAGAGCAGAAAAATAATCCAATAGACTGGAGAGATGTGTGGGGTGAGGTTTTGTTTTCTTTTGTTCATTAAGATGAGAGAAAATGCAGCATGTTTG
Organism: Diceros bicornis minor; assembly: GCF_020826845.1. Classification (NCBI taxonomy): domain Eukaryota; kingdom Metazoa; phylum Chordata; class Mammalia; order Perissodactyla; family Rhinocerotidae; genus Diceros; species Diceros bicornis. The sequence continues at coordinate 41,822,637 of NC_080743.1, forward strand.
TATGCTGATGGAAATGATCCAGTAGAGAAGGGAAATTTTAGAATGCAAAAGAGGGGGAGGAATTCCTGAAGCAATGAACTTGAATAGGCAAGAGGAGAGCAGTTGACCTCAGATCAGAGCACCGCCAGTTCGCTTACAGTAAGTGGGAAGGTAATTACGTGGGCACAGATGCAGGTAGGTGAGTGGATGTGGCTGGCAAGAAGAGCTTGCGGAAGGTAAGTGCTCTTTTGACTGCTTTTATCTCTGAGTGAAATAGGAAGCAAGGCATCAGCAGAGAGTACGGATGGAAGGGAGGTGTTGGAGATTTAAAGAGAAAGGATAATGTGTGAAATAGGGCATGTGGATGATGTGTGATCAAATGGTCCCATGAGTCTTCACATGCTGATTTGGATGTGGCTTTGCCCTGGACACATCCGGGCTTTTCCGCTGATCTGTCAGACCCCTAAAAGGCAGTAAGACCAGAGTAACTGTGTGAAAATTAGGTAGATGTTCCCTGTGGCTTGATGTGTTCTGACTTACTACATTTGGGGCCTGTGGCCCTTCAACTGATCTCTAAGTTCTTATTCTTCACTCTTTTTGTACCAGGTAAAAGCTACTAAAAAAATGCTCCAGTCTGCAATTAAAATCTTCATCTTGAATGCCATTCATATGTGCCCAGTGTGTATTTTAAAATCTTAAAGTAGGCAACTTAAAATCACAACAGTGTTTGAAATGGTTAACACTTTTTATTATGTATTCAGGGAGATATGCTTAATTAATTGCAAACTCAAAACATTTTTTTGGTTAATAAAAGACTCTGTATACACTTAGTCATGTAGAACAGACTTAGTTTGTAAAAGAAAATAATAATAATGATATAAAGGCGGGGCCAGCCCCGTGGCATAGTGGTTAAGTGCACACGCTCCGCTGCTGGCGGCCCAGGTTCGGATCCCGGGCGCGCACCAACGCACCTCTTGTCAGGCCATGCTGTGGCGGTGTCCCACATAAAGTGGAGGAAGATGGGCACAGATGTTAGCTCAGGGCCAGTCTTCCTCAGCAAAAAGAGGAGGATTGGCATGGATGTTAGCTCAAGGCTGATCTTCCTCACACAAAAAAAATAAAAAATAATGATATAATGGGATTGATTTGTTGTATCACTTGGAAACAAGAAATAGGGTTGAGCAACATCAGAGGAAGGATTGTAGGGCAATCTTTGTTAGCTGCAGAAATTGGGGACCAAACCTGGGTAGTAATAAGAGGGAGGAACAGGTTTGAGCTGAACTTCTGGATAGCAGCATAAAGCACTGCTGTGGGGCACCACTTTGGGGAAGAGAGGAAGTAGGGTTCATGACTAGAGAGTCAGCTCAAGGGAGATCAGCAAAGCAAATGTTGTGGAAGGTGGTGAGGGAGAAGGGGCTTGTACCAAAGAAAGTGTGTCATACACTTAAATCATTCTAGTTCTTGCATGGAGAGTGAGAACTTAATAACCTGCAGCTATCTGCAGTCACCAGTGGTTAACTGGGAATAGAGCCAGAACCAGAATAGGGAGAAAAAAGTCCGATCAGTTTTCTGTGTGTATGAAAATGCTCATGGTTGGTCTGCTAATATTTCCCATAGTGTGATGCGAGTGCCACTGCTACTTGCAATGATTTTAGTTGTTTGATATGCATTATTTTTGCTTCACGAGTTATATATTTTAATGTGTACAGAAAAAATATTTTACCACATCAAATCTCATGATTTCAAAGATTGTATTGCTTTAGACAAGAGTAGAGTAAGTAATACATTTTTACAAAAAATCAACCAATTTAAAGACACATGGTAAGCAAATAATAGAATGAGTATTGTTAAGATGGCAAAAATTAAAATGACTGAAGTTTGAGAAAACTAGAACATGGCTTGAATGTTTATTTTAAGGAGAATATCATAGAAGCCTAGTAGATATTCTATTAATATAATTCTCTTTCTTTTCCTAGCTGGGCTTTGCAGATCTAAACCTGGCAGAGTTTGCTGGATCAGGAAATACCACGCGTCGCTGTTTACTAGAAGGCTATGATACCAAAAATACAAGACAGGATAACTCCATTCTTAAAGTAAGCACGTTTCAAGATTTACCTGTCAACAAGTGAGATTCTCTGCCTTTAAATAAGCTCAGGTATAATGTCAAGGGCAAGATGGGAATCAATACTGAGATCGTATGCTGATCACACCACTGAAATACTCGCTACCTAGCAAAAAGAACGATCCAAATCACAGAAGCAGTGAAAAGTGACGGATGTTCACCTTCGTGATCCTAAGGTGTTTCTCTCTGTTGCCATGAACATTCAGGGAATAATAAACACAACCACTACAGCTTTGAAGATATGAAAATGTGTGATGTGGTTATTATAGCCAGTTCATTCTTTGCACAAGTTTAGCAGCTATAAAGAAAGAGGGGATGTGTAGTTGGGTGTGGAGGAAACGGTGAAAGAAGACGAGGAAGTTAGAAAAATAACATGATATAAACTTCTGTGCACATCTTGTTGATTTTATGGTTATCTGTATCTAACTAAAAAATTTTCAAAGCACTTGCATATACCTCTGTGAGATAGACAGAGTTGGATAGATGGGGATAGATTATCTCCATTTTTTTTTTTTTTCCTTTTTGTGAGGAAGATCATCCCTGAGCTAACATCCATGCCAATCCTCCTCTTTTTGCTGAGGAAGACCGGCCCTGAGCTAACATCCGTGCCCATCTTCCTCCACTTTATGTGGGATGCCGCCTCAGCATGGCTTGACAAGTGGTGCGTTGGTGCGCACCCGGGATCCAAAGCCGGGCCGCCAGTAGTGGAGCGCGCGCACTTAACCGCTGTGCCATGGGGCCAGCCCGATTATCTCCATTTTATAGATGAAGAAGCTGAGACTCAGAAGATTAAGTGTCTCACTAAAGTAGTCAGTGGCAGAGCTGAGACGAGAATATATATCTTCTGCCACGTGGTCAATGGTCTTTTCATGTTACCCTCCTGTCTAAGCACCAGACTCAAGATATAGACTACACTGTTCATTCTTAGACTGATCCTGAACAAGCCACGCTTCTTCATATTTCTCATGTAAGAAAATGGATAATTCTTCTCTGAATTACAGTGTTTTCATTGGCAATTGAAATAACTTTTTAATTTCAGACCCCCACATTCCTTAGGGCCAGCTCATGGAGTAGTTTCCTTCTGGCTCCCATTGGTCCTTTCACACCATTTCTCCCACTTTGTCCTACAAAAACCATACTCTTTATAGATCGCACTGTTCAGCTCTCACACTTGCTCCCTTCCCAATCTCTGTCATCTCCCAGCCACTTGGTTACCTTCTCTCTCCTACTCAGTGATGACTTAGCTCCTGGCCCACAGTTTTTCTCTCCGTCACTTCTGTTATCATTTTTTGGTGGCTTAACCATCTGTGTGGGTGATCTATCCTTGTGGACTGTCTTCTGTATATAATCTCTCCCTCTAGCTAATCTTATATGTGCGTAAGGCCTCTCAGATCCTTAAACTCCTCATCTCAAGCAACCTTTCCCTTTTCTTCATCTCAATTCCTACTCCCATGGTCACACTCTTCACTTTCTTACCACTAGAAACTTCACCACTTTACCAGAGGGGAAGGAAAGAGGGAGGAGGGCGAAAGGGGTGACTGGGCACGTGTGTATGGTGATGGGTGGTAATTAGTGTTTGGGTGGTGAACATGGTATAATCTACACAGAAATTGAAATATAATGATGTACACCTGAAATTTATATAATATTATAAACCAATGTTACCTCAATAAAAAAAATAAAATAAAAGGAACTTCACCACCTCCACAGTTTCAATGTAAAATATTCCTCTCTCTTACCACTAATTCTTATGTTTCCAGTTCTCTTGGTCTGCTACTCACTTAGCTGTCCTTAACCTTACCACTTTCTCACTTTCTGTCAGCCTCCACTTCCTTTAACTTCCCTCTTTCTCCAGCTTAGATTCCATGGTCCATGATTATTATACCCTTAAAAATACTCCTTGCTCCTTTGCCCCTGTCTCCCTCCGTTTCTCTCCCCTGGGTAATCCCCAACCCTAATCAAACTCAACTCTCCTCTCTGGGTCTGCATCCTAGCTGCCGAAGATGCTGGAGAAGATCACAGAGCCAGCATAGCTGGCGTTACTAAAGTCATGCTCACCACCATCAGGCAATTGTGCTCTACTTCCTTTGTATGCTTCCTTTCCCAATTTCCTAGATGTTCTATCTCATACTTTTTCTCTCCTCATATCTCCACACACCACTCTTGCTCTCAGCTAATAGTCTTGCTTTATCCTTTATTGAGAAAATAGAAGCCATTAAACTCAAATTCCCTCATCTTCCCATCACAGAATTTACAATTCTTCCTGCCTCTCCAGCCCGTTATCCTTTTTGCCTCCTATTAGAATGAATGAAGTGTCCCTCTTCCTGTTAGAAGTCAGTCCTTCCTCTTAGGTTCTAGAATCCAAAGCTTGCCTAAGCCAGAGCTTTGGCCATTGGATTATCCCTTCTCCTAATCATCTCTCCCTCCAGTGAACCATCCTCATGAACATATAAAGAAACAGCTCTGTATCTCCTATATTTAAAAAAAAAAAAAAGCAACTTATCTCCTCCAACCACTGTCCCACTTCTCTGTTCTACTTCCCTACACAATTTCTTAAAGACTGTATGTGCCGTCTCTATCTCCTTGAGACATTCAGGATATTCAAGAGTGCTGTTTGAATGGAGTCAGAAACCAGATTGTAGAGTTCTTTGAAAGAAGAGATGATGAGGAAACCAGCACAGCAGGTACAGGTCATGCTTTTGATAAGTTTAGCATTTAAAGAGAAAAAGAATAGTCGTGGAGGCACTGGGGTGAAGAGATAAGAATGAAATGAGGTTATATAAGAATACATGTCAGCCATTAGGCAGAAAACATGCAGTAACATATATATATCTGGTTATTCATTAAGACTGTGAATTTTAGTATTGTGCAGTCCTGGGTTCAGATCTCAGCTCTGCCCTATGCTAGCTACCTGATCTTGAAAATATCACTTAATCACCTGGGCTTAAAGTGAAAATATCAATCTCTCATAGGAGTTGTGAAGATTAAATGAAATAATGCATATAAAACACTTAGCTTATGCCTGGCACATCATCTTATGCCTGGCACATCATAAATTCTCAAACCATGATTGTTGTTCATGTTGTTATTATTACTGTTATTATTATTATTCCCAGAAGAAAGTAATAAGATCCTATGGCTGATTCTTAAAAGGCAGCAACTAGAGAACAGCAGCATTTCAGAAATCATCAGCAAAACTTTAAATTCTGATCTAAAGCTAGAGCAAAGGCCGGAAGCATTCTGCTCTTACTAGCCACCAGCAGGCACCCCTTGAAGCATCAACATGGCAGGTTAAAGGGAAGCATTCCAGACACTTAAGCACCACAGGAACCTGGGAGGAAAGACAGATAAACTAGACCAGCTCAGCCACACCCACAGGATTGTTACCGGTGAAGCGCTTACTTTCTGTTTCCGTCTTTTCTGCTCTGACTTTTGCAGTTACAGAGTTTTGAATGTTAAAAATGATTTTTAATCTATGTCTGTATAAAGCAGCAATTTAATATTGGATATAACCCAATTCAATAATCATTTTATTTAATACTTCCTAAATAGAAAATACTGGACGAGGTGCTGTGGAGGATGCATAGATTAGCAGGACAGGGCTTCTCTCAAGACATCTTTTATAATCACAATATTTATTTTTCTTGTGTTTAGGTTTTGATCAGTATGCAGCTGATGTCTGGTGACCCATGCTTTAAAACGTAAGTTGATGCTCAATAAAGGAGCTCTTTATCTGAAAGTATAATAATGATTTATTTGTTTAAATTTTTACATTAATATTTTGTAGTGTTTACAGGCTAATACCTATTGTAAATACTTATATCTCCTTTCCTAGGAGATTGACCTGACCCTCATAGAAGTTACTATTACCTATAACCAAAAACCTTTCCACACTCTAAATGATTTAAGCTATAGGTCTTTTGTCATCTTCAGGTTTGGGGTGAAATTATACAAACTAAAATTTTTAATTTGACCTCTGTAGACTTATTCATTTCTTCAACAAATACCTGTTAAGTGGCTTACTATGTGCTAGGCCCTATTCTAGACACTAGAGAAACAGCAGTGAAAAAAGTAGACCAAGTCACTGACGTCTTGGACCTTACATTCTAAGAGGAAAATAAACAACAAAGTGACAAGTAAATATATGATATAAAGATGGTGATAAGTGCTTTGGAGAAAAATAAAGCAGGATAGGAGGGCCATGTTGGGGAGAAGTGTTGCTATTTTACAGAGAGTAATCAGGAAAGTCTTCCCTGGTAAAGATGATTTTTGAACAGAGACCTGAAGGAGGAGGGAAGCCAGCCATGCAGATATTTGGAGAAAGAGCATTTGAGGTAGAGGTAACAAGGACAAAAACCTTGAGGGAGGAGTGTGTTTGACATGTTCAAGTAACTGCCAGGAGACGAGTATGTCTAGACCAGAGTGAATGAGGAGGAGGGTAACAGGAGAAGAAATCAGATGATAAAGAGTCTTGTAGGCCATTATAATAATAGTCTTGTAGGCCACTTATAATCTGAGTGAGATAAAAAGCTACTGGAGGGTTTAGAACAAAGGAGTGAAATTATCTGACTTATGGCTGCTAGATAGAGAATAGACAATTTGTGGGAGCAGTGAAGGCGGCAAGGGCAGAAATAGGTAGATGAGTTAGGAGGCTGTTTCAGGGTTTTGGGGCTGAGTAACTAGAAGAATGGTATTTTCCATTTATTGAAATGAGAGAGCCTACAACAGGAACAGGTTGGGAGCTTGGATCTTGGACGTGTTAGTTTTGACGTCGCTATTTAACATCCAGCCAGACGTGTAAAGAGGCAGTTGGATGTATCACTAAGTTCAGTGGGGAGGCTCAGGCTGGAGATATAAATTTGGAAATCATGACATCATCAGCATATAGATACTAGTTGAAGCCATGAGATTTGATTAAATGTCCTAGAGGGAGAGAATATAAATTAAAAAAAGGACCACACACTAAGGTGTGGAACACTCCAATGTGTTAGAGGTGGGGAGATAGGGAAGAACCAGGAAAGGAACAACCAGTGAGATAGAGCAAGGAGCCAAAGGAGAGTACTGTCCTCAAAACCAAGTGAAGATGTGTTTCAAAAAGGGGGGAGTAATCAGCTGTGCCACACACCACTGAAGTGGGTCATGGAAGAGGAGGACTGAGAACTGACCTTTTGATTCTGAAGTGTAGAGACCATTGGTGACTGACAAGTGCTTTGGTAGAATACTCTTAGACTGCAGCCTTATTGGAGTGGGTTAAAGAGAGTTTTGGAGGAGAAAAATTGAGGACATTTAGTATAAAGAATTCTTATGAGGAATTTTGCTGCAAAAAAGGAACAAAAAAATGGGGTCATAAATAAAAAGGGGATATGGGGTCAAGGGCAGGTTTTTGTTTGTTCTCTTTTAAGATGGGAGGTATTACAGCATATTTGTATACTGATGTGAATGGTCCAATAGAGAGAGAGAAATGTAGTCAGAAGAGAAAAGGGACAGTCGCTAGAATGGTGTCCTTGGATTGTCAAGAGAAATGGAGGTAGAGAATATGGCTACAGATGTAGACAGATGAGAAGAGTAAACATATAGAAGTTATTTTCAAATTGCTCCTGATTTCTTAGTGAAATAGGAAACAAAAGGTGTTCATTGAAGAGCAAGGATGGGAAAGATGGGGGTGGGGGGTTGAGGAAAGAGGAAAAGATGTGTAAAAGTCTCCTCAGAGAGTGGGAGATTAAACTGAATGGGAAAAGGCAGTAGTAGGATTGCCTGTCGGCAATCTTGAAGACACTTAATAATTAAAAATGAAGGTTAATTAAATATTATTTAAATATCTTAGAAAAATATATTTAGAAAAGTAAAGAAAATATTAATTACTTCCTATACATGAGCTTCAAGTTTTTAATAGCCACATCCGTATAGTTCTCTACTTATATACTGTTTTATAAAGATGAAAACCTGTATTTTAATACAAATCACTAAATGATTAAACTATGCATTTCCCTATAACTTAGCCTTCCTGTGCTATCTTCTCTTAAACCATAATTTCCTGGCTATTTTCTTTATTTCCTGCTCCCTTGGGACTAAACAATTTTTGCAATGCTATTTTTGGTTTCTTAGGTAACAATATGTTTTTCTAGTGGAATCAGTTTAGGGTGAAATGAGAAAATGAGCAGCAAAACTTAGTAAAAGAAAATGAATTCATCATTCCTTCTCGTGAACTTTTTATGACTATTCCCTTTCTGGCCCTTTCACATTTTATCACTCTACTTGTGAAATTCAAATACCGAAGAGCTCAAAAATAAATCATCTTATGTTCTGGATTATCTCAACAAATGTAATTCTGACAATCTAGAGTTTATATTTATAGAGAAGGACTTTTATAATTCATTAGAATAAACAGACCTTACCTAATCCCAAGAAAGGTAAAAGTATTTCTCAGGAATCAAACCCCCAGTACAGTCACGTGTCATTTAACAACGGGGATATGTTCTGAGAAATGCGTTGGTAGGTGATTTCTTCGTTGTGTGAACATCATAGAGTGTACTTACACAAACCTAGATGATGTAGCCTACTACACACCTAAGCTATATGGTACTAATCTTATGGGACCACCCTCATACATGTGATCCATCAGTGACCAAAACGTTGTTATGTGGCACATGACTGTATTTGTTTTTTCTTTTCTTTGAATGTCTGAAATTGTGCAGCTGTTAGTGGAAAAAGGGCAACTCTAACACATTCATGCACTTGCACATACTGAGTATGAATTGAATAGAAAAATATTTGAACTACTGATGTAAAAAGTAGGGGCCAGCCCGGTGGTGTAGCGGTTAAGTTAGCACATCCTGCTTCAGCGGCCGGGGGCTCGCCGATTCGGATCCTGGATGTGGACCTGCTCACCACTCATCAAGACGTGCTGAGGAGGCGTCCCACATAGAAGAGCTACAACTCTACAACTCTGTACTGGGGCTTTGGGGAGAAAAAAGAAAAAGAGGAAGATTGGCAACAGATGTTAGCACATGGCCAATCTTCCTGAAAAAAAATAATAAATTATTTTTATCGTTATATTTCAATATATATTAAATATGTATAATCACAATACTTTAGAGCTGAAAAGAATGTTGGAAGTTGTCTAGTCCGGTGATTTTTTTTTTCAGAATATTTAGCCACAAAATCTTTTGCTCAAATGTATTATGAATCCCAGTATGTAACATCTTTTTATTGAGGGGTGAAAAGATATATTACCCTACTACCCACTGAAGTCCCTATGGAGCTTCATGAAGACAGTCTAAAAAGTCTTGGTATAATCCAAGTTCTCATTTTACAGATGAGGAAACTAAGGCACAGAGCAATTGAGTGACTTGACTGAGTATTTGTCTGTGAGATGTAGATGTAAACAACTGCTAGACAGGTTCGTTCTGCTATTCTCTCTGCTTTTGTCTGAATTTTCCACAATATAAAGTTTTTAAAAGCCTACTAGGGAAACTAACAAGAGTAAAGCAGATCCTTAGCATTCTCAGATTTAAATTCTAGTTTTGATATTTTATGAGCAGAAGATCTGTGGCATAGATTATATAATTTTTATGAAACACAAATTTTATACTATGAGGCCAGTATTTATGAAGAAGACAGCTGGTAAGTCAGCCTCTAACCACCTGCCCTGAACTCCATTTTGTACTTCTCTACAACTCATCAGATATCCACCAACTCTTGTAAAAGAATGAAAAAGACTCTAAAAGAAAGCCAACCACTAGTGCTGATGAAGAAAAAGGATATTTTGAGAGAGAAATTGTATACTCTACTGGCATTTGATAATTTGGTGGTAACACAGATCGAGGGATGATGTAACACTCTTGAATTGCTAGGGCTCTAAAGCATTCATGTTCTAGAAGGAAGGAAATTACCATTTGTCAGAATGATTTAATGAATATTACTGTCTCCCAGTTTAATTCTTGAAACAACTCTGTAAGTATTATCCGTATTTTTAAGTGGGGACATTGAGGCTCAGATGTTAAGGAACTAATTTGTCCAGGGTCCCAGGATTCATTCATTCATTCAGTACCTGTGCATTGATTGCCTACCGTGTGCTAACATTTATCAGGCTAAATAAGACTGGCCCCTGCTCCAAAGGATTCACTGTTTATGTGGGAGACGGACACACAACATATGATGTTATGGAGGCCTAGAGGCTAGAGTCCCTAACTACTTTTCCTTGAAAGCCAGGAAAGTCTTCACTGAGCAGGTGACACTGAGCTAATTTTTAAAGGACGGATAGAAGATTACTAAGCAGAGGAGGTGGGTAGAGACATTCCAGGAAGAGAAAACAACTTGCACAAGTTTATGGCATTGTTACAGGGCATGAAATGTTTATGGAATACCAGGTAGTAGTATTGTCATTTTAGGAGGTCATTTTTCACATACTCTTAACATTGCCGTGAAATTAAAATAAAATAATCCCATCTGTTTCTTTCTGTAATTGAGCTATAGTAAACAATTTCTGATAAGGGATAGTAAAACATTTTCAGAACAAAAGGGGTAATAGAATAAAAACTAGCACATGATAGGCACTCTGTGATTATTTATTCAACACGACTGAGTTGTCTAGGGAGACTTGGGAGAGCTGGTGAGGGCCAGCTAAGATTTTAGATTCTAAATTTGCCTTAATATCAATCCCCTGATTGATGAATTTTCCTCATAATGCATAGTTGCCCCAGTATTAGAGCAGTTATTTAGTGTAAATGGCTGAAATTATCAAAGATTGGGGTTCTTCAGGTTTTTTTTTTTAATATAATTTTATTTATTTATTTTTTCCCCAAAAGCCCCAGTAGATAGTTGTATCTCATAGCTGCACATCCTTCTAGTTGCTGTATGTGGGATGCGGCCTCAGCATGGCCGGAGAAGTGGTGCGTCGGTGCATGCCCAGGATCCAAACCCTGGCCGCCAGCAGCGGAGTGCGTGCACTGTTAACCGCTAAGCCACGGGGCCGGCCCCAGGTTTTTGAAACTGCAGAACAAGGGGTGCCTAGTTGAAGGTATTGCTAACAGCGTTGTGGCTGTGAAGTCAGGCTGGGCAGGAAAGAGTGGAGCCAGAGGGAGACTGATAGAAAGGGAAGAGGCACAGGGTGGATGTTCTGAAGGGTTGGAAAACACATCTAAGAGGTACAGGGCTGGAGAAACTGTAATCAGGCTACCTGTGAAAGGAAAAACAAAGGAACTGGCGTGAAAAAGATAAGAATTTATAGACAGGCGTGAGTCACCATCAATGATTAATGGTTGTGACTGTAGACTCCATTCTTTGTAAGTGTATTTCTTTTACATATTAGTTTTTCTTATAGACTGTTGAATGCAGGGTTTTTTTTCACCAAGCTGTTTTAACATTATTTTAAAATATAGCTTTTGGGGTCAGCCCCGTGGCTTAGCGGTTAAGTGCACGCAGTCTGATGCTGGCGACCCGGGTTCAGATCCCGGGCGTGCGCCGACGCACCGCTTCTCCGACCATGCTAAGGCCGTGTCCCACATACAGCAACTAGAAGGATGTGCAGCTATGACATACAACTATCTCCTGGGGCTTTGGGGGAAAATAAATAAATAAATAAAATCTTTAAAAAAAAAAATACATATATATAGCTTTTGGTGGGGGCCGGCCCCGTGGCTTAGCGGTTAAGTGCGCACACTCCGCTACCAGCGGCCCGGGTTCGGATCCCAGGGTGCGCACCGATGCACCGCTTCTCCGGCCGTGCTGAGACGGCATCCCACATACAGCAACTAGAAGGATGTGCAACTATGACGTACACAACCAATCTATAACAGTATTTCAAACTTTCAGATTCATCTATACATCAAGTTCTGATCGTTAAAAATGTTTATTTACAGGCCTCCTTCTACATCAATGTCTATACCGATTGCTGGTGAATCTGAATTTCTGGAAGAAGATAGAAAAGGTGGAGAGACTCTCAAAATCCATCTTGGAATAGCAGGTATAGATGTGTATCTTACTGGTTTTTTAATTTGTGCAAGACAGTCCTTTTTGATATCCTAAAAGATTATTCCCAAATTCCTTCTCAGATTTAAAATTCTATGGATATATGATTTGAAATGGGCCAATAAGTATCAGCAGAGTTTTATTTATGCAATTTTTGGTTAAGCCAATGCTTCATTTTGTCTAAAGTGTTATGCTCTGACAGATTAAAAGGTAAAAGCAGTGACACCCCGCCACCATCGGATGCTTCTACTCTCCACAGATACAGCAGGATACCACAGGATTTTTCCAATTCCACATGCCCAGCTTCTGCCAGTCATCTCTCAGGTGTGGCTTCTCTTCCGTGAATCACTGTCCCTCTGTCAGTGATTCCCAAACATTGACGTACATCAGAATCCCCTGCTGGGCCTGTTAAACCATAGATTGCTGACATGGCAGCCGGAGTTTGGGATCCGGTAGGTCTGGGTTGGGGCCAGAAAACTGCATTACCAAGTTCCCGGGTGATGCTGATGCTGCTGGGCTGCAGGCCTCACCTTGAGAGCCACTTCTCCAGGCACACTCCCAGCAACAGTCAGAATCTGCTCCAGCAGGGTGAAGAAAATGTCAAGTTGGCCGGAGAAAAGGGACTTAGGGACTTAGGAGCTTCCTCTTCTCTCCCGTTATGTGAGCAGGGTTATTATTTGAAAGAATGAAAAGAAAAGTATAGTGACACAGTTAACATTTTTACCACCTTTTCAGATATGCAAAGATAAGGTTTCTTATAGATAATGAGGACACCAAAATTTCCAGATTTAGGATTGGTGAATGCTCTGTGTACTTTCAACCATTCCATTCGCTCCTTCTCTTCAGTATATACATATTCTGAATTCTGTCTCATGTTGAAAAAAGACAAAACCTCATTAGCCATACATCCTTCTCTAGCTACTTTTCTTCCGTCTTCTCACACCCTCCTTTCCCCTCCCTCTTTCTCTCACACTTTTTATAGCCAAACTTCTAGAAAGAATATACTGCCCATTTATTCCTAAACACACGTGCAGTCTGGCTTCTACCTTCTACCCTCTCTTGATGTTGTCTCCAGTAACATGATTGTCAAATCCTGTGGGCCTTTTTTCTGCTTTCATTTGACTTGGCCATTTATTCTTTCTTGAAGCTTTCTCTTCCCTTGGCTCCCACCTCTGTGACCTTTCCTTTTCTAGCTTCTTGAAGGATTCTTCATCTTCTTCCGCCTTCCTCTTAAATATTGATGTTCTGCAGGGTGTGGTTCCCTCTACTCACTCTCCCTGGTCAATGTCGTTTATACCCTTGCATTTTACTATCACATAAATGTAAATGTGATCATGTCAATATGAGTTAAATACTTTTCATTTACAAATTTGTGTTTCCTCCCGACCTCCCTCCTGAACTCCAGGTACGTGTTTCCAAATGCTTTTGGGAAAGATCCACATCATGTCACATGTTATACTGAAATCCATCTGTTTATCTTTCTCCTCAGCTAGACTCTTAAGTTCTTCATGCTCAGGTCTTACCTGTCTGTATCTCCAGCATAATGCCAGGGACACCGTAAAAATTCAGTGACTAGTGAATGGATCTCCTGGGTTGTCTCAAATTCTACATATCCAAGACAAGTCTTCCTGAGTCTTCCTCTTGTATTTTCTGTCCGTTATCCTGACACACACTTCTGCCTAGTACTTCAGTCCTGTCATTTGTGCCCACTAAACATCTCTCGCTGTCAGCTGGATTATTATGAAAACCTTCAGTCCTTTACCCCCTGTTCATCCTGTTGCCAAAGTGATCTTCCCAAAATGTAGGTCTGGTCATGTCACACCCTTGCTTAAAGCCATTGGGTTATTCCCTTCTTTAAACTCAGAGGAGAAAGTCCTTTATTAGCAGGCATCTGCTTATCTCTTTTGCCTTCACTCATCTACATGGCAACCCACCCTGTGTGCCAACTGGACCAAACTATTTGCTTTTCTACAAACAATGCATGCTCTTCCCTATACTTTTCCCCACCTCATCGAGCTGAGGAATTCCTGTATGTTGTTAAAGACCTGGAGTTAACCTCCTCTCTGAGGTCTCCCCGTGGTACCAGGCAGTGCTTGATGCACTTGTCCTTTGGAGCTTGTGGTAGTTTCTTTTTGGTGCTTATATTTTAGTACTTGCCACATTGTATTATAACTGCTGCCTCTAAACTCTGAGCGTATATTTTGCCTTATTTGTTTTGTACCCCTATATCTTATATAGTATTGGGCACCTGACTCAGTAAGAGCTTAACAAATATTTATTGAATGAATAAATTTTGAAAACCAATAGATAAATGGATGAATAAAGATCTGAGGGGGGCCAGCCCCGTGGCACGTTAGTTGGGTCTGGCGCACTCTGCTTCGGCAGCCCAGGTTCGTGGGTTCGGATCCCAGGTGCAGACCTACACCATTCATCAAGCCATGCTGTGACAGTGTCCCACATACAAGGTGGAGGAAGATTGGCACAGATGTTAGTTCACGGCTAATCTTCCTCAGGCAATAAAAGAGGAAGATTGGCAAGAGATGTTAGCTCAGAGTGACTCTTCTTCACAAAAAAACAAAAAAAAAGATCTGAGCCAACCCTAGGAGTAAAGGGTTAGTCCTATATATTCTTGATATGAACCAACTCTTTGACTTCAGATTTTGTTGTAGCTAACCTTTGGGTTTAGGGCTGCTGTAAAGCAGGACTAGGGATGCTAGTTTGGATTTGTATCTTACAGTCTGTCTGGAAATGAGAAACCTTTGCACAAGGGCCAGGTCGCTCCAGTAGCTTACTTGTTTGACAGCATTTGTTGATCCAACTGCGTTCAATATCATTTATAGAACTGCTGCTATAATTGCCGTGTTACTCAATTGGTTTTCTTCTGACCGTAAGTGAAAAACAGTTCTAGTTTCCAAATATTTCACTCTAATGAAAATGGTCACAGTCTATATTCTGTGGAAGAAGCCTGGTTCTGGAAATACGTAATTGGCATCTGAAATATGCACATTATCAAGGAAGTATTAGAAATGGCTTTGACACTCCTTTTTTTGTACATTTACTTTGAAACTGAATACTATAATCAATTTCTTAAGAACTTTTATTCTCAGTGCTACATTCCATGTGGTGTTGATTTTAAACCACAGACATTTGCCCAAATTGTAACCTAGCACTAGCAACGCTAATGTTAAAGTAACAAAGTGCTCTTTAGTTTACTGCTGTGATGGATTTTTGAGAGCAAGATTTCCTCAAAAACCACACAAAAACCTGGCAATTTTGTGAAAATTTATAAAAATACATCTGACTCATTTTTATTGGAGAAATACTGAACATAAAAACTGAAATAGTTTTATTTAAGATAGAGTCCTGTTAAATATTATGAAAAATACTATAGTTCTTCAGTAAACTAAGGTATTGAAGTTCTTTGTATTTCCTGCAATACTGTTGTTTACATTGTACTGATTTAAAGCGATCTCTTTCACTTTGTAACTTATTTTTGTTGATAATGAACTTGGCAGTTTATAAAATCCACAGATTAGAATACAAATTGACCATTGACTTGTTGGCAGTTATAGTAACATTATCTTATGACACATTGCAGATATTTCAGCAAAGAGTGCCTCTGTTCCAGATGAACTTGGAGCCTGTGGACATTCTAGAACATCAAGCTATGCAAGCCAGCAGTCAAAAGTATCAGGTAGAGGCTAAAAGCGAAGTTGGATTCCTTAGACATTTATTGCTCTATAGGGACTTGAAATTGCTATGGTGTGGGAGAAGAATGTTTGATTGTGGTGTGTGTGATGTTAGTATTATATCCAAATGATTTTCTCTGACAGGGTATAGCACATGCCACTCCCGGTCATCTAGCTTCTCTGAGCTCTGCCACAGGAGAAATACCTCAGTGGGAAGTACATCAACAGGAATTGAAAGTATTCTGGAGCCATGCGATGAGATTGAACAAAAAATAGCTGAACCAACTCTTGATACAGCTGATAAAGAGGATACAGCTTCAGAAATACTCAGCAGGTATGCTTTTGGAGTCAGTTTAAATGGGAAAAAAGAAAAAAAACCTTTGTTTTCATAACATAATAAAAAGGAGGGAAAAAAATGTTAATTATTTTCAAAGATGCCCCATGAAACAAGATTCTGTAGAATCTCAGCTGAAGCGAGTTGATGACACCAGAGTGGATGCCGATGACATTGTGGAGAAAATATTACAAAGTCAAGACTTCAGCCTAGATTCCAGTGCAGAAGGTGCGTAGATAACCATTAAGTATACACAGATGTATGTAATCCAGGTTTGTGAAATCCACATGGTCAGCAGTAAAGAGGCAGTACATGACACGGACTGTTGCACATTTGTAAATAAATCTCATGCTGATAAAAATCTGAAGATAACTTTGTAGCTCGTCCATTTCTAAGAAAGGATATTAAATTTGGAAAAGAATGAACTTTAGTTTGAAAAGATAAATTTTAAAGGAAGCTTTTATTGTATTTTTAAATTATGCATCAATGTCTACCATGTTTATATACCTTATGATAGAGATCTACATCTGCTTTGTCATAACTGGACATGAGTACTTCAAGTCACTATTGTAATTTGGAGGGTTGGGTGGTGATCTTGAAATGATAGTGAATACTAGAATCCTTCACTCCCTCCTTAGCGTTTTTACTGAAACTGAAAATTTACATGCCACCAATTCGAAAGGTATAATTATTCATGCTGGTGTGAATAGAGAGCAGTTAACAATGGACTTAGCTTCATTATCTAACTGGTTGTAAAGAGAAATAATTAAACCTTACTTGTGGAAATTTGTAGGAAGAGCTGTCTTCCTTACTCAGTTTTTAGAAAAATAGCTTCAGGAAAGTTGATGACAAATAACCATTAGGATATCTTTTAAACTGCCTGTTTCAAAACGTGTGTAGCTTTTTTTAAAAGTTTTTTATTTCTTTAATAAATGTGAAATGTAAAATATGAATTTATTAAAATATGAATATTGTTTGACAATAATGTAATAATTATACCTATAATAAATATTTTAAATGTGTTTTGCAGAAGAAGGACTGAGGCTATTTGTGGGTCCTGGGGGACGTACAACCTTTGGCAGTCATCATCTTCCAAATAGGTATGTAGTCCACAAAGGATCTTGCTAAAATAAAGAACAGACTGACTTTTTAAGTATTCATGAATAGAAGATCGAGGGTACAAAGTTTGTATTAGACTGAGGCTAGAAAACACAGCTATTAGTAGTTCCATGAGAAGAATTATAGTTCTTAGTGTGGCTCTTAGTTTTCCTTATTCTGAGTATGTTTGAAATTATATTTTATAAGTTTATTTGTTGATTTCCTTTGATATATTTTTAGAATATGTTAACAGGACCAGTAGAGCATTGGGCAAGATGCAGTATAAAAAGGACATTTAGAAAAGTGTTCTTAGTCTGATATTTTAGAAAGAGCAAAGCAAAATTACATTTTCAGTCAGTGGTCTTCTCTGTTATGAGCACTTAGCAACATACACTGATATTAACCTGTCTTGTACTCTCCTTTTCTCCACGGGTTTTTAGCAGTTCAGTTATGATGTACCTTGATGTGATTTTCTTTATGTTTTTTCCTGCTTGGGGTTCTTTGAGCTTCTTGGATCTGTGGGTTTACAGTTTTCATCAAATTTGGAAATTCTCCAGCCATTATTTTCCCGCCACTTCTGATATCCTGACCTACAGACTCTAGCCCTCAGCATCCCTGAGCTCTGACCTCTGACCCCTCCACTTAGAGACACCACCTAGCTGTGTTTGGGTTCTGCCTCCCTATGCTGCAGGCTGGGAGGATCCTGAAGGAAACAGCTTCTGGTAGCAAGCTAGGGCAGTTGCCTAGCTTTCTTCAGCAATTTCCCTTCTCTCAGGTCCAGTTCTGTGCTGCCCTTGTCCAGTGTGTGAAACTGTCATTTCATATGTTCTCTCCAGTTTTCTAGTTATTTAGAGCAGGAAGGAAAGTCTGATTCATGTTAACTCCACTATTGCCAGAAGCAGAACCATTTTAGGGCATCTAAAAGCCAGTGTGCGATAGTGCTAACCAAGGTTCCTTCGAATTCTGATTATCCGTAGCTATGAATAGGTGTTACTGGTATCCTGTTGAGGATTTTCCTGTTTCTTCTTTAGAATGAATCTGTAAGAAAAGGAGTCTCTGAGTAATCAACTAAGTCCAACTCAGTCCATGATGGACTAGTAACCACTACTTTACTTCCATTTTTTAGAATTTCCTCTTAAAGTTCCATTAAGAGCAGAGACAAGTCATGATGATTGCTTCTGGTCTTACTGATCTCTGGCGTATTCAGAGTGAAATGCCAGCTAGTAGCCCCCGACATCTTAGACAGGTGAGGAGATGGGTACCTGGTGATAACTTCCATGCAACCACTTCACCTCTCCTCCCAGTCACTCAGGAGGGGTCAAGGAAAAGGTAGAATGATCTTCATCCAAAAATAAATCCAACTGCCATCAAAAAACTGAGTTTTTTTTACAGGCTTGTAGAAAACCTTTATCTTCCCAGACCAAGAAACAATAGAGGGAACATGTGTGTTCATTCTGTTATAACGTAAGGCCATTGATGATGCCGTTACTTAATATAAATATCTCTAGTACTGTATTCACAAAGCTTGCAAATTTTAAGTCTTTAAGTATTCTCCATATTTCATTAATAGAGGTCAGTTAGTACCTGGCATATTAGGGCAAAGACTAAGCTGCTATAACAAAGAGACCAAAAAATACAGTGGCCAAGCCAATGGGACAGCTTAGCCCCCAGAAGTAATTCATTGACCCAGGTACCCTCCCTTTTGTCCTTCACCATCCTCCCTACCTGTGTTGTCAAAATTGGATTCCTCCCAGTCCAAGGCAAGGAATTCCCTTTAAGCAAGTGAGGCAGAAGTTGTTGGTGTCCATTCACATTCCCTGAGGGAAAACTTAGTCGTGTGGCCACACTTATCTACGAAGGAGTTTAGGAAATGTGGTCTCTAGCCAAGCAGCCTGTACCCGGCTAAAACTGTGAAGAAGGGGAGAGTAGATTTGGGGGGACAACCAGCAGTCTGCCAGACCAAGCGAGTGAAGAAATATACCCCTTTTCAAGATCATTTTCCCTTTAAATCTACATTATGCAGGTATAATTTACATTACTGACTGCATGTAAAGACATTTGCATATTGATTAAAAGAATTCTTGCACTTTCTAGGAAAGTACATTAAGACACCATGCTACTAATGCAACTAAAAACTATCATGCATTATCAGTGCAAGACCTGAACTGCCAGAGTCATTATCTGCTCTCAGATGAGACTGGTTTAGGATTTATATATAAACATGCTTGCCAGTATGTTGATAGGGTAAGAATTTGGAAACATTCCTAGATTATTGTCAGAATAAGTATGAGAGGATCAGGGGCTAGACTAATCCAATGTATTAATCATAAACATTTAATATTTCAAATATTTTCTGTCTGTGATATCTTTAAACCTTGTGAAATCCAATCTAGTAGAAAATGCCTAATGCCCTATCTCTTGGGGGCAAGGTTAACTAGAACAATTTCAAACATTACAGCTCAAAATTCTGAAATTTTTTTTTTCCCCCTACTATTTTAGGGTGGGGTCTGGAGCTTACGAACAAGTTGTGATCAAACGCTAGAAGTCAAGCTGGTGAACTGAAGCCTCCCTGTGGGTTTAAGATGTGGGCAATTGAGCAATCAAGGCACTTTATTCAAGTACTTATGAGAAAATGAACCTATTAAAAAATGAAGTACGTTCTTCTATCAAGAGGAAAACCAACACTGATTTTGTCTCTGAAAGTGCCCACCACTGTCGGAATGGTAGCATCAAGGCAATGTGCCACGTGTTTACGGGTACACGGCTTGTGTAGTTGCTGCACAGGGTAACAAAAGCCTGCTTTTTCTTTCAAAACATCCTGGTGGGGAAAATAGGTCTGTACATCTGAGTCTAGTTTTAATGTTGAAGTGTAAAACCTATGATAGAAGTGCTCAACAGATTTGGGCTCTAATTATTTAATTTTATGTTTGAGAGATAATAAGTGAAAATAATTTAAACCCTGTAAATTCTGTCAAGATAGTTATAATTCCTGTGAAGGGAACCTTCCATATTATTCTGCTTAAAGTATTGTAGTAAGTTTATTAACTCTTTTTGATGTAATAACTGATATAAAGTGTGGGTGTTCATGCTTTGGGAAAATGTTATACTACAATTTAAATGTATAAAATGCTTAATAATTCTAAATGTAAAAGTCATAAGTCAAATAACAAGTGTGTTTAAGTCGGATATACATGAATGGGTATAATGCCATTATTATGCAGTATGTATTGCAGGACTCCCACTAGACTATATAAGAGATTCAAGTTAAGTTTAGGGGCCAGCCTGGTGGCGTAGTGGTTAAGTTTGCTTGCTCCGCTTCAGTGGCCCAGGGTTCGCAGGTTCGGATCCCGGGCACGGACCAACGCACTGCTTGTCAAGCCATGCTGTGGCAGCATCCCATATACAAAATAGAGGAAGATGGGCACGGATCTTAGCCCAGGGCCAATCTTCCTCAGCAAAAAGAGGAAGGATTGGCATCAGATGTTAGCTCGGGGCTAATCTTCCTCACAAAAAAAAAAAAAAAGATAAGTTTAATAATCAGTATATTAGGCTACCATAAGGCACCCTAAGATAAGAGCTGTTTTAACTAACTGAATAATATCTGCTGGTTTCAGAGTCAAAATTTAGAGCAACAGGAGGAAAACTGTGATATGAGTAGAAACAGAGCAGTCTTTTCTCTGTAAGTTCAGACTTACCTGAAACTGAAAATTATTCCAAGGAGGTAGTGGATAAAAGATGAGACAGCTGCTTGACGTCACTGACATGGACCTGTGGTTTTCTGTTTTAGCCCCCCATGATTAGATACTCTCTTTCCTTCTTTACTATATCAGAAGCTCGTTGTTTTGAGGTAAGAATAGAATATAACATGCATCAAATAGAGCTTTAAAATAATATCTGATCTGGATCCAGTTTAACAGCACAGCAGATAAATCTTAGGAGTTTTTCTGGTCTTATGTCATAGTTTCTGTGTGGAAAGATCTCAGTTTTCTTGGAATCACTCAGTCCCTGAAGAAAAATGTAGATTCTATAGAACCAGTAATTCCCAGTCCTTACTTTCAAAACCATGTCCGAGAAACGTAATATGTTAGGATAGAATTACTTTGGTCTAGGTATTTTCATGTTGGCAACATAAGGGAAAAAATGTATTATTTTTAAGAAAATATTATTTTAATATCCAAATTTAGAGATATGTAAAAATTTGAATAGTTAATGTTAGGGCTTTTGTTTTTTTAATATTTTAAGGATTGGGTATTCCAAATTTATCCAATACTACTTTACAACAAATAGATTCTGAGATTTTTAAAGAGATGACACTCTATTTTAGAATATTTTGAATGTTGAGAGATAGGGTTTTCTGAGTAATTAGGTATACTGTATTTAAGATTTGTTTTGAAGAAAATAAAATTGACCTGAACATTTTATTCTAACCAAGGAAAATGTTATCTTAAGTGGTAAAGACTTGCTGTCTGACTAAACAAGTGAAGTGATCTATTCATTATATCTTATGGGAGAAAAAAATCAAAGTTTTTAATAGAGATATGAAGATATTGTTTAGAGAGATATTTATTATGACATGTTTTAAAAACTTATTTTTCTATTTTCGAAATATTATTTCTAGGCTATATTTTTTATTGGCGCTCTGCAAATGATTTTGCAGTTTTGAAAATGATAATAGAAATAGATTGTAAGCGAGGTTCAGTGAGGACATTCTCCAGATGTGTCAGAGGTGCTGTAATCCGGGCACTGCCTTGTCTTACTCATCCTTTGCTGCTCCTGGCCCAATAATGTATACAAGACTAGCTCTCAGTATTTAAAATGATATAGAATTATTATTTAAAGACAAAATGTGGAGAGATTTTGAAAAGCATAAAAATCTTGCCTTTATAATTTCAGTAGCCACCAGATACATCTTGATTTATGTAGTATTAAATATAACAAACATTTTAATAAGTAGAAACATTGATTAGGAAGAAAAAAGATGGCAATGTCCTCTGTAGTCAGTGAAAGTCTGGATTCATTTTACCCTATTTTGTTTTCCATCAGCATACTTTGCAACCAAATTTCATTACAGTCCTTGAAAATGTTTATTAAAGATTGCCTGTCTGCCTTACTTTCTAGTTTTTCTTTTTTTAAAGCATGTGCTGTTAATATCTTAACCATGTAGCTATTGAAAAAAATCTGCTTATTAAATATCAAGTCCACTTGTGGTTTCATTTTGAGTTTAGAAATTCAAATTTGCAGAATTAGATCTCAGTAAATTGATTTTTAAATATTTAAGTCAAATTTCAAATTACCCAGTCTTGGAGAATTTGTAGATGGATAACATTTTCTTTTGCTAATCCTATGCTAGAGAAAAAGATTAATGGTATTTTAAAGCTATATATTTGTGATCAGATAAGGAAGAACCTTGAATACCTTGTTTGAGGGAAATACCGAGGCTGGTCACGAGCCCACTTCCTGTGACTTGTGCTGCTGACTGAAACCAGTGAGGAAGTGAAGGGTGCACAGGGCAGCGAAGGCCCCCGGCTGTCAGTTTACACTTCCATCCATGGTTGACTCTCTTTTGTGTGATGTTGAAGGCTTCTGTATACAAACAACTAATGTGGATTAGTACTTACAATCTGAGAACGTCTCAACTAAGAATCCTAAAGTGCACCATCCCATTCCAGCAAAATACTATCGGAGTCATGATATCCAAAGTAGATTCTTCTGTATGTGCTTTTTTTTTGCATGAAAACTGTGAGCCACAGAGGTCTCCCGCTTAGCCCATTTGTTGCAAAAGGGAAAAAATCTCCTACTAGCCTCCAGTCAAAACATATTCAGATAGCAATGAGTTTTAATAAATTAAAACATCCAGAAGTAATTTTAGACTTTAGAGATTTCCATGCTAATAGACCACTTTGCAAGCTCAAGCTGACAGTATTATTAAATACTTCATTGAAGTACTCGAAAGTGTCAGGATTCCAGTATACATACTAATGCTCTGAAAGAGACTGGGCTCGTATGGTGGGTTGCATTATATTTTATCAGGTCTTTAACTAGGGCAACTCAGAAGTTATACTTGGTCAGTTCTCCCAGATGGTACGTCTTGTGAATATAATCAAGTACTATAGTTGAAATCGTGTTATGCCACTACTCATGTGTGGGCTTAGGTACTATGCATGATTTTAATAGCTGAGATGTTAAAGAATATGAAGTCTAAAACTATAAAGGATGAAATATGCCTATATTAACCCTGTTTTAAGACTGCTCTGGAAATAAAGGCCTTATTATTCCCTTATATATGTGACTTTGCATAAGATAATATATACACAGTATATTTTAAATGGTTGTGTGAGTGGTCTCTAGCTACTCCCTCTATGACAAACCTGGCAACATTTTTAATTTACACGGACAACATACTCTGCATTTACAAATGCTTATTTGCGTCTTACGGATATAACAAAGAAAATTCTATTGCTGAGATTCATTGACCAAATCTCATGCAGAGGAAGGCATGTAGGGTATATTCAGTTTGATTGTTTTTTGGAAATTCATCTGATTTGGGGGATCACCTTCCTCTGATGCATTTATTTGATCCTCTGGAAGTAGATACACTTGTAGGTAATCATGTAGATGTTTAAGAAAAAATGTTTACTGAAGTGATTCCATTAGTATTTTGTGCTGATACTTGGAGAATGACCTTCATATTTATATATTTCTTTGTTTTAACTGTACACTATAAATCCAGGAAATGTTTCCTTTTTTTTTTTTTACAAAAACTAATTTTTTATTATAAAGTATTTGTAATAATGTAAAGGTGAATCTTATACATGTTCAATAAAAATTATCTTAAAGTTTAGAATGTTGTTTATACTCTAAAATTTTAGTTAAGATTATGTCAGGGGCTGGCCTAGTGGCGCAGTGGTTAAGTTCGCGTGCTCTGCTTTGGCGGCCTGTGGTCCACAGGTTCAGATCCCAGGTGCAGACCTGTGCACTGCTTATCAAGTCATGCTGTGACAGGCATCCCACATATAAAGTAGAGGAAGATGGGCACGGATGTTAGCCCAGGGCCAATCTTCCTCAGCAAAAAGAGGAAGATAGCTCAGGGCTAATCTTCCTCACACACACACACACACACACAAAAGATTCTGTCAGATTCTCGCCAAGGTAAGAGAACAGAAGTGAAAGGACCAGTAAAACTTTTTCCTGAGAGTTTCCCTTTCTTTCTTACCAGGTAGTATAGCACAGACTTGACTGCCTCCAGGGAAAGACATTTCTTTGAACCCTGAGGCAGCTGCTGCATGGGCGTGGGTAGGGGCATGGACTTTGGAGTAAGACAGACCTGAGTCTGAATTCAAACTCCCCTCTGAACCTGTTTTCTAATCTAGAGTGGAGATCAAACCACTAACGCTTTTGGGTTGTGATGAAGAACACATGAGCTGGGCCAGCCCCATGGCTCAGTGGTTAAGTGGGCGCGCTCCACTGCTGGCGGCCTGGGTTCAGATCCCGGGCGCGCACAGACGCACGGCTTCTCCGGCCATGCTGAGGCCACGTCCCACGTACAGCAACTGGAAGGATGTGCAGCTATGACATACAACTATCTACTGGGGCTTTGGGGAAAATAAATACATAAATAAAATAAAAAAAAACAGAAATTGACTTCACTAGATTTTAAACCATGTCAGCAGCAATTTTCCTGAGTACGCATTGCAAAAAGCTTCAAACTTCTATAGAAAATTGGCATAACTAATTTTTTTGCGTCTTATTTATATCAGGGAGTCCTCAAAGCAAATGAGTGCGTTTAAGTGGGAAGAGTGTGCCACCTTCTGGCATTGAACTTCAGTGGTTCAGTTCAAATCTACCTCTCGCACTTGATGCTGTGTTTACTCTTCTTTCCTCTATATTCTATGGAATTAAGATCAAATTTACTAATTTTAAATAGTTTGAAATACTTGCAAAAAGATTTGGAAGCATTGCATACTTTGCTTAAATAAGGTAAGATTGTTTTCCTTCAGTATGAGATTAATGATAGATTCTGTAAATTCAGTTCGATGAGGATCCCTACTAGAAAGGACATGGTGGTCAGCATGATAAAGGGCTTCCAGAGGGACAAGGCAGGACAAAGACATAGCAGTGGAAAAACACAGAGCCTGTTCAATGCAAGAGAAGAATCTGATAGAGTCAAAGATGAGGTGTGGAAGTAGGGAGCAATGCAGTGTTTCTGGGAAAGACAGTAATTAACGATCAGACCTTAATTTGACTAATTCTAGCTAGGGTCACAGGATGCGGGATGAAATCGAGTACGCTGGGATAACCGCAGCAGTGCAGGCAAAGAGTACATACAAGTTGGCAGTAACGTTAAGAACCCAACAGATAAATGGGCAGACGGCATTGACAATTTTCATAAGAGGTGTATAACCAGCATGCTGCTGGCTTCAAAAACTAGTTGCAAGAGAGGTGAAATAAACATTTATTGTACAAATTTTTGACTTCTGGCTCTTACCAGCTTGTTTGCTAGATCTCAGCAATACTCCTTAGTGTTCTCTATTTCCGGCTATCCCCAGAGATGTGCGTCACATACAATGATAAACCAAGTTGGCCATAGTTAACACCTAACGTCCTCCATGAAGGTAGAATCATGAGTCCACCTTCCCACTGCCGATGGTGCTGAGTCCACAGGACCAGGTGTAGCGAGGTGATTTTTGTTGGCACCCAAACTCTAGCTGAAAGAATTACTCTCATTTGGAGTTATTCCCTGATAATCACTGACAGAATTGAGAGCCCCAGGGGCTGAGAGCGGTATTTTAAAGAGAGCTCAATTGCTGAGTATCCTGTAGATAAATGAAGGTTGGAAAGAAGAGAACAGAGGAGAGGAAAGGGTGGGGAGGAGTAGGAAGCTAAGGGAAGGATGCTGAGACTGGATGCTGCTGTGTGGAAGTGTTTTGTGAGTCTTGTGGAGACATTGAAGGGGCAGAGCTTCACATCTCAATTATGTGAAACCTGAAATTGAAGACTGGGAGAGCTGTGAGAACTTAAGTTTCTAGGAAATCAGAGAAATCTTTAAAAGGGCTTTGAATTGCCCAGACCATGGAAATAGGAATTAGAAGGAAATCTTACTCGGATCTCAAGGGTCGGAAGAGGTTCCAACTAGTATCTGGTAACACAAATTTCACACCTACTCTGAGGGATAGGTGGCGGTGGTGGTGGTAACTTTCCAAGAAAAATCTGCAGATAAAACACTGCCTCCTACAGAACCACATTTTTCATTGCCATACAGTGCAGTTTAATTCCTTGGAGCACAGACACCTTAAGTTTCTGTTCTTGAGGCCTCTATATTTACAAAACCGTGTGGCCCATTCAAGTGGTTTTCCTCGTAAAAGGAACAGTCTGCCCCCCAAAAGGTTACTGGTTCTTGCAAAACTGGATTCTACTTGTAGTTAATTGGAAAGAAACATAAGAAACCTTAGGTAGTTGTTTCTAGGAAATGAAATGGAGGCAGGTTGGGGGGCAAACTGTTAAGGGATATTTAATTTCTTCTTTACATCCTTATGAGCGGTCTGAATTTTTTTAGCATGAACTTGCATTACTATTAATGTTTTGTAAAAGGGCCCATGTATTCATTAAAAAGAATGGAGTACAAATAGATGGAAATGAATTTATAAAATATGTTGCTAATGGTAAAGGAAGCTGCATCAAAACATGTAGTAAATATCATTTATGTAAAATAGTTGATATCAGAAAATAGACATTTTATCCACTGGAATTCTCTGAGGAATGGTGGGCAGGGCTGCTCCTTGCAAGCGAAGCAGTGAATTTGAGAGGCAGGGACTCCCAAGATGGTGATGGAGGGCAGATATTAAGGAAAAAGTTTAGTCTTTATTATAAAATTTCCTTTATTTTTTTTTAATTTATAATTTTATTTATTTATTTATTTATTTTCCCCCAAAGCCCCAGTAGATAGTTGTATGTCATAGCTTCACATCCTTCTAGTTGCTGTATGTGGGATGTGGCCTCAGCATGGCCAGAGAAGCGGTGCATCGGTGCGCGCCCGGGATCCGAACCCCGGGCCGCCAGCAGCGGAGCGCGCGCACTTAACCGCTAAGCCATGGGGCCGGCCCTAAAATTTCCTTTAAATCCTATAAAGTTCTGAATTGTCTTAATTTTTACAGTATTGCTTTTAAAATTTTATTTTTTTAGATTATAGAAAAAAACAATTTGCAGTTTTTAATTGGCAGCAAAGTTTTTTCTGTGTTTTTGTTTTTGGAGAACTGGGGAAAGGTAGCAGCAACCACCTTCCCCACCAAGACTTCAAACACCTTAAGGTCAAGTTTCAGCCAGAACCCAAGTTTAAGATATTGTGTTTCCCTCCCTCCCCACAGTCTCTGCAGCCAAAGGCTGCTCAAACCATAGGATCTAAAAGCCGTGCTTAGCCCTGGTTTTATGACAGCAGGAAATCAGCTTTAGCCAACATGTAAGATACAATATATAACCAGTAGGAGTTCTCCAACAAGAAAGCAAAGGGAAGATTTATTAAAGAAATTATATAAAAACATTTCCCTGGATAGAAAGGGCCTACTGATATGTATCCCACCATATGGGGGGGAAACCCCACTCATACTAAGGCATATGATTGTGACATTTCAGATATGAAGATAGGATAAACATTTTCATATATTCAAGAATTAAAAAACATTCCTGGGGCCAGCCCGGTGGCGCAAACGGTTAAGTGCGCGCGCTCTGCAGCGGCCCAGGGTTCACAGGTTCGAATCCCGGGCACGCACGGACACACCGCTTGTTAAGCCGTGCTGTGGCGGCGTCCCATATAAAATAGAGGAAGATGGCCACGGATGTTAGCTCAGGACCAATCTTCCTCAAGAAAAAAGGACAGGATTGGCATCGGATGTTAGCTCAGGGCTAGTCCTCCTCACACACAAAAAAATTCCTTTTGTGGCCCCTTTCGCAAGAAGTTCCTGGAAAATTATTCTCAGAAACGTAGAGATGAAGAGGGACTGGCCATCCAGCAGTGCCCCCTGGGGGGCAGGTTTCCAGTGAGCTGGGCACGCCATGGGAGGGGCAGTGAAGAGTGAGCAGATGGCAAGTCTAACAGAGGCAGTGGCTGGAGAGGACTAGACCTCATTTCTGCAGGTCCCCATGCTTCGAGAGTCTGTGAGACACTTGAAATCTGGCAACTATACCAACTCATTCTGTGTATAGAGCAGAAAAGGTTCTATACATACAAAGGATAGAGTTGCCAGTTTGTTTGTTTTTTTTTAACTAATTAGGTGTTTGATCATGCTGCTTCAGAAAGAACGTTGTAGAAGAATGATTGTGTTCACTTTCTAGGTCTGCAATATGCATCGCTGTGAGAATTGGCTGCCTGGATACAAGAATGAGCCTGAGATTAACACAGCTACCGAAGACGAAACATTACCCTGGGCCAAGCACTATTCTTAGTGCCTACAAGAACTCCATGATATGGTTATGGCCCCCATTATACACACAAGTGGGCTAACAAGTCCCTTAGCAAACCTGACTTTGGCTGCATTTACAGCAATAGGAAATTAAGTCTCTACTTTTTTCCCTTTAGAAAGACCTTGATTTCTGTGCTGCTGAAGAGTAAGGAAGGGTATATGACTTTTTTTTTAAAACGAGGGTCTGCAAACTATAGCCAAACGGGCAGCTGCTTTCTAATTAACATCTTACTGGGACACAGCCACATCCACTTGTTTACGTGTCATCTATTGGCTGCTTTTCCACCTCAACTCAGAGTTTAACAGCTGCAAAGTTGAAAAGATTTACTCTGTCCGTACAAGAGCATTTGCTGACCTCTGGCTTAAAGCATTCATGAACCTTTCAATGGGCAAAGAAAGGTCTGTATCAAGATAGGCAGTGTGGTCAAGACAAACGTCAAGAATGTAGGTACAGGAGTAGCACAGAGACTGGCTGGGGCCATGAGGAAGAGGTGCTGCCATCACTCAGGGCAGTCATGAGTGGTTCAACTTGGAATAAAGTTAATGTGTTGACTTTGGAGAAAGGGCTAGCCTTGTCTAGACATCTTGCCTATAACACAGAAGAGCAACACTGAGAACGATGCCCTAAGGTGAAAGTTGTGAGAGGCCTAGAAATTTGAGGGCACACAGAGGGCCTTTTGTGGAGGTGGGGAGGGGAGGGAAGGAAGGGTAAATCTTTAGATCATACGCTTGCTTTCAGAAGGGAACATCAGTGTAAGGACACGGGGCGGGCGGGGGGGTGGATCTGATGGAGCAGTCAATGAAATGTAAGGAGAGAACAGCTGGTTCACTAGAGTTATGTGATTAATAGACTATTCTCTTCTAGAATCTCTTCCCCCACCCACCCTCTAAATCCACTTTCTATCATCTGTCATTTACAGATGGGGATACATTCTGAGAAATATGTCCTTGTGTGAACACCATAGAGTGTACTTACACGAACCTAGATGGTATAGCCTACCATACACGCAGGCTATATGGCACTAATATGAGACCAGTGTCTTATGTGGTCAGTCATCGACTGAAACATCGTTATGTAGTGCATGACTGTATTAACCCCAAACACTCAGCTTGAGTATTATGACCTCCAGGAAGCCCTTGCCAGGCACCAACTCTGCACAGCCACAGCTTGTTCCAGGTTAATCAGGCTATTCCAGTTGTAGCATAGGCTGGCAAGTTGCCACATTGTCTTTTCGTCCCTTATTCCTTGGCAGAAGGCCAAGTGGGCATGGACCTCCCAGAATAAAAGTCTACACTTCCCAGCTTCCTTTGCTGCAAGGTATGGCCATGAGACTTCAATCTGGTCAAGCAGCAGCAGTAGTGGTGTATAACAACTTGCAGCAAACCTTACCAGACAGCCAACACATGCCCTTTGTCCCTTTTTTCCTTTTTCCTTTCTGCTGGTTTGGAATATGCAAGTGGTAGCTAAAGCTCAATCATCCATCTTTGTCCCTGAGAGCAAAGCAGCAAGATGGACATATGGGTCCTGTGGTAGCAGAACTGCCATGCCTGGTCGGCTTACCTCTGCACTCCTGTGCCTCAGAAAGAAATGTCTCTCACGAAGACCACTGTTTTTCCCCCATTGTGTGAAGCTGCATTTCTCTCTCCCATTCCTATTACCACCCCAATTCCAACAGGCAAGTTCTCAAAGAGAGTGGGTGCTCAAAAACTGTGGACTGTTCACATCATGAGAGGCTTCCGTTCCCTTCAAACACTGGCATTCCTCTTCTCTATGATGTTTCAGGTGAAGTATTACAGAGGTTAGAATTTAGCCCAAAAGAACTCCAGAATCCTAGAAAGATTCTTAAAGTGCCTCTTACCCCCTGGGAAAAGGTTTTAAAAGTATTTGACAATTCACTTTTCTTTCAAAATTTTTAATGTCACATTCAACATATGGCTCTAACACAAAAAACGTATACAGAGGCATGTTATAAAACTCTCAATACCCACCCCCCAAAAAAGCATATTTTAAAAAAAACACCACTAACAAGGTTCGATAGGAAATTTCAAAGGTTTCTTGAATTATGACTACACAAAAAGTTTAAATTCTAAATGAATCCAACTATTGCCAAGACCCTGAATTTCAGGAAACAAGGATGGCTCAGTAATCATCATGATCAGGTATTTCAACCTTCATTGTGGAACCATCGCTGCTCAGTGTTACTGTGTCAGCAATGTACGTTCTCAGCATCTCTATGTTATCACATATGCGGTTCACCTTGGGATAAGCAAGAAGCCTTTCTAGGGGTACACAAAACTCATTTCCAACACAAAAAGGTTTGGGAGAATTCACTATGTTAGTTTTCTCGGCTTCTGTGAAGGCCGGTCCAAGGAGTACGAACTCGGTTTTCTCGGCTTCTGTGAAGGCCGGTCCAAGGAGTCTGAACTCAGCTTTTTGGGCTTCTGTGAAGGCTGGTGGTCCAACAAACCTGTCTTTGAACTCAGTCTCTGAAGCGTCACTGTCTTCTGAATTATTAAATTCAGAGTCATCCATTGGTATCAGAATTCGAATAAATCTACGTCTCATGATGTAGACTTCTCGGTACACTTCATTAAGCACTACAAATTTACGGACTTTTTCTTGCTGTAAACTCGGATATAAGACTGTATAAAGCTGAAGGGAGGAAAAAACAACACTTAAGAATATAGGAAAATTTTCAAAACTATTAACAACATTTTACCACAGTAAGAATTAACTGCAGGGGCCGGCCCGGTGGCATAGCAGTTAAGTTCACACGTTCCGCTTCAGCGGCCCGGGGTTCACTGGTTCAGATCCTGGGCACTAACCTACTCACCACACATCAAGCCATGCTGAGGCAGTGTCCCACACAGAGCTACAACTCCACAACTATACTATACAACTATGTACTGGGGCTTTGGGGAGAAAAAAGAAAAGAGGAAGATTGGCAACAGATGTTAGCGCAGGGCCAATCTTCCTCAAAAAAATAAATAAATAACTGCATATACATATTAACCATATGTACATTCATCAAACCTTACGAATCGAAAATGCCACGTTGTTAACAGGAGTCAACTATTGACACAGACATTAACTGATTTGCTTTCAGAATTCTAATGCACCAAGTCTCCCAGCCAAGTTTCCACCAATTCACACCAACCTTATTATTCCTACTTGATATTGGAAGGAAAAGGGTAAAAAAGAAAAACTTTAATTCAAAGGGAAAATTGTGTTTATTCTTCACCATACCTCCTTAAACCAAAAGGGTCTGAGAGGCGTGGAGGCTCAGTTCCAAGTCATTTCCTGAGCCAAGCTGCAGAGGAACTGCTGCTGGCTTTCCTCTTTCCTCTTTCCTTCTGAGGATCCGAACAGATTACAAAAGGGGGGCTGCTGGCACAAACAGCTTGGAAGTATTCTAAGAAGACTCCAGCAGATTATTCTCTGTAATATGCTTTGAGACACGGCAAAAGGCCAGGCAGTCTCAAGGGCCACTGTAGACCAATTCTGACAGCAGCTGGGGGGGCATGAATGATTCTCCTAGGGTCAACCTCAAAATAAGGTCATTTACACTTCTCTCTCCATTGGGGACTCTTATAAAAAGAGCTCACCGTCCTAATAAATATACTTCTTGCCTTGAGAGCTACCTCAGGAAGAATACTCACAAGTTTATAAGCATGTTCACCATCCTGCTCTGAAATGCACGATTCAGTTGCCTTTGCTTCATTTTTCCAGAAGATCCCTATCTGGGTACAATATCCAACGTTCTCAGCTCCTGCTGGTGGTTCTCCCACACCAGTAAACTCCACAGAGTAATTGTAGCGATTTGCCACATCTAAAGCCCTGAAATCAAAACGGGAAAAATAATTTTTCAAAACTTAGAGCTACTGTTAAATACATTAAGTGCCCCCCTTATCCACAGTTTTGCTTTCCATGGTTTCAGTTACCCATAGGCAACCATGGTCCAAAAATATGAAATGGAAAATTCCAGAAATAAACAATTCACAAGTTTTAAATTTGGTGATGAAATCGCACTCATGCCATCCTGCTCGATCCTGCCCAGGATTTGAATCATCCCTTTGTCTAGGGTATTCACACTGTCTACACTACCCGCCATTAGTCAGTAGCCATCTTGGTTATCAGATAAACTGTCTTGGTTATCAGATCAACTGTCTTGGTATCTCACTGCCTGTGTTCTAATAACCCTTATTTTATTTAATAATGGCCCCAAAACTCAAGAGTAGTGATACTGGCAATTCGGATATGCTAAAGAGAAGCTGTAAAAGTGCTTCCTTTAAGTGAAAAGGTCAATTTCTCAACTTAATAAGAAAAATAATTCTATGCTGAGGTTGGTAAGATCTGCAGTAAGAACAAATCTTCTAGCCATGAAATTATCAAGCAGCTAAAAATTTCATGGTTTTGCTGTTCTACCTCAAACTGTAAAAGTTACAGCCACAATGTTTAGTTATTGGAAAGGCATTAAATTCGTGGGTGAAAGACAGAAGGTCAACAGTAGTTTAACACCCCTCATTTCTCAGAACGTATCCCCATGGTTAAGCGCCACATGACTGTAAACAAAAACACTTTAAGAACTCACCAGGTCTGAAATTGCATTCTGTTCCACTCAAATTTGTGATCTAGATCTCTTAAGGCATTGTCCAGTGGAAACAGGGGATTGAATTCAGAGTTTGGTGTGCTGATGACTATCATGGTTGGAGAGAAGTATCCAAATACAACTTCAGGAAACCTGGCCAGATCTTCTGAATTCAAATGTTCTATTCTAAAATGGTAAATAAGAGAGATACAATAAAATCTAGCTTCACTTGCAAGAATTTCCTAATTGATTTAGCAAAACAATTTCTGTCTTTACATTGATTTATCCCTTCTTTGCATATATGTAATAGTGCTTAAATGGCCTAAAAACAATTCCCATCCTTCCCTTTGCCTATGGTGTCCTCCTATCCAACTAAAGTCCTTTGCTGTGCTCTCTGGGCCTCACTGTCAATACCTCTTAAAAAAGGTATCTGAGCAGGTACCTCCCTGATATGATACACCAGTAAAGACACAATATCACTTCTATGGTATTCCTGTCAAAAATGCATACCCTGAATGTATAATGAGGAAATTGACACCCTACAAGATA
Source organism: Diceros bicornis minor (assembly GCF_020826845.1). Taxonomy (NCBI): domain Eukaryota; kingdom Metazoa; phylum Chordata; class Mammalia; order Perissodactyla; family Rhinocerotidae; genus Diceros; species Diceros bicornis. The sequence continues at coordinate 41,856,419 of NC_080743.1, forward strand.
ATTAGCAGGTATTCCTCAGAAATATCGAGGACAAATAAGACAATGAAAGACTGAGCACACCTGTTCCAGATTAAAGGAGACCAAAGAGACATGACAACTAAATGCACTACAATCCTGGACCATTTTAAATGAGCACTAAATATGAAAACAGCTATAAGAAGGACATTATTGGAATAACTAATTTTGAGTATGGGTTATAGATTGGATAATAGTATTGTATCAATGTTAAATTTCCTGATATAATTATACCACAGTTATGTAAGAAAAAGTCCTTGTTCTTAGAAAATATATACTAGGGTATTTAGGGTAAAGGGATATGATGCCTCCAACTTTCAAATGGTTCAGATAAAAAATTTTCAAATAAATATATTTAGAGAAAAAGACAAAGTAAATGGAGTCAAATGTAAACAACTGGTGAATCTGGATGCAGGACATGAGAGTTTCTTGTACTATTCCTGTAGCTTTTCTGTAAATTTGCAACTATGTAAAAATTAAGTTACCCCAAAAAATGTGTCTGATAGTCTTGTTGGACATCCCATCTAAATCGATTTGCCTTAAAGAAACCAGATATCCATCAAAGTGCTTCACAGGGGCCTGAGCTTCAGACCAATCCACAAGCAAACTCTGGAGCCACTATGAATAAGAGGCAGGGAGACAATTTCCTTCCCCAGGCTTTGAGGACAAAACCTTATCACAACACTCCTCACGTGCCTCTGGTTTCTCTACTCCCACCCAGCTCCCCACACCCTCTAAGAAACCTGGGGCTCCCTCAGTAAGGTGGCAGCACCTCGTGATGAGTTAACAGGCTGAGTTAGAGTTAGCAGACCTGACCCACTCTCTGCTTCAATGCTGCACAAAGGTTTCCACATTCCAACAGGGAAACTGGGGAAGGGAGATGGAAATTTGCAGGTCACCTGGCCCGGAGCTTGCCAGAGGGCCAACTGATTTGTAGCCAAGTGCCAGGGACTGAATGGGAAGTCTGCAGCACCAAGAATAATAAAGATAGGTTCAAGTCTGCAAGGGGACGGCAAGCTCCCGGGAGCCCTGCCGCGCTGAGACCACAACATGCCTTTAATACCTGTTGTGGGCTTTGGCAGCAGGTCCCGGTAGAGACTGCCCATACACACTGAAGAACCAGATCAGCTGTCCCTGTGTAGGCAGCCACCTGGACCAGGGAACATATATTCCGATGCTACATGTTCATCTAACCCACCTATGTATCTTTGCCTTGCAGAGCAACAGAAGGTAGAAGCAATTTAAAGATAGAGCCTTTGCCTGAAAAATGCAGTTTCTGAAGAGACAACATGAACTGACAGACTGAGATGCCATTTTAGGGCAAATATGCCTTCGAGCCTGTGCATCTCCCCATAAGCACCATTTCTCAGCAGGATGGTGATGGGAGGAAGCATCACGACCTTTCAACCAGCTATAGGAAGAAGCATAGAAGGTGAATTGAGGACCTGGACACTAGTCAAGAATGGTCTCCAACTTGTCAAATCTAGCAGCCTCTTCTATTTGGCTTCTTTGCTTCACCAGTGCAAATACTGCATGTCAAAACTTTAGTTACAGCTGTACTATACTTAAGGGAAAAGTACTGCTTTAAATCTATACATTAGAAAAGCTGAAAAATCAGACAGCTGATAAGTATTCCAAGAAGTTAAGGAGAGAGAGCAAATAAAACTCAAATCCGTAGAGGGAAGGAAATAAACAAAAATTCTAAAGGCAAAACACACACACACACTTGAAACCACATGACTCAGTATCCCACTCCCAGGTGAAATGACATGTGTTCGTGCAAAGCCTGTATGTGAATGTCTGTAACAGTTCTATTCATAATCGCCCCAAAGTGGAAACAACCCAAATATCCTTAAATGGGTTAAAGGATAAAAGGTGGCACATTCATACGTTGAACACAACTCAGGAACTAAACAGAACAAACTGGCACACAAGAAGTTGGATAAATCTCAAAGGCATTAACTGAGTGAAAGAGTCTCTAAATGTCACATACTATAGGATTATACTATCAGAATGTTCTCAAAATGGCCACAATGGGGTAGGAGTTGTCTTCTGTAATGGAACTGTTCTATGCCCTGACACTGGTAACGGTTACATTAAACTGTTAAAATCCACAGAACTGTACCTCTGCCCAAAAATATTACTTTTAATGTGTTATTTTTCAAAACTACTAAAAATAAAGAAAAATAAGGTTGGGAGAAATGTCTGCAATCTGTATCATGGTTAAAGGGCTAATTCCTCTAACATAAAAAAAAAAAAAAAAGCATATGAATCAGTAAGAAAAATGCCACAGACCCAATAGAAAAATTCATTAAGGATACACACAGTTCAGAGAATGAAAACCAATGTCTCTTGAGCAAGTGAAAAGTGTACCTTTGCTCAAGAGAAATATAAATTGAAGCTACACTGAGATTATCCTTCCTATCAGATCAAAGGTAAAAAAGCTGGGATAGGTCAAAGTTGGAAAAGATAGATGGTGAAGGGGAAGGTCAAGGGGAAGCAGACCCCCCCGCATGGCCGATAGGAGGGCACATCAGAACAACTGCTTGGGAGGGCAGTTTAGCAATGACTTGTGGTGGTCTCTACTAGTTGTCCACCAAAATCTATATGCTACCCTTCTTCCCTAGTAAGAGCTGTCACAGGCATATGGCTGTCCAGTTAGAGGATACATTTCCAGCCCTTTTCAAGCCAGCAGTGACTGTAAGCCTAAATTCTCATAAATAGAGTGGAAGAGATGTGAGCCTCCTGGGTCTGGGTCATAAAACATCTGTCATACATGCCTCTATGATTTTCCCCTCTCCCATGGACTGGAACAAAAATATGCCTGTGACCCAACTATGTGCATACAGATGGGTCTAACATTCCAGGGGATGGCAGAACAAGACAGAAGGAATTTGGTTCCTGAGTGACTTCGAGGAGCCAAGCCACTGCCAGTCATGGACCACTCAAATCAGATAAGAGAAATAAGGTTCTACTCTCTTTAAACCCCTATTTTGAGGCCTCTGTTCTATCAGCGCAGCCTTCACCATAACTAAAAGGACTATCAAAATTACAAATATACACATCCTTTGACTCAGCATTTTACTTCTAGGAATGTAAACTACAGATATAGTTACACACGCAAAAATGACATATATACAAAGCCATGTATTACAATAACAAAAGTAACATCAAGTCATCAAAAGTGCTCCTCAACATGGCACTAGATAAACACGTTATGTTATTCATAGAGTGGGAAAATGTACAGCAATGAGAATGCAGAAGCACTTTAGGTCTGACGTGCAATCATCTCCAAGATACACTGCTAAGTAAGAAAAGCAAGGTCAGTATGTACATTACACTACCACTGATAAGCAATTTTCTTTACAAATAAGAATTCAGATTATGACAAATATATATTTAGGACACTAAATTTACTGAGCTAATTCATTCAGATTTTTCAGATGAATTTATATAGTAAGAATCAGTTTAATACTTACAATTCAATACATGTTATCAAGTCAAATCCACGCAAACGACTGTCTCTCTCCACAGCAGAGCCAACATACAAAGTAACGGTCAAATCCAGATCCCGGGGACTTAGATGGTTCCCCCAGGATGGAGATAGCTTATCCCTACGAAAGCATTTTTGTGTTAGAAAGGAACATCTGGACACAATAATTTACTTAGAAAATCTCAGCTACAGAACTGTGTGATCTTGATGATTATCTTCTACCTACACTGGTAAGTCTGACATGGCCAGTTTTCCATGACTTGATGTATTAAGCACCAGGTCAGAGGGTAACCTCTTCTCTCACAGGGAAATAACTGGCTAATGAGAACAAGAGTTCTGAATATTGGATATTGCTCTCATTTTTAATAGTTTCGGTCTCCCAGCTCACTCTGGATCAGTGATTTTTAACTTTTTGTTCTTTAGAAGAATATTCTTGAAACAATTTCTGGAAGTCTAATATATAAATCAAAGAGATTGGAGAGCTGCTCTGGTTCAAACTGGAGGAGGCCTGGGGCCTTTGCCCCAGTGCTCTGGTGCAATTTACATCCTCTTCTATAAGTCATCATGGTGTGTCCAGCATTAAAGTAATTACATTCCACCATTTGAAATTGAATTCCGATGCTTTGCTTTGACTACCATAATTACTTAAGTGAGGCTATACTTTCTACATTGATAGAAACAAAACATAGGTATTAGTCACAGTACGTACAGCCAATTAGTGTTATTTGGTGAGCTTGAGGCTCTCATAGTGCCGATCTTTTAAAACAAGTTGCATAACATAGACACTTCCTCTAAGTATAATTAATAGTACCACTAGTTTTAGATTAATGAGCAATTCTTTCAGAAAGTAGGTATTACCATGAGTAACGTAACCTAGATTCATTGATATCTACTCCAACAAGCAGTTCAGCGCGACTGTGGATTTTGAGCATCCATAAGAGCGTATTGTCACCGCATCCTAAGTCTGCAACCTGTAGATGAAATAGAATGTTAATATTCCAAAGACATTTACAGCCATAAGTCAAACATGATCAAAATTTTTTGAGGGAGTATCAGAAATAAAATCATAATATAGTCATGTGTCCCTTGCTTAACGATGGGAAACGTTCTGATAAATTTTAGATACTTAAATAAATTTTAGATACTTCAACTGAATACATGTGCCCTGATGGCTACAAAGATGTAAACACAGTGTATGAGTATAGAAACAGCAGTGGTGTAGTTAAACCAAGGAAAGCCTTCACACAGGAGTCTTAAGCAAGTCTTGAAAGTGACACAAACAAAAAAGACTTTCGTCTAGAAATTCAACTTACCAGCATCTGGTCTACATCCAGACCATCCAATCCATAGTTTAATAACCAGATATCTACTGCCAGATGTTTGTATGTTGTATGAAATCATGATTGTCCTCTGAAAACTAGCTGAGTAGGCTCATTATCATCTAATTAAAAAGACTCATAATACCTATGTCCACAAGACTGGTCTGCCTGATGTTCTGACAAAACTCTCTAGAAATGTGGAACCTACAAGATCACATCCAATGGTAAAATGTCAAGATTTTCTTCACATTTGAAACTGGCAATGTTGAATTTTACCTGTGCTCCTGGTAAACAGGTTAAAGGAACCCACCTGTGCCAGAACAGGCTTCCAGAAAGTACCATCTTCCCCCATTCTCAGAGACCTCCTAGTGCCTTGAGTGATTAGCTTAACTACTTATCCCACTGATCAGAGCAAAATTCTTGTTAAACCAAACTTTGGTCAAGCTTCTCTCCTTCCCTCAGGCCCCTGAACTTTGGACTGCCCTCAGTCTGAGGAAACAAGTAGCCTCTACTTAAGGATCCCTCCCAGAAAACAGGCTGGTCTCAGGGTCACACCGTCTACTACCCAATCACACCACCCTTTCATCCTACTTCTCTCACCCAGCTCTTTATAGCTTAGTTTACTCCTCTATTAAAAACTCCTCTCTAAAAATAGTTTTTGGCCAACTATTGAGAGGCATGGGGATCTTATGGTCACAGTGTTCGCCCTATTACAATAATCCTTTTCCCTCCTTACAATAATCTTTTTGAATAGTCTCTGCTTACTAAGTCCTTACTAAGATTTCATTTTTATTTGACAAAACATTTCATAAGACAGTCTTAACAATTAAACATTTGGAAAGAAATACGTAGCTACCTTCTTGGTGTTATGTCGATTCACTAAATCTTTAACGAAGTGGTAACGCTGCTTGTATAATGGAGGGTCAAACTCGATTACCTTCTTGCTGAGGTCAAAATAACCATCAACCACACCATTGCACTGAAAGTTTACAAACAAAAAAAGTTAAGTGTTCTAAATCATGCATGACTTTAGGAATTAAATTAAAAAACAGCTTTATTTCTCCCAATCACTTTGTGGAACACACTGGCCCTCCAACCACCTCTGTCATTAGGTGGCACTGCATTTCCTCCACAGCTCATCTAACCCTCCTCTCATGTCTTTATTAAGTGAGAATCTGGCTTTATGCTTCCCATAGCTTAGAGTCAGCTGAAGAGAAAATTACTTACTAATGCATTTAATGAAATAATTTTAAGTCTCCTAGTCACAAGGGACCTTTGGTGGAGTGAACTGCCAAACCCTGGGGTTCCAGGTAGGCAGGAGGCTGGAAACTTTTTGACAAAGACTTTCCTTGGCCAAACTTGAGTCCTCTTCTGACTAGGCCTCGACCTAGACCCTGTCCTAGACCCCTTTGGCCTGCCTAGCTCAATTTTAGCAAGAATCCTGCAAAATCAGTTTAGAGAGAACCCCCCACCCTTGACATCTGATCAAACTCTGTATCTCACCAAATTCCGCACCCCCCCCACCCTTGATATCTGATCACTCCGGCCTGCCTTCAGCAAGAATTCTGTTAAATCTATTTAGCAGGAATCTCCATACCCTTAACATCTCCTCTCTTCTATCCACTGACCCCTCACTCTCCTCATGGGCTCTAAATCCCCAGCTGTCTTTGTTGTATTTGTGGAGTTGAGCCCAGTCTCTCTCCCTTATTGCAATGTTTTTATCGCAAGTACATTCTGCTTCTCAAAATAACAATGATAAAAATAAAAACACTTATTTCACTTTATATACACCAAATGTGGAATTTCCTCTATATAGAGCCTTGAGAGAAATATACACCTCGAGAAATGCTAGGAACTAAACGTGATGGATTTTGCTTGTAATTACACCACAGTACATGACCCGGCTAACTCTTGAGAGTCATACAAGGGGGTTAAGAAGGGAAGCATCACCTTTGCGTTTTCTTCCATTTTGTTTCCAAGTTTTGTTGAGACAAAAATGCGGATGTATCCTCCAAGCTCTAGGAATCAGCAACGACTCAGCTGGAAATATAAAATACTACTTTTTATAAAGAGAAGGAGCCTGGACAAAACAGCCGCCTAGATCAACAGGGAAAAGAGAGCGAGTTTCGTTAGCATTTAATCCACAGAATTTATTCAGCAAGTATTTTTTCAGACAACAGCAAACAGGCTCAGAAAGCCTAAGTAAATTTTCACAATGCCAAACCCAGCTAAATACAATAACACCCATTCTTTCCTTTTACTATTAGTTTTATTTGCTATAAACTGAACAACCCTCTCAGTTGTGACTATTTCATTAACTCCCTCAACCTCATTTAAACTGCTTTCAACTATTCGTTCACCCATGATCAAAATGAAATTTCGAGGGGAAAAAAGTGTCCAAGTCATTGGTAAGCTAAAGATGCTCCAACACCTATTCAATTCACTGATGGACGTGAATTTAAACTTCGGTTCGCTATTGCACACTTGCCTCTATCAACTAGAACTTAGTCTAAAATGTAAGCAACATGACAATCACCTAACTTCTGAGTTATATTCTCTAACTTGTATTCCAAAACCCCCCTCAAGCGAGCCAGCATTACGTACTCCCAGAGCATGAGTCGTCGCAGCTATTACCTTCGAGTAAGAAGCACGTCCAAACGTAACAAGCGCAAAGCGGGGACTAGCGGAGACTAGCGGATTCCGCCGAGCCGCAGCCTTATTTAACTCCGGGCCCCGCCCCCGCCGCCCGCGCACGCGCGCACGCCCTCCCGACATGACGTTACCCGCCCGTGTCCACACCTGCGCCGGCCACACCTGCGCCGCCGGCTGTCCTGCGGCGCGCCCTTATCCTACGCCCGCAGCGCGCCGCACCCACCCGGCGCCTGGCCCCATCCCTCTGGGCTCCAGGCTCCGAGGCGTCGGTTTTGTGTCTCTTAACGGCCTGTGGCGCATGCCCCGAAGGTATTTTCTAGGTCTTCGTCCGAACCTTGGCGGGACCACTCTCCCCGCCACATCCCCCACTCGCGCGGGGCTGCGAGCCGCCGCAGCCGGGCGAGAGCCGCGACTGTTGGACGGAGGCAGCGCTGCGCCAGCGCGGCCGCGGGCCGCGGGCTCGGGCGGCTGTTGGGTTCGTGGCTCTCCCCGAGCGCAGCGAAGGCCCCGAAACGGCCCCGGCCAATGGGAGCGGCAAGAGGAGCGAGCGGGCTGCGCGCGAGCCGGCCGGCGGCTGGTGTACGAATCAGCGCCGCTCCGATGCCCAGAACAATCTACGGGGCCCTAAGGGGACTCTGGGCTGAGTAAAGTCAGTCCAGTAACATTTAAACTCTGAGAAAAATTGTTTCAGCCCCCAAACCTCCAATTGGTATACTATTTCCACATTCTGGGGGCGCAACTATCTGATCCCTTAGGAAAGTGACTGTATCATGTCCCCCTTCCCTGGCAGAGATTTCTTTCTTATATGTGATGGAAGTGTTGAAGGAGGGGGAGAGGAGAAGCGAAGTGCCTTCTTTGGGGGAAAAAAAAAATTTAGTCCTATTTTAGAAGACTAAAAAGCTGGTGTTTACTAATGAATTAATAATCCATTAATATACCATAAATAATATATCGGAACTGTATTTTCAAACACTTAATACCTAATATATGCAAAGCACAGTGCTAACAGCTTTGGGGTATCACAAAGATAAGTCATACAGTTTTTGGTTTGGTATTTTGAGGAATCTAGTCTCAGAAAAAAGTATGTAAGTCAAGGTAAGTTTCACCCCTTGAGAGGTTCCTGTTGGCCTGGCGAAACTGCAGTTTTAACAGACTGTCTTCATTAAAGGAGCATATTCCTTATTTAAACAGAAGCTTTAAGCATTAATAAATGAATTCCAGGGGCTGGCCGGCTGGCGTAGTGGTTAAGTGCGCACGCTCCTCTGGGGCAGCCTGGGGTTCGGATCCCCAGCGCGTCAGGATGCACCGCTTGTCAAGCCATGCTGTTGTGGCAGCATCCCATATAAAGTGGAGGAAGATGGGCACGGATGTTAGCCCAGGGCCAATCTTTCTCAGCAAAAAGAGGAGGATTGGCGACAGATGTTAGCTCAGAGCTAATCTTCCTCACAAAAAATGAATGAATGAATGAATGAATGAATGAATGAATTCCACTTCTGGGTATTTTTAAATTCATTAAACAAGGAGGCCAATAGACCAAGGTAGCTCTGATGGCTTGGCAGCCTATGTAAGCAAACTGAAACCTAAGCCAGCAAATGCCTCAAAGTTAAGAAATGGAAACCTAAGGACAACCAGTCAGCAAACTAGGCTTTCCCAAATAAGGCACCTGCTTAAGCGATAGCCCATCAAATATTTTCCTCTCTTTGCTTTGGCATCTTCTTTATAAAAGTCTCTCCTCTGGTTCCTGACAGTGGTTAGGAGCTATCCAATCTGAACTGATGTTTGCTCAAACTCTTCAAGTTTACCTGTTAACAGTATATACTCAAAAGAATTGAAAGCAGAGAATCGAACAGATATTTATACTCTAATGTTCACAGCAGCATTATTGAGAATAGCAGAAGGTCGAAACAATGTCCATCATTGGATAAATGGATAAACAAAAGTGGTGTATACATACAATGAAATATTATTCAGCCTTTAAAAGGAATGAAATTCTGACACACTACAACATGGATGAACCTTGAAGACACTGAAGTAAACGAAGTAAACCAGTCACAAAAGGACAAATATTGTATTGTTGGGAGAGGAGGAAAAATAATTTTCAGTAGCGCACTTTTGGGGCTATCAGATTCTAGTCCTCTTCATGGTCTTTGAGGTTTTGTTATCTACCTGTAAACTGGACTGGATCCTGAATTCTTCTAGTTTTCTCCAATATCTGACTATCTAAAGTAACGTTTCCAGTTTTCTCCCACACTTCTGACTGCCTTTTTCCCAAAGCCCCTGAAAACCGAAGCTGGATGACTTGATATAAACTTCAGAGAGCACTGCAACCGCTCATGAAGGGACAACCTTTGTGCCTTTTGCTGTGCGGGCTACTCAGAGAATTCACTGGAACACTTTATGACATCACCAGAGACATTCAAGCCGCAAACCGGAAAATCGATCAGATTGCCACTGCCTTCTCACTCCAACTGAAGATGCTTCAAGTTCAACATCTAGAAATCTTCTCGACTAACTGCCCTCTGGACTCAAGCTGAGTTTATAGTCTGTTCTAACCATTAACCTTTGTTTTCTTTTGTTTCCGTAGAAATGCCTCTTATTAAATACTTGATTGCTTGTACCATATAGGCCTAACTTTGGGGGCCCACCTGCCCTACTGCCTCCTGAGATGAGAGACAATTCTTTTAACTTAACTGACCTATTCTCAGAATTCAGCGATTGGTTCAATCAGATATAAAACAATCTACCAACTCAGCTTCTGGACCATGAAACTTCTTGGGGAAGTTTCAAAGGCAGGAATGAAGGGGAGCAGAATATGCCCCCCCGGAATATGCTTCTTTGGCATAAGGATTATTTTAAGCTGATTATTTAAAGAAACAGCAGACACAGAGGAATCTCTCAAAAAACAGTAGAAGTTACACTTTTGTAAGGGAAATTTACACTTAAAAAGGAAATCTTTGTTTGTAAGGGTATCTCCCTCTCTATCCCAGGCAGAGAAAGATGACTAACTCACAAGAAATCATATCAATGGAGAAGACAGTGATTTAAATCTGCAAAACTACCTTACCTTTGTTTACCTGGTAACCTCCCATAACTGGCCTCGTCCCACCCCCACCCCAACATCTTTCTTCTGTCTTTACTGAAGATGGTATTTAAGGTGGTGGCTTGGGCCTTCTTGGGGAGTTATTCATTCTTCCTGGGTATCTCACATGTACACATGAGGCATATGTGTTAATAAACTTTCCTTTTTTCTCTCGTTAATGTGTCTTTTGTTACAGGAAGTCTCAGGCAAGAACTTAGAAGGGTAGAGGGAAAATTATTTTTCCTTTCTTCAGTATGATTCCATTTATATGAGATACCTAGAGTAGTCACATTTATAGAGACAGAAAGTAAAATGGTGGTTGCCAAGGCCTGGGGGGAGGAGGGAATGGGAGATATTGTTTAATGGTGGTGATGGTTGCACAATAATGTGAAAGTACTTAATGCCCCTGAACTTACACTTTTCTTTATTTTTTATTTTTTTGTGAGATCAGCCCTGTGCTAACATCTGCCAATCCTTCTCTTTTTTTGCTGAGGAAGACTGGCCATGGGCTAACATCCGTGCCAATCTTCCTCCACTTTATATGGGACGCCACCACAGCATGGCTTGCCAAGCAGTGTGTCGGTGTGCACCCGAGATCCGAACCGGCGAACTCCGGGCAGCCGCAGCGGAGCACGCACTTAACCACTTGCGCCACTGGGCTGGCCCCTGAACTTACACTTAAAAATGGTGTTTTATGTGTATTTGACCACAATTTAAAAATTTTTAAAGAAATTTTTTTAAAGTTATTAAGTGATCTGTACAGGATTCCTGTATCTAGAGTTTTGCCTCACCTGCTAGTTGGTTCGTTTATGAACTTGAATTCTCATGTCCAGCTCCCTCTCCAAATTTGCGTATTTCATCATTCTCCTGGCCTCCTACTCTTCTCAGAGCCTGAAAATCATTCTTGGGTCTATCCATTTCCACCCTTCCCACATTTGGACAATCACCAAATATTGACCTTTTCAAGCTGTCAGTTGCATCTGTCCCTTCCCACAAGGTGAGCTAAACCGTGAGCTTACCCCGTCACCTCATTTTCTCAGCACACCTAATCTTAACCTTCCTCCACCAGGTTCTAAGTCCACTGAGATACAGACCATGTTACACATTTTTGGAATGAGTTTTAAATCAAATAGACCTTAAATCCTGATTTGACTATTTGACTGATTTGACTCTAACCTTTGGAAATTTATTTACCCTCTCTGAGAGTCAGTTTTTTCAGTGGAAAAATGAGAATTAAATCAGATTGCCCATTCAATAACTATGTATGGTGTACCTATTATGGACCAAGTACTGGTTTGAGTGAAAAAGACAGATAAAGGTCCTTCTCTTAAGGCTCTTCTCATCCAGCAGATGTAGGGGTCTGCCATGCAATAAGTGACCAAGAGTTATCCTGCATGCCAGGTTGAACCTGATGCTCAAAATAGGATGAAATATTTGGAGGTCTTAGGAGAAGGGGATTGTATTTTGCATGTAAAAGGGATGTAAACAGTTTGTGGCCAGAAGGAAGATTGTGACAGACTAAGATGCACAAATCCTTTGACACTCCTATTGAGAAGTGGAGACTATTTCTTCCCCTTTTGAATCTGGATGGGTTTTGTGATTTCACCAACGAATAGAATACTGTGGGGGATCAGAATTTGCCACCGAAGAGACACCAAAGGTGTCTCTTTGGCTTGATTATCTTTAAGAACAAAAGACTCAGTAAGAAACTTTGACCCTCTCCCTAACTACCTAAAAGATTTTAAGATAGAAGGCCTGTTTCAGGAAGGAGCTAATACCATAGGTAACTATAGTATTAGACAGGCAGGAACCTAGCAAGGCCCATTTTATCAAAGTCCTTTCTCGGTTCTGGTTGTCTATAGAGGGCCCAACAAACATTTGTTACCAAACATTTGCTTTTCCATCTCCATGTGAAGTGCCTTCCTTCCCTTTGAAGTCCCAAACCACCACCCCCAACACCCTCCTTTGTCTTTAGCTGAAGATTGTGGCTTCAGCCATTTTGGCAGGTTACTCAGTTTTCCTGGGTTTCTCCTATGTGTACATGTTATTAAACTTTGTTTAATTTTCTCCTGTTATTCTGTCTCATGTCAATTTAATTCTTAGACCAGCCAGAAGAACCCGGAGGGTAGAGGAATATTTCCTCCTCCCCTACAATACCAAAGTGCCAGTTTGGGGTCCAGGTGTTAAACTGGCAGCTTCTCAGACAGAGAAAGACAAACACCGTATGATTTCACTCATATGTGGAAGATAAACACATGGATAAGGAGAACTGATTAGTGTTACCAGAGGGGAAGGGGGTTGGGGGAGGATGGAAAGGGTAAAGAGGCACATATGTATTGTAATGGATAAAAACTAGACTATTGGTGAACATGATGCAGTCTATACAGAAACTGATATATAATAATGTACACATGAAATTTACACAATGTTATATGCCAATATGACCCAATAAAATAATTTTAAAAAGAAACTGGCAGCTTCTACTCCTGTCACTTGGAACACCCACTCTTGGAATCCAGATGCCATGCTGTGAGGAAGAACAAGCAGACCCATGGAGAAGCCCACAAGGAAAGAAACCAAATCTCCCCCACCCCTACCCCCTGCTCTGCATCAACGTGTCTTGCTGGCCATGTGAGTGAACCATCTTGAAAGTGAATCCTCCAGACCCAACTGAGCCTCTGTATCTAACTGCCCGAGAGCTTCTAGAGCAGCTTTGCCCACATGCACAGAGAGCTGGAAGTGTCTGAGAATTTACCTTCCCCTAGGTAGCGTTCTGCCAATGACTGACTGGTGTGGATGTGTAAAAGTCAGTTCCCTTGCCTCAAGTTGGAGCAATAATGGGGTGTAATTTACATTCCAGAGTTCCCCTGCTTTATCGGGCTAAAGCTATTATCCACAGGACTTTACCCAAAATCGCACCAGTGCATGGTTTCTTCCCTGTCCTGCTTCCCGCTCCCTTACTCCCCAGCTTCTCCTGGGGAGATTACTTGCACACAAATCTTCACATCTCATATTAAAACCTATGCCATCTTCAGGGCCATTCTCAGGAGGGGTGAGTCAGATGACGCCATTCTTTGACTGGCCAAGGCCGACAGCATCATCTCCAAGAACTTCCGACTGGAGAGGATCTCAGATGTGGAATATTTGTCATAAATAGTGAACCCCTCCTCCCAAAAAAAGAATATTTCCCAGGTTTCTGGTATGATCAACTAGGAAGATGGAGGTGTCATCACTAGACGGGCAAGACTGGAGGGAGAGGATTGGAAAGGATTGAAAATTAAGCATTAAATCTGACATCAACTTTAAGATGCCAAAGAGACATTAAGTAGAGATAAGAAGGGTAAAGTGGTAAAAGTATAAGGTTACATCCCAAATGCTTTTTGTGTGTGTGTGTGAGGAAGATCAGCCCTAAGCTAACATCCATGCCAATCCTCCTCTTTTTGCTGAGGAAGACTGGCCCTGAGCTAACATCCGTGCCCATCTTCCTCCACTTTATGCGGGATGCTGCCACAGCATGGCCTGAGAAGCGGTGCGTCGGTGCACGCCCGGGATCTGAACCCTGGCCACCAGAAGCGAGTGCGCACTTAACCGCTATGCCACGGGGCCGGCCCCCTCCAAATGCGTTTTAACTAGTTAAAATTAAAACTTGATAAGCACATCCCAGAAACTAAAATTTGAGCCATCAATTTTTCTAGTAAACCATCAATCTCAGGGACGTTTCTGAGGATCTGTGGATTGCCTTGAGCCATAAATGCCCTGCAGCTGCAGAACATGATGGACTCATTCAAAGCTTCCATACAGGCAACCTGATTTTCCACAGTTCTTCTTAACTGGCATAATGGTTAAATTTATGTGTCAACTTGGCTGAGCCACAGTGCCCAGATACTTGATCAAACATTCTGGATGTTTCTGTGAAAGTGTTTTTTGGATGAGATTAACATTTAAATTGGTAGACTTTGAGTAAAGCAGATTACACTTTATAATGTGGGTGGACCTCATCCAATCTACTGAAAGTCTTAAGAGAACAAAGACTGACCTCCCCCAGAGCGAGAAGGAATTCTGCCAGCTGACTGTCAGGTTGGGGTGGGGGAAAATCCCATTTCTACCCTTAGTGTGTTTTTATGGCTGGACTAATAGTAAAATTGACACAAGACCAGATTAACAAGAGAGAAATCCAGTTTAATATGTATGTACTGGAGATCATAATGAAATGATGCTTGGAGAGTGAACAAAGCAGCTATTATATATATCTTTTACACAAAGAAACAATAAATTTGTGAGGAATGACAGGACAAAGAAACTCAGCTTTGGGGTATGTAATTAGCAACGAATTTAAGCAGAGTTTAGGCTCAAGGTAGTGTATTAGCAAGGTTTGTTTATGCAGGCTTCTTGGCCCTGACTTCCCTAGCTCTGGTGATGAGGATGCAGGGGAGCATCTTTCACATGGGAGATTTATTTCCTGCTCTCAGGGGAAACAGACAGGAGGGTCAGAATGCCCTTTTTGCTTCTCAAGTAACTTTAATTCAAAATAACCAGTATTCTATTGTGGGATATTTTGGGGTGGCCCGCCCTGGGCCCCAACAACTCCCTTTGGACTCCAACTGCAATTTTTCCCTGACTCCAGCCTACTGGCCTACCCTGCAGATTTTAGACTTACAAGCCTCCTCAATCACATGAGCCAATTCCTTACAACAAATCTCTATGTATAGTCGTGTGTCCCTTAATGATAGGGATAGATTTTGAGAAATGCATTGTTAGGCAATTTCATCGTTGCATGAACATCATAGAGTGTACTTACACAAACCTAGATGGTATAGCCTGCTACACACCTAGGCTGTGTGGTACTGATCTTATGGGAACACCGTCATATATGCAGCCCATCATTAACTGAAACGTTATGTGACGCATGACTGTACATACATATAAATATACATACACACACATGTACATCCTGTTGCTTCTGCTTCTCTGGACAACCCTGACTCATACAGATTTGATTTCTCTTCCTTTCTAGGTACACTCTCTCGGGCTATCAGGAAAAAGCCAACTGACTCCATTCCTCTCTGCCTATGCCCTTCCATTGACCCTGCACAGAATTGGATGCTAACACTTCTATATTGGTCAACCATTGCTATGTAACAAACCACCCCAAACTCCACAACTTAGAACAAGTCATTTAATATTGCTCATGGGTCTGTGGGTCTGCAGATCTAGCCTGGGCTCTGCTGGGCCCCTCTGCTGCTTTCTGTGGCAGCTGAGCAGCATTCAATCTTGAATGCATGAGACTAGCACGACCATTTAAAACTTGATGTGTCCAGAAAAACAACCAGGAGGAAAGCTTTCTCCCTCCTTATATAATTTTATTTATTTATTTATTTTTTCCCCCAAAGCCCCAGTAGATAGTTGTATGTCATAGCTGCACATCTTTCTAGTTGCTGTATGTGGGACGTGGCCTCAGCATGGCCGGAGAAGCTGTGCGTCGGTGCGCGCCCGGGATCCGAACCGGGGCCGCCAGCAGCGGAGCGCGCGCACTTAACTGCTAAGCCACGGGGCCAACCCTCTCCCTCCTTATAAAAAGTGTTTTGTGGGGCCGGCCCGGTGGCGCAAGCGGTTAAGTGCGCGCGCTCCGCTGCGGCGGCCCGGGGTTCGCTGGTTCGGATCCCGGGCGCGCACCGACGCACTGCTTGGTAAGCCATGCTGTGGCGGCGTCCCATATAAAGTGGAGGAAGATAGGCACCGATGTTAGCCCAGGGCCATCTTCCTCGGCAAAAAAGGAGGAGGATTGGCGGATGTTAGCTCAGGGCTGATCTCCTCACAAAAAAAAAAAAAAAAAAAAGTGTTTTGTATACTTTTTATTGTTTTCTTTTTGGAATGCCTATTCTCTCTTCTCTGATTAACTCCTTCTTTAAGATCCAGCTCAGACATCACAGGTCCTGAGAAACCTTCTCTGATACGCTAGGCAGAGGCTCCTTCCTCCGGGTTCCTGTAGCACATTGTTCACAGTTATATTGCTACCATTTATTACATCCAATGCAATTGTTTGTTTATGTATATATACCTCCCCTAGGCTGTGAATTCCTTTAGGTCAAGGGCCATAGCATTTTAACCTTATGTCCTAGCTATGGTGCCTGAAATCCAGAAGGTGTTCAGTAAACTGATGTGAATAAATTAAACCTTACTCTTACCTAACATTCTAACCCTTACTATAATGGCACTCTTCCTCAAGTTGCATTTACACTTGTTGGAGTCACACAGTTTAATAGACATTTATTCTGTGATATTTCATAAATGTTAGCTTTCTAGCTCAAAGTTTTTAACTCCTTAAAGGAGAAGAGAAAAACTATGTTCGGTAATGTTTATTAACGACCCACTCTGTTAAATGTTACCCCATTTAACAGTGTTGGGCACCTATTTGGCCTTTAAGAACTGATTGTCAACTGGATCAATAAATTACTGAAAGTCTATGTTTTCCTGTTTTTATGAGTATGAAAGCCACTTAAAAGCCACCAAAAATGAAAATTAGTAGAAAAAGTACAGAGGAGTCAAATCTATCTTCATTAGATCTTTAGTTTATTTGTCAGCCCCTCCTAATATCAGATATTCAATGGCTCCTGATGGCTGGATCACACCACTTGTCACACATTTTCTCATGATATTTTTAAAAAAAAGTTACTGGATTTATTTTTTTTTTAAAGATTTTTATTTATTTTATTTTTTCCCCCCAAAGCCACAGTAGTTAGTTGTATGTCATAGCTGCACATCCTTCCAGTTGCTGCATGCGGGACGCGGCCTCAGCGTGGCCGGAGAAGCAGTGCGTCAGTGCCAGCCCAGTATCCGAACCTGGGCCGCCAGCAGCAGAGCGAGCGCACTCAACCACCAAGCCACGGGGCCGGCCCTAAAAGTTAATGGATTTAAAAGCAGTATAAAATGCTGCCAAAAAGACCTGAACAGACATTTCTCCAAAGAAGATATACAGATGGCCAACAGGCACATGAAAAGATGTTCAAAATCACTATCAGGGAAATGCAAATCAAAACTACAATGAGATATCACCTCACGCCCGTCAGAACGGCTATAATTAACAAGACAGGAAACAGCATGTGTTGGAGAGGATTTGGAGAGAAGGGAACTCTCATACACTGCTGGTGGGAGTGCAAACTGGTGCAGCCACTATGGAAAACAGTATGGAGATTCCTCAAAAAATCAAGGATAGAACTACCATATGATCCAGCTATTCCACGGTTGGGTATTTATCCAAAGAACTTGAAAACACCAATTTGTAACGGTACATGCACCCCTGTGTTCATTGCAGCGTTGTTCACAATAGCCAAGACTTGGAAGCAACCTAAGTGCCCATCAAGGGACGAATGGATAAAGAAGATGTGGTATATATACACAATGGAATACTACTCAGCCATAAGAAACGATGAAATCTAGCCATTTGTGACAACGTGGATGGACCTTGAGGATATAATGCAAGGTGAAATAAGTCAGAAGGAGAAGGTCAAATACCGTATGATTTCCTTCATTAAGTAGTAGATAATAACAACAATAAACAAACACATAGAGACAGAGAGTGGATTGGTGGTTACCAGAGGGGAAGGGGGGAGGGAGGAGGGTGAAAGGGATAATTCGGTACCTGTGTGTGGTGATGGGTTGTCATTAGTATTTTGGTGGTGAACATGATGTAATCTATGCAGAAATAGAAGTATAATGATGTACACCTGAAATTTTTACAATGTTATAAACCAATGTTACTGCAATAAACAAAAAATTAAAAAAAAAAAAAAAAAACGCTGCCAAAGCAGTGCTGTCAGAAACCATTAAACTTTAGCTATCTACATACTCCAGAGCAAGGAAAATATTGGACAGGAAAGAATTGTGCTAAGACACTCATTTAATCTACCTAACAAGGACAAGCTGCATTAGAAGTGCAAGCAAAAATTATTCAGCTTTTGGGGCCGGCCCAGTGGCGCAAGCGGTTAAGTGCGCGCGCTCCGCTGCGGCCGCCTAGGATGGGTTGGCCGGTTCAGATCCTGGGTGCGCACCATTGCACTGCTTGTTGAGCCATGCTGTGGCGGCATCCCATATAAAGTAGAGGAAGATAGGCACGGATGTTAGCTCAGGGCCAGTCTTCCTCGGGGGAAAAAAAAAAGAGGAAGATTGGCATCAGATGTTAGCTCAGGGCTGATCTTCCTCACAAAAAAAAAATTAAAATTAAAATTAATTATTCAGCTTTCTACTCACCACAGAAGAAAGTAAGGTATGTGTTGCCGTTCACCTTCTTTCATGTTGCTCTTGTTCTATCTCTTTTCAACAAACAGGTGTTGATTGCCAATATTACATAAAACACTACCTGATGCCTTTAGGGTGGGAATAATATCTTCCTTCAATTGCATATTCCTGTGGTACATGATAAATACTCGAAAAATGTTTATTGAATGAAATAATTTAGAGCCTATGCATTTGTAGGTTATCTTCTTTATGAATCATTCCCTGACATCTCCTGATATTATAGAACAGTTTCTCCTTAGTGTCTCCATTGGCCCTGGTTGGAGAGAAAGATATAAATTATAGTGGATGCAGTAAGTACTATGAGAGAGGTATATAAAAAAACCAGTGGGGGCATAAATGAGGGGACAATTCATTCTGCTTTGGGTGGGGGTGGGTCAGAGAAATCTACAGAGAAGAGGTGGCCTCTCAGCTGGGCTTTGTAGGGTGAAATGGGGAGAAGGGTCTTCCAAGGAAAGGAAACGAATCCAAGTCACAAAGGAATGAATAAGAATGCCTTTTAATAAAAGGATCTCCTACAGTGCATTGCACTGAGTGTCTGAGGATTAATTATTGTATAAAGATAATTTTTAAAACCACATAATTAATATGGAGCCGTTATGAAGAAAAAGTAATTTAATATGTAACAGCTGAGGTTAGGTAAGTTAGAGAGAAAAAAACTCATTAAATTTATCCAGTTACCCTCAGTTACTCAGACCATCCAAGGTCCTGAGAGGGCCTAGCATGTGTTACATGGTCACGTTTTTAAGATGAACTCTGCATTTAACTGTATTTGATAAAGACTGCTCTCTTTTTCCACTTTAACACACATTTGTCACATTTCCACTTGTGTCAGGTAGCAGTGGAGTGGCTCTGAGCATTTTTGGGATCTGGCACTAAGGGGAAGTTGGTTTGGGGATACATTTACTGTGTTTCACAGTCACTTCTGTGTATAGTGTAAAATACGATTCTCAAATTATTAAAAACATAATTCTCATACAAGTAGATAGTGAGCATGGACAAAGTTTTATTTAACTCATCAGTGAGGGAACCAACAGAATGACAGAGCTGCTTAAGAAAGGATTTGAAGAACTGGAGTGTATATTGTTAGTGGGGAAAAGAAGAATGAAATAAGATTGCTAAGTTATATGTAAAACTGTACAATATCCTACCAATCAATAAAAGCATAACCTTTGGAGTATTTTTACTATCAAGGAGGAAACAAAAAATTAGCCTACCTTATCAATCTTCTACAAGTTAACCTCTAACTTCTCAGGATTGTAAACTGTTTGGGGTTTCTCACTGGTAGATAGTAACTCAGAGGAAGTTACAATCCCTGAGAGAGTCAGATGTAGGCTTACTACTCTGGCATGATATTAAAATATTGTGTAATAATCAATTTCCAAGGGCTGGATATTTTTTCTGCATAGTAGTGAAGTTATTGCTGGCTGTCTTGGTGTAAGAATGGACACCGAACTGTTTGGCAGCCTGACAGGAAGGTGCAGGCCAGAGGTCAAATCATAACATGAGTGTGTCCTATGGACCAGTTCCGAGCCTACATAGGCAATAAAGAAGAAATGACTTTGGGGCCGGCCTGGTGGCGCAGCGGTTAAGTGCATGAGGTCAGCCTCGGTGGCCCGGAGTTCGCAGGTTTAGATGCCGGGCGCGCACCGACGCGCTGCTTGTCAAGCCATGCTGTGGCGGCATCCCATATAAAGTAAAGGAAGATGGGCACAGATATTAGCCCAGGGCCAATCTTCCTTGGCAAAAAGAGGAGGATTGGCATCGGATGTTAGCTCAGGGCTGATCTTCCTCTCAGAAAAATAAATAAATAAATAAGATTTCAAATGTATGATTCTAAGAGTCTGTGGAAAATTCTTCCAGTCACCAGACATACAAAATTGTAATTTTATATCCATAATTAAAAATACATTTTTCCTTAACGAAAGCCCCCAAGTTGTGTAAGCCCAGAACCTAGATCTGCCCTGCCAGGATCAGGCTCTAGGGGAAAACTCCTTCCAGAACAGCACAATGACTCTGATCCCATTCTCCCAATAGTGTGGCAGAGCCTTGGGCTGATGGTGGTCCTCACACTTCACAGATGTAGTCTCTGTGTGTTCAGGTCCCACTTTTCAGGAGAGGAAATCTGTTTGGTTAGCTTTGGTCAAATCTCCACTCCTGGTTCAATCACATGTAAGGGCTGCGATGGTTGAGCTCACTGGGGACATAGGGCTGTCTCTGTGGGCTTGGGAGACCATGATTTCTCAGAGAAGTGTGGAGAGGAAATATGACAAATACATTGGACGCCCTCAAGGATTGAGTTTTCCTTCTTAACCCAGTCAGTACTTTCCTAGCACCTTATTTTCCTTATCTGTGGAATGAGGATTAATAACATCTATCCTATCTACTTCAGAGGATCATTGTGGGGAGAGGAGTGAAGAATTAAAATGTGTCAAGAAGGGTACAGGGGCCAGCCTGGTGGTGTAGTAGTTAAGCTCACACTCTGCTTCCGCAGCCCGGGGTTCGCAAGTTCAGAACCTGGGCGTGGACCTAGATACCGCTCATCAAGCCATGCTGTGGCAGCGTCCCACATACAAAATAGAGGAAGATTGGCACAAGTGTTAGCTCAGGGCCAATCTTCCTCACCAAAAATAAAAAAAAAAAAGCGTATACATTTAAGATGTTTTTAAAAATAAAATGACTTTTAACACCAAATTGGTGATCTGATCACAAAGATGGAGTAGGTGGGATGAAGAGAAAGGTTTCTGATATTTGTTTACATAGAAATGCATTAAGTCAGGGTTCTTAGTTGCCAAGAAATTTATTATAGGATATTGAAAGCTCTCAGACAACTAGAGAACCGAACTCTTGTACACAGCCTGGAACAAGGCCCAACCAACAAAGTGATTCTTTCGCAAAAATATGTCGTCCTCTACCACAATTAGCCCATCTGAGGCTCAGAATTGGACGTCAGAAGCTCTGCCGCCTCCACTACCAGGCTTGTCAGAAGATTACTCCCTCCACACAGGGCCACCGTCTTGCATTGCTCACTTCTGAATCTATTCTTCTATGCGAGTATCTGATGGGTTGAGTCTAGGTTATATCTAGCTGTAAGAGAGCCTTGGGATGTAAGTTTTTTGGAGGGTGGGTTGGGCCCTCTATTTTGAGGTGAATACCATTATGTGGAAAACCACTAAATTTAAGGAGAGAGGTTCAAAGCTACAAATGACAAATTTCTACCTCAAAAAGGTATACCTTTACATCTCAGGCCATAAAACCACACGAAGAATCAAGAAGAGCTAGATTATCATCAATAATTTCATAATAAAGCAACAACTAGTACTTTATTATAAGTAACTTTTATTAAGCAACTACTATGTGTATACTGTGATGCTAGACATTTTACACATATTATTCATTTAATCTTCATAACAACCTACAAGCTGAGTATCATTGATTCCATTTTACAGATGAGAAAATGAGACTTAAAATCACCCAAGATCGTAAGTTCCATAAGCAGCAGAACTGGACTGAGAGCCCAGGTCAGTCGGGCTTTCACCATGCCCTGGCTGGAGGTGGGGACTGTTTTCTCCCTTGGTGAGAAAATATCCTCCAAATGCTCTAGACAATTTATTTAAAGGAGTGCCAAAAAGGCTGAGATCATCAGGCTACCTCATCTGACCTTCCCTCCCTACATCTCTGCTACTTTTTACCTTTACTCTCTCTTTCTTAAAAACTCTTTAGAACAAGGGAGAGTGAAGAATACTTAAAAAACGTTTCTAGCCTCTCAAAAATCTTGTTATTCTGTCTCATAACAATTTAATTCTTAGACCAGACAGAAGAACCTAGAGAGTAGAGGAATATGCCTTCCTCTCCTACGACCCAAAAGGACAGGGTTCAGAGAGCTTCCTGGTTGGTGAACACGTGGAGATGTGGGAAGAGTGGTGAGCTAGGAGAGGGCATGGGATCCCTGTGCCCTTTACTCACACCTTGCCCTGTGCATCTCTTCCATCTGGCTGTTCCCTGAGTTATATCCTTTCATAATAAACCAGTAATCTAGTAGGTAAAATGTTTCTGAGTTCTGTGAGCCACGATAGCAAATTAATAGAACCCAAGGAGGGGGCGGCTGGAACCTACAATCGATAGTTGGTTGGTCAGAAGCCCAGGTGACAACCTGGACTTGTGATTGGCATCTTAAGCGGATGAGGGCAGTCTTATAGGACTGAGCCCTTAACCTGTGGGATCTGACACTATCTCCAGGTAGACAGTGTCACAACTGAGTTGCATTGTAGGTCACCCAGCTGGTGTCTGGAGCATTGCTTAGTGATGTGGAGAACCCACCCCCTCACACCCACACATTGGAATTGGTGATCAGAATCCTTAAGTATGTTTAGTTTTGTAAGAAACTGCCAAACTGTCTTCCAAAGTGGCTGTGCATTTTGCACTCCCACCAGCAGTGAATGAGAGTTTCTACTGTTCCACCTACTCACCAGCATTTGGTGGTGTCAGTGTTCTGGATTTTGGCCATTCTAATAGATGTGTAGTGGTATCTCCTTGTTTTAATTTGCAATTCTCCAATGACATGATGTTGAATATCTTTTCATATGCTTATTTGCCATCTGTATATCTTCTTTGGTGAGGTGTCCAGGTCTTTTGTTCCTTTTTAATCGGGTTATTCATTTACTTGTTGCGTTTTGAGTTCTATGTATATTTTGGATAACATTCCTGCATCAGATGTGTCTTTTACAAATATTTTCTCCCAGTCTGCGGCTTGTCTTTTCATTCTCATACATTTTTAAATTAATATCTAAAATTTTTCATCAAAAGCTTAAGTGGTTGTAATGGATGTAGTTTGCTATGTACTATAAATATTGACATTTGAAAATAATATTTATACCACTCTTTTAAAGGTATTCAATGAAATTTAATACTATAACTAACTGATATTATCCATTTTAAAAAGACATGAAAAAGTTCCTTCTGAAGTGAGAAATTTTGTATCATTCTTTTTTCTCCTTTACCTAGTATTTCCATTCCACTTCTCTCATAAAATTTTATCTTGACATACATTTTTATGTTCACACATCTTTTTTTGTGTGTGTGAGGAAGAATAGCCCTGAGCTAACATCCTGTGCCAATCCTCCTCTTTTTCCTGAGGAAGATCAGCCCTGGGCTAACATCTGTGCCCATCTTCCTCTACTTTATATGGGACACCACCACAGCATGGCTTGACAAGCAGTGTGTCAGTCCGCGCCCAGGATCAGAGCCTGCAAAACCCCGGCAGCCAGAAGTGGAGTGTGTGAACTTAACCCCACCACCACTGGGCCGGTCCCCCCTACAACTTCTATTATCACATTATTATATTTCTCTCTAAACAGAACTATATATCTTAAAGAAAATTTTTTGGGGGCCGTCCCTGTGGTGTAGCGGTTAAGTGCATGCACTCCAGTGTGGCGGGCCGGGGTTCGATGGTTCGGATCCTGGGCATGCACCGGCGCACCGCTTGTAAAGCCACCCCACATAAAGTAGAGGAAGATGGGCACGGATGTTAGTCCAGGGCCAACCTTCCTCGGCAAAAAGAGGAGGATTGGTGTGGAATGTTAGCTCACGGCTGATGTTCCTCACAAAAAAAAAAAAGAAAATTTCCTAGGATTATAAGGCTCTAAGTATTAGAACTTTTTTCTTCTATATGGCTGTTTTAAGTTACTAATAATGCACAACTGATCAAAATAGCATAGACATATTGTAAATATTGATAAGTAATTATTAAACACAAAATGTAACATTTTATTGAAAATATGTCTTTTAATGAGATGATATATCTTTTTTTCGTGTGTGAGGAGGACTAGCCCTGAGCTAACATCTGATGCCAACCCTCTCCTTTTTTCTTGAGGAAGACTGGCCCTGGGCTACCATCCGTGCCCATCTTCCTCTACTTTACATGGGACACTGCCACAGCATGGCTTGACAAGTGGTGCGTTGCTACGAGCCCAGGATCCGAACCTGCTAACCCCGGGCCACTGAAGCAGAGCACAGCGCACTTAACCACTGTGCCACCAGGCCAGCCCCAAGATGATATATCTTTTTAAACAATTAGTACATATAGCTGTTTATGAATATTACTGATTTCTAAAATGAGATAGTATAGCATCAATACTATCCCTATTTTTCATTTTTATATAAATGCTAAAAAACCTTATTCACATAAATGAGTAGATGGATCTGGAAGGAGTTTTCTTATAGCAGTGTAACTTGGTTCTCTGAACTACTGCCAAGTTATATGCCAGACTGACTTGGTGATTTTTCATCAAAAATTATTTTAATGATCTCTTAGTAGACAATTTGATTAGGTCCTCTTCCTCTTTTGTTGAAAGCAGTACATTGGAAACCACCTGATGCAAAAGGAATTTTCATCTAGTCATTAGAGTCATTACTTTCTGAACACCAAGGCCAACCTCATTATTTAGAAATGGCACTTTGTTTGGCACCCTGAGGTTTTCATACCCCAGGACAACGCCCCATTCTAAGATTTGGATGGGTGAGCTATGTACCCTTCTTTTGCAAAGTGGAAGAGGAAGAGGGAGGGAACAGACAACCAGTATTATACCATTCATCCCAGGCAGGCTGGTTTTAGGAAAGTACGGGTATAGAAGTTGAGAATGTGGAAAGCGAATCCCTTAAAAAAACTGTGAGTGTTCCTGTATCTAGGCATACCTCACAAAACCATATGTATTGTATACTTGCGGGCTATTTAAGTAATTTTTAAAGGGTAATGTTGATCATGCTACATTCTCATAGTACATTCACTGGAATATTTTATCTTTTCTCCACCTCAGAGGTCCTTGCTGATTCTTTGTTACCACTTTTTCAGAACCTGAGTATGAACCTGAGTGAATCCACATGGCTCCTTCCATATTTCATTCCATTCTTTTTGCTTTAGCAGCTAGCCTACTGCTAGCTGCTCAATTCTACATTCCCCATTCAAATTCCTGAGGATCCGGAAGCCCCAGCTCCTCTCCCTCATAGGGAGCCATGCCACAGGTCACTGGATAGCATGTAGATCAGTACCACTTCCAGTCCAACTGGCTGTGGCCAGAGTGTCAGGGTCACTTGGTATAAATCACGGCCACATAGGGTTGCCCTGTCAACAGCACTGCGAGTGAGACAATTTCACTTAGAAGGGGCAATGAGTGTGCAAAGGCCAAATTGAGAAGTGACCGATCCTGACAGTTATTCCTCTGTCTATGATTTTCAAAGGTTTGAGATGTAACCTCTGAATATTCCTTATTTCTTGTTATCAGCTTAAAACAAACTGGTATGAATGAGTTTATGACCCATCTGTGGAGTAGATCACTCCTGTCTGTAACCCTGACCATGCTACGTGGTTGGTAGACACACAAAAATGTCTCTGGCAAAACAGTGTATCAGAATTCAGATTCCTGGGGCCGGCCCGGTGGCGCAGGCGGTTGGGTGCGCGCGCTCCGCTGCGGCGGCCCGGGGTTCGCTGGTTCGGATCCCGGGCGCGCACCGACGCACTGCTTGGCGGGCCATGCTGTGGCGGCGTCCCATATAAAGTGGAGGAAGATGGGCACAGATGTTAGCCCAGGGCCGTCTTCCTCAGCAAAAAAAAGAGGAGGATTGGCGGATGTTAGCACAGGGCTGATCTCCTCACAAAAAAAAAAAAAAAAAAAAAAAAAAAAAAAAAAAAGAATTCAGATTCCTAATGGGAGGTAAAAAGTTAATTTTTAGAGATTTAGAAAGAAACTAAGACTGCAATAACATTTTCAAGGTGAATTTACAATATAATAAAAAATGTTAAATGCTATTTAGAAAAAGTAATGGCAAATACTTAATGCCACAGCATGTGAGCTAAGTACTGTTCTAAGCACTTACATAGGTTATCAAGAAATTTGATCCTCATAAAACCCTACAGCCTAGGTAATAATGAAGTGGGGTACCTGATGGTTACTCCAAATATTCAGTAAGATTACCTTTCGACCTGGTTCCCAACACAGACATAGATGAAAAGAAGTTAATCTTGTCAATTTGCTGTTTTCTTGTTTAACATGAGGGGTGACTCAAGGGTCACAAGGATTTATGAGCTTGTTTTACAGAATAAAAAGAAAGCCTTCAAGGAAGTTATGATCAGCAGATAACCAGCCCCCAGCTGCCATTGTTGCCCAGAAGTCAGACCGCCCAAGGGCTTATCTGGAGTGAAAGAAATACGGATTACCCCTCTATGCCTCTGAAACTCCTCCTGCCAAGCCCCTTAGCTCTATAAAACCTGCTTTCTTCTCTTGTTAATGTGGATTTAAGAGAACCTATGCTCCCACCTTCTAGTTTTGGCCAATTTGAATAAACCTTTCTCCAACTCCAAGCAGTGATTGGCTTACTGTGCATCAGGCCCAGGAACTTGAGATTAAGAGGTTCAGTATCAATAACAAAATCACCATTTTAACAGATGAGAAAACAAAGGCAGAGACAAGTCAAATAACTTGCCCAAATTGAAATTTAAACCTTAAATAACTTTAATAATTTTATGTAAATTTTTCTAAGATTTACATACCTTGTTTAAAATAATCCCATGCATTAATAATCATAGTTTAAATAATTCAGGTTCATTCTTACGAATAGCTTATCTTACATTGTGATTAATGCTCCACCCTTGAATGAAAGTGCTGCATCTTTCAGACACATGTCGTCTTGTTATATTATTTTCTATCCTTCTCTGACATGGCATTAACTGACTTCACGGACTGTTCTCACATTCATTGAAGACTTTGGATCAGTTTTACTCTTCAATCTCTTCAATCAAGTAGCACCTATAATTCATTCGTTTGTTCATTCAATAAGTAAACAAATATTGTGCTATAATAAGAAATACATATATTTGGTCTTCATCCCCAGTTCCTGGCACTAGAGTTTCTAAAACCTTTGTTAATTTCCTGAGTGACAGGGGTGATAGGAGCATCTTTTGTTATAATATTTGGTCTTAGTCTCCAGTTCCAGAAACAAGAGCTTCTAAAACCCTTCAAATCTCTGGAATGATGAGTGTCTTTTCTATGCTAATGAGGTGACTAAAGGTGGGACCCTAGAAAGCTTCACGTGGGAGCTGGTTGCCAGATAAACCAAATGATGTGATTAGAGGGTTGGAACTTTCAGCCTCACCCTTGATCTCCATGGTCAATGATTTAATCAATTATGCTAATGTGATAGAAACTCCACAAAAATCCTAAGAAATGGGGTCTGGATTGCTTCTAGGTTGATGAACACATCCATGTGCTGATAGGGTGGTCCGCCCTAAACTCCACAGGGAAGAAGTTCCTGCACTCAGGATCCTTCTGGACCTCACCCTATGTACCTCTTCATCTGGCTGTTCCTTTATAACAAAAAGGATAATATTTAGAATATCCTTTGTAATAGTAAGTGAAGTGTTTCCCTAAGTTCTGTGAGCTGTGATAGCAAACTACTGAACCTGAAGAAGGTTTCATGGGAATCCCCAATTTGTATCCAAGTAGGAAAGAAGTATGGGTAACCGGGGGACCGACTACTTGTGATTGGTGTCTGAAGTTGGGGCAGTGTTGTGGGACTGAGTCCTTAACCGTGCAGTCTGTTCTAACTCCCAGTAGTTAGTGTCAGAACTGAATTATAGGACACCCAGTTGGTGTCTAAAGAGTTGGAAAACTGGTTGGTGTGGGAAGGGGGTAAATCCACAAATTTGGTGTCAGAAGTGTCGTGAGAAAAGAATCAGTTTTCTTTTAAATATTTACTTAGTTCCTACTATGTGTCAATCACTGTGCTAGTGCTGGGAATGATTAGCTGAAAGGTACAAAGCTTCCCTCTGGTGACTGAAGATGATGCATAAGTAGTTAATTACAGTATAGTATTCAGGGCTAGTATTCAGCCAGTATGCATTGTGCCTGGCTGTACTGGTTTTTCATATCATCCTTGAAAAAAATTTAAGGACTGTAATAGTGACAAACAGTTCCCCAAACATATCATTTGTTCTTTCATGCCTCAGAGCCTTTGTATAGGCTAGCCCTAACTAGAATATCCTTTTCTTTTATTTGCCTAGTTAACTCCTAATAATTCTTTTTTCCCCCCGTTTTATTGAGAAATAATTTACATACATCAAACTGTATAAGTATAGGTTCAGCTAACATCTAAAAATTCTTAAATTTCAACTCATATATCATCCCATTTAGTGCTTTGAAATCACAACCAAGGAAATGGGTAGCTTTTTCTAACATTCCTGATTGTTCATAACAACCTACCAATTGTATCAGATTTTTAGTTTTGGGGTACTTTAGTCAATGGCTTCTTATGTTACTCTAGATTTGTGGTTGTTCTGAACAATAAAACTAGAACATTTAATTTGTTATTGTTATTTTAGTTACACATGGAAATTATTTTAATTCTTTGCTCACTTATTCATGAATGGTACATGTCTATCAAGCATATACCACATGCCAGGCTTTTTCGTTTTTTTAAAGAAATTGATGGAAACACAAAAGACCTAGAGTAACTAAAATAATTTTAAAAAGGAAGAATGAAATTGGAAGACTTAACCTACTTGATTTCAAAACTTACTATAAAGCTGCGGTAATCAAGATAGTTTGGTATTGCTGAAAAGATAAACATCAAGATCAATGGAACAGAGTCGAGTCCACAAATAGATCCATACATGGTGGGTTAATTGATTTTTGACAAAGGTGCTAAACCAATTCAATAGAGAAAGAAGCCTTTTCAACAAATAGTGCTGGATCAACTGAATATCTGGGTGGAAAAACATGAAAATCAACTCTACCTCACACCATAGGCAAAAATTAACTCCAAATGGATCATAAACCTAAGTGTCAAATCCCAAATAATAAAACTTTTAGGCAACATAAAAGAATATCATTGCAACCTTGGGAGTGGTAGTTCTTAGAACACAACAAGCACAAATCATAAGCCAAACAAAAATCTGATAACTTGGACTTCATTAAAATAAAAAACTGCCCTTTGAAAGATACCATTAAGAAAATTAAAAGGCAAGCCACAGACTGTGTAAAATACTTGCAAAATATATATCAGTCAAAGGACTCATATCCAAATCATGTACGGAACTCTTCCAACTCAATAAGACAAAACACCCACATAAGGAAATGGGCAAAGATTTGAAATTACTTCACAACAGAAGATACATGAATGCCAATAAGCACCTGAAAAGATGTACAACATTATTAGTCATAAGGGAAATGTAAACTGATACCACTACACACCTTTAGAATGGCTACAATTTAAAAAAACCCATCATATCAAGTGTTGGTGAGGACATGGAGTAACTGGAACTCTCATACACTGCTGGTGGGAATGTAAAACGGTACAATCACCTTGGAACACAGTTTGGCTGTTTCTTAAAAAGTTAAACATACACCTATAATATGACCCAGTCCCTCTACATCTTGGAATTTAGCCAAGAGAAACAAAAACATGTCCGTACAAAGTCTAGTACACAAATGGTCATCGAAGCTTTATTTGTAATAGCCCCAAATTAGAAATCCAAATGTCCATCAACAGATGATTGGATAAACAAATTGTGGTAAATCCATACAGTGGAATACTACTCAGCAATAAACAAACAAAACCCACAGCCTGTTGATACTAGCAACAAGGATGAATCTCAAAATTATGTTGAGTCAAAGAAGTCAGGCAAAAAGAGAACATAATGTATGATTCCATTTATTTAAAATTCAAGAAAATGCAAACTAATTTATATTGACAGAAAGTGATTGCCCAGAGAGATGGATTACAAAAGGGCACAACAGAACTTCTGGGGGTGATGTATGATTGTTATCTTGATTGTGGTGATGATTTAATGGGTGCTGAGGTCTAAATGTGTCCCCCCAAAATTTGTATTTTGAAATCCTAATCCCCAAAGATGATGGTGTTAGGAGAGGGGGCCTCTGGGAGGTGCTAAGTCATGAGGGTGGAGCCCTCATGAGTGAGATTAGTGCTCTTATGAAAGAGACTCCAGAGAGCTCCCTTGCCCCTTCAACCATGTAACTACACAGCTAGAAGGCGCCAGAGCTAGAAGGCGCCAGCTGTGAACCAGGAAGAGGGCCCTCCCTTGGTCTTGCACTCTCCAGCCTCCAGAACTGAAAAATAAATTTCTGTTGTTTATAAGCTACCCAGTCTGTGGTACTTTGTCATAGCAGCCTGAACAGACTAAGACAATGGGTGTACACATGTCAAAACTGATCAAACCAAATTTTCCATCTTTATCTATGTGAAGTATAGTATTCCTAAATTAAATATGAATAAAGTTTTTTTTTTATGGGGCTAAAGGCTTTAGCCTGTAATAGGGATTCACTGAATACGTTAAGCACGTTATCATAATGCCTGGTTTGATATTTCATTTGATATCAAACTGAAACCTCTCCAAACTTAAACACTCTTCACTTAGAGTCTGGGGATTAAGGAATGTCTAGGACTATACAGATCATATATGCTAAGGAATGTTTAAAAGATTGTAGGATTTGGCAATTAGAGTGTCACTGGATAAATTCCATAAACTTATTATCAATGGAAAAAAATACACAAAGAACTGGGTTCAAAAGAAATTTTTTTCATTGTATTTTTAAATTGGTAGTTCATTACAGGTTGGGATCATCCAGTTTTCCTTGGGAAGTAAGCGGGTATAAACTAATGTATAGAAAAACAAGATCTACTAGGAAGGAAGTGAAAACCACTTCTCTTAAAGTTTTACTTCTCCAATGTAAAATAAAGGAATTAGACAGGATGATCCCCTATGCACCATCCAGTTCTAAATGTTAATCACTCCAATCACTCATTTATCTTTCCTTGCATTCTGTCATACCGCTGTCTCCCAGTTTACCTCCTACTTCTCTGCTTGTCTTCTCTCTCTAGGTGGCTGATATTTATCCAGGTGTGGATCTTCCCAAAGGTTTCTGTCTTATCCTTTTCCCCTCCTCTGTGTATAAGCCACTGAAATTAAGATCTCCCTTCTTCAAATTTCCTACTCCAGAAGTTTCTAGGAAAGAGTAAATGATAAAAAGTGCCACAGTGAGAAATCAAATAGGATTAAGAAAGAAAAGGGTCATTGGATTTTGGCAATCAGGGTGTCACTGAGTGAGCCATCCGAGGTTTTGAGTAGGGGAGTGCAGCACTTTTGGAAGGATGACTCTGGCAATACTCTATGAAGAATGAATTGGAGCCAGAGAGTATTAGGATCTTAAAGTGACTTTGAGGTCATAGATTAAATTCCTAATGTTTCATTTCGGCATTCCAGGCACTTGGGTGGCCCAATTCCTGTCCAGCCATTACTCCTCCATAAGCATATTTCCCGGCTTCTGTTAACTGGACTATTTAGCCTCTAACAAGCTTGATCTTCCCTGCTTCCATATATGCTCAGGCTGTTCTCTGCCAACTGCCCAGTCCGATAACACCTGTAGAAACTTAAGTGCCTTTTGTAGCCGTCTCTCAACTCCCAAGCACCACGAACTTCTCTAGGTTAACAGTGGCTTTGGAGAGATGAGACTGATTCTGACTTATTTTCACACCTCTTCCCTACCTCCTCCCACCCCCTCTCCCCATTAAGCGCCGAGCCCAACGATTACCGCTCAGAATGCATTCGCAGAATGTTAGAACTCAAGTATGGGGGAAAGAAAAGGCACCTAACAAATGCGTGGAGCGTTCTACTAGGCGCTACTGGTACAGAAGCTATTTTCATGCTCAGCAAGATGTTCTAACAGCCCAACAAGATGTTATTTCGATCTTACAGTTGAATAAATTTATGCTAAAACAGTAAGACCTCTGGTCGGACACTACAGCCCGGCAGAGGGTGGAAAGACCAATCACATGGAGGAGTGAGATCCTAATCATCTTGCCTTCCAGAGAATCTTAAAATTGTGACTCAGGAGACTCCTCTACTCCGCAGGAGTCAGAGTCACGAATTTGCAAACACATAGCCATGCGAATCCTTCCCGGCCCCGCTTTCGGGAGGAGAAACCAGGCCCCCTGTTTAAATACTAAAACATAGTAATTGGACCTACAATCTGCTCCCCGGCCCCCAAGTTCCCAGTGGAAATGTAGAAGTCGGGCACCAGAGACCACCGCCGCTACTGCAGCAAGCGCAGAACGCGCGGAACTAGGAAGAGGAATCTCCAGCCCAGCTGGGCGTCTCTGATTGGCCGCCGGCTAAACTCGGAACTCTGGGTCGTGTGGCGTCACATCCGCCGGGTCCGCCATCTTGTTCCCAGGAGCAGTTGGCGGAAGAGATCGCGCTCCCTGGCTGCCGGCTCGCCTTCTGCCGGGAGTTCTTGCGGCCAGCGTCTCGGCGTCTGCTCTCGACCCGGGGTCATTTGTCGGCGTCCTCGGTGCCCTCCGTCACCCGGCTGGGGCACATCGAGGCGGCCCCCTCTCCCGACGGCGTTCCATGGAGTAGCGTCCCGGACCGTTGTCCCGAAGAGCGAGATCGAGCTTGGCCCCCTCCCCCTCCCTTCTCCCTCCCTCCTTCCTTCCGCCGCAACATGGCTAACAACAGCCCCGCGCTGACAGGCAACTCGCAGCCGCAGCACCAGGCCGCCGCGGCCGCGGCCCAGCAGCAGCAGCAGTGCGGCGGCGGTGGCGCCACCAAGCCGGTGGTCTCGGGCAAGCAGGGCAACGTGCTGCCGCTGTGGGGCAACGAAAAGACTATGAACCTCAACCCCATGATCTTGACCAACATCCTGTCGTCGCCTTACTTCAAAGTGCAGCTCTACGAGCTCAAGACCTACCACGAGGTGGTGGACGAGATCTACTTTAAGGTACGAAGCTTCTAGGCCCGGGTCGGGGGATGAATTTCGGAGGCGGGGGTTTGGAGGAAACGCGCGGAGGCGGCCCCCGAGGTCTGAGGATTTGTAGGTGGGGGAAGCCTGGGCGGCGGGAGCGGTGGCCAGGAGTCTGCCAGGGAGGGGTCAAAGTGGGGCCGCCCCCTCATTTCCTTTTCAGAGTTTTAGGGCCGAGAGAGCCCGCCACCATTGATCTCTCTCCACCCCCAACCTCCTGCCCACCCCTGGGGGGAGTTGGACGAGGGAGGTGGGGGAGAGGAGAAGAGAGTAACTGAAGCCTCTCCAGTTTACAGCTTTAAAATTATTCCTTTTGACGTGGATCTACTCAGCGCCAACTTGTGGGTCTTCTCCCGCTCACCCTGGGCCAGGGCGTGTACTGACTTCAGTGTTGGCCTCGTGTTGTTAGGTATTCGTTATCCGATCCAGACAGGGACATGGTCAGTGCGTGTGTCGGGTGGGGTGGGAGGGTTGAGGGTGGAGAGGTGCCAGTGCAAGAGGTGTACCAAAGGCCTGGAAATTTTCGCAGCAGGAAGTCAGGAGTAAGTGGTATCAGTTACCTGTGCATTGGGCTTATTTAGAATTATCTGGGCCCTGGGCTTCTGCGGCAGGGTCGGTGCTGGCTTGGCTGTGCTGGGGAGCTCACCTGGCGCCTCCTCACTGCACTCTTGTCTCAGTTCTTGTTTCGTTAGCAGGATTGACTCAGTCTTGCAGCGAGGCTCGGAGCAGCCCAGGGTCGCAGGTAGAGGTATGCACTATTAATCATGCTCAATCGCCATAAATGCATTTCCCTGGTTAAATGAACGGCTAATTAGATTTTTTTTTTTTTTTGGCCATTGGTTTTGGTCTTTCTTTACCAACTAGTTAGGCTTTCTCCACTTCCCTGCCAATTATGTAGTTTTAAAAATATCTTCCAGGCCTCCTAAGGTAAATTTATATTTTGAAGAATATTAATAATAGTCTTAATGGTATTTAACTGTTTTAGTTAGAGTATCTAATATAATACAATCCGTTTTGTCTGTATTGTCTCTTAAAACATTTGACAGATCACTGAAGTATTTTCTGTGATCTGAACATATCTGTAGAGGTGTTAACAAGGAAATTTTCTTTATTTGCTTTTAGATTATGTTTTGTTCACCTTTTGCCAGTTAAGTCATTAGGTTATTGAAGGATTTTTGAGATATTAGTTGCTTTTGATAGAAAATCGTATTTTGAGAATGCAGTTCAACTTTGGGTATGTAAAGGACACTGAAATTTTGATATCCTTTTAAAAGAGTATTGTAAGTAATTGTAATATGATGAATTAGTTTTCTTAGCTTTTAAAAGGTAAGGCCTTTTTCAGCATGGATACACTATGGCGAATATTTAACCCTTAGCTTTATTTATGTAATAAACTTCAAACGGTTAAAAATTGATTTCCTGCTCTTTTTGTTGCAGGTCCTTTTTAGTAACAGGCAAATGTTAGTGCAGTAGAGGAAAAGCTTGTTTTCAGATTTCAATACTGTTTTGAAACAACTTAAGATTCTAGTAGAAATTATTTAAATTTAGTTATAAAACTAAAGGCCCAGCTTTATTATCAAGACATCCAGATCAAATAAATATGTTGAAATATTGCAGTATGTAGGCTTCCAGTTTTGTAAGTCGATTTTGTATTGCATTCACCCCTTTGGCAGCCTTGAAGGAATTGGAACATCTTTTATACAGCAAGCTGGGGGAAGAAAATGGAAAGTAAAGCAGTGCAGGAGTCAGCTAAGCAGAATAGTGTAGTGCTTACATTTAAATGCATGCTTTTCTGTCCAAAGCCACTGAAAAAGACTATAAAATGTAACCATGGGTGGGTGGAAATATAGTTTTAGAAATACATAGTGAAAGAACAAGATTTTATTTGGTTTTTGTTCGACATTAAGAAACAAATATGGGTCTTATCTTTCCAAAAGACCTTCTTGAGTTATATCTGCTGTAGAGCTAATATTCTTTCTTTGCTATTTTTAGGTAATGTATTTGGTTTTTATAGGGTGCCCACCTTAGCAAAGATGATGCTGTATCTTTGAGTATACTTTGGATAATAACTAGTCACACTCAGTTTTTGACAGTTTATATTCTGGGAAAATTGAATTGGTTTACATAATTATGCTGAAAATAAATTACACACTGACTAACAAGAATGATCTCTGTGTAGATGTGGCCTTTGTAATTTCATCTTTAATCAGGAATGAACATAATGTCTGATGGTAGTAAAAAAAAATGGATGAATAAAGTTCTATAATTTTGCATGAGAAGTAACTTCTTTTACCGTCTGAGCGTACTTTCTTCAAGTCATTTTTCTTTATTTTATAATATATTTTAAATCACCATAAAATTGAACTATTACGGGTATTTAAAAAAATTTTTGAAATAAATACTTAAACTTCATTAATACTTTTTGCTTTAAGTTGGAACCTTAAATCCATTTTAAAATAAGAATTTTTATCTTTTTTACGTGGCTCAGAATAAGATACAAAGTTGATATATTATCAAATATTTTTTACAAGTGTGTAAGACTAGAAGTTTCCTGGCTCACCGTGTGTTAGCTACACAAAGCTACTTTAATGGGATTTCTGCTCTGTAAAGCTGTTGAGGTTTTTTTAAACCCTAGTAGCTTTATTGGTGCTCTTTAAATATCTAAGCAGGTTTTCAAAGATGGTTTACATACTTAATGTGTGTAAACAAAATATATATATCATGTGAAAATATCCAACTTCCAGACTTTTGGAAGAGCTGCTCTATTATGGACTTGGGTTTACTTTAATCATGGTTTCTAAAACATTTGAAGTGTGAATGTTTGTTATGTTCCTCTTTTCTGTTTCCAGGTCACACATGTTGAACCGTGGGAGAAAGGAAGCAGGAAAACAGCAGGCCAGACAGGGATGTGCGGAGGGGTAAGTAGAAGTACGTGCATTTTTCAGTTTTTCTGTGTCTGATAACTATATTTCAAAAACTACAAGTCTGTCAATTAAACACTCAATGACAGTTAGTTGGCAAATCTTAAAAGTTGTATGTTTTGTTTTTTTAGTCTCAACTCAAGTGTCCCGTGAATGGGGTTAGAAAAGTGTTATTTTTTTTTTTTTTTTTTTTTTTGTGAGGAGATCAGCCCTGAGCTAACATCCGCCAATCCTCCTCTTTTTTTGCTGAGGAAGACGGCCCTGGGCTAACATCTGTGCCTATCTTCCTCCACTTTATATGGGACGCCGCCACAGCATGGCTTACCAAGCAGTGCGTCGGTCCGCGCCCGGGATCCGAACCAGCGAACCCCGGGCCGCCGCAGCGGAGCGCGCACACTTAACCGCTTGCGCCACCAGGCCGGCCCCAGAAAAGTGTTATTTTTTTATGCTCCATTCTCAGTTCTGGGTTATATCTTATTATTAATACTTAACAGGATTAATCAGTTGGTGTTAATTATCTGTTAATTATTTCACTACTTTTTCTTAACTCTTTCCCCTAAAGGTTCGAGGTGTTGGAACAGGAGGAATTGTTTCTACAGCTTTTTGCCTGTTATATAAATTATTTACTCTGAAGTTAACTCGCAAGCAAGTGATGGGTCTCATAACACACACAGACTCTCCATATATTAGAGCCCTTGGATTTATGTATATAAGGTGAGCATGCTTTTATCTACATTTCCAATAAATATTTCATTTTAATTCACATAAGCCTAATTAGTCTTTTGTAATTCTAGGTACACACAGCCTCCTACAGATCTATGGGACTGGTTTGAATCCTTCCTTGATGATGAAGAGGTATGTCAACAAGGGTAATAATTAGTTTTCTTCTGATTACTCTCGTGTTTTTAGTACCTTTTATTAGCTTTATGTCTTGCAGAATTTTCTGTAGTTAAATTTATTTCACTCAGATTCTTTTGGAATTAATGTCCTTTTACTAAGACTTGGTGAATTTTATATATCTTAGGTTAAATTTCTTAAGTTTTATTTTTATATAAAATAGATGTGTTTTGGTAATTATTGAAAATTTTATCTTCCTAATTATGTTCTGTGTATTCTGCTGACTTTGACTTGAACAGTTGATAGTGACTTTTTAAGGTGGCCATGCTCAGGATTAAGGTGATAAGGCATGCACATAGAATACTAATTATAGGTTTTTTTTCCTGGAACTTCTCAGTTCTTTACCCTCTAACTTCTTCCATATATTAATATTCCCACTTGCATAGATGTGCAAAATTGAAGAGCTGAATGGGACTTAAACAGGCTGAGAGTTTAGATGACTTGTTCAAGGTGACCACTATTTCAATTCTAGCTTTCTGACTGCTATTATACTATACATATTTATAACGCCAGAAGAAAATCTTTTCTTTAAATTAGTAGTTTAGATTTTTGTGAAGTTGTAAATCTAGTTTACCATTCAAGCTTATTACAAGGTTGAGCTTGTTAACGTATGTTCAGAATAGAAAAGTTCTTTGGGAAACATGACTGTGTCAGATTTCAATCATACATGTATTAATATGCTTATATAGTGAAGTCTAAGATCTTAAAAGGTACTTAATAGTGAGCTGTATTGTCCATATATACCCCCACCACTACTTTATTTATTTATTTATGTTTTTGTGAGGACAATCAGCTAACATCCATGCCAATCCTCTTTTTTTTTTTTTTTTCCCTGAGGAAGACTGGCCCTGAGCTAACATCCATGCCAGTCTTCCTCCACTTTATGTGGGACGCTGCCACAGCATGGCCTGACAGGCAGTGCGTGCCCGGGATCCAAACCCGGGCCACCAGCAGTGGAGCGCAAGCACTTAACTGCTACGCCACGGGGCCGGCCCCTCCCCACCACTACTTTATATTTTAAGGTTCATAAAGTAAACTCGAGTGCTGTGTTTTAGTAGTCCTATTTAAAAAGTTTATCCAAAGAATTTGTTGAATTAAAGGATAGTTCTAGTGGAAATCTTTCTAGTGATGGGGTTTTTTTTGTGAGGAAGATTAGCCGTGAGTAACACCTGTTGCCAATCCTCCTCTTTTTGCTGAGGAAGATTGGCCCTGAGCTAACAGCTGTGCCCATCTTCCCCTATTTTGTGTGGGACGCCTGCCACAGCATGGCTTGATAAATGGTGCGTAGGTCCGCACCCAGGATCCAAACCTGTGAATCCTGGATCACCAAAGTGGAGCACATGAACTTAACCACTATGCCACCAGGCTGGCCCCTCTAGTGTATTTTTATCATTACATGTGCATCTAAAAAAAATCTCACTTGTGTAGACGTGGAGAATTTTCCTCTGCATTTTTTTGGCCTGTTTACTGAGCTGTTTAATAGCAGAAGAAGCAAAAAGTGTGGTACGGGGTCAATCACAATCTTTAAAGTTTTTTTCTTTTTAGATGAGATTTTTCAGGCTGAAGCTCTTCTCCCTTCTATATTTAAAAAGCATGTCACCCTTCGTAATAGGTATTGTATTAGGTTTGTTTCTGAATGTTTCTATTTGTTCTGTTTTTTTATTGTGTTTACAAACCTAAGGATCTCTATTTAAGCTAACTTATTGTTTTCTTCCTTAGATATCTGCAGCGATTATATTTGGAAATACTGTATATCTGAACACTTAAATGTGTGTGAGTGCAAGCAGTTTTACCTTTAGCTCTTGTTTTCCTGTTTAGATAACAAATCTCACTTTCCTTGTGTGCTTGCACTATAGGTTTGGGACTGACAATAGCTGACTAACATGTCCTGAGCTGTGAGAGGGCATAGCAAGAAGGCCTTCATGCGGTAATGACCCTTTTCAGAGACAATGGTCATCATGGATTATGCGTTTCCAATTATTTGTTCATTTATTTATTTTCTACATAACTCTAAATTAGAAACCTCACTGCTTCATGGCAGTTGGTTTGCTATTGCTTCCAGTTTTATTAGGGCTTCATTTTATATTAGAGCCGTTAAAAGATAATCTTTAGACAGGAATTGTCTGAAGTAGTTGATATGTACTTAGGTTACAGTGCTAGGAATGATGTGTACAAACGTGTCCACAGAACTAAATATACACTTAGTAGGTATATAGAATGTAAACTTAAGTTGATTGTTCTACATAGTTTAGTAATGTATAGGGCTGTTTCATATTCTGGTTAACTGAGGGAGATCAGTTCTCTTCATGCCCATGAGGCTGCAGGGTTTGTTCTCACCTGCATGCACACACTAAGCCCAAATATTTCTCTGTATCATTCATTACCAGATTAGAAGGGTACACAGATTGAAATTTTTCTGTTAGAATATTTTTGCACTTGAGATTCCAAAGATGGTAATATTTTTATAGTATTCATGTATATATTGAAATAATTTTTTTGACGGCTAGGGTATATTTTGTGTTTCTGTAGGACCTAGATGTGAAGGCTGGTGGAGGCTGTGTAATGACCATTGGAGAAATGCTGCGATCTTTTCTCACAAAACTGGAGTGGTTTTCTACCTTGTTTCCAAGAATTCCTGTTCCAGTTCAGAAGAATATTGATCAACAGATTAAAACCCGGCCTAGAAAAATCAAGAAAGATGGGAAGGAAGGTGCTGAGGAAATAGACAGATATATTGAACGCAGACGTTCAAGGTAATGCAACTCTTGAATTACAGTTATTTTATTTTATTTTTATTTTTTTGTGAGGAAGATCAGCCCTGAGCTAACATCCATGGCAATCCTCTTCTTTTTGCTGAGGAAGACCGGCTCTGAGCTAATAACATCTATTGCCAATCCTCCTCCTTTTTTTTTCCCCAAAGCCCCAGTAGATAGTTGTATGTCATAGTTGCACATCCTTCTAGTTGCTGTATGTGGGACGAGGCCTCAGCATAGCTGGAGAAGCGGTGTGTCGGTGCAAGCCCGGGATACAAACCCAGGCCGCCAGTAGCGGAGTGCACACAGTTAACCGCTAAGCCACAGGGCCGGCCCGAATTACAGTTATTTTAAAAATACAAAGGTCCTTGGAAATCAGTAGCAAGTTCTTAGGAAATTATGTTTATACTGTTCAGAATTTTATTAGTCTGTCACTTTTTTCCCCAAAAGGACATATTCTGCCTTTCAGGGCATTTTCAGCAAAATTATGCATCTGTAAATGAGAACATGCAAATTTTTTGCTTTAATTATTCTTGAGATGTTTATGTAAGCAGGGGATCTGAATAAATAACACTGATGAAAGTTAAATTTTTACGATATGTTTTGTTCATTCAAATTTTCTTATTCCCTCCCCGTTTCTTAAATATTAGGTCTCCAAGGAGATCGCTGAGTCCACGGAGATCCCCAAGAAGATCAAGAAGTAGAAGCCATCATCGGGAGGGCCATGGGTCTTCTAGTTTTGACCGAGAATTAGAAAGAGAGAAAGAACGCCAGCGACTAGAGCGTGAAGCCAAAGAAAGGGAGAAGGAAAGGCGAAGATCCCGAAGTATTGATCGGGGGTTAGAACGCAGGCGTAGCAGGAGTAGGGAAAGGCATAGAAGTCGTAGTCGAAGTCGTGATAGGAAAGGGGATAGAAGGGACAGGGATCGGGAAAGAGAGAAAGAAAATGAAAGAGGTAGAAGACGAGATCGTGACTATGATAAGGAAAGAGGTAATGAGCGAGAAAAGGAGAGAGAGCGATCAAGAGAACGGTCCAAGGAACGGAGAAGCAGGGGTGAGGTAGAAGAAAAGAAACATAAAGAAGACAAAGATGACAGGCGGCATAGAGATGACAAAAAAGATTCCAAGAAAGAGAAAAAACACAGTAGAAGTAGAAGCAGAGAAAGGAAGCATAGAAGTAGGAGTAGAAGTAGAAATGCAGGGAAACGCAGTAGAAGCAGGAGCAAAGAGAAATCAAGTAAACATAAAAATGAAAATAAAGAAAAATCAAATAAACGAAGTAGAAGTGGCAGTCAAGGAAGAACTGACAGTGTTGAGAAATCAAGAAAACGGGAACATAGCCCCAGCAAAGAAAAATCTAGGAAGCGTAGCAGAAGCAAAGAACGTTTCCACAAACGAGATCACAGTGATAGTAAGGACCAG
Organism: Diceros bicornis minor; assembly: GCF_020826845.1. NCBI lineage: Eukaryota > Metazoa > Chordata > Mammalia > Perissodactyla > Rhinocerotidae > Diceros > Diceros bicornis. Next base: position 41,898,072 of record NC_080743.1, read on the forward strand.
TCTGACAAACATGATTGTCAAAGGAGCCAAAGTATAGAACCAGAGAGCCAAGAAAAACAACTTAAAAACAAAGAAGAGACTGTGTGAAAATTTTTTGTAAAAGTGGATCACATTGAATCCTATAATTGTTTGATTAAATCTGCTTTTTTCCCCTCCTCCCAAGTTGAGATTGTGCAGTAGTTACGCACTCTTCAAGCTCCCTGTAGGCTGCATTTTCATTTCCTCTTTTGTGTAGGGAAGTGCCTTTGTAATCCCATTTATTGCATTGATGTTTTCACCCAATTGTTTGTTGAGTTTAATACATGATGCACAGATTGTTCTTGCATTTTTATTGTTTAATTGTTTTGGAGATGTACAGTCTGTACATATGTCCTGAAAATGTTTTAATTCGTTTGGCATGGTTGCCATGTTGGTTAAATTTGTATAAGGCAATAAACTGCCACTAATTCTATTTTTGTTTTGTAGGTGTGGGATTATGGTTTGTGTACTGAAGTTAGCATGGCTGTGCTTTTCGTAATAGAATGCTAAAGACTTTGAGAATGGATCTTGGATGTCTATTATAGGAGAATTATGTGCTTTCAGTGTACATGAAGGCAGCAGTTGTAGGATTAACATTCTTGTCCACTGTATATTATCTTGGAAGGCGCTTGTTAATATGTTATGCTTAATATTCTCCACAGTTAACTTTAGAGAGAATTTAGTTTCTGATGCAGAGGTTTAAATTAGGCTGTGATATGATCAAAAGTCCTTTTAGCATTCTACCTCAAAGGGACACTGTTAGTATGCCTAAAATTTATTCACTTAGTTTTCCTTTTTTATTTGAAAAAATACATGATATGTAATCTTTTTTTTTTCTTGACTTTTTCAGATTTTAAAGTACTATATTAAAGGAAAAATTAATGTCTAAAGCCTAGCATTCTTGCAGCAACCCTATACTAACGTGAAATTGGGAGAGGGTGGGGCAGATGAGTAGAGAAATAGATTTCAAGCCTCAAGCTTCTGAAGCATTTTTATAAATGGAAAATACATAAATTATGAAACAGCTTGATATAGTGTCCTTTTTTTAAAATTTAAAATTTTTTTATTGATAATGAAGATTGCTGTTTGAGTTTTTAAACTTAATCTAGAACAGAGAAGTATTAAAAGTAATGCTATGCTGCATTATTTAAGATTATCAGCAAAGTATCTGATAGATTGTTCTTATGAGTTGTATACTGATTACAGAGAACGATCATGAGTGTGGAATAAATACTGGATTAAATCCTTTATCTTGGGTGTTGGCATTTCCCCCACTTGTTAATATTTTTAAAAATACTTTTGTTGTGGAAATTGATAAAATTTTAGTAGAGTCACACTTTGTGTAGAGGGATATCTCAGTGCCCAGATGACAAGAATTGGACATATATGATAGTCAATAATCCTTACTAGAGTTCTTAATAATGGCAGTTCCCCTTGTCAGTGGATGTTATGTGTGTCGCTAGGTTGTTCTTTGGATTGGGTGATACTTAGTTTCACATCAAAGGTGCTTATTAAGGTACTTTGCTCTTGGATTACATATTAGAATCATTTAAAATTTGGACTTGAAAGAACTTTTGTGAGATAACTCATCCAATTCTTTTTAGAACAGTGAAATAGAGGCCCAAAGTGATTTGTGTAGTCAGGGCCAGGACTAAAAGTGAGTGTTCCTGGCAGTGTATACCATATTTACATTTGTTTTATCTCACTGTTTATATTGGCCAAATGATGGGCACTCAGAAGCCACCTTGCAAAAATGTTAAATGGAGCGAACGAGTACACTTGGAAGAGTCCTTCATCTGTGGGCTTAACATTTGTACCAAGCTAACTCCAGAAAATCTCATTAAATGAAGGAATTCCTCTATGAAAAAGCTACGCTTTTATTTAAAATCTAGAATATTCAGTCATCTTTTAAGTTGAGCATCAAGTGAATTAACAAGACACATAGAAATTAGAAAGCTATATTCTTGAGTAATGAAAGCCAGTAGATTTATCTTACATTTGAAAATATTTTTAGCATACCTAAATTAATGGTGCTACTCCTTTGAATATAGTTCCACCTGAAATGTTAATTCAACGCTGTCTTTTAAGTAAAAGGAAATTTATTTCAAATAGAGGTGAAAGTACTTATCACAAGCTGCATTTGATTTCCTACGATTTTTAATGTTAGGTTTGCTTTTGAGGAACATTGTGGTAGGAGAACATGTAAATAATACTAGTTAATGTCAAGTATCTGCATGATTTAATTTGGAAAGTTGTTTCCTAAAAGACTGGGAAAACAAGTGGCTGTGAAAGACATCTCAGGATTGTTTCTTGCAACGTGAGAAAACTTGACAGCTTTTGATAGAGCTTAATACAGCAGCCTGCATCTAGTTTTCTCAACTTACTGAAATGATTTCACCTTTCCGTGTATTAATATCTTTCATCTGTTTTCTAATGTTCAATTTGCAATTAAATTCTATGCATTGGCTAGTATATTACCAATCTTGAGATTTTAATATAAAATTTCCATTTTAATGCTGCCTAATTTATAAAATCTAGTAGTTGGTTTTAGTTCCTTTGTTCCTGTAAGGCAGTGGTTCTTAACCTTTGAGTTATGGGCCCCTTTTTAGGAATCTCATGAAAGGCACAAATCATGTCTAGAAAAATAAAAGTATTCCAAAATTTGCATGCGATTTCAAAAGAACTAAACTGACCTAGGGCTTTTCTGCTGTTTACTTACTGATTTTTTAAAAGCTGTGCTTAGATATGCAGTAATTGGGAATAAACAGCAAATTTAAATTCCTAGGAGTGTCTCAAAGGCAATAGCCATTTTTTTTACTTAAAAGATGAAGGGGGGGTGAGGTTGGGAGGTGGTATTCACTTAATTCCCTTTCCCAGAAGAGTCGTCCCTGATGAATGTAAGTAGTTTCTGATTTGAACGGTTAGAGATGAGGCAGACGCTGGACTGGCAGTTTATGTTTTTCAACTGATTCCAATGTGCAGCCTCCATTAAGCACTGAGTAGTTGACCAGTTCTCACTGGTTATATTGGCCAATTGATGGGCTTTAAACTGGTTCTGGTTCTAATCTGATTGTATCATCTTGTAAATGCTGAATTCATCCATGAATGACTAATCCAATTACAGGACCTCTTCGGTAGAGCTGAGTTTATGGGGAAGGAAACGCTTCTTCCCAATAGTTTCAGGTTCTGAAATCCTCCATCATTCCATCCTAGGAGATCTCCCAGCACTTTGCAAATACTTCTGAAGTGGCATTTTTCATTTTAGCATCACTGGCTATCAACATTTGTTTGTGTAGGAAATGTGGCAGCATGAATGCAATCAACTGAAAAATGTTACCATCATGGCTGACTTAAAATCCATTATTTTGTTTCTCAGAGCATTGATAGTCCAAGGATCTGTTACATAATCATGATCCATAAATATACTGCACAGATAACATGTATTCAAGTTGGAGAGGGTTGTCTTTTCAGCCTATTGCAAAAATGGGTTACAGTAGTCCCCCCTTAGCCTCGGGGGATATATTCCAAGACCCCCAGTGGATGCCTATGGGTACCTAATGCTGTATATGCTATGTTTTTTCCTGTAATACCTATGATAAAGTTTAATTTATAAATTAAGCACAGTAAGATTAACAACAGTAATAATAAAACAATTATAACAATATACTGTAATAAAAGTTACCATAGATCTTAGCAAGCTTAGCATATGATTTTTCTTTACTTATTAAGTCGAGAGACTCACATTGTCACTTGAAGCACTTTAAGGCTTCTCTTTGGTGTATCCAAATTGCCAGCATCACTACTCTTGAGCTTTGGGGCGATTATTAAGTAAAACAAGGGATACTTAACACAAGCACCACCATACCACGGCAGTTGATGTGATAACTGAGACAGCTACTAAGTGACTAACAAGAGGGTAGTGTAGACAGCGTGAGTACACTGGACAAAGGGGTGGTTCACGTCAGACAGAGTGGGACGGTGGGAAATTTCATCACGCTCCTCAGAATGGCGTGCAATTTAAGACTCAGGAATTGTTTATTTCTGGAATTTTTTCAGACCACGGTTGGCCACGGGTAACTGAAACTGCAGAAAGAGAAATTGCGGGTATGGGAGGACTACTGTGTACTTGTTTGAGTTCAACAGCTGACCTTAAAGCATTTCATACAACATAGAAGCCATGAGGTTTTATCACAAGGATCAGGAAAAGAAAAACTGTCGCAGGAAATCCTCACTTAACCTTCCCTGGTGTGCAAGTACCTAAAGTACACTAATCTAAGGCTGGTTTTCCTTGGTCAGTACTTTTTCTGGCCATTCCGAAGCTGAATTATTTCTGTATTGGGTCAGTGGATTTAGTCGCCCCCGAACCAATAAATTCCACCAGCCCTGCCCTCCTAACGTCCCAAATAAACATACAATCTAATGAAAATAAAACATACTGCTTGCTGAGCAAATGCAAGAGAAATCCTCTTGCCCTCTCTCCTTGCCTCTATTTACAAATTCTGAAGTCACCAAAGTCCGTGATGTTCACTAATACCAACAGAGGAAATTTCTTGAATGCTGGGCTCATCCAACCATTCAAGGTACTGGTTCAGGAGCATTTCTGCTTTGTGATACTGGAGCTGAGCTCTTTAAACATTTCTCTTTTGCCTGCTGGCACAATGTTAAACTTGTCACTAGAGGATGTTGGAGGGATACTGCAGAAGAAAGGAGCTTCTCGCCTTGGTTCTGGTATGTTTTCTTTTTTTCTTGTTTCTGTGGTGTCTGGGGACAGTGGCATGTCGGACACCCAGTGGCACCTGATGGGAGGGTGTTTCCAGCAAATCCACTGGACCTCCTGCCAGCTTCCCAGCAAGTCTTGCTGGTGCTCCAGCAGGCACCTTTACATTAAGTCTCAATGTCACCCCAATGGGTGGCTTCCTAACTAGTTTTTGACATTCCTTTCTCTCCAGCCCCAGGCTTCAGTACCTCAGCAAACAGTGGGCTGCAGCCACACCCTCTCCAACAAAGTCTGAATCTCAGTCTTGCAAGGTTACCTCTTCCAAATTTGTTCCTACCTTGGGTCCCCTACCTCAGCCCTAGAGGTGGTGGCTGCTCTTATAGCCACTATTCCTGTATTTTTTTTTTTTTCCTGAGGAAGAGTCACCTTGAGCTAACATCTGTTACCAATCTTCCTCTTTTTGCTTAAGGAAGATTCACCCTGAGGTAACATCTATGCCAAACTACCACTATTTTGTATGTGGATCGCTGCCCCAGCATGGCCACTGACGAGTGGGAACAGAACCTGGACTGCCAAAGTGGAGCACACCGAACTCAACCACTAGGCCACAGGGCTGGCCTCCTATTCCTGTATGCTTAAGCGTTCTCTTTACCTCTAGTAATTAATCCCTGTTACTGGTTAGTGATTATATTAAACTTTCCCTGTTCAAATTACTGTGTTTTCTGTCTCCTGACCGGACCCTGACTGATTGTCTTGACATGAGTACAGCCATGTTTGGCCGCTCCATTGACCTACAGCCACCAGCACAAAAAGAAATATGAAAGCTGCTTTCTGCGTGGTGGGAACTGGCCCTTCTCTCACGGAGGGAGTTGCAAGTTGTAACATTTCAAGGCTCTTGGAGCGTCGTAGCACGGGATGGACTGGCCATCTGTGCTGGGCTGGGACGATAACCAAAGAGAACGATGCACGTACACAACTACTGGGCTGGGACGTTAGCCAGGGGGCTCAGTGCACGTATGCCACTGATAACCATTTTGTGCATGGGAACACTAAATGCTTGCTCTGCAAACTCTGTAATTGCTTACTCTGAAAATTACTGATGGTATAAAAACTGCTGGAAACTGAGACCCGGTGAGAGTTCCACCTGTGGAAGGGACTCCTTGCCCAGGACGTGTGATCCTTGCCCAGCCGCGTCGATTGACGGGGCTCTCCCAGCAGTGGGGCGTGGATGTTGTGAGTAATTGATTTGATGTGAAGTAATTGATTTGATGTGAAGTAATTGATTTGATGTGTTCTCTTTTCGGTCAACCTGGTGTTTCTCTTTCAGGTTGATTTGTGTCATTTCTCTTCAGCCGATGTGGGTGTTTTCCCTTTCCAGTCGGGCTGATGTTTTTCCCTTTTAATACTTGACCTATTTGGATCTGTTTGCAGACTATCGCCTTTACTATCCTCTATATAATAAAATATACCTTCAGTCCATTTGTTTGGAGTGGAAAGTGTCTTTTACGTCTCCGATCGGATCCCCGAACCTCTCATAACACTGATACAGTGGATTAAGATACCAATCATAAAGGTGCCACTTCACTAGGTTGGTTGATAACCCCTGATGTAGTCTGGTATAAAGAGCTCAACCCAACAAGTTTGCTGAGAATTATGTAAGTGAATCAGACTGGCTCCTTCTAGAATTTTGACTAAGAATGTAGTAAGAATTGTCCAGTTCTTAGGCAAATGGACAAGACTTGTATATTTGTCGTATGAGGATGCCCATGTGAAAGAGATACCACAATAAATAACTACCCTGAAGCTGCCATTCTTCCTGCTGGCTTTCTAGTTTTTTTCCACTCTGGTCATTGGATATCCTTGCAATTTCTCTGTTTTCCTTAAAATGGGCTGAGTCTCTCTTCCTTGGAACCATGAGCTCAACTCTGGTTTCTTTTTTTTTTTTTTTTTTTGTGAGGAAGATCAGCCCCGAGCTAACATCCATGCCAATCCTCCTCTTTTTTGCTGAGGAAGACTGGCCCTGGGCTAACATCTGTGCCCATCTTCCTCCACTTTATGTGGGACGCCACCACAGCATGGCCTGACAAACGGTGCCTCGGTGCACGCCCAGGATCCGAACCTGGGCTGCCAGTGGCGGAGTGCGCGCACTTAACCGCTATGCAACGGGGCCGGCCCCTCTGGTTTCTTTTATTGTAACCATCAGGGAGTCCTGATCAGTGAAGGGCTCCCTGACATGTCTTGATATTTAATTCTTATCTTTCTCTGATCATCACCAGCAAGAAAATGTTATCTACTTGATTGGACTTGGCCAAGAAGTCAAAAAAATAAGTTCTAGGTACAATTGCTTTTCCTTGGTAGAAATGCTCTGCCCAAGGGCAGAAGGGGGATGTACGGGTATGGTGGAAGAATGGAGTATAAATCAGGGCCACTATAAATCTGACAGTCTCCAATCTTTTCCTGGACAATCAATCCTACTCCATAAGCCATATTGCTAAACAACTCTTTTTTATTTCCCCTACAGTGGCTATTTCAAATCTTGACTAGTTTCTTAAGTTCCCCTACTCCACCTCCACACTCATTCTCACTTCACATACAGAGACTATCAGGTAAAAATTCCCTCAACTTGCTTCCTTCTCTCCCCCAAACTACAAGATTAGCTGTAGTCACATCTACCTTGTTTTCCTCCTTACCTCCCTCTCTTTTTATCCTTCTGATAAATGTTGCAAATTCTGCCCTAGGCTTATACTTCTATCTGTGCTCTGAATCACATTCATCATTCGTGTGGCAGAGACTACCAGCTCTTCAATATCTACTCTTCTATAGCAGTAGAATTTTTTGACTGGGTATGCCTTTTTTTTTTCTTTCAGCTTGACATAACCATGAGACCAACTTCTGACCAAGGGGACGTAAGTGGCAGCAGAAACCTTTCTTAAGAGCTTAGTGGCATATAGTTCATCTTTTCTTTTCCTTCTCCCTTTGCTGAATTCTGCTGAACTTTGAAATGGTAGCTGGAGCTTCATGTTGGACTAAGAAAAAGAGGGCCTCATCCTAGGGAAGGCAGACTAACAAACTGAAAGGAGCCTGGGTCTCTGAAGCCTCCATGGAATAGAATTGCCGTATCACTCCTGGATGCTCTGCCGCCACTATTTTATATCAGAAAGAAACTTCTATTTAAGCCAACTTCTTTATAGGTTTTCTGTCTCTCTTAGCAAAAACCAACACTACAGATTTGGTATCTGGAATTGTACACCAAGTAACAAAACCTAAAATGTTTAGCATTGGCTTAGTGAAGGAGGCTCGGTGTGGAGAAGCGTGGACACGTGTATTGTGGACTAGAAAGCTGATGACTCATGTGCGGCAGCGTCCTAACATTTCCTCTCTCTCATGCCAGACACCTGTCCTTATCTTTTATTTTCAGCCCCTCTCCTGGCCTTTAGATTATTGACTAATCTTCATTTTCCTAGTATCACCCTATTAGTACACTAAGAATGTTTAAACAGACTCACTCTTGTTTTTTGAATTTCTGTATATGTATATAATATTTTATTTTATTATTGCAGTAACACTGGTTTATAACATTATATAAATTTCAGGTGTACATCATTATATTTCGATTTCTGTGTAGACTGCATCATGTTCACCACCCGAAGACTAATTACCATCCATCATCACACATGTGCCTAATCACCCCTTTCACTTTCCTCCCTCCCCCCTTCCCCTCTGGTAACCCCCAATCCAATCTCTGTCTCTATGTGATTGTTTGTTGTTTTTATCTTCTATTTATGAGTGAGATCGTTGGTATTTGACCTTCTCCCTCTGACTTATCTCACTTAGCATAATACCCTCAATGTCCATCCATGACAGGGTCCTTGCCGTGTCACAAAGGGCAAGATTTCATCCTTTTTAATGAATGAGTGGTATTCCATTGTGTATATATACCACATCTTTATCCATTCATCCCTTGATGGGCACCTAGGTTTCTTCCAAGTCTTGGCTATTGTGAATAATGCCACAATGAACATGGGGGCTCATATATCTTTACGCATTTGCGTGTTCATGTTCTTTGGATTAATACCCAGCAGTGGAATAGCTGGATCATAGGGTAGTTCTATTCTTAATTTTATGAGGAATCTCCATACTGTTTTCCATAGTGGCTGCACCAGTTTGCACTCCCACCAGCAGTGTATGAGAGTTCCCTTCTCTCCACATCCTCTCCAACACTTATTTTTTCTTGTCTTGTTAATTATAGCCATTCTGATGGGCGTGAGGTGATATCTCATTGGAGTTTTGATTTGCATTTCCCTAATAATTAGCGATATTGAACATCTTTTCGTGTGCCTGTTGGCCATCTGTATGTCTTCTTTGGAAAAATGTCTGTTCTTTTGCCCATTTTTTAAATGGATTGCTAGCATTTTTGGTTGTTGAGATGTATGAGTTCTTTATATATTTTGGATATTAACCCCTTATCAGATGTATGGTTCAGACTCACTCTTGTAGCTGCTTCCCCTCTTAGTTGTCTTAGCTCCATAGCCCTCAGGACCTAAACTCAATCATTTACTGCTTTGCAGAACCCCATTCCTGAAAGGAGAATTTCAGACACCTGGTAAATTTAGCAATTCAAAGTTTTAAAGTAAATTTATATTACAAAACAACTGCTTTATTGCATTGTTTCCCAATGGAACTGTTCAGCAACAACACTCAATCTATTTTGACAACCAAGTAGTTGACATTAGCCAGAAATCAGTTGCTACCATAAAGTCATTGCGCTTCTAGACCATTATTTCTCCCTCTTCTCTGAACCTCCAAGGTCCTCTAAAGTTCATGTCACATATTATACCATTCACTATCCGTCAGTTGTTCATGTCATCCACAGACCTCGAAAGATACTCCTCTAGTATCTCAATACTTAGAGTTTCACAAATGACTCAATACCTCTTTCCTCACTCCTCCTGCCATAATTCTTAGTGATTCCAATATCCCTTGAACAATCTTTCTAATACTCAGGCCTCTCAATTTCTTGATCTCCTGACCTCCAGTGATTTTTTTCCTCAACTTGACCTCAGCTACCAATTCCCCTGGTTCCACCCTAGAACTGGCCATTACCAATAGCTGAAACTTCACAGTTTCCATTTCAAACATCCCATTCTCTAATCACCAATTCCTATATTTTCTGCTTACTTCCCTCTACTATCCTTTCCAACAACTCTTTAACTCCACTGGGTCCTCCAATCTGTTGTCCTTGCCAGCTTTTCACTCTCCATCACAGTCCCCGCAGCCTCCATGGTACTGAGGTGTTGCAAGCCTCACTTCTTGGCCCACCCAGCATAGTTTCCGCAGCCTAATATTATAAATCACTTCCTTGTGATGGATTGATCACCTCAATTCCCTTGCTGCAGTCTCTCTCCAACATACTTGTCTAGTAATACACTCGTCCTACTTAAATACAACTCTCAGACTATTCTATCCCTGCACACAAGTGACTGAACATGACTGGAGAAAACATGCAATCATGCTGACTCTTCTTTTTCTTCTTCTTCTTTTTTTTTTCTTTTTGCTGAGGAAGATTCACCATGAGTTAATATGCCATCACAGGATGGCTGATGAGTGGTGTAGGTCCACACCCGGGATCCAAGCCCACAAACCTAGGCCTCTGAAGCAGAACGCTAGGAACTTGAACCACTTGGCCATGGGGCTGGCCCCTCATGATGACTCTTTAAATTCATAGCCATAAGCCTCTGGGACTCTGGGCTTGCGTGAACCTGAGATTGAGTGCCTCCTTAAATTTTGCTCCCTATGTGCCTCTCTAGCCTCACCCTCACCAGGCCCTGGTGGATGCTATAGTGCGCCATTCAGATCTCCCCTCCAGAGCTGTCCTAAATTCAGGCAAAGGGCACTTATATTCCTTCATCTCCTGGTCATTGGCTGCCCCAGGGAAGAGGGTGTGACTCTGAGCAAGGCAGCTCAGGCAAGGGCAAGTCTGAGAGAAACTCAGCTAGAGCTGTCGGCTGCCAACACTCCCCACAGCTGGGGAGATGAGCACTCATGTTGCTCTAGCCAAGCCGTCTTGCTCCTCAGGGCCTTTGCCCTTCCTTTTCTCTCTGTCTGGCGTGCTCCTTTCTAGGTTTCCAAAGGACTCACTGTCACTTCCCTTAGGTCTATGTTCAAGCACCTCATTGCTAGAGAAGTCTTCCCTGACCATGGTCTAGAAACTAAACTCTATCCCTCAATATTCTCTCCCATTGCTCTGCTTTATTTTTCTTCATAACGTTTAACAACACCTGACATATCATCAGATTTTTATTACTTTAGCTACTTATTTTGGCCTTCCTCTACTAGAGTGTATGCTCCTTGAGTCCAGGGCTCTGGTTTGGCTATGTTTATATCCTCAGTGTCCAGAATAGTTCCTGGTATACAGTGGGTACTCAGTATATACTTGTTGAATGCACAAATGAAAATGCCTTGAATTCATAGTAGTCAATTCATAGAAGGCAGAGTGGTTTAGTGGAAGGATCTTAGAGTGTTGGAGTTAGACTGATTTTTATTTATTTATTTATTTATTTTTGTTTTGTTTTGTTTTGTGAGGAAGATCAGCCCTGAGCTAACATCCAATGCCAATCTTCCTCTTTTTCGCTGAGGAAGATTGGCCCTGGGCTAACATCCATGCCCATCTTCCTCTATTTTATATGGGATGCTGCCACAGCATGGCTTGACAAGCCGTGTGTCAGTGCATGCCCGGAATCCCAACCTGTGAACCCTGGGCCGCCGCAGCGGAGCGCGTGCACTTAACCGCTTCGCCACCGGGCTGGCCCCTAAACTGATGAATTTATCCCAACTCCACCATTTAAAACTTGTGTGATTGCATACAAGTCAGTTAATAATGTTGATTACTTGTCTATTGTTAGAATTAAATATTATAGTGCTTAGATTAAATGTTAATTAGTATAAAGAGCCTGCACTAGAAAGATAGCTCTGGAAATAAAAGGTACTGGAACTGCAGGGTTGTACTGGGGATGGATGAATTTAATGTGCTCATCAAGGACTTCTCACTATCATTCTCAGCAAGAGACATGCTCCTGCCCTTTCATCTCTTTTTTTGAGATATAATTGACATATAACATTGTATAAGTTTGAGGTGTACAGTGTGTTGGTTTGATACATGTATATATTGCAATATGATTACTACAGTAGCATTAGCTAACACCTCTATCACATCACACAATTATCATTTCTTTTTGTGTTGAGAACAATTAAGATGCAGTCTCTTAGTGGGCCAGCCCTGGTGACCTAGCGGTTAAGTTTGGCGCACTCCATTTCGGCTGCCTGGGCTGGGTTCGGGGCGTGGAACCACACCACTCGTCAGTCAGTGGCCATGCTGTGGTGGTGGCTCACATACAAAAAGAGGAAGATTGGCAGTGGATGTTAGCTCAGGGCAAATCTTCCTCAGCCAAAAAAAAAAAAAAGATTTAGTCTCCTAGTAACTTGGAGGTTTATAATATAATGCCGTTGATTATAATCACTATGTTGTACATTAGATCTCCAGAACCTATTTATTTACTAGCTGTAAGTTTGTACCCTTAAACAACATCTCCCCCATTCCCGCACCCCCCAGCCCTCTGCCCTTTCATCTTAGATATTGAAGCTTTGCAGCAAATTGCTCCCGACAGCAGGACTGATTGCTTTGTACTGAAACAACAATAAGAACAACAACAAATAAAAATGAAAAAGAATAAATAGAACAGGTCAGGAACCCCAAGTTTAAAATGATCATTCCACTATATCAACAATTTTCTATACAGATTTGTACAATTTTTATCTAGAAAAGAAATTTTTTAAAAGAAAAGGAGAGCATTCTACATACTACCTTGAAACCCAGGTTGCAGTAGCTTTGGGGTCTGCTTGGCATGACTTTCTTCAACTCTCTTCTTTTTTGAGTCTTTGCAATACCTGTCCCTGCCAGTCTCCGAGTGCCCCTAGTTACAGGTCAGCTCCACACGAAAGGGGAGGAGCTACTGCCCAGGGTCTGTTTGCAGCATCACGCCCCACATCCCAGCGACCAACAGTGCTGCCCTGTCCTCCTGGGTATCAAAGAGGACCCTGATCACTCTGTCATGTGCCATGTGAGTGGTTGGTCCAACAGGATGGCTGGTGGACCCAAGAAATGTTTGTCTTTGATTGGACTCAGTCTTATCTGTCTTAAAATGGTGAGTTGACCATTCTGACCTAGCTGCAACTATTGAGGGGGAAAAAAAAAAAGACATATTCATTATCTTTCTCTTTTTTTGAGGGCCTAGGGGGTGGGGAGATAGAAATCAAAATATTTTGGATGATACCAAGATAGTATATGTTTGTGTGTTTGAAATTTAATGCGATTTACTGGAGAAAAAAACCAAGATCATCATCATATTTTAAGAACAAAGATTTCTGAAAAATCTGTCAGCAGCTACCGACTTAGTTCAATAGGCAGATTCAGGGAGAAAAATGAAATAGTAATGCGATCTGCCTCCAGCCTCTAACTTCTATTTAGGATTGCTTTGTGGTAGATTTGACTGTTGGGAAACGATTTGTGCAAATAAATACTCTGTATGGATTGGAAGATTTCTCACATTATGTATAAAAATATTGTGATAAATTTATTACTGCTCTGATTTCTGTTTTGCATTTCCCCAAATGGTGTTTTTCTTTATGGTTCTAATTTTCTAAACTTTCCTTTTCAGGTTGCTTCAGCAAAAACAGGTAAAATTTTCTGAAATGCAAGTTTTCCCTCCCCGTATTTGATTTTAATTTCTGCTGTTAATTCTTGGGCTACCCTGAAATATAAAGGCTATACCAGGAAAAATATTCAACATTTTCTGAGCACTCACACTGTGAGTGTAACTGGTAAGACAAATACATGGATCAAACTTAAAAGATAAGTCCTTGTAAGATATTCTTATTGAGTACTGAGATGTACAGAGTCATGTAGTCATGGATTTTCTCAAATACGTTAGCCATTAGTAAAATATTCCTATGATCATCATTCCAGTCAAAAAAAATCCAGAATTTTAGTCATAAATAGTGAAGAATCTAATTTATATTTATTTTTTGTCTTCTGAAGAATTAGAGGAGAAAACTAGAAATGTTTGTGGTTAAAATTTTGAGATTCCTCAATAAAAAAGGATTTTACACTTCCAATATTACATCCTTAAAATACAGACAATGATAATTCAGAGCTGAACAAAGGCTTCTTTTTTTTTTTTTTTTTTGGTGAGGAAGATTGTCCCTGAGCTAACATCTGCTGCCAATCTTCCTCTATTTCATATGTGGGATTCTGCCACAGCATGGCTTGATGAGTGGTGTGTAGGTCTGCGCCCGGGATCCAAACCTGCGAACCCCAAGCCGCCAAAGCAGAGTGCACAAACTTTACCACTATGCCACCGGGTTGGCCCCACAGGCTTTTTTAAAAAAAGCCTTTATTGCCATTTTTCTTGAATAAATGACTGAAGGCAAGGATAATTTCTCTAGAGGCCTCTCCTAGCTCATATATTCTAGAAATCTAAGTCCCCAGAATGGAAATTGATGTTCCATTTAGATTATGGGATTTAGATTATCTGGAGGAACCATATAATATTGATTATATCACCAATAAACTCTCATAGCACTTTAACATAAATAAGAACAATTTTTATTTATTATTTTGTCTATACCACAGAAAAGGAACTATAAATAGGCAATTAAAAAATTGATACAGATATATGGCTGAGCCATAAAATCCATGCATATACAATAGTTTTTTAAAAATTATTTCCTGTTTTATTCTTATTTACTTATCTTATTCTTGAGAAACCTTCATTTTTTTTCTTTTTCTTTTTCTTATTATTTTTTTTATTTTTTGTGAGGAAGATCAGCCCTGAGCTAACATCCATGCTAATCCTCCGCTTTTTGCTGAGGAAGACCGGCTCTGAGCTAACATCTATTGCCAATCCTCCTCCTTTTTTTACCCCAAAGCCCCAGTAGATAGTTGTATGTCATAGTTGCACATCCTTCTAGTTACTGTATGTGGGACGCAGCCTCAGCATGGCCGGAGAAGTGGTGCATCAGTGCGCGCCCGGGATCCGAACCCCGGGCCGCCAGTAGCGGAGCGCGTGCACTTAACCACTAAACCACGGGGCCGGCCCGAGAAACCTTCAGGATTGATCAGGAAGCTATGAGAAGGATTGTTTGGCCATATACAAAGTCATTTTTTTGTATAAGTGGTACAGAACACCAACACAGGTTCGTTTACCCATCACACAGGAGGGCAAATAACTGGAATGCCAGGCTTCTGGCAAGGAAAGAGGTTTATTATGGAAAGGCAGCCAGAGATTGGAGTTAGAACTCAGATCCACCTCCTCAAAGGGAAAAAGGTAGGGGTTTTTGTCTGGGGTTCTAGGTAAGGGAGGGGGAGCATGTGCTGGGGTTTTAGGTAAGGGAGGGGGAGCGTGTAGACTTGCTGACTGGCGCCTTCCCACCAGCCTGTTTGGCCTTGAAGACTGAATTTCTTTTCCCTTGACTATCCGGACTTTTCTGGTTAGTTTTTGTCTTCAGCCTGCGTTTGGCCTCGTGATGCTGAATCTTGACATCTGGACCTTGACCTCGTGGGAAACACAGCTCACTCATACACTAAGGAGGGACAGAAAGACCTGGTCAGTTTTGAACAACAGTGAATTATGCTGAGTATTCACAGCTGCAGTTAGCAAAGCTTATCTCAAAGTTTTTTTCTCTTCTAGCCCACGGAAGACTTTTTAACTCCTTCGTTCCCGGTTTCATAAGTGGTCTTTGGGTGGACAAAATCTAGCTCTGCTGTCTCTTAGATGGTCCCAGGACACCCAGGGCATGCTGAGTCCTCAGAGGGGGCTCCTTTTTGGTTCCACGCTGTTCGAGAGAAAGTGAGGCAGGCTGAGACACTGATGATGCTGTTCCTTGATTCATGCTGGCTTTTCAATAGATAGAATGTGTTTTATTGACACAGTAGTTCCCCCTTTATCCACAGTTTTGATTTCCGCGGTTTGTTACCTGCAGTAAACCGTGATCTGAAAGTATTAAATGGTAAATTCAGAAATAAACAATTCATTAAGTTTTAAACTGAGCACTGTTCTGAGTAGCATGATGATATCTTGTGCCATCCCACTCCATCCTGCCCAGGAGATAAATCATCCCTTTCTCCAGTGTATCCATGCTGTATAGACTAGGTGCCACTTACTCACTTGGTAACCATCTCGGTTATCAGATTGACTGTCTCTGCATGGCAGTGCTTGTGTTCAAATAACCCTATTTTATTTAATAACGGCCCCAAAGCATTAGAGTAGTGATGCTGGAATTTTGGATATGCCAAAGAGAAGCCATAAAGTGCTTCCTTTAAGTGAAAAGGTGCAAGTTCTTGACTTAATGAAGAAAGAAAAAAGTCAGATGCTGAGGTTGCTAAGATCTGTGGTAATTTCTGTTACAGTACAGTCATCTCTGGGTATCTAGGGGCAGATTGGTTCCAGGACCCCTGCTGATACCAAAATCCGTGGATGCTCAATTCCCTTATATAAAATGGTGTAGTGTTTGCATATAACTTACTGCACATCCTCCCATATACTTTAAATCATCTCTAGATTACGTATAATACCTAATACAATGTGAATGGTATGTAAATCTCTGTTACACTGTATTGTTTAGGAAATGATAACAGGAAAAAAAGTCTGTACACGTTCAGTACAGATTCAACAATTGTAGGCCTTTCCATTTGCAGTCGGTTGAATCTGCGGATTCGGATCCAAGGATACAGAGGGCCAACTGTATATTATTATAATTGTTCTATTAATAGTTACTGTTGTTAATCTCTTACTGTGCCTAATTTATAAATTACACTTTATTATAGGTATGTATGTGTAGGAAAAAACATAGTATGTATAGGGTGCAGTACTATCCGCCGTTTCAGGCATCCACTGGGGGTGTTGGATGTGTCACCCACGGATGAGGGGGGCTACTGTACTGCGTAGGAGGTTTCATTTTGAGTGTGTGTATTTTGATTCTCTTTGGGTTCTGTGTTGGCTGTCGATCTGTGTCTGGCCACTGGGGCTACATGGGCTAATTTAGATCTCTGAGTTGGTAGAATGCACAGATGCTGAGAATCAAAAGGTTTCACTTTTGTCTGATCAAAGTGGTTGATCGCACTGCTGGGGAATAAAGTTTTCTCTTTCATCCATGCAGTAAGTGGGCCAAACATAGAACTAAGAAAGAGTGAAGAACTGTTGCTAATTTACGGAGCCATGCACATCCCACTCAAGCTTCTCATCTCTTAAAGGAGACGTAGTATAGAGGTGTTGATCTTCTTTCATTGCTGTTACTGGTCAGATCCTGCCCTAGAACCAAATGTAAAACAGGCAATCTGTCTCTTTAGCCTGTGCTTACCCCAGACTCCCCAGAATCTCACCTTCCCTGGCACCTCTCCATGACAGTGCCATGCAGTCTGGCTTTTCCAAACCCAAAAATTGGTTGTCCTGGTTCACACACACACACACTCACACACACTAACCCCTCCTACCTTTTGAAGTGCCCTTACCTACACTGTTTCACTTCATCTTTACAACAATCGTAAAATGTAGGTATTTTACATTTCAAAGTAAATCCTAACATGTAGGTATTATTAACATTCTGCATTCTTAAGGGAGAAAACCCAGACTAGAAGAGGTTAAGTGCTTGTACACGTTCACATGCAAAAGTAAACGGCAGATCCAGGGCTCGAACCCAGAGTTTCTGAATCCAAATCCTCTGCTCTTTTTCCACCATGCAACCCTGTGTTTCATCCTGCTAGTCCTGGCTTCATGTATTACTCCTTCTGGGTAAATGGGCCTCTCCCAGCTCAATTCAGTGGGGCAAGTTTTGTGGAGGACTCAGGCCTCTTCACAGGCCTATGGGGAGATAGTCTATGTCATGCTAGCCTTTTAGATGTCTTTCAAACCACTCCATGAATGCACTATCAGGCCTCCTATGTAAATGGCTAGTTTGGTTGTCATTTTTCCAGAAAGTTATTTCATTCCAATGAGCAAGACTGGCTAACATAGGAGATAAGACAAACTATGGGGACAAAGGAAACAGAAGAAATTGACAGACACCACAAAGTTAGAGGAGAGAAGGCTTATTTGTCACCCGGGACTAATAACTGGGGGAGCAGAAAAGGGATGAGTGTGTGGGAGACACGACATGGGAGCCCCTACTGGGGCTTCCTATCCTGCAGAGGGGAGAGGGGACGTGGGAGCTTCCTGCAGAGTCAGTTTCTGCTGGCAAATGGCTAAGATGAGCATGCCTGCAACTTTTCCCCAGCATATACAACCATCATAGTTTTCATTCAATGGCGAAGGAGACAGTCCTGGGTTATGTTCAAGGAATGTCTGGCCAGTGCACAGTGGAGACTTTGTTCATTCCTGCAGCATGGCTATTTCTGAGTGCTGCCAAAGCCCTCTCTGGGCTATTGGTACAGAAAGAGAAGGCTGTCTGTATCACGCGTATGGGGATTTGGCAGGTAGGGTTCTGCTGGGGGGAGGAGCTGATGCTGGCAAACCACCCATTTGGTCTGTATTTACACTCTCTCCTCTTTGCCCTATAGTTTTGTTTTACCCTTTAGTTTTCAATAAGGCATATAGTGATTTTACCCAGCAAATGCAGTACATTAAAAATAAAAGGGCAAGTGTCGTTTTCAAACCTAAAACGCAGCTATTTTTGTTTGACTTTTTCTTCCAATTGGATCTCCGACACCCAGGGCATTTTTGTGTTTGTGGATTTTTGCAAAGTAGTAAATCTGATTACCGTGCTGTATCTCCTACCCCATACCCAAAGTGTGGGAATGTCTTGTGTAACTCATGACACAAGCATCCGTATCCCCCTGGCAAACCACGGCCAGGCCCAGGTGAGGAGGGGCCAGAGCATCGCATTCTTATGCTGGAGCAGGTGTTTTGATAGAGAAGGAGGAAATAAAGTTTATTTTTATTTTATATAGAAGAATCTGAAAATGGTTTCACTCCGCTAACATGAAAGAAAGTACGATGGAGCAATTATAAAACAAAAAACTCAATTCTCCCTCTCCCTCCATTAGATGAAACGACACTTGGGAAATGTGCAAAGTGGGTGAGATGAAGACCACACCACAACCACGGCAGAGGATCCTAGCTGGAGGCAGTGGAGCTATTCGTGGGGCATGGAGGGGAGATCAGGGCAAAGCAGACCCGGGAATTCACAGAATGCTTTCACTTACTCTCTCCCTCCTCTCAGAGTTTTTTCCCATAATCACTCTCCATTCTTTTGAACTCTTTTAAAAGTACAAAAAGTACAAATTATCCCAGAGGCAACTGGGAAAAGCCTTTGAAATCTCATCCTGAATGAGAGGTTTGAGTTTTCTGGCTCTCTTCTAGAGAGTAGCTTTGCCTTTCGTTTTCTTTGTTTTTTCTTGATCTGGAAAATAAGGGCAAAGTTTATGTCTGAAGGATGGCACAAGAATGTTTCAGTTTGAAAAGTAAAATGAAAAGAGTAATCCTTATTGGTATCCTAGCTAATGTACAGCTTCAAAATCTCTTTTAGCTCTTGAAATACCCACCATTGATCAGGCATATTCAAAAATCAGCGACAGTATCACTGTGGAGTGGGCTACGGTGCCAGGGGCCACCAGTTACCTTCTCACGGCCGAAGATGGGGACACTGTCATTGAAACCACTGTGGACAATTCCCCAGGCACTGTGACAGGTCTGAAGGCTGCGACCTTGTACCAAATCACCATCAGATCCATCAGTGCCGCTGGGAGAAGCCAGGCATCACCTCCAAAGCAGGCAAAGACAGGTAGTGGATGCTCATCCTCTGTTGAGTGACTGCTTGTGACCTGGGTCAGTTATACTGAGGCTGTAAATGCATCATGTAATTTTGTGTCACGTGAGTGCCTATGATTCAGGGCCCAGAAGTGGGAGCCACCAAATGATGTTTTTCGGGAATTCAGACATCTGTGGAGAAGATGGGCATTTAAATTCCAGATTCTTTGGAAAATAAAACCCATTTCTGGGCATTTTTTTTTTTTAAGATTTTATTTATTTATTTTTTCCCCCCAAAGCCCCAGTAGACAGCTGTATGTCATAGCTGCACATCCTTCTAGCTGCTGTATGTGGGACTCAGCCTCAGCATGGCCGCAGAAGCGGTGCGTCGGTGCGCGCCCGGGATCCGAACCCAGGCCGCCAGCAGCAGAGCGCGCGCACTTAACCGCTAAGCCACAGGGCCGGCCCTGGGCATCTTTAAAACCATCCTTGCTTTTAAATCTCTGGAAAAGGGATTTCTGTTTTTAACCTCAGGTATCCATAAAGACTATGCTGAATGATGAACACAAAGGGATTTTGCTGCACTTAGACTTAAGTAAAAACATTTGGAATTTGTCATCAGCATTACTTAAAGTGAACTGATAAAGTTGTACTTAGGCATATTTCTGAAAGGTTGTGTGCACTTTAAAATAGTATAAACCATCATTTCCCCCATTGGTTTATGTTATGGTTACAGGGATGTTTTATCTAATTTCTTACCCACCTCCACTTGAAAATAATGCCTAATATTAGAGTTTCTCTGTTCCCCATTCCTCTGTCATTCATAATTAAAGCACATTTAGACAGCCATTATTTAATGGGACTCTGCTGTGAATCCTTTTGCAAAGCAAATAATTATTTCATAGTATGGATAATCAACCTCAAATTACTTATTTCTAAATTCGAATTATCCTTTATTGGACTTTCGTAACACAAACGCATGTTTTTGTCTTTGTAGTGTTGGCTGCACCAATTCTAGAAGTAAGCTCTCCAAGTCCCAACTCTATTCTTGTGCAGTGGGAAGCTGTATACATGGCAATTGGATTCTCTGTGTCCATTATGCGAGCCAATGGTTTGGGCAGGATATGGAAAGAGAACACCACGAACACCTCCTTGACATTCACCAGCTTAGACTCCGGGACTCTCTACACCATAAAGGCTTTTGCGTGGAATGCCAATGGAACCCCCGGGGATGACTCCACCTGCAATCAGAGAACAAGTAAGGACTTCCTGGTAGCCCCAAACAATCTCCCTTTTGATTAATGAGAGGGGCTGTGCACTGTAGCCATCAAGAGCAGTGTTAAGTGATAAGTACAGAGCAACGGCAGCAGCTATTTAAATTTATTATGAGTTTATTTATAGTGCCTTGACAATTCCTCCTCAGTGGTTTAAATGCTTACTGCATATATAAAGAGATGCTGCTCAGAATACACAGAGCATGGCACTCCCCCTCTGATACCCGACTTAATCTCAGCATACACATTCAAGATCACACAGCAGGAGATGACTCTTGTTAGGTTTACCAGTCACCCCTTGTCCCTTCCTGGGTTCAGACCAATAGTAAAGAATTGGGACAAACAAGAATTCATTTATTCAGTAGGCATTTAACGAGTGTGTGCCAACTTCGAGTGGGCATTGTTCTAGAGATACAGCAGCAAACCAAGTTCCTGTTATTACGGTACTTTATGCTGTGGTGGGAAGCAATATTTCAGGTGTATTCCCTGAAGGCCTCCACTTAGGCCTGGGGCCAGCATGGGACTTTCTATCATCTCTCCTGCAATTGTAGGCTGAGAAGCTGAAGCATGGTATGTGTTCTCTCACCAACCCCATCAAAGGGATACCCCACCAGGGGATCCTACTGCATGATAACTGGAAGCCCACACTGAGCTGCTGGAGTGAGCCAAAAGAATGAGAGAGAGGGGCCGGCCCCGTGGCTTAGCGGTTAAGTGCGCGCGCTCTGCTACTGGCGGCCCGTGTTCCGATCCCAGGCTTGCACTGACACACCGCTTCTCCGGCCATGCTGAGGGTGCATCCCACATACAGCAACTAGAGGGATGTGCAACTATGACATACAGCTATCTACTGGGGCTTTGGGGAAAAAAAAGAGGAGGATTGGCAATAGATGTTAGCTCAGAGCTGGTCTTCCTCAGCAAAAAGCGGAGGATTAGCATGGATGCTAGCTCAGGGCTGATCTTCCTCACAAAAAAAAAAAAAAAAAAAGAGGGGAGGAGAGAGAGGTTTTCCTTCTCTTGAGGCAGAGTAAGCCGTTCACTGACAATATGGCCTAATAGATGCCAGACTCTCACCAACCAGATTAGCTATTTCATCCCTTGGGGAGGACCAAGGAAAGAGTGGAAAGAAACCAGAAATGTTCTCTCCACCATTCCCTAAGTTTGGAGGAGAGTGGAAGTCCCATTGTCTATAGGTCAAGGCAGAAATTCAGGGAAAAGAGAAGAGTTTGCCTTTTATAATACTTCTGCAGGGTGAAATCATAGCAAAGTGCCCTAAGGTGATTCATGGTGGGCCTGGTGAGTCAGGGTGTCTGAGACAAGCCAGTCTCCCTGGGCCTTTTCCTAGGCATTCATTCATTCCTTCTTTCCACAAATATTTATTGAGAGCCCACTATGTGCTGGGCATAGTTTAGCTGATGGGGCTACAAAGTCAAATAAAGCATGACCTTACACCCAAAGAATTGATTGTGTCCTAGGAGAGACCAATGCGTAAATCAATGGTTACGGTTCCATGTAACAAGTGCTTTGATAGAAGGATGCACAGGCACAGAGTGTCACAGAAGGAACATAACATCTGCATCAGGCTGGTGAACAGGGAGAGCCACCTCCTAGAGGTGACTTTTCTTAAAGCCTTCCTCTTCAATTGTTTCCCAAGTTCTAAAAAGTTTTAGGGAGTTTAGATTTAGCCTCCATATTACTTTGTTAGGGCTGCCATAACAAAGTACCACAAACTGGGTGGCTTAAACAACAGAAATTTATTGTCTCATGGAAAATTTTGGAGGCTAGAAGTCTGAGATTAAGGTGTTGGCGGGCCTGGTTCCTTCTGAGGGCTGTGAGAAAGGATCTGTTCCAGGCATCTCTCCTTGGCTTATAGAGGGCAGTCTTCATATTCATATGGCATTCTCCCGGTATGCATATGCCTGTGTCCTTTTTATAAAAACATCAGCTATATTGTATTAGGGCCCACCCTAATGATCTCATCTTAACTAATTATATCTGCTAAGACCGTATTTCCGAATAAGATCACATTCTGAGGTACTGCGGTTAGGACTTCAACATAGGAATTTTGAGGGGACTAATTCAACCCATAACAGTCTCCTACTACTCTACTCATTTTTCCTGGTTCTCTCGTGCCCCATGTGTGAAAAGCAGGTTGTCCTAAAACACTGCAGCCTACCCTTACCAGCCTTGGGCCCAGCATTACCCCAGAGCAGAGCTGCCCCTGTAGACAAGCTGACCGTGAAGCAGGGGAAGGGTCCCGCTGCGATGGCCTACAGGAGAAACACGGCAAGTGCCTGCCTTGCAGAGGGCAAGTTGAGTCCCTGCTTCCTCAAGCAGGGCCCTCCCTGTTTGCCCCCGTGTGTGTCCAGAGCAGACTAGTCTCCGCTCATGGGCTGTCCAAGAAGGTCTCTAAGGCCTGCCAGATGGGTCTTATTATAGCAAGACTCCAGAGAACTGAGGCCAACTTCTCTCTTCCCCAGCCCAGGAGAATACTCCTGAAGCCTGTTCAGAGGATAACCCTGAAGAAAGGAAGGCAGATTTTTGAGAATGTAGAGGGAAGCATTTTGGAGACACTAATAAGACTACCTTAATGTGTGACCATCACACTTGATACTTTCCTTCCTTCCCTTTGATTTAGAATGGAATGAAAGTCTGCTCTTCTAGAAACAATTATAACCTAAAAGCTCTTACAGAAAAAGTATTAGCAGGGGTCAAAAGTAAAGAAGGCATATTGTTGAAGCTGATCTGTTTAGCTTCATCAATCAATAATAGAAAGAATATTTGACCTACCACTTCATAATAATATTCCCACACGGCCCTCTTAGCCCTTCACATTTATAATTTCATTTAATTATTTCAATCACTTGTCAAGTTGTGCATTCACTCACTCATTCATTCATTCAAAATATGCTTATTTAGTACCTATATGTGCTAGGGACTGATCTTATTAGATCTATTTTACAGATGATAAAAAATTAAATAACAAGGAGATTAAATAGCATGGCCAAGGTCACCTTGCTAGTTATGAGTTTGCATAGTTCATGGCAGATGTATCACCAGTTTCCAGGTACCCTAAATCCCAATTTTATGCTCTGAACACTTGCAATTATCCTGCTATTGGGGTACCCCATCCTCCAAGCTCTGCAATGTTGTTAGGCCAAATCTTACTCGTGTTCTTGAGGCTGCTGCAAAATCTTAATTGTTTCTCGAAAATGTAGGTCCTCGTGCTCCTGCCAACATTCAAGTCTCTTTTGATAGTGGGGCTCTGAAGGCATCTGTTTCATGGGCACCGACAGAAGGAGCTTTCAACTATACTGTGATGGCTTTGAGCGATTCTTCAGAGCTGAGCTGTAGTACGACTTTCAGTTCCTGTACCATCTCCTCTCTCCAGTGTGGAACTGAGTACCTGATTTCTGTTTTAGCAAGTAACGATGCTGGATCTAGCAAAACAGCTTCAGCAGTGACCCTGAAAACTGGTATGTATACAAGAGTGAGATCACTGTGGGGCTGGCGAGCCGAAGTGGCTGCCATAAGGGAAACAAATAATCACCCGACAATGTTCCAGAATGCTCTGGAAGAAGTGAAAATGAAAGCCTGGTCTAAATGAAAGCATTGAGTTGGACATTCTGATGACTTTGAATACTGTTGCTGGGGAAACCATATATTGTGCACTGGAAAAAGCACTTTGAAAATTAGGAGGCCTGGCTCCTATTCCAGATCTTTCATTAATTAGTTTATTTCTTTTTCATTTATAAAGTTGTAAAAATTCTAAGACCAAGTTTGAATTATACACGGTTCTAACTGTGCAGTACAGATAGCAGCCTCTTCTTTACATCATGTTTCACAGACCCAGGCTTGGTGGGAGCTATGTTTTAAGATAAATATGTGCTGTCTATAGTTCTGGATATGTTGTTTAGATATCTTCCCATTTTCATTCTTATCAGAAAGATAAGGACTTACATATGTAGAGGTTTATTCCTCTATTCAGAAATATCTATGTGTTTTGGTGATGGGAACTAACATTCAGTGAAGACCTACTATGTACTAGGCACTATAAATACATTATTTTATTTAATTCTCATGACAACTCATTGAGGTCGGAACTATTATCTCCTTTTTCAGGTAATTAAATTTTAGCTCAGAGACGTGAAATAATTTTTCCAAGGGCACACAAATAATAAGTGATAGAGCTGGTATTCAAGCCTAGGTTTGCCTGATTTCACTCTTCTAAGCCAAAGAAAATGTAGATAATTACAATAATGTCCAGTTTATCCCACAGTCAGAATTATGTCATTCTAAGTTTATAAGGCTTCTGAGCAGAGTGGAAAAGAGCCATCACCAAGCTGATGCCCTCTTTTTCACAGGAAAAAAGTACAGCCAACCATGCAGATCCAGTTTCTTATAGTTATGTTAAATTAAAGTCACTGGTAACAAACTTGGTGATTTGGCTTCTCTTTTGACAACTATAACTTAATGTGGACGGTACATTAGAAATGGTTATGAGGACGGGATAGCTGAGATGAGGGAAGAGATAAGAAATACATTTTCAAAAGCAGAGCAGTTCCAAGCTAGTCATTTATTGCAGAAAAGAACCATCAGTGTTTTTCAATCTTGGATGCACATTAAGAGCATCTGGGGAGCTTTTATAAAATCCCAATACTCAGGCCCCACCTAAAAACCAATTAAATTGGAGTTGCTGGGAATGGAGTCTGGATATGAATAGTTTGTAAAAGCTCCTTAGTTGATTCTAACGTGCAGTCAGGATAAAGTGCCACTGAAATAGTCCTGCATGCTTATCAGTCCAGGAGGCACCGCTGTAGTTTGTGGATAACACAATCAGTCATGATCATGGAAACGACCTTGGTTTATCAATAAAAGAACCGTGTTTAGAAAGTACTATGTGCTTCCTGAAGCCCAGAATTGTGTAATATATTTTAGGAATATTTCCATTAGAGACGACTAAATGTTTAAAAGCTTAGAGCTTGAAAAACTAAACTTTATTTGAATTCAGTCCTTTGGAAGACTTTATTCTACGCTGATCCTGGCATCGCCTTACCACAGAAAAACAGGCAATGTTAACCAAGGCAATCAGTGCCTGTGTCTGACATAGTCTAGCATAGTCTAGCATAGTCTAGCATGTATGGTGTGAGATAAATTTTAGGACATCTGAGAATGTCTCGTTGGTTTGCACATGCTACTTATTTGTTCCTTGTCCACAGCATCTGGTATCTTAAGTCTCTGTTTAAGACTCTCCCTGGAGGAAGTCATGGGCATAAGAATGTGTTCTGTCACTTAGTGCATGTTAGAACTTTCCATACTATGGAGGTTTGGTACACAAGGCTTCAGAAAGACCCAGCTCCATCCCTGTTAGCTGTGTCAGCTTGGGAAACTCACCTAACCTCTATGAGCCTCGGTTTCCTTAATTGTAAAATGATGATAATTGTTGGAAGAATTAGAGAAAATGTTAATAGAAAGCACAGCGAATGATGGCTATTTTTTTCTCTAAAATGGATAATGTCTGCGATATTCACTATTCCACTCAGACCAGACTGGCTTCATTTCTGGTTGAGGTCAAATCTTTCAACAAATACTCTGATAATGAAAATCCCCATATCTTAAAATGACTGTCAAACTCTGACAGCCCGTTATTTCAAACAATATTTCATGTAACAAGAGAATTTGGGTAGTCATCAGAGTTTGTTGTAGGGGTCTGGGCCCTATATCAAGTCTTTGGGTCTATAAAGAAAATCTTCTAATGCTTCTGGTACATAGTTTTGTGTGTCATGCACCAAATTCAATCTGCTACAAAGCTCAGATTTGCTTATTTGGGTTGTCTTGAAATCCTGGACAATTGCAAAGATGCAAAGAAAATCTCTTGCAGTACTCTCACAACTGTTTATTATTTATCATTTCCTAGTTGCTTGTGCACCTGCAAGAGTGATGATCCAAGAAGATCCCCCTGGCCACCTGTCTGTGGCTTGGTCTGATGTAGATCTGGGTGATTACTATGTGGCCTTTGTGAAGAGTGATGATGGTTTGGAAGTACACTGCAACACATCCCTTACACAGTGCAATTTCTTATCTGAGTGTGGCTTCACTTACTTTATTAGTGTTTTTGCCTATAACAAGGCAGGGCAGAGTCCTTTGGGTGACGTGTTCAATTATACCACAGGTAAGGCACACTTGACACCTGTAAAGGGAGTTCTTTTTTTTTTTCCCCCTTTTTCTCCCCAAAGCCCCAGTAGATAGTTGTATGTCTTAGTTGCAGATCCTTCTAGTTGCTGTATGTGGGACGCCGCCTCAGCATGGCCGGACAAGCGGTGCGTCAGTGCGCGCCCAGGATCCGAACCTGTGCCTCCAGTAGCAGAGCGTGCACACTGTACACCAAGCCACAAGGCCAGCCCCAGTAAAGGGAGTTCTGAGTTCACTAAACTCAGCAGCAGAATGGATTAACTATTGCACTTATTGGCTTACAGAGACCACCTGGGAGTCATTCTGGGGTCAAGAACAGAAAGTGAATCTTTTCTCTCATATTTTCTCCAGACTAGGATATTTTGGTGTCTTGGACTCAAGTTTATCAAGAATGTAAGATTTAGGAGTGAAAAGAGGGGAAAGAACCTAGTTGTTCAACTGTGCTCTGAAAAATTGAACCCTCCACCCAGATCTACTCAGAGTTCAGCCCTGTGCTGGGTGCTGAAGAGGATGCAGTCCTCCTGTCTCAGGAGTTCACATGCTCTCTGAGACCAGAGAAACAGAGATGCAGTGCATAGATGCTCCATGGTGTAGAGGCTTTGGAGTGGGACACCTGTGTTTAGGTCCTAACTTGACCACTGACTCATTTGGGGATGATGACATCTACCTTGCTAGTTCCATAGTGTCTTCCATGGCAAAATGGGACAAATAATAATGAGAACATGAATATGAAAAGGTCTTTGAATGTGGTAAGGCACAATGCAAATACTTTTATTAGCATCATTCTTACTGTTACTATTATTCTCATCCACTAGGCTTAGACCTTCTACAGGACAGGGATTATATTTTGTTTATCTCTTCATCCTCAATGCTTGTCATAGTGTGATAGGCATAGGGGAGATGCTCAATTTTTGAAGAATGAATGGAGTGAGTGACTTGAAATTAATTAAGTACATTTGCAAATAAGAATACTCAGGGGGGCCAGCCCAGTGGTGTAGTGGTTAAGTTCATGCGCTCCGTTTCAGTGGCCTGGGGTTTGCAGGTTCGGATCCTGGGCATGGACCAAGGCACCGCTTCTCAAACCATGCTGTGGTGGCTTCCCACATACAAAATAGAGGAAGATGGGCACAGGTGTTAGCTCAGGGACAATCTTTCTCACCAAGAAGAGGAGGATTGGCAACAGATGTTAGCTCAGGGCCAATCTTATTCACCAAAAAAACCCCCACAAAACTATAATTATGTAAATAATAATACTAGCTGGATTACAATAAATTTTAGTGGGATGAGGGAATCAAATAATTGGTGCCTTTGGAAATTGGAGTAAGAGGCTATCAATAAAGTCTCAAGAGCACAGGAGTGCCTTCCAGAAGGAGTGGCCTTGAGCTGGAATTTTAAGGATGAATGGAATGTAGACAGGGCAAGAGCATCCCAGAGAAACTCCAAATGGAGTCAGGCATTTTTTAGAATTTGTCTGTGAGTAATGTAGGGTCTCCTGTAAAATCTACTGATACATCACTGTAGATGTAGATCTTTCCCCCTCCCCTACTCCCCAGTTTTAACTGGTTTTAGTTTTATCTGGTTTAGTGTCTGGAAAGACTGATAGGATCTAGCAGTTAGACTAAGTATGATTTCGTCAGGCAGAAAGGGGGAATGGCATTCCAGTAGAGAGGTCAGCAGTCTTTGAGGCATAGGAAAATGAGAGCACCCTACAGAATGTAGGGTGCAGAATTGATGAGTTTGGTGTGACAGGGGGTGGAGGGAGGTACAACTGAGCAGGTAGACTGGGTACAACTTGTAATGACCTTGAATGTCATGCATAGAGGATTTATCCTCTATGTACTGGGTGTTAGGCCAAGATCAGAGCTGGGCAGAACTGTAGGAGGTTCTTGCAGTGATTTAGGAGAGGAGTGGCAGAGGCTCTGGGCTCTAGAGGTCAGGACTCAATGCCCCCTCTGACATCATTGCTTCTATACTGACCTCCATTCTCTCTCTGCTCCTGCTTTCAGCTCCCTGTTGTCCTAGTGACATTAACCCTGTATTGGTGTCCAGTGACAGAGTAGAGATTGTCTGGTCTCCTGTCCGTGGTGCCGAACTTTATGAAACCAAGGCTGTAGATGGGTTCAACGTGGTTGAGTGCAATGACACTTCTCCTACTTGCACTCTTTCAGCTCTAGAGTGTGACACCAAGTACAATATCACGGTGTATTCCTTCAGCGAAGCCCGGGGCAGCAATATGTCATGTACTTCCCAATTTATAACCACAGGTACGATACAGCTATGATTTCATCCATTGATGTCTGAACAATTCACCCCAGCTATGTCCCTCAGGACGGGCATTCAGCAAGAACTACAAAAAGGCCAAATCCCATTAACCACTCTTTGTGGGGACCACCTTACTAAGGAGAGGCAGAAGAGAAGGTGGAAGAGGGAAAGTAGAAAAAAAGAAAAAAGGAGACCATAGGGAGAGTGGTCACTCGGCCATTCAGTTCCTCCTACCCTTGGGGGACCTGCCTGTTTTCACACCATGAAGGTTAAGACTGAAACATTTGTCTTAATTACCTTTACTTTTGGAATTCGAATGCTCCGTAACGTTTACCAGTTAGTCCAAGGCTATAGGAACCCAATACCGTATGTCGGTGTCAACAGGTTTCCACACAAAGGCTCTATGAATTTGGCCTACATGCATGGTATGGTTGAAAGTAATGATGATCTCATTTAGGGGAAAAAAGTCAGTTTCAGACCAAATGGCAGACGTGATATTTTTGACTCTCACTGTTTCAATTAATAGTCTAAAATCTCTTAGCTCCTTGCAGTCCTGAAATAAAAAATGTTACGCAGAATGAGTTCTCCATGATTATTGTTCACTGGCGATCCACAAATGATGACGCTACTTACACGGTGACTGCCCAGGGAGAGAAAGGGCTGTATCAGTGCAGCAGCACAGGAGAGTCCTGTACCATCGGGGGCTTGCCCTGCAGCTCAGTGTTCTCTGTCACTGCTGTGGCTGAAACACCGGCAGGACGGAGCCTACCCAGTTACAGTGTGCCCCTGGAAACAGGTATGTAGCAACTGCCTGCCTGAACGTTGACTTCAGTGGGGTCCTTAGGAATTGTTATAAGACAAGAATTTTCTTATTTGTTCTACCCTGAGTGTGATAGAAACACATTAAACTCAGAGCCTTTCAAAGAGCCCCAGTCTTAGAAAATAAAACTTTCAACATTTGGACACAGGTTCTGTAAAAATATCATCAAAAGACTCTAATATATTCATACACTGACATCAAAGGAGGCATACGTTGACTCTGCAAAAACATTTATTTGAATTCAAATTCCCCCATGACACCATCTACCAAAACAACTAACAAGTGACCAAATGAACTGGTTTATTATTTATTTCTTTGGCTCAGTCCTTTCAAATCTTTCTCTAAAAGGTGCTTTGTGAGTTTGAGTTTCCTAATTGGCAAAGGGGGGATAATGGCTTCATCGGGTGGTTGTCAATATTAAGTTAAATGCTGCAAAGCACTTAGCATGGTGCTGATGCCTGGTAAGAGTTTGATAAAGGAAAGCTGTTTTTGCTTCATAGCATTGTGTGGGAATGAAATTTGGCAAATTACTTAAAGTCTTTGGACATTATTTTCTCTTATATACAATGATAGATAGCATCTTGGTCTGTAAAAGTGGAAACATAAAAAGAAGCAGAATGGGGACAACACCAGATACACAGGAAAATTCTAGATATCCCATGTCCTATATAATGGGTCCCTGAAAATTTGAGAATTGGCTGTGGTATTCTTAGGTGGCAAAGAATATTTCAGGATTTTACATCAATTACGCACTACGAAATGGATGAGAAAGGCAAAATACGTTTAATTGCAAATGCTGTGAAATGTGATATCGGGAGAAGAGGTGAATGCAATTATTGCTTTGAAATGTGCAACTGGAATTTTTAAAGTTGGGTGACAACAAAGGATTTCTTTCTTATTAAAAAAAATGGGGAGGGGGAACTTACATAGCCACAACCTGTTAGTGCACTGCGTTCTTGGGGAGAACACCCACTCTATACAGCTGATGTTAAATGATGTATCAGAGGGAATGAGATTTTGCTTAAGAAAAGGAAACCTTGATTAACAATTGAAAGTTTGAGAAATTTAGGATATTGAATGAAACACAGGCAAGATACCATTTTTGGTTGTTTTTCACAAATAACCCTCAGTGGAAATAAATTCCCCATTCTTTCTTTTCCCCCACGTAAGTGCCGTGCTGTCCAGCCGGTCTGACAGTAACTCAGGTCACCCAATCAGTAATCAACGTAAGCTGGACTCTTGGGACCGGGGCCCAAACCTACGTGATAGTTCTGGAGTCACGCACTGGACAGTCTAAGTGTCACACCCATCAAAACCACTGCCTCCTGGGATGCGTCGCATGTGGCGTCAATTACACAGTGGCATTAAAAGCAATTAGTGCCACTGGGCTGACTGCGGACTGCGCCTACCCAAGTTATTCGTCTAGTAAGTGAATTCTAAACTCTAGCTCTAGAGTATCAATAAGGACTTTGACTATTATAAATCCAGACATAAGCCCTTTCTTCTCCTTTAAAAAGATGCTGCATCTCCACCTAGCTTGCATTATAAATATAGATTACGTTCTAAAATATTTAGTTTTCCTCTGAACTTAATAACCTCAAAGCTTCAGAGGCTTCTGTTGGTAGTTGGTGAATTAATTCTCCTGGTAACAACGTTCGGGTATACTTTTTCTGACGGGAGGACGGATTTTTATATGACACAGCCACCTGCAGCCCAGAATAACTCAGTCTAGCAGTTTTCAGAAAGCATTTGGATCACACATTCTATTTGGCTTAAATTTCTTCTCATTGTTATTATGCTACTACCTCTTTCTTCTAAACCACTCCAGCTGCTTCTCTGGTTTCTTATTTCAACAGGCTAAGAGAGCACTCTCTCCTGACAGTATTGTATCTTGTTCTTCACAACGACCAAACCATTAGGGAATAGCAGAGGAAGGAAGAAGTGGTACAGGGTTAGAAATAAGATTTCTCTCATATGATTTTAGTCCACTGAAGTGGCTGCTTGGAGCACTGTTTTGAAAAACACTCCTGAGGATGCCTCCCAGGCTCAATAGGAAAGAGTACAGGATCATTAGTCGTGTCTGCCCTGGGCCATGGGTTGCGAGAGTGGAAATACAGTTTTGCCATCCTAGAGGTAGTAGAAAGAGTTTTCAAGTAGGAGTCTAAAGACATGGCTTCTTATAAGGTGTGATGCCTTATCTTCCTTGATTCTATTTCCTCATTGGTAAGAGAAATAGGAATAATCACAATGTGAAAGCATTTATAACATGCTACACATATGTAAGCTGGTTTATACTTCCTTTTGGCCCATTATCTTTCATTAGATCTGCTGCCTGAGTTTCACCCTGATATCCAGTTCTGAGAACATGGCCCATTGCTTCTCTTCACACCTAAAAAACCTTTTTTATAAAAAAATAAATCAAATGAGCCTGATTATCTATAACTTAATTTTTTGACTATTATTATACATTAATATCTTTATTTTAGTTGCTGAGGAATCCACCATTTGGTGCCCTGCTTGACACCTAATGTGGGGCCTGCTCCAAGTATTTAGAAAAGAAAAAAAACGTACCTAGTGAGCTAGCACGGATGAAGTGTGGACCAGCGAAGCTTGGTCATCTGCCTGGCGTGTGACTACTGCCCGGGCGTCATGCTACTCAGTTCAGCAAAATAGGTCTTTTTTATTAAAGCTGAATGCAGTTAATTATATTTAAATTCAATCCCACTAAAATCATATGAAACTAGGGCATTATGAAGGATCTTGACAAGGATTCCGTGCCTTTGACTCATAAACTTTGAGTCATATACAATACGTATCTGCCAAGTGTGGACTTTTTGACTCACCGTTGTTCTCTATTAAAAATTCATGCCCCCCACATACATGGATTTCTAATCACGTGGCCCAGCACAGAAAGAACTTGAGTACCTCCTCAAATATTGCTCTTATCATATATTATGTAGAATAGGTTACTTATATTGTTTCTCCATGGTAATAAAGGCCATGTTTGTGTGATGGAGGAATAAGTGATGGGTGTGTGTTTGTTTTTATCCTTCAGGTGCCTGCTGCCCTTTGGGGGTGAAATTATATAGACTGGGCCCTAATGGCATCCGGATCTACTGGCAAGCCTCCAGGGGCTCTGCCAATTACAGCACCGACCTCTATGGTTCCAAAGGCATTTTCACATGTGTTTCAAGCACTGGCCTCAGTTTCTGCGATGTCACCGAGATACCCTGCGGGGATGTATATACCGTGATGGTCTCACCAGTTGCTGAGACAGGACTGAAGCTCACTTTTTGTCCAAAAAAAATATATTCAGGTAGAGCAAGTCACGACCCTTGATTGAAAACTAATCCTCAACACAATCTGTGAATTAGGACTCAGAGCAATCACACTTATTTACTGTGTAGGAAGGTCAAAGAGGGTGTGAAATTTCTACATCCTGCAGGCAGATTCTGGCTACCTGGGACCCCAAGCTTCTTTGGAATTGTGATGGTTTATTATTATTTGATTTGGAGACACTCCTCTCTTCCCTGTCCTTGTCTTCTCCTTCAGAAAAAGGACCAGATGCTTGCTGTTTAAATAGTAAAGCAGATTTAAAATGATCTTATGCTTTGAGATTTGGGGATAGATTTTTAACATAGTTTCAGAGATAATGATAGGTATCCTGGATTGTTGGAAATTAAGAGAGTTGAACCCTTATTTGCACAGATTTAGACTTATGACTGAGGAAGAATTGAAGGGTGAGAAAAAAACAAATTTATAAATCATAAGCTAGCTTTGGAAATATGAGTGGGCAGACACTCTGTGATCACAAAACACGACTGTCAGCAACTGCCATCTCACCAGAGCTGGCAGAAAAACATTAGCAATTCTCCTGCTCTGTATTCCAGGACCTTCTGCTACCTTGCCCAGGGCATAGTCATATATTTTTCATATATTTCTAAAATTTAAAAAAAGAAAAGAGACAGTGAAGCCTTAGACCTTTATAGGTAAACACAGGAAGAGGAAAAATATTAGCTCAGAAACCTTTACTTATAACCAGAATCTAAAATTTCCAATTACATGTAGGTGACAAGAAAATTCAAGATGGCTCCCAGTGATGGAACCAGGCCAGTTCTCCTTGAGGAAATGTTCTCGCTGTCTTTGGCTGTCCTTGGCTGTCAGGCTCTGATTCCTTGTTTTTTCATTATCTGGTCTATAGGACAAGCTGGCCCAAAGTGTAGTCCAATGGGAGGGGACAGGAATAGGTTCTTGGGGTGAGGATGAGCTCTTAGGAAGAAGAGCCTACAGCTCAGTAACAATACTTCATCATCTTTGCATAATGTTTTACAATTTATCAAGTGTTTTCACATTCAATATCCATTGAATGCTCAAAATAACTCAGTGAGGTAGGGTCACCAGATTTTATTATCTCCAATTTAAAAATGAGAAAACCAAGGCTCAGAGGATCCCAAATCTCAATCTACAACCCTTCTCTTCTTCTAATCTCTAAATCCATATTCAAACTTGATACCCCTACCTGGAGGTGCCCCAGGCATTTCAACCCTTGAGGGCCAAAAGGAACTCCTGATCTTCTGCAGTTTCTGATCTTCTTCTCATCACCCTTGTTTCAGGTACATGAGCTGAAACCTCTGAAGTCAGCTTCCCTCTTCCTCATCCTCCATATTTAAGTAGTCTCCAAGTCCTGTCCAGTTCACTTTATGAAGGTTTCTAAATCCAACTTCTTTTCTTCATTCCCTACAGCTACTGCTGTACTTTAGGCCCTCACCACCTCTCCCTTAGACTACTGCACCAGGCTTATCTTCTTGCCCTCACGCCTGCCTCCATACTATTACCAACATTGTCATTCCAGAACACTGATCTGATTGTGTTACTTTTATGCTTTGAAATCCTCAAAAGTGTTCCATTGCTCCATAGGATAAAATTCAATCCTCTGAGCATGGTATTCAAGGTCTGTCACAATCTGTCCCATCTGTCTTTGTACACCTGCACTGTCCAATAGAAATTTAATGCAAGCTATGTATGGAAAATTTATATTTTTCTAGTAGCCCCATTAAAAAGGTAAAAAGAAATAGATGAAACTAATTTAATAATATATTTTAGTTAACCTAATATATCCAAAATATTATAATTTCAATATGGAATCAATATAAAAATTTTGCATTATTTTTTTCCATACTAAGTCCTCAAATGCGGGTGTGCATTTAACGCTCACAGCACATCTCAGTTCAGACTAGCCACATTTGGAGTACTCAATAGCTACATGTGGCAAGTGGCTCCTGTATTGGACAGTATAATTCTAGGCTCATTCCTCAACATCCCTCCTGAGAGGACTCTATCTATTCTCTAGTCTAGTCACACAGATTCGTTCACACACGCCTGCCCTTGCTACACACATAGCCATGCCACATCATGCTTCTCAGCTAATGCAATACTCTTCTCTTTGCCTGGAATTCCTCCCCACCTCAACCAAAGGAACTCCACCAGCCCAGATTTCCCCTCTTCTGTGAAGTCTTCTCTAATTCCCATAGGCTGATTTAGTCTTCTCTCTCCCACCTTTATGATCCCATATCACCCTTATCTTTACCACGCCCTATTAATGTGAGTTGAATGTGTATTTCCCCTAATAAATGATAATCTCTCAAACTCTCAGTACTTAGTACATAACTGTTGCCCAAATATATTTTAAATTTAAAAAAAATGAATAAGAGTTTACGTGTTTGCCTTCGATCATACAGCCAGTAAGTAAATGATGGAAGTCTTTTGTTCTTTCTCCTGCTCTATACCCACAATTCAGCCATTAGAGAGTCATTCCTCTGATGGTTAACCACCAGAAGTTCTTGTTGTTTTGAACTCTAATACCCTTTGGTGGAGTACGGTTTCAAGCCTGCAGCCATTTCACTTTAGTAGGGATTGGGTGTCTAGACTCAGGTTACCTTTGCTCTTTCTCCCTGGTAAAAACCGTGCATTTGGGGGAATTTTTTTGTTTTCGTTTTTGGGTTTTTTTCAATATCAGTGATGCCTTATTCCGATAATTACGACAATACTGTAAATGATAATAATGACTGATATTTATTGAGTGCTATGTGCCAGGCACTATTCTAAGGGCTTTACATGTATTTACTCAAGTGATCCTTATAACAACCACATGAGGTTGGCATTCTTATTCTTACCACGTTACAGATAAATGGAAGCACAGAAAAGTGACTTGCCCAAGGTCATACTGCTAGTAGGTATCTCCTTCTCTTACCACCCAAGCTGGTTCTTATTCATCCTTCGGTTCACTTGGTTGTTATTCTTTCTTTCTTTCTTTCTTTTTTATTGAGATAACATTGGTTTATATCATTATGTAGGTTTCAGGTATGCAACATTATCACTCGATTTCATATACTCTTCAGCGTGCTAACCACCAAAAGTCTAGTTTCCATCTTTCACCACACAATTGACCCCCCTTACACATTTCACCCTACCCCTACCCCCTTTCCCCTCCGATAACCACCAATCTGTTGTCTGCTTCTACGAGTTTGTTTTTGTTTTGTTTCATTTGTTCATTTGCTTTGTTTTTTATATTCCACATGAGTGAAATCATATGGCATTTGTCTTTCTCCATCTGACTTATTTCACTTAGCATAATACCTTCAAAGTCCATCCATGTTGTTGCAAATGGCAATATTTCCTCTTTTCTATGGCTGAGGAATATTACTTCGTATATACATATATGTATACATGTACGTATACATACACACACACACACACACACACACACACACTGCATCTTTTTTATCCGTTCATCCATCAGTGGGCACTTAGATTGTTTCCAAGTCTTGGCTATTGTAAATAATGCTGCAGTGAACATAGGGGTGCATATACCTTTTCGAATTAGTGTTTTCATATTCTTTGGATATATACCCAGAGAGGGAATAGCTGGATCATATGATAGTTCTATTCTTAATTTTTTGAGGAATCTCCATACTGTTTTCCATAATGGCTGCACAAATTTACATTCTCACCAACAGTGCACAAATGTTCCCTTTCCTCCATATCCTCGCCGAGACTTTTTATTTCCTGTCTTTTTGATAATAGCCATTCTAAAGGCATGAGGTGATATCTCATTGTGGTTTTGATTTGCATTTCCCTAATAATTAGTGATGTTGAACATCTTTTCATGTGCCTGTTGGCCATCTGTATGTGTTCTTTGAAAAAATGTCTATTCAAATCCTCTGCCCACTTTTTAATCAGGTTGTTTGTTTTTTTTATTGTTGAGTTTTGTAAGTTCTTTATGTATTTTTTATTTTAACCCCTTATTGGATATATGATTTGCAAATATCTTCTTGCATGCGGTAGGTTTTCTTTTTATTTTGTTGATGGTTTCCTTTGCTGTGCAGAAGCTTTTCAGTTTGATGTAGTCCCATTTGTTTATTTTTGCTTTTGTTTCCCTTGCCTGAGGAGACATAGCCAAGAAGATATTGCTAAGACCAATGTCAAAGGGCACACTGACTATGTTTTCTTTTAGGAGTTTTATGGCTTCAGGTTTTATATTTAAGTCTTTAATCCATTGAGTTAATTTTTGTGTACGGTGTCAGATAGTGGTCCAGTTTCATTCTTTTGCATGCGGCTGTCCAGCTTCCCCAACACCATTTATTGAAGAGACTTTCCATTCTCCGTTGTATGTTCTTGGCTCCTTTGTTGTAAATTAGTTGTCTATTTGTTAAGTTATATCTTCACCATCTTAACTATATCAATAAACATATTTTAAATGCTTGTGTTTTTATTTATTACAGTAACCTGCTCTGGAAGTACACTTGGAATGGGTAAGTCATTTTTCTCACGGATGAGATAGAACGGAATTTTTGTTTTTGTTCTCTAGGGTAACTTAATGAACTCAGGATCAAAGCTGACTCTTCGATTAGTCAGAAAGGCAAATGCTTTCTTACTGTGATGTGAGGAGTTCTTGCTCCCCTCTTCCCATAAGTTTTTCTCCCCTCTTAGAATGCCTCCCCTCAGATTCCATCAGCTGAGATTCCTTTGGATTCTGAAGTCTTTTTAGTCTTCCAGAGTCCCACAGGAAAATGTAAATATGTTTCAGAGAGGCAGCCGCTTCATCACTCTCTTCAGAAGAGTCGTCCCAGCATTCCTGTACACTAAGTCTCCTTGAGAGCTTAAGGGTAATTGATGCCTGGCCTCTATCACCAGAAAGTCTGATTTAATTCATCTGGGGTAAGTCTGGGCATCAGGATTTTTTTGTGTGTGTGTGAGATCAGCCCTGTGCTAACATCTGCCAATCCTCCTCTTTTTTCTTTTCTTTTCTTTTTTTTTGCTGAGGAAGACTGGCCCTGGGCTAACATCCATGCCCATCTTCCTCCACTTTATATGGGACACAGCCACAGCATGGCTTGACAAGCAGTGTGTCTGTGCGCGCCGGGGATCCAAACCGGCTTTCGCCGGGCCACCGCAGCAGAGCGCGCGCACTTAACCGCTTGCGCCCCAGGGCCGGCCTGGGCATCAGGACTTTTAAAAGCCCCTTAGGTGATTCTAAAGTGTAGTCAAGGCTGAAGACTGCTGCTTTAGAGCAGTCCTTCTCAAACTTTATCCTGTATACAAATCCTCTGGGGCCTTGTTAAACCAGATTCTGATTTGGTAGGTGTGGGGAGGGTCTGACACTTATAACAAGGTCTTGGTGATGCTGGTGACATTGATGCTGCTGGTCTGACCACACTTTTTTAGTTGCCAGGTGTTAGAGGGGATCTGTTGACAGCCTGCAGAGAGCTAAGATGTCTGCTTCCGGTTTGCATGGGTGGATATGCCAGTGGAGGAAAAGGGGTGCTGAAAGGGGAATCGGAGTAGAGGTAACCCCCACTGCCTCATCAGGTGTGCTCAGGGCTGATCCTGTCTAGGCTATTCTGAGTGCCCCATTCTGGAGGCTACTCTTGGACCAGGCTGTGGAGATGACCACACAGAGCTGTGTGTGCCAACCCAGTAGGCAGCGTGTGCTACTTCAGGAGGATTCCTTGCAACACTCTTCTAGGGGCCTTGCTTGGTTTGGGGCCTTGGGAAAACCCCCAGGGAATATTATCAACCTCAAACTACAGACAGGACATGCACGCACACACACACACACATGCACACCCAGTCAGACATGGCTGACTTCAGAGGGTATCAGTGAAAATGAAGCCTTCCTACCACTGGACAGCCTCCCAGTCTGGGCCAGCTCCCCATCTAAATTTCTTTCCCCTGGCAGGGATTGGGTCTAGTATCTGTCTCCACCGCCTGTTCTCTATTTCCTCTTCCAGCCCATTGCTTCTCTGAGCACAGCAGGACACATGCTTTCCAATTCTTGCTCCACCTGTGGGTCTGAAATAAGCACAATCCCTATTAATTTTTAAAGGGTTTCTGTTTCCAGTGACAACAGGGATACAGACATGGCTTATTAAAAACAAACTGTGAGGAAACTTCTAAATTATAAAGAATTATTTTAAAAAACTTCTGGAGTACTAATGACCATAAGCCCTGGTCTTCAGTGAAATGTATGCAGACCTAGGTTTGCATTCTTGGAAACTGTTCCCAGTATTATGGTGTTTTTTAATCAGTGTTCCCTGAACCATAGAGGGTAGTAGAAGAGTCTTGGAGGCCCCTAGGAGGAGAGGAATGGTGTATTTTATACTGGCC
Source organism: Diceros bicornis minor (assembly GCF_020826845.1). Lineage (NCBI taxonomy): Eukaryota > Metazoa > Chordata > Mammalia > Perissodactyla > Rhinocerotidae > Diceros > Diceros bicornis. The sequence continues at coordinate 41,937,816 of NC_080743.1, forward strand.
TTCCCTAAGATGTTGTTAAAGAAAGAGTTGCAATCCTTTAAAAAAAAGTACTTGAAAACCATCACTCTTAGACCTCGCTACTCGTTGGCATCACCAGAAAGCTTATTCAGAAGGTACAATCTCAGGCCCACCTTGATTGACTAAATCCCCAGGTGATTCATATGCATATTCAAATTTGAGCAACACTGCTTAGGTGGTAGTTCTCAAACTTTGGGGTGTATCAGAATCTCCCGGAAAGCTAATAACATCGAGGCCCAGGCCTGTTGAAGTGGGAGAGGGCCTGGGCCTCTGTTTTTCTATCAGGTTCCTGGTGTATCTGATGCTTTCAAAGTTTGAGAAGCACTGCTCTAGGTCACCACCCTCCCCTTCCTCTGTCCCTCTGGGCTCCCCTGATCATTGCTTCTCCCTTCCTTAGCAAGGTTTAGTCTTCATCCTGAAAATTTGGCCCTCTCTTTAAGTAGATCTTTGTAGAAATCCTGCAGGACCCTCAAAAATAAGAGTAAGCCGGGCTGGCCCTGTGGCTTAGCTGTTAAGTGCAGCGCACTCCGCTGCTGGCGGCCCGGGTTCGGATCCCGGGCGCGCACTGACACACCGCTTCTCTGGCCATGCTGAGGCCGCGTCCCACATACAGCAACTAGAAGGATGTGCAACTATGACGTACAACTATCTACTGGGGCTTTGGGGGGAAAATAAATAAATAAAATTATAAAAAAAAAAAAATAAGAGTAAGCCAGGTCATTTGAGGGCCTCTACATCATATGGAATTCATTACATCTAGGGAGAAATTCTAAAGTGGTGTCTCCAATTTCAGCCTCCCTGTACACAGGACTAGTCAAATTATGACTAGTGGCTGAAATGAGGCCTCCAGATAAGCCAAGGGAAGCCTTGGAAATCTTGTTGGTCTAAGATTTTTGGTCTTCGTTGACTCTTGAATTATCCTAAAGCTTGTCAACGGCATGAGTGAATTTTTTGTGTGTGTGTGAGGAAGATCAGCCCTGAGCTAACATCTGATGCCAATCCTCCTCTTTTTTCTGAGGAAGATTGGCCCTGAGCTAACATCTGTGCCCATCTTCCTCTACTTTATATGGGACGCCGCCACAGCATGGCTTGACAAGCGGTGCCTTGGTGCGTGCCCGGGATCCTAATGGGTGAGCCCCGGGCCACCGCAGCAGAGCGCACGCACTTAACCTCTTGCACCACAAGGCCAGCCCCCTATGAATGAATTTTTAAGAGACAGATCTGGGTGCAAATCATACCACTATCACTTACTCTTAGGCAAGTTGCTTCAATTCTCTCTAAACTTCGGTTTCCTCAACTGAAAATTGGAATAATAACCTCATAAGATGTTATGAGGATTAAATGAGATGTAAATTATTGGACACAATGACAGGCCATAGTAAGCACTTAATAAATGGTAGTTATTATTAATTCAGGATCAGCTTAAGCTCATATCACACTCTATTATATTATGTGCCCGTTATTAACATTTTAATGTGCTATTTCTAAGATATTTGCATTTTAATCCCAGTTCTCATAATACCCTAACTCATTGGTTCTCAACATGTGGTCCCAGGGCCTACTGCATGAGCAATATCTGGGAACTTCTTAGAAATGCAATTTCTGGGGCTCCACCATAGACTGATGAATCAGAAATTCTGGGGTTGGGGCCCAACAATCTTTGTTTTTTTGTGAGGAAGATCAGCACTGAGCTAACATCCATGCCAATCCTCCTCTCTTTGCTGAGGAAGACTGGCCCTGGGCTAACATCTGTGCCTATCTTCCTCGACTTTATATGGGATGCCGCCACAGCACCGCTTGAGAAGCAGTGCATGGGTGCGCGCCCGGGACCTGAACCCGGGCCCCCAGCAGGGAGTGCGTGCACTTAACCGCTACGTGACGGTGCAGGCCCTCAGCAATCTTTGTTTTAACAACCCCTCCCAGTGATTCTGATACACGCTAAAGTTAGAGAATGATGGCTCTAATTTAAGGAAGCTACTTTGGTGCTGGAAGTTTGATGCAAATTGCAAGGGAGAGGGAAAACAATCTATTTGAGGTGAGGGGGGCTTTAATAGGAGGTAGCCTAGAGAGGTTGGTGCCTGACCTCATTCCGTGGAGGCATACATGGTCTTCAGCATCCAGCCTGCTTCAGTGTTACCTGCACATTCCGAGGAAGTTTCCTCTCCACAACTCCCTCAGCAGTTGAACAGGTTTATGTTCTCCCTGCACCACTCCCTGAATCAACAAAATTTTGGAGCTCTCTGACAACACATGGAGTTGGCCTGAGGATGGAGAGGAAAGTTCTTTGTCCTGAGTTAGTAGTCTGAGCTCAAAGAAACTCTGGGAGGGAGGATTCATTTCATGAAGCAGGAGAGACATCACCCTGGTTAGTTAGAACCTGGTCAGTTTCTTCTTGCCCTTTGAACAGTTCAGATTATCTTAATTTCCTGCTTACTTGCTGTGAAGTGCTGTAAAAATAGCATTCCAAATTAAAACAGTAATCTAAATCTCAGAGACATTGGAAGGATTTTTAATTTAAGAAAATGTCTGCATATTTAATATATCTTGTGGCTTCTCCCCTTTCTTGTCCTTTTCAGTGATTTACAGAGGAAAGAGAAACGCAGAATGATATCGTGTGCCACAGATAAAAACAGACTTGACCTAGTGAGTAATTTAAATTGAAATGGTGTGATTTAAAGGCAAAGTTTTTTGTTATTGTTTTTAAAAATTCTTCCCATATCTTTTGCAGAGTTGTCTCAATTGTTAGCGAGTGATAGAAAAAGATCTACTAGAATACAAAATGCCTCTAGGATAGGACAAGCTCTTTGGGCCTTTAGAAGAAAACTCTGACTCCGCTTTCTGTGAGCAAGGTCAGGTGTGTCCTCACCTGCACAGGAGTTCAAGATCTGCTGCTGAGAGGACTCAGTAGAGAAATGGATCTAGACAGTCCTCTGGAAGGCTGCCAGAGTGAGCCAGCACACTGGGAGAGTCCTGGAAACATGAAAGGAATCTGCTTAGCAGAAATTCTTTCTGAGAATTCACATCCAGACATACATCAGACTTCAACATATCCACTTCATAATTGTTTCATCAACCCCAGCGCTTGGCATACAGCCCTCTAGCCATTCAAGGGCTGGAAACGTTTACTCCCAGAGAAGTCAAAATCAAGCCACCATGCAGAGACACTGCTCGTTCCACGACAAACCACCACCAGGACTTCTGAGAGAGTTGGATAGCAGCAACTTCCAGGGCAGCCTGTAGTAACAAACACCCTCATCTCAAGTTAGGAGGAAGCTGAGCTGCTTGCAGGGTTTGCCGAGTCAAAGCATCACGTGATGTGACCTCTGTGTGAGCATCTGGGAAAGCAGAGCTGCTGGCTTGCTGCTAGAAGGATTGCAGTCACGCTTTTGAGTGAGCAAAGACTTCGGATAGAGGGACAGCCGGGGCAGAGCCTCAAACTAACATACGTGCATCTTTTGGGGAGAAGACCATCCATCTTGTTGGCTGTATCCCCCACTCTACTGTAACTGTTTTTTTCGTCTTTGGAGAGGAAAGTCAATTATATATAACATAAATCTGTTGTACCTAGAAAAGTTTTTGTGCCTCAAATACCAGTAACCTTATTAAAAATTATCACGAGTAGGACTTGTGTAACACACACACAACTAAAGTGTTTATTCCCCAAAAGCATAGCTATGGAGCCAAGAATATCCGTAGTTAGGAACAGCCATAAAATTCTGCCCAGAGGGAACTGGAGCAAGGAGTTAGGCTTGAGGTAAGCTGGGTGGGAGGGCAAACTTCCCTTTCTATGTCTCCTTTCCCTTTCTGTGTAAGATTGATGAGAGATATATAATGTTTCACTGACAAAAGATGCTCTCCGGAGCATCTGCACTTGAAAAGGAGACAAGCCAAATACATAGATCTGGAAAAATGGAATTTGCTGCATCAGAGAGCACACGCAGAGTAGGGCTGAGTTTAGTTTGCTTTTGTTCCTAAACACCAGTGAACGAACAGGGGCTGGGCTAGGTGCATCCACATCACTTGGGGAACTCATTACTTAACAGAGATTCCCAGGTACCAACCCTGAAGATTCTAACTCGGTAGGTGAGGGACAAAGACCGGGAATCCATATTTTTAACAAACTCACCAAGTGATTCTGATATACGGCCAGGTTTGGGAAGCTTAAAAGGGTTGCCTTGGGGCCGGCCCCGTGGCTTAGCGGTTAAGTGCCCGCGCTCCGCTACTGGCGGCCCGGGTTTGGATCCTGGGCGCGCACTGACGCACCGCTTCTCTGGCCATGCTGAGGCCACGCCCCACATACAGCAACTAGAAGGATGTGCAACTATGACATACAACTATCTACTGGGGCTTTGGGGAGAAAAAGGGAAAAAAAGGAGGAGGATTGGCAATAGATGTTAGCTCAGGGCCAGTCTTCCTCAGCAAAAAGAGGAGGATTAGCATGGATTTAGCTCAGGGCTGATCTTCCTCACCAAAAAAAAAAATAAAATAAAAGAGTTGCCTTGGTGAGCTCTTCCTTGAAGCAAAATTTCAGTGATGGGAGGCTGAGAAGTATTAAAAGATAAACTAAGGCATATTAAAAATTGTAAGAGTTTATTTGAGCAGAAATTGATTTGCATTCAGCAGCACCAAACAGGAAGTGGTTGTGAGTTCTCTTGGGGGAAAGACTTTTGTGGAGAGGCAGAAGCAAAACAAGGGTATTATTTGATTGGCTATAGCTTAAGCGGTTGCCTTTTTGGGGAAAGCCTAGTTGGCTGTTTGTGATTCGCTGTCCTTAGATTTTGATTTCTTAACCTTGAGGCATTTACAGGTTTAGGTTTTGGTTTGCTTACGTAGGCTGCTAAGGCATTAGAACCACCCTAGTCTATTGGCCTCCTTGTTTAATTAATTTAACAAAAGATAGAGGGTTGTGGCACATGAGGAAAGATTGGTGAGAAGCTCTGGAGGGTTTAGAGTAGGTGTCTGCCCTATGAGGGCAACCATGAACTGGGTCAGCATTCTGGGCTGTGTTTCCAGACCCCATGTGAGACTGTGTGCCGAGCCCAGTTGCCCACAGGGTGTGCCCTCTGAATAGGGTTGTGTCCGTGGCTGACTGGAATGGCCAAAGACCCAAGGGCAAAGGCCAAATGGAAGGCCAGGATCCCTGGTCCTAGAACAGTAGGGAGCTGAGACCATTATACACATATCCTATAAATACCAGGACACAGAAAATGAAATGGCCATGTACTTAGTGAGGCATCTAAGGCTGGGCTGCTTTGGTCAGAATTCCACAGAAGATGATGCGGTCCATACTTGGTGAACGGGAAACCAAAACATGGATGTAGCACATACTACGTGCTTCTAAGTGCTTTCCACATACTTATTTCCTTCTCATAGCAACACTATGAGCTAGGGTTATTCCTTTATACAGATTATTATACTATTCCTTTATACAGATAAGGAAAATGAGACCCAGAAAGGTCAAGTAACTCATCCACAGTCATAAAAGTAACCAGTTGAAACACAAATTCTCAGGGGCCAAGTAAATATGTAGCATTGATTAGTCCTGTTAATCTATGATATTTTTATAGAAAATATTTCTCTGGATGATCATGATTAAGTCACCAATTATTAGTGAAGAAGACCTGGGAATAGGATGGGGAGTGAATGATCTGCCCTAACTCCAGAGCTTGGTTATTTTGGCTGTTTAACTGCTCTGTGAATTATGCAAAGCAGAGTTTTCATTTCTGACCCATTGTTGGTGGATTTTACCTTCCATTCTGCCATTTCATGTTCAGGAATTAAAATTCCTTGTTCATTTTATTGAGGCAAACAAACTAGAGGAAACTAGAGAGAGAACTCAGGGAGGTTATGTGAAACCAGGGGAGTGAGAGAGGGGAGGCAACACGGAACAACGGAAAGGGCAATGGTCTTGGAGCCATCTTGAGGTCTCATGTGATTTATTTAACTTCCCTGAATCTCAGTTTTCACATCTGTAAAATAGCAAAAAAGGTTATCATCTTGTTGGGTTGTTGTGAGGTTTGAGATATTATATTCAACACATAAACGCAATGAAACTGAGGTGTCTGAAGTCACATTGCTAGTAAGAAGCAGGGCAATGATTTGGAGGATGTGGACCTGTGTCTATGTGCAGCTAAAGCCCACACTTGCTCCACTATGCCACACTGCCACCTTGGAATCTGGCCTTCAGAGGCATGAGCCATAGCTGTAGCCCATGTGACCCAAGTCAACCTTCCAAGCCAGAAGGGCTTTTCTGTGTCGCTCCCCAGTACCTGGGCATTCTCCTCAAGGGTAGTAGATGGAGACACTTCACCCACCTCACTCTGCTGTCTTAGTTTGACCCTCTAGGGCAAGGAGCTCCATTTTAGAAGGGTGAGTCTGCATTGTCATTGTTTTTATTATGACTTGGAGCTCCACCCTGCTATACTAAGCAAAATCTGATTTAAAATTGCAAAGGGTGAGGGAAATAATGTGTGCATTTGTTTAAAATTCTGAGCATCTGAGCTCATTTAAGTAGATTTAAAAGGGGCCAGGCTCCAGCTTCCATTCCCATATAAGCCTTGACTAGAAAAACCATTCACACCTTAGGTTGTGCGTGAACCCATTCTATGGCCCTTTTTATTCTTCATTCTCCTTTTCTCTCCTAAAGTGCAAAAACTGCAAGTTATCTCACAGACTGCTCTATTGCTTCCTATGTAGCTCAAGCCTGATCCTGGTTCCCACTCCACCTCTAGCTCTGCATCCTTGGCAAGTTACTTAACTTCACTAAGCTTCAGTTTCCTTGTCTGTAAGAGTTGCTTTGAGGATCAATGAGATAATCCACTTCGCATGGTGCCTGGCATATAGTAAGCACTCAGTAAATGTTAGCCATTATTATTACTAGCAATAAGTAACCATTTCCACTTTCCCTATGTGACCAACTTGAATTAAGACCATTGGTTCTTTGCAAATCTCTGTGGGAAAGTCTACTTTCTAGTGTATATGATGGTATGTCACAGTTGGAGCTCTCAGCAACTTAAACTGATTTAATTCAAAACTGATTATTTTGATTTCAAGTCTCAAAAGAACCATCTCAGGAAATAGATCTCTACCTAAATTTTCTAAGTCTGAGCTCAAATCACCTTCCTTGTGAATCAGCTTTCAACAATAACTCCCTTCTTTTAAATCCTAAAGCACTGATAGTCCCTCCCATACAATTTTGCCATGAATTTATGTTTGTTGAATAATTATTGTTTTGTTGGTTCATTTACGTATATTGTCATCATTAAGCATTCACTTTTTCAACCAACTTTTCAGTACCTTCAGCCCGCCACGAATTGAGCTAATTAGATTTTAAACTGGTCAGAAGCGGGTCTCTCATTTCTTTGAGTTTCCTGAAAGTCCTGCAGAGTTCTCGGCACACTGGAGGGTACCTCACAGTTTTACACAATTATTATGTCCCCGAAAAATAAATAAAATAAACTCTTTGGGGGGTAAATTTTCCATTTGGTAGTTGGGCTGGCTACAGAAGGAAGTCTATTATGAACGCTTTGCAAAGAATCCTTTTGTAAAGCGAAGGATCCCTCCCTTCTTCATGCATCACATGCATGAATTCGAAATTTCTTAGATCGTGTTTACAAGCCGTCGCCACGGTTCGCTTTCTGACCCCACAGGACGTCGAAGTTCGGTTGACACAACTTCCCGCTAGGGGGCGCCCGACTACCCGGGGCGATTCCACCCGCACTGCGCAGCCTCCGTCCTGGAGTGGGCGGGAATTCTCGTGCAGACGCGCGTGACGTCACCGGAGGGCACGGCGTGTGGGTGGGGGCGGGCCCGCCCCCCCCCCCCCCCCCCGGAGTTTCCATCTCACAGCTAAAAAGTAGGTTACGAGCAGGGGGCGGCGGCTGCAACTCTGCAGTATCGGGAAGATGGCGCCGCCGGTGACCGATCGGGGGCTGAAGAGCGTCGTGTGGCAGAGTGAGTGCGGTGGGGCAGGGGCTGAGAGAGGGAGGGCCAGCAGGCCGCCGCGCCGGGCCTTGCTTTCCCGCCCAGCCTGACAGTCTCTTGGGGAGCCGCCGCGGGCACTTGTTGCTCTGGGGTCCGCGCCCCTGTTAGGACTTCCTCCTGCTTTCCTTCCCAGCCCTATTTCTTGCCGGCACCAGGGACGTGGGCTTCTTGCTCGCGTCGGGCACCCCTCGCCTCGGCCGGGCTCAGGCCCCGAAGCCCGGCCCTGGGCTGGCGGCCCTCCGCCCTGCTTTTTCTCCCGCGGCCCCTGCGCGTCTCCCCGGCCGTGCTCCCCACGCTCCTCGGCTCCCGCCCGGCCCACCTGTCGCAGATGTCTCTCCACTCGAGACGGTGTGGGCAGTTTCTGTCCCGCCCCTCCTCTCCTCCCCACACTTGCGTTTCCGAAGACTGCTTATTCGGCTTGTTCGTGTTAGTACCAAGGAGGGTTTTACAACCGTACTTCTCAGTGTCTGTCCTTAAAAAATAAAACTGTTGAGCAGACCCTTCTTACTCTACTCCTAGAGGAGCCCACTGTCTAATGAGTTCTTGAGAAGGGACCATTGGCGTGGTTAACTCTCCTGTTGTTGCAGCTCTGCATAGCCGGGGCCAAGCTGCACCTTCCCCTCTCCCTTTGCACTCTCCGGGCCACTCCCTGCTGCTGGGACTGTGCTGCTGCTTGATTCCTGATGGTCTGCCATTCTGCCATATCATCTACGACTTTAATAAAAGTCCCCCCAAACCTAAGTCTGCTGGGTTAGAGAAGAAATGAAACCCGTAAACAGGAAGAACCATCATTGTTTGGCATTACTGAGTTCAGAGTAATTATGGTCTAGTAGTGGAAAGAGAGTAACATCTAATTAGTATTTCTGACTCCAGCTTGTTGCACTGAGAACGGAGATGACCCAGTTAACAAAATTCTGGGAGTTGCAGAGCTCCTTGTGTAAAAACGCTGGATCAGTAACTGGCATAGTGCTTAACATGCCAGGCACTAAAAACAAGTGTATAAATGGGAAAAAATAAAAAAATTATGAGAACATCTTTTTAAAAATTGGATAATTTTAAGGTTGGCGTTTTGTTTTTCAAGATTTACATGGGTGACTTAAGATTTGGTAATATTTTAAAATCACAATGACATTTAAATACGTTTATATGAAAATGGGTAACGATTGTGCTGTATAAATAATACCCAAGATATATATGCTCCTTAACATCAGTATTTTGTCAGCAAAAAGGTTAATGGTAGTACTTTTAGTTTTGATAGTGTGGAAACTTAGGTAAGAGGGAGAGTTTACAGATAACAAAATTTCTGTCTTGTGCTGTTAACTTGAGGTCACACCAGGATATCCAGATGGAGTGTATGGTAAAGAAGACAGGAGACTGAATGGAAGGAAAGAAATATAAGGGTTAAAAAATAGTTCTTTGAATCTTTATGTAAGTAGAAGCATAACCAAAGACAAGATGATTTTCTCATTCAACATTTATTGAGGTGAGAGAGAGAGGAGGGAGCTTCTGAGTTCTGTTAGCAAAAGATGACAGTCTGAAAGAAATGGTGAAGGAATCCCCTAAGTGGTAGGAGAATCATACATCTGACTGGGAAAAGGTTTTGCTAGGTTGAAGATAGTACAGTTAGGTGAGGGTAGAAAGCTAAATAACCTCCAATTTACCCTCAAAGTAGGGAAAAGGGAACTAATATTTCTTGAACATTGACTCTGCCAGGCACTATTCTTTGCATATATTAAAACTTCCTGAGAATTATTATCTCTATTTCACAGATGTTAAAACTGGGATAGCTATTATAGCTGCATTATTCATATAGCCAAAAAGTCAAAACAACCCAAATGTCCATGGATTCATGAATGGATAAACAAAATGTGGTATGTCCATACAATGGAATATTATTTGGCAATAAAGAGAAATGAAGTACTGATACATGCTGCAACATTGATGAACTTTGAAAAAATTATGCCAAATGAAAGAAGCCAGTCACAAAGAACCATGTGTTGTCAGCTTTTATCCCTTCCCCTGCTCATATCTGACTTACTACCTACCTATAACAGTGTGACTCCATTTGTATTAAATGTCCAGAATAGGCAAATCTACAGAGATAAATTAGTGGCTGCCTACATCTAGGGGGAATGGGGAGCTTCATGGATGACAGCTAAGGGGAACGGTTTCCTCTTGGAGTAATGAAAATGTTCTAAAATTGATTATGATGATGGATGCACAACTCTGAGTGCACTGAAAGCCATTTGATTGTACACTTCGGGTGAATTATATGGTATGCAAATTTTATCTCAATAAAACTACTTTTTAAAAACTCAGTGCAGCTATTAAATATAGACTTAGTATTCACACCCAGTTCTTTTTGGCTGCAGAGTTAATGTGTGACTTGTTTGAGACTTCCTGTAATATTTAAACCTTAGTTCAGAGCCTTATCTTATGCTCGGTAAGTTGCACTAGCCTCCTAACTGAGCCTCCAAGCCCTTGTTTTTCCTCACTCTAGTCTGTCCAGCCAATAGCTGCCAGAATAATTTTCCTGTAACAGTACTGTACTATGGGCTTACTCATCTCCTGCTTGAAGACCTGCAGAAAGAGACCCCTGCAGTTGCCTAAAGATTTTCAAACACTTAGTCTACTTCTGAAGACTGATAACCTGGCCCCAGCCTACCTTGTTATCTGCTTTTTCCTCATATAATCTTGATATTCAGCTAGTCTGTATTGTTTACTCTTCTTGAAATCATCTACCTCCGCGTCTCGATGCCAGTTCCTCTGTCTAGAATGCTTCCCTTACCCCTACTCTTTACTCTTCCAAATTTTGGCCAGCCTTCAGGTCTGTGCTCAAATGAGGCTACTGCCTCCAGAGTGGCTTCTGATTTTACCCCAGCCTCTTATATTTCTGTAGCATTTAATTTATCTTTCTCAAATGGCACTTCTCACTACTGCCTAATGTGAGCCTCTTGAGAAGCTTCTTGAAGGTAGGTCCACTATTGTGTCTTCTAGAGCTTTACATTCCTAACAGGCCCTAGCAGAATGCAGTGGATAACAATGCTTAAAAGTAAACAGTATATCAGTTTTATAATTTTTCCCCATATTTTGCTACCTAAAGTCCCCTATTTATTCAATAAATATTATAGAATTCCTGTGGAAATACAGCAGTGAAGGCAGACAAGTTCCCAGCCCTCTCGAAACTTGTATTCAGGTGGGGAATAACAGAAAATAAATATGTAAACAAAGAATAGACATGATTAATTCAGTTTGTGATACATATATGGGCGGGGTTACTCTAGGCGGATCAGGAAAGGTTTCTTGAGTAGGTGACATTTGAGCTGAAATCTAAAACATGGGAAGGAATCAGCCTTTAGGGACTACCTTAAAACTGTTTTCTAAAAAAACTTTAATATTTTGAGTGCAAAAGACTACATTTATTTACCAAATTCCCATACTTAAAATCAGTGAAAGTTGCTTTCTTTTTTTTTTTTTTAAAGATTTTATTTACTTATTTTTTTCCCCCCAAAGCCCCAGTAGATAGTTGTATGTCACAGCTGCATATCCTTCTAGTTGCTGTATGTGGGACGCGGCCTCAGCATAGCCGGAGAAGTGGTGTGTCGGTGCGCGGCCGGGATCCGAACCCGGGCCGCCAGCAGCGGAGCGCGAGCACTTAACCGCTAAGCCACGGGGCCGGCCCTCAGTGAAAGTTTCTAGTGTTTGATATTGCTCATTTGCCACTTTCTGCTACAGGGAGGTGGTAGCGAAAATATTACTGATAAAAGGTTTTAAATAAAAATTTGATGAAGTGTATTTAAAAAATAATCATGGAAAAACAACAGTAATTAAATCAACTACAAAGCAAGTTCAAACCACCTATGATTTTTCTTTTCCTTATTCATGATATTATTCAATACAGTCTGTTTTCTTTTTTGTCTATAAACAGTAGTCTAATGTCTATAATTCATATCATATATTTTAGAGGAAACAGAGAAAATAAAGCTAGGAAAATTACAAATGCTTTTATTTTGTTTTGTTTTTTTTATGAGGAGGACTAGCCCTGAGCTAACATCCTATGCCAAGCCTCCCCTTTTTTCTTGAGGAGGATTGACCCTGAGCTAATGTCTGTCACCAGTCCTCTTTTTGCTGAGGAAGATTGGCCCTGGGCTAACATCCGTGCCCATCTTCCTCTACTTTATATGGGATGCCGCCACAGCATGGCTTGACAAGCGGTGTGTTGGTGCGCACCTGGGATCTGAGCCTGTGAACCCTGGGCCACCGCAGCGGAGCACGCACACTTAACCGCTGCACCACTGGGCCGGCCTCACAAATGCTTTTAAATAAAAGTAATCAGAATGTATTTATTTGAGCCAATTCTTTACATATTAAATTATAAGCTTTTCCCTTTTTTCACATTTTCCTTCTAGTCCTTATATAGATCCAGATATATTTTTAATTATTTGTCATGCTGTGACTTCCTTTTTTTAAATGCCTAGCATTGACATAACATTCTCCATGCTCCTTCATAATCTTAGTAATTAACATTTTAATCATTTTTAAATACGTTGATGTGGCAAAAGATTTTGATAGCAGAAAAGATTATAAAACAAAGTTTATCTTCCTCCCAACCCAGACCCCCAGCTTCCCTCTCCAGAGACATCTACTCTTAGGTTTTTTATAAATTTTTCTAGAAGTTTTCTATGCAAATATAAGTATATATAAAATCTATTTTTGTTTTAATCAATTATCGTTGCTTTGTGTCATTTTTCGTTCTCTTCAAGTTTATTTTGTTGAGCAAAATTTTCTTCTTTTAATTTTTGGATGTTTTCACAGTTATGTATTCACTTAAATCCATATTTATTAGTATCTGCCCTGGGCTACACACTGTCCTAGGTGCATATTCCTTGACCTCCTGGAATTCACAGTTCAGTGGGAGAAGACAAGTACGCAAGTCGTAAGTGCTGTATTAGCAGTATGAAAAAGCTCCATAGGAGAAGGGAAAGGAATTATTTCCTCTTTGGAACTGGATCAGGGGAGACTCCGAAGAGGAGGTAACGTTGAAAGGTAGTAGGATTTTGCCAGACAGAGGGAAATCTGAGCCAAGGCCCGAAGGTGACAAAGTACATGATGTCTTATGGAAAAGGAAACAATTCCTTTTGAGTACAGAGTATTTGTTGCAAGGAATAAGAGGATAAAGACTAAATGGTAGGTTGGAGCTAAATGGTATAGACATTCTCTAGGCCGTGGGGAGCCATTAAAGATGGAAGATGTTTGTGGTTACCAGAGGGGAAGGGGGGAGGGAGGAGGGCAAAAGGGGTAATTAGGCACATGTGTGTGGTGATGGATTGTAATTAGTATTGGGGTAGTGAACAGGAGAACATGATGTAATCCATGCAGAAATAGAAGTATGATGTACACCTGAAGTTTATACAATGTTATAAACCAATGTTACTGCAATAAACAAAAAATTTAAAAAACAAAAAAAAATAAATAAAGATAAAATTCTTCTATCAAAAAAAAAAAAAAGGATGGAAGATGTTTTCCCCGTCCTTCTCAAATAGCTGTCACCAGTGTTTTGGGGATGCTATTAAAACAATGCTGAACGGAAGTCATTTTCTTTTTCCTATTTTGAAGGCAACGGCTCTTAAGATTTCATTAAGTATAATGGTAGTGTAAAGCGCGCTAATGCTAAGTGTACAGCTGGATGAATTTTTGTCCATGTAACTACCACCTAGATCAAGAGGTGGAATGTTTCCAGGCACCCCATAACCCTTCCCAGTCCACATCCCACTCTCTTTCCCCGAGTAACTACTATTCTGATTTATATTGCCATCAAATAATTTTATAATGGTGGCTTTTTACCTTTATGCCTTTATGTTTAAGAGAGAAATCTTCCAGACCCTTTATTGTAAACTATTTTCTTTAAGAATAAAGACAGAATTTACTAAATGTCTACCTAGAAATGATTACTTTAATATTTGCCTTTGTATATATTTAGTTTGTTTTATAGCAGTCCTCAGTTTTCATATGTTCTACTTTCATACAATTTTTAAACAATGTACCGTGAAAGTCCTGAGTGGTCTTCCCCGTGCACAGTTCAGTCTGTTTTTATTTAACTGACCGACAATGAGTATTGCTTTTGCCTCTGTCCTAGGCCCATGGGATTACCTTTATAAAGATTCTTACTTGTTCACTAAATAACTTGGGCCACAGGTAGGCAGAATCTGTTGGAATCATAATTAGGAATTTAATAACATGTTTTAGTTTTCTGAGAATGTAAATTGCTTTATGGCCCACAAGTGTGTTTTTTGACTTTTGTCTATTCGATTTTCAAACACATTGTCATTAGGCATTAGTTATAAAAGCCTAGTTTATTATGTCTCCTCATTGGACTAATAGTTGGAAGACTTGGTTTCCAGTCCAGATTATACTTCACTTTCCTAACCTAAATAATGAGGAGTTTGGACTACGTTTTTCTTGAGCTTGAATTCTCCACCATTCCGTTTTTTAGATCTTCGTTTTCTTATATTTTCTTTATTTCTGCTTGCATTCCTGATGGTTTTCTCTTATGCCATAGTTTTCTTTTAAGTTATTTTGTTTAGGTCATAAATATTTAATATTAGATTTTCATTGCTTAATGGCATTTTACAAATTATTTCTGTCTCAAGGCTTTTTGCTCTGACATCTGCTAATCATGATTCCTTGCTCTTTTATTTACTTAGACATGATCTTAGTCCAACTTTAGCAAATTAAAAATAAATTCTATATCTATTAAAAATCTAAAATGTAAAAAGTAAAACAATAAAATGTGGAGAAAATATAGGATAATGTGAGTTAGACTTTTTAAAACATTAACTGATAACTCAGATCCTATAAAAAAAAAGATTTCGTTAAATAAAAATTGTAAATTCCTGTGTGGTAGAAGACACCATGGACAAAATCAAGAGCTAAACTATAGACGTGAGGAAAATATTGACCACACATAGGAGAGAAAGGCTTCATATATAGAGAGTGCCTACAGTATTGATGAGGAAAAGATAATCACTCAATCAAAAAATGAGCAAAGGATATAAACAGGCAGTTTGCAGATGAGGACATTCAATTGATTGTTTTTGACTGGCTAGTAACCTGGGAAATGCAAATCAAGACCAGTTACTCTTAAAAAGTAAAAGGACTAGTTACTCATCTTTTTTGTGTGTGTGAGGAAGATTAGCCCTGAGCTAACATCTGTTGCCAGTCCTCCTCTTTTGCTTTTGCCCATCTTCCTCTACTTTATATGGGACGCTGCCACAGCATGGCTTGATAAGCGGTACATAGGGCCGCACCCGGGATCCGAACCTGCAAACCCCAGGCCTCTGAAGCCGAGCACATGAACTTAACCACTACGCCACCGGGCCGGCCCCCAGTTACTCTTTTTAACCCGTCAGATTGATAGAGTTGGGGTGATTGATACACACAATGGTTGGGAAGCTTGCTGGTGGGAATGTGAATTGTTATAACATTTTAGAGAAAGCTTTTGCCAAAGTGCAGTAAAATAAGAGACACGTATCTTTTGATGCCAGCAATCTCACTTATGGGAACTTCTGCTTCAGAAATAAAAGTAATGGTAAATAAAGATATATATATAAAGATCTTCATTGCAGTGTTATAGTGGCAAAAGTGGCAAAAGGGTGACTGCCTGTCATATAGAATAGTTGAGAAAATTATGGTGTGCCTGAACTAAGGAATATTATGTAGCTATTAAAAGGAATGATTTATATGTATATGTTTATATTCTATATGGAGGATGTCCATGATGCCTGTTTAGTGAAAAAAGCAGGTGACATAGTAATGTATGTATGCTGATTCCGTTTTTGTAATAATTTGATTATTAGAAAAAAACTCTTAGAGATTAGAAGAGGATGTGCACTTGGGGGATAAACTGAAGTGGGAGACAAATATATTGGTTTGGTTACTGTGTTGGTCCAAGAGAGAAGGCTGAACTGTGGCAAAGGAGATAGAGAGGAAGAGATAGATGAGACTATGAGAGAGATTTAGGAGGTAGAATCAATAAGGGCTGAGGGAGAGTCATCCTAGACTAGGATTCAGGTCTAGGAGACTAGGTAGTGAGTGATGCTATTTATTGATAAAGGGAAGAGAAGGAACAATTTTGGAGGGTAAAAATAGTTTAGGTTTAGAACACAGTGAGTTTTAAGTGCAAGTTGAGGTATCCAGGAGGCAGTTCAAGGTAGATACATCTAAATCTCAGAAAAGGGCGCTGAATTAAAGATCTAGCTTTAGGATATAGCATATAGGTGGGCTTGGAAGCCATGGATTTAGATAAGGGAGAGCAGAGAGAGAAAAAAGAAGAGGCTGCCTATTCCAGGTCCATATTGAGATTACCTTTCAGGACTGGCATTTTTCCCCCTCCTATTTCCTTAACTAAGACTTACACGTTGCTAGGCTTTTTGTTTGTTTGTTTCCTTAAAAACTCTGTTAGTCATAGATTATTTCCTATTTTCCAGACAAATCGGTTTCTCTTGTTATTATCAGGTTTATTAATAGTTTCTCTGTGACTAAGATAGCTGTGCAAGTATGCCTTCAGCATTGCTGATGCTGCACACTAACTACTTTGTTAGTTCCATTGTCATATTTCCCTTCAGTGTTTTCACTTCCTCTTTGGCATTACAGTTCTTTTTTTTTTTTTTTTTTGTGAGGAAGATCAGCTCTGAGCTAACATCTATTGCCAATCCTCCTCCTTTTTTTTTTTTCCCCCCAAAGCCGCAGTACATAGTTGTATGTCATAGTTGCACATTCTTCTAGTTGCTGTATGTGGGACGCGGCCTCAGCATGGCCGGAGAAGCAGTGCATCAGTGCACTCCCGGGATCTGAACCCAGGTCGCCAGTAGTGGAGCGGACGCCCTTAACCGCTAAGCCACGGGGCCGGCCCGGCATTACAGTTTTAAATACATTTCCTTTTGCATTTAGGAGAAACAGAATGAGCAAAGATAGGGTAATTGGTATCAATAGGTAATTATTTGGGTAGCATTTGGACTGGGGAAGATCAGCTTAGAGATTAGGTAGAGGCCAGTTGGTGGAGGATGTGGAATAGTAGAGTCTAGGTTTTATTCTGTAGCCAAGAGTGAGCATTTGAGGGAATTTTGAGGTGGGTGTTGATATAAACAAAGGTTTGTGCTTCAGGAAGATGACTCTGACAGCAATGTGAAAGATGGATTGAAAAGGCAAAGAGGTTGGAGGTGGACAGCAGGAAATCCAGATAGGAGACTGTTGGCAGTAGTTCAGTGAGAGATGATGAGAATCAAGGCAATGCTGGTGACAGTGGCAGTCCCCGGAAAGAACAGTCAATACTGCCTAATGATTGGATATGGGGGAAGGAGGAAATAGCCAAAAACTATGACTAAGAAAAATCACAATAAAACTCATAGAAATGGAGAAGTCTCGAGCAGTTTTTAGGGAACTGTAATCTCAATTTGAGGCATGTAGGTACTTAAACCTTATTGTGTAATTAAGCGAAGTCCAAGGAGAGAGGGGCTGTAGGGTTTGTGGGAAATTGAAGGGCTGCTGGAGGTTAGGGGAAATGGGAAAAAGTTGATCAAAGAGTGCAGACTTCCAGTTAGAAGATGTTAGTCGAATGTGAGAACCACTCTAGTTAGAAGATGAATAAGTTCTGGGAATCTAATGCACAGTGTTGTGATTATAGGTAACAATACCGTACTATATACTTGAAAGTTGCTGAGAGAGATCTTAAATGTTCTCACTCCAAAAAAGAAATGGTAATTGTGTGAGGTGATGGAGGTGTTAACTAATGCAGCAGTGGTAATTTTATGTGTATCAAATCAACACGTTGTATACCTTAAGTTACATAATGTTACATGTCAGTTATATCGCAATATTATTGGGGGGAGACATTGAAGGACTGATCTGATAGATGAAACTTTGATGATGAGTATCATCTCTGAGGGAGAGTGTACAGCAAGCAGAGCACAAGTAAGAGATTGAGTCTTAGGATATATCTGTATCTATATTTAGATATATCCTAGATATATTTAGATATGTATCTAGAGAAATGGATAGGAAGTCAAATAATTTTCATTAGTATTGAGAGAAAATACCTTTTTTAAGTTCTGAATATTAGTTGATGTATTATTTCTTTTGACTCCTCTCCAGACATACCTTAACTGGAACTATATCACTTTTCGTGAATGCCCCTAATCTTTGTCGAAAGAACTGGTTATTTCTTTATCATTTATTTTTAAGATACTAACACTGACTGTCTAGTTATCCTCAGATTCTAAGGCAGCACTGTCCAGTAGAAATATAATGCAAACCACATATGTAATTTAAAATTTTCTAGTAGCCACATTAAAAAAAGGTAAAAAGAAACAGGTAAAATTAATTTTAAGAATATATTTTGTTTAACCCAATATATCCAAAATGTTATCATTTAAACATGTAATCAATATAAAATTTTAATGATATTTTACGTTTCTTTTTTTGTTCTAAGTCTTTGAAATCTGGTGTGTATTTTATACTTGCAGGACATCCCAGTTCAGGCTAGCCACATTTCAAGTGCTTAATAGCTGCATGTGGTTAGTTTCTACCATATAGGACAGTGTAGTTTCTACAGTTTTAAAGACTAATGAGATGAGTTCTGCCTGGGGAGCTCTTCAGTTTGCTCCATAATAAATTCTGTGAGCATTCATTTTTTAAGAGAAAGACACAAATCCTATAAAAACAAGCAAAATGTCTTTGATTTTCAGCTTGTTTGAAGTATACAGGAATAAAGCAAGCTTAGAGAGTAGCATAATATTTCAGTATCTGAGCTCTGCCTGAGAAAAATCCCTCATCTTTGCCCGTAGAGTACCAGAAACCAGTGCTTTAGGCTTAAATTATGATTACATAATTCAGGCTTTTGCCATAATTCTCATATAATATTATAATCTTCCTGGCAAATATATATAAGCACCTTAACTAATATTTCTGAACCCTTTCAGATCTTCCCAATCACAATAAAACCTTCCAGATCACAATTCTTATGATGAGTATTAGTAACCCTTATTAAATGTACCCTCTGTTTGAACATGTCATTTTTTAACATGATGCCAAAAACTTCATGGTAAATTTCCAAAAGCATTAACTTAAAACAAATATAAATCAAGAAATAGAAAAGTTTAAATGAGTTATATAGACATCTCATTACCAAGAATTAATGAAAGACAGAAGAGTTACTATAATTTACATTTTAATTATATTTTATAACATACTACATATTACTATGGTTTTCAAAATTAATTGAAGATTAATAAAACATTAAATATGAGAAATTGCCTTATAAAGTAGAACAGATATTTGTGTGAATTGCCTATGTGTATTCTTTAATACATAAATAATACTTAAGTAAAATACCTAATTATTTATGTA
This sequence comes from Diceros bicornis minor, assembly GCF_020826845.1. Classification (NCBI taxonomy): domain Eukaryota; kingdom Metazoa; phylum Chordata; class Mammalia; order Perissodactyla; family Rhinocerotidae; genus Diceros; species Diceros bicornis. The sequence continues at coordinate 41,957,220 of NC_080743.1, forward strand.
CTTTTATTTTGATTAATTGTTAAATTAATTGTTTTAATTTTGAATAATTATAAAATTTATTTTGTTTTAATTAACTGTTCTTTTATTTAATGCATAAGAAAAAAGTTTTTGTAAATCAGTGAGCTAATTTAAAAAATAGATTAATTTTGAAAATCATTGCAAGGAACATATTAATAATATTTATTGGTTATGAATCAAGACTGAATATTTGTATCCTAATGCTGTGCTATATATTGTTGAAAATTGTAGTAAGTCAGAAAGAAAAGTACTTATCCAATTTTGATTGTCAGATGTAATTTAGCATTGGACTAGTTAGGGATTTTCTTATGGGTTTTTTGTTTTCATCTTGTTTACTTGGAATTTAAGTAGAATAGGAAAAAACAAATCAGATAATACTTTCAAAAATATTTTCCAGATATGTTTGTATACTTAAATATATTAACCTTTTTATAATACTCATATTCTCAAAAGTTTAAAAATATATTACAGTTTAAATGTACCATATAGGTTAGGTATTAAAGAAAATTGGATTTTTACTTAGAGTTTAACAAGTACATATATATGCTTTTTTTGTTTTTTGTTTTTTTTTCTTTTGCTGAAGAAGGTTAGCCCTGAGCTAACATCTGTTGCCAATCTTCCTCATTTTTTTCTTGAGGAAGATTAGTCCTGAGCTAACATCTGTGCCAGTCTTCCTCTACTTTATATGTGGGTCACCGCCACAGTGTGGCTAATGAGTGGTGTAGGTCTGAGCCCGGGATCCAAACCCACAAACCCAAGCTGCAGAAGCAGAACGCCCCAAACTTAACCACTACGGCACGGGGCTGGCCCCTATGCATATGCTTTTTATGTAGTTTAGCAGGTTTTCAAATTGGATATTTCCCCAGCCATCTTGGACCTTTTGAGTAGTCTATTATTTATTTTGAGAATTCTACCATTCTATTTCTGTTGATTAATATTCATTTTTTATTATTTTTTTTTTGCAGAGATAAAAGAAGCAGTGTTTGATGACTGTAAGAAAGAAGATGAATGGAAGGTAGAATTTTCATATTTTGCCCTTATATTAAGGACTTCAATATAATTCTGTCCTTATTTACTTCTGTAAGAGTATAGGATCTGGAACCATACTGCTTACATTCCAAGCCTAGGTTCACCACTTAATAGCTGTGGCTTCTTGGGCAAATTACTTGACCTGTCTGTACCTCTGTTTCCTTGTCTATAAAATGAGGATGATAGTACCTCATAGGGTGGTTTTAAGTATTAGGTGAATTAATCTGTGTAAAATGCTTAGAACAGTGCCTGGAACAATTATTATTATTCCACAAGTGGCATTTTATAATTTTAAGAAAATTTGATGTTAAACGTAAGATACATTTAAAACGAACATGTTCTCTGCTTCAAAATAGAAATATTTCTATTTGTTTACTTATATAACACTATATACATACATTGAGAAAATAAATCTCTAGGTCATGTAAGTTAAAAGATGAATTGAGATAATTTTGCTTACTGTCCTGATATTTTAATTTTATGTTATAAAAAGTTTGTAAGTTTGAGTAGGTATAACAGATGAAATTCTGTCTTTTGTGAATTCTTGGCAATCAAATGCTTATATTATTTCTTAATTTATATTTATTTTAAGATAATGCTTTTGGATGACTTTACCACTAAGCTTTTGGCATCGTGTTGCAAAATGGCAGATCTTCTAGCAGAGGGTATAACTGGTAAGTGTTCCAATACTCATCATGAATGCTTTTTTTATTGTGATCAGGAAAGTTTGAAATACTAATAAATTTTAATTAGTAGTTGTGTTTCTGAGGGGGTTATGTTTTATTTTTTGATAACTCTAGCCATAATAATTACACTGGATATTCTTCTTTTTTCTGTGAATCTTCTGAATAACTTCTGTAAGTCAAGTTTTTTTTTCCTCAGCAGAGACATAGAATTAAGTTCCCCTAACCAAGACTAAGTCAGTTGCCTTGTTGAGTTTGTTCTCTAAATTTTTTACTCTTACATATTTGTTACAGTTTTGTATGTTGCTGCACTAGGTTTATCAGTGTTTTGATTAATGTTTGTGGTTTTCATATATTGCTTTTAATGGATAGTAAGATTTATGTCATAAAATCAACTTTTGTTCAGATTTACAAGTGTATAATACTGTTTCTCTGTATTACCTAGAAATGAGGCAATTAATTATGTTTAAATCAGCTTTATTATGAGATTATGAAAAACATGCTGCCACAAGTTATCTTCCACTAGGCAGGATTGTGTCAATGAGATTTTAATTCTCTTACCTTTTGGGGAAAATACCACTATCTTATAACATTCATAATTATATTATCCTTAATTCATCATCCTTTAACTCATTGATTTAAATTTGGTCTTCATAATAACCCTTTAAAAACAAATATTAAATACTTCTATTTGTAATGAGGAAACAGACTCAAAGTCAAATATAATTCTTTTATATTTTGTATCTTAAAGTAGTATATGCACCCTCCATCACTCCTAACTTGTGAGTTTCAACAGTACACCCGCTATTTTCAAGAAAGCCTGAGCAATGTGTGCAATGGGAGAATTATCTAAAAATTTTTCTAATATTTTTTGATATTTATCTATAAAATAATCTTTTATTGTTGATTACATATTCAGTTTGTGGTCTTTATGACCTTCAGTGGAAAAAGCTCGAAACTAGAAATTAGAAAATTAAATTATACTATTGTATAAGGGTACTATTGATTAAGCCACTTAAGTTTTTTAAGTTTCCAGAGGTCATTGTGATGTGGATCTAGAGGGAGAACCATTTGGTAGTATGTGTGAAAGCACTATGAAACCACAGAACCATTTTGCACTGTAAGGAGGTTTTATTCAATTTTTGTAGACCATTGTTTCTTACTGTGTATTCAGTATTGATAGATATTCTTCAAGGAAAGGATTCTGTGGCCAAGTAAGTTTGGGAAGCAAAATTAAACAGCTAACCAGGTTTCTTTAGGACTTTTCAGCGTTTTTTATATGCCAGCGTGTATGTGGATCTCTTGGGTACTGGTATAGTATTCAGTTTTCTAAGCTTATTTGACCACAGAAAGCTTTTTTTGAGAAGCACTTCATAGGACTATGTATCGTGAAGCACATTGCTGTGGACTGTTCTCAGTATCCTCCATAGTCACCTAGGTTTGCTGTGGTTTAATCATAATCATATCTGCTAACTTGAACTTGTCATAATCCTTTTGATTTCCACATGAGCTCTCCTGAGAATCCCCCTGTTAGACTTGGCATTGGCAGCTTCAGTGATAAGACTTTCTGTCGATTCAAGTCATTTATGAAAATATTCAGGAATGTCTTGGAACTTTTAAAAAATAGGTGAGAAAAAGGTATACGTATGATACTACTTGGATGGAGAATAAAGTCAAATAAAAACATTTAAAAAAATAGACTGAGAGTTAGATTATTCCTTTGTCGCTATGATAGGAATAATCATAAAAACCTTTCTTTTTCTTTAATCATTTAGTAGATATCCACTTTTCAGTGAATTGAAGAAGTGGCACTTTCTGTTATTGGTAACCAGACATTTCAGAATATTTTCAAAGTCTGTGTTCTAAATCATATCACAATATTTTCACGACATTTTAATATGTACATTATTCGCCGAACATAATAGTATAAATAGCATAAGGTGACTGTAAGACACTTCATTTTGAGTATTAAGCAATAAAGATAAATTAAAACAGATTTAACGTTAATCTTTTAAGGGTGAAATTACAGTTATTGGGAATGAAGATAAAAATAAAATTAAATATTTCCTTGGAAATCTTACTTGATATCTAATAGAAGCTATGATAAACCTATACTTTACTAATATAAAGTTAGGAATGCGAAAGTGAATCACCATATTGAAAAGAGAAATCCGACAGTAACCTCCCTTGCATATCAGATTAATATTTTCATTCTTTCTAGGCCCTTTGCCAACATGAGTCTTGAAAGATGGTTCTCTTGATTTGTAAAATGATACTTTAGGTTTTCTTAAAATATAGCTTTAATAGTTAATTTGACAATTTAGAGTTGACTAGTTTTAAATTCACTTTGTTTTATATTAGGTAATTTTATAAACTTCTTAATTTCAATAATAAAGATGTAATTGAGTAAATTATGGTAATATTTTATTGTTGAAAAAATACTTTATAAATATTAATGTGTGGTTTTAAAAGAATAAGAGTTAATTGGCAATTTATTTAAAGAATATTATAGTTGTTAAAAACTTGGGCTCTGGAGTTGGACAGATCTGGGTTGGAATCCTGCCTGTTCTACTTTCTAGCTATGTAACTTGGACAAGTTACTTAACTTCTTTAAGCCTCAGTTTCCTCATTTGTAAAGTACTTACCTTATAGGGTTATTATGAGGTTTAACAGATAATTCATGTAAAGTATTTAGCCTGGTATCTGGTATCATATTTGCTATTATAGTAAAATATTTTTAAAAAGAAATACATATTTTAATTTTTAATGCATTTTCTTGGTTTCTTCATGGCATGTTGATTGCTTGTGCAGGTAGACCTAACTATGAAGTAACTGCTTATCTTTTTTTCTCATAATGAGCACTTAGCCCAGAGGTTAGCCTTAGGGAAGACACATTTTCAGGATTTCTTAGTTTCTCAAATGAAGACAAAGAAAACGTTAAACACAGAATATGTAAATGTGTTTCCCTATCATTATAAATAAGAAGTACAGTAAAGTTTATTTAGAAATTGTTTCAAGTGTATAAATATTTGGTTATATAAAATGACTTTTTTTTCTGTTAGTTGTGGAGAATATTTATAAGAATCGAGAACCTGTCAGACAAATGAAAGCTCTTTATTTTATCTCTCCAACATCAAAGGTGAGTATTTTGAATCTTTAAAAAGTACGTTCTTCAATATTCTCACTATTGACATGATTTTCTCATGGAAAATTTAAAGTAATAAAATATCCTTTATTAGAAAAATAAGTGCCATTAACTAGTTTGCTTAGGAAAGTTTTTCTGTGTTAGAAGATTGTTTCACTGTGAAACTTCTAGAAGAAAACATAGGCAGTACGCTCTTCGACATCGGTCTTAGCAACATCTTCTCAAACGCCACGTCTGACCGGGCAAGAGAAACAATAGAACAAATAAACAAATGGGACTACATCAAACTAAAAAGCTTCTGCACAGCAAAGGAAACCATCAACAAAACGAAAAGACAACCTAACAATTGGGAGAAGATATTTGCAAACCATACTTCTGATAAGGGCTTAATCTCCAAAATATATAAAGAACTCATGCATCTTACCAACAAAAAAACTACCAACCCCATTAAAAAATGGGCAAAGGACCTGAACAGACATTTCTCCAAAGAAGATATACAGATGGCCAACAGACACATGAAAAGATGTTCAAAATCATTAACTATCAGGGAAATGCAAATCAAAACTACAATGAGATATCACCTGACGCCCGTCAGAATGGCTATAATTAACAAGACAGGAAACAACATGTGTTGGAGAGGATGTGGAGAGAAGGGAACTCTCATACACTGCTGGTGGGAGTGCAAACTGGTGCAGCCACTATGGAAAACAGTATGGAGATTCCTCAAAAAATCAAGGATAGAACTACCATATGATCCAGCCATCCCACTGCTGGGTATTTATCCAAAGAACTTGAAAACACCAATTTGTAAAGGTACATGCACCCATGTGTTCATTGCAGCGTTATTCACAATAGCCAAGACTCGGAAGCAACCTAAGTGCCCATCAAGGGACGAATGGATAAAGAAGCTGTGGTATATATACACAATGAAATACTACTCAGCCATAAGAAACGATGAAATCCAGCCATTTGTGACATCATGGATGGACATTGAGGATATAATGCAAAGTGAAATAAGTCAGAGAGAGAAGGTCAAATACCGCATGATTTCCTTCATTAAGTAGTAGATAATAACAACAATAAACAAACACATAGGGACAGAGATTGGATTGGTGGTTACCAGAGGGGAAGGGGGGAGGGAGGAGGGTGAAAGGGATAATTCAGTACATGTGTGTGGTGATGGGTTGTAATTAGTATTTTGGTGGTGAACATGATGGAATCTATGCAGAAATAGAAGTACAATGATGTACACCTGAAATTTTTACAATGTTATAAACCAATGTTACTGCAATAAACAAAAAATTAAAAAAAAAAAAATAAGAAAGAAATATGAGTACCCATCTCTCTCACTGTGTTACTTCACCATCCCTCTATAACCAAGTATTGTCTATGTTGATAACATTTATTAAAATTTCTTTTTGGAAGAAAAAAAAAAAAAAAGATTGTTTCATTTGCATTCTTTTCGAAGAGAATATATAAGTGAAAGAATTCCTTTCTCCCCCATATATGAAAGCAAAATTTAAGTGTATAAAATGGTAGAATTTCTTTGAATAATTTGTTACTCATGCAGTTCCTATTCAATCATAATTTTTGGGAGGATGGAAATATAAAAGAAATAGTCTTGGATTAATCCTTTGTTTATCTTAGTGACTTCCCTATAGCATACATATATGTATGTGTATACACGTGTGTGTATATATGCATGTATGTATACTTATTTTTTATGTCAAAGGAATTTCTTTAGTTTATAATCTATCCATGATTTAACTCAAAGCCAAACTTTTAGAGCCGGATAAAGTATCAGATTTCTTTATTCTGTACAGTATCTAAGAATGCATTTTCCAACACATCCTAGGTCTTATTCTCACCTAGAATGTTAATTTGGCAATTCCAGTTTCATTTCTTCTAACTCTAGCAGACAGTAGGAAAAAAACCTAGATATGCACTATTTATTCTCTACATATTGGCTACTGATGGGATTTAATGACATTTTATATCTTATCTGTGATATAATTCTATAAGATAAAATTCACGATTGGAAAAAATGCACATTAAAAGCACCATTTTTCACATAGTAAATTGGCAGAGGGATTTAAAAATTATGTGTGTATATTTATATATAGATAGCTAGAGATACATATATACATATGGATGTGTATACATGTATATTCTATATACATATAAATCTCATATTCTAGCTATTAATGGGTAATGGAGCAGAAACTACTATCTACTGCTAGTGAGGGCATAGATTGATACAGCCTTTTTGGAAAATAATTTGCCATTCTTTATCAAGAACCTTAAAACGTTCTATAGCTTGGGCCAGCCCCGTGGCTTAGCAGTTAAGTGCACGCGCTCCGCTACTGGCGGCCCGGGTTTGGATCCCGGGCGTGTACCGACGCACCACTTCTCCGGCCATGCTGAGGCCGCGTCCCACATACAGCAACTAGAAGGATGTGCAACTATGACATACAACTATCTACGGGGGCTTTGGGGGAGGAAAAAAAAACGAGGAAGATTGGCAATAGATGTTAGCTCAGAGCCGGTCTTCCTCAGCAAAAAAAGGGGAGGATTAGCACGGATGTTAGCTCAGGGCTGATCTTCCTCACACACAAAAAAAAATGTTCTGTATCTTGCAGTTTATTGTAAAGAATAATCAAATGGTCAAATTAAATTCCTAGCAATAAATAAATCCAATTAAATTCTTAGCATTAACAAATAATGGTATGAAGGACCATGTGGCCATTGAAAATGATGTTTCTAAGAAATTTTAATGGTCTAAGTGAATGTTCACTTTTAATGTTAAGTGACAAAAGCAGAATACAAAATTGTATATTCAATAAAGGAGCAAAGGATTCAGAGAAATTTGGATTGATAGCCTAGAAGATCAAAATGGAATATCTCAAAGCAAAAACACAAAGTCAGGGAAATAATGGGGGAGAAAGATAAGAGACTTGCAGGGTAGATTCATGAGATCTAACAGAAATTTAGTTCTAGGAGTTCCAGAAAGAGAAAAAAGGACAGATGGAGGAGAAATAATTAAATTATTTGTTCTTCATTTTTGCTTCCAGACCATTGTATCTTTAAAACTACTAGTATTGAGGCATATACTACCAGACTACGTTACCGGCTATTCCTCGTTGCAGTCACCTACCAACCTGTGGGTCTTTCATTCTAATCCCTTGACAATTTTAGCTCCTAGCTCACTGTCACTCTCTTAAACATTTCTCCACTGATGGTCTTGGTGGTTTCATTATCCATGTAGATAAGACTTCCAAATTCGTTAACTTCTCAGATCCTTGATCTCTTATCTGTCAGTGGTCTTGTCTTTTGTGTTACTTCAGCTTCTCAGTCACTTGATCATTCATTCCTAGATCTCCTCATCGCCAGAACAGCACTCTGTTCATACAGATTATGTATGTATGAACTTTACTGCTTATTACATTTCTAGTTATCACTGGCTAGACAACATAATATCTTAAAACTCAGTTTATAAATTAAACATTTAGACAGTTAAGGTTTTATTTTATCATAGAAATAAAATAATCTTAGTTATTTCAGAGGCTAGCATGTTTAAATTAGTATTTGATGAAACGTACATTGACATCTAACCTCTTTTCAGTCTGTAGACTGTTTTCTACGTGATTTTGCAAGTAAATCGGAGAACAGATATAAAGCAGCATATTTGTACTTCACTGACTGTAAGTAGCTTTGTAAAAGTTGTTGCTTCATTGTTTAAAATCCTGTAAATTATAAAATATTTCTTATAATACTATTCCAGTACCAGTGACTTTCTGTTTATTGTTTGTTCTAATTAGGTTAAAAAGAATCTAAAAATACAAGATTATAGCTATCCTAATTCATGTTAAAGTGATAAAAAGTTAAAAGAAATCATTCCAAACTAGTTTCAAAAGCCAGTCATTTTCGCTGGTATACAGGGGTCGGGGGTTGGTGGAGAGGGTATCCCTCAAGTTCTGTGCTGATAACAGGAAGAATTCTTTTTTAAATCAGAGTTTCAATTGGGGATTTGATTATATAATAAAAAGTAAGACCCTTGGGAGGGCACTGAAGAAACTGCCGTCTGTTTGGCAAATATTAAGGGAGAAAATCGATCACATTTCTCTTACTATGCCATATGTTCAAATAGAAAGCAGCCAAACTAAAGAATCACAGAGAAGTCCAGAGACACATATAATTCTGTTTTATGTTGTATCTTATGTAATTATGTTGTGAAATAAAAATGCCGTTTATCTAAGTTAAGTCTTGGTCTCTGCTATTAGAGATTCATCATTTTGAGTAGTATATTATTTTTCCTGTAAATTATTTTCTCATGCCTAGTAGTAGTTTGCAATTTTTAAAATGTCATACCCTAAGTATTTGTCACTTAAATAACCTTATTATACAGCAGTTCATTTTTATGGAATTGATAAAATTTAATGAATGTGAAGCCTCTTTTAACTTAAGGAATCTTGAGGCTAAAGAACATCACGTTAAAAGACACTAGGAGCCAACGGTTGATGTTCGAACTTAGATTTAATGGAACTATAAACAGGCAAAGGGGAAAAAAAAGTGCTCTGAGGTCCAGAACTGACTAGTTTAGAGTCTTAGAATTTACTAGCATTAGAGAAGTTCCTCTGATTCAAGAAAAAATTAACAATTTGTGTGATATGGTTGCGCTTAGTGGCAGATTTAGAAAAGTAGTGTAAATTCCTGAGAAGTTTTGCAAGTCCTACAAAAGTTTATTAAGTCATGAGTTTGGACCTGATTTTCCTGCCTAACAATTTTAGTTTGCTGTATTAGTAGCGCTCTAAGGAAGTATATCTTAGGGGTGGGCCCCGTGGTATAGTGGTTAAGTGTGCGCGCTGCGCTGTTGGCAGCCTGGGTTCGGATCCCGGGTGTGCTCCGATGCACCGCTTGTCAGGCCATGCTATGGCGGCGTCCCATATAAAGTGAAGGAAGATGGGGACGGATGTTAGCTGGGGGCCAGTCTTCCTCAGCAAAAAAAGAGGAGGATTGGCATGAATGTTAGCTCAGGGCTGATCCTCCTCACAAAACTAAAAAAACAATGGAAGTATATCTTAGGTTATGGTGGATATGAATGGGGAAATGGAATTTCTATTAGAACCCTCTTGACTAGAATACATCTGCTCTGTAAAGTGAAGAATAATATTTACATGTTATCTCTGCCCTCATAGTAAATTACTTTGTGAAAGTCAGTAATTATATATAAAAAATAAATATTCTTGAATGTTGGAATAATTCATTCAAAAGAATAAAAATTTAGATGGAGTTATATGCTTTGATTTTTCTTTTTTCTTTCCCTTCTCAGTTTGCCCTGATAGTCTCTTTAACAAAATTAAGGCTTCTTGCTCCAAGTCAATAAGAAGATGTAAAGAAATAAATATTTCCTTCATTCCACTTGAATCTCAGGTACTTTCTATTTTTATTTTTAATTTTAGTTCATAATGGATTTTAAGATTTGGTTTTATGAGCTTTTTTGTTAATAAAGTATATCCTAAAGATGTTTGGTGAATTTTGAACAATCCATAAATAAACATTTCCCATGATGAAGGGAGGAACATAAGCACTAAATTGGAATACAACATTAATAATGAAAGTGGGCGTAAATTTCACATCTCCCACTAAGTCTTGTGTATGTCAAGTTTTATGGCACTATTAGATTATGAAATCTTTTGATTTTGAGCATAATCTTTGTTAAATGACTCCAAAGAAATAAATACTTGTAGCTTCTGTAACCATTTGTGATATTACAACAAATGTTCTTAGTAAACTTTTTATATAACATTATATAAATTATTTTAATTTATAAAATGAAGGATTTTTGTTGATTTGTTTTGCCTTTGGAATAGTTGAGCCTTCAATTAACGGTAATAGCAAACGCATAGTACTCTCTGTGTGTCAGATACTTTTCTAAATATATTCATGTAATCTTCACAATAGCCCTCTGAATAGATGGTAATTCTGTCTCCATTTTAAAGATGGGGAAATCAAAGAGGTTAAGTACATAACTTGCCCCAGATCACACAGTTAGTGCATTGTTCAGCTTTGTTGTGTTCTGTTCTCTGTGTTTGGATTCTAGCATTTCATAGAATTGAAATAGTGTACTGTTTTTTGGAACTATAAGGTCAATATTTTAAGAGATAGAAAGGTCCTAGATAAGGGATTTCTCTTTTAAGATATTGCTGTTTTTGACAAAGATTATAATCTAAAGTATAAAATTTTAAGATATCTGCGTAATATTAAACTATTTTCCAAATGTTACCTTTAGACCTTTTCCTTTTAATATGGTATTTAAGTTTAGTGTAGGGTGAAAATGGGCTTCCTAAAATGATGTGGGATATAAACAGTGTGGTAAATGTTATAAACATATCCAGAACATCTTGGTGCACAGCAGATAAATACAGTTTTAGCCTTAGATTTCATTAAAATTCTACAATTGCTGTATTTGAAGGAGAGGTTTGTATAGATGTCTGACCAATTTGACAGCTGATGGAAACAGCTTGCCTTTGTGTGTATAGAGAAGTCTCATGAAAATCTTCTACTTACCAATCTTTGCAAAATGCTGTGATTATTTAAAGTCCTATCTGTCCGCTATGTTTTTCCCCTAAGAAGTTTTTCTTTTAATTTACTTCCTTGATAAACATCTTAAGAGAGTTTGCTTAATAAATTTAACTGTTATGGAGAAATTACAGTGAAGATATTTTGAACTTTTGGTTGTTTGCAAGTGAAGATATAAATAAAATACCACTAAGTGCTTTGAGCTATGAACAGAGGACTATATGAACGTTTATCAAGATCATGTGCAGTGGACATTGTCTGAAGAGCAATCTGCTGTGAAAAGATGAGCAAGATATATGCCCTACCCTCATCTGAATGCTGTAAAAGAGATAGAGTATTGTACATTTTAAAAATGATATCAATTAAGATTAGGTTCAACTGCACGTAACAGAAAAATTTAAACTTTCAGTGGCTTAAACAAGTTGAAAATTTATTTCCTGCCAATATAAAGGAAGTCAGGAAATGGACTGTATAAGACTTATATGCTGGCTCTGCAGAATTGTCAGGGGCCTAATCTCCTAGGCATGGCCCTCATGATCCAAGATGACAGGAGAATTATTACATCCTCATTTAAGGAAGCAGGATGAAGGAGAGAAAGAAGGAAGTACATAGTTTTCATTTATATCTTATTAGCTAAAATTTAGTCACATGGCTATCCCTAAGTGCATGGGAAGGGAAGTGTCATCTTTTAGCTGGGCCTATGGCTGCCTGCCCCAAAGAATTTGGTCACTGAAAAGTAGAGGAAGAATGGTTTGGGGGAGGCAGCTCACAGTCTGCCACAAGAGAAGAGAGATTAATTCTTACTAGGAGAATGGGAAAACATTTGAAGAATGGTTAGAATTTCATAAGATAGTAATGAAGAGGGAAAGAATATTCTAGGAAGTGAGAATAGCCTGAGTGTAAAGATACAGAAGCAGAAAAGTGCAAAGGAGCAACAAAAATATGGATTGTAAGGGATAAAGTTATGATAGATAAGGCTGTCTGTGTAGGTAGGTTGGAACTGTGTTGTAGCAGCCTCCAGGTCCCATCAAGGACGATGGCAGAAAATGAGCTGGTACAGAAAACTGTGGGACTAGCCCTGAAGTCTTTAAGGCGAAGTAGAAGTCAGGAGATCATTGGGGAGAGATTAGTAAAGTCAAATATGATAGTGCTCTAAAGGAGAAAAGTTGGACATTCAACACATTTAGAAGTTGCGTGGAAAGGAAGGAGGTTGACTCACTCCTCCTGAATCCATGAGTCAAAGGGTTTAAAGAAAGCTCTCTCTTCCCTTTCAGAGAGTTTAAGGTAATTAATGCTATCATATATACGTTAAGGCAATTAGTTGAAAATCATTCAAGAATACAGGGGAGTTTATTTACAGTGGACCTTAGGGAGTACAGAGTCTGGTATAGTTAGTGGCGAGAGTACTAGAAGGTGTCTAGGTAGAAATAGAACTAAGCTAGCTATAGATTATAAGAAAAGTAGATGGAAGTTGGGGGGGGTGTCTATACTTAAGGAGCTGATTGTGGGTCATAAAGGTGAAGAAAGCATTTGGTAGTAGTCTAAAGGAACATGTAATGGTGGTAATGGAAAGTGAGGAGGAAGAGGAGGAGGAGGAGGGAAAGGGAAGAAATGTGATTGTAGAATGAAAAGCAGCTCCAAAATTCTTTTTGGTTCATTGGAGTATTAGGTAGTTTAGATTAATTTAAATTGTGGTAACAACTCCCCAGCTCTCAGTGCATTACAATAACAGAGTTTATTTCTCATTCATGTTATTGTCCATTCTGGTTTGACTGGGGCTTTGCTCTACATTGTCCTCATTCTGGGATTGAGGCTGAATGAAGGAGTAGCTGCTGTCTGGGACATAGCAGAAGGAAAAGAGAAATGGGGGAGCCACATGATGGCTTTTAAAGCTTCTGTGGGGAAGTGGTGTATGTCACTTCTACTCACATTCCAATGACCGTAGCTAAGCCTGACATCAGTGAATGGGAAGTATACTCCGATAGGGACAGGCCCTGTAGGGAGGGGCAGTAAATATTTTTGAGTAGATAGTATTATCTACTGCAGTGGGATAGTATACGATGAGAAAGCCACAGTCCAGCTGTAGTGTGCTTGTTGGCAGTTAAAACAGCACTCAAGACTTTGAGTAGCACAGACATAGGTAGATTAGCTACAGCTAAATCTCAGTCCATGTTCAGGCTCCTATAGTTGGTGATGAGTTATGTTCAGAGAAATGAATGGCTTTATGTGAAAAGAAATGCAAGGAAGTTTATTCGTAATTCATTAGTTAACCTATAATGTTTATTATATACCTCTTTTACACTCAATACATTATCCTAGGCTAAGAGGGATAACCATCATTGTTTTAAAAAAACAAAAATTAGTTTAATGGAAAACTTTCAATCCCAAAGAGAGAGCTGCTGCTTTTGTTCTTGAAATAACACAGTAATAGTAAATCTCTAATCCAGTTCTTTGTACATAAGTAAATGCTTTTGTTGTTGAATAAATGCGTCTGTGAGGTTTCATTGTATATATGGTAACACCAATGCTATGTCTGGCACAATGCCGTTTCTTTTAAGGAAGTATATCTTTATTTTAAGGACATGAAGAGTATAAGCTAAAGAATTGAAGATATATATCAACTATGGAAAGTTTCTAGGTTATTCTCTAATGGGTTAAGATTTTTAATGTATGTCAAATGTATAGACCAATTTTGGCTTTGTTGTACTTCTTTGTGCCAAGTATTAGATTTTTATTTTAGTTTGACTACCTCAGATTCCTTCATCTGTTGCACAGGTAGTGAAAAGCAAACAGTACACTCTGTATTTGAAACAAGAATTGAAGGAGAGAGGTAGACTAAGCAGGAAAGGAGAGAGAGAAAAGAAATAAAGGATGAAATCAAGATGACAGAGAAAATGAGATTTGATTAAGGTAAAGACACAGTTGTTTCAGGAAACAGCATGGTTAGTGCAAGCATTTTTTTTTTTTAATCATTTTTTTTTTAACTTATTCATTTTTCCCCCAAAGCCCCAGTAGATAGTTGTATGTCATAGCTGTACATCCTTCTAGTTGCTGTATGTGGGACGTGGCCTCAGCATGGCCGGAGAAGCGGTGCGTCGGTGCGCGCCAGGGATCCAAACCCGGGCCGCCAGCAGCAGAGGGCGCGCACTTAACCGCTAAGCCACGGAGCCGGCCCTGCAAGCATTTTTTTTAATGTCCCAAATAATAGCCGCATTTTTGTTAATATATTTTTTTAATGGAGTCTCCAAATTGACAGTGTGACTTTTTTTTTGGCCTAACTTAGGTATATACTCTTGATGTACCAGATGCATTCTATTACTGTTACAGTCCAGACCCTAGTAATGCAAACGGAAAAGATACCATAATGGAAGCTATGGCTGAGCAGATAGTTACAGTATGTGCTACCCTGGATGAAAATCCCGGAGTACGATATAAACGGTGAGACATTTGATAGTATCTGTATATGTTATGCTTTCTGTTTGCTCTTCAGTATAGAGGTAAGATATGTCTCTGTGCTTATGTGTATTGGTTTGCAGAATTTATTTTCCTTGTAAAATTATGCTGTACGTATAGGAGATTTTAAGTTTTAGGTTTAAACTTCAGAGTAACTAATAGCCTCTGTTAACTGAATTTCAGAGCTTAAATTTAGTATGATTTACGGACATATTTTTTCATGAGTTTAAGGAATGCTTAGAGGAAATGTCTTTGTTGTCATATGGGAATACATTTTTACATTAATACTTTATTAAATTTCCTCCAAATTTAAATGGTTATATTATCTGGGTACCAGTTATAGTGTCTAAGTATGTATAGTATCTAATCCCAGTGGCCTTTTAAAATAGATTTTGGGGGTTTTTTAAGAGGTGAAGTTTGACTTTAGTACTATTTGCTTTATTTATTTGCTTCTTTTAAAAATAAAGTTTACTGTAAAGTGCATAAATTATATATATGGCTTGATAAATCATTCCACATACCCATCTAACCCCACCAAGCTCAAGAAATAGAACATTAACAGCATCTCAGAGGCCCCCCTCATGATCCCTTCTAGTTACCACCTTCTCTCTCCTCCCCAAAGGCAACTACAATCCTGACTTCTAACACATATTTTAGTTTTGCCTGATTTTGAACTTGGTATAAATGGAATCCTGATATTTTTTGTTTCTGTCTTCTTTGTTCAGCATTATGTTCTGAAAGTCAACCATGTTGTTGTGTGTAGCCAGACAGCTTAGATTTTAATCTCTGCTACTCGCTAGCTATGTGACTCTTTTGCCTTCAGTTTCCTTATCTATGAAACGGGAATGATAATAGTACCCACCTTATGAGGTTGTTGTTAGAATTAAATGAGTTAATATCTGTAAAGTACTCAGGATAATGTGTGGCACTAGTAAAATGGTAGTAGTAAATATACTGTACTACTACTAATAAGTATTATCACACATTTCTCTTTTAAAAGGTTCTTTAGTTTAAAAATTGGCATTTGTCAAGTTAGTTGACTGAGTTGTTTAATTTCAAATTCATGTAGTACGTTACCTTCAAGTTACATTATTCTTAACCATTTAGGAAATCTGTTATTTACTTGGAAAAATTATAGTAAATCTCCTTAATTCAAATGTTAACCAACAAGCTCTTTATTCATACCTCAGGTGTTGGAAACATTCTTTTTCTTGTAGGTGATGTGCTAATTACGTTCTGAACTCAGCAGAGCAGAGCTAAGTGGTTTATTTTCTGCTGGAGTTCCATCTCTGTTCAAGCTTCTGCTCTTGGTGATTGACTATGTTCAGGGAAATGAGTAAATATAACCCATTTATAATTTAATAGCTCACCTAGGGACTTGTATTGAGTTACTGTACCAGTTATATCTAGGCTTTTAAAATCCTACCTGTACTTTCACAAAGTATTCCTTTATGCCTTATGGACTTTTAAAGTGTAATTCTAGCATGAAATTACTTCCTTTTGGAAATATTTTAAAGCAAAACATGTAACAAATTATTCTTTGTAGTTGCCGCTTTATTTATTTTTAAGGGATAAAACCTAAAGATTCTTTAACATTTTGAAGCCTGCACAGTGAGACCCTCCATTTCTGAGATTGGTGTGCTAATTGAAGAACCTTTTCCAACATTTTTCTTGTAGACTCGGAAGTTATACTAATGCCACTGGTTATGAAGTTACAATTTAGAGTACAGTTTTATCATTTTAGAAGACAAGTGATATACAAGATTTTATGCAAAAGACTATATTGGAAAGTTGACTAAATGTTAGAGCACATGTGGGAAAATCTCACACTGCTAGTGGGAGGGATAATTGGTCAACTAATTTGGAGAATTAATATGGTAATGTCTAGAAAAGTAAAAAACGTACATACTTTATGACCCAGCAATTATACTTTTAGATGTAATATATCTAGAGAAACATGTACGTGGAGATATATGTCCAAAGATATTTGTTTCAATGTTGTTTGCGTTAGTATAGAATTGAGAATGACTTAAATGTCCGTCTTTAGGGGAATGAATACATAGAATCCAATAAAAGCATATAATGAAATACTATATAGAACTAAAATTAATAAATTTGATATATGTGTCAACATAGATAGATCTCATATATATAACCGTAAAAACATATACTGTTAAAACATACATTAAACTGTAGATGTATAATAGTAATGACAGGAAGAATACACACCAAATTCATCATAGTGGTTGCCTTGGTGGGGGGATAGTGGTAGGGGAGAAGACCAGGAATTGGGAGGGGAATAAAGGGAACTGCAATTTTATTTATTATATTTTATTTCCTTTTATTGAAAAAAAGTCTGAAGCACATATGATAAGGTTTACATTTGTAAAATCCAGGCAAATTGGTATAAGATTATATTTGATATATTATTATCTGAACTTTTCCATGTTTATAAAATCTTTTAAATTAATAAATTACATGGTTTAATTTTAGAATTCAATTTTATGATACTGTAAAGTATGTCTTGAAAGAAAGATAATTGTTTGAACATTTTTTCCCTTTCTAGGAAACCTCTAGATAATGCCAGTGAGCTTGCCCAGCTTGTTGAAAAAAAACTTGAAAACTACTACAAGATTGATGAAAAGAGCCAAATAAAGGTAATGTGTAAAAGGCAAATAGTGGTTATGCATAAAGTCTGTCTTATTTCTTTATAAACCAAAGAAACTGTTGTTCATTGATTTTCCAGTATTGAGTTGGGAACCATAAACATAGATCCCCAGTCTTGACTTGGGACTCGTTAACATAGATGGTAGTGGAAACCATAATAGACAGTGTGGTTTAGTGGGGAAGATACGGGTTTTGAGGTAAGCACTGTGTCCAAATCCTGGCTCTGCCATTTAATTCATAGATGTGTCAATTTGGGCAAATTATGTAACTTCTCTCTGTAGCTTCTCTAAGTTTTCTTATCTATAAAATGGGGGTAATAAGAGAATATCTATTTTATAAAGTAGTGAAAGGATTAAATGACAGTACATGTAAAGTTTGTAGGATAATGCTTGCCACTCAGTAAGCATTTAATAAATATGGTTATTACTGTTATTACTAGCTCTATGACCTTGGACAAATTATTTACTTTGAGTTGTATTTTCGTCTATAAAATGGATGAGATAATATGTACCTTGCTTGGTTGGCGTGAAGATCAGGTGAGTTAACATATAAGTGTTTGGCATATAGGAGTTTAATAAATGGCAGCTGTTATTATCTTATGAAGGTAGTATAATCAGAGACTAAGGTTGGAACCCAGGGAATACCCACATTGAGGCTTGGGTTGGAGAATGAAGAGCCTCAGGAGACTGACAGAGGTGGTGCCTGAGGGCTAGGAAGCCATATTGCAGTAGCTGAAGAATGAAAGGAAGGAACTGTTGATAGTTTGGAAGAGGAGATGGGCAAGGAAACCACTGGTTACAGTGCTCTGTAATAAGTGGAATGAGAGAATACATAGAATGTAATGGGAGCATAGGCTGGAGCTTAATCTTATTCTGACTGGAGTCTTGGAAGGCATCCTGGAGGAAGAGGCCCTTGAGCTTGAAGAGTAAGTATAACATTATAGAAGAGGGAGTTTATTGCATGGCTAACAGGATTCTTTAGGCAGAGGCATAGAGAAAAAGGCAAAATTCACAGTCAAACAAGTTGGCTAGAATGGAAGGTGTAAGCTTAGATGTAATGTTAGTTTAGAACTTTAGAAGTTATTAGTTTTGGGCCGGCCCCGTGGCTTAGCAGTTAAGTGTGCGTGCTATGCTACTGGCGGCCTGGGTTTGGATCCCGGGCGCATACCGACGCACCGCTTCTCCGGCCATGCTGAGGCCGTGTCCCACACAGCAACTAGAAGGATGTGCAACTATGACATACAACTATCTACTGGGGCTTTGGGGGAAAAAAAAAGGAGGAGGATTGGCAATAGATGTTAGCTCAGAGCCGGTCTTCCTCAGCAAAAAGAGGAGGATTAGCATGGATGTTAGCTCAGGGCTGATCTTCCTCACAAAAAAAAAAAAGAAGTTTTTGTTTTGGAGGTCTAGTGAAAGCTAGTTCTGGTTGTAGTTATGAAGACAGTGGCTCAGTACACATAGCATAGTAGCTAGTCAATAAATGTTTGTTGAATGAAGGAAGAGATATTTGATCAATATATTAGTGAATATCCCGGTGGTCCTTTGTGATTTCAATGGAAAAAAGGCAAAATCCACAAAACCAAACTTGTTCTTTCCGTTCCTTGGGAAATTATACATCCTTCAAATGCTTGATACCTTTCCTCCATTCAAGGAGGTGGTAAAGTGTCACCTCTTCTTTGAAGCCTTTACTGCCTCTTCAGGTCAAGTGATGCTTCCTCCCACATACTGTCATAACCCCAGGCCTTCATATAGCCCTTACATTGCATTATCTTTTTCCTATTCATATTTCTGAAGACTCATAATTTACATGTAGTGTTGAGCACTTACTAAGTTCCAGGCACTGAGTTAATTGTTTCATGGTATTATTACACTTAATATTTGCAGTAATCTTATAAGGCAGAGGTTCTGATTATATTTTGTTTTACAAATGAGAATACTGAGATATTAACAAGTTAAGCACTTTGTCCAAAAGTCTTAACAATAAGAAAGTGTTCAAGGCTGGACTCAACTCCGGATCCATCTCATTCCAGAGGCGATGCTCTTTACCAGTATATCATACTGTCTCAAGGTTTATTTAAATGAGTGAATGATTAATTAAAAAAATTTGGGGGGGACCAGCCTCGTGGCGTAGCAGTTAAGTGCGCACACTCTGCTACGGGGGCCCAGGGTTTGAATCCTGGGCGTGCACCAACGCGCTACTTGTCAAGCCATGCTTTGGTGGCATCCTATATAAAGTGGAGGAAGATGGGCACGGATATTAGCCCAGGGCCAGTCTTCCTCAGCAAGAAGAGGAGGATTGGTGACAGATGTTAGCTCAGGGCTAATCTTCCTCACACACAAAAAATTTTTTTTAAAGATCTCGTCTATGTAATTTACCTCTGTTGCTATATGTAAATAAATAGGAAATGTTTGTCTAATGAGTTATAGTTATCTCTTACTACTTGGAATAATAATCCAAAGAGTTTATTACACTTTAAAATGAAGTATGAAAGATACTGATATTAACAATAATTTTTCTAGCACTATTCACTGTTTAATGATTAGTGCCATTTGTGAATTAATGATAACAAGGCCTTCATTATGATTTATCATCTTAGCTCTCATCAGTATATTCTTTTTAAATAGCATAATTGTTAAGAGCATAGGCTGTGGAGTGAAGCTGACCTGGGTTTGACTCTCCATTCCACCACTTACTAGCTGTGTGATTTGGGCAAGTTACTTAATGTTAAGCCTTAATGCCCTTATTGTCAAATGGAGATAATAATATATACCTGTCTCATAGGGTTGGTATAAGAATAAAATAATGTATATATTTCTTGTTTAGCACAATGTCTAGCACAAAGAGCTCAAGAAGTAACTACTATTCATAATTTATATCAGCTTTAATGTTTATGGAGCTAAATTTTTAAGAAAATAGATTTAGTGCAAGCCAAATGTTACTTTTTTTAAAGGAATTTTTACAATATTCTTGAGTATAGCCTCTTAATCTAATCATGAAAGCTTCTGGTGTTGTAATCTTGTTTTTTTCCGCTATTGTTGTCACTCAGATTTTTCTGTTTTAATATAACTTCACATTCTTAAAGTAATTAACCATTTTTTGGTATGTTTTTGGTGGGGAGAAGGGACAGAACTTAGGAAGATTCTGCTTTTGTTTTCTAAGGTATTAAAAATGCATTCACACAGAGAAATTGAAGTTTCTTAAGATAATTTTATCTTGTTATTCCAGGGTAAAACTCATTCCCAGCTCCTAATAATTGATCGTGGCTTTGATCCTGTGTCCACTGTCCTGCATGAACTGACCTTTCAGGCAATGGCATACGATCTACTGCCGATTGAGAATGATACATACAAGTAGGTGTAACTTGAAGGGCTTATAAAGGACATATACAAACAGGATAGGATATGAGCATTTAATGATTTGCATAGTCATCAGAAATCTAAAGGCCCTGTAACCTTTTTTATTCAGAGACTTTATCCTTCTCTTACCCCTATAATCACAATCTATTAAAAATATCTTGACCCTGTAAGTTGATGGGTAATTGGACTGCTTTGAAGCTTTTTTGGTGTATTTGCTTCCTTAACTATGTCTAAAACAAAGCTACATTTAAACAGGTGGAATTTGGACTTTTCACTTACGTTAGGAGTAAATACCAGGCCCACTACTATATTTATTAAAGTGTGGAAACCATATTCAAACTGGCTAAGCTGTAATTATTCTGAATCACACAGGCAAAATTATCTGTGTCTTTTCAATATAATGTATTTAAAAAGATTAGAGGACTGGAAAACTAAATAGGATCGCTATTGAGAATAGAAAAAGTTTTACCAATTTGGTACCTATTATTGATTTAACTTGATATAAGAAGATTTACTTTAAAGGTCAAATAGAAAGCTAAATGAAAAATGAAATAGCTTTTCTATCAAGGAACCGTTTTACTGTATCTTTGTGTATCATT
The DNA here is from genome assembly GCF_020826845.1 of Diceros bicornis minor. NCBI lineage: Eukaryota > Metazoa > Chordata > Mammalia > Perissodactyla > Rhinocerotidae > Diceros > Diceros bicornis. The sequence continues at coordinate 41,978,749 of NC_080743.1, forward strand.
TATGAGTGTATATATATGTGTATTACGTGTGATTTGATATCATAATCTCTAAATCCAAATTGGCGTTTTTCAGCTAAGATTTACTGCTTGAACATAGTAGTAAAAATGAAAATTTGGCAGTTTTCTGAAATTTTATGTTTAATTTAGTAATTTTAGTACATTAAAAAGATCCAAACACTAGTGATAATCATAATACTTAATATTTTTTCTTAAAGTATTCTTAAGCTAATTTTGTATTTTCTATTTCTATTTGCATTCTGGTCAAATCTTGGCTTCTGAGTTTTTCTCTGTGTTATTTGTATTAACGTCAAATGACATAGAGAAATCAACATAGCTATTTTTCTAATATAAAAGTAGTTTGAAGCAGTTTACAATCATGCGCCAGATAACAATGTTTCGGTCAATGATGGATTGCATATATGAGGGTGGTCGCATAAGATTAGTACCGTATAGCCTAGGTGTGCAGTAGGCTACACCATCTAGGTTTGTGTAAGTACACTCTGTGATGTTCACACAACAACTAAATCTCCTAATGTCACATTTCTCAGAACATATCCTTACCATTAAGCAATGCATGACTGTATTCAGAATTTTCAGAAGGGATATTATATTACCTCTCTTATCCTTTAGGTCTCTAAACCTGTATTGCTCAAGACCTTTAGAAAAGAATTAAACTGATAGATACTAAAGGATTTGGTTCCAGACTATGGACATACATTTCAGACACTTCTAACCTAGTATTTAAAATATTTTTCTCAGGGCCGGCCCCGTGGCTTAGCGGTTAAGTGCGCGCGCTCCGCTAGTGGTGGCCCGGGTTCGGATCCCGGGCGCGCACCGACGCACTGCTTCTCCGGCCATGCTGAGGCCGCATGCCACATACAGCAACTAGAAGGATGTGCAACTACGACGTACAACTATCTACTGGGGCTTTGGGGAAACAAAGAAAAAAAAAAAAAAGGAGGAGGATTGGCAATAGATGTTAGCTCAGAGCCTGTCTTCCTCAGCAAAAAGAGGAGGATTAGCATGGATGTTAGCTCAGGGCTGATCTTCCTCATAAAATAAAAAATAAAAAATAAAAAAATAAAAAAATAAAATATTTTTCTCCCTAAGTTTGCTGGCAAGCAAAGCAAGGTTTAATTTTTAAGAGTAAGGGAGAAACTTAAAAAAAAAAAAAATAGCCAGGGGGCTGGCCCAGTGGCATAGCAGTTAAGTTTCATGGGTTCCGCTTCGGCGGCCTGGGGTTTGAGGGTTCAGGTCCTGGGCACAGACCTACACACTGCTCATCAAGCCATGCTGAGGGGGTGTCACACGTAAAGCAGCTAGAAGGATGTACCACTGTGACATACAACTATCTGCTGGGGCTTTGGGGAGAAAAAAGAGAAAAAGGAGGAAGATTGGCAACAGATGTTAGCTCAGGGCCAATCTTCCTCAAAAAAAGGAAGAAAAGCCAGAGATACTCCCTTTTTTGTGAATCAGAAATGTCCAGCGCTGAGACTAGTAGATAAGCGTGAACGCCCTGTGGTTTGTGCTCCATCACAATTTTTAATAGAAGCAGAAGACAAAGCAGGGAATTCTAAGTATCCAGATTCTATTTTTCATCTTGGTGACCTCTTTAAATTTACTTTTAGAATGGGATTGTCATCATCTTTTAGAGTTGTCAGGCTTGCTACCTTAATCTTTGTTTATAATTCACTTAAGGTTAAACGTATTGTATAAGTACAGAGTGGCATTTTAAATGACAAGAGGGCTTCTACTCTTAGTGCAAGTCTTGTAACTAAGCACACATCTGCAACTAAGACCACGTAGGTAGATGGTTTTATAGGTGGGACCTGTAATCTTTTAAGGGGCTATGAAATTAATTGTATTCATATAACAGAAATCTACATTTATTGTCTTCAGTCCAGAACTAGGAAAGCTCAGTGCTGTCCTTTCTAATCTTGGCTCAGGAAATTGACAGTCCCAAGGATGATTGAATCTCCCTAGCTCCACAAATGGAAGCAGGCTATCTGCATATAAAGAGAAGGAAGAAATTACATTTGGGGAAGCAGTCAGGAAGCGCGTTTTGAGTAATTTCATGAACACCTTGAATTGCTGCTCACTTCAGCAGAACTCATTAAAACAATCAGTTTTTTTATGGCTACATTAGTTTTTCTCTCATTGCCTTTCCCATTCTTTGAAGGAGATGTGGTTATAGGGTTAGGGAAGAATATAGAAACAGACGATGTATGTTGGTGAATTTTGTAACAACTCTGAAACATATTAAATCTTCAATATTTAATATGCTTCATTGGGGGTGACATTTCTGTTCTTCACTTAATAGATGTTTGATAGTTGTGCTGGTGGTTATTAGTACATCAAAATAGTGTTTTAAGCAATTAGAATACAAATTGTTAGTATATTCGGTCTTAAAGTTCATTGTAGAATGTTGACTTTTTGTTTCATAAGATACCATTTTGCTGAGCTAAAACTCTATAATAATGACAGCTAAACCTAACATTCGAAAGTAAAAATGTTGAGGCTGGCTCCATGGCGTAGCGGTTAAGTGCGTGCGCTCTGCTGCTGGCGGCCCAGGTTCGGATCCCAGGCGCGCAACGATGCACCGCTTGTCAGGCCATGTTGTGGCGGCGACCCATATAAAGTGGAGGAAGATGGGCACAGATGTTAGCCCAGGGCCAGTCTTCCTCAGCAAAAAGAGGAGGATTCGCGTGGATGTTAGCTCAGGGCTGATCTTCCTCACAAAAAAATAATCATAAAAAAAAAAAAAAAGAAAGTAAAAATGTCTTGGTAGCCATAGCACTTAGATTTTTAACGTAAGGATAGCAGTATGCCTTAGTTTTGAGTAGGTATTCATTATCCTCCTAAAATAGTTGATTGAATGTAGGTACTGTTCAGTTTGTTGAGCTGTGTCTCAAAATTATTGTTTGTAAAAATGTCTCCTCCACTTTTTTGGGAGAAAAATAATCCAAAAGTTTTCCACTTCTTTCTACTTATAGATATAAAACAGATGGGAAAGAAAAGGAGGCAGTCCTGGAAGAAGATGATGACCTCTGGGTCAGAATTCGACATTGGCATATTGCAGTTGTATTAGAGTATGTAAACCTGTTTTAGTGTTTATTCCATATTTTTTAGGCACTGAATACATGATAGTACATTTTGTAATCTTAAAACATTTCTGTAAAGAATTACACCTTAGAAATTTAAAGAGTTCTCTCACAATTTGACAGGGAAATTCCCAAACTTATGAAGGAAATTTCATCAACAAAGAAGGCAACAGAAGGAAAGGTAAGAGTCTTATTTAATTTTCAAAATAATGATCAAGGTGAATTTTAAAGTTTGTTTAAAATTTTTCTTTTACCTATGTAACTTTCCATTTAGGGGAATTTCTAACATATACAAAAGCAGAGGAATTGAACTCTCATGGACCCATTACCCTAGCGGCATTTGGTCTGTCTTGCTTCATTAAAGTTTATTTTTAAAAGGCCATTTAGCCCAGTTTCATCAGTGTGTTCTTGTTAGGTTTTTTATATTGAGGTATTATTTATCTAAGTAAAATGTACAAATCATAAGTGTATACTGAATAATTTTTTACTTATATATATACACCTGTGGAACCACCACCTAAATCAAGATATAAAACATTTGCATCATTCCAGAAGGTTACACAATAATATCTATGAATAAAGAAAACTTAGCCTAATCCTTCCCAATCTTTATACATTTTAAACTAGTTTTCTTAGTAGTTGATACCTCCCAGCTCTGGCTTATATACCTCCAGTATAGTGTAGAATAGAACTGGTGATAGAGGATATCCTTGTCTCATTCCCAACCTTAGGGGAGATGTGTTTGATATTTCATCATTGAGTATTATGTTAGTTTTAGGTTATTTTAGATATATCCTTTATGAGATTAAGTTCTCTTCTGTTCTTAACTTGCCAGCAGATTTTTTTATTTTTGTTTTTTTAATCAGGAATGGGTATTGGATTTCATCAAATGCTTTCTCAGCATCTATTTAAATTACACTTTTGTCTCCTTCATTTTGTTAATATGATGGATTATATTCATTAATTCTCTAACGTTAAACCAACTATGCGTTCCAGGAATAAGCTTCACTTGGTCGTGGTGCATTGTCCTTTTCCTATATCACTGGATTTTATTTGCTAATATTTTGCTTAGGATGTTTGCTTCCAGGTTTATGAGAAATATTTCCCTGTAACATTGCCTTTTTTGGTAATGTTCTTGTCAGGTTTTGGTAGCAAGATTATATCAGTCTTGAAATGATTTGTAATGCTTTCCCTTTAATTTTATTCTCTGGAATTGTTTGTGTAAGATTATTATTATTTGTCTCATTATTGATTGAAAGAATTCACCATTGAAGCAGTCTGGGCATGGAGTTTTCTTTATGGGGAAGACTTTAATTACAAGTTCTTGAATAGATCTAGAGCTATTCAGATTTTTAATTTTTTCTTGTATGGTTTTGGGATAATGCATTTTTCAAGGAATTTGTCTATTACATTTACATTTTCGAATCTCCTCTTATTATACTTTCAATATCTGTAGAACCTGTAGTTATGTTCTACTTATTTAATCCTAATGTTGTTAATTTGTGTTTTATCCCATGTACTATTAATATCCCCTATATATATTATTGCTATTTCAAAGAACCAACTTTTGGCTTTGTTGATTTCTCTGTTGTATGTTAGTTTCATATTTAATTGATTTCTGCTCATTTTATTTCCTTCTTTCAACTTTCTTTGGCTTATTTTTTTCTTTTTCTAGCTTCTTGAGTTGGATGTTTAGAGTACTGATTTTCAACTTTTTTCTCTCCTACTGTATATATTTAGTTATTTCCTTCTCAACTTTGCTGTAGGTGCATCCTTCAAGTGTTGAAATAACATTTTTATTTTGATTCAGCTCAAAATATTTTCTAACTTGCATTGTGATTTCTTCTTTGACTCGTATGTTATATAGGAATATGTCTTTTAATTTCAAAGAATTTGAGAATTTTCTACTTATCTTTCTGTTATTGAGCTGTAATTTAATTATACAGTAGTCAGAGAATGTACACTCTATGATTTCAGTCCTTTGAAATTTGCTCAGACTTGATTTGTTACCCAACGTGTGATCTATTGTGATAAATGCCCTGTGTGTGCTTGAAAAGGATACAGATTCTATATGTGTCAATTAAATCAGTGTGGTTAATCATGTTATTCATATCTTCAGTTTCCTTACTGATTTTTTTGTCTGCTTAGAAAATATCAATTACTGAGAGTGGTATATTAAAATCTCTGATTATGACTGTGAATCAGTCTGTTTTTCTTTATAATTCTATCAATTTTTAAAGCTGTATCAGTTGATGAAGGCGTGTTAATTAGAGTCGTTATAAATTTAAGAGAGTTATCTCTCTGTTGAATTTATCCTTTTATCATCATAAAGTGTTGTTTTTTTAATCATTTGCAGTATTTCTTGCCTTAGAGTCTGCTTTGTCTGATACTTATATAGCCATACCTGCTTTATTTTAGTTAGTGTTTACATAATATATCTTTTCCCATCCTTTATTCTCAACTATATGTGTCTTTATATTTAAAATGTGCTTCTTTAAAAGAGCTTGTAATTGAGTTTTGTTTTTTTATTGTCTGACAATTTTTGTCTTTAATTGGGATATTTAGTGCATATATATTTCATATAATTATTACATAGTTGAGTTTGTCTTCCATCTTGTTTACTATTTATCTATTCTTTTTTCTTTTCCTTTTCTGTTTTCTTTATATAGCAAATCTTTTTTTTTTTAACTATTTCATTTTATCTCTAATATAAAATTCTTTGTTTTACCTTTTAGTATCCTTCTTACAGTCATTATGCTGGGTATTACAAAATCTATCCTTATTTTATCACTGTCTATCTTAAAATATACTTTTGCCATGTCCTGAATAATTCAAGAACTTTATAATAGTTTAACTTTGTTTACCCCCATCCTCTTTTGTGCTTTTGGTTGTCATATATTTTACTTCAAAATGTATTATAAACTTGATGTTATTTTTGTTTTACTCTATAGACTTCTATATTACCTACATATTTATGAAATCTGCTGTTGTTTACTCCTTATTGCTCTTCAGTTTTCCCATGAGAGCTGGATGAATTCTCTCAACTTTTGTTTTTATCTCAGTATATCTTTGTTTTGCAAGTTTTTCAGAGACACTTTTGCTAGATTTAGAATTCAAAGTTGGTAGTTTTTTTTTTTCCTTTCAGCAATTTAAAGATTTCAATACATCATCTTCTGGCTACCATAATTTCTGTTAAAGAAGTCATCTGTCATGTTACTGTTATTTTCCGAAGATAAAATGTCTTTTTTGAAGATTTTCACTTTATCTTTGATTTTTAGCCATTCTACCATGATATGCCTTACTGTGCTGTGTTTTTCTTGGTATTTATCCTCCTTGGGATTTGTTGAGCTTCTTGAATCACTAAGTTGGTAACTGTCATCATACAGGCATGCCTTGCTTAATAACAAGGATACGTTCTGAGAAATGTGTCGTTAGGTGATTTTGTCGTTGTGTGAACATCACAGAGTGCACTTACACAAACCTAGATGCTATAGCCTACTACACACCTAGGCTATATGGTGTAGCCTATTGCTCCTAGGCTACAGACCTATACAGCATGTTACTGTACTGAATACTGTAGGCAATTATAACACAATGGTAGGTATTTGTGTATCTAAACATATTTCAATATGGAAATGAAACAGAAAAAATACAGTATAAAAGAAAAAATGGTACACCTGTAGAGGGCATTTACCATGAATGGAGCTTGCATGATTGGAAGTTCCACTCAGTAAGTCAGTGAGTGAGTGGTTAGTGAATGTGAAGGCCTAGGACATTATTGTACACTATTGTATACTTTATAAACACTGTATACTTGGGCTACACTAAATTTATAAAAAATATATTTTTCATTCTTCAATAATAAATTAACCTTAGCTTACTATAACTTTTTTACTTTATGAACTTTTTAAACTCTTTGTCTCTTTTGTAGTAACACTTAGCTTAAAACATAAACATTGTAAAGCTGTACAAAAATATTTTCTTCATATCCTTATTCTATAAGCTTTTTTCTATTTTTAAAATTTTTTATCTTTTACTTTCTAAACCATTTTATTAAAAACTAAGACACAAAAACACATTCACCTAGGCCTACACGGGGTCAGGATCATCAGTGTCACTGTCTTCCATCTCCACATCTTGTCCCACTGGAAGGTCTTCAGGGGCAATAACATACATGGAGCTGTCATCTCCTATGATAACAATCCCTTCTTCTGGAATACCTCCTGAAGGACCTGCCTAAGGCTCTTTTTGAGGAAGTGTCACTCTTTTAAGAAATATGTCCATGGTGGTTTGCTTGGTTTATTCCTTTTTTTCATTATAGATTTGCTTGTAAGCAGATAATGCACCATGAACATTGCTCTCATTTATTAATGAAAACCTTTTGGTGTTGGGTTCCATGTTTTCAAACTTTTTTGTTTTTTGGTGAGGAGGGTTGGCCCTGAGCTAACCTCTGTCAATCTTCCTTTTTTTGCTGAGAAAGATTAGCCATGAGCTAACATCTGTGCCCATCTTCCTCTATTTTGTATATGGGACCCCGCCACTGCATGGCTTCACAAGCGGTGCATAGGTCCACGCCCAGGATCTGAACCTGCGAACCCAGGGCCACCAAGGCGGAGTGCACGAACCTAACCACTACGCCACCAGGCCAGCCCCTTTTCAAACTTTTTTAAGGAGCTTGTTGAGGTCTACACAAACTTTCTGCTAAACCCTTCACTGTGAGTTTTCTTGAGGGTTCTTCTTTTTCTTCTCCTTCAGTTCCCTTTTCTCTTGCCTCTTCTTCAGCCGTGCGATGTTACTACGACTATGATGTTGCTAGGCAATAGGAATTTTTAAGCTCCATTATAATCTTATGGAATCACTATCTGTCATTGACCAAAACATCATTATGTGGCACATGACTGTATTTGTAAAATTCTTGGCCATTATTTTCTCATATCTTGATTTTGTCCTATTTTCTCCTCTCCTTCTAGGACTCCAGTCACTTGTGTGTTAAATTTTTTGACCATATTCTACATCTCTTACATTCTAGTCCTTTTTTAAAAAAATTTTTTCCCTCTCTGTGCTTTAATTGAATATTTTCTATTAACCTGAGTCCTCTACTTCTCTCTTGTCTAATTTTCTGTTAAACCCATTCAATGTATTCTTTTTTTAAATTGAGTTGCAAAGTTCCCCTTTTATAGCATACAATTGAATGAGTTTTGACAAATGCTTACTATCATATAACCACAATCAAGATATAGAATAGTTTCATCACCTTTCCCAAAATTTCCTTATGCCCCTTTGTAGACAACCTCTCTACCCAACTCTGATTCCCTGGCAACCACTGATCTGTTTTCTGTCCCTATAGTTTTGCCTTTTCCAGAATGTCATCTAACTGGAATATAGTAGTCCCCCTTTATCCGTGGAGGATACATTCCAAGACCCCACTGGATACCAGAAACTGTGGATAGTACTGAACCCTACATATACTATGTTTTTTCCTATACATACATATCTATGATAAAGTTTAATTTATAAATTAGGCATAGTAAGAGATTAATAACAATAACTAATAATAAAAAAACAATTATAACAGTATACTGTTAGAAAAATTACCATAGATCTTAGCAACCTCAGCATATGATTTTTTTTCTTTCTTTATTAAGTCGAGAAGTTTCACCATTTTCCTTAAAGGAAGCACTTTACAGCTTCTCTTTGACATATCCAAATTGCCAGAATGATTGCGCTTGGGCTTTAGGGCCATTATTAAGTAAAATAAGGGTTACTTGAACACAAGCACTGTGATACCACAACAGTCGATCTGATAGCAGGATGGCTACTAAGTGACCAACAGGGGGTCATATATAGCATGGATGTGCTGGACAAAGGGATGGTTCACTTCCTGGGTAGGACAGAGTGGGACGGCATGTTATTTCATTTCAAATGGCTACTCAGATTGGTACGCAATTTAAAACTTATGGATTGTTTATTTCTGGAATTTTCTATTTAATATTTTTGGACCACAGTTGATCATGGGTAACTGAAACCACAGAAAACGAAACTGCAGATAAGGAGAGGCTACTGTAATACAGTATGGCTTTTTTCATTTAGCATCATGCACTTGACGTTCATCTATGTTGCATGTAACTGTAGTTTCATCACTTTTTATTGCTGAATGGTATTCCACTGTATGCATGTACCACAGTTTTTCTAGTCACAAGTTGCAGAACATTTAGATTTTTTTCAAGTTGTTGGCAATTACGACAAAAGCCACTATAAACATTCAGGTTTTTTGTGAACAGTCATTTTCATTCACTTGGGTGAATAATTAAGAATGGGATTGCTAGATCATATAGTAAATGTATGTTTAACTTTATAAGAAACTTCCAAACTCTTTCCCCAAGTGGCTGTGCCATTATACAGTCCCACCAGCAAAGTATGAGAATCATTCATTGTGTTTTCAATTTCAAATATTGCATTTAGTTCTAGGGTACCCATTGAAATTTTTTTTAATAAATTCTAATTTTCTGTTGAAATACTCTTATCTTTTCATCCATTTATCCTATCTTTTCCTCTATTTTCTTTACCATAAATATGTTATTTTGAAGTCCTTGAATGCTGATTACAACATCTGGATCATCTTGGGTCTACTTTTATTGACTATTTTATCACTCAAGTATCAATCACTTTTTCCTATTTTACATGTCCAGTAATATTTATTTTATGTTAGAAATTTTGGATGATACATTGCAGAGGCTCTAGATGATATTCTCTCTGCAAAGAGTATTGAGTTTTGTTCTGGTAGGCAGCTAATTTGCTGATGAATAACCTTGGTTCTGTTGAGATTTCATGTCAGACTTTGTTATGGCGAGTATTATTTCACTTTTGCACTTAGTCCAAAAACACAGTCCTAGGACTGAATGTCTGAGTGTTCACTTAGGACTCGTGGTCTACTTTGTCTGAATCAGAGAATGCCAGTATTTTCTTAGCACTAAGACCCTTCTGAAATCTCTGTCCAGCATTTAGCCACCCAGCAGTTGTTCTCTGCTAGGCCTTTAAGAGTTATGCCCTGTACATGTACAGCTTAGTATTTGGCAAGGAATCTGGAGGCAGCCCTTCTATATATCTTTGGGTTATGTTGTGACTGACTTTTTTCTCTCTGGTACTCTGCCCCCAGACCCTACCTCAGCAGCCCCAAACTCTGATCTTTTTCCTCTGCCCAGAGAGACTGTTGCTTTCTACTTGAACTGTACTTCCTTTCACTGTGTTTTGGGAGATGTCCCAGGGAAAAGCCAGAGTGAGTGCAGGGATCACCTTCTATGCTTCCCTTTGCTCAAGTATCTTAGCTGTGAGCTACTTTTTTTAATCCATTCCTGAAAGCTGTTGTCTTATTTAGTTTGTCTTATTTTATTTTTGTTTATGGATGAATAGTAATTTTGATATCAGCTGCTTTATCGTGGCTGAAACTGGAAACCTCTTGAATTTGTTTTTTTTTTTTAATTTGCCAGATATTTAGTAAATTAACAAATATTTAAAACTACAGGATTTTAAAGATGTTATATAGAATAACTGAATCGTAAGTTTGCTTTAAAGATGTTTGATTTTTCCTAGATATCGCTTAGTGCCCTTACCGAACTGATGAAAAAGATGCCGCATTTCCGTAAACAGATCACTAAGGTAAGCAGTATTGTGTATGAGATACCTTATCACTTTTAGTTTATTAGTCCATCCAGTTCTGTAGTCAGATTTAGCAGTGGGTGTCATGGAATACTTGGTGTTAGTTGTCCTCTAAAACCTTACTCTAGGACTGAGAAATATCCCAAATATCTAAGCTTCTCAATAGTATTCTCTCTATACATAATCCATATTTATCCAAATCCATCTTAAACTTTTTTACGTATTTGTCCTGAACAAATATGTATTTAGTATTTATTAACAAATTTAGTATTTATCAACTTAATAAGAAAATTCAACATTGAATTGACCAGTGGTTGTTATTCTACTTGGTTCTTTAAATTAATAGTTATATATTAGTAGATTTAAGAGCAGTTAAGCTGTGTGGGCAGGTAAACTGTTTTTTTTAGTGTTCCCGTTCTTCTTATGAGTATTATCATAATAATCTTCACACATTTTTTTTTTTATCATATTGCTCCCTAATCAAGAATCAGTAATACAAATTTAAACTTTTTCTGCTGGACTTGAAAGACTTCACTATTTTTTTCTCACTTTATTTTTCATTACTTATAAACCCAACACAAATTCAACCCTTCCATTCTCTTTTTTGCTATTGGTTGTTTCCTATAGATCATGTTAATTCTTACTTTTTTTCCGTTTCTTGAGCTGTTTCCCTTGCTTTTACATGGTACCTCCTTTCCACCTAAGCCCATACTTTTCTGCACGCCCATCTCAAAAGTTTAATATTATCAGTTGCACAAAAAGAAATTAAAATGCTTTAATGATTGATTTCTTCTGTTTTTCAGCAAGTTGTCCATCTTAACTTAGCAGAAGATTGCATGAATAAGTTCAAACCTAATATAGAAAAGCTCTGCAAAACCGAACAGGTATGTGCAGAGTCAGAAATACCTATGTTCATCATAGATTTCTGGAATGACTTTGTAAGGTAAAACCTAACTTTTTGCTCAGTACAGTGCCCTGAATTACAGAATCTCTCTTAGAAGGGGACTCCACCTGGGCAGTATTTAATACATCATTCCCCATCAGCATTAACATGTTAGTAGCATTAATAGTAGCATAGTAAGCAGTCCTTCCTAATCTGTGATTATGTATTTTTGGTTGAATGGGATGATTTAAGTGTTTGGAGCATGATTTCAGGGTAGTGTCATTGGCAGGCCTCTCTCAGTGGCTGCAGCATTTAATGTAGCATCCTGCAGAGCACCGCATAGGTACATCTAACTTGTTTTAAGAGGCTTCTTGTATAATGTCAAAACTGATTATATTGGTGCTGTCTAATAAAAATAGAATGCAAACCATATGTAATTTTAAATATTGTAGTCACATTAAAAAGGTAAAAAGCAACAAGTGTAATTTTAATAATATATTTGACTTAACCCAATACACCCCAAATATTATCGTTTCAACATGTAATCAGTATAAAAAATTATTAGTGAAATAGTTTACATTCTTTTTTTCACACCAAGTCTTCAAAAACTGGTATTTTAATTTATGGTGCATCTTAATTCAGACTAGCCACATTTCAAATGCTCAACAGCTGTGTGGCTCATGGCCACCATATTAGATAGCACAGGTTTAGAGTAATGATTTTCTTCTCTGAATTATTTTTTGACTTTTTGCATTTTGTATAGTGAGTAGCTTACAGGTGATGCCCACATTTTCTTGTGAAATAGCATCAGTGTTCCATTAAAATTTGGCAAGATTTAATAATAGACATTTTTAACTGAAAATGAATTTGAATTTTAAACCACTGACTATATTTCATTTTCATTAAGGACTTGGCACTTGGAACTGATGTAGAAGGACAGAAGGTGAAAGATTCTATGCGAGTACTCCTTCCAGTTCTACTCAACAAAAATCATGATAATTATGATAAAATAAGAGCAATCCTACTTTATATCTTCAGTATTAATGGTAATGGAGATTTTATTTTCATGAATATATTAAAATACTCAGCTCTGAAAGCACTTTATAATAAGTGGTTTACTATTGATCATAAGAGAATCTTAGAAGATTCAATTAGCTGAAGTTAGTTAAGATAAATAAAAGGGGGCTGGCCCCGTGGCTTAGCGGTTAAGTGCGCGTGCTCTGCTGCTGGCGGCCCGGGTTCGGATCCCAGGCACGCACCAATGCACCGCTTCTCTGGCCATGCTCAGGCTGCGTCCCACATACAACAACTAGAAAGATGTGCAGCTATGACATACAACTATCTACTGGGGCTTTGGGGGAAAAATAAATAAATAAAATTTAAAAAAAAAAACAACTTTGTTTTAAAAAAAAAGATAAATAAAAGGAAAAATAAGAAATTGGGAGAAGATTGAAGGATATGCAATTTAAGTGTTTGCTTTTTATTTGAAAAGGTTTGTTTATGGGTACTACCTAAAACCTAGAAATGATTGTGGTAGCAATTCTGTGACTGTGCATTCATATTTTTACTTATCTAAGGAACAACGGAAGAAAATTTGGACAGGTTGATCCAGAATGTAAAGATAGAAAATGAGAGTGACATGATTCGTAACTGGAGTTACCTTGGTGTTCCCATTGTCCCCCCAGTAAGAAATCTTACATTCTGTATATACTAATATATATGCATGTGTGGTGGTTTGCATTAAATATGTTTTCTTATATGGAAATGCATGTGGACAGTTTTCTTAATTTCACTCTATAAATTTGGTAAGTAAAAAATAAAAAATTTTGTTTCTTTCCGTATATGAGTAATTTAGACAAATGTGAATTCATATCTTATGGCTTCTGTTGTAATTTGTATTTATGCTGTTTATGATTCATTTATAACAAATTTAAAGGACTCTATTTAGAATCTCACTCTTTCCCAAGTTTTATAGCATTTTGAGTAAACATATTTTCTTATACTGTTAAGAAAATACAAAATACTATTCAGTGAAGTTATGTGACCCCACCTATTCAGATTTTTTGAGTTTTAAGTCAAATAAACTTAGTTTGTGCTGTAAATTAAATATCTTCATTAAAAACTTAATAAGAGAATATGACTAAATAAAATTTTTCCTCTAATTATGTTAGTCTCAACAAAGCAAACCATTAAGAAAGGATCGATCTGCAGAAGAAACTTTTCAACTCTCTCGATGGACACCTTTTATCAAAGATATTCTGGAGGTAAAATTCCTTAAGTTTTACTTATACCTTAAGTGCCTTTCTGTAGAGTATTCTTTATCTTGGTATGTTTATCTGTCAGTCTAAGCATATCTATGGGTCAGGAATTTTCTGCAGTACTAGGAGAGTTCACAAAAAAGGTTGTATCTGGGGTCAAGGGAGGAGAGGAAATTCTGGAAGATTCTTCCTTTGAAAACTTCAAATAAACTCACACCACTGACTGCCTCAAGATAAATAAACTAAAAAAATAAGCACACACATGCTTTATGAAAAAAAGCTGCCATTGTTTTAAATAACTGTATGTAACAGAAGGATAAATAATTTATGTGAATGAAAATTCAACAAATAACATTTATACGTGACCACTATTAGAAAGTATTCGACTCCAATATTCTTGAAAATGTATTTGTGATTAAAATGTAAACCTCACTGTAGTTTGCTGTCAGATCCAACAGAGGGTTGATGTCTTCCATACTGTTTGCTTTTAGAAAATAATACTCAATTATAGGGATTTGGAAAATGAGCTAATAAAAATTGCATTATGAACTCAATAAAATCATGTGATTCTTCAGTCGTAATCATATAGTTCCGTTTATTCTAGTTTTCCTTTGACTTAAAACCCCAATTTCTACTTTCCTTTGGGAACTAATTGTGTACAATTTATTACTATAATTTTTCTGTTTTGCTTGGCTAATTTTATGTCATTCACAGATGCTTAATCATAGATGAAAAATTTAAAGGATTTAGACTTTGTTTTCTGCAACATAAGATTTTTTTTTCCTTACCCATAACAAGGATGTAGAACTAAGTAGTTTTTCTTGGCTAGTATTTTTAAAATAAGAATTGACTTCCTCGGATCCCTTAACAAGAATCTGTATGTTAAATTCAGGAAATCCACTTTTGGTTCAGTAGCAATGTAAGGCCTTCAGAATTTCTCCTGAAACTTGGTTTCTTCACTGCTTGCAGTCTTATTGAAATTTCCTTGGACTACTGAGTACCTTGTGCCCATTCCTTGTGTCCACTTGTTAAGTACCATTTGTACTACTGTGCTGTAAAGCAGTGGTCTCCAAACTTTTTTGATTGTGCACACTTAACCATAAAAAATGTGGACACCAGCCTATGGTGTATGACTATTTATAAACTATTTATTACTGTACTAATAAAACATAATCTGTATATACAGTGTATCCATACACATAAGTGTATCATATAATGTAACCCTAAAAAAAGGAAAATTTAAAAAATAATGAAGTGAAAAGGAAAACCTTCCCTATTTCATTGGATTCTTTTGAGTACCTCTAGGCGAGGTGTGCACATCCTATTTTAGAGCCACTGCTATGAAGGGCAAGGCCTGGACTTTCTGGTAGCCTGAAAGGTATGTCAGGACTAGGATGGTATTTAGAAACTAACTCCTAGTACTCTAGAGATAAAGGTCCTGGTAAGGTGCCTGGAATCCTTACACTAGTGTGGGACCCCCCAAATGAAGAAATAAAGGCATGCAATAAATATTGGTTTAATAAATAAGTAAATGATTGCATTAATTTTTGAAGTAAGATTTGTGAGTTTCAAAGAGAGGGCTAACCTTATTTTATTAAATATATATCCTTATGTTCCTTAATTGTAAATACAAGTTTTAAGTTTTATGCAAAACAAACAAAAGAATCTTGGAATTTACAACATTTTCTTGATGGTGTTAACTCTTTTCTTCCCTAGGATGCCATTGATAATAGATTAGATTCAAAAGAATGGCCATATTGTTCCAAGTGTCCAGCAGTGTGGAATGGATCAGGAGCTGTAAGGTAAAATCTATACATGAAAGTGAGTGAAATTTTCAGTGTGATATTGCAGACTAATCATTGAAAGGTACTCTTACATTGGCAACTCTCCTTGAGGCACATAGTCACTTAAGAGGCAGTTTTTCTTTAACTGTAACCTGTTTTAAATGAGTCCAGGTAAGCAATATGAAAACATATTTTATTATAAAAAATATTTTCATGAAACTAAAAAACAATTTTTCCCGTTTATCTCTTTTTTCTTCACATAGCAGAGGACATAATCCTTTTTGATAATTTTTTTTGTGGTGAAATATTTGAAACATTCAGAAAGCTATAGAGAATGTTCTAATACATACCGTGTACTCAGGGCCCAGCTTAAGAAATGAGTCATTATAAATACAATTCAAGCTTCCTGTATATCACTCTCTGATTTTATTATTCTCCCTTTCTTCCCCATCCTGAATTGGGTACTTATCGTTCACCTATATATCTTTATATATTTTCTACATATATTTGTATTCTAAACAATGTATATAGTCGTGTTTTGCGGTATTTTCTCCTAGTCTTTGGCTTTCAGCAGCTTAGCTATGATGTGTCTAGGTGGAGTTCTCTGTGTGTTTATTCTGTCTGGGGGTGTTGAGTTTCTTGGATCTATAAGTTAATGCTTTTCTTCAAATTTGAGAAGTTTTCAGGCATTATTTCTTCAGAATTTTTTTCTGCCCATTTGTCTATCCCTCCTCTCCTTTTGAAACTCCCATTGCATATATGTTGAAAGGTTTGACATTGTTTTCATGGGTTACTGAGGCTCTGTTTACTTTTATCTTTTTTCTTTCTGTTCTTCAGATATGGTGATGTCTATTGGTCCATCTTCAAGTTCTCTGATTCTTTCTTCTGACATCTCAAATCTGTTGTTGAGCCCAGCAGTTGAGTGAATTTTTCATTTCAGTTATCATACTTTTCACATTTAGAATTTCAATTTGTTTTTTTTTTTTTTTAGTTTCCATTTCTCTTTTGAGATTCCCTATTGGTTAACTTATTATTAGCATAGTTTTCTTTAATTCTTTGATCATATTTATAATAGCTGCTTTGAAGTCTGCTAAATCCAACATCTGAGTCCACTCAGAGTCAGTTTCTATTGATTGCTTTTTTCCCATTGTGGGTCACACTTTGCTGTTTATTTGCAGATCTACTAATTTTTGGTTGAAAACTGGACTTTTTAGATAATGTATTGTAGCAACTCTATTGTTTGTTTTTATAACTTGAGTGGACTTAACCTGTGGAGTTATTCTCCCTTGCAGTTTGTAGCCACTGATGTCATTGTTGAGGTTTTTAATTTTAATTTTTTCGCTTGGCTCCTCAGGGTTGCCCCCGTGTCTGTGTAGTTTGAGGTTGGCCAGTCACCTGGGCAGAGGTTGTGTTTAGATACCTCAAGCCTGTAAAGCTTCCATCTTCTGCTGATCAAGCTGAGTGTGGGTTAAGAAATGCATTCCAAGTCACAGTCAGTTCTTGAGTCTCCTTTTCTTTTCTTTTTTTTTTTTTTTTTCCATTTTTTCCCTGGGCTTTCTCAGGCTTTTCCCCAACATGCATAGTTTGGCAGTCAGCCAAGGATGTGTGGCGAGCTTGTCCTTGCCTTTCTTACTTCTAGAATTTCCCTGTTAAATTTCTGGCTAATTTGCCGCCCACCCCAAACTGGGACCAAAATGTTGGGCTCCCAAAACCGCAGGCCTTTCTGCTCTGAACCAGGTCCACCATTTTTAACCAGCAAAGCTGCAGGATTTTGCGCTCCCTTTGCCACCCTACCTTGAGTCAAGTCTTCCACCTCTGGCAGTAAAGCTTCAGGTTTTCACAACCAGCCTCAAGTCAATAAAGCTATAATTTCTGCCAACCGAGTTGGGGGAACAGTCGGGGTTGGGTGCAGCCTCAGGCTAGAAGGTGACATAGTCGCCACCACTGTTCTTACCTGATAACGCTAGCATGTATTCAAGAGGAAATGCTTCTTAATTTGTTGTCTGCCTGTGGTTGATTTCCAGTTGACCTGAAATGGTTTTTTTTCCCCACAATTTCATCCAGGTTTATACTAATTTTCTTAGAAGGGAATCTCCTGACCATCTTATTCCACAATGACCACAGTTCTCTCTGTAGTTTTGTTTTTAAACTTAATATAAATGGTGTCATCTTGTGTGTGTCCTTCTGCAACATGGTTTTTTTGTTTCCCTCAATATTATGTTTGTGAAATTTGTCTCAGATTGATACATGTATAGATTTTCACTGCTGGTTGGTATATTCTTATAAGTATTACAGTTTATTCATATATTTTCCATGATAATTTACGCTGTGTCAAAACTGGTACCATTACAAACAATATTCAGTGAACATTCTTGTATGTTTACATGTATTTGAGTGTTTCTCTTCCACTGAGGACTTTTTCTTTTGTTTTATTTTTTTCCTTTTCTCCTGGTTTGGAAGTTATATAGACTATTTGTATTTTTGTTGCAGTTATCCTTAGAATTTTAGTACATTTCTTTGACTTGACAAAGTCAGAGATTAATTAGTATCTTTGCCCTCCTCTTGAACAATACAAGAACCTTAGAACAACTTAATTCAAACCACACACCCCTTAAATGTTATCTTAATACTTTATTTTTGCTTATCTTATATCTTTTTTACTTCCCAAATTAATGATCAGCTTTATTATTTTTTTAATTGTATGTGCATATTAACCAATTATATTGCTTACCACTCCTTCTCACATCCCCTTTTCTGGGCTCAGATACCTTCTTTTCCAAAGTATGTCCTTTAGAAGTTCCTTCAGTGTGGGTCTGTTGATGGTAGAGACTTCACGGTTTTGTCTGTCTGAAAATATCTTCATTTTGTCCTTGTTCTTACATGTTAGCTATGAATTTCTAGGTTCACAGTAATTTTCATTCAATACTTTGAGATTGTTGTTCTCCTGTTTATTTGTTTCTGTTTTAGCTCTTGGGAGGGGGTGGGTATGGGGGTGGGGTGTTTTCTATCGGTTTTATCATACTTTTTATAGGTAATTTGCCTTTTCTCTCTGGTTGCTTGTTGTCTTTGATGTTCTGTACGTTCCATGAGCTGTGTCTGCCTGAGGATTTATTTTTATTTCTTTCCTTGGGAGTCAGTGTGTTTCCTGAATTTGAGGTTATGTTTTCATAAATGCTTCAAATATTGCCACTTTTGCGGTTTTGCTTTTGTTGAAACATCTCCTTCTTTCTTCATGTTATGTAATCTCTTAAGTTTCAACATTTCTTTTGTGTTTCATTCTGGAAATTTTTCTTCAGATTTAGTTTTCAGTTTTAGTTTTCTCTTAAATTTGTGTCTAATCTGCTGAGTAAACTATTTTTTGTTTTCTATGTTCAGTGACTTTGTTTTTTCCATTTTAGAAGTTCTGCTTGTTTCTTTTTCAAATATGCTTGGACTTCTTTATTATTTCTTATTTTGTCATGCTTTCTGTCCTACTTTATTATCATTTATCATTTTAAACATACTTAGTTTTAGTCTGTTTTTACTAATTTTAGTATCTGACAGTTCTAATTCTGCTGCTTTTTATTTCTGTGGACACTTATGGTTGCATATTTCTTCACGTGTTTCATATAATTTTGGATTCAGAGCTTATTTCAGTAGCCAGGGTTGAGAGTGGGTGCCTTCGGAGAGATTTAGCATTTGCTTCTGCCAGGATAAGAGACTTTTTCTTTTATGTGTTAATTTCTCAGTTGGGATTCCCCCCGACTGCGAAGATAGTGTAAATTAGAACTCTCATGGGAAAGGCCTATGTTGGAATTATTGGGAAAAGTTTCTTTGTCATCTCCCCTTGCTTTTGAGGGTGTCCTAACCTTATCCAGACTCCCAGTCCCTAATTTGCACAGTACCTAATGCTCTTGTCTCCTTTCTTCATTAAACAGGTAAACACCCAAGCCCCATGTTTGCTCAGATTAGACTAATGCATCACAAGGTGGACCAAGCCTCGACTCAGTTTACTACCCTAGTTTTAAGCTTCCTTTTTACTGCTGGCTCTTGGAGATTTCTCTTACTTGTTTACTTTCAGCTGTGCTTTTAAAAAGATGTTTGCTCTTATTTTAACTAATGCTTCTAGGAGGTTTCCTGACTGAGATTTTCATGATCTAGGGATTTAGTCTTATTTTTGTATCTCTCAGAGTCTAAAACGCTAGCACAGTGTCTTACATGTGTATGTGAAAAAAATTAAGTATAATCCCATTGTCCTAAAATTGCTATTCAGAGGTTTAAAAATGGTTAGAATCACATAGTTTTGAGTAATATCTCCTTTTCTTTTGCTTTCTTACTCTATTTCACTGTCTTTTGAAAGTTTTTAAACCAAATTTGCGCTTTTAGTATGTCCTTGATTTATTTGTATGGGAACCAAGAATGTATCTTGTTCCTGTTTTATCTTTCAAAGCCAGCTACTAATTCTCTTTACTTTTCCTGTTGTTTACTACCTCATCATTCATTGAGATGGTAGATGAAAATTATCATCCCAAAGGCTAGACTAAGAACAATATTAACAGTTTACTGTGGGATCCTTCATTGCAGTCTTCAAGGTCATCTAGAACATGGTTTCCAAAGTGGGTAACAAGGTGATCTATTGGGTACTTATTTTTACCTAAAAAAGGCAGAAATTAAGCTTTATTAATATAACTAATACACATATATAATTTATAAACTAAAGATGTACACAAATGTTTATTTTTAAAGACTTGTTTACTCTTCAAATAAAAGCTAAAAATTTTTACCAGTGGGGTATGGGAACAAGAAAAAGTGATTCCTGTAATCTAGAGCAGTGCTATCCGATAGAACTCTCTTGCAGTGATGGAATGTCCTATATCTGAACTGCCCAACAGCCACATGTAGCTTTTGAGCACTTGATATGTGTCTAGTGTAACTGAGGAACTGAATTTTTAATGTTATTTAATTTTAATTAATTTAAATTTAAATCGCCTTGTAGCTGGTGGCTACTGTATTGGACAGTGCAGGTCTAGAGCAATCTAGGGGAGGAAATGGTAGAAATAATGGCTACTATTTATTGAATGCTTTCCTGGTACTAGAGTCCGTACTTAGTGTATTCTGTACATTATTTCATTTAATCCTGAAAACGCTTGAGGTTTAGAGAGAGGTTAAGCAACTTGCTGAAACTCATACTGAATTAGAAAGAAGCAGAATCAGAGTTGAAACCCAATAACAATAAAACAAACTAGAAAGAGGGAAATTATAGTAAAGATAAAAAGGTGAAATTAATGCAATAGAAAATGAAAAAAGTAAAAATGATAAATAAATTTCCCCTCCCAGAAAAAGAGTTGAAACCCAGGTGAAACTTTTTTTTTTTTAACAACTTTATTGAGGTATAATTGACTTAATAACATTGACTGTGTTTAAGGTATACAACTTGATGTTTTGATACATATATGTTGTGAAATGATCACCACAAGCTAAGTAATATATGTGTCACCTCCACAGTTACCATTTTCTTTCTTTCTTTTTGTGTAAGATGACTTAATTTAAGATCTACTCTCTTAGCAAATTTCAAGTATAAATACAGTTTTGTTAACTATAGTCACCGTGCTATACATTAGATCTCCAGAACTTATTCATCTTGTGTAACTGAAACTTTGCCGTTTTACCAATATCACCTCATTTCTTCCTCCCCTCAGCCCCTGGCAACCAACATTCTATTCTCTGCTTCTATGCGTTTGAGCATTTTAGATTCCACATATAAGTGAGATCGTGCAGTGTTTGTCTTTCTGAGTCTGACTTATTTCACTTAGCGTAATGTCCTCCAAGTTCATTAATGTTGTTGCAAATGGCAGAATTTCCTTCTTTTTTAAGGCTGCACAATATTCCATTGTATATATACACTACATTTTCTTTATCCATCTGTCTGTCGAGGGACGTTTAGGTTGTTTCCCTGTCTTGGCCATTGTGAATAACGCTGCGGTGAACGTGGGGGTGCAGATGCACGTTCAGTATCTCCTACCATCACACTTCACTGAGCTCCAGCGAGAGATGTCGCTCTACCGCGCCAGCTCCAGATCAGGACCTGCAGCCCCTCCCGTGTCTTTAAAATTCTGTTGTTTTAGTGCCGCTCCCCTCTCCCCTTTTTGTTTAACTTCAAGAAATTATAGACTTTTCAAGTATATTATTTCTTCATATGAAATAAATAAGAGCAGGTGTTAGCTTTGTTTTATAGGTAAACATGCTGAGCTAGATTATGAGTGATTTGTCCCAACTATGTATCAAATGAAAACTACATGTGATGTGGGGCTGGCTGTCCTGCCTAATCTTGGTGCTCTGGTCATACCATAGTGAAGTCTTTTCCTTAGAAATCACTGTAATTGGAGCCAATGTGAGTTTCCTGAAGTTAGGCTTTTTAAAAAGTCCACAAGCAGTATGGCTTTGGAAATTTTTTTAACATGTTTGTGTTTTTTCATTTTTTAGTGCTCGCCAGAAACCCAGAGCTAATTATTTAGAGGACCGAAAAAATGGGTCAAAGCTGATTGTTTTTGTAATTGGAGGAATTACATACTCTGAAATGCGTTGTGCTTATGAAGTTTCTCAGGCACATAAATCTTGTGAAGTTATTATTGGTAAGACTTTTTTTTCCTCTCTTCTGTTTTTTTAAACTCTAAATGCAAAAATATATGTGTAAAACTTGTATTTTACATTTAGGACTAAATTGGTAAATGCAAAAATACTTTTTAATCATAGTATGTTTTATCTGATGTCCTAGAGTTTTTTCCTGGCTGACATTTTTGATAATTTTATTTTTAAATATTCTGATTGTAAGGGAATGAGCTTCAAAATGTTATATTCTTTAAATATTATTAAATGTGTCCTTTAAAATATTATGTTCTATACTTTTCTTGCTCTCATTAAATGATTTTTGAGAAATAAATACATTTTTACTGCAGAAATATTTTGAACTTTTTTGTGGATGTGGAGCTGACGTTGGCAGGGCCTGCATGGAATTTAGTTTTAAGAATGTCAGTGAAAGCCACTGATGCGTAACCTCTCCTGACCGTGGAGGTGCAGCACCTGTGCAGAAAGCCTGGCTCTGCAGCTTCACCTGCTGGATGGTTCTCTGTGATGGGACAGTGACTCTCGCTGTTCTGTCATGAGGACAGAGTAACCTCTAATTTTGCTCTTCAGTGTATCAGGATATAGCAGAAAGGAGACAAAGCACGAGGAGTGGGCAGTGTTTCTGAAGGGTTACTGAGCATGCTCAGTGAAGAGGAAGGACTGAAATATTGTAGTATAGGCACATTTCAGGAAGGTGTCCTATAGAAATTTTGTTAAATTGCCCCAAGCTACTGCACTTTGCATATTTAAGGACAGGACAATATAGTCAGCCAATGAAAGTCGATGTAACTGCTGGCCTCTGAAAATTTATCTTTTCCCCTACCAGGTTCTACGCATATTTTAACACCCAAAAAGCTGTTGGATGATATAAAGATGCTGAATAAATCCAAGGATAAAGTCTCCTTTATGAAGGATGAATAGCTTTTTTTTTTGGAAATTCTTATTAATATGTTCAACTAAAATAGATCAAGATAATGTTGCTATCATGTAATTTAACCAATGTAAATATTTTATGGAATAATGACTTTTCAAATGTATTTCTTAAGGGACTGTTTATGATTATGTATCATTGATTTGCCATTTTTAATAATTTAAATATTGTTGCTGCTTTGTAGATGATGAGAAGAAATGTTAAAATGCTTTCTAAAAGGAAATTTTTTCACCTTTGGAACAGAATATATTAGAGTTGTGGGTAATTTTTCACAGCCACCTATGTACATACTAATTACTTATTAGATACTTTATCTGTCTTATGCTGAAGTATAGTTTTTCGGAAAAGAATGATTTTAAATGAAAAGGTTGTAAAAGTAAACACTGTAAATGTATATGTATGATAGAATGAGTTCCTGTAAGTGCAGTTTTTCTTTCAACTGAAATTCCTAATTTCTTTTATGTGTAAAATAATTCAGTCATTAATAGAAATAGAATGATTTCACAATGTATACTGTCTTGCTGGATACTTCTAAAGAACTCAACTTTATATAATTTTGAAATCATGTATGTTTAAATTAGAAAACTAAAAATAATCACGAACATTCTAAGAGAAAATAAATATATAGTTATAAAAATTATCTCTTTTTTTTATGGGGGAGGAGGGGGAAGTTGGAAAGTTTAAAAGTTCTGAATCAGAGAGTTACAAAGAAGAAAAAGAATGCACCATAGTCTTCCCACCAAGATAACCCCTGTTGACTTAAAAAAATAATAGTATAAGGTTGGATAATATAAGGATATGTCTGTAATATGTTACACAAAGGGAACGTGTTACACACACAAAGCACGTTTGAAGCACGTGTTACACAAAGGGAACATCTTCATTTCAAATCTCTCCTTTTCCCTGGCCTCATAGTCTTCTGTGATGCACCATAATTTTATGTATCACTCGTCTTCAGAGTTTTGCTCTTAAAAATAATGCTGCATTGTTTGGGTATATACCTTTGCAGACTTACACAAATATTTCTGTAATATAAATTTCTAGCAGTGACATTGCTGGTCAGAGTACTTGTGCGTTTAAAATACTAATAATGGACATCACAATTTTAAATTTTATGTAGATCACTTTTCATCAGTTTTCCTTTCAGGCTTCTGAATTTTATGTTGTACTTAGAAATACCTTTTGCACCCAAGATTATAAATTGGCCCATTGTTTCTTGTAGAACATTTTGATAGGTTCATTTTATTTTTTACCGGTAACTCTTTCATCCATCTGGAATTGATTTTAGTGTGAGAATGTATGCTAGATATTGTCTCTTAGCACTTGGCATTATGTCCCATACCTCCCCCTCTCATACCACAGCGATGAAAGGCTAAAAATGAAGTTTTGCAGACTCAAAGGTAAGTAGAGTTCTAAACAGGTTAGATTCTGCCATTTGGTAGAATTTGCATTTGGTAAAGATTTGGAAGGTAGAAAGGAGGCAGAGGCCGTCCACCGTGGCTGTGCCAGTGGACAAGCTCCTGCCGAGAGGAGGTGTTTGTAGCAATCAGACTCCACGTGTTACTGTCTGTCACCTGCTTCGTGGCTACGAGGTCGTGCTGGTGTCAGTGGCAACACTAGCTTCCTGTTCCCGGGATCGCAGATGGTGATATGACCTTGAGTCTAAAAGCACGGTGGCCCCCAGTTTCTGTCCCTACAGCCTTTTCCATTGTTTTTAAGGCCCTAATTCTCTGTATAAATCCATTTCTGCTTGAATCTAAGAGGAGTTTCTGTTCCTACAGTGAACCCTGACTGATACAGTATTTAACAGGGATCCAGCTTCTTTCTAAATAGCCAGATATCATACCAGGTTTTATTGGGTAATCCCTCTTTCCCCAACTAATCTTAAATGCTACCTTTATAGTAGTAGACTAAATTTATATTTGTATTTTGGTCTATTTCTGGATTCTGTTTTATTGACCTACGGTTTGTATTTCCTTTTCCCTATTTTAATTCATGGTGTGTTTTAATATGTGATGGATGTAATCTCTACTTCACCCACACCTAAATTGCTATTATTTTTCAGAGATTTTCTGGCTGTTACATTTTGCTAAATGAATTTTAGTGTCATTTGTTAATACCAAAAGTTACTTTGGTATTTTCATTAGGTTTGCAGTAAATTTATAGGTTAATTTAGGAAAAATTGACATCTTGTAATGTTGAAACTTGATATTCAGGAATATGGAATGTCTTTTCAATCACCTAAATCTTGATGACCTTGAGAATCTTCATTTTCTTCATATAGGTCCTGCGTATTGCCATAATGTCTTTCGTAGTTCCATGTGATTTGGCTCTTTTCTTCTCTTCTTTTCAAACAGATTTTTTATATACATAAAAATTACTGTTTTTGATATATTAACTTCATAACTTGCTATTTTACTAAGTAATGCTAATAAAATAATAACGCACAAATGCTTACTTAGTGCTTTATATGTGCCAGGCACCATTTTTAAGGGCTTATATTACCCCATTGAATTCTGTGAGGATAGCTACTATTATTATTATCTCCATTTTAAAGCTGAGCAAATTAAGCACAAAGAGGTTATGTAATTTAACCTGGTTGTGTATGTGGAGAGGAAAGGCTTGACATTAATAAACAGCCCTCTTTTCATGTTGAGCATGAGAACAGTACATTGCCAGTGAGAGGGTTAATTTTTGGTGTCTGCATTTTATCAGAGATTTTGTATGCCTTGGTAACTATCTGCCCAGGGTTAGTACATGTGTGGAACAGAGATTTAGACTAATCCAATGCCCTGTGGCAAATGGAACTCAGAGTGTGATGACAGCAAACATTGGTCCGGTCATTCAGTCACTTACCACCTCAGTGATCACTTTGCCCTATCACACTGATAGGGGATCCTTTAAGGCCTACATTTCACATATATTTCGGGCTTATAATTGGACAGACCCTTTGTTTCCTAAATCTCTTACTGAATTTGAAGACATAAGAGATCATCTCACATAAATTCCTAGTATAAGCTAATTCCCCCCTGGATTGCTAGGATTAGCAATTATAGATTCTGATATCAAGACCCTGAAAAAGACTTTTTTTGTTGTCGAAACTAACAAACCATTTATTCACTATCTCTGAGGCACAGTTTTTCTTCCTGTTGAGATGTGCTTGGTTTATAAAATATAGTGGATTCACATTCTTCAGCCATATTCACAAAAAATAAATATATCAGCAGTTCACACAAAAATTCACAGCAGTTCACACAGACACAAAAATTCTTGGATTTGAGCCCAAAAGGCCCAGATCCTGGCAGTTTATTTTGTAAGATGTGACGCCTCCATAACTCAGTTCTGCTATAGGTGTTTGTACCTTTTGTGAATCCCATCAGGATGCAGGCAGATTTCTTTTAAAATCAAAGGAGCAAGAAATGTCTTCTCCCACAGTAAAATTTCTACTATCAAAACAACATTTTGGGTATTAAATATAAATAAATATATATTCATATTTAGTATGAATTAGGTCTATTTTAAATAACTCATTAACAATAAAATTACAATAGAAAGGAATGATGAAAAGATGATGAGTTTTCATTAGTATAACAGTTAACTAAAGTGGATGGCTAGAACTTTCTGTTCAAGAGGTGAAAGCATTCTGCAAACAGTCTCATCCCATCCTGCTGTCTTGCTCCCGGCAGCCCCAAACAGCCAGAGCACACCTGTGCACTGAAGAAGCACAGAGAGGCCTCTGCGCTGTGGAAACTGCCGGGTGTGTCTGCAGTACCACTGCCCGCAACATTGCTGAGCCCCTTGACTCAGCATTAAAGATGGGACTCCTTGTATTTAGCAAGCTCATTTTTCTGGGTTATTACTGCGGCAGAATTAGAAGAGAGGTCTATCAGAATTGACACAACGAACTGACTGGGGGAGGAGACAGCCAAGGCTACAGAATCAGTAAATTTAAAATTATCCTGTAAATCAGAGCCTAGCACTTTCCAAAACTCCTTGGGACATTGCCCTGTTTCTGTTCCTTGGATTAAGCATGTTGCAGTGATGGTCATAATGATCCTCAATCATCAAGGAAATGTAAAATTACATTTAATAAAGCAGAAGTGGGCCATATTTTAAGTCAAAAAATGATTACAATAGCAAGTTTGTATAAAGGTTAATTTGAGGGATTAGGAACATTCATATATGGCAGTGTTTTCTAATCCCTGGGTTCCACGGATTTGCTTCAGGAGCCCATGAACTTTTAAAAATTATGTGCGGAATGGTACATGTTCATATATCCCTCTTCCATGGGAGGGTGGAGCATGGGGGAGGGAGACCCCAGAGCTTTCATCAGATTCTCAAAGAGGGTTGAACCCAAAAGAGGGTTAAGAACTAACGAGTCATATAAGAACACTCTAACCAAGCCGGGGAGTGTGTAATTTTAACCTTGAGGACAGGATAGTGATGCTTAGCACAAAAGAGGATTTCAACTTGTGATTAAATTTAGGTATCTAGAAGCCTCTTAGCACATACACAGTGTAAGCTCCTTTTTTTCTCTTAAAGTACCACTACTGGTCTTCACTATCTTCCTTACAATAAGTGCCACAGCTTAAAGTAAATTTAGCCACAAAGTCAGAGGTATCTTGAAGCTGGCCTCTGCTTTATCTCTCCCAAGACACCCTAAACCAATTTCCAAGCCCCCAAGTTAAAAATAGCCCATTCTCCAGCGAGCTAGGCGAACAGCAGCTGCCTTGGTCACCACAAAAATCTTCAAAGTGGGAATAGATTCAACTCTCCTTACCACTGGGCAAAGCTCTGGGGGTTGGGAAACCATTTGTTGATTGTTTGAAGTGAATGGAGGCCTCAGGAAAGAGGGAACAAGCCAGTGATCTGCTGCTCTGTCATTAGGAGGTTATAAATCAGTCTGAAGCAAAGTAAAATCTTGTTCTGGCATCCTACGTGAAATGCTATAAATTTATTTACTCCCTGGTACGCAGTTTTAATGAATTGTGTTCACTTTTTTCTCAAATTTCATTAATCTAGGACTATTGTTTTTGCATATTTCTGACTTCAAGAGATCTTTAAACAAATAATTTATAAGAATATCATAAGAATTTCATACAGTACAGAAAGTAAATGAAAAGTAACGATCCTCCCTTCCCCGCAAAACCAGTTCCATTTCCTAGCGGTCCACTGAATATTTTTGTGTATCTTTCCAGAAAATATGTATGCCCTTTGAAAAACATACACAGGTGTCACCACACTGTATATATTATTAGGCATCTTGCTTTTTTTCACTATCTTGCAGATAATCCACTCATTCTTTTCAGTGGCTGCAGAATATTAATCATCTGACTGTCGTTATTTATGAATCGTCACATGGGGAATTAGATTAGCTCCTCTTAGGGGCTGTTCCCGTCAGTGCTCCAATGGCCATCCTCGTACACATTCCATGGCCTATTGTATGAGTTACCTATAAAGTAAATTGTTAGTAGTGGAATTGCTCCTCAATTTAGAATTTGTAGAATTTGATAAATATTATCAAGTTGCCTTCCAACAAGGTTGCACCAATTTATACTTCCACCAACAGTGAATGAGAGTACCTGTCTCCCCATCCTCACTGACACTGGGTTTTTTAGACTTTAGTTTTTACCACACTAATAGGTAAAATTATATTTTATTGTTTTGATTTCTTTTATTATGAGTTAGGAATAACAGATTTATTTTAAAATAATTACTTGTTGATTTTGATTTTAAGAATCAGAGGTCCATTTTTTTCATTTAAGCCCTTTGTGTCCTCCATATCTTATAGTTTTGGTGTTTTCTCTGGAAAGTCATCTTCCTAAATTGTGTAATAAGTAAAATACTTTTTTGGAGAAAGTCAAGTTTTCTTTGCATTTTTTTTTAATCCTTAATTGCCTTAGGTCAAACTAGTATTTCAGTTGATTCCTCCATCTCTGTATTTTGGCAAGATCTGCTGCAATAGTTCTAATCATTTGATCAGTAGTTTCTTTCAAAATGGTTGCTGTCCTTAGGGCATGATCCAAAGATGAGTTTAAAATCTACAGAGGAAAAGTCCACACACTTTAATTACATAAATTTACTACTCTTTCTGTTAATTGGGTTCTTTCATTGTTAAACATTGCAAGGTGGGATTTTTGGAGCGTTCTATTTTCCACCCAGTCTATTTCTGTTTTTGAGAGTGGGTTTCCTAGGAAACCAGTCTGAGATGGAATATATTTTTTAGGGCAAGGGACAGAAAAAAGACCAACACGTGACTGATGAGCATGAATCAGAGGGTGAGGTCAGCAGCCTGCTGGGCTGTGTCCGTGCTGCAGAGAAAGAAGG
This sequence comes from Diceros bicornis minor, assembly GCF_020826845.1. Taxonomy (NCBI): domain Eukaryota; kingdom Metazoa; phylum Chordata; class Mammalia; order Perissodactyla; family Rhinocerotidae; genus Diceros; species Diceros bicornis. The sequence continues at coordinate 42,008,292 of NC_080743.1, forward strand.
AAAGCTCTTGGGGGGCTGTTGAAAGGGATTTAGGGGCCATAAGCACAGAGAGGGCACCCGGGGATACAGCAAATACATTGGAAAGTGGCCTGGGATTAGAGTTAGCTGATCGGAAAACAGGAAACTGCTGGCAGCTCTAACCCCATTGTCACTGGAATGGATTTGTGAGCGGCTGGGGACGGTCTCCAGTGCCTTCATGCCTGGGCCAGGGGGATCCTGTAGCTGAGCCACCACCCACAAAACACTTTGTCCAGGAAATTTCCCTTGGAACCAATTTAGGAATAATACCAAGCACATGGCTGCTCTGGTTGTGGGTCTTTATGTTAGTGCTGAGCACAAATTGTTTTTAGCAGAGCATTTTCTGATGCCCTCATACTGAAATAATTTAAAAGCCATCACTTTTGTGATCATCAAGACCAAACTTACAAGCTGCAAGGATTCCAGAATGTTTTTGTCTAGGTCCTCACCTCAGATTCCATTTCTTCAATACTGCTAAAGTTGCTTGAGGATTTGCTGCCAGAAATCCTGCAGGAGTGGAAATGGGGCGAGGGTGTAGCAAAGTCTGAACTGTAGGTCCTGGAAACCTTAAGATTTTTTCTGGAAGGCAAAAGCACATCATTGATACTTGTATAAAGCGCCACCCTCAATTCTGTGGTTCAGTAGTGGCCGTGTGTGTGTCTGTGTGTGTCTGTGTGTGTGTGTCAGGGGTGACGAGTTCATGCATCATCCTCTGCCATTTGTAGCTCTCATAGTCCCATTGTGGCTGACAATACTTGAGCTTCAGAAAAAGGTTATTCCCGTGACCATGAAGGGCATTTCCTCCTGGAATCTGTCTCCTTGGCATAGAAAGAGGCGAGACTCCAAAGAGATATTTACTCAGTTTTCATTCTTTTGGGGCCAACCTTCTACCTGCATATTTATAAAACACACAAATCTAACAATTGCAGACAGTTTGAGTTCATTCTAGCACCAGTGAGGTTATATAGCAAGGAGCCAGCAGCAGTAGAAAAATAAAAACAGCACCTCTTTAAGTAAACAGGCTCCCCTGGAAGGAAGGAAGAAGAGAAGGTGGAAAAATTGAAAAGACATTCTAGAAGATGGTGTACCACTGTAAACAAGAATGTTATCTAGAACAAATTCTTTCACACTTTCTGTTTTTTCTAGAACAAATTCTTTCACACTTTTCAAGAAACATACTATATCAAGACAGCAGAATAAGATAAAAAGAGAAATTCTAATTTTTGGAAACAAATTAGGATTTTTAATAAAACACTATAACTATGACTCTATCTCTTAGTGATGGTCTGGGTGAATGAGGGGTTCCAGGGCCACAGTGTACAGTTGTTCAGGTTGTGCACTGCATAGCTCTAGGGAGTTTCATTCACAAAGCGTATGTGAAAGGCACTGCCTGGAGTTATGCTTTGCACAACCATGAGTAGTGGCCCTAAGGGATGCCACATGACCTAGCCTGTTGACAGTGGGCCAATGGAGCCATCCTCACATCTTTTCCTGGCTTGAGATTCCTTCTGTTAAGCATTACTTCTTTGGTACATACAGCACTTGTGAGCAATATCATCTCCAGAAAGTCTGACTTCAAATGCTTGTGACTCAAAGCCTCCCTTTATCCCTCTCCCCCACCACATTAACTTTAGTTGGTTCTGCACGTTAGTTTAACACATTGGATCTATCCTCCGGTTGAGAGAGGAGGTCAGCATCGGGGCCCCCAGCTAATGACAAACTGGGCAGAAATGGCAGTGTGGTGCAGTGGGAAGAGCGTGGGCTTCAGAGTCCTCTGTCTCCCCACATCCAGTCACTCACCACTGTCAACAATAACAACAGCTATCACTTGCTGATTGCCATGTACCTCTCTAAATGCTTTATATGTATTGACTCAGTCCTCAATGAGGTCGGTGCTGCTATTCTTCCCATTTGGGGAACAATGGGGAAACAATGAGGAAAGGGAGGCACAGAGAGGTCAAGCAACCCGCCCAAGAATAACGAACCAAGATGCAAACCCAGGAACTCCCCGGAGGCCACGTTCTTAAACACTACACTGCACTATGGCAGCGGTAGTGGGTTCAGACTAAGTGCGTATGATTGCAGAGCCTGAACTATTAACTCGGCTACACTAATGGTTCTGCCTCCTAAATAGCAACCCAATACTAGACTTCTCTCTTTCCTTTTCTACCACCCTTGGCTAGGCTGCCATCATCTCATCTGGATTATTGCACTAGCCTTTTATTTGGCCTCTGTGCTCCAGCCCTAGCCTCCTCTAGTCCATTCCCACTTTCTTAGTAGCTAGAGTGACTTATTTATTTATTTTTTTGGTGAGGAAGATTAGCCCTGAGCTAACTTCTGATGCCAATCCTCCTCTTTTTGCTGAGGAAGATTGGCCCTTGACTAACATCTGTGCCCATCTTCCTCTACTTTATATTTGAACGCCGCCACAGCATGGCTTGACAAGCAGTGCGTTGGTGCACGCCCAGGATCAGAACCTGCAAACACCAGGCCACCGCAGCGGAGCACGCGCACTTAACCGCTACGCCACTGGGCCGGACCCTAGGTGATCTTTTAAAACACTAAAAAAATTTTTAAACTCTGGTTAAAAAACTTCATTGGCTTCCCATTATCCCTAAGAGTCTGAAATCCTTCCTGTAACTGACAAGCCCCTGCACAGTCTGGCCCTGCCCATCCCACCAGCCTTCCCTCACCAGCCCCATCTTGCCCCACCGCCACTCCCTCGTTTAGGCTCCAGGCACGCCGCTCCTGAACTCGCTAAGGGCTTTTCCGTGCCAGGAAGCTCTCTTAGACTGAATGTTCTTCATTCTTACCCCTCCATCTCCTTGCTAGTTGATTCATATTTATCCTTTAGAGCTCAGCTTCCCTGAACCCCCAAATTAGGTAATAGCATTCTGTATGCCCCCTTCTTGGCACTTATAAAGACTGACTCCAATACCAAAAAAGCAAGCACCTAAGTACTGTCTCTGAGGGCAAGAACAGTAGTTGATTTTGTCACTGTGTCCTCAGCACCTAGCCCAGCACCGTGCTGTTGACACTCAAATATTTGTTGAATGAATAAATGACTAAAGTATTAGATAGACTTAGGTTTGAATCCTGGCTCTACTAGTGATCTAGGTGATCTTGGGCAGGTAAATGTGCACCCAACCAGTAGGTAGCCAATTTTGTTATAATTTGTGATAATAAAATAAAATAATACTTACTTTCTTGCTATGGGCTCATGTTCGTCTTGAGAAGATTTTGAACTCACTCTCTGGGAACAGATCCAGTTTGGTTTTGAACAAGCTGAAAAATGTTAGCTATGATTAAATTCAGAGCACCAAAAATGATCCCCAAATGGTGGATATATTGGTATCATTTCCTGAACTTTTCTGTATGAATAAAATATTTTATGAAATTTTAATAAATAAATAAGAAAATTAGGGAACATAGAAGACCAAGAACTTTCTATCAAGTATTCTGAATTCAGGAAAAGAAATTCAACTTTTAAAAGGAGTTTTATTAGCAGACAAGAGACCAGGAGTCTAGGTTCCCTGGGTGCTAGCTGTGGGGCTGGGCATGTTGTCTCACTTCTCTGGGCTCAACTACTTCATCTGAAAAATGGAGGGATAATATCTTCCAAAAGTTGGAACACATGGATCCCTGAAGTCCTCTCCAACTTTAGGAACAAGGATTCTAGGAGTCAGAAACTAATAATTATGTCACTAAGACATTCTAGAAAATAGAGACTAAACAGAGAAGAAGATAACTGTAGAAAAGTCACCATGGAAGGAAAGAAGAAAGCCAGGGAGAGGAAGAGAGAAAAGTCAGTGGCCAACAAATCTGCCTTCTCTGTCGCTGGGGCTCCCTCCTCCCCTCTCTTTCCCCTCGTCCTCCTCCTCTTCTCCTCTTCCCCTCTTTCTGCTTCCAGGTGACCTGTCTCATTCACTGGTCTCTAGTGGCTAGGCTTCACTCCCCCCCAGGAGGGTCCCATTTGACAAGGGAACTGGGAGAGATTGTCCCTCAGCCAAGGAAGGCAGAGCAGAAGCCAGAAAGTCCAAATTTAGTCCTGCTGACCCCCCAGACTAGAGTCGTGATGAACAGAGGCACTAACGAGCTCAGTCTTCATCCTTTGGTAGTCTCTAGATATAATTTTACTTGAAACATAGAAACTCAGAGTTGGAAAGGACCAGAAGGCCATCTGGTCCAGGTCTAGTCCAGTCTACAGATCTACAACATCCCGACAAAGTACATTGTCTCCCAGTCTACAGATGGGGCTCGCGACCTCCTGCAACATCCCACTCCATTTTCTCTCTGTTCCAGTTGCTGGAAAGTTCTTTTTTAACGTTGAGCAAAAGATACCTCCCAGTGACTTCTACCCTCTTGGCCACTATATGTTTATTAATGGAGTTCAAGATCACATTTCAGATGACTCAGTTACTTTCCTCATTCATGTATTGGAATAACAGGTCTTGTGGGCTATAGACCCAAAGACCAAAGTGATAGTAAAGAAATCTGCCCTGTTGCTTCCGCAGAGTCTTAGTGACTGTCACCTCGAGAGAATACATCCAATTGGAGGATTTGGCAGCTGCGGGGGTGGGGGTGGGGGAGGGTGGGAGAGGAGGCACAGCTGAGGTCAGTCAGGTAAATGACATTCTTCAGTCTCGGACATTGGCACTTGTGAAAGATAAGAAACATTCTCCCTGGTGCCCTGTCCCCAGAGAGGGAGAGAAAGAGCTGTGATGGTATGAAGTCACCCCCAGGGAAAAGATGTCTGAGAACCAGGTATCGCTGTCCAGAGGCAAAACAAGGAGCATTTCCTTCTCTCCTCCGTGTTCGCTTAGCATACTTTGATTTTGCTGTTAGCGCTTAGCGTTTTGCCACGCACTTTCCTTACTTGGTATGAGTTCCTTTCTCTCAACAGATTGTAAACTCCTCAGGAGGGAGGAGCCATGTCTTATTCATCTTTATAAATAAATGTTTGTGGGATTTTAATTTTTTCCAAAGAGCACAATTTTGGATCAAAATTAGCAATATGATGTCTAAAGAGTGTAAAAATAGTCTATTTCTTTACATGCTGACTTTTAGTAGGGATATATTTAAAGCTTTCGCCACTCCTGAATAATAGCACTAATAGTTGTGATTACTCAGTTGTTCATTTGTTCAGCAGATAGTTATGATTTGCTAACAGCTTACACTGGTGTAGACTTACTACCTTTCAAAGTCCTATATCGCTAGGATTTCATGTCTCCCAGCCCAGCGCAGCCTCTTGCCCTCCAGGCAAAGGGCTGGATGTAGAAGTGTCAGATGAGTGCTGGAGACCCAGCAGCAGCCTGGAGAGGGCAGGGGCTCCCCAGATGGAAGCAGGGGCCAGTGTGATGTGGGTCTCCCACACCTGGGAGACTAGGTTGTTTACAAAGATGGGATCATGCAGGAGATGTACTTACAAAGTGAAGAAATTTTATTTTCATTTAAAAAGCAGAGCAGGACAAAGGCACTTCTTTCACTATGATTCAAGTAATTCTGTCCTGGGGTGTTGTGTCTATAATGAAATTCTAAAAAGAAAAGATTAAAAATACAACTCATTGCCTGAGAACAACAGCTGTCCCCGCTTTGCCTTCCTTCTGAGGCTCCCTGGTCGCCCTCACCTTTAGGTGGTTCTTTGCCGCAGACTCTTCCGGAGTCACAACTCTTAGTGCCGCAGGCCTCACATTTGTTACTCTGCGCTCCAGTGGCAGAAGCAGAATAGCAGCTGTGTCCTGCATCAGAACCTGGAAAAGCCCAAGTTATGCAAAGGAAGTGTAAGTTTCTTGAGTATAGTCATAAAATATGGTGTGGAGAGTAGAGCTCTAACTGTGCAAGGTATGCATTAGGCACCAACATGTTCAACTTCGCCGGCTGCATTACCAAGGGGAGTTGCCAGCCTAGGGGTGACATTTGGGATCCCCTTCTGACAGCTGAGAGATGTGTTGATAAGTAACAGTCTGATGTGAAAGTCTCAGGATTTGCTTAGTGCATGTAGGTGCTTAGTAAAGGGCTGCCACACGGATAGATCTGTGAGAATTTGGCCCTCTGAATTATCAGACAATCTTGCATTTGTGGTTATTTTTCCAGATTTGCCCTGATATGCCCACATTCTCTTCTCAGACCCTGCTGTGGCCAAGAGCTTGTGTTTTGTCCTCCAGGCAATTGGAAAGATGGTTTTCCTCCACAACAAATTCATAAGCCCATATGGGAACCTGAATCAGAGCTTTGCCCTCAGCAGTGCCACAGAAAGGCTAGTAGTAGAGAGCAGGTGTGTCTGGTGCAGGTCTAGAACTTGTGGGCAGTGGAGCTCTCCAGGTCAGGCCAGAGCGTGGAAGCCTGGGCCAGGCAGGTGAGCATGTCAGGCTTAGATGTCCAAGTCTCAGCTCCAGGAGAAACAAGGCCAGGGGACAAAGCCTCTGCCAATGTTACCTGCCTTGCTGCACTCATGATACACTCATTTGTAACATTATGTTCAAAGTGGAAGTCACAAATGGAATGAGCTCTAGAAAAGTTTTTTCTTTCCCAAATCTCACTCAATCAATAGTCATTGAATGCCTTCTCGATCCAAAACCCAAAGAAATTACAAATAGAGGACAGGAGGCATACCCTGGGAAGGTTGTGTTGTACAGTGGAAAGAGCATGAGGTTCAGAAGCCTGGCTCTGCCACTTATTAGCTGTGATGGTTGAAAATATGTCCACAATTCTTTGACATGCTTTTCAAAAGGTAGAGCCTAATTCCTCCTTGAGTGTAGTCTGGATTCAGTGACTTGCTTCTAACAAATAGACAAAGTGGTAGTGATAGTGTATAACTTCCAAAACTAGGTCCTAAAAGACATTGAATCTCCATCTTGGTCTTTCTCTTGGATCACTTGCTCTGGGGGAAGGTGGCTGCCATGTCATGCTGACACTCAAGTAGTCTATTGGAGAGGCCCACATCGCAATGAACTGAGACCTGCCAATGGGCATGTGAATGAACCAATTGGGAAGCAGATTCTCCAGCCCCAGTCAAGCCTTCAGATGATGGCAGTATTGGCCAATATCTTGATGGCAGCCTCATGAGAGACCTTGAGCCTGAACCACCCGGCTAAGCTGCTCCCAAATTCCACCCACAGAAACTATGAGATAGCAAATGTTTGTTGTTTTGAGCCATTAAGTTTTGGGATGCTTCATCACACAGCAATAGATAATACACCAGCTCTTTGACCCTGGATGGTCACTTAATTTCTCTGAGCCTCCATTTCCTTATCTATAAAATAAAGATAATAATTCCTACCTTACAGGGGTGTTATGATAGTTAAATGATATATATTACATCAACAGTTCTCAAACTTTTGATTTCAGAACCCTTTTATACTCTTAAAATTGAGGATTCTAAAGAGCTTTTGCTTATTATAGTTTTTATCTACCATATATCATTAATATATGCCATTTTTTATACCTATGGTGAAAATCTCCCCCTGCACTGGAGAAGAGCTATCATACAGCATTCAGTCAGCTGAAGATGGATTGGTAGAGAGGTATTTATTTATAAAGTTCAAGTCATTTTTTCTGTGCAGAATCATTCAGATCTTCCTCAGACTGAAAGGGCAGTTCTGAGGCTATTTTTTTTTTTTTAGAATTTTAAACTGAGGCATTTAAAAAATATTTTATTATGTCATTTAAAAACAATAATCCATTTCATGTTCACAAAATAACATTTTTTATGAAAAATAGCTATTTTCGAAAATAAAAGAAAATAGTAAGAAGAGTGGCAGTGTTTTATGTTTGGCAAGAATCTTGAGTATCTGGCTTAATAGAAGGCAGCCGGATTCCAGAGCCGCATCTCCGTCCAGTCTGTTGCAGTAGTGGCCTTGCACAGATATGTAGCTGGAAAAGAGAGGACTTCATGGCCCCCTTGAGAGGGTCACAGAGACCCCCGGGGCCCTCTGACCACACTTTGAAAATCTCTACTCTAACAGCATCTGGTGTAGTATGAAACCTGTTATTATTATTATTATTAGAAAATGTATCATCTACAGAGAGGAAATAGAACTAAACATGACCTGACAGAAAGAATACAGAGTTGAAGGAAAGGCTCTCGGCTAACAGGCTGTATGAACAGAAGCGACTCCTGTTAGCTGTCTGGCCCCCGGTGTCCGCAGGTATAAACTGGGTAGATTGGGCCCGGGCGGTGATCTTCATGCTCAGGAGCTGCCTGAGCAGGCAGGCCTCGGCCCCACCTCTTCCTCTCCCAGGGCGGTTCTGCCAGGAGATATTTTTCTGCTTAGACTATCTTTGGAGAAAGGCTCCTATGACTAGAAGTCATTGAATTCCACACACTAGTGCTCTCTGGGTCTCCTCCCAGCTCTAATTCTCTTTGCTTCTATGAAATGTGTGTGGACAAGTCAACAGCAACTCTCCAGTGGTGGGTAAGATTACCAGGTGCAGATTATGGGTCATGCTGGAAGGATGATGACACACCAGACTTGAGGCCACCTAATGACTGAGTCCATGGAATCCTGCGATTCCAGCCAGAAACAGACGTTGGCACTTTCACTCTTACTTGACCACATCTTATTTAAATTGATTCAATTATTAATTCTTTACATTTTGCAAAAAAATACACATGCAACACCCTAGTCTAGGGCAATGCTATTTGGAATGTGGATGCCAAGCTGGCGCCCACCATAAGCACACCCTATGGAGAGGGACCTTGAAGACTGACCACCCATAGCCCCAGGCCCCTCAGCTTACAGAGAACTGAATCTGGGTGCAGTGCCTTTTCTTGAACGGCGCTGGGAAACCTTCCACAGTTGATCCTTCTGTGGCTGTTTTTCTCCATTTTTTGCTTCCTAAAAAAGGTGCATAAGATCCCATAAACGTTTAGTACACTTCTAATAGAGATAGTGAAAGTATTGGTAAAACTGAAATGTTAAATTTCTAATATCAGAGCCTGGAACAATGTAGGAGTGGCACGTCATCCTCCACACAGAGATCCCCTCTGCCTGCCTGTTTGAGAGCTTCCCTCTAAGAAATTGTACCCAGCACAATTTGGCCTGATGAGAATGTGAACAACAAACACTAAAAGTAAATCTGTTTTGTTCCCCAGAGGATAATATCTAATCATTGTGCACACATACATAACAGAGAAATCTGAAGTATGGGATTATAAAGTTTGGTGTTTTCTTCTTATTCATATCTCAAAATCAATTGTCGGGGGAAGAAGCCGTGCTGTGTCAGTACCCGGGTCACATGGCTTTGGCTCTATAAGCACAAGCTGAATGTATCCAGAAAGGCCAGCAAGGTGGATTTTGTCCAGTGTTTATGGGACTAAACACTGTGGGAGCGTGGGGGGTTAATTTTAGCTGTACGAGGCCACCAGGGGGCATCAGAAAGATGTCCTACAATTGTCATTTACCAGGATGCTTCCGCTGACCTGTCTGTAGCTTCAGCCTCCCTTCTTCACAGAAATTCTAACTTCTCCAGAGGAATTCTAATTAATAATAATTCTTAAAGCTCTTGCTTAGCCCTTGGGATACAATAATAGCCCCTGGGGAGAGTTGCTCATTCTTAATGTGGAGGGCACGGTGCCCAAGGGGTCCTAGACCGAGCCAGTGAGGCAGGAATGAGGCTGATTCCCGGGAATGTGGCATGAGCCTGAGGTGTTGCTTGGCAAATGCATGCACGCCCACCTATGCCCGGGCCTGCTGCTGGGGCAGAGGGCCACAGTGCTTGGAGTGTGTGGGGCTGGGGGCTGAGAAGCCAGGCCCTTGCCCTCCTATTGGAAAAACATGCTCTCCTCCTGAGTCACATATTTTCTCACACATCATTTTCTGTCTCCACCCTCCTCCTCCAGGGCATTTGTACATCTGCTCTCCAAAGTGGAAAACTTGGATCTGACTCAAGTGAATTCAGTCTAACACACGATTTTCTTTTTCTGCGTCTTTTAAACTTCTTTGTGCACTAAAATCTTCTTGCCAAACATAACAGCTAAGGGCAATTCTACTTGAGAAGGCAGGTTTTCAACAAGATCAAGTAACTCAAGTGTACTCTTAAACCCAGAGTTCTGCTTCAGAAATAACACAAAGGGACAAGCATTTTACATGTGGCGTATATACTACTTATCTGCATATTTAGGACACTTTGCAAATATCCCGCAAACAGTATGTACATCAGCAAGCTTCACAAAGAATGTGTCCCATTTGAGAGATATCTAGTCTTCCAAAAGAGTAAAGAGTACATAGCCCTCCTTTCAATTAATTCCTCAGGGATTATGTAGTTCACCAAGACCAGTTTATAAATCATGTCTGTCTCCTCATACTCCCCAGCAGTAGATTCACTGTTAGGTCTGATTTTACACTTGGTTGCACTTTTCTTTGCTTCTTGTCCATCATAAAAGAGTCAATTTAGTCTGGAACATTGGTCCCTGTTCTGGTACTTAAGTGGTTCTGTACGGTCTAGACTAGGAATTTGGAAGAGAAACACTTCATACCTTAAATGTTTAATCAAAATGTTTTTTAAATGTCAAACTATTCTTATTATTCTTACAAAACCTAAAAGAAAAACCCCAAATCTAAATTTTAATACAACTAATAAAAATAGTAGCTGGGATGACAGGGTGAGCATCGTTAGTGCCCCTTGTATTTAAAGGAGAGTCAAAGCTAATGACTGACATCATGTTGGTAAGGTAATGGTCCACTCCAGATGACACATGGTAATTTTTAGCACAAACACCACACTGTTTCTTTTTTTAGAGGCAGAAACTCAATAAAACATTTGTGACCAGAGCCCATTCCCATGGTGGAATGCTTTCTACCAGGAAACTTCAGTCTTTCGGACTTCGTCATCTGCTTCTATTAGAGCCCACTAAGTACAGGTAGTTGTGGTTGCTGAACAGCTCCTCCCTCCCTGACCCTTGACCTTTGGAAAGCAGATTAGCCAAGCTCAGCCGGAGTCCACAGAGCAGGCTGAGCTCGGAGTTGGTGCCTCTCATTAACTCATAGAAGCTTCAAATAAATGATTCTGAATCCCCATGGGCTAACAGTTGATCCAAAGAGTGTTTCAAAAACATTAAGGGTTTTTCCTGAAGATTTTACATTTACGGCTTTTTACAAGATTTACAGCTTGTTACTTCTGGAAGGTTTTTTTTGTTTTTTTTGTGAGGAAGATCAGCACTGAGCTAACATCTGATGCCAAGCCTCCTCTTTTTTTGCTGAGGAAGACTGGCCCTGGGCTAACATCCGTGCCCATCTTACTCTACTTTATATGGGACACCACCACAGCATGGCTTGACAAGCGGTGTGTCAGTGCGCGCCCGGGATCTGAACCAGCGAACCCTGGGCCGCCACAGCAGAGCGCTCCCACTTTCCGCTTGCGCCACCGGGCCTGCCCCTGGAAGGTTTTTTGCTGAGGAATGGGGAGAAGCAAACCCTGAGATGTGGGATTAGGCTTATTTCTGGTGGGACTGGGGGGCAGGGGTGGAACCCAACAGGGAAGATTTTCACTTATCATGAGGAGAGTGTAGTGAGGGTGGGAGCTGGTAGATGGTGTTTGTATAAAAATCTCCTGTCTGGGCAATGTTCAAATGGACCCTGCAGGACAGACCACCCTCCATATGCTGTAGCCATGATTTCTTAACCAAGGGGGCTTACCAGAATCACCTGGGGAGACTGAAAAGCAGTATTCCTATCAGGGCGCCACCCCTGGCGAGACTGATTACAGCAGGTGGGGCTTAGGCATGAGTATTATTTAAAAATCTCCCTGGTGACTTTGATGCTCTCCCCAGTTGAGAAGCACTGCTAGAGGGATTTGTCAGTTGGAAGAGAGGTCGGCCTATGTATCCAGCCCTGAGATCTGTGATTCTATAACTCGGCCGGTGGCTTCTGGCACCCGTTCAGTTAGTTGACGCCCACTTTCTCTGGAATTATTATCCCAGGACTGGCTCCCACCCATCCTGGGAATTTAGCAGCAAGAAGCCCTCACCATTCAAGGACCCGGCGGCAGAAGGCACAGCTTGGACTGGTTATCTCGGCACATTCCTGCCTTCCCGAGGCGTTGCTGGGGTCCTCCTGCACCACAAAGCACACACAGATGCGGATATGACTGAGGAAGTGACTCATCCCTTGGCTGCTCTTGCACAGCCCAGCGAGCAGCTCAGACTTAGCTGGGCGCACCATTTCAGGACTCCTGCGTTCTGATTTCGCGCTCTGTGGGGTCTGTGCTCTAGTAGCCTGGGGCTGAGAGAAAGAAAGCTTCAACAATGGCCTGACTGCCTTCTTTCTCCAAACATTTAAAAATCTAGTTTACAGGTGAGAGACTATTTTGTCTTTCCTTTAGTTTCAAATTACCCCAAGCTCCACCAGAGGATGAACACATTTAAGAAGATGATTTTTAAATCTATTAATCTGACGAATGATTAGTAGAGGTCTAAAAGCTTTTCCAAAGAAATGTATTCAACTATGCATTAAAACAGGCTTTTGGGACTATCTAGAGGCCTAAATTTTTGTTTATATGTCCCCTTTTAGCACAAATAAATTATACTACTGAACTGAAAGGGCTGACACCTCACCAGCATGTATTTTTTACTATGGTTTTCCCCTTTATGTAAATGGAAAATAAGCATACTTTTCTCACCATTATAAGCAATGCTGGCATAAGCATCATTGTCCAGATAGCTTTTTCCACACTTTGAATTACTTCCTTAGGAAATGTCTGGGTCAAAGGTTGCGAACATGTTTAGGTGATGATGCAGATTGCCAAATTGCTTTCCACAGAAGTGGTACAAGTTGCATAGCCACCAACGCTGTGGGCGGTTCAGCTTGATCACACCGTCCTCTGCACAGGAATTGTCACTTACAAGTGTTTTTGTTAATTTAAAAAGACGAAGTGGCACCTTGTGTTAATTAGCATTTCCTCTGTTGTTAAAGGGGAGAACATTTTCCCATATGCTTCTTTATTGGTTGTATTTCCTACTTGTGACTTTTAGTTCATAGACTTGGTCCATTATTTTTTTTGGAGGGTTTCAGAGTTTTCTTATTAATAAAAATAACCATTTGAGGATTGCTCGTTGTGCCAGGTGCTTCTCATGTAGCCTCCTTTATTCCTTCCCACCTTCCTGGCACATTGTCCCCATTTCAATGATGAATAATCTTTTTTTTTTTTTCTTGTGAGAAAGATTAGCCCTGAGCTAACATCTGTCGCCAATCCTCCTCTTTTTGCTGAGGAAGACTAACCCTGGGCTAACATCCGTGCCCATCTTCCTCTACTTTATATGGGACGCTGCCACAGCATGGCTTGACAAGCGGTACGTTGGTCTGTATCCGGGGTCAGAACCTGCGAACCCTGGGCCACCGAAGCGGAGCGCGAGCACCCAACCGCTGCGCCCCCGGGCCGGCCCAATGATGAATAATCTGAAGCTCAGAGAATTTAACCAACTCGGCAGAGCCACACAGCAAGTAAGGGGCAGAGCTGGGATCTGAACCTCTACCCACCCGTATGTAAGCGTGTGTTCTTAACCACAATGCTGCTTCTCCTTTGTGTGCTGTCAGATCACTTTGTACAATAAAAATCCCAATACTGAACATTATTTGCTCTTAATATTTTCCAAGTTGTCTGCCTTTTTCAAAAAAGATTGACTGGTTTCAGCTTGGCAAACACTGGTTAAAATGTTGATGCTGTCCAAGAGGTGGTGGAAATGGCTAAGAAACGTGAAAATGGGTTGAATTTCACAAATAGTCAAAGAAATACAGATTAAAACAATGAGATACCAGTTTTCACTTATCACTTTAGCAAAGGTTGTAAAGAAAAGAAAACATATACCCGGGGGGCAGGGGGGATCAGGTTGGAGATGCCTCCATTCCCACGCACGGCCGTGTGCCTGTAAGCAGGTACCCCCTTGCTAAAGGCCAGTTCGTCAGAATTTTCAGTGTGTACCTTCTGAGCCATTAACTACACTGCTAGGCTTTTATTCTAAGGAAATATTCAACTATGGCTAAAAGTTTGCATATAAAATGATGTTACTGAAGCAGTGTTTATAATATCAAAGAACTGGAAAAAACTAAATGCCCATCAATAAGGGACTGGTTAAATGAATCAGGGTATAGCCATACAATGCAGTCCTTAACACTGAAGCTGTAGGTTTATTCTAAGTGGCTGTTGAGATGCCCACAATATAATGTTAAATTAAAAAAGCATATCATAAAACAATATATATAGTATGATCCCATTTTTGCAAAAATGGGTGTGTGTATGCAGAGAAAAAAAAAGACTGGACAGATAAACACTTAAAATATTAGCAATGATTTTTCTCTCAGTAAAATGTTCTTTATACTTTTCTCTATTTTCTGAATTTTTTTTGTAATAGGCATATATCACTTTTATAATTTAAAAAGTAAACGTTTTTTCCTTTATTTTCCCCCTGTGTTTTCTTTTATCACTTCTAGGCCCACAAGGATACCTCTGCACTTCGCGTTTGAGTCAAATTTAATTAGCAGAATGTAGGGAGGTGCCCTCCACCTGAGTGGGGAGACCTGGGCTCCAGTGTCTCCTGTCATTTGTCCTGGGCAAATCTCCTCACCTCTCTAAACTTCCAACTCTTCTTCTGCAGAAAGGCTTTGCAAACAGTTGCTATCGACTTGGTAGCAAGTAAAGAAGAACAAACCCAGACCTGAGGGAGCTGCTGGGCGGAAGGCTGGGCTGACTCACGAGGCTCCCTCACACCACACTGAAGCTAGTTCAGGTTCTGGACTAGAGGGATGACATGCCATGAACCTTGGAGACTGCGTATGAAGTGTTGAAATCATTTGTTAAATCCACAAAGTCTCAGAGTTTACTATACTGAGCATTCCCTCTATATCAGGCCTTCAGTCAGATGTTCGGGATACAAAGATGGGTGCAAAGGCGCGAGGACAAATGAGACACAGTTCTGTGGGGAAACAGGGGCCAGAGCAAAGAATTCCACCTGGGCTGGGGGCTGTGCATCAAGGTTATAGAAATTGTCTAACTCTGAAGCTGGCTTGAATAAATGTGATTTTGCCCAGCAGGTGAGTGCTTTGAGGAGGCAAATACACTTTTTGGGAAGGGCTGACACTTAATACCATCTTTACCATTTTGTTTTTAACTCTGACAAAAACCTGTTCAAGTTTTGAATATCAGCCACAGGCTGTGTCTTCAAATACTGTCTGAAACAAAAGGGTCAATTTAAGGCAATTATCCAGATGATTCAGTTTCTCAGAATTTTAATTTAGTCTGAAATGTTCTGATAGTTTAGACCACAAAAACAAAAGGCGTAGAAAGACATGGTGATTGATTTGAATTCCTAATCCTGCATGTGTAGACAATCCAGAAATTTAATTTCAGAGAAAGAAAATGCAGAAGTGGACTCATGGGAAATAGTTCTTTCACTGAGTGTTATTCTTTATTTAGAAGAGGGAGTACAAAACTATTAAGAAGAAAAATTGTTTCTTCCAAGCATGATCCGAAAAAATGTTACTATTCATCCAGGAGAAATAGCTCTTCAGCGATGCATCAGTTTAAACTGCATTGTTATGTCCTAACCTAATAAGAGATTTCAAAAACCAACACTTGAAATAGGTTCTAATTTTTAAAAGCTGGTTCCATTTTAAATAATGTGATTCATAGGACTCTGGAAAGTTAAATTTTCATGAAATATTAAAATAGAATTCAGTGTTTCCATGAACTAGGATTCTATAAATGCATAAAAACTATTTTTCCTGGCATGAAATCAGGCTGTAGCTTGCTATATTACCTCATTTGAAGATGGAGAGGATGCGGATGCCAACTCATGGGATGATTGGATGATTGGAGAGCTCATGGGAAGATAGAGAGCCAAAGTGTATTTGCCTTTATCAATTTTCTCTTTAACATCTTCAAGTAGCATCTCCAACTTGAAGATTTCACCTTCCACTTTTCTAAGTAAACATAAACAGACAGGCATCTTATAGGGTATGCAGTCAACATTCTAATTAGTAACAACAGTTCTTGAATGTAGCATTGATCCATATTATTAATGTGGTCTGTCTTCAAACAGGAAGGTTAATGGACACTTGCCCTGACAGGTATCCTGTTTATAGTTTCACTCCAGAGGCCTAGGCTCTAATCCTCATTTTGTTATTCATTAGCTGTGTATCCTTGGGTAAATCACTTAATCTTTCTGGGGCTGGCCTGGTGGCGTATTGGTTAAGTTCAAGCACTCTGCTTTGGCGGCCCGGGGTTTGCTGGTTCGGATCCTGGGTGCGGACGTACGCACCACTCATCAAGCCATGCTGAGGTGGTGTCCCACATAGAGCAACTAGAAGGATGTACAACTATGACATACAACTATCTACTGGGGCTTTGGGGAGAAAAAAGGAAAAAAGGAGGAAGATTGGCAACAGATGTTAGCTCAGGGCCAATCTTCCTCAAAAAAAAAAAAAGGAAATACAGATTGTTCAAAGTTTAAAAAGAAAAATCACTTAATCTTTCTGTGCCTCTAATGTCTCAAGTATAACATGGGAAAACAATACTTTGCTTATCTGGATCTGATTATTTTGAGGTCCTTTATAATTCTAAGATCTATGATTCTATGGCAATAATTTTTATATCAATTGAAAAAGAAGAAGGATGTGAAATATCTGATTTATTTCATTAACAAGCTTGATCTATTTTTGTTAGTGCCCTCAAGTCAATTTAGCCTCCTGGTGACCCTGCATAGAGCAGAGGCGAAACCCTGTCTGGTCTTTTTGAGCCCTCCTCTCACCTTCTGTCATTATATCAGACAGTGCTCCATTACTATCCATAGAGTTTTCATGGCCAATTTTTTCAAAAGTGGGTGGCCAGGTCCTTCTTCCCAGTCTGTCTTAGTCTGGAAATTCCGCTGAAACCTGTTCACCATGGGTGACGCTGCTAGTATTTGAAATACCAGTGGTGTAGCTTTCAGCATCACAGCAACACACAGCTGCCACAGTATGACAAACAGACAGGTGATGTGGTTCCCTAAGCAGGACAGGAACCTGGGTTGCAGCGGTGAGAGCGCCAAATCTTAGCCACTAGACCACCAGGGTTGGCTAGCTTGATGTATAGGTATATGTACATATATGTACATGTGTATATAAATATATATTTCACCCAACAAAGAGAATCCATTTTTTTACATGCATTACATTTACAAAAATTTACCTTGTGTTAATCAATAAAGAAAGATTTCAACAAATTCCAAAACATTAAAAATTATACCACGGCTTTCCCATTAAGATCAAGAACAAGGTAAGGATGTCCCTTACCACCACTCCTTTTCAACATTGCACTGGAAGTCCTAGCTAATGCAATAAGACAAGAAAAGGAAATTAAAGGTATACAGATCGGAAAGAAAGAAATAAAAGTGTCTTTGTTCATAGATGACATGATTGTCTGTAGAAAATCTGAAAGAATCGACCCCTGCAAATAAATAACCTCCTGGAACTATTAAGCAATTATAGCGAGGTTGTAAGATACAAGATTAATATACAAAAGTCAACTGCTTTCCTATATACCAGCAATGAACAAGTGGAATTTGAAATTAAAAACACAATACTGTTTACATTAGGATCCAAAAAATGAAATACTTAGGTATAAATCTAAGGAAATATTTACAAGATCTATACGAGGAAAACTACAAAACTCTGATGAATGAAATCAAAGAACTAAATAAATGGAGAGATATCTCATGCTCATGGATAGGAAAACTCAATATTGTCAAGATATCAGTTCTTCCCAAATTGATCTATAGAGTCAATGCAATCCCAGTCAAAATCCCAGCAAGTTCTTTTCTGGATATTGACAAACTGTTTCTAAAGTTTATATAGAGAGACAAAAGATCCAGAATAGCCAACTCAATATTGAAAGGCAAGAACAAGGTTGGAGGGCTGACACTACTCAATTTTAAGTCTTACTATAAAGCTACAGTAATCAATGCAGAGTGGTATTGGTGAAAGACCAGACAAATAGATCAATGGAACAGAATAGAGGGCCCAGAAATAGACTCACATAAATACTGTCAACTAATCTTTGATGAAGGAGCAAAGGCAATACAATGGAGCAAGGATAATCTTTTCAATAAATGGTGCTGGAACAATTGGACATTCATGTGCAAGAAAATGAATCTATACACAGAATACATTCTTCACAAAAATTAACTCAAAATGGATCATAGACTTAATGTAAAATGCAAAACTATAAAACTCCTAGAAAAGAATATAGGAGAATAACTAGATGACTTGGGGAATGATGGTGACTTTTTGGATACAACACCAAAAGCACCATTCATGAAAGAAATAATTGGTCAGCTAGATTTCACTAAAATTAAAAACTTCTCTGCAAAAGATAATGTCAAGAGAATGAGAAGATAAGCCACAGACTGGGAGGAAATATTGGCAAAAGACACGTCTGACAAAGGACCATTATCCAAAATATACAAAGAACCTTAAAACTCAAAAATAAGAAAAACAACCCAATTAAAAAATGTGCTGCTAAAGACCTTAACAGACACCTCACCAAAGAAGATATACAGATGGCAAATAAACACATGAAAAGATGCTTCACGTCATATATCATCAGGGAAATGCAAATTAAAACAACAATGAGATACCACTACAAACTAGTAGAAGGGCCAAAATTCAGAACACTAACACCACCAAATACTGGCAAGGACAGGGAGCAACAGGAGCTCTCATGCATTGCTGATGGGAACGCAAAATGGTACAGCCACTTTGGAAGACAGTTTGGCAGTTTCTTTTAAAACTAAACATACTCTTACCATACGATCCAGCAGTCATGCTCCTTGGTATTTACCCAAAGGAGTTGAAAACTTATGTCCACACAAAACCTGCACATGAATGTTTATTGCAGCTATATTTATTATCACCAAAACTTGGAAGCAACCAAAATGTCCTTCAGTAGGCGAATGGATAAATAAACTGTGGCACATCCAGACAGTGGAATATTATTTAGCACTAAAAAGAAATGAGCTATTGAGTCATGAAAAGTCATGGAGGAAACTTAAATACATATCACTAAGTGAAAGAAGCCAATCTTAAAAGGCCACATACATATTATATGATTCCAACTATGTGACATTCTGGAAAAGGCAAAACTATCACAACAATAAAAAGATCAGTGGTTGCTAGGGGTTGGTGTGCTGGGAGGGATGAATAGGTGGAACACAGAGGATTTTTAGGGCGGTGAAAATTCTCTGTATGATACTATAAAGATGAATACACATCATTATACACTTGTCCAAACCCATATACATTTGTCCAACTCATGTGACAAACAAGATGCATGAAACCCAAATCTACACGAAGAATTTACAACAGGAAGAGTGAAACCTAACATAAACTATGGACCTTGGTTGATGTGTCAATGTAGGTTCATTAACTGTGACAAATGAAGCCTCTGGTGAGGGATGTTGTAATGGGGGATGCTATGCATTGCAGCAGGGGGTATAAAGGAAATCTCTGTACCTTCCTCTCAATTTTGCTGTGAACCTAAAACTGCTCTTAAAATAGTCTTTAAAAAAATTATACCACCCATATTCTCTTATCACCAGAAATTAATAACAAAAAGATAACCAAAAAAACACTATCTAATTAGGAATTTTGACACTCGCCTAAATAACTTTTGGCTCAAATAGAAAATAAAAATAGAGATTAGGGATAATTTACAAATGGATAATAAATGAGAGAACAACATATGAAAACCAATGTAATGCAGCTAAAGCAGTACTCTGAGGAAAATTTAGTCTTAAAATGCACTATTAGGGGAAAATTCCAAATCAATAAACTAAGTATTCAAAATAGGAAGACAGAAAAAGAACAACAAAATAAACCTAAAAAAGGAAGAGATTCATAAAAGGAGAAATAAATCAAATTTAAAAGAATTTGATCAATAAAATAAAACATTTTCTTTGAAAATATTTATAAACTAAACCACCAGAAAAATCTGACCGAGAACCATAAGAAACATTAAGAATGAGAAAGGAATCGTGCCATTTGTGACAACATAGATGGACCTTGAGAGTATTATGCTAAGCAAAATAAGTCAGACAGAGAAAGACATATACTGTATGATTTCACCCATATGTGGAAGATAAACAAACAAACAAACACATAGATAAGGAGAACAGATTGGCCGTTACCATAGGGGAAGATGGTGGGGGGAGGGTGAAGGAGGTAAAGGGGCACATAAGTACAGTGATGGATGGAAACTAGACTTTTGGTGGTGAACACAATGCAGTCTGTACAGAAGCCAAAATATAATGATGTATACCTGAAATTTACACAATGTTACAAACCAACGTGACGTCAATAAAATATTTTTTTAAAAAAAGGAAAAATACCAGAAAAAAAATTTAAAATCAAATGGAATTGAGCAACTTCATATCAACATAGTTTAAAATCTAGGTGAAATGAATAAGTTTCTAGGGAAATATAAATTATTAAGATCTACTCAAATAGAGGTAGGAAATCTGAAAAGACTAATAACCAGAGAAAAATAGAAAAGATTATCAAAAATCTAACCCTTGAAAGGCACCAAATCCAAGTGGGATTATGGGTGAGTTCTACAAAGACTTTAATTTAATGTCTTCTCGGACATTAAAAAAAAGAGCAAAAATTTCCCAACTCATTCTATAGTTAAAATTAGGATATTTATTAATATACTTCACCACATTAATAGATTAAAGGAGATAAACTAACAAACTAATAAAAACTAATAAACTAATAAAAGTAGATTTCTAAATCTCATTGGATTAAACATTTTCCTAAATTAGAAAAAAAACTAATCCTAGTAAACCAGGAACATAAGGAAACTTTCTTGATAAAGCTTATATGCTTGAACCTACAGCAATCATCATACTTGGAAGAATTTCTATAACCACTAGGGACGTGACAAGAATGCTTTCTTTCATTAGTGTTATTCAATATTGTTCTGGAAAACCTGCCAAATAAAATAAAGCAATACAAAGAAATGTGATACTTAAGATTTGGAAGGAAGAAAAGATATAAAGCATAAATATTTAGGGGGAAAATGAGAGGGGGGGACGTATCATTATTTTCAGATGCTATGACTGTCATACCTAAAAATTAAGATAATCAACTAAATATCAACAAAATGCTAAGAACAGAATGGCATAAGTTAGCCAGTACAAGTTAAATATACAATTTTCTTTATTTCCTGTATATTGATTAGGGAAAAATCTATTAACAATACTCTGAAAAACTATAAAATAGCTAGGAATAAATTTAACAAAAAAAATGTGTGAAATCTACATGAAGAAAACATGCCCCTTAATGGGAATACTCATTGCAAAGATTTTAACTCTTCCCGAACTAATCTGTAAATTCAACACAATCCTAAACAAAATTCTAATGGAATTCTATTAAGGAAATTTGGTGAACTGATTCTAAAGTTTATTAGTAAGAAGAGTGTGCAAGAATGCCTAAAGAAAGTTTAAAAAAGAAGAAATATTTCAAAATATACAGTAAATTATAGTAATTGAAAACTGTGTGGTTAATGTAGTAATGGAAACATAGATCAGTGGGATGGAATAGAACCACTCCATATACACGTGGAGGTTCTGTATATGATAAAAGTGGCTTTTCAACCAGTGGGGAAAGGCTACCCTATTCAATTAGTGGTGAGACAAAGATCTAAGCACGAAAAACCATATTGATAATCAAATAAAATATAGGGAAATATGTTCTAATCTAGCAGGTAGAAGAGAATTAAGGGGACCAAGGGAGCCTGAAAATGTAAAGGAAGTGAAATGACGGAGCAAGGTAGTGGGAAGAGATGGGCTCAAGGACCATGGTTGGAGAGGTTGGAAAGTGAGTGAAGGAAGAAAGAGGAGGTGAAAACATGCAGACTTGGAGATGGAAAAAAGACATTTTTGAGGGAATTCGTGATCTTTTCTGTAAAGCAGAAGACAAGATTATATGCTGCTAATATCAGAAAGAAGGGACTGATTTCTTGACCACCTCATTTCTTGACTCCTTGGACTCTGGTGTTCCTGTGTGAAAGAATCAAATGACTATCAGACTACATTCTGACAAACAAGAAGCATGAAATCCACACACATATTTTTGCATATTACCTTTTAAAGGCAATAATAAGAAGGTTTTCATAAGAGCACAGCAGCTGTCTTAAACAAGTGATTAGTCAATGAATTTGAGAATTCTTCTCCCCCTACAGAAAGCCACTTACAGTGGCCTTCGGCCTCAACACTTAGAAGGTTCTCGGCAAGCCAAGACCTCAAGGTCTGTATGAGGTTCTGCTTATTGCCACATTATGCCTATGCAAGAAGGAGAGGACCGATCTCGAGCTCAGCAGTCTGCTTGCTCTGAGGTGGCTTTAACTGAGTTTGGGGAGAGGCCAGGTCCTTCCCTTGCCCCAGTGTTGAAAGCTTCTCCTGTATATGGGATATAATTGCAGTTGAAACTCTTCATTTGTACTGGGGCCAGACACAGTGTGGGTGTAACCAGGGTATAAATAAGTCATTGCATAACTTTGGTCTTAATGTGCACAGAGGCCTGTCTTTAAAACGAATGTCAAAACAAGTTGGATCCCTTGGAAAATAAATATCCTTACTCTGTTAGTTTTTAAGCAAACGGTGAAAGCATGTGGAGAACTTTTTTTTCCCCAGAAAAAAAATAAGCATTTGGGGGGAAAAAATCAATATTAAAACTCCATCCTTGCTGTCTAATTACTCAGTGTTGAAATAATAGTAGACAGAGAGTTCATTCATTTCGAAAAAGTAAAATTGTACTTTGGGAAAAATACCTCTGGATGCTAGTGTCAAAGTATAAACCATTAAAATATTTTGGCATCAAGAATGATTTCGTATTAAAATGCTATGAACAGAAAGAGTTGAACTTACAAATATTAAATATACTAAATGGATTCTTTTAATTCATACCAGGAAATTATATGGAAACAATCCTAGCCTTGAGTCCTGGAATGCATCTTAAAATTATTTGGATTGGAGAGAGAGGAGCATGGTGCCATAAAAAACAGCCTGTTGGAAACTTCAATACGGGTTCGCATTCAGGTTTCTAATGTGAATTAACTCAGTAATCATTTGACTTTAAGCTTTAACATTTTCCTTTTATCAGGATTTGTGGGTCCCTCACCCCAACATTAACTAACCAACCTAACCATGATCCTCTCCTTCCCACTGCCCCTTTGGAATTGTCTGTGGATGGGAAGGAAAAGGGGAAAAAAGAGAGAGAGAAGAGAAGAACCAGGCAAAGGACATGAAGGCAGGTGTGGGGAGAAGGAGAGGACAGGAGGAGCTTGGAGAAGAGAAGGACCTCTGGGGTTAGCATGTGAGGCTTTCTAGGGTTTTCTTGTGCTCCTCTGGGTCTCAGAACCAATTATAATGACATTCAACAAAATACAAGATGGTGGCACAATATCTCTCCTCCAGAAGACAAATGTTGGTTCTGGGCGCTCCATCTGGGTCAGTGCCCAACACAGGACCTGACACACAACAGGAAGTCCATACTACTTGTTGCATACGGTAACACTTGTTCATCGGTGGCATAGGGACATGGCTGACCCTAGACCAGTGGCTCTCCAAGCACTAAGCCAACAGCCTCATCAGAATGCCACCCGAAGGAAGTCACCTCTGATCCCTCCACCCCTCACAGTTTAAGCCTTACCTGTCTGGATCAAAGTCACCGACAACTCGGGGTTCATGCTTGTGGACTTGCTGCTTCAAAGTCAGATGCTTCTCTTTCTTGGCCAGAAACTCCTGCTCCAGCAGTTCAAGATGGCCCTGCAGGTTCTCCAGGACCTGTAGCAGTGAAGTGACTGGAATCATTCACATGTAAGCCTGGGCGTGTATTTGTTTTTCCCGATAACACAATGAGGGTACGACCTACAGTAGTGTCAAAATGAAGCTGCCATCCTTCTCCTGGCAATTGTTTTGTTTCAGAGTCTGACATTTAACATACAGACAACCCAAGAGCCATCTCAACCTTCACGTCACCCTCATAGCACAAAGCTGAGAAGTATAGTTACTTCTGATAACTGTAGAATCCATTCAGAGGCCTCTGAACTTCCTTAATGGGACATTAATAATCCTGCATATTTACAGAATGATTTTTAGCTTATAGAGCACTTTCCCATTCGTTATCTTATTTAATCCCCACATCAATGTTGTAAATGTTGCAAAGTAGATTTTATTATCCCAGTTTTATAGAGGAGGAAATTGGAGCTCTAGGAAGTACACCTGAAGCCACATAGATCATAAAGAGAACTGAAGTTAGAGGACCCAGGTTTGAGTCCGTGGCACTTGGAGGGTGAGATGGGGAAGGAACAGCAGGAAGTTTAGCCAGAAGCTTCGAATGTGTCTTCCAGACGTCACCATGTGCAGTGTCGAGCGGATGAATGTTTAAACTGTGCCGGTTGGGTCTGGTCTTGAGGTACAGAGGCTTCAGCCGGGCAGGCCCATCACTAAACATTCCCTGAGCACTGCCTATGTTTGTCCCTGGGCCAAAAGTGTGAGAGATATAAAAGTTATATCAGGTACAGTCCCTGGTCTCAGGGATTTTATTCCAGTTGGAAATCCATGGAAAAGAGACCATGGATTGGAGTACTTTGCTCAATGGAAATAGTGAGACATAAGTCAGGCTTGAAGTATGCTCAGGAGGGCCTGGACCGGGCAGTATCCAGGAAAATGGAGAGGAAAGGATGAACTGGAGAGATATTGCCAAGGGCAGGAATATAGCACAGTGGGGTTACAGGATCAGACACACCAGAGTTCAACTTCCGACTCTGTCGCCTACTAATTGTATGATTTTAGTCAACTTGAACTCTCAGCTTCAGTTTTCTCATCTGAGATAATAATAGTCCTTACTTCATATTGTGAAATTAAATGAGATAACGCTTAGTGCTAGGAGCATAGTACATACATAGTACAAGTATGTACTACGGTAGATATCATCATCATTATTATTAATTATTAGATAGATGGTAGCTATCATCATCATTATTATTAATTATTATTATTTAAAATGAATAATCAAGTTTGGAAATGTACTGGCTATGGGATATAAAAAGTGGCAGGTGCGGTAGATGTTTTCCATTTTCCCCCAGATCAATCCTCCATCTCTCTCTGCACCTCAGCCAGGAGGCTGACCTTCAACGGACTGCACCAACAGGCTCCCTTGCCCCTGGCTTTGGTTGGTTTCAGCCAATGGAAGACAACAGCAGGAAAGAGGAATTGAAGGATGAGGTAGGGGTCTTTATTTCCCTGATTTCCTCCTGCCTGCATCATCATGGATTGGCTGTGTCTCTCTATCAAAAGCCACAGAGGTTGTCAGCTACTCCTACAGCTACAGCTACTCTCCTTAGGCTCCAGTATCCGCTCTTCCTCCATCCCTTCTGCCCCACTATTCCTTTCCTGAGATGCTCTCCGTCCCTTATTTGTTTCCCTTATTAAACTCGCCTCAATTACTCCAATGGAGTAAACCATCTAGTTTCTGCCAGGACCCTGACTGATACTGTAAATCTCACAGATAAGGCTCAGTTTTCTAGCTTGAGTGGTGGGAAGAATGTGAAACCCCTGACTAAAATGAGGAATTTGGAAAGGCTAATAAGTCTGAAGGAAGATGCCAATTTTGGACAAGGTAGGATTTTCAGTGAGAGTGGGATATCCAAGTGAAGATACGCACAAACATTTGGAGCTATAGATGAGAAGTTAGGACTAGGAGTTTAGGAATTGGTAGCATGAAAATGGCAGTTAAAGCCATGAGAAGGAATTAGGTGCTCAAAGGAAAGAGAAAAGAGAGGAAATCCAATTATGAATTATAATTTAGGATCTTGGAATTTAATTTGTGTTATGTCTCAGAAGAAGATAGGACACAGTTTTCTAGCCATAAATGTACCTCATTTAATTCTCATAACAACTCTGAGATGGGAAGACATGCTACATGTCTAAGATTGTACAACCAATATGTAGAACTAAGATTTCTGCTCCAAAATCCAAATGCTTTCTACTATGTTGTGCTGCTCAGGCTGAGGTTAGTTTTAGCCCTGTCTGGCCTTCTTCCAACACTGAACCAAATGGGCCTGGAACTCTCAGACCAAGGCTGACACTGTTAGGAGTCATCTTTACTCTCCTCTCAGTGCCAACACGAATCCCCACATACCATCTAACATCAGGAAGTAACTTCCTGAATCAAGGTCGCTGAAGGTTTGTGCCTTGAACCAGTTCCCTCTGCTTTGCTTGGCCCTTTAAAATTCTGTGTTCTCCCAGTTCCTGAAAGCCTGGCTTCTTGGAGATCTCCATTATCATTCACTCTTTAACTCCTGCAATCTGGCTTCCATAGATTCACCACTTCATTGAAACCAGTCTTGCCAAGGTCCCCCATGCCCTCTTGGTTGCCAAATCCAATGCACATCTTGCTTTCCTTCCTTACTTGAACATTTTGATGGTGTGGCCCACTCTCCCTTCTTAAAACTCTCTTTTCTCTTGTCTTCGACAGCTCTGCCCCTTCCAAGCCTGCCTTGACCTTTTGGGTCGCTTGTCTTCTGTCTCCTTTGTGGACCTCTTTTCTTTTGCCTGACCCTGGTTGCTATTTCCCGTGATTCTATCCGTGGGCTTCTTCATTGCTTACTCTGCTTGTTTGCTGAGGCAACCTCATCCACCCCATAGCTTCAACCCACAACTATATCCAAATTTACATTTCTGGCCCAAACAACTCCTCTGAGGTCCACATCCATTACTCTAATTGCCTACCAGACCTCTCCAATTGGATGTCCTATAGGGACCTCAAAATGTCCCAAACTGAACTTGACATCTTGCTCCCTGCCTCCCTCCCACACCCATTCTGAACTGGATCCTCCACTTTTATTCCTGACCTTGGTTGGCCAACCTAGAAATCTAGAACTCATCCAAACCTCCTCTTTTCCTTTATTCACCCCTTTCAATCTGCCACCACTTCCTTAATCCCTTAGATTTGTCCTCCTCTCCATCCTCATTGCCAGCTTTGGTTCAGGGACTCAGAATTTGTCACCTGGATTATGGCTTCCTAACTAGTCTCTGTGCCTACAGTCTTGCCCCTACAGTGCTCACCATTTTTCAACTTTAAATCCTCCAATATTGCCCCATCACTCAAACTCAGGATAAAATCTAAACTCCTTAGCACGGTGTAGAGGACTTTCATGATGTAGTCCTTATCTACCTCTCTAGTCTCCTCCCTTCCTCTTCACCATGTGTGCCCTGAGCTCCATCTGGTCAATTACAGTGCCATATAGTTCCTTACACTATCAGCACTTTCTCGTGGGCCATTGCACCTGCTGATCTCTTTTCCTGGAACATCTATAGTCCCCCTACAGCTCAGAAGTCACATCCAGGAAGCCTTTTACAGTGCCTTGCTCTAACTGGCATGGGTGAGCCTCTTCTAGGCTGCCATTAGCACCATCTGTAACATTTTTCAAGCTGCATTTCGTTTATCTGTTTACCAGTCTGCTGTTCCTAGGAGACTATAAGCCGCTTGAAAAAGAAATTGTTTCTTCATCTCCAAATCCTAGTGCCTGGTACAGAGTCTGGGACGTACAAAGTACCTGGTAAGTGTTTGCTGAATAAATGAATGAGTTATTTAATTAATATGATGAAAGAATGAATAATGAACTGTACCCCTTAACATTTGGGTCCTCCTGGTTTTTCTCTACGCTGTCTGGTTTCTGAAGCACAGCCTGCCTTGAGTTTTGCTTGTGTCCTTCATATCAGGACTTCTGACCACCTGCCTTGTTGCTGACCCAATGGCCTAAACTACATCTTCCACTTCGCACATTTATGGCTCTACTAGTCTCAGCTTTTTGCCCCCTTGCCATGCTCCACCCCTACTTCCCATGATCCTGGCACTGATGAACAAGGCTGTAATGGTTACAACATAAATAAGTGATTTGATTAAATGCAACAACAAGGATGTGAAAATCAAAGAGTTTGATTGATTTTAAGTTTTCAAAGTTTTATACATTGAGTTGCCAGATACTGGCAATTTTTATAACCTGTGTCCACCAGGGTCCATCAACTATGGGCAAGCTTGTCCTTTATAACAGCTGACATTATTCTATTGAACATACCATAGTCTCAGATTTATTATGGGGTGACTGGTGAGAAATAACAGCCATAAGTAATAGATCCCTTGAGGAAGAGAGAGGATTAATACACATATAAATAGAATTCTAAGCTCTTTTAACTCCTGTAACACAAAGATAGTTTAATCTTCAGCAAAAGATATCCTACCAGAACATTTCCACTCCCACCAGTGTAGAGAAAACATGGTGTTACAAAGTCATTTGTATTTACCCATGTCAAATTCCCTAATAAAGATTTTAAAAACTGGATAAAATTTATTACCAGCCTCCTGTCTTGCAAATGATAGGGAGAATCCTGTGCTATGCTTTTGGAAAATTCTTGTACCTGCAGTGAAAAATGCAATATTTCATTAATGGTGTGATATCTTATGTTTAAATTTGGTTACTTCTATTGTTCATAGTAAGCTTTAAAAGTATTACTTTAGTCTTCAGTTGATCAGTCTGTTCTTTTAACTTCTGACACATCTGTTTCCCTTGGGATATCTTTTGAAATATGTAAGAAGAACTTGAGGAAGGGTCTTTCTGAGAGGTTGATGACAACTTCAAGAGACTTGTCTCAGATTCCAGTCCTATATAAGAAAGAATAAGTTTTGGCTACCGTTCATCCCAACTTCATTGCAGTTTTATTAACTGCTGAAAACAGAAGTCTGTATCAATCACCACCATTTGCTATTAAAAAGTTTTCAAAATGTATATCTAAATCAAAGTTTAAAAACTCGAGTACCTGTGAAATGTTCTTGGTGGACATGTATTGTGGGCTCCATCTGCACAATTAAAGGATAAGAAAACATTACTGTTGATACTGATCAATGGTGCCATTATTCAGAATGACCTGATGTGTTCTGGTCATCGTGGAGGCAGCCCAGTGTTGCGTCAAGAGCTGGGGCCCTGATGCTGAGGTTGAATTCCGTTCTGACGCTTATCTGCTGGGTGACCCAGGGCAATTACTTCATCATTGTTAACCTCAAATTCCTTAGCAGTAAAATAGTAACAGAACCTACCTCATAGGGTTGTTATGAGGATGAAATGTTAAGTATTTACCATAATATCTGGCACATGGTAAGCATTCAATACACATTAGCTGTTACTACTATCCTGTTTGATACTATTATGTGGAATACTCAAACATTTCTCCTAAAACTAGACCATAAGATCCATGAGGGCAAGGACCATTGTTGATCTCATCACCAGCTCGTTGCTGGTCCTCTCACTAACACCACACACACGGTAGCCGTACTCTAGAGTAATGTAAAACAGTATGCATTGAGTTCCAAACATTTGTCAAGACAGTACTTGTTTACACAGGACATGCCCTTTTCTACTCATCACAGTTAACTGGACAGGAGTTTAAATTCCAGAGTGATTCGCCTTGAGGGTCTCCCCATTGTTCCCAACACGTAAAGCTCAGAAACACGCTAGTGCCAGGGAGTTAATGGTAGTGGTCAAACTAGACTAAGGTTATTATGAATATCTTAATTAAATGATGGATATGGAACCTATAGAGTCCAGTTCTCCAACCTGAATAGACAGGTCTAGAGAAAATCAGACACCTAACTTCAGACTCCCACTGCCAGAGGGAGATGAGCCTGATATCCATTCTGCTCCTACTAAAACTGGGGCACTGAGAATTGTGCACATCCAGGGGTATTCTCCTGCAAGCAGAATGGGAAACCCTGAGACTTCCCAATGTCACAGGGTGCAAATTTCTCCAAGACTTAGGGAAGCATCCCAGTCAAGGCCAGGTGGGCTGCTGGCTCCAGGTGTGTGTGTGGGGAGGGGGTTCTACTCAAACTCCCCAGAGCATTCAGGTGAAAGAGAAAGGAGTTGAAGTATGAAGGGGTGGAAATAGAAACAGAGAATGTTGTTCAGTCCAGGGTGCCCTTCATATAAAGCTTAAAAGATCTTCAACAAATGGTGTTGGGAAAACTGGATAGCCACTTGCAAACAAATGAAAGTAGACCCTTACCTTACACCATACACAAAAATTAATTCCAAATGGATTAAAGACTTGAATGTAAGACCTGAAACTATGAAACCTCTAGAAGAAAACATAGGCAGTACGCTCCTCGACATCAGTCTTAGCAACATATTTTCAAGCACCATGTCTGACCAGGCAAGAGAAACAATAGAAAAAATAAACAAATGGGACTATATCAAACTAAAAAGCTTCTGCACAGCAAAAGGAAACCATCAACAAAACGAAAAGACAACCTAACAATTGGGAGAAGATATTTGCAAACCATACATCTGATAAGGGCTTAATCTCCAAAATATACAAAGAACTCATGCATTTCAACAACAAAAAGACTACCAACCCAATTAAAAAATGGGCGAAAGACCTGAACAGACATTTCTCCAAAGAAGATATACAGATGGCCAACAGACACATGAAAAGATGTTCAAAATTATTAACTATCAGGGAAATGCAAATCAAAACTACAATGAGATATCACCTCATGCCCGTCAGAATGGCTATAATTAACAAGACAGGAAACAAAATGTGTTGGAGAGGATGTGGAGAGAAAGGAACTCTCATACACTGCTGATGGGAGTGCAAACTGGTGCAGCCACTATGGAAAACAGCATGGAGATTCCTCAAAAAATCAAGGATAGATCTACCATATGATCCAGCTATTCCACTGCTGGATATTTATCCAAAGAACTTGAAAACACCAATTTGTAAAGATACATGCACCCATGTGTTCATTGCAGCGTTATTCACAATAGCCAAGACTTGGAAGCAACCTAAGTGCCCATCAAGGGACGAATGGATAAAGAAGCTGTGGTATATATACACAATGGAATACTACTCAGCCATAAGAAACGATGAAATCCAGCCATTTGTGACAACATGGATGGACATTGAGGGTATTATGCAAAGTGAAATAAGTCAGAGGGAGAAGGTCAAATACCGTATGATTTCCTTCATTAAGTACTAGATAATAACAACAATAAACTAACACATAGAGACAGAGATTGGATTGGTGGTTACCAGAGGGGAAGGGGGGAGAGAGGAGGGCAAAAGGGATAATTCGGCACATGTGTGTGGTGATGGGTTGTAATTAGTGTTTGGGTGGTGAACAAGATGTAATCTATGCAGAAATAGAAGTATAATGATGTACACCTGAAATTTATACAGTGTTATAAACCAATGTTACTGCAATAAGCAAAAAATTAAATAAATAAATAAATAAAATTAAAAAAAAAAAAAAAAGCTTAAAAGAAAGATCATACAGTCCTGGCAAAGTGCCAGAGAACTAAAACATGTACTTTGATCATTACTGTGAATTTACCTAACTACTGAATCTCAAACAATCAACAAGATCCTAAGCCTCAGCATGTTGGGAAGTTGGGTAGGGGGATGGAAAGATGGGGAAAGGAGAAATAGTATAAACTAAGCCTTAACAAAATTAATAGTTACCAATATAACAATCTTGGAATATTTTATTAAAGATCTTAATTTAATTCAATTTACCATTAATAACTAAGGGCATAATATATGCAAGACATAAGGCCAGGCCTCTGGGGGAAGTTAGGCAATGGAAAGATGAAGACAAGGTTGCTGCTGTCCACGGTCTTCAAATCTAGTGGAAGAAACAGATATTTCCAAATTATTATGATTCAAAGCAGGCTGAGATAAACACCCTGAGAGTACACTAAACAAACAAGGATGGGAAAGATTGTGACTGGGGGGATCTGAAAAGTCCTCTGGCTAACGGGGAATTGAAAGAGGCAATGAAAATGAGCAGGTCTTTGGTAAGCAGAGGTGGGATAGTCCATGTAAGGCAGGAGCTCAGAGAGTTCAGGGCCTGAGGAGAGATTGAAGGACCAGCCAGGTAACTGAGGATGACTCCTGGGGAAGGGGGCTAAGTTTAGAAGGGTAGGATAAAGTAAAAATAATGGGGAAACTCAAATTCTGGATCAAAGAATTTGGATTTTATTCTATTATGTGTTGTTGTTAGTCCAGCTCCTGATCTTCCCATGAGGACACTCACTGAGCTTCTGAGATGTCAAGGTACTCAGCTAGAACTAGAACCCAGAACCTCAGAACTAGAACTCAGTTTCATGCACTGTCGAAAGACCCACAGTGATACAGAGGAGCAGTGGCCCTGATTATACATTTCCTGGAGACCACTACTACTTACCTCTATCTGTTGTGAAACTTTAGTAGTTTTCATTTTCTGCTCTTGTTTTTCAACACAATTTGACCTAGACATGTTTTCTAAAATATCTTGCACAATAGCTGATTTATATCTCCATGTAGGAGAAAAGTTGGCTTGTTTATCTATTGTAAGTGGTTTATCAGTTATGCTATTTTTAGGGATTTTTACTTTGAGAGCAACCTTAGAGAAATCAGAGAGCAGGTAATGAACTAGACTTTGGCCACGTTTGAACCCACTGCCTGAACTTGCTTTTTCAGGCTGCTGTTTCTGGGATGTCTGCCCGTGGCAACTTTTTTGTTTATCACTTGGACTCTTGATTTTAGTTAGAAAATTTGAATTTTCTTGATGGTTGCTGTCTCCAGACAGCTCTTCTAAATCAGAGGTGTTTTCTTCTGTTGTAGTTGGAGAACAACTGGGCTTATTGCTGTTTTCACCATCCCTTTGGGGGTTGAGCTGGTCAGTGAGTTCTGGAGTTTGTTCTTTTGGCCAAGAATTCTTAACATACTGCAAAATAATATTTTTAAGAATAACTTCATCAAAACTGTCAGCATTAGAGATCTCTGGGAGAGTTTCACAATCAATGCCTTGACCTTTTAAGAATTCCTCTTTAGAAAGATGATGGAGTAACATACCAGAAATCTTTGACTTTGCAGGGTCTCTGTTATCAGCCAGAATAGGAAGATTTATGGTGCATTGTTTCTCTTCATCATAGTTTTGTTGACAGCATCTTCAGTCATTTTGTCCAGAGTCATGGCCATGTCTGCATTTCTGCAAGTCTCCTTGTATGTAGCCTTTTCTTGAGGGTCATCTTTTGTTAAAATAATTTGATTTGAGACATAAAGGAACTCATTTTTTGAGGTAAAATTGGAATCACTGTATATCTTAACTTGAGAGAAATCCCCATCATAAGGCAAATCCTCCTGTTGCTTAGAAGTTGTATCTTCTGAGAAATCGGCTTCATCCATGTAGGTACAGCTTGACCTCCTTTGTCCTTTGCTGCCTGGTCTTGATGTTCTCAATTGCAATAGTAGATCTTCTGGTTTTCATGGATTGTCTTCATTGTGTGTCCTATTCTGTGCAAAATGAGAAGAGCCTCTTTGTTAAATATATTGGAATAATGTATGTAACTGTGCTTATTCTGGTGTCTATGCCAGAACAAAATGGATGCTTTTCATTTAGAGAAATTCAATTATAAACATGAAGGCAGAAAGCTCAGTCAAGAGCTAACTCATTCTAAACACTGTGTTAACATAATCCGTGGTATATAAACAAGGAATTTTAAAAAAGACAGGGGAGGTTTTAAATTTTTCATTCATTAAATTTTGAGGGAGACACTGATCTCTAGTTAGTGACCAAATATTTATCAACGTCTCTTAGTAAATGTTATTTGGAATTTATTCTCCGAAATAAGAACTTGGGATGCAAGTAAAGGATTGATTTTTTTAAAGTGCCTTGGCTGTCACTTGTCCACACATCACTGATGGGCCTCTTACATTGTGTGGCACCGAAAACTGGCTCAGCTCAAACATAACCACCATCTTTCTCTGTTCTGGTGCTTTTTCATCTGTCCCTCCATCCTGGTCGCCTTCTCCTGATTTTCCCTTGTATGTTGGAGAAAGGCAGAGAAGGACTGACGGAAATATGAACAAGGAACAAAAAGGCCTTTTGAACACCTGGAGGCTAGTCTGCCGCCAAACATCCCTCTTCTGATTAGAACCCAGGCAGAACCGAGTCAGAGAGGCTGCCTTGCTCTGAGCAGCCCCAGCAAGCTGCCACAGTCTGGTGGTAGCAGCATATCTTGGGGCTACTCCTGAAAATGGTCAGAGCAAAACCAGCTGCCATTTACTATGTGTCTTTTTTTCTTTTAAACAAAACTGGAAACATCCATTTAGATAGCTCTTCTTGATTTGTGAACTTTTGGGACAACTCCTTAGAAGTAGTACAGTTTCCTCCAGTTTTAGGTGGAGTAACTGAGGCTCT
Organism: Diceros bicornis minor; assembly: GCF_020826845.1. NCBI lineage: Eukaryota > Metazoa > Chordata > Mammalia > Perissodactyla > Rhinocerotidae > Diceros > Diceros bicornis. Next base: position 42,042,578 of record NC_080743.1, read on the forward strand.
GACTCAACCAGGGGATCCGCAACCACCAGCCAGCCTCTCTTGCCCATATAATGACAGGGTTGGATAAGCAGATCTCTGAGGTCCTCTCCCCATCTAAATTTTTATGAGTCTATGAAGTTGTGATTTATTAGATAACCCAAAAAAGCCGAAGTAATGTTTGACCATAAAAATTGAGCTAAATTCTCCAGGAAAAAAGGGGTACAAAGTAACTGTGATAAAGACATCTATAAAATATTGTACAAAAATCTTAATTTATAGATATGTGCCAATGTTAGAGAACTCAAATCAAAAAGTATTTTGTTTAAAGTGATAGAGAGACAGAGAGAGAGGAAGAGAGAGAAAGACAAGAATCACTACAGGATTACTTTAAGTCGTTTACAGTATCTAACATTTACTGCAAAGTGAGGTCTATCTTCATGAACAGAATTACAGGCTACTCCAACCCAAGTTGAAGAACAGGGGAAAATGCTTCCCAAGAAAGTCAAAAACGCAGTGGGAAAGCAGGAGCTGAGAGACCTGGATTTAAATTCCAACTTCTGCACTCATTAGCTATATGCCATTGGGCAAGTTACTTAACTTTTCTGAGTCTTAATTTCCTCCTCCGAAAAATAGGAATAATAATACCTAGTTCACAGGATTGGTGGAAGAACATGAAATAATTCGTGTGAAGCTCTTGGCATAGTCCTTGGTACAGAGTGAGCATTCAATAAATGATAGTTTAAAAATGAAAAACGAGGGGCCGGCCCGGTGGCACAAGCGGTTAAGTGCGCGCGCTCCGCTGCAGCGGCCCGGGGTTCGCTGGTTCGGATCCCGGGCGCGCACCGACGCGCTGCTTGGTAAGCCATGCTGTGGCGGCGTCCCATATAAAGTGGAGAAAGATAGGCACCGATGTTAGCCCAGGGCCGTCTTCCTCAGCAAAAAAGGAGGAGGATTGGCGGATGTTAGCTCAGGGCTGATCTCCTCACAAAAAAAAAAAAAAAAAAAAATGAAAAACGAAACCAATCTCAGTGTTGGAATACTGAAGAATGCCTAGGTACAGAAGGCCAGGTATTCTTTGTCTGTGGGGATATTTAAAGGATAAAGGAAGAAATGGCATATATGAGACATGATCTCTATAAGATCCTTAAAACTATTTTAAAAATCTCCCTGTAAATGCGTACATTGTTTGATGGTGAAAACTATCACTAAATAGTTTTAAATAAAACATTGTCTAAGACATCCAAATGGCCAACAGGTACATTAAAAAATGCTCAACATCACTGATCATCAGGGAAATGCAAATCAAAACTACAATGAGATATCACTTCACACCTGTTAGAATGACTACCATCAAGAAGACAAGAGATAACAAGTGTTAGAGCGGGTGTGGAGAAAAAAGAACCCTTGTGCACTGTTGGTGGGAATGTAAATTGGTGCAGCCACTATGGAAAACAGTGTGGAGGTTCCTCAAAAAATTAGAAGTAGATCTACCATATGATCCAGAAATTCCACTTCTGGGTATATACCCAAAGGAAATGAAAACAGTATATCAAAGAAATATCTGCACTCCCATCTTTATTGCAGCATTATTCACAATAGCCAAGATATGAAAACAACTTAAGTGCCCATCAGTGGATGAAAGGGTAAAGAAGATGTGATATATATATACAATAAAATATTATTCAGCCATGAGAAAGAAGGACATCCTGCCATTTGTGACAACATGGATGGATCTTGAGCACATTATGCTGAGATAAGTCAGACAGAGAAAGACAAGTACTGTGTGATATCACTTTTATGTGGAATCAAAAAGCCAAACTCATGAAAACAGAGAGTAAAATGGTGGTTACCAGGGGATGCCGGGTGGAGGGATAGGACAGACGTTGTTTAAGAGTACAAACTTGCAACAAGTGGTTAATAAGCCCTAGAGATCTAATGCACAGTATAGTGAATATAGACAGCAATATCGTATTATAATCATCAAACTTGCTAAGAAACTAGAACTTAATTATTCCAACCATTAAAAAGAAATGATAATTAGGTAACATGATAGAGGTGCTAATATCACTATAATGGCAATCATATTACGGTATATAAATGTATCAAATTAATATGTTGTACACCCTAAAATTATATAATGTTATATGTCAAATATATTTCAATAAAAAAATTGTCTAATTTTTGAGGGAAAAAAAGAGGATCTTTAAATGCCTACAGGGAAAAGAGAAAAGAAAGATGTTTTCTAGTTTTGTAGGACTTTTAATGACCCAAGCTACAGCCCCAAACACATTCTCATGCCTTCTTTGTATCTTGAGGTGCTCATTGCTGAGCTCCACGACCTTCTTACTAAGGAAGAAAAGACCCTTTGTTAGCCAGAGCCCAGTTTCTAAAATATCATTCCATTTAAACAGATAAAACTTAATTTTTGCTATGACTCTTAAGAAAAAGAGGAAAAGAGAGATGACCAAGATAAGCCAGAAGCCTGAGAAACTCTCTCGTTACACACAGGAAAACAGCTTCCATTATTATTATTGTTACTGTTGTTTTTTTACATGATGCAAAATATCAAAAGGAATTTTTCTGTTAAAGGATCATCTACATCCTTAGCATTGTAATGGGCCCCTTACAGGTAGCTGGAAGGAATTGGAACATCTCCCCGCATCAATACCCAGCTCAATCTTGGAGTTCAAAGGCACATCCAGAGAGATTCTAGTCAGAACCCAACAGAACCTTTCTATAGAACCCAATTTGATTGACTGAGTTCAAATGAACACATTTGGGCCACGACTGCTTACGCAGCTATGCTGACCATTATGTGCTCAGCAATAGCTCACAAATCACCCTGAGCATGAACACCTTGAGCAAACAAGGGCAGCACATCCCAGGGACTCAGCCCTGTGGAAACACTTCAGTCCGGGCCCCGAGCAGGGATGAACAACGAGGTGCTTACCATGCTGACGACTATTCCCTGTGTGCTCTACCTTATTATGAAGTCTGAATTTGGTGCTGAAGTGCTGACTTAAGCTCACTAATTTGCCTAGTTTAAGAGAAGAAGATAACCATATCTGGGATGACAGGGAATCGGATGAAATCAATTAAGAATGTCTATCAACGGGAAAACCAAAACTCCTTAGTGATTAGAGGCCAAAGATGGTCAGCGAATCATTGTTTCTGGCTGGTAGGTGATGTTTGTTCTATTCACTGAGCCCATTTAGTGGTAATACAAATGTTAGATATCATGTTATGTATCAGTGGAATGTCTCCATCTTCAAAGGAAAATTGTGGGGCCATGTGCCTGTGACAATCTCTTAACCTCATCCCCAATACTCTCTGTTCTGTGTTTAGACCTCTGATGCCTCCGGAGGGGGTGTCTATGACCCAGAGGTAGAGGAGAAAGCAGGCATTGTTTCTACCCACCCTTCCCTGCCTCCCTCCACTAAACTACTAGCCACTTAACGCTCCCGGGTCCTGAACTCCCCTCTTCCAAGATCAACCCCACAGACTGTAATGAAAATAGGATTTGACTCTTGGAGGCAGTGATTCAATAATCCAAATTCTTTTTATTCCTTTATATGTGTGTCACTAAGAATGTGAATAGATTACAGTTAGGAGCTTTAAGTACGTGATCCAATGATACTTTGTACTACGTAAAGCAATGTGCTGCTCTAAGTCTTCAACATGCTGCAGTCAACACAAAGAGGTAAGACAATAGCAGTAGCAATAGAAACTCACCTCCATCTTGGGGTCCCTGGACGTCATGGAATGAACCGATCGAAGGGCCTTGCAATACAGATGAGCAATCCTTTAATTCTAAACTACCTTTCTTTTTTTCAGTAGTTGGATGTCAGCTGCAATTGAATAATAGAACAGTAACTGAGCTTCAGTGTCATGGTGTGCCTGCTTCTTCCGGGTTCCTTCAACTACAAGAAATCAGCTTTGAAGACTACATAGGGAACTTCTGATGTGATCTAAACTTGTCTTTTTTTTTTTTTTTTTAATCTTTTAAGAGCATTCAAAAATACTTAGTTTGACTCTGTTTTAATTTTCAAATTCTCTCCCTCTATTTCTAGCTCAAGATTTCTATTTACTCATGAAAGCAAATAGGAGATGATTCAGAATAGCGTGTCCTTAGGCCACGCCCAGAGGTCAGGTATTTGTGGATTTTGTATCCGGCGTATGGTGTTTCTCGATTAAAATATTTTCAAAGGTAATGTGATACAGGCTCCCTCTGCAATGACTGCATTTGATTACACTCTAGTAATCCTATCAGCTAACTTTATCTCAGAAACGTGGGGCGCCCACAAATGCAGTGCCTATGACTGTAACCAGATACCATTCAGCGTGGCAGTCTAGCTTCATCCTGTTGTTAAGTGGCAGAAGGGAGACACTGCGATGGAGCAACAAATCAATCCAATACTCCCTTGAGAGTCAGATGGATATATTATTTATAGTCGGTCTTAGAGATGTAGGCCTTCCGTGGGTGTGCATGAATTTGATGACCAGCTGTTACAAATTATTTATCCTGAAACTATTTTAAAAGTCAGAACCAAAAATCCTTTGAAACTGTGAGCAAACCAGTATTTGGAGAAGCTTCTTTTCAGTGTTTTATCGGAAGACTTTGAATGTTTTTCTTGCCCTTTGGGGGTCAGTGCTGTCTTTATCCAATTTTCCCATTGATATAGCCACATAATCATCATAAATTGTCTAATTTGTACAATAAACCATGAACCTTTGCTGTACTTTGGGAACATCTAGAAAATTCTTGCCAATTGATTTTCTAAAAATAGTTCTAATGACAAATTTTAAAACATACTGATTTAAAGAAGTATAATTTAGGGGGCTGGCCCAGTAGTGCAAGTGGTTGGGTGCACGCGCTCTGCTGAGGCAGCCCAGGGTTCGCCAGTTTGGATCCAGGGCACGCACAGGCGCACCGCTTGTTAAGCCATGCTGTGGTGGCGTCGCACATAGAGTGGAGGAAAATGGGCACGGATGTTAGCCCAGGGCCAGTCTTCCTCAGCAAAAAAGAGGAGGATTGGCATTGGATGTTAGCTCAGGGCTGGTCTTCCTCCCAAAAAAAAAAAAGAAATATAATTAAAAAAAAAAAATACCTCGTCCTTTCCCTAAACTTTCTAGCTTAAGTTTGGCAACCTCTGCCTAGAGATAAGAAGGTCCAGAATGTTTTAGGAACATTTTTTCTCTTTTATATAAAGACTTATCCTTCTCTCCCCTACCTCCTAAAGGAGGAACATTGACTTGAAATTATAAATGAGAAAAAAATAATAATGAATAAAATCATTCATTATTTTATGAATAGCCTGAAGGATGCAAAGCCAGCTATGCAAACATATTGTACATTGATGCCTGATCTATGCTGCTCAAAATGATTTCGAAAAGTTATGATTTTGATAAAAAGTCTATCCTTGCATTAGAAAAAAAAATCTGAAGGATGATTCCCAAAATCTCTCTGTGGGAGGATTGCAGAAAATAAATTTTATTTTCTTATTAGGGCTGTTCCTTCACTTATTAAATGAGTAGTTATTGAACATACCTATTAGGTTCAAAGCATTTAGCTAGGTCCTGGATTGAAAAGGAAATACAGAAAACGGTTAGGAGTATGGACTTTGGTGTCAATCTGAGCTTGTAGCAAGGCTCTGCTACTCACTAGCTGTGCAACCTTGGGCAAGTTGCTTAACTTCTCTGTTGTTCTGTAAAATGTCCATCTCTACATTGTTTGTCCATCTGCAAAATGGGGATATTAATAGCACACATAGGGTTGTGAGGATTATGGGAGTTGCTTTTTTAAATCATCACTTATATAGCATTTACATGTGCCTTACACTGTTCTAGCACTTTACAAATATTAATTTGTTATTTGCATGCAAAGGATTTAGAATATTGTATATTATTATAAATGGTGATAAGTGCTATGAAGGATAGGAAAAGAATATAAGGAAGGAAGACTTTCTTGAGATAGGATAGGCAGGGGAGAGCTCTCTGAGGTTGTGCTTTTCAAGCTGGAGCCTGAAGGATACAAAGCAAGCCATGCAAAGAGTCGAGGCAGAGCATTCTGGTCTGAGGAGACATGTGTGCAAAGACCTGAGGATGAAAAAGGACTTTGTGTACTGGGGAAGCTGAAAGGAACTAGCATGGAGGGTGGCAGTGAAGATTAAAGAAATGGATGTCTTCAAGACATAGGGCATATTTTGGAGGAAAAATCAACAGAACCTGGCAATGTGCTTGTACAGGTAGGTGAGGGTGAGGAAGGAATTAATCATGACTCCTTGGTCATGCTTTCTTGTATTTTCCAAGTATTTTATAATAAAGATCATTTGAATCAACAAGAAAATGACCCCAAAGAGCAAAGCACATGAATTAACAGAAAAGGAAATATACATGGCATTTAAAAATATGAAAAGATGATTATCAAAACACATGAAAAGATGATCACCTTCATTAGAGCATGTTGTTCTATGGTTTAAACATATATGTAGTCGATTAACATTTACTGAGTACTTATGAACCACTTACCATAGGTGTCTATATTCATACAGGCACCCCATGTTCTGGGGACAGCAGAACATGAGTTTGAATCTCTGTTCTGCCGCTTTCTAGATTCACAATTTTGGGCAATTTACCTAACTTCTCTGAGTCTTATTTTCCTACTTTGTAAAATGGTGATGACAATTCTACCTCAAAAGGTTAGTGTAAGAATAAAATAAGATAGTGCATTGACTTAGTCCAGTGTCTGACATGTAGTGTGTCCAATAAATGGTAGCCATTACTATGGAAGCAAGTCCCAATTCTGTATAAATCCTCCTCCACCCTCACCCCAATCTGAATAATCCTGATGAACCAGTTATATATTTGGAAATGCACGCAGATAGTACTGTTCTCTAAATAAATGTGGCACGGTGGAGTTGGATTATGCCTATTTTAGCTTTAATGCATGCATAAGGTTTAAAACAGTGTGGTACATAACGTCTGGTAAATACTACTTTTAAAAAATTATTATTAACTACTACATAAAGTATCTCTTTCAATACTTCAAAATTTTAGCTTTTTAGTGAATTGGTATGGTTTTTATATAAGAGATAAGGAATTGAAATGTTGTATGAAATCTGTTATAAATTAGGCCTTTGTAGAAAAATCATAGCTCGCACTATTTCCCTAGTCCCTTTCTGTAAAAAGCGCAAAGCTCCTTAAATAGTAATCAATGAGACACCCCCCAACATGATTATGAAGTAAGTATTACCTAATCCAATGCTGAAATGCCAACTTTTATCAGACCATTTTAGCTGCCATATTAAAATACCAAAAGTGACAACCATACAAAGATAAGTAACACTCAACATTTAGCGTTTTATGACAGGCTTGTGCAGGCTTAATAAACGTTAATTAATTAAGACTCCCAGCACTCAGGTGAGGTATTTCTTCACCCTCTCAAGCAATATCATCATCTCAGAGATGGAACCTCGGTACCCTGCTAAGCAATTTAGGACCAGGAAATAATTACCTGCTCAAAAGATAACAGCATTTTGCATCTAAATAACACTTTTTAACCAGGAGTATCCAGCCACATTACAAACTAACTAAACACCCTCAGAGACTTAGTATCTCTGTATAATCTTGTGGGACAGATTGAAGGAGAGAAAGAAATTTATCCAAAATGACACAGCAGGTCACTAGCAGCAATCTAAGGATTTAGTCCCTTAGATTCAAGTATTAGGTGGGAAGTGAAGCAAGTGAGGGTTTGTTGAGGGCTTGCTATGTGCTGAGATCTTTGTGTGTATCATCTCATCAATCTTCTCCACAGTTCCCGAAGGTGACTACTATAGCATCCCTCCCTAAATATGAGGAAACAAGCTCAGAGGAGCAGCTAGGTTAATCTGAGTCTAAAGCTGATTTGCTTCTGCTCCTATTAGACCAGGTGTCACAAAGTAGAAGAAATAGAGATGGTCAGACTCACTAGAGTTATTTATTTTTTTTACAGGACTGATAATTAGTTTTCTATTGCTACTGTGACAGATCATCACAAACTTAGTGGCTTAAAACAACACATATTTGTTGTCCTTCAGTTGTGGAGGTCAGAAGTCTGAAAATGGGTTTCACTGGGCTAAAATCAAGGTGTCGGCGGGTTGCATTCCTTCTGGAGGCTCTAGTGGAGAATCCACTTCTCTGCCTTTTCCAGCTTCTAAAGACTCTCTGCATCCCTTGGCCTGTGGTCCCTTCCTCCATCTTCAAAGCCGACATCATAGCATCTTCAAATCTCTTCTAGACTCTGACTTTTCTGCCTCCCTCTTTCACTTTTACATTTACTGTGATTACATTGATAATACACCTAGATAATCCAGGATAGTCTCCCTATCTCAAGATCCTTAACTTAATCACATCTGCAAAATCCCTTCTGACGTGTAAAGCAACATCTTCACAGGTTCCAGGGGTTAGGATAGGGACATCTTTGGAGGCTATTTTGCTTACCACAGTAGTCCTTTTTATTTTGGAGAATTCTTAGAAAACTGGGGTCTATACCTCATCATTTCCTCTCTAAGCAGTATCTCTTGTACCTCCAGGGGGGACTATTACCCCCAAAGCCCTCCCTAACGTGGAGCTTTGTCATCTAGCAAATCTGCTGAAATACAGTAAACACTGTACGAGGGCATACCTCGAATGTGAAAAGTTTTTAAAAAATAAAAAATGATAACTATTGATACGTGCAACTACATGGATGAATCTCAGAATAATTATGCTATTTGAAAGAAGCCAGACCAAAAAAAGGGTACATCCTGTATGATTCCATTTAGGTAAAATTCTACCAAATGCAAATTAATATCTAGTGACAGAAAGCAGATCAGTGGTTGCCTGGGTTTGGGATGGAGGGTGGGGGAGGGATTACTAAGAGGCATGAGCAAATTTTTAGGGGTGATGGATACGTTGATTGTGGTGATGGTTTCACAAGTATATACTTATGTCATACAAATGTTAGAACTTAACAAATCGTGCACTTCAAATATGTGCTGTTTATTATATGTCAGTTATAGCTCAATAAAATTGTTAAAAAATAACAATACATGAAAAGAAACTTTAAAATCCTCCAACACACAGAGGAACTTCATAAATGAGATTATAGAGCCAGGGAGAAACTTGTGTCACACTGCAGTAACCTTATTTGTAGAGCTCTTCAGAAAATTGTTAAACACCTCAATCAGATGGCATCATTTCAGGACAATTGAAAATTTGTAAGTATAACACATTTGGGAGTTTATTTTGCATATTGTCTAAGCTCCTTAGCGTGGCATATGAGGCCCTTTGCGAACTGTGGCTGCCAATCTCTCCAACCTGTCTTCCTGCCACGCCTTGTCTTCAAATTCATGCTTCAACAATGGCACGCTATTTATAGCTACCCAAGCTCACCTGGTGTTTTATGTCTCGATGGCTTTGACTGTGCTGCTGTCCTCCCCACCTGGAATGCCCTTCCTCACTGGCCTCCTTAGCCAGGAGAGGCATCATTTCCTCCTCCACCACCTTTACCCCTTGTTCAAGCTTCCTCGGTTGAACTTTCCCCACCATATTGTGATTAATTGTTTCACATCTGTCTCTGTCACGAGCCAATCTGTACTCTCAACCTTGGCATATAGCAGAGACTCAATAGTTACTACATGGAATTAGGAATGTTCCCAGTCTGCCGTAGAGACAAACATCAGAGCCATTAGGATGTCTATAGAGAAGGACGTCCACCAAAAGAGGAGTTTGGATGTTGACAGATGAAAGAATAAAGCATGGTCATGACGTTGGTGGCAATGACACTCTTGCAGCCCAAACTAGAGCATGGTTCTCGACAGGAGGCAGGACCACTCCAGAGGACCTCAAAAACGTGTGTGGTGTTTTTGGTTGTCACAGTGCCTAGACTGGGAGGGATGGAAGTTGCTGCTGGCATTTAGTACCTGGAGACCAGGGCAGAAGCTAGGTACAGAGCAGTCCTGAACAAAGAATTATCGCATCCAAAGTGCCAGCAGGCACTTCATTAAGAAACACTGCTCTAAGGGTAAAAAGTGTTTTCTCTGTAAAGACCGAAAATACTCCTCTTCCTTTGTGCTCCAGGTGAGTGTGAGGTACATTCGGTGAAGGACCAGAGTCCTCTCCTTCAGCTACAAGCACTCACTCTTCTTGGTCCCCGTCTGCCTCACCAGCCAGGTTTCACTCTGCCCTCTCACTCTCTGCACTTCATTTATTTTTTTTCCTCAAACACCCTGTCTCCTTTCCACCTTGGGGCCTTCCCTTCACGCTGTTCACTCTGCCCTACCTTCCTCCTTTCTACCTGGTTGTTTCTTACTCATCCCTTAGCACGTCACTTCTTCCAGAACTTTCCCTCATCTCCTACACTAGGTCAGGTTTCCCTGATACAAGCCTTCAGAGCACTCTGTGTATCTCTTTAATAGCATTTATCACAATTATAAAATATTGGTAGAAGGAAGGAGGGGAGAAGGGGGAAGGAGGGAAAGGAAAGAAGGAAGGAAGGAGGGAGGGAGGAAGGGAAGAAGGAAGGAGGGAGGGAAGAAGGAAGAAAGGAAGGAAGACCCATTTGGCTGCTTGAGGAGAGTGGAAAAGAGCACACGTTTTAAAAAACCAGGCTCTTAGCTCTGCTTCTTATTAATTGAGGACCTTGGATAAGTTATCTAAGTGATTTGAACCTCAGTTTCCTCATCTACAAAATGGGGATAATGGGTGTTTGCAGGGATTAAATGAGATAAGTACATAGAGTGCCTTGCATGTGTCTGACACATGGGAGTTACTCCATAAATGTTACATCTTTTTTCCTACTCCCTCCTCTGCTCCTAATGTAAGGGCATGCAAGTGTAGAAATTTAAGTGAGAAAGCTGGACTGAAAAAAGCCTTTAGACCCAGCTCGATAGAGAGGAGAACATCTATAAGCCTTCTAAATGGGTTTAAAGGGCTCTGAGAACTGACAGATGTCTTAAAGAAAGCCTGTGGTCAGGGGGTAGGCAGATGTAATAGATTATGAGGAAAAGCAATGAAGAGAAGTCATAGACACTGATGTGGTAGTGTTGCTCAATAGTCCTAAAAGATCTACTCTTTCTGCACAATCCCTCCAGCAGGCTAGCAAGTATCTGTAGGATGACGACACCTGGCTTCTTGGGAGGAATTTGAGATAAGTGGGAAGTCAGGCACCTCTAGAAAGTTGCTTAGTCCTTTATGTCTCTGAGATCAGGGTCACACCAAGGTCCTACTGGTGCCAGAAAAACATAGTTGGGGAAAACATATCTGAGTTGGTCCAGCCACTAAGGAAGAAAGAGTTCTAAATGACTACAATTTAGATTCATATGATTTGCTATCAAAGGGAACCTCTGGGCACATTTGCAATAGCATAATTAAGACTGATAATAGCGTCATAAAACAGTGGGTATTATCTTCAGAGAAGGACATCTGAGTATGCATAATATCCTAAAGGCAAACAGACTCTTGGAAGTCAGGCACATGGAGAATTGCTAGGGTAGTCAACGAGAGAGTCTCATTTCCTTTCTAAGCAACCCACCCTACTAAGTGATCTTTGGAATAACAGGGTTAGTAAATGAGTTTCATTGTGCAACTTCTTTCGCATATGACACCATGTGAATCAAGAGCCCTTGATTGCTTTGCTAACAGGCAGCCTCCAGCTCTGCTGTTAAGCGGTGATATTGACCACCTCAACTTTAGAAAACCCCAAAAGTTAATGCTGTAAAAGAACACAGGGCTGCTTCCTGGTTAAAGCCCTGAACTACTTACTTGCTTGTCTTTCTCAGACAGGCCTCTTAAATCTACCTTCTTTGTTCCACAAGCCCTAAAGGGTTGCCATGCTCACCTGCCTTTACCAACTCCTGTCCTGGATTTAAAATAGAAAGTTCTGCATCCTGGGACCCCTCAGTCCCGGAATGGTTAGTCTCCTTAGTGTAGGACAGATTCCCTCACCCCCACCAAACTCCTAACCTGTCTGTTATCCCGTCACCCCTAAGCCCTTAATCCCGTTTGGCATCTAAGTATTTTTTGTAGAAAACCACCAGAAGGAAGTAACAGAGGGGAATATACAAATCCACAGTAATTTTTTCTTAGTTTTTAAACTTTTAAAAAAATTGCTTTATGTTTTTCTGCTTAAGAAATATGAAAAGTAGAGAAAAGTGTAAAGAGTCAGAATGCTTCAGCATAATTCTTTCTAGTGTTTATTAAGCATGTTTTACATAGGTGGGGTCATAATATATAAAGAATTTTGCAACATGCTTTTTTCACTTAACATCAAGAACATTTCCCCATGTTATTAAAAACCTTGAAATAAATACCTGTTTTTAATAGTTATATCCGATACATGGCTAGACTCTAATTAATTGATCATTTTCCTAATGACAGACATTTAGGTTGTGTCCAATTTTTCAATATTTTAAAATAATGTAACAGTAAGCATCCTTGCTTGTATTTTAAATTATTTCCTTGGCATAGATTCTTAGATGGGGAAGTATTAGGACAGAATATAGTATTTTAATGCTCTTAATATATATACCAAATTGATTTCAAAAAGGCTGTACAAGATTATATTCTCATCAGTAACATGAAAATGATATACTACATATTCTGCAAGACTGAACAGAAACGTTAAAAATCTTTGTCAATTAAAAAGGGTATTTCAATGTTGTTTTAATTTGCAGTACTTTGGTAACGGGTAAGTTTATACATTTTTCGTATGTTCATTGGCCATTTTTATTTCTTCATTTATGAATTATCTTGGTCCTTTGCTCATTTATCTATTATCCATAATATGACTAGTATTTTATTATAAAAAGTAACACATGCTCATTGTTAAAGTGTATTAGAAAATGTTAATATTTATAATGTTTTATAACTTACTGTTTAAAGAACTCAAACCAATACATTATGAATATCTTTCCATGTCAACCAGTATACATCTAAGCCATCATTTTTAATGGCTGCGTAATATTCCTTTGTATGGATTAACAAGAACTATTTTCACCAATCTTTTGGACATGTAAGTTTTGCCTAATATTTCTGTATTAAAAATGATTGTGTGATGAATGTGATGAACATCAGGTACATTTATTTTGCACACTTCTCTTATCATTAATATAGGTAAAGTCCTAAAAAATGGAATTATTTGGTCAAGAGGTACTGAGGATTTTGGATATATTATCAAGTTTCCTTTCAAAATGGTTATACTAATTTCCAGCCCCAACAACAGCGTATGAGAGGGCTAATTTCATCATGTTCTCACCAATAGTAATTATCCTTCTTTTTAATCTGCAATCTGATAGGCAAAAACAGTGTCTCATTGTTTTAATTTGTATTTATTCATTTATTTTGCTGAGGAAGATTAGCCCTGAGCTAACATCCGTGCCAGTGTTCCTCTATTTTATATGTGGGTTGCTACCACAGCATGGCTGATGAGTGGTGTAGGTCTGCGCCTGGGATCCGAACCTGCAAACCTGGGCCGCAGAAGTGGAGTGTGCCGAAGTTAACCACTACGCCATGGGGCCAGCCCCTGCATTTATTTAAACATGAGTGAAGCTGAAGTTCATGTGTGGGCTCATTGTGGTCACTCAAGGTTCCATTGTCAAGTGCTGGCCCTTGTCCTTTGCCTTTCTGTTGGGTTGTTGCCTTTTCTTCTGTTGGGTTGTTTCATTGTAAGAGCTCTTTAAATACTAAGTATTTAGTATTAACCCTTAGTCATCACATACATCTCCATTTATCATTTTCCTTTTGACTTCATAAGAGGCAGTATAGGAAGAGGTTAAAACCATGGTCCCTGAGGCAGACTGGCTCTGCCATTCACCAGCTATGATGGATGCTGGTTAGGTGCCCTGTTCAGATGCTCTTTACTCGCCAGTACACCCATCTCCCAGCTGCTGTGATGTTGGCTACTAAGGATTACAGCAGCCCCACTCTCTGGAGAATTTGCACCTGAGGAAGTTACACCCCACCCCACCCTGATATAGGGGTACAACCCCATCCTGATACAGGGGTACAAAAAGCCAGCACCCTTTTGTAAAGTGGGGACTAATTCCGTGGTGTGGTTATGCTCTAGACTCTAGAGCCCTCCCTCTACGAATCAGACCAACATGAAGATTTCCTAAGATCCATTCTTGCTCAGCTCTTTTTTCTTCTCTATTCTGTGTCACTCCTTTCCTTACAGGTTTCTCTTGAAGAGCCCTCCCTCAATAAATCATGTGGATCTGAATCCCCGCCTCAGGATCTGCTTCTAGGAAAAGCAACCTAAGATTTTGTAAAATGGGGATGATAATTAGTACCTACTTCATAGGGTTATTGTGAAGATTGAATAATAATTAAAATAATATTATAGCAAAAATTATCTAGCACTTATTATGTACTAGGCATTTTCCTAAGCACTCTACAGGTATTAATTCTTTTAGTCTTTATATCAGTCAAGGTTCAGGTGTAATCCTCAAACATGTAAAGTGCTTGGGACAGCATCTGGTGCATATTTAGCACCAATAAATCTTAGCTATCATTATTCATTGATTCACTCTACATTTCAAGTGGAAGATTAAGGCTGTTAATAGGCTGTTTCCCCTGCATTTTGAGGTCTCCTTCCCACGCCCCTTTTCTTTGCATTCCTTTGGAAAGCTCCTTCCTTCTCATTTTTTCCCTCTTTTATTCCAAAAGGTAGAGCTACCAAGTCCACATTCTCGCTGGGGAACCTTCACACCCAATCTTCTGACTTTTTTTCAGTCAAGGGAAGGCTGTTATTCTCTGATAGACTTGGTTGGAAAGGAAAGCAACAAGTGTTATCTACCTGGTTATTCAAATTTGCCTTGACTCAATGGGGTCATTTATAATTGAGAGAAAAGTCCAGCCACTCTGGCTTTACCTTTAAAAAGAAAAGCTAAGCTTGGTCTATACTAACAATCCGGTATGTTGTTAAAAGGCTATGCACACTCTCATTGCTCTCTCCCTACTCCAAGGCACTGGAGAATGGTCAAGGAAGCCTGTCAGCAATGTCAACACTATGGAGTTTCACCTAGTAATGTGGAAATGCTGCAGTAAAAACCCCACTGCCGTGTCCCTAGTGCCCAGCATAGTGTTTGGCACATAATAGGCATTTAAACATATGTATTATTGAACAGATGAATGAGTGAATTTACAAGGCAAGAAAGAGTAGTGACATCAGTTTATAGTTGTATTTATAGTTGTATTTATCCACGACCACTTTGTTGTTTATATTT
Source organism: Diceros bicornis minor (assembly GCF_020826845.1). NCBI lineage: Eukaryota > Metazoa > Chordata > Mammalia > Perissodactyla > Rhinocerotidae > Diceros > Diceros bicornis. Next base: position 42,057,799 of record NC_080743.1, read on the forward strand.
GTTTATATTTATAGTTGTTTATATTTACAATGACCACTTAATAATATCACCATTTCCTTCTTACATCTTTAACCATCCATGTAAGATCATTTTCCTTCTTATTGAAGGAGAATCTGTATAATTTTAGTTATTCAGGGTCTGTGGCGGCAAAATCAGTTTTCCTTTGCCTGAAAATGTCTTTATTTCACTCTCATTTTTGAAAGACGTTTCCACTGGATAAATAATTCTAGGTTGACAGTCATCTTCTCTAAGCACATCAAAGATATTATTCTTCTGGTTTACATTTTTGCAGTTTCAAAGTCATCTGTCAGTCTAACTGTTCCATTGGAAGTAATCAGCCTTTTCTCTCTTACTGGTTTTAATTATTACTTCTTTGTTTTTGGTGCTCTGCATTTTCATTGTCTTATGTCTAGGTGTAAATTTCTGTTTTTTTTCTTCTCTATAAAAATCCTGCTTAAAGCATTGTCCATTTCTCTTCTCATCTTAGAGTTTTGATTAGACACATGTTAGATTGTCTCACTCTATCCTCCATGTTTCTCTTCTATATGATAAAACTACTTAAGTTCTAGCTTCCAGTTTGCTAATTCTCTCTTCAGCTATGTCTGTCCGCTGTTAAATCTGTCCATTAAATTTTAAATTCCAATTATTACATTTTCTTAAAGTCTAAAAGTTTTAGATTCCTTTTTAAACTTGCCTGTTCATTTTTTGCAGAACTTTGTTCTTTATTTATATTTTTAATCTTTTATTTCTTTAAATATATCAAATATACATATTTATAATTTACAACTGGTAATTCTTGTTTCAATGTCTTTATGAGTTTGATTCTGTTATCTGTTTTTTCTGCTAATTCTTGTATAAGATGCCTTATTTCTTTGTATGATTTGTGATTTGATTGAAAGTTCACATTTCTTGGAACTTTCTCTATGGAAATCTTTGGGGTCTGGGTTAAGTTGGTGTCTTAGTCAACTTGGGCCAACAAAATATCATAAACTGGATTGCTTAAACAAAACATTTATTTCTCACAGTTCTGGAGGCTGGGATGTCCAAGGTCAAGGTTCCCGCAGATCCAGTGTCTACTTCATAGAAGGGCATCTGCTCTCTGTATCTTCACATGGTGGAAGGGGCAAGGTTTCTCTCTGGAGTCTCTTTTATAAGGGCACTAATCCCATGCATGAGTGCTTCACCCTCATGACCTAATCACCTCCCAAAGGCCCTATCTCCAAATACCATCACACTGAGGATTAAGCGTAAACATGTGAGTTTAGGGGAAACACAAACATTCAGTCTTTAGCAGTAATTTTCTTTTCTACTTTTTGTTCTGAAAAATTCCAAATTTCAATAAAATGTAAAAGAGTAATATATGAATGGTATAGTACAAGAATAGTATATATATGCTATATATATCTTCACCTAAATCCAATTGTTAACATTTGGTTTGTATTTCTCTCTTTATCTCTGTCTTTTGCTGAACCATTTGAATATAAGTTGCAGAAGTCATGGTTCTTTACTCTTAAATAGTTCAGCTTGCATTTCCTAAAAATAAAGAAATTCTCCTACATAACCATAATTCCATGTCACATCTAAGAAAATTAACAATAATTCCATAATATCATCTAATATACAGTCTATATTCAAATTTCCCCAATTGTTCTTAAATGTCTTTTATAGTCTCTCTCTCTCCTTCTCTCTCTCTGCTTCAGGACTCCATCAAGATTCATGTAGTTTTTTTTGGTTTGTTTTTCATGACAGTGACATTTACGAAGAGTCTGGCCTAGTCACCTTGTAGAACGTTTCAAATTCTGGATTTGATTCAGAGCACGCTTTTAAAAAATAAAAATCAGGAGCCAGCCTGGTGGCATAAGTTTAAGTTATGGTTTAAGATCGCATGCTCTGCTTCGGTGGCTTGGGGTTCGCAGGTTCAGATCCTGGGCACAGACCTATGCACCACTCATCAAGCCATACTGTGGTGGCATCCCACATACAAAATAGAGGAAGATGTTAGCTCAGGGACAATCTTCCTCAGCAAAAACTGGAAGATTGGCAACAGATGTTAGCTCATGGCCAATCTTTGTCACCAAAAAAAAATATATATATATATATATTTATATTATATATATAAATTTATTTATTTAATTTATAAATTAAATATATTTATAAATTATAATATAAATATATAAAATATAATATAAATATAAAATATAAGAATAAAATATAAAATATAATATAAATATATTTATAAATTATAATAAAATATAAACATATTTATATAATTTATAAATTAAATAAATATATATAATATATTATATATTATATATATAAATATAATATTTATATTTATATATATTTTTTATATTATTTATATATATATAATATATTATATATATATAAATATATTATATATATATATCAGATGAAGTTACTCCTATATTCATAATCTTCCACTGGCTACTATAAAATTTAGAAAATAAGGCCTGAGCTCATTATCCTGGCTTACAGAGGCCTGCATGATCTGGTGTGACTTCATCTTGTATGTTTTTCTCTCCTTCACTTCACTTAAGCCACAGTGGCCTTATTCCAGTTTCTCAAACCCACAAGGCTTGTCCTCACTGGACTTTGCATTAGCTGTTTTCTTTACTTAATGTGGTCTTCCTGAGCTTTGCTTGAAGGCTAGCTGCTTCTTGTGTAATTCAAATCTCAATTAGACACCATCTTCTCAAAGTGGCCTTTCTTACCTTGACCCTCAATCTAAAGTAGTCATTCAGTCACCCACTCTCACATAATCCTACTTTGAATTCTCTGCATGGTACCTATCACAACCTAATATTTTTCTCGTTGTTTACTTTTATTAAACTCCATGATATCAGGGGGTGTGTTCTGTCTTGCTCACTACTATATTCCCAGCACCTAGAACAGTTCCTGACACATAGCAGAAACTTAAATAAATACTTGCTAAATACTGCAATGGATAAGCTGAAGGATGAAAAGAAGGCAGCTATTTAAAGAGCTTGGGGGAAAAAATCTAAGGAGAGGGAACTGCCAGAGAGAAGACCCTGAGGCTTGGTCTGTTCTAGGGCCTGAAGAATGTCTTGTGTACTTAGAGTGAGCCAGGTGGAGAGGGAAATAAAGGAGAGTAGAGAGGTGGGCAGGGCAAGATGACTTAGGGCTCTGGGGGCCATGGTAGGGAATTTAGATTTTATTTTAAATCAAATGAGAAGTCACTGAAGATTTTCAAGTAGGAGAGGGACATAATCTGATTTATGCCTTTTAAAAGATAATTTAATTTGAGTAATTGGGAAGATGGAGATCAATATCAATGATAGAAAGTCACTGTAAGAGAAGATTTGCAGGAAATGATTCATTTTGAACATGTTGAATTTGATATATTGTACTTCCTTTGTGGCTTTCATATTAACACCCAAAAAAAGAATTTATGAGTAAGAAGGAATTATAATACCTACCTCTGAATAGTACAGCCAGCTGATTCAGTTGTTGTTTATAAGAACCTGCTACTAAAGGTAGTTGTTGCTAACAACAGGCACCATTTATTGAGCAGTCAGGCACTATGCTAACCACTTAACAATGTTTACATCACTGAAGCATCACAACCACCCTTATTAGAAGAGGACTTATTATCTATATTTTACAACTGAGGAAACTAAGGCTAAAGAAGATAAGTAACTCATTCAAGGTCAACCAGCCAGTAAGCGGCAGAGAAGGAACTCAAATTCCAGGTCTAGTTTGATGCCAAATCTATTTTAACCAATTTGCCATAACATGTTCCCAATAAGAGAAAGGCTGCTTGGATCACTGGTTGTGGCCATCATTCACAGAGAGATTGAAACCGAGGGTTTCTTTAATATATCCTTAAGCCTGTAGAAACACCTACCTGAGAAATAATCTAATTAAATTCGTCAAATTCTTTAGCCCAGAGAGACAAGTCTTGGAATTTTTGAGAAAAACAAACTGAGATCTATTTGTTGTTAACTCGATATGGAGAGGAAGTGAATGGAAATAAAACTTATTCTTCCCAGTGTATTTGGAATGTAGCTGCCTGAAACTGAGTAAAACGGCTACCCAATTTTGCTGGGAACCAGCGATTCTGCAGTCAACAGAAGTTTGCTTTTTTAACAGCTGGAAACGCCAGAACTGTGACACAGCCTCAAGAACTGAGGCTGCCTTGTTCAGACCTCCACACGGGTCCCTCTGTTCCTTTCACAGAGCCCTCTTTTTCTGAAACATCCCGCATATGCCGCTTGGGATACTCATTCTCTGGGCCAGGACCGAGTCCTAAGGGCAGGAGGCACTGGTTTTGGGCTCCCGTCTTTTCAAGGGGTCTGGACAAGAGCCCCTCCGAAGACCTCTTTCTGGACAATATTTATCGCTCCACCCTTCAGTGTCTGAAGAACAAAGACGACGACGGGAAAGAAACTTCAATTTGGTGCTGGAGGGCAGATCCCGGAGCAGCGGAGGACCGAATCACCCAACGCCCCCCTCAGCCTGACACGCAGAACCCCACCCACCCAGGACGGCGGAGGCCGCGCGGGGACGATCGCTCCGCCCCGCCCCGCCCCACCGCCGGCCATTGGCGGGTCCGAAAGTCGCGGGGCGGTGTCTGTTTGAATGTGAGCGACTGGAGCCGGGGCGCAGGCGCAGAGGAGGGGAGCGGTGAAGAGCGGGCGGCGCTGCGGACCCCTGGTTGGCGGTGGGACGTGTCGGGAGGCGAGGCGAGTCCAGGGAGGTCTGGCCCACGTGACCCGCCGGGGGCCGGGTCGGGGGGCGCGCGCCGGCCTCCCGCGGTGCCCCTGCCTGGCGAGGCGCCCGTGGCGCGCTGACACGCCTGGTGGAGGGGCTGCCGCCGCCCGCCCGTCGCCCGAGGCGGCCGCTGCTGCAGCTTCGCCGCGTCCCCCGCGCTCCCAGGACTCGCCGGCCCGCGGGAGGTGAGTTCTGAGGGGCGTTTGAGGGCGCCCCGCGGCGGGAGGTGACAGGGAGGGGGCGTGTGTGGGACGGGCTCTGTGTCCAGGGTCTGGGGGCGACCGCCTTTGTTCGGGGCGGGAGGAGCCGGGGGTGGTCGGCGGGGACGCGAGTGGAGAAACCAGAAACTCGGGATGAGGGACAGCTGCGTCCAGGACGAGCGCTCAGCTGCTTTCTGGTGGACGTTTTAAAATGAGAGTAAAGCTTACGAGCCTCGTTCCCTAGTATTTTTTAAATAAAAAGTTCCCTAGTATTTTTTAAATAAAAAGTATATTAGGATACAGTGATTTGTCACGTATTCTCAGTGTGAGTAACAAACCTGAAAAATCGGAATCCCTGTGGAATTAGACCCCAGGCAGATTGCAGTCACTTGTAGTCGTGCGCTGCTGTCTAAACCAGGCAGTTTTTGTCAAACACCTGCGTTTACAATATTTAAATTCATGATCTTTCGGACACCAGCCTGTCGATTTACCATAAAAATTGGTAGTTGCTGCAAAAAGTTTTAGTAAGCATGGAATGTTAAGAAAGCCCTTTGCTGAAAACCTATAGAATATCTTCGAATAGTAAAAAGTGGAAAATGTGTAATTTCCTTGTTTTGATGGTAACCAGTTAGATCATTTTAACTAGTATCATTTGAACTCCGTTAAAGAATAGGAGTAAGGATGGAAATTTTATTTGCCTTAATGCATAATTAAACCCTACCGTGGAGTTAAACGAAGTAGGCTCTTGGCTCTGCTTTCTTCGGCTTGTGTTGGAGTCTCTCGTCGTGGGTGTGGGAGGTTGATGTACCGACCGAGCTGAACTTTCAGGCTGCCACTTTAGAATGGTGCGCGGAAGATTTCCAGCCTGATAGCCGCCAGTGTGATTACCTCTGATAAATACCACTTTTGCTTGAATTGTCACTTTTCAAGAAGCAACTGTGGTTGATTTTTAGAACTGAGTAAGCAGCAGATCACTGTTGGTTGACATGGATGTGTGTGAGGGCTCAGGGGCTGAGGGACAGTCTCATACCTACTCTTCTTTACACCTTACCGTGGATTCGTTCTGACAAACTCTTTCTCAGGCTGTTCTTTACAATGTAAGGAGTGGAGCAGATACAAAGTAAAAAGTTGTGTGATATTGTTGAGAGGCATTTCCTCCGAATCCTCTTTGGCTAGATAAGCAGTTTAGGTGTGTTTTCTTCTGTTATTCAATCAGACATGCAGTGTTACAAATATTATATTTTAATATAAATCTCAGACTTGGTACTTAGGCTAATTGTAACACAGATAGGATATAGTCGTTTTTAAAATGGCCTCGTTCTTAAGGATAAAATATTTCTAAGATTTACCTAAAAGATAAAATTTTGTAATTAGTAATCTCTGGAATTTTAAAATTGAAAATCTGGTATAGATTTAGACTATCCTAAATCTATTCTAATAGACATGTTCTTTTTTATAATAATAATAATAGCTATTATTATTATTGCTACTATACTTTGAGTACTTTCGTTAAGTACCAGAGCCAGGCATTGGGTTAGGTGCTTTATAAATCAGATCTCCCATCATCACAACACATGTTGGTGTTGGATAAGTATCATTATGCCCAAACCAACTCTGCGAGTTTAGCTCAAGATCATATAACTAAGTTACTGTGCTGGGCTTCAAACCGTGGCCTGATCCCAAAGCACATGCTGTATCGCGTCTGTGTCTTTGTTTAAATCTCCTCCAGGTCTCTGGATTCCATTTGTAAGGACATAATCCTACTTTTAAGATGCCTGTAGGTGCTGTGTCTTGTTGTGAACTATGCAGAAATATTTCAGTCCTTAGTTTAGGACTTCTGTCTTCCTTTCAATACCTTATAAATCACAAATCCTTTTAATCATCTTTATAAAAACAGTAAAAAATTAAGAGTAAGACTTTCCTGAGTTATTTACATGAATATGAATATATTCTTTACTGTGGAGCAGAAACGTACTAAAGGCCGGTTTTCTCATTATTATAGGATTCTTTGCCGCTTCATAGTTTTTATCTTCTTTACGGGCAAGAAATCAAAAAAGTTTGTTGGACATCGATTATGTGCAAAGCAGTTTGCTTGGTGTTGTGAGATGACAAGAGAAGGCTTCCTATGCAGTAGTTGCTTCTGGAGTTTTTACAGTATCTTTCATCAGTCTCCCTGTCCTGCCCCATATGTTGCTGACAGTTTATCTTCCTAACACGGATCTAACTTTGCTATTCCTTTGTTGAAAAAATTACAGGGTTCCTCATTATGTAATATAGGGTTGAATATGTGCTTCAGCCATGTACGTATTCAGAGTCCCTCACAGTTTAGTGCGTTCTTGGACTTCTCTTTCTCTACTCCTGACCCAGTGTGCTTGTCCTGGCACACGTGCATTCTGTGCATTCCCATCCCCTTGCTTGACTTGAGCCATTTCCCTGTGCTGGAATTGCCTTTTCTCCGTTTGCCTAATAAGGTCTACCCATCCTGCAAGATGCAGTACAGATTTCCTTGCTTCCTCAAAGCTGTCCTTCGTCCTTTTTACTTAGAATTATTCTTCCCGTATCATCTCATAACATTACTGACTTGAACTTTTCCACAGAATGGTGGTAACTTTTGGAAGGAGAAGACGGAGTTATATTTCCTATGAAGAATTCTGACTTCAAAGTCTCTAGGGATCCTCTTTAGGCATTTATAATCCTTTTGCATTTGGGATTTATTTCTGCTTAAAATTGTGTTTGAAACCAGTTTTGCCTTTTTAAAGTCCTTCTGTTAAGAGAACTGATTTATTGTCATTTACTAACTCAAGAACAATGCTCAGTAGAAAGGACCACTTTTCTACTTAACTGTTGAGTTTTTCATATATGTATTAATTGGTTTAAGCTGATGGCTGACCAACAATGGTAGTAATAAATGGTGACTTGGTGACTTGGTAACCAGTTTTTCTCAAAGTTGTGTTCTCTCCATTGTTAACTAACAAGTATTTCTCTTTTTTTTCTGGCATAGTAATGTCTTCATAAGGCTATTTATTTTGAATTTACTTCTTTGAGCTCCTGTTAATTGCATCGCTTTTGTCCAGTAATTTGTATAAGCCCTAAAAAAATAAAAACAAATAAACATATATATTTATTGATTGATAAAAAGATCACAGATCAGAAAGGGCAAGGACTAATATATATATTTAGGGGTTTTATTTGTAAAAATTGGGCTTAGTGTGAATCATAGCTGTTTTTGGATTGCAGACATTTTCTTGTGATCTCCTGGTCTTATAACCTGAGTTATCATTGGGAAGCACTGAAAATATAATTTGAGTTGTTAAAATTCAGAATGTCTTCTTTTTTTAAGTCATCATTGTGTTTTCTATAACCTCAATATTATAATACTTTTATGTATCCAATTTTATGTTTATAATAATTAACGAGAAATCATTTTTCTTATGCAAATGTCTAATTGAACCTCTTTCAAAAGGTTATTAATTTTACTAATGGATTAAAAGGACCATCTCTATTTAAAATTATTTTATAGAAGGGAAAATTAACATTATTTGTAAACTCTGGGTTTCAGTTTGATGAGAAATAAAACCAAATTATAGGGAGAAAAATACTAATTTTATTCTAATGAACATATATAAGATCTTTTTCCTTTAGTCAAACATATTTATATTCTTAAATATAAATAACTAATCTTGTTGGACTAGGAGTTTTGATTCAGTAACTGCTTTGCAGAGAAAAAGGTAACCAAGATTAGGATGTTGCATGAAAGTAATCTTCCTTTTGTCCTTGAAATTTTTAAGCAACTCCTTCATTCTCTATTGAATTGTAATCACTGAGTATTGTAATTACAAAACACCAGTTTTAATGATTAGTGTAGTCACTGGCATAATTCACATTTATTCCATGTATAATCTAAAAATAGAGCCCCTTTCTAGTTTATCACCCTTTAGAAAAATATTCAGTTCAACTTCTTCCTGATTTATCACGGGCTACCAAACCTTAAGACATTAAGAGGCTGCTCGTGCAGTAATTATGATAGCCATAGTGCTTTGTGTGGAGACTGCTGGAAACCACTGTTGAACTACAAGCATTCAGCATTTTCCATGTAAGTAGACTCATACGCTTGGTCCTTTCTCACTGTTTAACAATGCTAAAATGAAGCCTTGAAATATTCAAATCTCTTTCTTCTAGATTACATTTTGTTTTAGTATTTATCTAATTTGAAATTTCATATATGGCTTTTATGAGTATTTTGCTTATCCAGGGAACATAATTTGTAGGAGTCCTTTAGCTTTATGTGATGGATAAAAATGCAAATGTTCATCACCAATAAAGGCAGTTTATATATAGTTTAGTTGTTTAGAATGGTGAGATTTTAGGTGTAAACATTCAAAAACATGAAAAGGAATTCTTATTTTTTCTTACTAAAATTGTTTTTGGATTATACTACTCTGAAATGGTTGCACTCATTGTTGTACATTTTTAATGTTCACAGCTCTGGATCTGAATTTTTTTTTTAAAGCTGCCAAGAATGAAAATAAGAGTCTGAAATTAATAGTGCCTTTACTCTGCATCTATTTGATATCTTTCATAATGACCTATGAGAATTAATTTCAGATACTACGCTTGGGAACCCTTCTGACTGGTGGTGTGCCTTTAAGATATAGATTTATTTAGAGCCTAGAACCATTTTTCCAATCTGTCCTTTTGCTTAGCTAATTGATAGTCACAAACAGTTTATTAGAAAGTTTTTTATAATGAAATTTGTGTTTTGTTAGCAGTTATACTGTTAGTTACACTTGTTTTCTAAAGTAACTTGGCCTTACATCTCACAGACTAACATTGATTGTTGCAAACTTAAAGATTAGTGATAAATTAAGACAACCTTAATTGGAGTACATACTTTAGGATTATATATTTGCTTAAGGAAAACTTCATTAATACAGTTTTTACAGCATAATTTGTAGTAAATTCTCATTTCTCCGGAATGATAGAGAATAGAATGATCTTCTTAACTAAGCAATATGATTGTTTATTTTATTAATTTGGGATTGTGTAAAGTAATTTACATTTGATATGTATGACGATTATCAGTTAACACTAAAACTGTGTTCAACACTATAGATAGATACAGATAGAAATAAATACACACACACATATAGTCTTGAGTTATCTTTAGCTCACAGTAGTATTATGCAACAGTTTGATTTATATTATTGGTTTAGAGATTGAGTATGTTGAATGAAGAATCAGAACTTGCATGCATTGCTTTAATTTTTTTCTCCTATTGCAATTTCTCTTTAATTTTGCCACTGACCTATTGCGGTGTTAACTAGTTTTAGTTTTCATTGGTACTTTAAAAAAATTTTAGTTTTAAATATGTACAAAAATTCAAAAATATCAGTCATTCAGTATTTTCTCCCCCAGATCCTTTCCTGTGTATCAAATTTTATCTGATTTAAAGTTATCTCAAGCTTGATATCTTTCTTTTTCTTTCAACTCTTGTTGGTGAACATATAGCACTTTACCAAGCACAAGTTTAATATAAGTATTCCATTTTCTCCTCTCTGAAGTATCACTCTTGCTATCCAATTTTTCAATCACCGTGCCTATTGCTGCTGTTCCACCTGTCCTCAAAATTGGCCATCTTGTGAGCTCTCTGTTCCTGCTTGACCTTTGCCTCTCAACGACTAGTCAGTGGGCATTGCTTCCATTTTTCTCTGGGTACTCCTGGCCAGATTGCTTAGTTAAGTACCCAGCATTTCTTGAGCCTGACTTCCCTTGCTTTAGGTTCTAATTTCACACCTCAGTCATGTATTCTGATGTCAGAATAATTTTTCTTGCCTTTAATTGGCTCCTCAACTCCTGCCACACTAAAATCAAGCTCTGAACCTTCCCTCTCTTTGGACTTCTCTCTGTTGGACTACACCCTTTGCCTTTTCTTACACTCTTCTCATATTCTTCTGTGGAAACTTCCTGCTTTTACCTTCCTGCTCTTAATTATGCAAGTATTGTTCCTTATACTTGCCATCTGGTTTCCACTATATCTTTCAGATAAAGTATAATTAGAAGTTTGGATTAGGTGACAAGCCATATTTAGTCCATCTAAAAATAAATTAGTGTCTGCTTACAGATACATAATTTGACAGAAAATAACTAGTTTACCTAGGGTAGTTACTTGAGTTGATTTTAGAAGTGGCTGTTTTGGCATCCTGCTTTATTACCCTCATTATTCCTAGGATGTGTATTTGTTACTATAACCTGTACCCTGAATTCTAACATGAAATTAAATGTGTTCTTGATTCATTTCATTTTAAATGTGTTCTTGATTCTTCCCCATTATTTATCCCTGCTCAAATTGATAAAGGGCTACTGTATCTGACTTGAAACATTACAACTGAAAGGGGTCTGGAGAATTTGAGTATTGTACCTTAGAAGGAATTATTAGGAGAAGAGAAGTTTAAAGAATTTAGATTATCTATCCTGGAGGCAAGAGAAGTAAGTTATATTTATTGCCTGATGGGTGTTACCCTTTATAAAGATACTTAAAGAATCAGACCAAAAGTTATTGGCATTTAAGTTGTAGTAGAGAGTAGATAGTTTAGATAAATTGAAAGAAGGACAAAACATATAAATGTAACTGTCTATCCTTTATTTTTCTCCATCACCTAGTTGTAAACATTTTACTGCTAATGGAATAAAGAGGGCTAGGATTTATTGTTTATTCTGATTGCAACCTTGGACAGTGCCTAGAAGTCCACTAGCCGTATAATGGGAGTCTACCTATTTTGACTTCCTAATTAGGAAATTAAACGTGAGGCAATCAGAGTCAGGTACTAGTTGATTTTTCTGTATGTTTCTATCAGTTTCTAGGATATGGAAAAAAATTATTGCTTCTCTGTATTTCTCTATGGTCAGACCAAAAGATAGTGTGAGCTAACAATTTTGTTAGCAGTGAGGTTTTTGGAGCATTGTTTGTTAAAACCTGGGAGATGCTATTGAGGACATGTGTGTTCCCTGCAAATTATAAATCTAAATGGAGGTTGGAGGTTAAACTTAATGACTTCTTAATATTCTTTCAAACCTATAATTTCCATTCCATTTCCTGGTCCTGTCATTAAATTTTCTTATTCTAATGAACAATTCATAATTTAATGTTTGTTGCAAATTTTATTAGTGTTACACTAGTAATATATGAATTATGTGTTAAACTATGAAGTGCGTTTATTAACTCCAGGTAATGTGAAGCATGAATGAACACCTTGTTACTAAATTGGTTAGAGAGTTCTTATAACGTGAATCATTGAATCAAGAATTGCTTGTTTGTTCAGTGAATAATTGTAAGATGAGAAATGCTACTTAATTGTTATGGAGATTGTAATGTAGGAGTGACTTTTTTGGGGATACTCTTCTTTTGAGAATAGTAAAACCATATTATAAACTGCCGTTAGTAAAATGGTGAATAACATTCTCTTGTCTTCTTATTTATTTATTTTTAAAGTGGTTCTCTATGCAGTCTTAATCAAGTAAGCTATTTTATAACGCCATGTATATATATTGGTAATTTGACTACATGTTTACATTTTAATAAGTACGAAGTTAACATATTTTTAAATGATTGGTAAAATTTGGAATTTCATTATAATCTCATGGATGAAAAAATATTTCAATTCAATTATAAATTAATTTAATTATAAGTTAAATTAATTCTAATACCTCACCTTCTGCCCCATTTTATAAATTACAGCCTAAACCTCAAAGTAGATAGTGGAAGATAGCTTGCTTGACAGTTTAGCTGCTGTGTAATCTAGGTGTACTTTGGAGCTATTGTTATGAATATCTACACTAATTCCCGCAACAGTGTTTTTTATTAAGGAAAAACAAGGCACAATGGAATTCTGAACAAAAGGAAAACAGAAGATTTGTTGGATTAATAGCTGCTACCTATCTTTTCATCCTTTATTAAGACACCGCTTCATTTGTTGGCCAAGGGACGGGATAAGAGGAATACTGTTTTGTGTTTCTTATGTTCAAAACTGGTTATTGATGTGAAAACCTCATTTCCTTTAGGAAGCTTGTCAATATTCCCAAGGTGGCTCTTTTCCACCTTCCACCTTCCTCCTCCTCAAAGGTCCTGACTACTCTGTTCCCTGCTAACCTCTCTCTAACTGTACTTAATTAACAAGGCAGTGGGTGTGTATTATTTAGAGTCTAGTTTATGTTATAACTGAAATACTTAAAAAGATGTTATGTGGAAGAGGAATTAAGCTTTATTGGATGGCAGCAGAAGGAAGAAATGGGTCAAAATGGAAAGATTGCTCAAAGTACGGAACAATTTACTAAAAGGACTATTCAAAATTAGGCTTAGCTGCCTTATGACCTTTCTGGGAATGCTGTAGTAAATGTTGAACTAACTGACCTATAGGGTTGTTTATAACACTGAGATTCCAGGACTTTATAATTCTGTCTATTAATTTATATATATATTAATTGTGTCTATTAGTTTATTTATACACACACACAGATATCTTAATCTTACCTTATTTGTCTCTCTTAACTGTTACCTTAACGGTTATAGTTTATATCTGATGGTCTGTAGTTTCTCTGTGATATATCTGGGTATGGATTCATTTTTATTTATCCTGTTTAGGATTTAGTTTGCTTCTTCAATCTGCTAATTCATGTCTGTCTTCAATTCTGAAAAATTCTGTCTTTATCACTGAAGATTTTGCCTTTAGTCCTCTTTCTATTTTTCCTTCTGGTACTCTGATTAGACCAATGTCATTTTGTCTTCCTTTTATCTGGACTGCTCTTGAGTATTTTTCATCTCTTTATTTGTGTGTGTCTGGATAATTTCTTCAGATATTCTTGTAGTTCCCTCATTCTCTCTTTAGCTTATCTGCTGTGCTGTTTAACCAGTATGTGGGTTATTAATTTCAGTGTTCATAGCAATACTTTTAATGGTAGCAAAAACAAAAATCCAAAAATTACAATCCAATTGCCCATCAACAGAATGAAAAATACATTTGGCATACAATGGAATATGATATAGCAATAAAAATATGCAAATTGTAGCTATGTGCAACAAGTGAGATGAATCTCCGAAACATGATGTTAAGCAAAACCATACAAAACAAAATGATACATTATTTAGGCCTATGCAGACATTTGTGGCAAAGTTATAAAGACAAACAAGAGAATAATGACAAAATTCAGTTTAGAGATCACCTTAGAGGGGAAAGGAAGGTGATGGGTTAGGTTGAGGCACCCAGGAGACTTCAAAGGCAGTGATAATGTTCTTTATCTTAAACTGGGTGGTGTTATTTAAATGCTTGTTGTGTCATTCTACCTTACACATATTTCCTAAATTTCTTTTGTACCTACTCAGTATTGAGAAAAACATTTTAAAGACCTTAAACAGTTTAAAAATAGAATATACTTTGAGAGCAAATAAACACAAGTATAACCTAATTATCAGCACAGGTATCTTCTTTGAAGAAATAAATTTACAGTTTAGAATTGACTTGTTCACGTAATTATTGAATTTTCATTTTACTTGTTAATAGCAGTTTTTAAAAGCTTGAAGTATCAAAGTTTTGATTTTAGATACTAATATCATAATATTCTTCTTTGTTTATAATAGAAAATATTACATAAAATTATTATATTTCAAACCAATTTAAAAAATTAAAGTACAGTTCTCAAATAAATCTCATACTTCACATCCTTGTTTAGAAGGTTCGTGGTGACAGTTAAGCCCTCTGCTGTTTTTCTCCTGTGATTGACATGACAGCAGTCTGTGGACTTACCTGTGTGATTATGTACAGCTTGGAATTACTTTAGGTTATTCTTTGAAAATAGGACTTCAAGCAAAGCATCTTGTATTCCTTTTGCAGATGTTGCTGAAGTGCTGCTGAAAGGGCCACAGATGCAAGGATTGGGACACATTTTGAACTTTTAAGCTGTCTGACATTGACCTCCTTTCATTATTAATAAAGAAGCAGCAGGAGCTTAGGATGTATTAACACCAACTCATTAATATACTAACCGGACAATGTTCTGCAACAATTCTGCATTGTAAAGAACTGGATTGGCAAAATAAAATAATTTTGTATTGTACTCAGCTTATAATATGACTCCATGGAGGAAAATTTGATAAGCATGAGGGAAGACCATTCTTTTCATGTTCGTTACAGGTAAGACTACTGCTTTCTTAGTGGGCGATTTTTAATCCTTATTTATATAAACGTGTTTAACTCTGATCATTTCAAATTTAAATTTGAAAATATTCAAAATGTACCAGCCATAGTTAGTATCTGCTGTAAATAACGTTTTCTTTTTGTTGTGGTTGAGTTCTGTATCCTTTCTGTAAGAAAATGGTAATTGAGACCAGTTATATACTATAGTTTGTTTATTAATCTGTGGAAGAGTTTATGAATAGTTACTTTATAGTTTATAACTCTATATAATGCAAATATAAAAATGAAGTATATTTCTGTATCTTTGCGGGTAAAAGATGAATTTTGTAGTGTGGTCAGCTGAATGACCTAATTTTTGTGTTACAGCTTTTAAATGGTCATCTTTTATAAATGAGCTTTTTAAAAAATGGGTGTTAACATTGGAATGGGTGAGTACTTTCTAAACATGATAAACTAGGGCTGGCCCCGTGGCTTAGCGGTTAAGTGCGTGCGCTCTGCTGCTGGCGGCCCGGGTTCGGATCCCGGGCATGCACTGACGCACCGCTTCTCCGGCCATGCTGAGGCCACGTCCTACATAGAGCAACTAGAAGGATGTGCACCTATGACACACAACTATCTACGGGGGCTGTGGGGGAAAAAAATAAATAAATAAATAAAAATTATAAACATGATAAACTAATTGCCAGTTTAACATTTAGTGATAAAATATTAATGATATTTCTGATACATTTAGGGACAAAGGAAGGATATTTGCATCATCATTATTTAACATTTATTCTGGAAGTTCTAGCCATTGCACTAAATTGTAAAATAAATAGAAACACAAATATTAGAATGGAAGATATATAATTATTAGTAAAGTGATTACATACTAATAGATTCTGTATCAAAGCTGTTATAAGTTAAATAAACATCAGAACTTATAGCAATCTCTATATCTCTAATGAGTGAAGGTGTTTGCTACCAAACCTTAGATGTCTTAACACATGTTTAAGAAATGACGAGGAGATTTATTATCCTTTGGAGCAGATGGTTCATGTTAGGGCATGGTGCCAAGCAAGTTTGTATAGGTAAGGTGAGGGCATTTCTATTAAAAATTAAAAAGTTTCAAATAAAAGAAAATGGAAGACATTCAATATAATTAAAATGAACTTTTGATATATGAAATGCCCTCACTCTACCTTTTTGGGCATAGTTCCAGAAGCCTGGGAGTTATTTTACATACTCTCTTCCCTTCTCACTGTCTGTATCTAGCGTGAAGTCTTGCCAGTTTTGCCTCCTAAATGTTGTTTAGATTCATCTACTGGTCTGGATCCTCCCCACCTCTGCTATAGTTCAGGCCCCCATCGTCTTGCCTCTAGACTTCCTTCATTCCCATTCTTATCCTCTTGGAATCCATCTTTTAAACTTGCCACTAGAGGGCTCAGTCTAAAAGCAGAGCTAACCATGCAACCTCTCCTTAATCCCTATGGTAGCTCCTACTCACCTGTGGGGCAGAGCCAAGTTTAACATAGTACACAAGTTCTTCCATTATCTGGCCTCTACCTATTCCTTCGTCCTTCCTTTCAGTCCTCACCTTGAACTTTGAGCTCTGGTTCCCTGTACATGTCATGCTGTTCCGTGTCTTAGTGCCTTTGCTCATGCTATACCCTATGACTTGAATGCCCTTCTCACTTTCTTGTTTTAGCTAATTCTACTAAATATCTGAGATTCAACTCAGAGATTATCTTCTCCTGGAAACCATTTTTAAACTTCATAGTTTGGCTGTGTGCCCTCCATGTGCTCACATAACATCCTGTGCATATCTCTTTCTTAACACCAACTATATTAAAATTCAGTGTACCTGTTTATTTGTAATTGTCTCCTCCTCCCTCCCCACTCCCTTCTTTGACCATTAGCTCCCTTAGGGCAGCCATGATGTCTGGCTCATAGTCCACATTTGATGGAATGTCCATTGGACATAACCATCAGATGAACCTAAGAAGAACAAAAGGTGTTTTTCTGTCTTGCTAAATGTTTTCAAGAGTAGTATGCTTCTTAATACTCTAAGAGCAGCAGATAAGGAGGAGTAGATTGCACCTCTGCCTGTAGGAAGGTCTTAGATTTGTCCTTTTCCCATGATACAGCATAGGTCAAGCATAGTTATACATTGCTATAGAACTTCACCAAAAGAAACTTAAAACTCTATTTTTAGTAAGAATATACCAAACAAATCTCTGGCTTCATCAGTGCTCTAAGACAGCACTTTGTATATTGATTGGATTGTTGTATAATTGCAGGTAATAGTTTGTATCCCTCATGTTAGGAGTTATGGCCTAGTATAAGTTGTTATTCTACTCTGGTAAGCACTTAGCATGTAATGTTTTGTCCATCTGGGTCTTTCATTGTGGAGGTCCTCATCTATCCCTGGAGGAGTTTCTATGGCACAATGAGTTCATAATGTTGAAATGGAATAATTCTTTGGACACTAAGGAACCTCCTGAGAGATATCAGAATGCTTTATGAAATATTTTTCAACCTCTTTGTGAAGGTAGAGAGAAATAGAGACTGATAGTAAGATGGAATTAGTTTCTAAATTTTAAAAAAGTATACGATTGATTTTAAGTAATTACCGTTAATTTTTTTAGGTATGATAATGTGATTATATTTTTTTGAAAAGGACATCTTTTAGAGATACATACTAAAATATTTACAAATGAAATCATATGC
Organism: Diceros bicornis minor; assembly: GCF_020826845.1. Taxonomy (NCBI): domain Eukaryota; kingdom Metazoa; phylum Chordata; class Mammalia; order Perissodactyla; family Rhinocerotidae; genus Diceros; species Diceros bicornis. The sequence continues at coordinate 42,075,647 of NC_080743.1, forward strand.
TGTCTGGAATGTACTTCAAAAGAGCCTGGGGTGGAGAGTGAGGATGGAAGTAGAGATGAAACATATTGATAATATATCATATATTGGTAATTGTTGATGTTGAAAGATGGATATATCAGGTTCATTATACTAGTTTCTCTAGTTTTGTGTTTGAGAAGAATTTTTCTTTCCTTGTTCATACTTGTTACTATGAATAATAAACATTTCAATACATTAATATTGTAAACATTAGACTATTGCACATAAGTTGTAAAGGAATATAATTTTGGTGTTGAATTCTTCAATTTTGCTAGATAAGTGTCATTGTTAATAATGTTTTTTCCTGAATAATAGTTTGAGGTAATATGGAGTTGTGGAAAGAGTACTGGCTTTGGAGACAAAGACAGGATTTCATTTCTCATCTTTGCCATTGTATGATCTTGAGCAAGTCATGTAACCTGTCTGCGCATCAGTTTTCCCTTCTGTAATAATTCATATCTCAGAGGGTTATTTTGAGAATTAAATTTGATATAATATATAGTAAAATCACTTTTAGTTTGTTACCAATCAAAATTTAAATCAAGATAATTTTGTGCTACTTCCCCTTTTTCAAAGTATACTGGAATAACTAGATATATGTGGTAAATTGAATGGATTAAATTTGTTTATGGGATCTAGGACTGGTAATAGAAAAGGGTCTATTTCCGTGCCCAATTAGATTACATAGAAGGTGGAGCTAAGGTCCATAAAAAGAGATTTTTTTTTTTTTGGTGAGGAAGATCAGCCCTGAGCTAACATCCGTGCTAATCCTCCTCTTTTTGCTGAGGAAGACTGGCTCTGAGCTAACATCTATTGCCAATCCTCCTCCTTTTTTTTTTCCCCCCCGAAGCCCCAGTAGATAGTTGTACGTCATAGTTGCACATCCTTCTAGTTGCTGTATGTGGGACGCGGCCTCAGCACGGCCGGGGAAGTGATGCGTCAGGGCGCGCCCGGGATCCGAAACCGGGCCGCCAGTAGCAGAGCTCGTGCACTTAACCGCTAAGCCACGGGGCTGGCCCCGTAAAAAGAGATTTAACAAGCACAGAAGACAGAGCACAACGGAGAAGATGCAGAGCACTCTTGTTTTGAATCTTAAGTCCTGCATCCCATCATTTATTCTTAAATAGTGTGTAAGTCCTTTGAGAGGAGAGTCAGATTTGGACATAACTGGTATTAAATCTTTTAAAATGATGTAGCATCAAGGTTTTAATCCTCTTTTGCTTTCACTGATATACTATGAACACAAAAAAAACAAAATTAAGGAGGTAAAAAAAACAGTGTAGAAGAAAAGTAAAAATAATAAAATATAAAAATTAAAAGAAATTGAAATGACATGAGTTTGTGCAGAAAATGAGCAATTACAGCTATAATGTTCAATCTGTTAGGAAAAATGAAAATATTTCAATCAAAGATAGTAGTACTTAGTTTTTTATAGTTATTAGATATGTGCTTTCTTTGCTTATATAACTAGATAGGCCATTAGGAAGAATAAAAGAAAACTTTGTGTTTTAATGGAGAGGTATTTTCCTGGTTTGTCTTCTGCTCTGGGTATGTTCTTTGTTTTCAACCCAACTGGTAAACAAATGAAGTAATTCTATTCTCTCATAGAGATAGAGAGGATATGAAATTACTTTCTCTGTTACTATTTAATGATCTTCTGAAAAATTTATAAACTAAGACTGCCTTCACTATTTTGCAATTAGATATATTTGATTGAGGTGTTGGAGATTTTGCCACATTATTGATTTCTTTTCTAATAAAATATACCAAAGTCATAATATAGCTCAGAATTAATCATAAACTAGAGAGTTTTGGACTTTATTTTGGGCATTAGTTACTGAAATAACTTTTCTAAGGCAGTTTCTCCTAGAGGGCATTCTCACTCCATGGACTTCAAGGACGGCTGGGTAGCCAGCAGGGTTCTAGTTTGCTATCACTGTTTCTAATGAGAATCACATAAAATGCCTTTTTAAAAATTTGTAGACACCATTCAGTCTATGGCTAAATTTTGTCAGATGCAACATCATTTGGATTGATGTTTCTAGTATAATGTTGTATAAATTTAAATCCAGAAGGTTGAATATTTGTGGTTATTTATTTGAAGAAGGCACTTCTCTGTTTTATATGGATATGGGCAAACACTGTTGCAAACTTCCAATTTTTACACGTCTGACATAGGAAGAGCCAGTTCTGCTTATCCCTGATTTCCTGGTCAGCAACCTAATGGGCTTGATGTTGCTGCTGTGTGTGACTATTTCTCTACCTCTCTCTCAGTGAAATCATGTGCCATCATTAGTATTCATTGTACGGTGGCATGTAAATTTTTTTTTTTTTAAGAAGAACAGGGATTTTATTTTATTTTATTTGATTGAGGAAGATTGGCCCTACACTAACATCTGTTGCCAATCTTCCTCTTTTTCTTTTTTCTCCCCAAAGCCTCAGTACATAGTTGTGTATCATAGTTGTAGAGTTGTAGCTCTTCTGTGTGGGACACCGCCTCAGCATGGCTTGATGAGCATGAGTGGGTCCATGCCCAGATCCGAACCAGGGGAACCCCAGGCCACCCAAGCAGAACACACGAACTTAACCGCTACGCCACTGGGCCAGCCACACGTGTAATTTTTTTAACCAATACTCTATTGATGGACATTTAAATTGTTTGTTGTTTTTTGCTGCTATGAACATCGTTTTACATCTATCTTTTTGAATTTGTGTACATATAACTTTAAGATCAGTTCTTAGCAAGTGAAATTGCTCAGTATATAATTTTTTACATAATTGGAATCATACTTAAATTAAAAAATTTTAATAGAAAAAGTAATGTATTTTATATGTAAGACTATTTTTTTCCCGTTTTTTCCCTATCATAATTCTTAGAATCTCAGTGGTTTCAGTAATTAGACAAATAAAGACAACTAGTTCAGGTACCTCATCTAGCAAAAGAACCCTTTAATAAAAAGACATTTTTACATATTGATCTTTTGCTGACTCATTTCTCTTCAAACACAGAATACACCAGTAACCTCATAAAACCTTAAACAAAGATAATCTTTTTCTTTTATGAAATCTCATTTTCAAAAATATAGTTCTAAAGGGAAGTTTTCATTTGTGAAAGACAAAAACAGGATTTATTATTTGAAATGACATATAAAGAAAAATAAATATAGCAATTTAAGGTTTCTGATTTAACCGATTTATTTTTCCATGTACTTTAGATCTTCCCTCCTATATCTAATTGACTTGATCTGATGTTGAAGCAAAATGTTAAATAGAGGTTTACTTGCATTATTTTGCCTAGATCCATAAAGTACGGGTGAAATCACTAGTCCAACTGTGAACAAACGTTAGCATTTAGCTAACTCACTTGAATTATAAAAAAAGATACCGAGATACAAAACTTGAAAAATTACCTATCAGAGATGACTACACAAATCTGCTTTCTTCTGAACCAGAAGTCTGCTCTGAACCTTTATAATTGGCTCTGTTAATCTTAGTCCAGACTTTTCTTTTAGCTTTGTCAGATTTATTTTCCACTGTTACAATTACATTTTAATTTATGGCTCTAAAGAATCTTGAAGTTTTATAGGCTAAAAGACAGCACCTGAAGAAACATGTTAATTGACCTGCTACTAGAAATATACAAGTATACTCATATTTGAATGAATTTAGGGTGAGTGGTGGTTTAATTCACATTTCCAGTTAAAGCAGTGGTACTCAGCCCTGGCTTGTTCATTGGAATAATGTGGGGCTTTTAAAAACTACTGATGATGGGCCGGCCCCGTGGCTTAGCGGTTAAGTGCGCGCGCTCCGCTGCTGGCGGCCCAGATTCGGATCCCAGGCGCACACCGACACACCACTTCTCCGGCCGTGCTGTGGCCGCATCCCACATACAGCAACTAGAAGGATGTGCAGCTATGACGTACAACTACCTACTGGGGCTTTGGGGGAAAAAAATAAATAAATAAATAAAATTAAAAAATAAATAAAATAAAATAAAAGGTATGTTAAAATAAATAAATAAATAAATAAAATAAAAAATAAAACTACTGATGGCCAGACCTCACACCCAGAGAGGGGGACCCAACATTGAGAGTTTTAAAGAGTGCTCCATAGGAATTCTGCTTTTGTGCAGCCAGGATTAAGAACCACTGCTCTGTTAGAGTTGCTCAAAGCCAATTCTAATAAGGAATAATTTAGTGCTGCTCCGGAAATCAAATGATTGATGAGCCAAATGAGAGTTTTCCAATGGGTGATATGTATACCATGGGTGGTACCTAAGGTAATTTTACTCTCTTTTTGATTTTAATAGATATTTGTCTTAATGTGCATTAGGAAATAAAAATAAGTATCACATCAAACTCACAGTTTCGCAGATACTGCTTTAGATGAAGCTAGAGTTTTTTTTAATAACTGTGCCAATTTAAAGGAAATTTGCCAAATTATAGAAACACATTTAAGTGAATGATTAGGTAGTACATAGACTTGGCAGAAATCACGAAAATGTTGAAGAAACACAATGGCACCTTTGAGGATGGGCACCTACTAAAAGTCAGGATTAAAACCTGAAGTATCAGTGGTAGACTTTGAGAATTGGAATTTCTGCACATCTTTAAGTCATTACTTTCTAAAGTAAAGTTTCTTGACACTTAGTTCTCTTATGGAAGTGTGCCTTGTAGATCAAGATATTTTGCTCCTCTGTTTTTCTAAGGTACAGGTGATCGTGTGGGGGTAAGAAAAGGAAGGAGTGTGTGTGTGTGTGTGTATGAGTGTGTGAGACAGAGAAGGAGAGATGGATGGTAGGAGGGGTTGATGGACAGGTAAGTAGACCACCTGGATACCTGGATAGAGAAGAGTATTATTATAGGACTTCATCTTCCCCAGGCACCCCTGTTCTCCCCAAACTCTCAGAAAGTCCATAAGTCTGCCACAACTCAGAACAGTGTAGGAAACACTACTTTAAGTTCTCTCATTGGTAAAGTGGGTTGCTCTCGGTAGGCCAATTAAAATGGGCTCCATATAGATATATTTAGCTATCCTATATAAAAGACCTCTGAGGCTCAGAGACACTTTAATAGGCAAATTAGGTCTTGCTATAAATAATAGTTTACTGTTTTATCAATGATGTGTGTATACTTCAATTATAGACGCAGCTGTTCTGAGCCAGAGTAGCCACAGTCCACATTTAAATTATATTACTTGAAGTTAAAAACACTGTGATGCAGTTGTAATGTAATGTTGTAATGTCTGTCTTGTATAATTTTATAGAATGGAAGCTTCTTGTCTAGAACTTGCCTTGGAAGGGGAACGTCTATGTAAATTAGGAGACTGCCGTGCTGGTGTGTCCTTCTTTGAAGCTGCAGTTCAAGTTGGAACTGAAGACCTAAAAACACTGAGTGCTATTTACAGCCAGCTGGGCAATGCTTATTTTTATTTGCATGATTATGCCAAAGCATTAGAATACCATCATCATGATTTAACTCTTGCAAGGTAATTAAGTTTTTTAATACTCTTTCTTCCTAAATTAACTGTCACTTTAAAAAATATTTTCATTCAGTTAAATTAAAAATATTTTCATTCAGTTAAAAAAACTACATTTAGTGAGTTCTAATTCAATAGCATTACATTTTAAAACTAATATTTAGGCTGAACACAGAGTTGAATTAAATGAATGAATAGTAGTGAAATGATCCTAGAGTTTAATTAAATGAATAAAACATTAATTAAATCTAAATACAGAAATGGTAGTTTTAAATTTTTATTTAAAGGAGGTTTCAAGGCTAATGGGTCTTTCTTACCTTAAGCGTGTCCGTTGTCCTCTAGGGAAAAATGTGCTCTGGCTGCTTCTTTTTAACACCATTTGCTTTTCTCTTTTTCAGGACTATTGGAGACCAGTTGGGGGAAGCCAAAGCTAGTGGTAATCTGGGGAACACCTTAAAGGTCCTTGGGAATTTTGATGAAGCTGTAGTTTGTTGTCAGCGACACCTGGACATTTCCAGAGAGCTTAATGACAAGGTAATAAGGAAATGTTATATAGTAGGCCAACTGTTTTCATTGAAATTGCTTTATGTTTTAATTCTATTTCATTATTCTGTAGTTTATCTAAAAGTTAATGCCAAAAAAGAAAATATTCATAGAAAAATAGAAGAAAAAGAGAAACATCATAAAAATATTAAAATAGAGGAAAAAAAGGAAATAGTGGGAGGCCCTTCTTTCATTAAGTAATCATTCGTCCGGTTCTGTATGGATGGCCAATGCAAACATTTCCCTCTTTTGACCATAATATCAAGGATATTACAAATAAATATATGTGATAAATATTATAATACCTGTCCTCTGATTTTACAATGTAAACTCTGCTGTTATCTTCATTTAGGTGGGAGAAGCAAGAGCACTTTACAATCTTGGAAATGTGTATCACGCCAAAGGGAAAAGTTTTGGCTGCCCTGGTCCTCAGGATGTAGGAGAATTTCCAGAAGAAGTGAGAAACGCTCTGCAGGCAGCTGTGGATTATTATGAGTGAGTAGCAGTGATGCAGTCATGTGGCCCACCTAAGCTGGGGATCTACTATACATTCTGTATCTGGTACTAAGTTTTTAAGTTTGGCAAAGGTTTTAAAGTTATGGACTAGTAACTAAAACTAAATCATCAAATCGTTGCCAGAATGTTGTATTATTGTATTAGTGGTAATTCCTTCCCCAGGAAAGCTTTCATTTAAACTGCAGACCAGTGCCACTTAGTGGCAAAAGAAAGAAATATCAATGGTTAGTCTAAGTTATTTGGAGTAAATTTAGTCTTTTATCAATAGAATTTCATAGAACTTCTTAGCTATAGGGGTTCCAAGATTAGCTGTGTCCTTGACCCTGGGCAGAAACCTACCTGAATGGTTCAGTCAGGTGTTCCCAGCTATTTCCTATAATCACCCTCCATCATGGATGTATTTTTAAAATGTGGCACATTATGGCTGAAAGCTTATTTAACTTTCTTTTGTGTGTGTGAGGAAGATCAGCCCTGAGCTAACATCCATGCTAATCCTCCTCTTTGTGCTGAGGAAGACCGGCTCTGAGCTAACGTCTATTGCCAATCCTCCTCCTTTTTTTTCCCCCGAAGCCCCAGTAGATAGTTGTATGTCATAGCTGCACATCCTTCTAGTTGCTGTATGTGGGACGTGGCCTCAGCATGGCTGGAGAAGTGGTGCGTCGGTGTGCACCCGGGATCCGAACCCGGGCCGCCAGTAGCGGAGCGCACGCACTTAACCGCCAAGCCGCGGGGCCGGCCCTTATTTAACTTTTTTTTCTGGTCAAAAGAGTTAGATTTGTAAATCAAATCAATTTTGTTCTTATCAATAAATTTTTTTCTCAAACTTATTTTTTCACAACTGTTTGTATCTCTTAGGGAAAACCTATCACTAGTGACTGCTCTGGGTGACCGAGCAGCCCAAGGACGTGCCTTTGGAAATCTTGGAAACACACATTACCTCCTTGGCAACTTCAGGGATGCTGTTATAGCTCATGAGCAGGTACAGTGCAGGTCATTTCCCCATCAGTGGTTTGAACAGTGAGTAGATTATTCTTTAGTTTTTATTATAGCTGTATCTAATTAAAATTTTCTGTTTCTTTAGTTTTTATTATAGCTGTATCTAATTAAAATTTTCTGTTTCAGCGTCTCCTTATTGCAAAAGAATTTGGAGATAAAGCAGCTGAAAGAAGAGCATATAGCAACCTTGGAAATGCATATATATTTCTTGGAGAATTTGAAACTGCCTCTGAATACTACAAGTTAGTTTAATATTTCTATAGATAAATGTAAAATGAGTAGTTATGTAATCTTATTAAATCATAGGCTTTGGGTTTTTTATTTTATTTATTTATTTTATTTATTTATTTTTTGTGAGGACATCAGCCCTGTGCTAACATCTGCCAATCCTCCTCTTTTTTTTCTTTTGCTGAGGAAGACTGGTCCTGGGCTAACATCCGTGCCCATCTTCCTCCACTTTATATGGGACGCCGCCACAGCATGGCTTACCAAGCAGTGCATCGGTGCGTGCCCGGGATCTGACCTGGCGAACCCCAGGCCGCTGCAGCAGAGCGTGCGCACTTAACCACTTGCGCCACCACGCTGGCCCCAGGCTTTGGGTTTAAACCCTGATTTTTGCTGCATACTAGCAGCAGGATCTTGGGCTTCTACACCTCGGTTTCCTCATCTTTATCAGAAGATATCAATACCTTGCTTTTGGGATTGTTGTGAGGAATGAATGAAAGAATATATTAAGCACTTACTTAGCACATACCAGGCACATAGTGCTCAATAAATATTGTTGTACCTAAGATTTAATAGCAGCACTATGACCCCTTTATATTTTTATTAGTTTTTATCTTTAAAACAAATTGTTTTTAAATGAAATTCTAAACTTTTAAACTTGTTTAGCATGTGTGGTGTGTATATTTATATGCTTTTTTCCACCTAATTATGGGTTTGCAGGTAGGCCACAAGAAAGCCTGGTAACAAAAATATGCTGTAGTTTCCACCAGTGATCACTGAATTTTTTTCCCCACCATCGCACCCTCCTATTAATAAGTTCTCTTCCCACCCTCTCTGCCCGTCTTGGATCCTCACTGTAAACTGAGGCCTCATTCATTTACCTGAGGAGTTGGCAATCCCAGCTTCTTCTGTGGCAGGGTCTTTTTAACCTATGAGTAGACTTGAAACGTAGATGATAGCAAAGTTTAGACTGCTTCAGGTTGCCTGGTCTGTGCTTTCTAGATTGTTTGGAGTTTTCCCTAATTAGTGGGGATTGAAGGCCATACAGACCTTAGTTAGAAGCCAGTTTGACTGAACCAAAGACACAGTGATTTATTTGTATTTTATTGTTAAAGAATCCAATGTGAGAAAGTTCTGGATAGTTTGTCATCTGAAAAAAAAAGGTAAAATTGCTTTAAGTCCATCTAAAAAACCAGAATGTTATCCCACCCTACTTTAAACATTGACTAATGGTTAGTATTTGTTGGTTGATTAGTTTAGATATGAAATATCCTCCCAAATAAAATACATTATATAATTTATATTATGTATTTATATTAATATAAAATAAATATATTTTATATATTATATATTATATAATTTATATTACATATTATATATTTTGATTTTAAATATAAAAGTTTCTTATATTTTAAAGCCAAGAGACATAGAAAAATCTTAGTTAATAAATGATGTACCTGTATGAAATACTGAAAAATTCTATAATAAAGTGGATGGTGGCTATTTGACTAAAAAAGCATGAGTATAAAGTAATGAAACTTAACCCCTGCCCCCCATAAGCAGTCTAGAACTCAGAGCTTGACACATATTCCAAAAATATTGGTTAAAAATATTTTTAGAACTCTCCTTTGGAGTTGTTTTCAGGGCCACACAAGAAGACTGTCAACATCATAGATCTATATCCTTCAAGATAGAAAGCAGTAGTTTGGTAAACCCACTTTAATAATTGAATGTGGTTCCAGAAAGACTTCTGACCATTTACAGTTAACTGTACCTTCAAAAAATAATGGTGTGCCAGAAAGGATCATGCCACAGGATCTGAAGGCAATTCCAAAAATCTTCCAAAAATGTTTGAGAGGACAGGCAAGATTAGAATAAGTGTGTAGCCTCCCAGGGTGGCAGCTTTGAAGGTATCATCATTAAATATATAATTTCAGGTTTGTTTAAAAAAAATATCACATTATCATATATTTATTTTTCATATAGTTATAAATGATATGAAGTATTTATACAATTTGGCAGAAGTTTGTGGAAAGAGTTATTTAAATTATTGGATCCAAAAGCATCTGTAGGTTTAAGTGCTGATAATAACAAAACAATATTAACGTTTATTAGCATCTGTGAGCAAAATGCTATTCTAAGCACTTTATAATTCATTTAATTTTTTTTTTAATTTTATTTATTTTTTCCCCCAAAGCCTCAGTAGATAATTGTACGTCATAGCTGCACATCTTTCTAGTTGCTGTATGTGGGACGCGGCCTCAGCATGGCCAGAGAAGCGGGGCGTCGATGCGCGCCCGGGATCGAACCCGGGCCACCAGCAGCGGAGCGCGCGCACTTAACCACTAAGCCACGGGGCCAGCCCTAATTCATTTAATTTTTATAAAACCCTGTGAAGTATTTTACATATGAAGAAACTAGTGCCTAGAGAGGTTGAGTGACTTGCTCTAATCACAGAGCTAGTAATTGGCAAAGTTGGGATTTGAACCCAGACACTCTAGCTCTGCAGTCCGTGCTCTTAACTGCTACACAACTAGCTTCTCATTGACGATTCCACATGTTTTGGTAGAATTTGGTTAATGTTTAAATGTAGTATTTAATATTTTTCATAAATCAGTGATTAATGGCCTACACATAAGAATTTTAACTATTTTAAATTTTGACAAAACGTAAAGGCAAGAGTATGATTGAAAAGAGGTTATGTGGACAAAAGTCTCTTACTTTAAGTTATTGCCACTACAACAGGGAAAGTTTTTTTAAATGTTAAAAATAACAATGTTAATCTTTAGCGGTAGTTGATCTCCTGTGTCAATACTCCTTTTCTCTGGAGAATTAATAGGACTCTCAACTTCTAAAAGTCTGGATTTGCCTTTTGTGTTTTCAAAGACATCTTTCCATTTTGTCTAAAAGTAATGGAGAAAGTATGGGATATTAGGCTCTAAGACAGATTTACTGTAAAGGCAGGAGGAAAAGTGAGAGTTTTATTTTATTATAGCCAAAACTAAAAATGATCATTACGTAAGAATTAATTTCTTTTAGAAAGACACTACTATTGGCTCGACAGCTTAAAGACAGAGCTGTAGAAGCACAGTCTTGCTACAGTCTTGGAAATACATATACTTTACTTCAGGACTACGAAAAGGCCATTGATTATCATCTGAAGCACTTAGCAATTGCTCAAGAGCTAAATGATAGGTAAGCTATATACCTTTTTACTTTAGTTACAGTAAAATATAATACATTGTTTAATCCCAAGAATTTTTCCGTTAAGTTTCTTATTTGTTTGTTTTTTTTCCTTTGCTTTCTTTTTAATTCCTTTTAAGGAATTTCCTCTGTTTCAGTGACATCCTCCGTATATTATTGTTTGAAGGGCTAGCATGTGTTAGATGATTAGATTCCTTCCATATAGTCTGGAACCAAGATCAGTAACTGGGTCATAAACTCAGTCATTTTCACAGGTCCTGCTGTCTACGTCAGTGTAGGAATTGTGGTGAACTTAGAGATAAGGCCCGATGTAAAGGGGACAGTTGCTACTCAACTCCAGCTGGTTGTTGCCAGGCAGGAATAAGGGTCCATTATGTCCAGATCTTCCTCTTTTTTCAAGAGAAGCTGAAAGTCCTGAGTTTTATGTGATGTCTTCTGATTTTTAAAGTTAATGGCTAATTTTTTTTTAACTGTATGAAAAAATAGCATATCTCTGCAGGCCTTGAGTCTGTGATGTTTGCTTTAGGAAGATAGATTTTTACCTCAGTATGAAGAAGAACTTCTGTATACAATTGTTAAAAATGAAGTATGTGGCCTCAAGAGGTAGTGAGTTCTCTCTCTCTGGGAGGTGTTCAGACATGGACCAAATGATTACCTGGTTGGGCTGTCATAGAAAGAAAATGGGGTAGTTGAACTAGAAGACCTATCCCTGAGATTTTATTATTTTATAAAACATTGCATGTTTTAAAAGGATGTTTTCCATTTTAATACTTGTTTCTGAGTTCAGTATTATGTGGGTATTCTAATATGTCTCTATTATTAAGTTAGTATGTCCTTTTTTTTTGTGAGGAAGATCAGCCCTGAGCTAACATCTGCCAATCCTCCTCTTTTTTTGCTGAGGAAGACTGGCCTTGGGCTAACATGCATGCCCATCCTCCTCCACTTTATATGGGACACGGCCACAGCATGGCTTGCCAAGCGGTGCATCAGTGCACGCCTGAGATCCAAACCCCGGGCTGCTGCAGTGGAGCGCACGCACTTAACCACTGCGCCACCGGGCCAGCTCGATAGTATGTTCTTTATATGAAAGACCAAATAAGTCCAAAGTAGTGTTTATACCTTAATTAACCTGCTAGATAGCTTTTATTCCGCACACAGACTTCCTTTCAGATAACTGCATGTTAGCTTTGAATTATTTTGTAGAATTGGTGAAGGAAGAGCATGTTGGAGCTTAGGAAATGCATACACAGCTCTAGGAAATCATGATCAAGCGATGCATTTTGCTGAAAAGCACTTGGAAATTTCAAGAGAGGTATGAGACTAAAAAATTGCTATCTGTGCTATTGTGATTCACCAATCAGCAGGGAGGAAAGCCCTCTTATTTCTCTAGATTGCTCCTATATTGCTAAGTAATAAATTTAATTATACGTTGTTCTCTTGGCATTAGAACTGCACAAAGCATTTTGAGATATGGATCAGTGGTCTGTTTGCACTGGCCTTGATGTAGGAGGACAGGAAGGTAAGGCTGGGCATGGGAGAATGGAAAGATTGCTAAAATATGCCTCCACCATACCCCATCTCTCCGTGGAAAAGTAGTATGGTATGGAAGGAAAAACATGATTTCTAGAATCAAGGACTAGTTCCTGTTACAGTTCTGCCACTTGCTGCCTATTTGAGCTTGGAATCCTTTTCTGAGCCTCATTTTTCTCATCTGTAAATGGGAATAATAATAATATCTACCTTACAAATCATTGTAAGGATTAGACATAGTGTATATAAAAGTGCCTAGTATAATGTCTAATGCTGGCTTAATAAATAAATGTTAACTATTACTATAGAATGGAAATAAAATATTCTAAGGACATTTTATTCACATGATCCAAGTTAACATGTCACAGAATAACCTACATTATCATTTAATATGATCATAGAGATTAAGAGCAATCTAATATTTAGAGAACTAAAGAATTGATAGAATACAGTTAGCTATCCTATTGCCATACTTTAGAAACTTCCCTTTTCTTTCTTTATTCCTTAAAAGAACTATTAATGAAAAAATCCATTTCATTCATCATCTCATAATTGTATTATAATAACTGTTTTCATTCTCTCTTCCAGTTTTAGGTTCACAACACTTTCAACTAATCTTCACCATTCTTTGTCTTTAAATACTATTCTAAAATATAAATGCTTGTGGTTGTAGGTTGGGGATAGAAGTGGTGAACTAACAGCACGACTGAATCTCTCAGATCTTCAAATGGTTCTTGGTCTGAGTTACAGCACAAATAATTCAATAATGTCTGAAAATATTGAAATTGATAACAGTTTGCATGGTAAGTAATAGGTGTTCAAAACCTACTTTCTTTATCTTCAAGATTTACATTTAAATTACTTAGCACATGTCTACCATATCCAGAGAGAATATATAACATAGGAAACTCAACTTTTTATACCTTTTTGCTTTACCACAGTCCTGTTAATTTATCAATATAGAATATGGTATTTTATAGCTTTTCTCATGAACTTAGGAATGGTAAGGTTATAATTATTTTCTTTTGTAAAAATACTTTTAAATTCTGTATCTGTAGGCTCACCCTCACATTTACAAATGTGAAGATGCCAAAATTAAAACATTTTATTGTTTTGTTTATCCTTTTTATTTCAAATGTTTTGCCATGTTTGATTTTTGTTTAGCTCTTTTTTCCCCATTTCATTTCTAAGGTGAAATCTCTTAGGATTGTTTTATTTTTTAATTCGGAGAACTTAGGAAATTTTCTTTAGGTGCTGATTCGGTTTGACATTGTCGCAGGGAAAAACGTGCTATAATGTCTCTAAGTGAAAAAAAAATCTACTTTTGATTAAAGAAATAAAAAAGGACAAGATTAGAATTTTGAATTTTTGAATATTATCTACATGACTCTGTATGAGATCCATTTTAAAGATCTGGCCTAAGCTTAAATTCTCAGTCTGAAAAAATACTGACACAGACAAATGTTTTGAACTTGAAAGTCAGTGAAAAATCTAGCTTTTACCTTTCCTTCTCTCAACCCATATAAAGAAAAGGAAGAAGGAAAAAAAAAGTAGTGGCTAGTTATCTGATTAAGACTTTAAAAGAACATTTAGGGGGCTGGCCCCGTGGCTTAGTGGTTAAGTCCACACGCTCTGCTACTGGCGGCCCCGGTTCGGATCCTGGGCGCGCACCAACACACCGCTTGTCGGGCCATGCTGAGGCGGTGTCCCACATACCAGCAACTAGCAGGATGTGCGACTGTGACATACAACTATCTACTGGGGCCTTGGGGAGAAAAATGAAAAAAAAAAAAGGAGGAGGATTGGCAATAGATGTTAGCTCAGGGCCAGTCTTCCTCAGCAAAAAGAGGAGGATTGGCATGGATGTTAGCTCAGGGCTGGTCTTCCTCACAAAAATAAATAAATAAATAAAAGAACATTTAGTGAAAAATTCTAAAGTATGAGCCATGTAATAAATTGTGACCTGTGTGCTTCGCAATTAAATAATGAGCTAAAAAGTTTTCCTGTGTTTAATTGTCAAATAGGTTATAAATAGCTCTCATATTTGAACAAGCTGTCACTTGTCCTCATGGACTCCTCTAGCCATAGACCTATTCCTTTGTTCCTCTTTATAACAAAACTTGAAGATAATATCAGTGTTCATTGTCTTTACTTCCTCACCTCCATTCTCTCCTCAGTCCACTCCACTCAGGCTTTGGCCTCATCATGACACTGAAGCCTTTTCAGGATTACCAGAGACAACCTCCATTTTACCAAATACATTGATCAGTTTTCAGATGTCGGCTTACTTGATTTCTCAGCAATATTCCCTACAGCTGATCATTCCCTCCTCAAAATACTTTCTTCATTTGGCCTCCAGGATTACCCTCCTTTTCTGGTTTGCCTCCCCCTCACTGGCCACTCTCAGTCTTCATTACTCTTTCCTCCTCGAAATCTGTAGTGCCCAGAGTTCAGTTCTTGGACCTCTTCTCCCTTCCCCCTTTCTTCTTCCCTCTCCCCCTCCCTATTTTCTGTCCATCTATCCTTCCCTCCTTTGTGATGTTATCCTTTTTCCTCTTATCCTTCCCTCAGTGCTTCTAGTAGAACTTTCTTTGAAGATGGAAATGTTCTGTATCTGTGCTGTCCAATCTAATAGCCTCTACTCATATGTGGCTGTTGAGCACTTGGAATGTGGCTACTGCAAAAGAGGAAATTAATTTTTAATATTATTTAACTTTAATTAATTAAGAATTTAAAAGCCGCATGTAGCTACTGACCACTGTATTGGACAGCACAACTCTAGATGATATCATTCCATTGGTTGGCTTTTATATCATCTATATACTGATGATTTTCAAATTAATATTTCCAGTCACAATTTCTCTCTTGAGCTTGAGATTCATCTATTTAACATTTCCATTTGAATATCTAATCTAATTGGCATCTAAAACGTAACAGGTTCAAACTGGACCTCTTGGTTTTTCTCCCTAAACACATTCTTCCTCCAGTCTGCCCCATCTCAGGGTATGGTACTACCATTCACCCAAGTGTTCAGGCCAGAAACCTAGGGGTCATCCTTGTTCCCTTTCTTCCACTCACTCCTATATCCAACCTATCAGAAACCTGACCTTCAAAATATAACCCTAATCTCTCTTAAAACGTACACTGCAACAATCTTAGTATAAGCTACCAGCATCTCCCAGGAGAGTCCTAGCCTACCAGCTGTTTCCCTTGCTTCCATTCTTGATCCCTCACACTGACTTTTCCACATAGCAGCCAGAGTGCTCTTTTAAAATGTAGATCACATCATTTCATTCCTCTGTTCAAAACCTTCCAATGACTTCCCATCACACCTAGAACCAAATCCTCAGTCCTCACCATGGTTAAAAGGCCTGTGTAATCTGGACCCAGCCTACTTCTTCAACATCATTTCCTACCACTCCCCACTTGCTCAGCCTGGCTCCATGAAGACAGGTATTTTTTGGTCTCTTTTGTTCATTGCTGTAACCCCAGTGCCAGGAAAAGTCTGCTGGCTAAAGGAACTGCAAGGAAACTTGTGTATTTCTGGTGTTGGCTCAGGATAGAGAAAAGGAGTCTTCCTCAAGAATCTGAATTCATAAGCCTACCTACATACTAGTTTTGAATTTGATTTATTCTACCTGCACAGTATAAGAAACCCCAATCCATTAAAATGGTTTTGGGTTAGAAATGCTCCTAGGGACTTAGCAGAAGTAAGACCAAATATTTTTTGGAGGAAAGCATCCTTGATCCAGGTCTGTAAAGGCTCACAACAAAAAAAATTATCAAACACATAAAGAAACAGGCCAACATGAGTAAGAAAACAAACAGCAAAATTAGATCATCAGGATCTTCAGATACTGGAATTATCGGATACAGAATGTAAAATGACTATGGTTAAATGTTTACAGAAATAACAGGATTGAAACAAAGGAATAACAAAAATCAGGCAGATTTGAAAAAAATAATAATAGCTAACATTTATTGAGTGATTACTTTGTGCCAGGCACTGTTTTTAAGTGCTTTACCTGTTTTAACTCATTTAATTGTAACAACTCTAGGAGGTAAGTTTCTGTTACCCAAATTTACAGATGGGGAAATGGAAGCAGGAGAAGTTAAGTAAATTTCCCAAGGTTACCTGTGTAAGTGGTAGAGATGAGAGTTAAACACAGTCAATCTGGCTTCAGAGTTTCTATGTCTTATCTGATATTTATGTCTTAATGTGATTTTAACCTACCTCTCAATAATTGATAGGTAAAAATCAACCAGGAGTCAGATATCAGTAATAATATAGAGGATTTGACCAGCGCAATTAATGGGCTTGATCTAATGCAGTATTTTTCAAATTGAGTTGTAAAATCAATCTCAGAGGTTGCAACTAGCATTAAATACGCGCGCACACACACACACACACACACACACACACACAACAGGGTTGTCATACATGATAAGGGCAAGTACTGTTATGTGAAGATTTTGTTATATATTTGTGTATGTGTGTTCAGGATTGCAATGCAAAATGTATTTCTTAATATGGGTAAAAAGTGAAAAGGTAAAAAATGAAAAACTTTTTCACAGGTAAAAAGTGAAAAACACTGATTTAATGGATAGAGAAAATACTGCACCTAGAAATTAATCAGTTTACATTCTTTTAAAGCATTCATGAAACATTTCCAAAAATTTGACCACATGCTAAGCTAATATTAAGCACATCTCAAATTTGAAGGAATCTGTGTCACATAGATTTCATGCCCTGAGCATAGTGCAGTTAAGTTAGAAATTAACAAGAAGATAATGTATAAAACATATTCATTTAAAAACTTAAAAACACTTCTAAGTACTTACGGGTTGAAGAAGAAATCTTAAATACAATTAGAAAATAATTTAGGACTGAATTATAATTTGTGGGATATGACTTACATTGGTTCTTAGAGCAAAATTTACTGTGTTATATTTAAAAAGGAAAAAGGCTGAAAAGTGAGCTAAGTACCTAGCTTTTAAAAAGTAAAAAACAAAAGAAAACAGAATAAACTTAAAAGAAAGTAGAAAGCAAGAAATAATAACAGAAATTAATGAAAATAAAACAATTCAATAGAGAGAATTTTAAAAACCCCAACTTTGGTTCTTTAAAAAGACTGACAAATCTACAGCAAGATTATTCAAGAAAAAAGAGAGAGAGAAGGGGACATAATATAGATGCAAACAGAGATGTAAAAGATAAGAGATTATCCTGAATAGTTTTATGACAAAATATTTGAAAACCTAGGAGAAATGGACAATTTCTTAAAAAAAAAACTTACCAAAACTGAATCAAGAAAAAAATAGAAAAATCTAATGGTAGAATGTAATGTAATAGCATCCCTAATGCCTAAAACCATAAAGAAATTTGATTAGTAATTTAAAATCTTCCCACCAAGAAAATACTTGGCCAAGATGGTTTTACAAGTAAGATCTACCAGACATTCGAGAAAATCGATTCCAACCTTCCACAAAATTTTATAGATAACTAGAAAAGTGGGAACACTTTATCAGTCTTTTTAAGAACAGTATAATCTTTTATATCCAAACTAGACAAGAACAATACAAGAAAGGTAAATTACAGGCCAGTCTTTGCTCATGAACATAGATGCAAAAATTCTAAACAAAATATTAGCAAACCAAATCCAGCAATGTATTTAAAACAAATAAGCAGGAATTCAAGTGGATTGAATATTAGAAAATCAATTAATGTAATTCACCAGTAAACCTAGTAAAGGAGGAAATAGGCCAAATACCCAAATATATCAGTAACTCTATTAAATGTAATGTTCTATTTAATGGACAGGAGTATCACATTGGAAAAAGAATAAAATCCAACTAAATGCAAGAGAAATAGAAATATCTAAAATGTAAGGATATAGTAAGCCTGAAAGTAAAAGGATAGAAAAAGATATACCATGGAAAAACTGATCAAAAGAAAGCTGGTATAGCTGTAATATCAGATAAAATGTACTGTAAGGCAAAAGATCTTGTTAAAAATGAAGGAGGTTAACAATTCACCAGGAAGATAAAAGCCTTAAATTTGTATGTGCCTAGTAAGCCTAATAACAAAGCTTCAATGCACATAAAGTAAAACCTACCAAACTAAAAGGAGAAATGGGAAAATCTAGAATCATAATGGGGAATTTTAACATATTTCTCTCAGTAATTGTTGTATTAGAAAACTAAATATTATGAAGAATGGAAAACTAAATATTATGAAGGATGTCAGTTCTCCTCAAATTGATATAAATTCAATGCACTGCCAAGCAAATCACGACAGTTCTTTTGTGGAACTTGATGAGGTCATTCATGAATGTATATGAAAGAAAAAAGGTCTGAGAACTCAAAGCCAAAACAATCCTGATAAAAAATAAGAAATGAGAAGGGCTTTCTATACAGATATAAAGATTATAAAGCTACAGTAATTAAGACAGTGTGCTATTGGCATAGAGATGGACCAATAGACCAGTGGAATGGAATATAGAGCCTATATTTATATTCCTTGCATATATGGAAACTAATATCTCACACAAAAATAAATTCTTGATGGATTAAGGATTTAAATATGAAAGACAGATTTAAAGCAATAATAATAGTGATGCTGGCTAACACTTGCTGAATACTTACTACTTAACCTGGCATTGTACTGACCTCTGTACAGATAATGATGCATTTGTCATCATACAATATGAAGTAGGTATTGTTCTTTACAGGTGAGAAAACTGAATCACAGAGAGAGAATTGCCCAAGGTCATATCACAATTGAGTGAGTGGTCTGGCTTTAGAGTCCATGCTCAATCAGTATGCTGTACTGCCTCTGAAAATAAAGGAGAATATCTTCATGCTATCAGAGAGGGGAAGGATTTCTCAAGACACAAAAACAAAACCATTAAGGAAAAGATTGACATTGAAACTAAGAACTTCATTTCACTGAAAGAAACCATAAGGAGATAAAACACAAACTGAGAAGACATTTGCTACACATATGATTAAAAAAGGACTTGTCGGGGGCTAGCCCCATGGCCTAGTGGTTAAGTTTGGCGCGCTCTGCTTTGGCGGCCTGGGTTTGGTTTCCCGGGCTTGGACCGACACCACTTGTCGGTAGCCATTCTGTGGTGGTGAGCCACATACAAAATAGAGGAAGATGGGCACAAATGTTAGCTCAGGGCCACTCTTCCTCAAGCAAAAAGAGGAAGATTGGCAACAGATGTTAGCTCAGGGCAAATCATCCTCAAAAAAAAAAAAAAAAAGGACTTGCATCCTCAATGTATAAGAACTCCTATGAATTAAAAACAAGACAAACAACCTAACTAAAAAATGCACGAAAGCAAGGAACAGAAGAAGAAACACAAATAGCCCATAAATATTGAAAAGATATTTAACTCATTTAATCAGGGAAAACCAGAGTGAGGTAATATTGAAAACCTGTGAGGTGAACGAAAATTGAAATAATTGAAAAAATTGAAAATTGAAATTGAAAAGTCTGATAATATCAGTATTGAAACGATGTGGGTATTGGAAATTCTTATGCAATGTTGATGGGAATAGAAATTGGTGTACTCTAAAGAACAGTCTGGCAACATTCTGGTATAGTTGAAGATGTACCAACCATATGATCTAGCATCTCTCAGTTACATATAACTCGCAGTTATATACCCCTGATACCCAAACTGTGGAAGAAATGCTTGCTTATGTACACAGCCATTTCCAAGAATTTTTGTAGTAGTATTGCTTATGATAACAAAAAATTGGAAGCAACCTAAATATCAGTCATCAGTAGAATGGATAAATAATTGCCTAGTCCTAAAATGGCAATGAAAATTATTTAAACTACACATATCAACTTGGATGAATCTCACAAATGTAGGGTTGCTCAAAGGAAGCAAGTTAGAGGATATATATAGAATGAGACCATTTTATATAATGTTATATAAGCTATATTGCTTAGAGCTATATACATATGTAATGAAAATATAAAAAGTTGCAGGGAAGAAGAGGCAAATTATGGGGGGAGTTAATGTGTTGGTAATGGTTTATTTCTTAAACTGGGTATTAGGTATCATATATTCCTTATATTATGCCTTTTAAAATATTGCTTAATCTTTAAAAGATTGAATGGATATGAAAATTCATATATATTTACTGATAACTTTATTGAAAAAAAAATTTTGAGGGCCTTTTTATTTAACCTGTTTCCCAACTGGCAGTAAATTTGTCATCTAATGAGATCTTAAAATGGAAATGGATAACTCAGAAAAGAGTAACATTATAGTACTGAGAATGTTATTTTGATTCTAATCTCAAAATTGAAGGCCTAAAGCCTTTTCCTTATGTTTTTACTTACTTAAACCACTGTATAGTTTGTTTGGTTTTTTATTTTCTTTTTAAGAGACTGTGTGGGTAGTATAAAACCAGTTAGTATAAAATGCCTTTTCTAAATTAAGGGGTAATGTTAGTAACCAAAGTTAGTTTCCAACCAAAATGTAACTTCCTTACATCAAAGCATTTTAGAGGGAGTGTATCTTCTAATTTTATGTAGTTGGTATGGAAAATTATTATTCCTAAAAGAATACGTGTTTGTACATGTTTCTCCTCCCATATGCATTTATGTAACAGACTTTCAAATTGAATAACGTAGTAATGCTGAATTTGTAGTCTTAAGGTCTCCCTGGTTTATTTGAATTAATTCTTTTTATGAAGGTGCACGCCCGAAGTTTGGACGCCGACACAGTATGGAAAATATGGAACTTATGAAGTTAACACCAGAAAAGGTTGGCAGTTTTTATGTTTTAAATTTCTTGAACTGTCATAATAAAATATTTTAGTAACTTTTAACTTAAATGAAATAGTTTAAATAAGACTTGTCCTATATCAGTGTCACTTTAAAATTTTCCTTTAAAAAGAATCAGAAAAATGTACAATGCCAAAAGAAGGTGTACGGTATGCTGCCATCTGTCTAAGAAAAGTTTTATGCGTTTATATCCTTTGTAGATTCATAAAACATTTCTGGAAGAATGTGTAAAAAACTTGCTAACCACGACTGCCTCCGGGGAAAAGATTGGGTGTCCGAGTTAGGAGAAATACTTACTTTATATACCAGTTTGAACTGTTTGAATATTTTACCATGTACATGTATTACTTTTTTTTTAATTAAAAGAAGATCAAGAAAATCAAAGAAGAAGCTTTTTTTTTCCAACTAAACAATAGCAACGTTATTGGCAAGATTAAAGATATTTATGATCAAGCTAGTTTTTCTAGCTGCATTTTTGAAAAGCACTTTTTTAACTAATAAAGAAATAACATCTTATTCAAGTTGCATCTTCTCTAGGCTTTTTTTTTTTAAGTAACAGAGAAGGGACTTTATAACTGGAAAAAGGTTATTGAAGGCTTTTATAGGCTTTATATAGGCTGCTTTCTTCCACCTCCATTTAACTTAATTTTTACATTGTTTAAGTAGACTCTTGTTCCTTTATGGTGTATTTTTAAAATACCTTTTATAAAATATGTTCATTATAACAACTTCAGAAAATTCCAACAAGGAAATTAAAATTAGCAGTAATCCCACCTCCCAGTGGTAACTACAATTAATATTTTGGTATTTACTTATCTTGTGTTTCTGTATGAATATTATCATAATATAGATACTATTTTATAATATGTAGTAATATGTCAAGAACATTTTTCCATGTTGTTAAATATTCTTCTGCCCTATTGTTGTAATACTAGGCATATAATTTTTGAATATTGACCTTTTTTGTGTGAATAGTCTTCATAAGACTAACATCTAATTGACTTGAACTTATATCCAATATTTTTTATTCCAAACAATTACAGAGTTGCTTAAAAACTCTGGTTAACTTCAGAAGGACTTTGTGATTTCCCCAAAATATCCATCTCTTATCTTGTGAGTGGTTCTCAAATCTGTTAAATCTACAAATTATTTTTAAAGAAAACACCAGAACACAAAAAACTTGTAAGTCAATTTAGGTCTCCTTTCCTTCTTCTTGTAGGAACCTGCTAATAAGTAGCAAAATTAATTTGCTACCTTGTGCCTACCTCCCTCGTGGTACTAACAGTGAATTCCCTAAGAAGCTGACCAGACACAACCCTGTAATCTTCCAAGAGCCAAATGACGAGGAAGTTTTATCTCTAATTTAAAATATGTTTGAGTGGAATTAGTTCTTTGTGTTGGTTTCTTTTCCTCATAATAAAGTTGTCAAAGAATTCATCATTTCATTACTCACAACGAAGTAAAGAAGTATATATAAAGAAAAAGGGAGACTTCTGGGTTAAGATGCTTCTTGGGAAAGAGTACAGTTGGAGGGAACTTTTGAGACCTTGGATGTCTGAAACTGCCTTTTTCCTACTCTTACATTTGATTGGTAATTTTGCTGACTATAGAATTATTGGTTGGAAATAATTTTCCTTCATAGTTTTGGAGACACTGTTCCAGTCTGTATTCTTCAGTGTTTTTGTTGAAAAGTCCAGATAATTACATAGGAAACATTTAAAATTTTTCACATTTCCACTTGGGATTTAGATGCAGTTTTATGTTCTAACATTAAGGGCCATTTACTTTTTCTCGAATCAGTAGACCCTGAAGAATTCCACTCTAGTAAATAATTTCCCCTTATATAACGTGTATGAGAAAATGAGCAAAGGAATAGAGAAAAAAAAAATCCAGCTCCATTGTGAAGGAGAGAGCGGGCTTGGTTCACTTACTAGGTAGTTGTTTCACTCAGGTACATTAGCCTCAGTGCAGGAGTTATTCTAATTTGTGCCTCATGGGGGAATATTCTGGATTGATGGAAATGATCTGTCTTCATTGGGGTAGAGGTTATATAACTTCCAACTACACACTTAAAATCTGTGCATTTGACTGTGTATGATGTACCTATGGAAAAATGTGCCTCATCAAATGACCAATTACTACATAACATGGACCTTTCGAGTTGCTTGTAAACACTTAAGAGTGGATGTTAAAGCTGCAAATGTCACATAGCTACTATATGTACTGTATGTTTTTCCTTTGCACTCAAATATTTGTTATTTTGAGTCTGTTATTTAGAGGTGTTATGTATATATAAACCAGATCTAGACTTATATAAACTGCTGATTAGATGTTTTGCCTATTGAGAATTTAGTACTGTTAGTGAAAACAGTACAGTTTTATCGACAGA
Organism: Diceros bicornis minor; assembly: GCF_020826845.1. Lineage (NCBI taxonomy): Eukaryota > Metazoa > Chordata > Mammalia > Perissodactyla > Rhinocerotidae > Diceros > Diceros bicornis. Next base: position 42,099,355 of record NC_080743.1, read on the forward strand.
AAATTACTACTGCTGTATAAGTTTTAGATGTTAATTTTTATGGTTAAAAATTCTGCATACATCCAAAATTTCCAGTTGTACCAGATTTTTAAGTAACTCACATCTAGAGTAAAACTTTGGCTCCTTCTCTGACCATTCAAATTTTATTTTTTATGGGATTTTGGCAAACTTTGTTTTCTTATTCTTAAGTTCTTAAAAGCCACCATTTTAATGTTTTGGTAATGAGAAATCCACAGTATACATTTGTTACAAGCTGTTGAAAATCAGTGAGATATACTGGCAAAAAGGAATTTATTAAGAGATCTAAGCGCCCCCCTGCCCATACTAAATGAGTGGAGGTGGCAGGTTAATATTATGGGAAACCAGAGAGAGCTTTGTTGTTCTTTTTTTTCATGTCCTGCTTTCCATTTATGTTTATAATTTTATAGGTACAGAACTGGAACAGTGAAATTCTTGCTAAACAAAAACCTCTTATTGCCAAACCTTCCAAGCTGCTCTTTGTCAACAGATTGAAGGGGAAAAAATACAAAACTAATTCCTCCACTAAAGTTCTCCAAGATGCCAGTAATTCTGTTGATCACCGAATTCCAAATTCTCAGAGGGTATGTTTAATTTTTATTTATTTATTTATTTTTCCCCCAAAGCCCCAGTAGATAGTTGTATGTCATAGCTGCACATCCTTCTAGTTGCTGTATGTGGGACGCGGCCTCACCATGGCCGGAGAAGCGGTGCGTCAGTGCGCGCCCGGGATCTGAACCCCGGGCCGCCAGCAGTGGAGCGCGCGCACTTAACCGCTAAGCCACAGGGCCGGCCCTCAGAGGGTATATTTAAAATAAGTTTTTGAGTATTGTGTTTTGAGTACCTACATTTTAGTTTTCTTGTATTCATACTGAATTTTCGGTAATTTATATTAGGCAGTTAATATAAAGTATCTTTGTTAGCCAAAAACGTCTTCCATATTGCCCTAACTTTTCTATCTTCTTCAAAGCTAGAAACTGTAATTACTCCATCCATAGATAAGTTGCTCCACTGCTTTGGACAGTAATTATTTCTTTGTGTTTCAGGTTATTTTTGTTTGCAAAAAGACTACCTTTTATTTCACTGCAGTGTCTCCCAGTAAAACTATCCTCCATTCAGCTTAGAAGTCAGAACAAACAAATTAAATTCAAATGTTCAAGGATTTTTAAATACTAATTTAAAATGAAGAGTTTCTGCTAGCATCAACTTCTATTTATTTATATTTTTGAAATTATAATAGAGTTAAAAACTAATGAAAAATGAGTACAGGAATCAGGTTATTAAATAAAATTTAAAATACTTAGAAAAAAAATACCCGGGGTTTACTGATAAGTATCAGGAGTATCTCTAATCTAGCTACCCTACACTCTGATAAAAGGATCAAAATAAATTACAAAGAAGATACTTCAAATTATCAAGTCTATTTTTCAAGCAATGAGAGCCTTTGAAACAATTGTGTTAGTCTTTTATTTTTTTAACAGATTTCTGTTGGTGCTCTTGTCAGCATTCCCTCTGTATCTGCACCCTTGTAGTGTCTTTTTTTTTTTTTCCCCCCCAAAGCCCCAGTAGATAGTTGTACGTCATAGCTGCACATCCTTCTAGTTGCTGTATGTGGGACACGGCCTCAGCATGGCCAGAGAAGCGGTGCGTCGGTGCGCGCCCGGGATCCGAACCCCGGGCCGCCAGCAGTGGAGCGCATGCACTTAACCACTAAGCCACGGGGCCGGCGCATGTAGTGTCCTTTACCTTGATTTTTATCAGTAGTTTTTTCACATGTTTCTTACACATGTATGACTAACAAAAGGAAACATTATGGGATATATAAAAATGGCTCAGGAATATTTTTGTAGATCCAGAGGAGAACTGGAAGGTATACCTTTGTTCAACGTTTGAGGTCTTAACTAAGCCCACTTAGCCCAGTTGAAAATATCCGTACTTCTAGAGCCTTATTATGTTTTGCGGTTCAGAATTTTGAATCACAGGCTTTTTTTGCCCCTAGCAAAAAGTCTTTTTGTTAGTGATTAATGCATTTGACTGTAGCTTATGTACATACTTATCATTCCCAAACCTCAAACTTAACATGTTAAAAACTATACCCTCGGGGCCCCGTGGCATAGCGGTTAAGTACTCCTGCTCTGCTGCTGGTGGCCCAGGTTCGGATCCCGAATGCACACTGACACACCGCTTGTCAGGCCATGCTGTGGCAGTGAAGATGAGCATGAATGTTAGCTCAGGGCCAGTCTTCCTCAACAAAAAGAGGAGGATTGGCATGGATGTTAGCTCAGGGCTGATCTTCCTCACACACACACAAAAAAAAACCTCTCTCACCCCCTCCTGTTTTCCTTATCTCAGTTAAAGGGATGCCGTGTACTCTGTCACCCAAGCTAGCAACCCAAGTGTCATTCTAGACTCCCATCCTTCACTAACCACATCAGTCAATCCCTGTATCCCTCAGATCTGCACCCTGCCCCCTTTTAAATCTCTGCTACTGTGTCTTAGTTCTAGGTGTACTACTTCATCTCAACCAGATTTCTGGAATAGGCACCTGAACTGATCTCTCTCCCTGCATTATTAACCCCTGCAACCCATTCAAGGGGCCAGTTCTGTTTCTGTACAAACCTGCTTAAAATTGACTCTTACCAGTGCTCCTCTTATTTCACATAGGATAAAGCCTTAATGTGTTAGTATGTCACACGAAGGCCGTCGTTTTGGCTGCTTCTTCCCCTTTCCCTACCCCACCCCATCTTTACTACCCTGTCCCTTCGGTTTATTATCCCCTGAATAATATGTGACTGGAATTGCATATTCATCAATATGAAACATCTCTACCCTGCAAATGCTTATTCATTCTTCAGGAGCCAACTCAAATATCACATAGTTTCCCCTAAGTATTAGTTATGCCCTTCTCCCGAGGCCCATTTTGTATATATGTACCTCTATCCTTATGAAAAATAAAATAATTACCTTTATTAAACATTGCATTCATCATCTTAGTTTTGAAGCCTTCCAAATAAAGTGTGACAGGTTCCCCTCTGCCCCAAATATTCATTTATTTGAAGTTTATATTTTTCTCAGGATCTTCGAATCTTTAAATATAATAAAATACCTTGGAAATCACTATGCTAGGAAAATACACATGCTTTCTTATTTAATCAGTTCTTAGATTAGTTTACTTAAATACTGTTGTAGAATCTTAGAACTGAATTTTGAGCCTGGGGTACATGCCTGAATCACTAATATTTGCATAATTCATTCAGTATCTGAAGCGGTTCCCCTGAGTCTGAGGTACATTTCTTTAGCCTTAGAAATACAAGAATTAGAAATGCTTTTTGTTAGTTGGATTGAAATAATTTTTTATTACCAGTGCTGCCATCCTGTATTCTTTGTCAGTTTTTATTTTTAATCTTCATCCTTTACCTTTTGCTTTTGAGTATATCATGATATTGTTCTATTGATGATCTAAGGATAATGCTGGCGTATTTACATTTTCTCTCAATATTTCAGAAAATCAGTGCAGACAGTATTGCAGACGAAGGGTTCTTTGACCTCTTAAGCCGATTTCAAAGCAATCGGATGGATGATCAGAGGTGCTGCTTACAAGAAAAGAACTGCAGAATAGCCTCAACCACAGCTGCTTCCACTCCCCCTAGAATGATGCTAAAAAGTAAGTTATCAATGCTTCTCTCCCAATTTAGTAGTTCCCTTTGATATTCTTCTGATTTATTTCTGAGAATTTAGTTCTCATCATAGCAGGTATGATAAATGAGCCTGAATCCAGGTATATCTGAAATGCTGGTATTCGTACAGTTCAAAACTGTAGGTTTTGAACAAAAGGTTTTGTTTCAGTTCCCCCAAGTTTATCTATATTTCTAGTCCAGTGCACTTTCTATTAATTATATCATACTGCCTCCCTGGTTTCTTTGGGGTTGGGATAAAATCTAACTTTAAAAAGTAAAAAAAATGAGGAAAAAATTATACCTAAATGTACCTTATAATTGTATGTAAAATGCAAATGCTTCATATCTGGATTAAAAAAGAAAAAGCAAGACAGACTGAAGAGGAACTTACAGCTAAGGCTGAAGCTAAGGGCTGCCTGAGACTTAGGTCTAAAATAGATTACTTAAATTTCTCTATTTCACCTACCAGCAGACTTCCTCTACCATAGACCTAGACTTGCCAGCAGCACTTAACTCTTAGTTAGCTAAATGGTTCCTATCCAGGGCATGGAATAAAAACACTGTCCCACTCATCCTGGTCTGAGAAATTATGTAAGAAAAACAATTTATTTACCTTCCAAAATCTAGCCCCATATCTTGTAAAGTTACATTTGGGATGGGCATTAGATAAAGGGAAATATAGTCAAATCGGAATAACCTCCAAGTGGGTCATATCAGGTCCTCTGGGATTCATTCTTCCCTCCGTGTCCATCCAGTCAGGCTCTAGCCTATCAGTGATGCTCACTGACAGAGCTCAAGCAAGAGGGCAGGGCGAGTGTTGGGAGTGAACAAGGCAAAAGGAATTATATGTATGTAACAAGTATGCTTAAACATTTTTGTAACGTCTGGATTTTTTTTCCTGTTCATAGCGCCACCTGTTTCCATGGTGTCCCCGAACACGGATGAGTTTTTAGATCTTCTTGCCAGCTCGCAGAGCCGCCGTCTGGATGACCAGAGGGCCAGTTTCAGTAATTTGCCAGGGCTTCGTCTGACACAAAACATCAGTCAGTCGGTACTTGGCCACCTGATGACTAATGACAACAAGGAGCCTGATGAAGACTTCTTTGACATCCTTGTAAAATGCCAAGTATGCTTGCGTATTTTTTTCATTCTGTATATAGCACAGATGCAGTTGAAAGCTTTGGCAGTTTATAATTCTAATTTGGAAGGGCTCATTTTGTATTAGGGAGGCTAATAATTCAGGGGTCCATCAGACACTACAGATTCCTTGTGATAGCTTCTTATTCCTTTTGGCTGGTGAGGTGAGATGTTGCTGATGCCTCCCTCTGAGCTGTGGTGGAAAGGAGACTATACAGGATATGGGATGAAACCTAGAAAAGAGTCCCTTTTTCCTAAATTTTAGGAGATAGCATCAAGAACAACCAGTGATTAATATGGGAAGAGTCTAGCTGGGGCCCTGTCTACACAGTTTACCCTTTGGCAGAAATGTATATATTGAGATAGCTTTTGTATTTTAGCTATGTTAATAATTATTAACCAAAGTGGTTAAGGAATATCTCAAATGGCTTGGACAAGACCATGAGAAAAACAATGCTTGTTTTCACTAAAAAGACACATTTCCTCTCCTTGATCCTAGTTCTGTCTCAGTTTTCTCATTCATCAAAAGATGAGATGATGGTACTACCTAACTCGCATTCATTCAACAAAAAATTATTGAACACCCATTATTTTTCAGGTGCTATTCTAGGCATTGGGGATATACTTGCTTTTTAAAGGATCCTACATTTTAGTAGGAGAGAAGTGTGTCTGTGTGTGTGCATAGATAGATAGTATATGTCAGGTATGATACTTGCTTTGAAGAAAATTAAAGCAAGATAAAGGGGTAGTGGGTAACCAGGGGTGGGGGTGGTCATTGGAGGAGTGTGTGTTTCAGATATGGTGGTTAGGGAAGACTTTTTAGATTGACATTTGAACAGAAACCTGAATGAGGTGAAGCAGTCAGCCATGTTAATATTTAGTGAAAGAGCATTCCACGCAAAGACAGCAAGTCCCCTCTTGGATATAAAAGCTTAGCAGGTTCAAGGAATGGCAGAGTGGCCAGTGTTACTGGCGTGGAGTGAGTAAAGGGTAGGGGAGAGCGGTATGAGATGAGGATGGAGAAGCAATCAGGGCCTAGATCACACAGGCTGTTGTAGGCCACAGTGAGGTGTTGTGTTCCAAATGTGATAAGAAGACATTGGAGGGTTGTGAAGGATCATCCTGGCTACTGTTGAGAGAATGCAGAAAGGCAAAAGGTGTTAGTAGGAAAACCAGCTAGGAAACTAATGTGGTGATTCAGGCAAAAGATATTGGTGACTTTGACTAGTGTGGTGGTAGTAGTGATGGTAAGTAGTCAGAATAGGGATATATTTTGAAGTTACAATTGATTGGTGAGACAGACCTGGTAATAAATTGGATGGAGAGTATAAGAAAGAATTAAGGATAACTCCTGTCTTTTTGGCTTGAATACTGAGTGAATGATTGGTGCCATTTACTGAAATGGAGAAGACTAGAGGAGAAACAATAACAACAAAAAAAGTTACTCCAAATTCAAAAAAGAAAGAAAAAAAAACAAATGAAAAATATAAGCACTTAAAAGTCTACAGTATAGTATCTGATAATATAGCTCAAGAATAAGAATAGGACTGTGAGAGCTGACATTTGAGTGCCCAATACGTTGCTAGGCACTGTGCACTTATGTGCCTTTACATTTAACCCCACAGCCCTGTGAGGGTCCAGTTGTTTACTGGCCTCCTAGTCAGCACCACCTGCACCCCTCCCCACCCCCCACCTCGCTCACTCTTCATCATTTCTCCTGTCATAATTCTTGGTAATTTCATCGTCCTCCAGTTCATCCAACACTCGGGCACTTCAGTTTCTAGACCTCCTTTCTTCTGTGTTTTCATTCTTTACTGCTGCCTTAGCCATTAGTTCCCCCTGGTCATAGACTACATCCTCATTCTCAATAATTGCACCATCTTAAAATCAGGATTTCAAACATCCCCTGTTGACCACCTGCCTATTTTTCCAGGTCACATTTTAACCATTTTTAAGTATACAGTTCAGTATCATTAAGTACATTCGTATTGTTGTGCACCTATGGCTATACTTCTACATAATACTTGTTACAGTCTGATTACATAAGTCATTTTAAAGAAAAAATTTTACTAGGTTGCAGGTCTAAAGATTAAGTAAATTTCTAAGAAGAGGCAAAAAAGGAAATGTTTAAAGCTACATTTTCTTGTTGTGAATGACAGACATAACGTAGCTTGGTGCTCTCCTTCCCTACAGTATTTTTTTAATCTCGTTCTCATAAATTTTTAGGGGTCCAGATTAGATGATCAAAGATGTGCTCTACCCCCTGCTGCCACAAAGGGACCCACAGTACCAGATGAGGACTTCTTTAGCCTTATTTTACGGTCTCAGGCGAAAAGGATGGATGAACAGCGAGTTCTTTTACAAAGAGATCAAAACAGAGACACAGAATTTGGGCTGAAGGACTGTTTGCAAAGTAATACTTTGTTGGAATTTAAAAATTCAGGAAAAAAATAAGCAAACCACTAGTTACTATGTATATATTTTTTAAAAGCAACCTTATTTCCTTTCAGAACACTGCAGGGAAATTCAATCTTATTACTTTTTTCCTTAAAAGGAGAAATTATAGCACTGTAATACAGCTCAAAATGTTTTTAGAATGATGTACATATTTAACCTGTAATAGTGTACTATTAATTACATTCCTCCAGACACTCACTTGTTTCAGGGTGGAGGTGTCTTATAAGGTGCTTCATCAACTTTTGTGATTACTGCTTGGGACTGTGTTCTTTGGCAACTTACTCGAGTCCTTTACCTGGTGTGTGTTTGTAAAGTAGGAAGTTAAATGAATCCTAGACTAGAATTTAATCCTCTTGCTGAGATAATTTTTTAAAATCTTAATTGACAATGGCGTTTTTTTATACTTAACGATGGATGTAGTGAGAAATTATGCTGTTTAGTAAAATAATGTACTTGACCAATGTGTAAAAAAGTTATATAAAGTAATTGTAAGAAAAATCTAGATTTTTTTCCTCTAAGAAAATCTATTTTCAATATATTATTTTTAGGCCAAAGCCATTATAAAAGAAACTCTTAATAAACTTCTTTTAGCATGTTTGGGGTCTTTGTTTAATATTGTATCTTCTGTTGCAAAATACTGATGTAAAACTTTTTAAGCCCTAATGTCAAAAAAAACTCATGTAGTTATGTCAAGAACCTAGGCCACGAAAACAAAACAGATGAAAACTCACAAAATTTAAGTACAAAAGATGTAGGTTAGGACCTCAGTTATCATCAAGCCTTGCCCTCCTTATCCCAGAAACTGAAGGTAGTCTACATAATAGGACATAACATAAAGTTTAGCAAAAACAGAACAAGCATGGGACAGAGCAGGGCCTGGACTCTAAGGCCGAAGTGCAGAATGCAAACGCCCACACCTGGAACAAGTTGGCAGCTCAGTCACCTGGTTACTTCTGATTTGCACGGATGGGATCCGGGCCTCTGTTCTTTCTTTCTAAAAATCCTTCAGTGATTTTGATCGGCAAACAGTGAGAACTACTTCTCCTAATGGCCAATGTTTTAAAAAAAAGAAGAAAGTTACACAACCTGGAATCACATTAAGTGCTAAAAAAAAGATTCTTTTTGGTTCTAAGATCAGACAGAAATTTTGTCAAAAGTACTCAGTTAACACTTGGTTTATATTGTTTTATTATTATATATAGGGTATAATATCCTGCATGGCATCCTTTTAAAAACTGCACCTAAGTTTCATGGGGCTTTTTCTTATAAGAATACTCAATAAGCAAAGACAGCATACCAAACCACAATAATGTAAAAATAAGTGTTTATTTTGTGTATATGGTATTTCTTAGACCCTATAAACATTCAACATTAATATCTATTCCATTTAAAAATTGCCTTTAAAAGCTGTCTACCCCATTCTGATTTTCCTAAAAGCTTGTCACTATAATCCTTGATTTTAATGATAAATATTGGCTAGACAATAAACAAGCCTATCTCTTCTAGTTATAAACTGGCCTTGATATGTTCAATTTGCTTTAATAAGTCTTCCCTGAATTGCTGCAATCATTCAACAGCAGTACCATGTTGCCTTGCTAGCTGACAAAGTAGATTTCATCCCCAAATGTTATCTGTAACGAAAGAATACAAAGATGAAATTTTACTTAAAATTTTTTTTAAAGATTCATTTTTGGATTGATAAAAAGCAGTCAGGAGTGCGTACAGCAACAACTCTACTCTCATAGTTATCACCTGGCACATGCATTTCTCTTCAGAATCGAATCACAGCTCAGAGGACAACTACCACCTTGGGAGCATATTCAAAACCAGTGAGAACAGGTCCACCCCCCGAGAGGACTACTTCATATGCATCGACGTTCACAGATCTATTCCAAACTGCAAGCATCCTCTCATTAGTTCATTCGTTACATGCCTACTGTTATAAATTTTTATATAAAATCCTTTTGTATTTCTTGGGAAAAAAATATTACCTTTCTGATGAAATACTCAAGATCTTTGCAATATTAAACTAGAAAATAATATTAACATATAAAATTAAATTGTTAAAAGCATCTAAGTGACACTTCTAAGAGCCAAAAAGGGATATTTTGCATTTCATGTAAAAAATATATCAGAAAGTAGATGCTTTCAATGCATCTTTTTTTCCTGAAACAAATGCTTGCACGCAAATTTTAAGATTATTCCTGACTGGTATCGTTTTTAGTAAGCAGCTGAACATAACCTGTAGTGTGAAGGTTCAAACAAAGGACACCTGTATGTGAAATCTGCTTCCCAGCCAGGTATGTGTGCAAAATTTATAAACTGCTTTTTAAAAAAGGTTTAAGGGGCCGGCGCAGCGGTTAAGTGCGTGCGCTCCGCTTTGGCAGCCCAGGTTTTGCCAGTTTGGATCCCGGGCGTGCACCAACGCACTGCTTGTCAAGCCAGGCTGTGGTGGCATCGCATATAAAGTGGAGGAAGATGGGCACGGATGTTAGCCCAGGGCCGATATTCCTCAGCAAAAAAGAAGAGGACTGGCATTGGATGTTAGCTCAAGGCTGATCTCCCTCACACAAAAAAATAAAAATAAAAAAATAAAAAAGGTTTAAGATGAATAAATTTTAAAATCAGAATAACTAATTAAAATGTTGATTGTATCACCTGTCTAGTTAAGAGAAACACCCTACTATGTTTTCCTTATCATGCTATTCTCGATGTACAGATCTCTAAATATCAGAACTTCAGAAGGCTCAGACAATATGGTTTGCTATAATATAAACAAGACACAGTAATAGCTAACCGTCTCAACTGCTGGGATTCTGAGCAACAAGGAAAATAGGTCTTATAAAGCCTGTGCACTTCATTTGGTGGGGAAAGAAGCCATTCTCCAAGTCTGTTGACCGTGTATAACTGAGATTACCAAGTTAACAAGCTATGTTATCTAAATTCCCTTGGCAACCTTCAGTTCTGTCATATCTAAGGATAAAGTAAAAAGGGTGATAAGGGAGCAGGCCCAGTAACAGCTGCCCAGAGTTGCGAGATGAAGGTAGGTTATGAAACTACAAAGCCACTTTGATCTGTGGGCAGCCTACACAGGCAGAAATGGACGCTGGGGCTGCAGGCGCCGTGGCTGCATTACGATGCTGAAGTGCATGAAGAGGGTAGACTTGACTATAATAGACTTTCCTTAAAAATTGTTTTTGAGTACCTACCACTTTTGGAAACATTTTGAATCCACTGCACAACCAATTATTCTGTTAACTAAAGTAGGTATTACAGGCCTTCCACAAATATACACTTAGTTAGTTAGGTTAGTTCCTATATATGCCTGTAAACAATAAAACTTCTTTTTCAATGTTCTTTAATTCAAACTGGCCTCCTTAACTATTCAGAATCAGTGATCTTGCCATATGTTCATCTATGAGATCTTGTTCCCAAATTAACACCTCAAAACTTTATGGGATTTATCTTAATATCAAAGAGAAGATGAAATTAAACAGATGAAAGATGAAATTAAACAAATACATGAGTGTTTGTTAATTCTGTTAATGTTAATTCTGATTGTCAGTAAAAATACTAATAAGTTGGCACCTGTGTAGTAAATATCAGAATATTTGTAGAGAAGAGTAAATAGTTGTGAAGAATATACTTTACAAAACCCAAAGATGATCTCAGATCTGTGGTTCAAGTCTGTGTTCCTCTAGACTCATGGGCCGCTGTCCAGATCCTTTCCACGTGCTCCCGTGTCAGTGCTCGCTGGGCTGCCTCTGGCATCAGTCTTGAGCTGGGCCTTTTCCACTGCTGGTGAACCTTCCACACTCTCTGACATCTCTTGGCCAGAGACAGGCTTAGCCGACTGGCTGCTTTTAGTACTGCTTTCCGTCAGTGTGCTTTCTCCTGGGATTCCACCAATGTCTTTGGGCTTTGTATCCGAAATGGGTGATTTATGCTATAGAGAATTACATTTTGTTTTAATTGTTTAATGTAATTTGGAGGTTTAGTAATCAAACATGTTTAACAAGTTCCTATGCAGATCTATGGTGGCAAACTCTGAACTCTTTCAAATCCTGGTTCTAGTGCTGGACTGTAATTATATAAATGTTATTAAGCCTCAGAACTGTACATGGAGGAGGGGGACACTTAGGATATGCTAGATGGTCTAGTGACCCAGTTTAGGAAAGGTCAAGAAGACTGGTAACCAGTATTGCTAACTCCTCTTGCCTGGTGAGAAGAATTCATTAGACAAATGTTTACTGAGCATATATTAAGTTCTAGGTGCTAGGGATACAGCAGGAACAAAACAGACAAAAACCCCTGTCCTCACTGGAATTTACATTTAGGCTGACAAACAAACTAACAAAGTTAGTTAGTTAGTCAGGCAACAAACTAACAAAGTATCATGCTGGAAGTGGGGTGGGGGTAGTGGGGTCAGACTGCTGTTTAAATTAGGGTGGTCTGAAAGGTGATACATGAGTCAAGACTTGAAAAAATGAACCATATGAACATATAGGGGAACAGCATTCTAGATAGTGAACAAGTACAAAGGCTCTGAGTTCAAGGAACAGTCAGGAGGTTCTTGTGGCTGAAGCACAGAATGAGCGTGGAGGGAGAGCAGAAGAGAGCAGTATGGTAACAGAAGTGGGACACGGGCAGATCAAGGAAGCCCCAGGCCACCGCGATAACTCTGGCTTTCCCTTCAAGTGAGATGGGAAGTCACTGGAAGATCTGTGAGTTGTGATAACCACTGACTGATAACCATTAACTATTAGAGCTGAAAGGAAAGGAACATCTTTTTTTTCTTCCCCCTCCAAAGCCCCAGTAGATAGTTGTATGTCATAGTTGCACATCCTTCTTAGTTGCTGTATGTGGGACGCGGCCTCAGCATGGCCAGAGAAGCGGTGCGTCGGTGCGCGCCCGGGATCCGAACCCGGGCCACCAGCAGCGGAGCGCACGCACTTAACCGCTAAGCCACGGGGCCGGCCCAGGAAAGGAACATCTTTAAGTTTTCTAGATGCATGCAGACATGCTTATGCTTATAAGGAACTCCATGGGAAGGGATTCTATAATTTCTTAGATTCTCTTGTGCTTGCAACTATTTCTCAAAAGTTTACAGTTGCAACTTAAACTTTGTAAATGACAATACAAATTCCTGTCTCAAACAGAAACGGCCAATAATGGTGGAAAAAACACCTCGCCATTCCACAGGTAAAAAGAATAGTCTAGCCAGCCAATGATATAAAAGATTTAGGAAAGCACTTTTTGATCCCTCTACACCCTTCCACCCAGCTCTCCTGGGGGTTCCCTAGGGCTTCTGGCCTTCAGTGAGGAATTTTCTCTGATCTCTTCAAAGGTAGAAATTTCAGTCATGCTCGCTTGTTGGTTTCCTATAAAATTTCAAATGAATTACCATCTGTTCTAACAAACTACTGTTAAATAGTTTTTAATGTAAAAATTAAATCTCATTATTTTTCTTCTGAGGAGGCTGGACTAACTTTTGACCAGAAAGGAGAAGAGAGAAAGTGAATCATTATATTATTAATGCTACAATTAACTGTGAAAGATGAAAGTTAGAGTAAAAACACTTAACTACAAGTTTTTAAGGAAGCAGTTAGGCCTAGTATGAAGAGACAGCAAATAAACAGTTGCTGACTTACACTGGGTACCTCCTTGGGATGCTCTCTCGCCTCTGCGCGTGGTAAATCATGTGCCGGGAGCACTGCAAGGCTCTTGTTGCCAGTCTGAAATCTCAAGTCAACATCTCTCTCTCTCAAAACGTCTCTTCTACCCTCATAGGTTTTGTCATACAGGCCTTGCTCAGGGGGGCCAATCTGGCCTCTATAACAGAAATCTGCATCACCTGCTCCACCATGGGGTCTGTAGTCAACTTCCCGCTGCCGTCTTCTATCACTTGGCAGAAGGGCCCAGGGCGGTTCTCTTTCAGGACCACCTATGTGTCTCAGCACATTAACTGATTTTCCAGCACCATAGCAGAAACTCTAGAAGGAAAAGAAATTCATATTCCTGAGTCCTTTAATGGCTGACTTACAACGAAATTATGAGATGTTTTACTCAGGTTCTAGCACTCAAGTGCTAACAAAATGATGTAATTTAACTTGTGGCATTTATAGACATAAAAATGTTAATTGCACTGTTTTTTCAGTAGAGATCTCTTCTTTAGATAAATAAGGACCACAGTAGCCAATGAAATTTGAGAAATCACTAAGCATTAAGAAAACATTGCAGTCAGCTGAACACATTTTTATTGAATTATATCATAACAATTGCCATTTGGCTAAAGCCTAGAAATTTAAATTGGAAGGTACTAATTGTCTGATAATTGCTTGTATGTTGTCTATATCCACACCCATCAAATAAATGCTGAAAATTATTCAAAGTTGTACATCATTATGTAAACATTTTCCTGTAGGATAATTTCTTCTACAAATACAAACTTGGCTTTAGCTACAGTTAAAATACACCAGGCTTTGAGTCACATTCCATGGGAAAAACTAGGCAGCAGTTCTCAGAGTGTCACGGCCCAGGGACTCCTGGAGGGATCCCTTAGACTCTTTCAGAGACCTGTGAAGTCAAAGCTTTTCACAGTACAAAGACATTAGTCTTCTTCATTCTGTCATGAGGGCACAGTAGAGTCTTCCGGGGCTAGAATGACTTCTTCACTCTGATGGCTGATGGGCTGTGTGCTTGGGTATACTGGTATTTTAGACCTTTCTTAGTTTTAAATTCCTAATAATAGTAAAAATCAATAAAGGAAACCCCTATAAACAAGAGCTCTTTGTGGTCTTCAATTCTTAGGAATGCAAAAGGGTCCTGAGAACAAAAAGTGTGCAAATCCCTACACTAGAGATACTATTTGAAGACAGAAGCAGCAAAAGGCCTTTTCTTAGGCAGCAGATGAAGCAACAAGAGATGATGGGGTTTTTGCTTATAATTTCAGTTTCAGAAACTAAACTACTACTGTACAACTAATGTCACCTAACAAAACCATACCCCTAAACCACTAAATCCTGTAAGTAATCACAAGGCAAAAAACAAAACCAAAGCAGGAACAATTTCAGAGTGAATAGAGCATAGTGAATTTTGCATCCTTAGGCAGGACCATCCTTTAATAACTTCCCATGGCATTTATGAGTTCTTTACATGTTGTTTTATGTGACAAGTGCTTTATTTGGGTGAGGGGTGAAAACCAACAACAAAAAAGCTGACGAGACCATGGACAAATGACGTGTACTCTTTCTTCTTAAATGTCTGCTCCTGGATCCCCAAACTGTTCTCAATACACCCAACCTTCTTCCACATCTCTTTCTGATTCTGTGTTAAACCCAATGGTCTTCCCTTCTCAGTGGTGCAAAAACTCAGACTGAAATAAGAGGGCCTCCTTTCTCAAAGATGGTATAAACAACTGATTTCATGTGTATCAATTCACCAAGTTTAAAGAATAAATTTAAAAAGAGGTTATCAGTCTACATCACTGCTTTGACATCTACAATCAAACTTGAATGGCATTGCCTTGCTTAGAGGAATATACATGTAAGTATAAATAAATCTGTATCACCTAAAAATCATCTTTTCATACCATTAAGCATGATTTAGCCTGATTTACAACAGCAAAGAAGCCTAATGATTTTAGAATTGCCTTTTTCCTATAAATCCTGTAATTGTTAACAGTGCTATATACTCACCAGGACAGCTAATGCCATAGTTATCAGCACCGGAATGTGCAGTAACACTGGGATCTCCTTCATGAGTGCTCTAATAAATTCACCAGCTCCTTTTCCAATGTGCTTCAGCGGCTCTGTGACAAAGTTGGTGAATGTAACGGCCAGTGCCTAAAACAAAAGATAAAAGCAAGTTGATTTTTTCCTCAAAGGACTGAGGCACTTAAAATGAGTCAAAATTCACTGTGCACTGAGGCTGAAATTATGTTATGTAAATTCAAATGTTGTCAGATGCTTTTAATGTGAAAGTCACTGTGTAATGGAAGTATTTTTCTAGAACAAAGGTTTATTATTAGCAAAATTCCTCTAAAAAACACTCACAGTTTTTAATAAATACAAGGGATTTTTGACTTACTTTTATATAAGTAATTTTTACAAAATATATTCCATACCTTTGTTGGTGGGACCAACCAAATAGGGTTGACTAATAAGAGCTCATAGTATTTTTGGCATGGGTCATCCTTATAGGTCCATGAACTTCTAAACCATTCTATTTAGAGAAACAGACAAAACACTGAGTCATTAAAAAAAAAGTCAACATTTCATTCCCAAATAAGACAATATTTTGGTTTTAACTCTCCTCCTCTTCCTCCAATTTTAAATTGTTTTACAAATAGACTCTTTGTAACGCTGATTTTTAAAATTTTCATCCTATGTCCAAAATGTTTACTTTAAAAAGCCATTCAAATTATACAAGACTTATGTAGATAAAATGTTATATTTTATGAAGATTTCTAAAAGGCAGATAATTAAAAGCAGTTCTTCACACACATAAATGAATCCGAGTAAAACTTGGGGAAATCTGAATAAGACTGGTGGACCGTATCAAAGTCAATATGCTGGCTGTGAGACTGTACTATTACAGTTGTGCAAGATGCTTCCACTGGGGGAAAAGGGATAAAGGGTGCACAGGATCTCTCTCTATTATTTCTTACAACTACCGGTGAACACTTTGAAAAGTCAGTTCTTTACTTATTGCACAAAATAAAGTAGAACATTAGTTCTCCCAATTTTTTAAAATCAGGCTTATATTCATTATGTATGAGCCTGAGCTAGAGGAGGCATTTAGTTGTCCCCTGAAGCCAGGAAGGAAGGCTGGATTGGTTTAGTTCCCATAACTTTTTAAGAAATATTAATTTTGCACACCCTGATTTGCAGAATCTGCTGAGATTCTATTCTGGGTCAGTCTTTACGGACTTGCATGTATCAAGTGCCTGTGAACATTAAACCATTCTCACTGCTAAATACACATAACTAAAGGCAGTCTACATCAGTGAGAATGTTTAAAAATCTATAAAACAAAAGTAATTTTCCCATTAGTAAAAACAAAAAAGATATAGTAAAGCTACAATATAAGATTTCATAAGTCAAAATAAGGAGATTAAATCTAAGATGGATATTAATTCATATATACATTAATTCCTTCTTTAATAAACTTCTGTTGAGGACCTAGAATGCACTAGACACTGTGCTAAGAACTAAATGAACAAAAGCGAGCATAAGATTCTTCTAATGGAATTCAGCCTAATGGAGGAAGACAGATAATATCAGAGCCAGCATATATACAGTTTCTATTGCTTCCCTGCGGCATTACATGAACACAAAAGTCACTGGTTGGAAATCTAAGACTCTTTTTGCATGCTCTTCTGATTTTAAAGATTCAGTCATGAAAAGCCTCTTTCTGGCATTTTATCATTTCTTTGTAATTATTAATATGTCTTCTCATTCTCAGAAATTCTATTTAAAATAAGGCCAAGTGAACCAACACTTTACCCCAGAGACTTCCAGACCAGTCCATCTTCTCGGCACACACATTGTTTAAGGGCTCCATCTTGGCAACGTCAGCCTGATGCTGTGCGAAGGCTAGCTGAGCAACACCAAAAGGGAACCATCAAAGGCTGCTAACAACGGAAGTTACATCTACGCATCCAAAAACCCGAGTTCAAAGTGTGTCTTCACCATTCATCCAAACCAGACTGCTTACAAATTTTTTTTTTTTTTTTTTTTTTTTTTTTTTTTTGTGAGGAGATCAGCCCTGTGCTAACATCCGCCAATCCTCCTCTTTTTTTGCTGAGGAAGACGGCCCTAGGCTAACATCTGTGCCCATCTTCCTCCACTTTATATGGGACGCCGCCACAGCATGGCTTGCCAAGCAGTGCGTCGGTGCGCGCCCGGGATCCGAACCAGCGAACCCCGGGCCGCCGCAGCGGAGCGCGCGCACTTAACCGCCTGCGCCACCGGGCCGGCCCCCAGACTGCTTACAAATTTTTAACAGAAAAAATATAAATATACTATTTTTTAAGAGTAGCTCTTTTCAGCTCACGGCAAAGCACAGTCTTAATGCAACAAGTAAGGATAAAGAACCAACTACAACTGCCTTCTTTGTAAGTAATTATGATGAGGAAGGAAAACCTTTTTACTAAAAAGATTGTTTTAAAAATTACTTCAAATATAGTTCATACCATGTGCCAAAATATAGCTATACATATTAAATGACTACTCATTTTCTTTTACAATTCACGATAAAATGGTGTTTTGCTTTGCATAGTTTTCAGCACAAAAGACCAAAATAAAGATAATATATCTTTTATAAATCAAAGCCCTGGGGAAAATCATTGAGATAACAATATTCAACCAAACGACAATCCTTCCTCTAATCTACAAATAAGTAGTTCTAGAAGCTATAGAACTTAGAGCAAAAGGTTAAGGAAATATCACAATGATTTAATCAGATGAATTCATTGAAAATAGTTGCCTACTTGACTGACACCCTGCTAAAATTTTCCTTCAATGATTATGCTATTTTGACAGGAACAGCAGTGCTCCCTTTGAATTTCTATATACAGCATGATCCCAATTTTGAAAGAATTAAAATTTAGAAAAAAGGTTGGAAAGAAATACCTCAAAATATTGACAATGATTATCTCCAGGTGATAAAATTATAGGTGATTTTAAAAAATTAAATTTCTCTGTATTTTTCTCTCTTTTCTAAATTCTCTACCATGAACATACCACTTTTATATTCAGAAAATAATCTCTTTAAAAATGATATTTTAGTATCATTTCTAGCAAAGAATAAAAGGACATACCCCAAATCACCACAAGAATTTTTAAAATGTGTCTACCTAGCTCTTTTCTGATTTACCTCTCCAGATGCTGCCCACCAGGAACTGGGTTATGAAAATTAGGACTGCACTTTTTTCCCCACTAACTGGTCAAGGACCCAAAAAACCAGGCACACCCCAGCTGTTGCCCATTTCCTCCCCTCCTCCCACCGTCTCCATCACTGCCTCCCACCCTCACCTAAGGCAAGATTATACACCAGCTCTAAACAGGTGAGAGTCTTATTATGAAATAACATTTTTAAATATGAAAACCTTCCACCTATTTAATACCTTATATAAATACATCCAATTCCATCCCAAACTGATGAGAAAACTGATGACTAAAAGACGTCTCAACTGGGTGTACCAACGAACGTACGTCCACAGCTCGGTAGCTACTAACACCACAATGCAGAGCAGACACAAAAGCACCTCGAAAACAGAAGAAAAAGCAGAGTCACTGCCAAGCCGTCCTCCCCACCATAAAACATTAATCGTCAGCAAAAACAAAAACTGGGACTCAAATACGCAGAATCACCTGTACCATTTTGCTTCATGTTCAGTGCAGTATCAGTGACTTAGTACAAGTTCTTAATACAATTACGATGGAGTTTTAAAAGTATTTAAAAAAGAAACCATTAATCATGTCCCCCTCATCCCATCTTACCATCAACACATTATATGGATCCACTCCAAAGGCATCTTCAAATTGCCACTTCCATGTTTCAAAATCATGAAACTTAAAATTAATTAAAATATCACTTAGTGCATCATCCAAGGCTCCTGGTTTCCAATCCTCTCCGTTGAGAAACTTCTGTATTTCTAACAAGGTTTGTCTTTTAAGTATAATCTCGGCATCATAATGCATATCGCCTTTGTTTTCATCAGGCTGAATTAAATTTGCCAAAAAAAAAAATTGAAAAGGAGAATTTTATCATTATATCACTTAGTGAAATATTTTAAAACAAAAGCTAATTTGGAAATATATAATTACTTCACAATATTTCATACGTATAAAATGAGCAATAATATCTACTTGTCTGTCTCATAGGCCAACATGAAAACCAAAGATAATAGGTGTGTGAAAAACATTTCAAAAATTATAAAGCTCTATGCAAGTAAGATACTGTACATTTTACTAAAAATACAGTTGATTCTGCTATCTCCAATAGTTATATTGTGTAAAGTCACCTTGGACACTAATTAATAAATACTGAACCATGGCTCCTACAGGAAATACAGGGTTAGGTTACTGCAAACACATTTTCATCACTAATCAATATGTAACCTCGTTTTTTTTTTTTAAAGGTTTTATTTATTTATTTATTTTTTGGTGAGGAAGATCAGCCCTGAGCTAACATCCATGCCAATCCTCTTCTTTTTGCTGAGGAAGACTGGCCCTGAGCTAACATCTATTGCCAATCCTCCTCCTTTTTTTTTCCCTTTTTCTCCCCAAGGCCCCAGTAGATAGTCGTATGTCATAGTTGCATATCCTTCTAGTTGCTGTATGTGGGACGCCACCTCAGCATGGCCGGACAAGCAGTGCGTCAGTGCGTGCCCCAATCCGAACCCTGGCGCCAGTAGCGAGCGCACGTACTTAACCGCCAAGCCACGGGGCTGACCCCAATACGTAACCTTTTTAATATATGCTTCCATTTAAAGACACCTTAATATATATTGTTGATTCATTAACACTGAACTCATGGCCAACAACACTGTAACCCATGCCTGAACCAAGCTTAACTAACATGGGAATTTTCTCTGTAAGGCACATCACAGCCTTCTTGCACTTAGGAACACTAGACAGCACTATACATGGGAGCTATTTAAACAGCAAAATCACATACACAAAAAATGTAGCACTGAATAGAATACAAAAAAGTACTCGTTTATAGTATGAGAACCAAAACAAGGCAGAACACGGCCTTGTTCCACCTCAGCTGAGAATGGGCTCATCAGGAAACTCAAACATCCTACTGCTCTGCGCGTGTCCAGAGTGACCACAGAAGCACCACGAGTATTGATTTTGGGGTTACAAATAAAGGTTAGTGAGTAGGAAAATTTGCAGATAAGGAATCCACAATAAGGAGGAGTGACTGTCTATTTTGATTCAGTTTATGACTTTCCATTTGCTGACAGTTTTCAGATAGCCTAAAAGTTGCAGTAGTACAAATAAGAAAAAAAAAGGGATCTCAAAAAGCAGCAAAATCCGGGTTTTCCATGAACATGCATGATATTTATAACTATCTTTATTGGTGTGAGTTCAGGTTAGCAAAATCACTATAAACATTTTACATTCATTAACCAGTTAATAGACATAAGAAAAATTCTTTCTTTTCTAAGAGTAAATGCAGATATTTATATAAAAAAAGTAAATGTAAAATGAGAAAAAGCAAGTGTCATGTAATATCACAAATCATCAGTAAGTATAAAAAAGCAGTCATTGATGAATATTTTTAAAAAACCAGGAACTGAATATTCCAAGCATGTCCATCTAGGTATTCCTGGCTCCATCCGTTTCCTCATCTATACAATAGGCTCTGTTCTACCTCGCACACAGTTACAAGACTTGAATTAAAGGGTGCACACATGAGAAGATCTACATTTCCAAAATAAGGTGGGATGAATAAATTATTCATCTAACACCCCTTTTCCTTAAGTTTTCTTAATGTTTTGATTCTCAACATGAAAATGATGACTCAAAAAAACGGAATCTTAATATTAATTATGAACAATACATGCACAATACGTAATTCTATAAAGCAGCACATGCCACAGTAAACAGCTAGGGGAAAAAACTACTTAAAACACATTTTTCTTTTCTTCAACATGTAATGATCTTACATCACCTGAATAAGGAAGTGGGGAAGTAGCAGAGAACAGGAAGTAAGGACCAGGATAGAATTTCCTTACCAAGTCACGAATTTGTTAAGTTTCCAACTGTTTAGTAAAGTTCAAATGGCAAATTTAAAACAATATCCCCAATTCAACTGAGTGGTACTACAGTGCACAGAACTGAACAAGTAAATCCCCATGAACTAGAAGAAAAAAAGGAGTGGTCTGTACTGCCTGCTCACCTTCTACCAGATGCTGCAAAGCAGACTGGTACCTTTAATTCTGCAGGAATAGGTTCTGGTCAAGGGTAAGTCACGTATTCTCTGTTAAAGCATAATGAAGCTTTATCACTGCTCTACATACTTTGAAATTAATAAGTAATGAAAACACCCACTACACTGATTAGTGTCACACCACCAAATACTCACAAGTCCGAGCTTTCCGGCTTCAATTAAAATCTTATTTAAGTATCTCCTGAAAACAGGATTGCTTTGACTTTCATAGTCTTTCCTTTTTTTGTTTTCACACTCAGCAATCTGTAATCACAAAATAAATACAATACTAGTTAGCATCAAAGTTTAACGTAAGGGTCAAGTTTCTAGCCTAGCGGTCTCATCCAGATCAAGGTAAAGAGCTGGTTATTTTCATCAAGCTTGCACTGACACGTGGAGCTTGCCTGCTTGCTGCGGCTTCTCTTTGCGAAGGGCAAGCAGGCAAGGAGGAACTCACGCCCAGCACTTCGCCCTGACGGCAGCTTTCCCACTGACTTGCAGCAATTCTAAAGCTGAAGATCAGGAAGAAAGGAGGAAGGGACGTGGATAAGCACAGCGTCTAGACCAATCTGCCTCTTCCTAATCCCAAAGTAATGATTTAACAAACAAAGGAATGAAAGGAAGAAGGAAAGAAAGGAAGAAGAAACAGAGACATACAGAGAAAGAAACCGAGACAGGATGAAGTCTGAAGATGAAATGAAGGACACAGCAAAGAATTTCTTGAATGTGCATATTCCTTTTGGCCTTTTATTAATTTTTCCTGTCAATGAGTGATCATCCCCCACGATATGGGATGCTTCAGGAGGGCAGGAACCACGGCTTCTCCAGAGTGTCCACACATGGCAACCTCTCAGCACACAATTCTTCATTAAAACAGACTTCCTCTGAACCTAGCCCTGCAAACACCACAGCGGCCAAGTTGCTGAGCGAGGGTATAGTGCATATCTCACAGACATTAGAACTTGTGTTATTGAGTGTGGACCAGGAGATGAGCTGAGCACTGGGATGGGCTTTAGGTGATACACATGACAATAACTGAAAAGCACACAGACAGGACAGAGGGACACTCAAGGAGTCATGTGGCAGTTTCCTCTGCTTTCAGGAAGGTTTACAAACCTTTTAAAATCTGTAAATTTCTCTTCAAAAGAAACAATTTTTTTAAAACAAGGACTCAAGACTCCACTTTACTGAGCACGTTTTTACAATGTTTGAACCAAAGTCACAAACAACGCAAGGAAAAATATTTGTAAAAAGGCATTTCTGCCTTTCCTCCTGTGGAGCCAGACTAGCTCCCCACACACAAAATGCAGTTAAACTGAGGCAAAGCTTACCCAAGCGAACACTTGGGTGGGACAACACTAATGTTTGATAAGAACCACAGGCGGTGCTTAGAGATCTCAACCTGAGACCCAGCTGGATCTCAGTTACCAACCCTCCCCCTCTCTTAGGCTGGAAACCGCCCTTGTTCTCTCTAGCTCTCCCCTATCCTTTTTCCCTCCTCCCTCAGCTACCTAAACTTGCCTATTCTACCTTGGAAAGTCAAACTTTCCTCTTCTCTTCAACCCCTGTCACTGCCTCACTCGGAGCCTTCAGCATTGCTGGACCTCTGCCACCCCCTCTCCGTCCCAGGCCCCCTCCACACTCCACCAGCTCCCCCTGCCCACACAAGCACCAGAGGCTGCTGCCCACAGCGTAACAGAGGTCAAACCCCTTCACAATCCTGACTTATTTCCTTTCTCATAAACTCCGCTTCAGCCACATAAATAAAAGGATTGAATAAATGAAGGAATAGCTACCACACTAAATTATAGCAATCCCTTATATTTGTAAGAGTAACTCTTACGCTTATAAACTGGTAATAGGCCCATTTCTTCACTTGCTACATGACAGGTGAGAGAGAATCAAGAATGAATAAAACAGATTCCTTGTCCCAAGAAATTTTCAGTCTTGTAAAGAAATAATTACAACATAGTGAGATAAATGTTATCATAGGAAAATAAAAGTACTATTTAAAAAAAAAAGCCAGAGTCACTAAAGAAAAAATTATATACATAAATATAAATGGTACATTATATAGAAACAAACAGTGTTAGCAAAGACAGGAAAACAGAGCAATTTAACATACTATAAGTAACATAAAATTCACAAATGAAAAAAATCTAACCTTATGAGTTAAAGAATCAACTCTGCTGTAACATTCTGACAATTCATCAGCAGACAAGTTAGGACTGACCTCTTTTTTCTCTGAAATATCATATTTCACCTAAAGCAAAGTAGAGATTTATTTCTTTATAGTTCAGTTGTAAAAATAACCTACTGTTAATGAAGACTAAAATTTTGACTTCATCATTTTATGACTTTGCTTGTTATATTCTTCAGCTGTCCTGAACCACCAAAAAAGAAAGAGTCTCAAATTTATATACTAGCTAAGAACTAAAATCAAATTAGTTTGCTGCTTCATGGGCTTTACATTCAAATCCAAAACAGAAATAACCAGGTGGGGCTGAAATCACCTTAGACTAAGAGCATCAGATATTCTGCATGATTGCTAATCACTGATACATGACTCTCACAGCTCTGTGGAAAACAATAAGAAAAGCAGAGTACTTCCATCGTAGGACTGATAAGGTCTCACACACACACATGCATTTTTTTTTAATACCTGAGATTTCCTCATTGTTCCTGAAGCAGCATCATAGTTAAGCATGTCTGTGGGGTCAATCCAGTCATCATCATGAGCATAACCAGTTATCAGCCACAGACATTCACAAAGGAGCAGACAGCACAGCATCCTGCATGAGGACTAAAAAAATTTTAATAGACATAATAAAATATAATTATTTTTAGAAGAAATTATTTTGTAATAAAAACCATCTATTTCCTTCTAGTACTAAGACATTTTCTTTCTGAATAACAACAGAAATAAAAATACTCAGTAAAATGGTATTCACATATAAATACACACAGGCATACGTATTCTCATTGAGTCAAAAAGTAAATAAGTATTTTTCCATACGATTCAGTAATTCAATTCCTAGGTATATACCCAAGAGAAATGAAAATGTATGACCACACAAAACCTTGTACACGTTTATTGCTGCATTCTTCACAAGAGCCAAAAACGAGAAACAACCCAAACGTCCATCAACTGACGAATGAATAAAATGTGACATCCATACAATGGAGTATTAGGCTATAAAAAAGAATGAAGTACTGATACAGGCTACAGCATGGATGAACCTTGAAAACATTATGCTATATGAAAGAAGCTAGACACGAAAGACCATATATTATATGATTCCAGTTATATGAAATGTCCAGAATAGGCAGATCTATAGAGACAGAAAGTAGTTTAGCAGGTGCTTAGAGCTGGGGATGTAATAAGGGACAGAGGGTGCTAGCTAAAGGGTACAGGGTTTCTTTCTGAGGTGATGAAAATGATCTAAAATTTATTGTGGTGATGGCTGTACAATCTGTGAATATACTAAACACTCCTGAATTGTACACTTTATTATTTTTTTTGTGAGGAAGATCGGCCCTGAGCTAACATCTGCCAATCCTCCTCTTTTCGCTGAGGAAGACTGGCCCTGGGCTAACATCCATGCCCATCTTCCTCTACTTTATATGGGACGCCGCCACAGCATGGCTCGACAAGCAGTGCGTCGGTGCGCGCCCGGGATCTGAACTGGCAAACCCCGGGCCGCCACGGCAGAGCGCGCACACCCAACCGCTTGCGCCACCAGGACGGCCCCCTGAATTGTACCCTTTAAATGGGTGAATTGTATAGTATGTGAATCATTTCTCAGTAAACCGTTTAAAAAAAAAAAAAAAAACAGGCATTTTAACCAAACCCTCCCCCCGTTTTTTTAAACAAATGGGAAAAAAAGATGCAAAATTAAGATTCAAATGAGGTGACTAAACTCCAAAACCATTCAGGAAAAATAATCTGCTTCATCTAAGCCTCTGCATAAATACTGTGAAGCCATTTCAACACTTAATACCTCCTCTATTCAACACTGTCCAATACAGTAGCTACTAGCCACATGTGGCTATTTAAATTTAAATTAACTAAAATTAAATAAAATTAAAAATTCAATTCCTCATTCATACTACCTACATTTCAAGTGCTCAAAAGCCACAGTGGCTAGCGGCCACCATATTGGACAGTGAAGATATGGAACATTTCCATCACTGCAGAAAGTTCTGTGGGATAGCCTGTCTTATGCCTACTACATATAAGAACCAAGTAAGGGAATTCCAAGAGGAGAAAGCCTGGGCCCTGCCCATAAATGGCTTCCAGTCTAGCTGTACGAATACAAATAACTCCAGGGTAAATTAAACACTCCTTCTCTGTACTCCAAGTGGGCTCTCCTTATTCTTCTAGCATAACACCCAATGAAACTAGCCACTTAGTCATCTGTCTCTTCCGTTAACACAGTGGTTCTCAATCTCGGCTGTGTATTAGGATCACCAGGGAGCTTCTAAAAATCCCAATGTTCTGGCCACATCCCAGAACAATTAAATCAGAATCTCTAGGGGTGGGACACAAGCATTGGGAATTTTAAAGCTCCCCAGGTGGGTCCATTATGCAGCGAAGGTAGAAAACAGCTGCGCTCCAACGTGAACTATATTGCACTCAAATCAGAATTCACCTTCCCTATGACCTCTCCATCGTGCCCCCTCCACCTCTCCAAGCCCAACACCGAGCCCAGTGGCTGGCACATGAAAGGCATTCAGTAAACACTGGTTAAACAGCAAATGCAAACGATCAAAGCCATAGCAGGGATTCAAAAGGTTTTAGAAGTTCAAAGGATGAAGAAAGCACATCTGATTGGGAGAAAGTGGAAAGAGTTCATAGAGGAATGGGCATGGGAAATGGATTTTGAAGTATGGGTGACATCCTAAGAGTGTGAGTTATGGGAGGCAGAGGCAGAAGAGCAAAGGGTATGCTTCAGAAACGGTGAATGCGAGGATGGATGTGGCGGGACATAGAGATGGAGAGGTAGGCTGTGATGACATGTCAAAGTAAAAAGCTTATGACTAACTTGATCTGCTAACAGCTTTCAAGGGTGAGGGGAGCTACATCCTGAGAAGATGAAACTAGCATTAAGTGTACAGAACGAGGAAAAAAACAGATTCAGAGAGTCCAACAAGGAGGCTGAAGTAGAAAAAGGACGGTGGTCTGAAAGAGTGGTAGCAATGAGAACAGAAAGAACACACGTGACACATTTTGAAATTAATTCTACAGACCTCAGCAACTAATGCACGTGGAAGGAAAGGAAAAGAATGACGGCAAACAAGATTTCAAGGCCTACTACCAAAAATGGTACTATCATTAACTTAAAACAAGAAACTCAGAACGAGAATATGGTTTTGGGAAAAAGTTCAGCAGGCATTTGTTCAGCATTTAATAAATACACACTGGATACTGGGCACTCTCTTAAGTGACAGGGATACCAGGAAACTAGACTGGCCAGGTCTTTAGGAAATGTACATTCTAGGAGGAGAGGACAATAAGTTGGCAAAAAAATAAACATCACTTCAGAGAGTGATAAGTCCTGTGAAGAAAATAAAGCAAGACAATGGTATGGTTGGATTAGGTGATGTTGGGTATTTTAGAGGCCTCTGAGATGAAAGACGGTCACAAATTATTTGTCATTTCCCCACAGAGAGACGTAGTTTATTTCCCCTCCTCCTGAATTTGGGCTGGCCATGTGACTACTTAGCCAAAATATTGTGGTAGAAGTAACGCTGTGTTGTTTCTGGGCCTGGTCTAGCCTACACGAGGATCTGCTGCTTCTACTTTATCACTTTGGAACACTTGCTCTTGGGAGCTTCTGGAACTCAGCCACCAAGCTGTGAAAAGGCTAAGCCACGTGGAGAGGTCATGTGTAGGTGCACAACAAGCTCCCAGCTGACAGCCAACATCAACAGCCAGCCAAGTGAGCCATCTTGGTGGTTCCAGTCAAATCCCTTGGTAACTGACTTGGTGACTGAACAGCATGTGGAATAAAAGAACTACCCACCTGAGCCCAGTTAAGCTCCATAAGCCCCGGAATCAGGGGAGATAATAAAATGGTTGTTTAAAGACACTAAACTTTGGGGTGGTTTGTTACACAGCAGTAGATAACCAAAACAACATTTAAGTAGAAAAATAAGAAGCTAACCTTAGAAACATTTGAGAAAAGAACATCCAGAGAGGACATAGCAAGCATAAAGACCCAGAGTAGGGAATAAGTTTGAAGCATTCAAAGAACAGCACGAGAGGCTGGCGCAAGCGGTTAAGTGCGCGCGCTCCACTGCGGCAGCCTGGGGTTCACCAGTTCGGATCCTGGGCGCACACCGACACACTGCTTGGCAGGCCATGCTGTGGCGGCGTCCCATATAAAGTGGAGGAAGATGGGCATGGATGTTAGCCCAGGGCCAGTCTTCCTCAGCAAAAAGAGGAGGATTGGCAGATGTTAGCTCAGGGCCGATCTTCCTCAAAAAAAAAAAAAAAAAAGAACAGCAAGAAGACCAGAACAGCTGCATCTTGTGAATGAGTTGGGGGTGGGGGTAGGACACAGTCATGAGTGTGGTTTTTCACTCTAAGTGTAACAGAAAGCCACTAGAGGGTTTTAAGCTGGGAAGTGATAGAATTTGGGTAACATTCTAAAATAAATCACTGTGGTTGCTTTGTAGAGACTGTAACGGAAGAACAAAAGCAGGAGACTAGCTGGGAGGATTTGCAGTAGTCCAGTTGAGAGATGAAGGTGGCATCAACTAAGATAGCATCCAACGTGATGATAAATGATCAGATTTTAAAAATGTGAGGTAGGCACTACGACATGAGGCAAAGACCAGCTAATAGGTCACCAAGCACATTTCTTCTTCTTTCTGGACACATGGTGACTACATATCCCAGCCTCTCTTCCAGTTAAGTATGGCCATGTGATAACTAAGTTCGGGCCAATGCACCAGGAGTGGAAGGAACATGCACTACATCAAGGTCTGGCCCATGAAAGCCTCCCACACTCGATCCTCCATCAGCTCTCCCTCCCCACCAGGGAATGGAGAGGACACTGAGCCCTAGAGGGCAGCCAAACTACAGAAGGAACTTGGGTCCCTAAATGACCACATGCAAGGCCACCCACTAAGTGGGAAGACGTGTTTGACTTTCATGTGAACAAAAATAAATTTCTTTTATGGTAAGTCCTGAGATTTGGGGGTTTGTTTTTTACACCATCTTGTGCTACCCTAACAAAACAGCAATACACTGCAGAAATCGCTGGTAAATGGGATGTAAGATGTAAGGATGAGAGAAGATTCAGGATGACTTCTAGGTTTGTGACCTGGGCAACCGGGAGAATGGGAAAGACTGAGGGACACTCAGGTAGGCAGACAGCAAGTTCTGACAGATCAAGAGTTTTGTTTTAGACATAGTAAATTTCAGATATCTACTGATGTCCAAGTAGAGATGTTGAATACACAATACAGAGATAAGGAGAAAAGTGGGGCTACAGAAATACATTTGAGAGCCATCAGAATACAGATGGGGTTTAAAGCCATGGACTGAATAAGATCACCAGAAGATGTATTATGAGGACAAAAGACTGAGTCCTGGGGCATGCTAACATTTGGAGGTCAGAAAGAAGAGGGAGAGCTGGCAAGAGATACTACCAACGAGTGCTAGTGACGCAGGAGGAAATCCAGGAGAGGCTGGTATTCCAGAAGTCCATGAAGAAAGGAGGGAACAGATAACTATGTCGAATACTGCTGACAGGTCAGGTGATCAGAGGGTAGCAAACTAACCATTTGGATTTGGCAGCTTTAATGGAGTGGTAGGGATAAGAGCCTGACAGGAATAAAGGAAGAATTCAGACAGAGGTTTTGGGTCAAGGTGACACAGCAACTCAGTGCTCCAACAGTCCGTTGACTCCTACTTCTGGCCAATTGGGGTAACAGGAACCAGAGGTACCCTCCTGCCTGAACAACCAAAAACTCTGCACAAAATATATGAAACGTTTTACAATACACTGGACATTAGGCAAGAAAGAATAGTGGCCCTTGAAAGATGGGAGACAAACAAGGCCAGCCCTTCCATTGCCCCAGCTTATTGCCACAAGAGTTCCCGGACCATGGGCACAGGGAGGGGGAACTCAGGCAGAGCCCAGAAGGCTCCCTGGGGAGATGGAGCTGAGAGTCTGGGGAGACCAAGGCAGCTGGAGTTCACAGGATAAAGTACCCAAGTAGGAGAAAGCTGCATAGGGATGGAGCTCCAGAGATCTGCAGAGGGTCCCTGCAAAATAATAAAGGAGAGCTGGTCTTTGTCCTCAGTTCTTTCAAACACTCTTGGAATTTCCTGAATGCTAGGAATGTCTTTTTTACGTTAATGAGCTGACTTATGGTGGGCCCCTAGATAGCTTCAGGATAGGGGAATGGTCATCAGAAAGACCAAGCACATGATTACAGAGGGTTGGAACTTTCAGCCATCCAACCTCTGGGGATTGGAGGGGGGCTGAAGATTGAGTTCAATCATGTGGCCAAGGATTTAATCACAGTACTGTAACTCTGATAAAAACTCTGGACACCTAGGCTCAGAAGAGCTTCCTGGCTGCTGAACATACCAATGTGCTGGGAAGGGACGAGCCTGGATTCCATGAGGGGAGGATACAGACGCCCTGCATCTTTCCTCACACTTTGCCCTATGTTTCTCTTCATTTGGCTAATCCTCATCTATATTCCTTGCAATAAAACTCTAAGTATAGTTCTTTTAGTGAGTCATTCTAGCAAATTATCCAACTTGATGGGGTCATGGGAACCCCTAAATCTATACCCAGTTGGTCAGAACTCCCAAGACATGTGTCTAAGGTGGGGCAGTCTTGCAAAGGACTTTGCCCCTAACTTGCTGGGCGTGCACTATGTACTAATTCCGGGTTTTTAGTGTCAGAAGTGAATTGAATTGTAGGACATCCTGCCTGTGTCAGTGAACCGGTATGAGAACAGACCCCCTTGAGTATCAGCAAGGCACCGCTCAGTGCACACACATGAGGAAAGTACCTACAGCCTGAGGAAGAACCACCGAAAGGATCGATACAAAAATAAAGAGTAACAATTAATAAATTAGAAAACAAACATGTGTGGGAGATCAAAATTTGGCCACCCTGAAATATATCTCTTTACCTTGATTGTTTTCTCTGAAGGACATTTGACCCCCCGCCCACTAACTGCCTAAAGAATTTGATGTGGTGGCTCCTTCCTGGAACAGATCTTCTATCATAATGGCTGTAAAAATAATGTAGGATAGAGGTTACAACAGCAAAGGCACCAAGCCTCTTTTATCAAAAAACTCTGTCTCTCCCTGACCATATTATCTATAGATGACCCCAAAAAGAATTGTCCTCCTGCCCTCTGAAGTCCCAGGCCACTACCCACCCCCAACACGCTCCTCACCTTTAGCTGCAATACTTAAGCAAGCAGCTTAGACAGAGGGACGAGTTGCTCATTTCTGAGTTTCTCCCATGTATACATGTTATTAAACTTGGTGTTATTTTCTCCTGCTAACCTGTCTTGTTGATTATTTGGCCAGCCAGAAGAACCTTAAGGAAAAGGGCAGAGGGAGATTCACCCTCTTCCCCGGACACATGTAAGAGAGAAGAAAACAAAGCCAAAAGTTGGTTCTTTGAATACGATTAATAAAAATGATAAACCTATAGTAAGATTAATGCAGAAAAGGCCCCAAAAACCAATATCAAGAATGAAACAGGATAAACTCATTCATGATTAAAGCAAAACACTTAGCAAACCAGGAATAAAAGAAAACTTTCTCTGTCAGAGTATCTACTACAGCAAGCACTACAATTGGGGGTAAATACTGGGAGAAGGCGCTGCAGGGCTTCTGGATACCGGCAATGTTCTATTTCTTAACCTGGATGGTAGTCACATAAATGTTCACTTTTCAATAATTTGCTAAGGTGAACGTTTATATTTTACACACTTTTCTGTATGTATGTTATGGGTCACAATTTTACAAAAGGTTTTTTAAAATGGGAAAAACTAATTAAGATATTGTTATGGGCTGAATTGTATCCCTCCAACATTCATATGTTGAAGTTCTAACCCCCAGTTCCTCAAAATGGAGACTGTGTTTGGAGATGAGATAATTAAGTTAAAATGAGGTCATTAGCATAGGCCCTAATCCAATATGACTGTCGTCCTTATAAGAAAAGAAAATTTGGACACAGATGGGTCAGAGGGAAGATGATGTGAAGACACACGGAGAAGAGGGCCATCTATAAGCCAAGGAGAGAGGCCTCAGAGGAAACCAACCCTGCCAACACCTTGATCTTGGACTTCCAGCCTTAGAAACTGTGAGAAAATAAATTTCTGTTGTTTAAGCCACTCGGTCCGTGGTACTTTGTTATGGCAGCCTAGCAAAATAATGTAGATTTCTTCAGACATAAAAAGACTAAGAAAGTCTACAACCCATAGACTTTTGATATGTTAAAGTTGTTTAATCTCAATGAGGAAAGGTGTAAATAAAAGAAACAACGATGAGCACAGGAACTGATCAAATATACTGATAAATTCGATAAACTACTGATGTAGAAAACAAACAAAAAAACCCCCAACTTTTTGTGTTTAAAAATGTAAAACCAAAACACTAAATAAAAATAACGATGGGAAAGGCATCCTAAGATCCCTGTCACACAATGGAGACACTCGGAAATACCGGATAACTGTATACTTTATTGGGGGGAAAAAAAAAAGAGTTAAGCTAAGGAATAAAGCCTTGAGAAGACCCAAATACAAGAGGAGACGGTGAAGACTAATCAGAGCAACAGAAGGTAAGCTAAAAATGCAATGTGGAGAAACCAAGAGGGACTTAATCTGAAGGAGGTGATATTAGTCAACTATATTAAATACCTCAGAGAAGTTCAGAAAAATAAAGTCTGGAAAAAAGCCACTGTATTATTAGTTGGTTATCTGTGAAATGACTTTCATAGAATGACAGGAAGAAGCCTACTTCCAAGCACTTAAAAACTAAGTCGGTGACAAGGGAGTGTGTGAACTGAGCAGAGGCTCTGAGAAGATGGGAGTGTATGAAATTAAAGCTACAGAAAAGGCTTTTCATAGGTAACAAGGTTTTACACTACTTTATAAATAGAAATGAATGAAGAGGGATGGAAATAAAGGTTCTAAAGCAAAAAGAAAAGAAGCTGACAGAGTTCACATTATTTATTATATGCTATCAAGAAGATGGGGAAACAGTCCGCTAGAAAGCTGGAGTGTTACTGTGTGTGGGGCGGCTGGGATGGGGGAGAATGCAGATTTGGAATAATGGCGCCATAGGGGGCATTACACAAAGGGAGATAAATCAAAAGCCTGTCAAGCAGCTGAGTTTTGACTATGACCCCCACAAAGTCATGCTACTGGCAACTACGTTACTTTCTCCAGTTATGACCAGCAGATCCAGAGCTTTCTCCAGGGCTAGGGATTAGCAGTGCAGAAATGATGGGAGACCAGGAGGTGAGGTAGAACAGCGGAATCAGCTGGAAATTCAAGCCCTCCAGCCAAATCCCCGTGGCCACTGATCTAAGGCTGGAACTCCTCAAGAAATCTTACAACTGATCTCACACTTCCTCCAAACAAAGCTGCATCTAAACCTGCTGGGGATCTTGTTAAAAAACAGATTCTGATTGAGTGAGTCTGAGGTGAGCCTTTCTAACAAGCTCCTAGTGATGGCCGAGATGCTGGCCCACAGGCCACACTGAGTAGCACAGTGTTAATGAACCATCCTATATCGGTTTAGTTTAACAGTGACACCTGTTATTCAATTACTCCTCAGTAATAGTCTCCCTCCCCCAGTTCCTACTATTTTTATCATTTTTTTCATCTGCTTCAGGCTTTGACACTAATAATATCAAAATTATAATATATGGTATTTGATTACTACGTGCCAAACACTGTTACATGCATTCATTCATTTAATCCTCACAAAAACTCTTGGAAGTAGCACTACTGTTATCGTTATTTTATAGATTAGGAAACAAGGAACTTGCCCAGGCCACTCAAATAGTAAGTGGTAGAAGCCAGAGGGGCTCTAACTAAACTGCCTCTCCAGGGCAAGGTGCTTAGTGGCCTGAGGGCTCAATCAGAGAGGCTAGACTAACGAGGATAGCAGAGTCAAATTCTGTATTATCCTAGAAATAGCATGGCATAAAAGTCGGGGGGTTGCAGTTTAGTTCGCGTGCGTACGTGTCGTCTCCCGGAGCTGTGGCTCTCAATCTTGACAATGTGCATTTCTAACAAATTCCCAGATGATCATGATGATGATACAGCTAGTCTGGGGACCACACTTTCACGACAACAGAGAGAAAATCTGAATTTTCACCACCCACTCATAAGTAGGCATCTATAACGTTTTACACTCAAAATAGACTTGGAGATTTAAAAAATGAACTACAACCAAATCCGAGCTATTCCGCTGACGATATTTGTTCGAATTGTGCTTCAAGTTTTCAGAGATAACTGAAGCCAACAAAATTCACCGTTCGCTCGGGTCCCTCTGCACTTGCTTGCCCCCTTTCCCTAGGCCGCTCTTTGAACCGTGTAACGCCGCAGCAACCGCGCAGCAACCAGAGATAACGCAGCCAACCGGCCCGGGAGACGAGCGGGCAGCGCGCCCGCCCTTCCTGGTAAACGCAGCGCTCCCAAGTCCCCTCACGCTCCGGCGGGCGCGGCCTCCCCCGCCCCGGCGCAGCCGCCCCAGGGACACGCCGCGGCCAAATCCGCAGCCCCGCCCAGCACACCAACACACCCCTCTGCGCGCACCCACATGTCCCCTCGCCTGCCTGCCTCTTCACGAAGACAAACACCTTTTCTGGGCCGGAGGGAGAGGAGGCGATGCGAAGCCGTGCGCCCGAGTCGAGCCGCTGTACGTCTCGCGCGTCCTCCTCGACTCGCTCGGCCGGCGGCTGCGCGTCCGCCTGGGCGGCGGCTGATTGGCCCGCGGAGGGGGCGGGGCCGGCTTCTGGCGGCTTGTTTTAGGTCGGGTTTTTTTTTCTGCCATCCGCGGACTCTATGCAAATAAAGTCTTACAGGGAAGCGGAATATATAGAACAGATAGGAAGCGTATTTTCTTAATATTGATTTATTTATAGGTTTGAATGTGTAACATTTGCAATCAAAGCAGGAAATATATTTTGAGCATAATTTTTAAAATGAGGGATAATGAATGCGACGATAGTCCTATATGGGGCGGTGGGGGGGGGGGTTGGGAGGTGGGGAGGAAGGAGATGAGTTGCACTATATGGAGTACTTGGAAATACAGCTGGCCCTCCACTTACGATGGTTTGACTTAGAATTTCTCGACTTTAAGATGGTGCCAAAGCCATATGAATTCAGTAGAACAGTACGTAGGATTTTGATCTTTTCCAGACCAGAGATAAGCAGTACGTTAGGCCCTCCAGATGCTGGCCTGGGAGGGAGCCGACTCCCAGTCAACCACCTGATCATGAGGGTGTCTTGACATGAGTACAGCCATGTTTGACCGCTCCATTGACCTATAGCCACCAGCACACAAAGAAATGCAAAGCTGCTTTCTGTGTGGTAGGAACTGGCCTTTTCCCAGGAACTGGCCTTTCTCCCACGGAGAGAGTTGCAAGTTGTAACATTTCAAGGCTCTTGGAGCGTAGTAGCGCGGGATGGACTGGCCATCTGTGCCGGGCTAAGACGATAACCAAAGAGAACAATGCACGTACACAACTACTGGGCCGGGATGTTAGCCAGGGGGCTCAGTGCACGTATGCCACTGATAACCATTTGTGCATGGAAACACTAAATGCTTGCTCTGTAAACTCTGTAATTGCTTACTCTGAAAATTACTGATGGTATAAAAACTGCTGGAAACTGAGCCCTGGTGAGAGTTCCACCTGTGGAAGGGACACCTTGCCCAGGACGTGTGATCCTTGCCCAGCCGCATCGATTGACAGGGCACTCCTGGCAGTGGGGCGTGGATGTTGTGAGTAATTGATTTGATGTGAAGTAATTGATTTGATGTGAAGTAATTGATTTGATGTGTTCTCTTTTTGGTCAACCTGGTGTTTCTCTTTCCGGTTGATTTGTGTCATTTCTCTTCAGCCGATGTGGGTGTTTTCCCTTTCCAGTCGGGCTGATGTTTTTTCGCTCTTAATATTTGACCTATTCGGATCTGTTTGCAGACTATCGCCTTTACTATCCTCTATATAATAAAATATACCTTCAGTCCATTTGTTTGGAGTGGAAAGTGTCTTTTACATCTCCGATCGAATCCCCGAACCTCTCATAACAGAGGGTAAACAACCAATACGCTTACAGCCATTCTGTACCCATACGACCATTCTCTGTTTCACTTTTTGTACACTATTCAATAAATTACATGAGATATTCAACACTTTATTATACATAGGCTTTGTGTTAGATGATTTTGCCGGACTGTAGGCTGTGTGTGTTCAGAGCACGTTTAAGGTAGGCTAGGCTAAGGTGTGATGATGTTTGGTGGGTTAGGTGTATTAAATACATTTTAGACTTACGATATTTTCAACTTATGATGGGTTTATCAGGATGTAACCCCATCATAAGTGGAGGAAGATCTGAAGTAAGTTTTGTTTTGTTTTTGTCTTTAACTACTGGCCTTGCAATCTCAGGAAACTCTCCAAAGAGGAAATGATGAGTTTTACACACTAAGAGGAAATGAGAGATGTACATAAAGTACGTTATTTGCAACAAATTAAAAAGTGTGTTAAAATTTGGTATATAATGTAGTACACCTGAGTGTGCATGTTGCTTATTACAATTTTTTAAAGTTAAAATACATGACAAAATTTACCCTCTTAACCATTTTTAAATGTATAGCTCAGTGTTAAGTACATCCACATTGTTGTGCAATCATCATCACCATCTCCATAACTCTTTTCACCCTGCGAAACTGAAACTCTGTACCCATTAAACAACAACTCAACATTCCCTCCTGCCCCCAGCCCCTGAAAACCACCATTCTACTCTGTGTCTCTATGAATTTGACTACTTTAGGTACCTCATATAAGTGGAACCATACAGTATGTCTTTTTGTGACTGGTTTATTTCACTTAGCATAATGTCCTCAAGGATCATGCATGTTGCAGCACGTGTCAGAATTTCCTTCCTTTTTAAGGCTGAATGATATT
Source organism: Diceros bicornis minor (assembly GCF_020826845.1). Taxonomy (NCBI): domain Eukaryota; kingdom Metazoa; phylum Chordata; class Mammalia; order Perissodactyla; family Rhinocerotidae; genus Diceros; species Diceros bicornis. The sequence goes on from NC_080743.1 coordinate 42,135,773, forward strand.
CCATTGTATGCATGTACCAGTTTGTTTATCCCTTCATCTGTCGATGGACTCTTGGGTTGCTTCCACCTTTTGACTATTGTAATGCTGTTGTGAACGTGTGTGTACAAATTTCTCTTGGAGACCCTGCTTTCAATTCTTTGGGGTATATACTTAGAAGTGGCATTGCTGGATCATATGGTAATACCATTTTTAATTTTTTGAGGAACCAACCATACTATTTTCCACAGTGGCTGCACCATTTTACATTACCACCAACAGTACACAAGAGTTTCAATTTCTCCACTTCCTCACCAACACTTATTTTCTGTTTTTTTTTGATAGTAGCCATCCTAATGGGCGTGAGGTGGTACCTCACTGGGTTTTGACTTGCATTTCCCTAATGATTAGTGATGAGCATGTTTTCGTGTGCTTATTGGCCATTTGTCTTCACCGGAGAAATGTCTATTCAATTCCTATTTTTAAATCAGGTTGGTTTTTTTGGTTGTAGTTGAGTTGCAAGAGTTCTTTATATAGTCTGGATATTAACCCTTTATCATATATATGATTTGCAAATATTTTCTCCCATTTTGTGGGTTGCCTTTTCACTCTGTTGGTTGTGTCCTTTGGCTTATTATAATTTTTAAAAATAAATATTTAAAAAATAAAATTAGAATCAGACCTCTAAAGCTTCTGCCAGGGAAGAGTTAAGACCCTTTGCACCACCCTCCCATCCCTACTCTCCTTCCCTACACCCCGAACTGAGGATTCAGAGAATGTAGATACTTCAGTCCTCTTATTTTCTCTTTCACATAAACCTCCAATAGTCTATTCCCCTCCATGTAGAAGACAGTGTGGAGGCACAGGAAAAAGGACATATGTAACCAGATATTTATTAAATAAGACAATTTCTAATGTGTATTATCTAATGCGCTGCAAAACGAATTCCATACCCCATACCTAGGAGGGTCTTTAAGTTTTCTCCCTGACAACGATGAAGCTGGAATATGTAATTTTATGAACATTTTTTACCATGAAGTTGAGTTGGTCTATATCAAGAAATTTTCCTAGTTTTAAACTTAATACTAATGACCTGCTATAATATCTCAAATGTGTGAAATTAAGCATGAAAGTAAACTAAAGAAGAAACTATGGCCTATTTTTAGCAGAATTCCCTTCTGCATGCCCGAGATATAGGAAAACTGTGTACCTATTGAATACCAACAAGCAAATTAGATTTCATTTCTTTCTAAAGCACTCAATTTAATGTATTTGTAGTCTAAGTTAGAACTTACACATTTTGCTGAACTTTGATTAATCAATTTCACAATATATTCAGGAAATAAAGTTCCCTAGATCTTGAATAAAAGAGATAGAAGACACAGGAAAGTTATGCAGTTGCCAAGGGTAACTTGGCAACTTAATTTACTAAGAAATAAGTTAGTGGAAGAGCTTTAGAAAGAACTATAAGAAATTGATTGTGAGGTTCATCCAGTGGACCACACTACCTTCAAATAAATTGGAAAAAATAACACTCTAAATCGAAAGCCACAGACACTGAGAAACAGGAATAGTTTTAGGTGTCAAGAGGTCTTTATTGAAATAATAGCACAGTTACACTTCTAATACCCTTTCCACTTGTATACAATAGATTAAAAATGCTTGCTACATACAGTGCACAGACAGTTCAATAATTAGAACCAACTCAACTGCATCTGAAATAAATAAAATAGCCTATTTAATAATTTAAAGTAAAATTCTGTACAATATGAAAATAAAGATACACAAATGTTAGGATCTACAATGCCATGGAAATAAAATCATTATTCTGCATTACACAAAACAGTGCAAGAAAAAAATCCAAAGAAGCTTTTGGAGTGCAAAGTTTAAATTTTCCATTTTAAATTATCATGCAGACATAGCATTTCAAGCCATGCTATAGTCTTATGGCAAAGTTTTTAATTTTTAAAAGGAAAAAAGCTAGCCAGTAAATTTACTGTACCATCAAGTGTTGCACCACCTAACGCTGCTGCTCTGCTTCTACAGTACAGTTTAGAAGGGAGGTATCTTGTTGCATTCAAAAAATTGAAATTAACAAGTTTCTGAAGCAAACACTTTTACCTTTTAAGCCTGAAACAAAATAGTGTGATAAAATAGTAATTATATCCCTGGGTTTAAGAAAAAAGAAAAGGCCTATACCACCTAATGAACTACGAAGCAGTTTTCCATCCATCTTTAAATTCCATAACAACCCTTAGTGAAAACAACCATATAACTTTTGAGAGACATATAAAATTCTGACCTCTAGCTGACAAGTGATACAATATCACTGGATTGTGAGAAAAGCAAAAGTAATTTCTGAACGCCTATGTTTAATCTGTGTAGAAGTTGGTTGCATTACATGTAATAATATGCTTAAAGTATAGTTCAATTTCAATGTGTATATAAAACTGTTATTTAGGCAAAGACCAAGGAATGCATTTAATACTGAACTGTAAACACATCATCCACCTTGACTTGGAGTGCACACTGACAACAAGAGCTCTTCCGCAGACTTTGGCAACAAGACTACATATAGCAGGTCACAGCAGCACGAGCTCACATGGAAGACTGAAAGCACTGCAGAATAACACCACCCAATACCTCCTATCAAAGGGATATATGGTTATAAGGGGCCTTCTCGTGCTAAGCCACGTTCCTGGTCAGTCTATGTTCTTCAAATTTGTAATTTTCACAACTCAGTAGTCTTAAGTCTCTGTGCTTGCACTGCATAGACTGACATTGAGTGTACTCTATCCATTGTAAGTCCAGAGGGTTACAGTTCTGTCTGCGGAGGATGACAGGAAGGAAAGATCCTGAGTGTGCCACCTGCACTGAATCACTTTGTCCTTGTGCTCCCCCACCACCATGATAGGAAGCTGCTTGGTGAGGTCTCCTAAATTAAAAAATAAAAGAGATATTGATTTACAATACAAAATAAGTATATGCATAGACTTCAGACTTCCTGTTACTTTAAGATATTACAGTATAGAAAATCCTCAATTCATTAATATAATACATTGAAAAGTTTAAACAGGGATAAATTAATGAATACCTAATTATGTTAGCAGAATTTGGTAACATATACACAGCAACATGTGACACAGCTGCCACTCTCTCCTTGAAACTCTCTCAACTTGATTTCTCCCTGACTTCAATGCCACTACATCTCTGTCTTCTTTTCTGGTTTCTCTTCTTCCTGACTTAAAGTTTAATGAATCCAGGAGTCAGCCTTCAGATTTCTTGTTCCCTTTATACCTCACTTCCTATACAACTTCATCTAGTACCATGGTACCACAGCCATTTATATACTTATAATTCACACACATTTCATCTCCAACCTTGACTTCTCACTTGACCTCCACACTAGTATCCAAACAGCTATTCAATTTCTCACTTGATTACCTGACAGTCATCTTCAATTTAACTTGTTTAAAACCAAACTCTTGATTTTCTGGGCTAAACCTGTTCCTCCCCCTACCTGTCTTCCTCACCTCAATGGCACCATCTGGTGGTCATGCCAAAAACTTAGGAATCAGCACTGATTCCTTTTTCCCTCACTCCCCAAATTTAATCCAAACAAATTAAAATATATCAGAAAAAACTCAGTCACTTCTTACCACCTCCACCTCTACCACCGTAGTTCAAGCCACCATCATCTCTCACCTGAACTATTCCAATAGCTTCCTCACTGATATTTATACTTATAATCCATTCTCCCTACAGAACTCAAAATTATCCTTTAAAAATGTAATTTAGATCATATCACTTCCTGTTTTAAATCTTCCAGAGGATTCTGTTATGCTTTTTAAAATGCCTATAAAACCCCGCCTCTGATGTATTCTCCTGTTTCTCTCTCCCTCAGTTCACTAAGTTCTGGCCACGCTGGCTTCTTGCAGTGTCATGAATGTGCCAAGTTCGTTCCTGCCTCAGCACCTTTACACTTGCTATGGCCTTCTCCTAGGGTCCTGGCATGGCTTGTTTCTTCTCATCACTCAGGTCTCTTCACAATGGCACTTCCCTGGAGAGAGCTACTCTATCCAATCTAAAATAGCCTTCCCCTATTCACCCCAGTCACTCTCTCCTACTCCTCGCTAATTTTTTAATAATAGCACTTACCAATACCTAAAATTACATTGTTTGTTGGTTTGCTTTTTATTGACCTCTAAAACGTAAGCTCCATCAAAGAGGAAGTTACCTGTCTTATTTGTCTGTGTGTCCCTCGTTGGTACACAATAAATATTTGCTTAATGAATGTTTAAAAATAAAACTAGATACGGAAGACATAATTACACAGATTATAACTAAATTTTTTACGGTAGAAGCAAATAGGAGTACATAAATGCATATTTTAACATCTATCATCATTGACCTCAGAATGATTCAGTATAATAAATGTTGATTCTTTTAAATATTTTAAAAATTATTTAACAATAAAAATAAGACTATTCACTCAATTTATGTAATACTTTGCTACAATTCTTCTCAATATAGTACCAGCAATTTGCTCAGTACATAAAACTAAAATTTGAAAATGTTATACAATTGATCACACTAACAGAAAAGAAAGATCCCAAATAGAACAGGAGAGGCCAATCTCAATTACCTTGTAGGTCTGTCACCTTTATCTTCATATCATAGGATCCTGTCAGCAAGTAGTGAGCTCCGGGAGAGAATCGAACAGAACGAACATCACTGGAATGAGGGTGATAACTTTGTACCATTCTTCCTCCTCTTATGTCATACAACATGCAGCTAGAATCTTCTTGTCCTGTGGCTAGGAGACGGCCACTGGGATCCACAGCTACAGATGCCACTGCACTGCCTGTAGCAGGAAGAATGGAAGTTTCAATATGGAAAAATCAATATAGCTTAACTGCAATAGCTAATTATGTTCACTGAACCATACACTAAAAATTTAATGTAGCTTATCAACACTGTTCAGTTATGGAAAAATCCAAATCCACTTGTGTCCTTTTTAGGGGTAAGGTATAGAGCAAGAGTCTGTGAGAAATGAAAAAGTCCATTTTTTTGTCATTTGAGAGAAGCCCTGGGACACGACACTACCTACAATGCAATAGATGAGCCACTTTTCCCAATGCAGTGCTCTTGTTGCTGGGTAAGTGTCCAGAAATACTCCCATACCCAGCTTAAAGTCTAGGTGGAGGAACAAGAAATTAAATAACAAATATGTTTTAGGACACAGTGTAGGAAATGTCTCAAAGCAACACATGATTTACAGCCAAGAGGAAGTGAACAGAAAACAAGCTCTGAGTCCACAGGCTGAAGCCCTAACTCTAGACCATGCATTCTCAATGGGAGCAATAATATCCTGCAAAATGGTTCTCAGAGAACAAAAAAATCTTTAACAATGATTTGTAGCGCTCCAGAGCTCAATCCTATCCAACAAAATCTTATTCCTTAGTATTTAACTTCTCTTGTTAGGAAAAAATTAACTTAGTTTTTCTCCTTTGTGGGGGCAATAATGAAAATAAGGCTGAAGAACACTGCTCCAGTTCTAAGTGGCCCGGGAAGACTTCACAGAAAAAAAGGGACATAAGTTAGAACTTAAAGAACAGTAATCAATATAAATAAGAGAAACAATGTGCGTGTGTTTGTATTTATTATACACATATGCAATTAAAAGTAATCTTTGCTTAAAATTTTAATAGAGAAACGAAGAGGGCTCTTATGATCAGGAAGAATTACATGAGAAAATTTAGAAGAAAAGTAAAAAAATGTTTCAAGATAGGTAACTTAGTTTGGCTGCAGTTACTTGGTTTAACAAGTTAACATAAAAGGCAGCTTGCAGCTGAGATATAAAAGGCAGGTGAGGGCCAGACCATCAAGCATCCTGAATGCTAAAGTGCAGTTTGAGCTTATTCCTATATATGGTTAAATATCACTGCAGGTTTCTAAACAAGAGAATTAAATGATCCAAGCAGTAGTTTGGGAAGATTAATCTATGTGAAAACGTGTGTATCAAATTAAAATGGACAGATTATAGAAAACGAGAGGCCACTGGAAGACAAGATAGAATAATAGAATAATGAGAGAATAAGGGCCTGAATGAGGACAGATAGACATATCCCAGGAAAAAATTGAATAAAGAAGCAACAGGGCCGGCCCAGTGGCATAGCAGTTAAGTTTGCACGCTCCGCTTTGGCGGCCCGGGGTTCGCAGATTCGGATCTTGAGCGCGGACCAACGCACCGCTTATCAAGCCATGCTGTGGCAGTGCCCCATATAAAGTAGAGGAAGATGGACACAGATGTTAGCCCAGGGCCAATCTTCTTCAGCAAAAAGAGGAGGATTGGCAACAGACAGCTCAGGGCTAATCTTCCTCTCACACACACACACACACACACACACACACACAAAGAATCAATAGTCTTGGCAATTAACTGCCTGGATCAGGGCAAAACAATGAGTTCCAGATTTCAAATCTAGTTGCATGACAAAATAAAAGAATAATTATCAAAAACAGGGAAAATAGGAAGAAGAGCTGATTTGCAGGGGAAATATGAGTTTAGTTTTACACAAGCAAAGTTTATGGTGCCAACAGAAATCCAGGTTCATTTATTCAACAAAGTTATGAGATTACTATTCCTTTGGGCCAAGAACTATGGTAGGTGCTAAATCTACTCCAGGAAATAAAACAGATATGATTGCTGCCTTTGTGAACTTAAAATCTATTGGAGGAGACCAGCAATAAATAAGGAAACAAATATCTAATTTTAAATAGCGGTAAGAGCTAGGAAGGAAATAAATGCAGTTCAGTGATAGAAAATAATGGCGAGGTCCCAATTAGGGCAGTCAAAGAAGGCCTCTCTGGCATGGTGCCATTGAAGCTAAGACCTAAAGATGAGAAGGACATGATCATGAGGAGACAAGTGGAAGACCATTTCAGGTCAAAGAAATAGCATGTGAATTCACTGGAGGTGGGAAGAGTTTGGCACATCCCAGGAAATGAAGGAAAGAAACAAGTGATCTGAGATGAGACTGTATGGGTACACGATGCCAGATCAAGCAAGGTCTCACAGGCCATGGTGAAGGGTCTGCACTTTAACCCAAGAGCAATGAGGAGTCACTGAAGTGTTGTAAGCAAGGTGTAATATGCCCTGGCTGCTGTGTGGACCACAGACTGGAGGGGGCAAAAGTGAAAGTGCAGAGTAGAGCAAGGAAGGTATTACAGTGGTTGAGAGATGGTGGTGGTACATCCTAGAGTGGTGGCAATAAAGACAAAAAGTAGCAAATGGATTTAAGATAGATTTTGGAGGCTAACACAAAAGGATTTGTTTACAGATTGGATACTGGAGGACAGGAGAGAGAAAAGGATCCAGGGAGACTCTAGGGTTTCTGGCATGAACAATGGGTGGATGGTACCACTCAAGTGAGGAGGTCTGGGGCAATTTTGTTTGAGGGGAGATGTCATGATTCAATAGTTTGGTTTAAGACATGTTAAGTTTGAGATATTCTGTGAGACATCCAAAAAGGAGAGGTCAAGTAGGTGGGTTAGAAACGTGAGCCCAGCACATAGAAGAGGTTTGGGCTAGAGATAAAAATTTAAGGTCTGTCAGCATAGGAGTTATACTTAAAGACAGGGGAATACATGTACTCATCTAGAGAAAGAAAGGAGACAAAAGTCCTGAGCTCTAGGCAATGCCAAAATTTCGAGGTTGAGCAGAGGAGGAAGAGCCAGCAAAGGAGTAGTTCTCCAGAAAGGTACAAGAGGAGTAGAAAACTCGAAAGAAAAGAGAAAGAGGTCAACTTTTGCATGCCCCTGAGAGCTGAAGTAAAATGAGGATTTAAAAATGATTTGACAACACGAAGATTGTTGGTGATCTTAAAAAAGGTAGCTCTTGTTAGAGTGGTTGCAGCAGGAGACAGCCTGGAGTAGGCCAAAGACTGACGGTGGGAAAATGGGAAACAGCATATGTAGGCAAGATTCTTGAGACAGCTGGGTAAGAAAGGAAGCAAAAAATTAGGGTAGAGCTGGGAGGAGAATAAAAAAGTCAACAGAGGAACTTTTGTGTATTGCCAATTTTATAAAATTTTTTTAATATATGGTAGAGAAGGAGAGATCCAGTAGAGAAGGAGATGATAATATTGCAAGAGAGAGAAGGAGATCAAAAAAATGAAGCCTCTGAAAATGAAAGAAAATGGGCTGAAAATAATTTAGACAACTAGGGGAGAGTTTCGAGATAAATTAGTGATAAGTTTATAGAAACTAAGCAAACAAAACAGAAAAATACAATTATTAACACCAAGGAAAACAAAAAGACATACAAGAAAAAAAAAGATAGGAATAGCACCTATGTGGTTAAAATAATGTAAACAATGACTACTGATCTACCCAAAACTCATATAACTATATTGAAAGGATGGGAGATAGGGAGTACGTTAGTGGATGAGGGATGATAGGAGTCATAAAGGGACATGAAAAAGTTAAATCTTCATTTTCTATGGTGGGGAGAAAATAATCCTAAAAAACTATGATTACAAGCATGTTATTTAGAAATATGGAAATAAATACAAAAATAAAACTGCCACAAAAGTTAAAAATGGGAAATGAGGCAGGGGCTGGAGGGCAGAGGGCGATTCCCAAGGCAATGCTGTTTTTCTTAATAATAAGCCTTATTGAACTGTTTAGTTCTTTAAACTGTTATACATTAACTTTGATAACAATGCCAACTAAACTTTAACAAATCAATGATCACATGTTCATTTATAAAAATATAATTATACATGTCTGTGTAATCCAGACTCAAATTTGCTGTAACAAATCATACCTGGTTTGAATCAAAGTACAGAAAAAGGTCCATTAAAGTCAAGAGAATAAATAAAGCATTCAAAACAAACCACCAAAAGTTAAGTATATAGGCAGGCCTTTTCACTTGGAACAGTGCCACAGAATTACTATTAAAAACTACAAAGGGAGACAAGGGACTCTAAAATAAAATAGAGACAATGGCAGAATACTGTGTCACTTTTAGATATCAGTGTTTTAAAAGGTGATACAACGCAAAGAGCAGTAGCCTCAGTTTACATGCAACAAACCAAGACACATTAAGTTAAAAAAGCGGGGCATGTATTATTTGCTACTATTTGTGTATGTGTGTGTTTAAAGGAGAAAGGAGATGATGATATATACAAGCTTTTTGGTTATATATTTACAGAATATTTCCAGAAGAATAAATAAGAAACTGGTCGCTTAGGAAAGACACCAAGGAATAGGACTGGGAAGAAAATGGTATAACCCTTTTGTTCCGTTTCAATTTTTGCCATGTGCATGCATTTTAAAAAATGTTTTTTAAAGGTCTGAGTTCTAAAATGGCCCTACTACGGCCAGCCCCGTGGCTTAGCGGTTAAGTGCGTGCGCTCCGATGCTGGCGGCCCGGGTTCGGATCCTGGGAGTGCACTGACGCACCGCTTCTCCGGCCATGCTGAGGCCGCGTCCCACATACAGCAACTAGAAGGATGTGCAACTATGACATACAACTATCCACTGGGGCTTTGGGGGAAAAAATAAATAAATAAATAAAATTAAAATGGCCCTGCTAACAGAATAATTTGGAACATAACACTTAATCTCCTTGGGCCTCAGTTTCCTAAGATGACTATTATATGTACAAATAAAGTAACAGATGAAAGCATTTTGAAAGAATTTAAAGTAATCAATAAAATACCAAGTATTTATTTTACTATTGTTCCTACCTTTTTTAACACACATGTTGCAGGGGAGAGGAAGTAGGCGAGTGCAACTTCTAAAGTTTCTTTCTCATATAAATTCATCTAAATTCCAGAAAAACCTACCAGTTCCATGGAATGTTGTGCCAACCACACGAACACAACTTGGTACTCGAAGATCCCAGAATCTAACAGTCTTATCTTGGGAACCAGATGCAATCATCCAGCCACTCCAGGTGTAAAGAGCTAAAATATGCCCTATAAAAGATCACACACTCAATTATTACTGTGGAACAGTACTTGCCTACAACACATTCAAAGCTAAGTACTCCTTATTATTGGGCATGTGATGGTCTGGTTAATCAAATATACTATGCAGTAGGGGCCAGGCCAGTGGCAGAGTGATTAAGTTCACGTGCTCTGCTTTGGCAGCCTGGGGTTCACAGATTCGGTCCCTGGGCCTGGACCTACGCACTGCTTATCAAGCCATGCTGTGGCGGCATCCCATATAAAGTAGAGGAAGATGGGCACAGATGTCAGCCCAGGGTCAATCTTCCCCAGCAAAAAGAGGAGGATTGCCAACAGATGTTAGTTCAGGGCGAATGTTCCTCACACACACACACACACACACAAAAACAAACAACTATGTGGTAGAAATTTTCCACATATATCAAATATATTAGCAATTTTCAAAAAATTAAAATTCAGTAAAACACACAACTTTAAAACCATACCAAACAAACTTAATCTTTTCTGGTGATTCAGTATTTCAGGACATCATAATTAGTACTGAAAAAAATATTATCATTTGAAATTACAGCAAACTTTCCACAGAGGAAGCACAAGACTGTGGGGTTAGATCACCAGCCTTGGAAAAGACAGAGCTGGGGGGCATATCTCAGTTCTGCCACGTTCAGCCATAAGACATCGGACAAGTCATTTTGCCTTTTCAAGTTTTGCTTTCTTCATGTACAAGATGGAGATAAAACGTCCTGCCTCATAAGGTTGTTGTGAGAATTAAATTAAGGAATCATGGATTTAAACTAAAGTATGAAAGGATGTAGGACACAGGGAAATGTTAGCTATCATTGCTGTGTTGTTATCCAAAGTTACAATTTAAATTTTTGAAGTAAAAATTCCTGTCTTGAGGGAATCTCTTTTGATAAAATATATTCTATTAATGAAAATGCAGAAAGGGGGAAAAGAAGGAGTTGAACAAAAAGAAAAGTAGCACCTGAGACTGATTCACATACCAGTATGTCCACTCAGAGCGTGCAGGCCCTGTCCCCTCTGACAATCAGTTGTATAAATGTTACAATCCCCTGCTCCAGCACTTATCAAAATAGCTCCACCACTTTCTGGGCCTTCCATAAATGCCAAGTCTCTAATTGTCCCATCATGCATACTAAATTCCAGATCCGGTCCTGAAACAGCAATAAGAATTTAAAAAAAAAAGATGCTGCTCAACTTACTATGATAATTTGAGATTGTTAAACTGCCTCAAAACTGACCAAGAATGGTAGAGTGGTATGGTTTATATTTTCATTTAGGGATTGATATTATAATCAATTTCACTTTACAGAGCAAAGAACTTCAAGAAATCAAAATACTGATTCAGTTATCATTATCTTTAAAACAGAGCCATATGTAGAGTTACCTTCTTGTCTTCTATCCCAAAGAAAATGAAGCAGAAGACAGAGACTCTCTAGAAAACGTTCATTAATATATATCTGGTAGTTATTTAAAAGTTATTTTTCTGGGGGCCGGCCCCGTGGCACAGTGGTTAAGTTCATGTGCTCTGCTTCGGCGGCTTGGGGTTTGCAGGTTCGGATCCCAGGCATGGACCTATGGACCACTTATCAAGCCATGCTATGGCAGGCATCCCACATATAAAGCAGAGAAAGATGGGCAGGGATGTTAGCCCAGGGCCAATCTTCCTCAGCAAAAAGAAGAGGATTGGCAACAGATGTTAGCTCAGGGCTAATTTTCCTCACACACACACAAAAGTTATTTTTCTGATAATAATTTTCTAAGGATTAGATACCACCTAGCCACCTGTAAGAACTTACTAAAAAAGAATAATGCCTCACAAAGATAACTAAGCAATTAGAATGTAAAAAAATTCTTCTTAAGGTTATATTCTTAGATTTTTATTCAAGACAATACAGAGATATATCAGAGCTATAACATGGTGAAAATATAAAGAATACATTGGTAAGCTACTGTTTACATACTTGGGCCCTACCTGTTGCATTACAAGTCTCTGCATTGAAGGGCAGCACTTTGACATATTTGTCATTTGATCCTGTTGCTAGTAACTGTCCACAAGGACTCCAGGCCACACAGTAAATGGATCCTTTATGATGTTTATTCCTTTTGAAACGTACCACTGGCTGCTTAGGGATGTCATGTGCACTAAAAAGAAAAATTACAGAAAGATGTTTCAATTTCTTGCTTGCTAAAGTTAATGAATATGAAGTTCTATATTATGGTTGTTCCTGAGGGAGGGAGCAAAAAGAGTATCAGACAACATGTTAATAACAATTTTCAAAATCTTAGAAGAAATAAATCTAAAGCATATTTAAAATCCAAAAGTAAAATTATAAACATTATACTAATCTCTTATTTCAGACCACATAGGAAACAGAATATTTTCAAAAGTCTCCATTTCACATATTTTTCATAGATTTTAACTCAGAAACACAAAAGAAAAGAATTTTTAAAAAGCTGATAATGTTTCCAAATTCAAAAAACTCAAAAAACATTTATTAAACATATAATATAAGCAATTGCCTAGGGCTGAGGGGAAGCCAGGAATGGATAAGAAATAAAGGAGGCAAGAGCTCTGTCCAGAGTTTAAAATCTGTCAGGGGTAGATGTTGTCATGACTACGCACAGACAGTAAGGCAAGTATAAGTGTTATAGTCCAGTACAAAGTACTAGGCCTTAAAGGACAGGGAGAATTTTCACAGAAAAGGATGAAGGCAGCAAAATAGCTTCAGTGAGGATAAAATATAATAGGGAAAGTACAGCCAAGTGTGCAGCATGGGAAAGTGTCAGTGGGGCTAGAGGGGAGAAGCCCGGGGCATTCTGGAGACTGAATGGAATGGACATGGTGGGTGAGGAGCTGCAGGCACAGCCGTGGAAGGTCCTAGATGCCATGCTCCTCAAGAGTTTAGCCTTTAATGGGAGTCAAACACTGGTTTAGTGAAGTAGTAGCATCTTATCTGCACTTGAAAACACAGACTAATACAAGGATACTAAAGATTTTATTAGGTATAATGATAACATCAAGTCTATGTAAGAAAATGTACCTGGTTTTGGAGATTCATCCTACACATCCTAAAGGGTGAAATGACATATCTAGGATTTACCTTAACATACTTTAGCAAACAAACAAACAAAAAGATGACAAAAATATTGACAACTATTGCATTTCTGTGTACTAGTCTTTACTTTTGTGTATGCTTGAAAATTTTCATAATTAAGAAACAAAAAAGATTGATAAATCTCCAATACATAGAAGGTATTTAATATTGATCTAGAAAATAGATCAGATCAAAAGATTCCCTTTTCAGTTGCACATCCAATTCATTGTCAGGGCCTGCTAATTTTTTCTTTAAAAGGATTTTACCTCTATCCACTTTGCTCCATCTCCACTGCCATCACACTAGCCATCAACAACAACAGCCTCCTACCTTTCTCCTAGCATCCACTCTTATTGCCATCTGACCCACAGCCAGAGTGATCATCTCAAAACATACTTAGATCACAACACTGCTCTGCTCAAACTTTCAGCAGCTTCCCCCTACACTCAGGATAAAATCCAAAATGGCTACAAAGCTCTGCATAATTTAGTTCATGACTATCTCTGTAGCCTCATCAAACCCCAGCTCACAATACTCCAGCCAATCTGAAACTATTTGGGTTCTTCAAAAGGCCACGCTCTTGCTCACTTCATGTTCTCCCTGTTGACTATCTTCTCCCTTCTCTCCACATGGCTAGGTTCTACTCATCCTCTAATCTCAGCTTTAATACCTCTTCCTGAAAGACAGCTTTTTCTGGCTCTCCAGGCCCCTCATCTCCCCCGTTTCACTCTGGTACAGCACCTTGTACTTTTTCCTCATAACACCTACCACGGTGTATACTTATATACACTTGTGTGTCTATCTGCATAATCTCCATCTTCCCCCCAAACCACAAGTTCCATGAAGTCAATGAACATGTTTGTTTTACTCAAACTATCCCCAAAGCCTAGAATAGCACATAAAAGGAGCTCAAAATAGATTTGTTAAATAAATGAGTTTATTTTCATAAAAATCAGTTTCTTCATGAACAGTCTATGAAACATCTGTGCCAGCATAAGAAATACAAAAGAAGAGAAAGTTACCTTAAGATCAGGTTAACCCTAAATATACAAATCTTTGGCGCTCTCTCTGTAATTATTGCTATTTTCCACTCCCTGATCTGGAATTCTGCCTATTCTCTGTCATGTATTCCTACTTTAACACAATGAGCACCAATAAATTATAATACTATCATCTAACATGAATCCTATTCCCCTTCCCAACCTTTAAATGCTACGTAGTCCAAAAGCCTAAATTTCTGGTTTCAGATTCAGAGATACCAAAAAAAATGCAAATAAATAATCTCACCTGTCTGTTCTCCAAACTGGGGTTATAATAAAAAAGGCTTAAGAGTTGTAAAACATTTCCAAAACATACTATGACATGTACTGCTTTTTATATTTAAAATTTTAAATATTTGTAGCTTGTTTTGTTTGGGTGCTTTTTTCTACTGCTATGAAAACTATTCCATTTGTGGCATTCATTTCTCTAATCACAAAATCTACCAAATAGCTCATTATCTCTATTATGCCAATTTATTTTGATAGTAAAAGCCTTAATAAATAAATTGACAAAAAGAGTACCTGATCAAAGAATGAAAGTTTAAATTCAGTGTCCTCTGAGGTTTATATCTAAGCTATTTGCTTTCTTAGTAACTTTAAAGAATTTGTTGTACCCTTTATAGATAAGGTCATATGCCCATTTTTAGTGACATACGCCTTTAAAGACACATGCCTTACGTTCAAATCCCATAGTCTGTTAAAACAAAAGGGTAAAATCATAGTTAGGTTGGCCAAATGAAAATGGAATTTTTGTATGTCAAAATGGTCAAATATCAGCAATTTCATATAGTTCAACCTAATACTTCTTTGAAGCTATTATTATAAGAAATTTTTTATTTTATTAACGTCTATAACTAGCATTATTCTGTCTTTATCTTATGTAATTTACTTGGAATATAAAGATCTTTCAGATAAAAAAAGATAATGAAATACGAAAGCCATGGAAATAAAGACTAGAGTATTGAATGAACAATGGCCTAATTGAAAAAAATTTATGAAAAAAAATTGATAAACTTAATGATTCTTATGTGTATTTCCTAAGCATTGAAAATAAAAATTTACAAGCTTAATAAAAGGAAATAAAAATTAAACACTACTGAATGGTAATTGTGAAAAAGAGAACAATATAGCTAATTAAAAACTGAAGCAAGAATGGCAGTACAAACCATTTATCCTTACCTTGGATCAATTACTTCTGGATAGGCACATACTCTCAGAGTTTTTGAATTTGAACCAACAGCATATAAACCACCACTTGGATGAAAAGCCACTGCTCTAACAGCTTGTGTGTCTTCTAAGGTATTAATACAAACAAACTGCTTTTTTGATTTGTCATCCTGTGGAAAGAATGAATACGACAGTTATCCTATGAAAAAAATGAATTTGAAAGAATTCATCTTTATCCCATTTTAAATTCATTTGAACTGTATTATTTACTTTATCACTTTATGTTCACTACCTACAATTATATATTCTTTTAAATGGCAAATCTAAATTAACCCCAATTTTTCTATTTTTTGCTACCCATTGCTAAACTAAGTTCAGAGAGCTCACAGAATTCAAGTTTTTCTTCACTTACTATGACAAAATATAAGAATATGCATTCCCATATTAAGTTCTCTTTAACTGTCAAGGAAAAAAAATAGCCCACATATATAGTTCTCACAAAAACAACAGAGCATCATTTGTGTTTCTAAAAGTAGCAAGTATAAAGGACTACTATTTAATCCATTTAGGGTTAAAAAAAAAAAAGTTTGCCATTAATTCGAGCAATGAATACTTTAATATTTCAAACTGAAATTTTACAATACCGTTTTAAAACTGTAAAAATCATTTTAATCAGAACATTTAACTTGAGCCTCGTTTTTATTTTAAACTGTCAACTTGTCTATCCACAGCCCCCTTCTGAGGAAGGCAAGTTGAAGCAGTTCTGTATAAAAGCTTTGGTGACTCCTGCTATTGGTGTTATTTGAAATCATCCTGCTACCCTGACCAAGACTGACTGGGCCTGGAACAGGGAGTTCCAGACTGGGTGCGGCCAACCAAATCCCGTCTTTGGGAGGTATGAATGTCAAGTACACACGCAAAGTCAAATCACTTCAGCTCTGCTTGCATCCTCAGAGCTCTAGGACCCTTAGTGACTATATCAGTGAAGAGATTATGTCTCTCTCTACCCAAACTTTTATGTATTCATGCAATACATCCTCATGGGGGAGTAAGGGGTAAACCTGGTATGTCACATTATGTTTGTCTTATGTAATTGCAATGAATTCTTATATTATTCATATGAATTTATTTGACTAGAAATGCTACATTTTCCATTAATGCATATTTATGAAATGTGACTGCCAAATGAATAGCATGGTAGATAAAAAGGGAGGGGAATGACTAATTGATTAAATGGCCTGTAGCACATAAATAATAATCACTAAGGGTTGCTTTATAGCAGAAGTGGCAGAGCCACAAATTAACTTTATTTGCTCTTCTCCAGTGTGTTTAAAATTTTTTTAATTTGTTGCCATTCAAAAAATAAATTTCACATGAAAATCTACATTTCTAGCTCTTCTTGAAAATCAAAAGGACTGGAAAAACTAGGCGAGCATAATTATTTGTGCAAGGGACAAATATTCCTATGTGCTCATCATAAAAATGGTCAAGTTTATTCATTTATGTTACCTGTTTGGCCCCATAAGCATCTGAAATAATGATTTTGTTTATGAGGTTAAAATCTGAACTAGGGAAAATAAGATAGAATGAAGCTGTATACTAGTTAGGGAAGGATGTCTGGTTCCAAAGCAAAACACAGATGCATTGATGAGAAGCCCAAAGGAGACACAAATACTATCTGAATAAATTAACCATAGAGTTCAGAGAGTACTATACAGCCCCAACTCGTGCCAAGATCACCACTGGGCCATTAATATGATACTCTCAAGTGTGCTTTCTGAGGCAACCTCTTCACTTAGCCCAGTGAAAGCTCAACTACCTTGAGATAAATATCAGCACTAACAATAATGACTATTTCTAAAAATAGTCTTTTTTTGAATTGAGAATTCCCTAGCAAAATACGCAAGTATATATAAAAACAATGAAACCTCCTTCCCCAAAGTATTACCTCTTCCCCTCTGGACCGTGATAGATTCCCTGAAGAATCTCCAAGGGGTGGCTTAATGACCGAATGTTCTGATGAGCTGTGTGAGTAGAAATTCAAATAAAATTTACTCTGAATATCAAAACAGAAGAGAAATTAATTTATCCTTTCAATCTCTAATATTTATTTTTTTGGCAAATGACACTCACTGACCCCAGTCAAAGTTACTATTTGGAGCCATTTATTAGGCTCTGGACTCAGTGACACTAAGCATAGTTGTAAGGAGTAAGTGAGAAGCCACTCTGGAAAGGGGATTAAGTCAAAGTCCACGAATTTTATAGTGAAATGTCAAGTATCTTTCCCTTGCTTACTTCCAGAATCTCAGTTGCTATGCTTAAATGCTACCCCAGGCAGGAACTTGGATTGCTTTTTAGGAAAATTAGCTAGCCTAAGAGATAAGACTAACAGAAACTGACAGTTGAGAGTCCCATAATACTACAATGTTTCCACTTAATCACTTTTTTGTGAGGCAAACAGGTAGACAGATCCATCCATATATGTAGTCCTTCCTTCCAATCAATTTGTTTTTAATGCCTCACTCTTTACAGATAGTCAAAGATTTCCAGTTACTTGAAGAAACCCTCCTAGATAAAAGCCAAAGACTAAAACAAACAGAAAGAGGAATCTGGAAGAAGAGAGGCAATTCAGAAAACAAAAGCTACAAAAGTATAATTAAAATCCTTAGACGTATAAGAGGAAATGATGAATCCAGGAAACAAAAACAAGATCTATAAAAAAAATTTTTTTAAGGAAAATTAGAGAAAAAGAGCTTAGAAAATAAAAATATGGTAGCAGATAAGATTTAATCAATAAAAAATGGAGGTGAGGAATGCTAAATAACATTTTCTCAATTTCCCAGAACTTCAGTTTCCAGCTTACAAGGGTGCATGAAGTACCCAGCAGAACGAAGGAAAATAGACCCACTCTGAGGTATATCATCATCAAGTTTTAGAACATCAGGGAAGAGAAAGTCCTAAAAAATTCCAGAGTGGAAAAAGCAGCAGGCCTCATACAAAGGATCAGGTCACCATGGCATCAGACTTCTTAATAAGAATACTGAAACTAGAAGATCATGTAGCAACGCTTTTGCAACTCTGAGGAATGATTTCCATCCTATACCCAGCTATACTAACAAATCAAATGTGAAACATTTAGACATGCAAGGTCTCAGAAACTTCACCTCCGATGTACCCCTTTTCAGGAAACTACATGAGATCCTAAAAACAGGGGATCTAATACAAGGAAGAGGCAAAGGAAATTACCAGGAGGATGGTAAAAGTAAGTCCCAAGACTCTCTATGCCTGAATGAAATGGCCTAGAAGCAATGAATATAAAGTGAAGCAGGAGTGATCCTGGAGGGATGTCTCCCAGGGGAAAAAAAAGGTAAAGAGAAAGTATCTGGTATTTTTTACTGTAATGAAAGGAGTTTTATGATTTTACAGTCCTGTCAAAGCATCCACAGATAGTTTAGGGCTAGGTACTAAGAAAACTAAGCATATGCGCACATACACACCAAATATAAGGCAATTACTGTGCCCATGATAAATAAAATGTTGTAGGAAAGGGAAATGTAATCATATTATACTACATGACTCATTTATATGGCTGTAATAATGTTAACACTGAATACTGATTTGAACAAAAATTGATATATATTGGAAAGAAGGAGTATACAATGTGAGTGTGTTGTGGGTAAGGAGTACAGTAGCTAAATCTATTTGGCAAGGAATCAATGGATAATAAAAATAGTAATAGAAGCATGTTATTCAGAAATGTGGAAATATATAGCAAAAGAAATAGCTAACCTGGTTGAAAATGGCAGTCTACTCAAAATAGAAATCATAGACAAAGATGGGTAAGACAGGAAATTCTGTTTAATTTTAAGCCTTGGAATGCTATTTGTCTTTTAAAACCATGCATGTATATTCCTCTGAGAAAAATAAAAATTAAAATTTAAAATCTGAGTTCTAGGGGCCAACCGGGTGGCATAGTGGTTAAGTTCGTGCACTCCGCTTCAGCAGCCTGGGGTTCACTGGTTCGGATTCCAGGCACGGACATGTGCATCACTTATCCATGGACAATTATAATATATAATTTATGGACGCCTAAGCCACGCTGTGGCAGGCATCCTACATATAAAGTAAAGGAACATGGGCACGGATGTTAGCCCAAGGCCAATCTTCCTCAGCAAAAAGAGGAGGATTGGCAACAGATGTTAGCTCAATGCTAATCTTCCTTACACACACAAAAAATCTGAGGGGTACACAAAACAAATGTTATAAGAACTATAATAAAGAAGAAAATATTAGATAAACTTAAGCTGTGAAGTATAAAACTAGAGTTTTTGATACTAAATTTATAAGGTTAATTCCTATAAGCATCCAAATGCCAAAAGCAAGTGAAGCCTTTTTAAATGAACCACTCTCAGAGGTGTTTAATGTTAAGAATAGATGAAGAAAATGCTCCTTAACTATTCCTATTGCATAAATTAACACTTCTTTACTAATGATAGCAAGATAAAAGATATTCCCTGACTAGGGAAAACATAAACATGTAAGAAGTCTTCAACTGCTGTAACTACCAGAGCTGCCAAGACTGTCTTGCTACAATCATTCCACCATGTTCTAAAACATCTTCTTGTGCCCTGAAAGTCTGTGAATTAAAAGATTATTCATTGAAAGGTACCAATGGCAAGAAAAAAAATCAGGAAGAAAAGCTAACACTGTATGATCTCTGAGTAAGGTGGCTTATAAAAAATAGAATTGTCTTCGTGGTGGTAAGAAAGCAAAAAGAAAAATAGGAGAATAAAGACTACTAAGAGACTTAGAAGTTAACAGAACAGAATATAGATAAATGAAGGCAAATTAGAAAAAAATTTGGTAGGTAACGAGCTCCAAAAGCTTTTATTTGTAAGGCTTCAAAGAGAAGTTCCACTTGCTATGTTTCTATTCATTATTAGGAAGTTTTAATATTTCCAGGTTTTACAAAGTAAAGCACTTACATTTGGTTTCCACAAGAAGGTGATTCCTCAAGAAAAGGTATGTGATTTGTTGATCCAGGATTACGAGGAGTGCTTGTGTGAATATTTGAAGCATCATGTGTTAACCTCTGACTAGGGTCTTGGGGTGGTATAGTAAAACTAGTTACAGAAGAATTATTAGATCCATTGCCTTTGCTCCCATTACATTGCTGGTTGAGCACTGATACCTCATTACCAAGGCTATCCATTCCAATATTCAATTCACCAAGCTTTTGAATGGACCTATAAAATAAAACAATGCAATTACATTAAAATAAAAACTTAATCACATTCTTAACATATAGGAGATCAAAAGATAAATACATGCACTTATAATATATAATTTATGGCAAGTTTAGTACTACAAAATCACCATCATCAGCTCAAGATGTCACCAAGATACTGACAGAAGATCCAAACTTTCCTACAGTACACCACTGTAAAGGAGATAGGTATAATGGGTACCATTGACTTTTGAAAAGCACCTTTTACGATAAAAACAGGAAAAAAAAATCTGCTTCTTCTCCAGTATAACTCTGGTTTAATTTTCAATTTAAAACTTAATTTTCCAAAATAGTCAAGAAAAATATCACCACTACCAAAATTTCTCACCAACAAAACAAAACAAGCCATTTTCATTTAATCTGTCTAGTAATATTATGTCAACTAGGAAATGGATGACTAGAGCAGGCCATGATGGGACAAAGTGAAGAGGCATCCCTATTATTCACACATTCATTCATTCATTTTACAGAGACTATTTGCCAGGCTCTGATCTAGGCACTAGAGAGATAAAACAGTGAGCAAAACAAGTCAGCTTCAGGGCCTTTCCCTCACCACAAGTCTCTCTACATCAGGGTAGTCTGACTCCTTCTGTTGGACTCAGGGCTCCAAAGAGCACAAAGAGGAAGCTGCCAGGCCCTCTTAAGATTTAGACCCAGAACTGGTCCAGCGTCACTTTCTTCAGCCTAGATTCAATATGAGAGAGGACTACACAAGGGATGTGATTACCAAGAGGTGGTGTGGTTCACTGTATTTTCTAATTTTCCTATGTTAAACATTAGTGTGTATGTGTTTAGGGCTTAAAAAATACTTTAAAAGAGCAGTTCAATATTATTAAAGGAATTGGCAGCCATTACTAAATATTTATCAGTTAAAAATTTTAACTGGGCAGCATTTCCCAAATTGTGTTCTATGAAACACTAATCCTGAGAAATGCTCCCTATGAAAAAAGAATCTGAGGTCAAATAAATTAGGGAAATGCTGAGTTAACTATAAAGAGTCTGAAATGCTCACATATCATTTGACTCTCTAAAAGTGGGGAGGATGGGGGAGGGACAGAATATGCCTTTAATAAGTGCCAAATCAGTGGTGCCAATTATTAATACTAATAAAATATCAAGAGGTATGAAGTAGTGATACAGTATTGTTAATAACAATCCTATTTTTTTTTTCAATAAGATCTATTATATAACATGATTCATTTCTCTTTCTATGCCTTTTGGAAGGGAGAAGCAAAATTTAAATCTGGAAACTATGCTCTGCTACTAGAATGATTTGGAAGAATAAAACATTAAGGGGGAAAAGTGTATTTTAATTTATAGATTCTATCTCTATTCAAGTTGTCCTTGGTATTAGGTACTTTAAAATCCTGGCACAGGCTCAGATATATAAAACTAAGGGCCTAGAAAAAAAGGATCAAATAAAAGTACTATATTAAGGAGTTAGAAAACAGAATAGAGAAGAAAAGGTTAAGAGAACAACAGATAATTTACATGAAATTAATTTACAAAAGTTTAGGATAAACATCTATTCATACTTGTGAGAGACCTGGTTATCCTATGGATTGTTAGAACATATCTTACTTTCTAATATAATTTTAAATTCTTATCTCTAAAGAAATTGAAAAAAAACTGTTAAACAATAAATATGCTCTAAACTGAACCTAAATTACAAGAAAGAATTTGAATTCCATTTCTGATTGTCTTTAAAGGAAGGATAAACTATTTTGAATAGTTTACCTTTTTTCCTGAGGAAGTACATCTCTAACACTATTGGGATCACAGAACTTTGCCACTTCGTCTTCTGACTTAATGCTAGATATCTGCTTGCACTTAAAAATAAAACGATCAGGAAGTCAAATCACGACTATGACTTTTATGGATATGAAGAAGACATCCAAGAACCAGAACTGGCAATTCATCAAATTAGGATAATTCTGATAAGCCACTTCATCAGAGGTGATAAGAAAATGATCTTCAAATTCAATGTTCAGAGGCCTACTTAGACTCTTTAGATCACTACTATAAACATTCCTTGTGTGAAGGTTTGAAGACAGGATCAGTTTCAGGCTCAGTGACTTGCACAACCCTCAGAGTGTCAAGCAGATTACTTCCTATATTACTGAACCAAGTAAGGGACAGTCACCACTGCATTGCCTAATCATAATCATGATTATAGCCAACATTTATGGCACACTTTCTTTATGCCAGGAATTATTTAAGTAATTTTATATATATTAACTCATTTAATCTTCCAACAACCCTTGCTCATTTAAATACACATATTCTGGTTCATTGATTTTTAAAAAAACACATTACCATATATATACCTCCTATAATTAAAAACAATATAAGTTCATACTGTCTTGGCAGAAATTATAAGAAAGAATCATTTTAATACATTGAATTCAAAAGAATCTGAAAGTTTAAGTTAAGCACCCAAAATAACAATAAAAATAACAGCTAACACTTAATGTAGTGCTTACTATGTGCCAGGTACTCTTGTAAGCACTTTACATAGATTAACTCATTTAATCTTCATGGCAACCCTGTAAGTAGATGAGGAAATAGGCAAAAAGAAGCTAAGTAACTTCCCCTAAGTCCTCAGCTACCCTGGGACAGAGCCGGATTCACCTGGCAGTCTATTTCCAGCCTGTACACTGAACCACCACACTCTTCTGCTCTTTTGCTTAGATGTGAAAGGACGTTTAAAGGGGAGGACAAAACTAAATGAAATCCTCAGAATGCTGAGACTGGAAGATATTATGTAACTCCACGTTACTAAAACACTTTAAAAGCCCTAAAATTTCAAGTAGCAGTTAACTGCACACTTTAAGTAGCTTTTAAATAATTCCTTATATTTAAAAAAGTGACTAAAAGACCAACCTATTAAGGAATTGTTCAGTAAGATTCTGCTGCTGATCAGGACCATCCTCCTGATTCACACCTCCTTCAAGCAGCATCTGTTGGTATATCTGTCGCTGCTGCTCCTTCTGTTCTAAATGCTGTTGATAGCGTAATCTTTGCCTATAATATTCTTGAAATTGTTCTGTTGAATCTCGAAGCTTAAAAATATTAGGAAAAAATAATATATTTGAGCCGACTATAATTGAATATGTCATCACTCAATACTAACTTCTACAAATGCTGAATAAAATACACAAGTAGCTATATTTAACAATTAGAAAATACTTAACATACTGCTCTTTGAAAAATAACATAGTATCCATGAGTCTTAACAGTCAAGTAGATCAGCTAATTTGCTTTATTCTACAGCAAGAGATTGACCAAAATGAATGGTCTTCCTGGATCCTTGACTACCCCAAATAAAAATACAAATTATAGTGGTCATAAGGGGGACATGGTTAGAGAATATGAGTGTAGATAAAGACTAATAAAAATCTATCTTTATTACTTTTAAAAATATTTACTGAGGGGGGGCCGGCCCGGTGGCGCAAGCGGTTAAGTGCGCGCGCTCCGCTGCGGCGGCCCGGGGTTCGCTGGTTCGGATCCCGGGCGCGCACCGACGCACTGCTTGGTAAGCCATGCTGTGGCGGCGTCCCATATAAAGTGGAGGAAGATGGGCACCGATGTTAGCCCAGGGCTGTCTTCCTCAGCAAAAAAAAGAGGAGGATTGGCGGATGTTAGCTCAGGGCTGATCTCCTCACAAAAAAAAAAAAAAAAAAAAAAAAAAAAAAATATTTACTGAGGGACTGCATTAATATTTAATAAACTCAACATGAACCTGATCCAACACATTTAGTTTAAGCATGTAAATAGTTTAATAGGTTAAGAGAGAAACTTATAAAGTTTCCCTCAAAAACAATAATTCAGGTTTCAAATGGCCTTTCACAAGAAAGTGGAATAAATGGGTGTTAAACTTAGCAGTCTCAATATCCCTACTTCACTCTTCTAAAAGAACTGTATAGCACTCAAACATACAGGACGGACTTAGATATTTAGTGAATTTCAACATCGGCAAAGAAAGATTCCCCTGCCAAGCTGCAGTCTGGTCATATTACACACATCATGTGCACCTGGGGGGTACCTGCAACAAATCAATCATCTCTAAAACTGGCCAACACTGTGGCAAAGAAAGACTCCCCGGCCAAGCTGGATTCTGGTCATATTACATGCAGCATATGCACTGGGGGTACCTGCAAGAAATCAATCATCTCTAAAATTGGCCAACACTGACAATTAGCTTAATGAAGAGTTTTGTACCGATAACTAAAGCTAAAACAGTCTCCCTTTTCCAAGAAATAACAATCCTCCTATATTTCATAAATTATAGCAATAACTCTGAGACAAAATTATCTATATGTCCTTTTTAAAGAAATTTTGTTGTGGTAAAATAAATTTAAAATGTGTCACTTTAACCATTTTTAAGTGTACAATTCAGTGGCATTAATTATAGTCACAATGTTATGCAACCATCACCACCTATCTATTTCCAAAACTTTTTCATTACCCCAAACAGAAATTCTATAACCATTAAGCAATAATTTCCCATTCCCCAAACCTCTGGTAACCTCTATTCTACTTTATGTTTCTATAAATTTACCTATTCTAGATATTTCATATAAGTGGAATCATACAATATTTGTCCTTTTGTGTCTGGCTTATTTCACTTAGCATGATGTTTTCAAGGTTCATCCATGTTGTAGCATAGGTCAGACCTTCTTTCCTTTTTATGGTTGAATAACATTCCATTGTATGGATATACTACTTTTGTTTATCCATTAATCTGTGGATGGACATTTGAATTATTTCTACCTTTTGGCTACTGTGAATATTGCTACTATGAACAGGGATGTACAGATATCTGTTTGAGTCTTTGTTTCAATGTTTTGGAGTATATACCTAGGAGTAGAATCACTGGGTCATATGGTAATTCCATGTTTGGCTTTTGGAGGCAGGACCAAACCATAGTAACTACACCATTTTACATCCTAACCAGCAATGTATGAGGGTTCAAATTTCTCCACTTCCTCACCAACACTTGTTATTTTCCACTGCTTTGATTCTAGACATCCTAGTAGTTGTGAAGTTACATTTCATTGTGGTTTTGATTTGCATTTCCCTAATGACTAGTGATGTTAGGCATTTTTTACGTGCTTATTGGCCATTTGTATATATTCTTTAAAGAAATGTCTATTCAAGTCCTTTTTTTCTGTTTTTTTGGTGAGGAAGATCGGCCCTGAGCTAACACCCGTGCCCATCTTCCTCTATTTTGTATATGGGACACCACCACAGCATGGCTTGATGAGCGTTGTGTAGGTCCACACCTAGGATCCAAACCTGCAAACCTGAGGCCACTGAAGCAGAGTATGCGAACTTAACCACTATGCCACCAGGCCAGCCCGTATTCAAGTTCTTTTTTAAATTAGGTTGTCTTTTTGTTACAGTAGTTGCAGTAGTTTTTTTTATATATTCCAGATATTAAACTCTTATCAGATATATGATTTGCAAATATTTCTCCATTCTATAGGTTGTCTTTTCACTTTCTTGATAATGCCCTTTGATGCACAAAGTTTTTAATTTTGAAGTCCAATTTATCAATTTTTACATTTGTTACTCATGCTTTTGGTATCATATCTAAGAATACATTACAAAATCCAAAGTCATGAAGATTTACGCCTGTTTTCTTTTTTTTTTTAATTTTATTTTTTCCCCCAAAGCCCCAGTAGATAGCTGTATGTCATAGCTGCACATCCTTCCAGTTGCTGTACATGGGCGCAGCCTCAGCATGGCCGCTTAAGCGGTGCGTCGGTGCGCGCCCAGGATCCGAACCCGGGCCGCCAGTAGAGGAGCACACACATTCAACTGCTAAGCCACGGGGCCAGCCCAACACCTATGTTTTCTTTTAAGAGTTTTATAGTTTTAGCTCTTTAGCTTAGGATGTTGATCTATTTTTAGTTAATTTTTATATATGGTACATTTGTATATTTTTGTATATGGTCTGAGATAGAAGTCCAACTTCACTCTTTTGCATGTGGAAATTCAGTTGATTCAGCATCATCTATTGAAGAGACTATTCTTTCCCCATTGAATCGCCTTGGCACCCTTGCCAAAAATCAATTGGCCATAGATATATGGGATTACTTCTGAACTCTCAATTTATTCCCTGGGTCTGTATGTCTATGCTTATGCAAATATCACAGTTTTGATTACTGTAGCTTTGTAGTAAGTTCTGAAATCATGAAGTGTAAGTCCTACAACTTTGTTCTTCTTTTTCAAGATTGTTTTAGCTATTCAGGGACCCTTGCAATTCCATATGAATTGGAGTATTGGCTTTTCCATTCTGCAAAAGAGGCTGTGGAATTTTTATAGGAATTACATGGAATCTGTAGATCATATTGGGTAGTACTGACATCTTAACAATATTAAGTCTTCCTATCCATGAACACAGGATGTCTTTCCATTTATCTAGATCTTTAATTTCTTTCAGCAATGTTTTGTAGATTTCAGTGTACAAGTCTTTCACCTTCTTCTTTTAATTTATTCCCAGGTATTTTATCCTTTTATATGCTATTGTAAATGAAACTGCTTTCTTAATTTCCTTTTCCGATTGTTCGTTGCTGGTCTATAGAACACAATTCAGTTTTATGTGTTGATCTTGTACTCTGCAACTTTGCTGAACTTGTTTATAAGCTCTAGCAGCTTTCTTGTGAATTCTTTGGGATTTTCTATATATAGGATCATGTCATCTGTGAATAGAGATAGCTTTACTTCTTCCTTTCCAATTTTGATGATTTTTATCTCTCTTTCTTATCTAATTGCTCCGGGTAGAACTTCCAGTAAATGTTGAATAGCAGTGATGAAAGCAGGCATCTTTGTCTTCATTCCCGATCTTACAGGGAAAGCTTTTAGTCTTTCAACATTGAGTATGATATTAGCTTGGGTTTTTCATAAATGCACTTTACCACCTTGAGGAAGTTCCATTCTATTCTTAGTTTTCTGAGAGTTTTTATCATGAAAGACTGTTTGATTTTGTCAAATGCCTTTTCCGTATCAATTGAAATGATCATGTGTTTTTTTCTTCATTCTATTAATGTGATGTATTATATTAATTGATTTTTTTTTATGTTGAACCATCCCTGCATCCTGGGATAAATCCACTTGTTCAGCATGTATAATCCTTTTAATATGCTGATGGATTGGCTTTGCTAGTATTTTGTTGAGGATTTTGGCTTCTATATTCATAAAAGATATTAATTGGTCTGTAGTTTTCTTTTCTTGTAATGTCTTCATATAGCCTTGGTATCAGGGTAATGCTGGCCTCATAAAATGAGTTATGAAGTGTGCCCTCCTCTTCTATTTTTTTGGAAGATTCTGAGGATTGGTGTTAACTCTTCTTTAAATGTTTGGTAGAATTCACCAGTAAAGCCAACTGATCCTGCACTTTTATTTGTTGGGAGGTTTTTGATTACTGATTCAATCTCTTTACTTGTTATAGGTCTGTTGAGATTTTCTATTTCTTCCTGAGTCAGTTTAGGTAATTTGCGTGTTTCTAGAAATTTGTCTATTTCATCTAGGTTATCTAATTTGTTGGTTTACAACTGGGCATAGTATTCTCTTATAATCCTTTTTATTATTTAAAGGTCAAAAATAATGTCCCCAGTTTCATTTCTGATTTTAGTTATTTGTGTTTTTTCTTTTTTTCTTTGTCAGTCTAGCTAAGAGTCTGTCAATCTTGCTGATCTTTTCAAAGAATCAATTCTTGGTTTTATTGATTCTCTCTATTGATTTCCTATTCTCTATTTTATCACTCCTCTAGTCCTTATTACTTCCTTCCTTCCTTCTGCTAGCTTTGGGTTTAATTTGCTCTTCTTTTAAGTTAGGTTATTGATTTGACATCTTTCTTCTTTTTTAATGTAGGAATTTACAGATATAAACGTCCCCCTAAGCACTGCTTTTGCTGCATTCCATAAGTTTGGAATGTTGTATGTTTTGGTACGTTGCATTCATTTCCATTAGTCTCTAAGTATTTTCTAATTTCCCTTGTGATTTCTTCTTTGACCCATTGGTTGTTGAAGAACATGTTGTTTAATTTCCACAAATTTGTGAATTTTCCCATTTTCCTTCTGTTATTAATTTCTTTTTCTTTTTATTTATTTATTTATTTATTTTTATTTTTTTTTTTTTAAGATTTTATTTATTCATTTGTTCCCCCCAAAGCCCCAGTAGATAGTTGTATGTCATAGGTTCACATCCTTCTAGTTGCTGTACGTGGGACCTGGCCTCGCGCTGGACGGAGAAGTGGTGCCCTGGGGTGTGCCCGGGATCCAAACCCGGGCCGCCAGCATCAGAGCGTGTGCACTTAACCGCCAAGCCACGGAGCCGGCCCTCTGTTATTAATTTCTAGCTTCATTCCATTGTGGCCATAGAAAATACTTTGCACGATGTTAATCTTTTAAAATTTACTGAGACTTGTTTTGTGTCCTAATATATGGTTTATGCTGAAGAATGCTGCATGTGCACTTGAGAAGAAAGTGTATTCTGTTATTTGTTGGAGTGTTCTCTGGAGGTCTGCAAGGTCTAGTGGGTTTACAGTGTTGTTCGAGTCCTCTATATCCTTACTGATCTTCTGTTTAGATGTTTTATCCACTCGTGTAAGTGGGGTATTGAAGTCTCCAACTATTATTGCAGAACTCTCTATTTCTCCCTTCAACTCTTCCATTGCTTACTTCATATACTTTGGGATTCTCTTGTTTCGTGCACATCCATATGTATTTTTAATAGTAATTTTTCTACTTCATTCCTAATATTTAGTTGAAAACAAACAAAAAATTTATTCACTTTTTAAAACTATCTACTCACCCCTTCTATGTGGCATACTACATAAGATAAAATTTACACCCTACTTCACAATACAATTTCCTTTCCAAAACACCACAGAAAAATAATCTGGAACTCTAAAAGCTTAGATAAAAGTATTGTATATTATAAATGTCAGAATTTCTTATTCATTAAATATAATTAGTAAAATATAGAGCATATATCTTAAAAATACAAGCTATCCACATTTAATGTGAGTTCAATTAGGTGAGTCCTGAAATATGTAAGATTAACTATGGTATTTTAGATTGTTAATAAATTCACCTGTTAAAAATGCTCCAAAATACATGACAACTAAAAACACCATATATTCTTCTGGGAGACGGGAGAAAATGAGCTAATAATAAGAAAATCTAGATATTCTCTCTCCAACTCCCAAATATCAGAAACTTCTTTTAAAATTCTATGCAAGCAAATACTACTACTTCTTACAAAGAGAATAACTCTAAAAGATATTAGATGTAGTAAATATTACCTCATTTTTTTCTTGCTTAGACGGTCCTGGATTCTGTGCTCCATTTGCAGGCTCTTTTTCTGAAACTGAACTCTGGCCGAGGATTTCACTGCCAATAGGCCGCTGTGCCTCAACAGGTGTATCACTTCTTCCAGAAAAATACAAAAAACAAAAAGGAGGAGGCGGAGTCAAGATGGCGGCGTAGGCAGACTCTGAACTCACCTCCTCCCGTGGACACAGCCAATTTACAACTACTCGTGGAAAAATTACCCCTGAGACAGAACTGAAAACTGGATAAGAGGAACTCCTACAACAACGGACAATCCTAACTGGGGTAGAAGAGGCAGAGACTCCCTTCTGGAGAGGAAAAACGCCGCCTTCACAAGCCGCCAGCTTCACGGCCGCCGGGAGCAGCTCACAGGTACGCAGCCTCCCTGGAGGCGCAGGGTCCTGAGCCGGGGAGCGCCCCCGCTGTGGGCATTTTGTGGACCCAGCACAATCGACACCAGTGGCATAATATCTGACTTTGCCTGCTACTAAAGCATTGGGTAGCACCCCCAGAAAACCCGGTTCACAAAGAAACTAAAACTGGCTCTTAAAGGGCCCACGCACAAACTCACCCGTTCCAGAAAGCATCCTAAAATCACCAGAAAGAAAGGTGCACAGTGCTTCGGTGACAAGAGACTCACCTAATAGGCCCTGAGTGCATCTCGGTGAGGGGTGAGACCTCTCCAGGGACTGGGACATTGGCGGCGGCCATTGTTGTGGCCTGGTGTGAGCATGCTGACACAGACGCCATTGGAGTTTTCCCTGAGACCTGCTAGCCCAGGGTCTGCTCCACCCGCTAGAGCACCAATTTAATCCAGCTCAGCCAGGGCAGGCAGCCCACCCTAGAGACTGGCCCCACCCAACAACAAGCCCTCAGGCAACGTGTGGGCCTGCATAGATTGGTGACTGGATTCTCTGCAGCCTGGCAACTGAGCTGACTTGAGCGGGGCAGGGTGTGCACAAGGAGTGGGTGGAGAGTGTGGGGTGGTGGCGGAGTGTGTGGGGCTCCCGCCGTGGAGAGACTGGGTCCGCTTGGGGAGGTCGGGGCACTCACACGGGGCAGGACTGTGTTGACTGTGTGTGTGGACCTGTGGGCAACAGGGCTTGTCAGCTGCAGAAGACTTGTGCTTCTCAAAGACCCACATAGGAGGTTTGCCCCACCTTCCAAAGCCTGAAACAACTGGGTGCTCCTGTGCCTGAGGGCAGCCCCACCCAGCTGCAATCCTCAGAGAGCTGACAAGAGACCTAATAGGCTAGAGGTTTACAGCAATTCTAAGGCCCTGAGCCTAACAACCTGCCACACTGGGGGCCTACTCACTTAAAAGAAATACTGCAACACAAATGTGGTATTAGAACTTACAGCCAACTGTGCTGGGGCTCCCCACACCTGATAAAGAGACTGAAGGGCCCACAACAACTACAAGCAGCTGAGCATTACAACAGCTGGCCAGGAGCATAACTCAGCCTCCCTGGGCGCCTATAGGGAGAGCTAACAGGCCACAATAGAAGGACACACGTAGCCCACATAGGGGCCACCCCTGGAACATTGAGAACTGAGGGAAGCACACTGGAAGCCTCCTAAGGCATCACTTACATAAGGTCACCTATCCAAGAGCAGGAGACATAGCTGACCTACCTAATACGTAGACACAAGCACAGGGAAAGAGGCAAAATGAGGAGGCAAAAGAATACATTCCAAGTAAGGGAACAGGACAAAACCCCAGAAAAGGAACTAAGTGAAACAGAAATGAGCAACCTACCCGACAGAGAGTTCAAACTAAGAGTCTTAAGGATGCTCACTGATCTGGGGAGAAGAATAGATGAACTCAGTGAGAATGTCCACAAAGAAATGGAAGATATAAAAAAGAACCAATCAGAAATGACAAATACAATACTGGAAATGAAAAACTCATTAGAGGGACTCAAAAGCAGAGTAGAGGATACAGAAGAACGGATCAGTGAGCTGGAAGAAAGACTAGAAGAAATTACCCAAGGTGAACAGGTAAAAGAGAAAAGAATTAAAAAGAGTGAGGACAGTCTCAGGGACCTCTGGGACAACATCAAGCGCACTAACATCCATGTTATAGGTGTCCCGGAAGGAGAAGAGCGAGACAAGGGGGCAGAGAATCTATTTCAAGAAATAATAGATGAAAACTTCCCTAACCTAAGGAAGGAAACAGACATCCAGGTACAGGAGGCACAGAGAGCCCCAAACAAGATAAACCCAAAGAGGCCCACACCAAGACACATCATAATCAAAATGTCCAGAATTAAAGATAAAGAGAGAATCCTAAAAGCCGCAAGAGAATGTCAAGTTACATACAAAGGAAACCCCATAAGGCTATCAGCTGACTTCTCAGCAGAAACCTTACAGGCTAGAAGAGAATGGCATGATATATTTAAAGTGCTAAAAGGAAAAAACTTACAGCCAAGAATACTCTACCCAGCAAGGTTATCGTTCAAAATGGAAGGAGAGATCAAAATTTTCCCAGATAAGCAAAAATTAAAGGAGTTGGTCACCAAGAAACCAGTGTTACAAGAAATGTTAAAGGGACTGATTTAAGGGGAAAAGAGAAGACCACAAATAGGAAAAATTATCTATTTCCACGATTAGAACGTAATGGATACAAATGCACAAAAAAGAGGTTAGATATGATATCAAAAACATAAAAGGAGGGAGGAGGGTAGTTAAAGAGTACAGCTTTCAGACAGAGGTCAAACTAAAGTGACCATCAATTCTGTATAGAAGAAGTAAGGAACAGAGAAGGACTACTAAAACACTGAGGAGAAAAAAAAAAAAAAGTTAAAAAATGGCAGTAAGTACATACTTATCAATAGCTACTTTAAACGTCAATGGACTAAATGCCCCAATTAAAAGGCACAGGGTGGCTGACTGGATAAAAAAACAAGACCCATATATATGCTGCATACAAGAGACACACTTCAGACCTAAAGACACTCACAAACTGAAAGTGAAGGGATGGAAAAAGATACTCCACGCAAATGGCAATGAAAAGAAAGCTGGGGTAGCAGTACTCATATCAGACAAAATAGACTTTAAAACAAAAACTGTAAAAAGAGACAAAGAAGGGCATTACATAATGATCAAGGGAACAATCCAACAAGAGGATATAACACTTGTAAATATCTACGCACCCAATGTAGGTGCACCTAAATATATAAAGCAATTATTAACAGACATAAAAACAGAAATAGACAGTAACACAATAATAGTAGGGGACTTTAACACTCCACTTACACCAACGGATAGATCATCCAAACAAAAGATCAATAAGGAAACATTGGCCTTAAACGACACCTTAGAACAGATGGACCTAGTAGATATATACAGAGCATTCCATCCAAAAACCGAAGAATACACGTTCTTTTCAAATGCACATGGAACATTCTCCAGGATTGATCACATATTAGGCCACAAAACAAGTCTCCATAAATTTAAGAAGATTGAAATAATACCAAGCATCTTTTCTGACCACAACGGTATGAAACTAGAAATCAACTATAGGAAGAAAATCAGAAAAGCCACAAATACATGGAGATTAAACAAAATGCTACTGAACAACAACTGGGTTAACGAAGAAATCAAAGAAGAAATCAAAAAACACCTGGAGACAAATGAAAATGAAAATACGACATGCCAGAATTTATGGGATACAGCAAAAGCGGTTCTAAGAGGGAAGTTTATAGCGATACAGGCCTATCTCAACAAACAAGAAAAATCTCAAATAAACAATCTAAAAATGCACCTAAAGGAACTGGAAAAAGAAGAACAAACAAAGCCCAAAATCAGTAGAAGAAGGGAAATAATAAAAATCAGAGCAGAAATAAATGAAATAGAGACCAAAAAAAACAATAGAAAAAATTAATAAAACCAAGAGCTGGTTCTTTGAAAAGATCAACAAAATAGACAAACCTTTAGCTAGACTCACCAAGAAAAAAAGAGAGAAGGCACAAATAAGTAAAATCAGAAATGAAAGAGGAGAGGTTACAACAGACACCTCAGAAATACAAAAGATTATAAGAGAATACTATGAAAAACTATATGCCAACCAATTCGACAATCTGGAAGAAATGGATAAATTCTTAGAATCATACAACCTTCCAAAACTGGATCAAGAAGAAGTAGAGAATTTGAATAGACCAATCACCAGTAAGGAGATCGAAACAGTAATCAAAAACCTCCCCAAAAATAAAAGTCCAGGACCAGACGGCTTCCCTGGTGAATTCTACCAAACATTCAAAGAAGACTTAATACCTATCCTTCTCAAACTCTTCCAAAAAATTGAGGAGGGGAGGAAGCTCCCTAACTCATTCTACGAAGCTGACATTACCCTGATATCAAAACCAGACAAGGACAAAAAAAAAAATTACAGGCCAATATCACTGATGAACATCGACGCAAAAATCCTCAACAAAATACTAGCAAATCGCATACAACAATACGTTAAAAAGATTATACACCATGATCAAGTGGGATTTATTCCAGGTATGCAGGGATGGTTTAACATTCGCAAATCAATCAACGTAATACACCACATTAATAAAATGAAGAACAAAAATCACATGATCATCTCAATAGATGCAGAGAAAGCATTTGACAAGATCCAGCATCCATTTATGATAAAAACTCTGAATAAAATGGGTATAGAAGGAAAGTACCTCAACATAATAAAGACCATATATGAGAAACCCATAGCTAATATCATCCTCAATGGTGAAAAACTGAAAGCTATCCCTCTAAGAACAGGAACCAGACAAGGATGCCCACTGTCACCACTCCTATTTAACACAGTATTGGAAGTCCTAGCCAGAGCAATCAGGCAAGAGAAAGAAATAAAAGGGATCCAAATTGGAAAGGAAGAAGTGAAACTGTCACTATTTGCAGATGACATGATTTTATATATAGAAAACCCTAAAGAATCCACCAGAAAACTTTTAGAAGTAATAAACGAATATGGTAAAGTTGCAGGATACAAAATCAACATACAAAAATCAGTTGCATTTCTGTACACTAACAACGAAGTAGCAGAAAGAGAAATTAAGAATACCATCCCATTTACAATTGCAACAAAAAGAATAAAATACCTAGGAATAAACTTAACCAAAGAGGTGAAAGATCTGTACACCGAAAACTATAAAACATTTCTGAAAGAAATTGAAGAAGACACAAAGAAATGGAAAGATATTCCGTGCTCTTGGATTGGAAGAATTAACATAGTTAAGATGTCCATACTTCCTAAAGCCATCTATAGATTCAATGCAATCCCTATCAAAGTTCCAACAACATTTTTCACAGAAATAGAACAAAGAATCCTAAAATTCATATGGAACAACAAAAGACCCCGAATAGCTAAAGGAATCCTGGGAAAAAAGAACAAAGCTGGAGGTATCACACTCCCTGATTTCAAAATATACTACAAAGCTATAGTAACCAAAACAGCATGGTACTGGCACAAAAACAGACACACAGATCAATGGAATAGAATCGAAAGCCCAGAAATAAACCCACACATCTATGGACAGCTAATCTTTGACAAAGGAGCCAAGAACATACAATGGGGAAAAGAAAGTCTCTTCAACAAATGGTGTTGGGAAAACTGGATAGCCATATGCAAAAAAAATGAAAGTAGACCCTTACCTTACACCATACACAAAAATTAACTCCAAATGGATTAAAGACTTGAATGTAAGACCTGAAACTGTGAAACTTCTAGAAGAAAACATAAGCAGTACGCTCTTCGACATTGGTCTTAGCAACATCTTTTCAAACACCACGTCTGACCGGGCAAGAGAAACAATAGAAAAAATAAACAAATGGGACTACATCAAACTAAAAAGCTTCTGCACAGCAAAGGAAACCATCAATAAAACGAAAAGACAACCTAACAATTGGGAGAAGATATTTGCAAACCATACATCTGATAAGGGCTTAATCTCCAAAATATATAAAGAACTCATGCATCTCAACAACAAAAAAACTACCAACCCAATTAAAAAATGGGCAAAAGACCTGAACAGACATTTCTCCAAAGAAGATATACAGATGGCCAACAGATACATGAAAAGATGTTCAAAATCACTAACTATCAGGGAAATGCAAATCAAAACTACAATGAGATATCACCTCACGCCCGTCAGAATGGCTATAATTAACAAGACAGGAAACAACATGTGTTGGAGAGGATGTGGAGAGAAGGGAACTCTCATACGCTGCTGGTGGGAGTGCAAACTGGTGCAGCCACTATGGAAAACAGTATGGAGATTCCTCAAAAAATCAACGATAGAACTACCATATGATCCAGCTATTCCACTGTTGGGTATTTATCCAAAGAACTTGAAAACACCAATTTGCAAAGGTACATGCACCCTTGTGTTCATTGCAGCCTTATTCACAATAGCCAAGACTTGGAAGCAACCTAAGTGCCCATCAAGGGACGAGTGGATAAAGAAGCTGTGGTATATATACACAATGGAATACTACTCAGCCATAAGAAACGACGAAATCCAGCCATTTCTGACAACGTGGATGGACATTGAGGGTATAATGCAAAGTGAAATAAGTCAGAGGGAGAAGGCCAAATACCGTATGATTTCCTTCATTAAGTAGTAGATAATAACAACAATAAACAAACACATAGGGACAGAGATTGGATTGGTGGTTACCAGAGGGGAAGGGGGGAGGGAGGAGGGTGAAAGGGATAATTCGGTACATGTGTGTGGTGATGGGTTGTAATTAGTATTTTGGTGGTGAACATGATGTAGTCCATGCAGAAATAGAAGTACAATGATGTACACCTGAAATTTTTGCAATGTTATAAACCAATGTTACTGCAATAAACAAAAAATTAAAAAAAAACAAAAAGGAAAAGATGGAAGTGAAGAAAAATATATTTTAGTTAGAGAAATTTTAATTTAAAATAATGAATATTTAGCCTAAGTGTTTATCAAATGCACAAAAACAGATTTTATTTTTCTTTCTTCTCTTAAGTATACCACATAAGAGATTTCCTAAAACAGCATGTGCTTATAATGGAAGAGCACTGTATTATTAAGCAAGGAAGGTAGGGGTTCCATCCAAAATAAGATGTGTGGCCTTGGGAAAATCACATAATATTCTCTGTGGCTCAGCTTCATCTATAAACTGAGTACTGCCATGTGCCGCTTAACGACAGGGATACGTCCTTAAGTGATGTCGTCGTTGTGCGAACACCAGAGTATACTTAAACAAACCTAGATGGTATGGCCTCCTATACACCTAGGCTATATGGTACTAATCTCATGGGACCACCATTGTATATGTGGTCCGTCATTGATCAAAACATCATTATGCAGCGTGTGACTCTAATAGGTTGGATGACCTAATGCTCAAATTCTCTTTATGAACTCTGAATCTGTGATTTTGTTATCCAAACTTTTATTATTATCCTCCAATATGTTTGAACGAAATTTTAAGAACTGTTGAGATTTATTAAAAGGCTTTCTTTGGTCTATGTGCACTTAACATAAAAGCTAAACATACACCTTTCCAATATTTTTAATGTATACTAATTAGTAAGCTTGACATCTTATGTCAGGTTGTTCCTAATATTCTTCTAAAACGCGAGCAATTTCTACTTTTCATAGTAACTCTATCCAAAATTTTTAATAATTAACATCATCCAAAGATGATGAAAACCACAGACATTTACACAAATTACCTATTGGTACCAGGCACCATGGGAATAAGTACAAAAGTAAAATGATTTCTGTCTTCAAGGAATTTGATGAGATAGCCTCATAATGCCTCTCCAGGCAGAAGTATGTAAGACATAACAAAATATAGGTCTAGGGTTCAGGAAAGCAAAACTAGATAGTCACCTTCACAAAGGCACCATTAGTTAGGAGCCTTGTACTCATAAGTACCTAAACAGACATACACATACATGCATCAGAGGAGGAATTTAGAAAGATGTGGGAAGAGGTTTCAGCTGCTAGACTGTGCTGTAAGCTGCTAATGACCATAAGAAGTCCCATTTTATGTCCACAAAATAGAATTTGTAGGAGTTATTAACTGTACAGAGATAGAATAAAATGACCTTCATAAAGTACCATGTAATTTTGCAATTTATACAGCACTTCCATTTGCATTATTTGTTTAACTTGCACAATAACCTGTGAAATAGGTTATAACTTCCGTTTCACAGAAGAGGAAACAGACTCAAAAAACAAGTAATTTTCCTAAAATTGTAGAGGTAATAAATAAAGTTAAGACTTGAATCCAGGTCTTCAGACTCCAAATCCATTGGCAGCCCATGCTTGAAGATACTTTTTTTTTTGGTCATTTAATTTTGAGACCATTACATTGAATAGCCAAAGCTTCCATATTTCAACTGACTTTTCTCCTTTTTTGTATTCAGTTTGTTTCTCTTTGAGTGAAAAGATATTCTTCAAAATACCACATACTCCTTTACAAACCTCTCTTTCGTGTTTTATCTTCTTGTTCACCATAGTAACTCAATCTCTGTAGCCCAGGGATGCAGCATGGTGCTGGCACAGAGTAGACACTCAAATATTTTTAAATGAATACTGACTTCAAACATGTATCACCACAAGTGGGAGTCTCTTCATGTGGCATCTTTAACATAACTGATCTAATCAAGCTTCCCAATATTTTAAAATTACACCTGAAATATTTTTAAAAACAAGGTAAATTTTTTCCAAAGTAAATTTTTATACTTGATCCACAGCACACTAGCTCTCCCAGCACGTTATCAGCAGCCATTTTGACACACTGTCCCTACCAAGAGAATGAGCTCTGAAGGGGAGGAATTTATATTTATTAAGCACCAATCACATGCTTGCTGCTCTACTAGGAGCTTTATCTCACTTTGCAAGTCAACACTTTGTTTTATAGAGGAGGTCATTGAGGCTCAGAGAGATTAAGTAACTGTCCCAAAGTCACACAGCTAGTAAATGGCAAACCCAAGTATGACTCCAAAGACCATGATCTATTCATTATTCCACACTGCTCTGCCTCATAAAGCTTTCCAATTTCAGAGGCATGGCAAATGTTTTCTGGATTATTGCTACTGCTCAGCTAATAACAAGTGTATTACTTCTTGACATGTCACATTTTACCTCTCTGCTTATTCTATAATGGTCTAATAACTTATACTTCACTTCTTCCCATCTTTATCCAGTCATTCCTTAATTTCTACTACTTTCTTTACATAGGCAACAGCACACGTAGAGTCAGATTTGACTAGATTTGTGTCATTTTTCTTTATAAAGACAATCCCACTGGTGCACAAGTCCAAACATGCCATTCATTATACTGACCAAGAAGCTCCTGTCATCTTAAATACTCAGAGGAATATCAGCAGTTCCCCCAGAATTGAAGCCCAGCATGCCAGACAATGACAATTTCTCTAAAGGGATTGGAAAATCCAAGAAAAGTTTAAGATAGTCTCTACGAAAACTCAAGACTCTCTGTTCCTTTGTGATTTAGATAATAGGATGCTGCTATAGTAAATTATACTCATCCACTTTCATCACTAGATATTATCTCTAGCTTTCAAATACGAAATATAGAGCAATAAGATAGATGACTTAAGAAGGCACCCTAGGCTTTAGGAAGTCCCCTCACTTAAGTGATCCTAGAATCCCCCCTTTCTTTAAGAAACATTAAAGAAAGTATCACAACCTCCCCTCCTCTACCATCTCACAGCAACTTAACAGAAAATGCTTCCATATACATTTATCCTGTATTTCTTGTGCTTAACTAAAGATTTCCTCTTGCTTTAATTAGAAACAGAAATTCCGAGTCCAGTGCTCCTTCCTCAATAAAGAATGCCTCCAACTATCCTATGTGAATAAGAAAAGATTTAGTTTTTGAGCTCTTTTGTGCTCATTCAATAAATTTATTGCAGTCAACAGTAATACTTCATAGTATCAACTCTGAGTATAGGACACCAGCCTTATGTCCCAATGGGTTTCCTGGAAAAGAAAGGCTGGAAGTTTCCTAACCCTTGAAATAAAGAACTATTAATGAGGGCCGGCCCCGTGGCTTAGCGGTTAAGTGTGCGCGCTACTACTGGCGGCCCGGGTTCAGATCCCGGGCGCGCACTGACGCACCGCTTCTCCGGCCATGCTGGGGCCGCGACCCACGTACAGCAACTAGAGGCATGTGCAGCTGTGACATACAACTATCTACTGGGGCTTTGGGGGAAAAATAAATAAATAAATAAAATTATAAAAAAAAAAAAAAAGAACTATTAATGAGAAAACTATTATTTTATGCCAGGTTTGAGGGAAAAACTGAGTGGTGGCTTTAACACTTATTTCCTTCACGTATACAAAGAATTACTAAAAGAAGATAAGTAGAAATAATCAGAGATTTTTATGTACACATGTTCAATACAGTACTATTTACTTTAAAAAAAGAAAATGGGGGGCCAGCCCCGTGGTTTAGTGGTCAAGTGTGCGCACTCCGCTACTGGCGGCCCTGGTTCAGATCCCGGGCGTTCACCCACGCACCACTTCTCTGGCCATGCTGAGGCGGCGTCCCACATACAGCAACTAGAAGGATGTGCAACTATGACATACAACTATCTACTGGGGCTTTGGGGAGAAGAAGGGAAAAAAAGGAGGAGGACTGGCAATAGATGTTAGCTCAGGGCCGGTCTTCCTCAGCAAAAAGAGGAGGATTGACATGGATGTTAGCTCAGGGCTGATCTTCCTCTCACACACACACACACACACACACACAAAAATGGAAGCAATCTGTTGTCCTACAGTAAGAAATCAGCTAAAATTGTGATACAGTCATACAGTGGAATACTGTACACCTCATTAATCACTGATCTCCATAAATGTTTAAGAATATGGGAAAATATTAATAATGATCTATCAAGTGAAAAAAAGCAAATTATGTGAAAATATATACGGTACATTCCAAATTTTAAAAAATGTATTCAAAGATAAAAGAATGGTCATCTAAGTGTAAGATTGTGTGGGATTTTATTTCTCATATTTATATTCTTCTATATTTTCCAAAATTTCTTCAATGCACATGTATTGCCTTACAACCAGCAAAAGAATAATATAGGATATAAAAACAAAGATTTTCCTAGATATTTTTAATTATCAAAAATTTAAAAATCCTGTAAAGTTTTAAGGACTTTCAACTAAAAGGACTTGAACGTTAAGAAAATACACACACCTACAAAAATTAGACTATCTCACACTTGCAGAGATTCCCTAATTTTTATGAGCAAATACTTACCGTTCAGGGGATTCTTCATAAATACTGTGACATTCTGTATTCTCAAGCATGAGACTTCTACTGAGGTTTTGTACCCCTGGATAATGGAAGTTAGCAAAGGAGTGTGACATTGGAGAAGTTTTGTTCCCAAGGTCTGAGATTCTCTTATCATGACTGGTTAGTCCACAAGTGAGGCCATCTAAAGCAGGATTCAGAGAGCGGGTCATATAGGCATCAGCTGATT
The DNA here is from genome assembly GCF_020826845.1 of Diceros bicornis minor. NCBI lineage: Eukaryota > Metazoa > Chordata > Mammalia > Perissodactyla > Rhinocerotidae > Diceros > Diceros bicornis. Next base: position 42,177,186 of record NC_080743.1, read on the forward strand.
GAGGCCTCCTCAGTGGAGATGATGGATAGGGAGAAAGTTTGCTGATAAGAGGAGTCAAAAGATCAGCATACGCAGCTTTTGTGGGTTTCAGAAGTTTGTCAACATGAATATTAAGCATTTTCTGTTCAAAAGCACAGGAGAAGACAGAAGATGGGAGATTCTGAAGCCATGACAATAAACTCAGATCCAAATCATCACAACCATTACCACATAAGAGATCAATGCCAAGAAGTACTTCACTTTCTGTAATTTCTTCTCCAGTTGCTTTACTTTGACAAAATTCTACACAGCATTCATAAAGTAGGCCCTTCATTACAAGCTGAAATAAACGGTTGTTACTTGCTTTAAAACCAGCCTCACTTAGCTTCCTATCAGCAGGGATGAATTCTGCAACCATGACACAAGCCTCTTCAAAACAGTGAACTCGTGCAGTGCTGGGATTCCAGTCCTTAAATTCAGCATGATTGGTCAGACGAGGCAAAGTCAAAAGCAAACAGAGCTTGCTATAATCATCTTTAGAAGGACAGTACTCTTCCAGGGCATGTAAACATTGCACCGCTTCCTGCATGGTAAATTCCAACTGTAAGAAAAATATAAGCGATTACTATAGAGAGAGATGCTGTGAAATATGAAAACAATGAGAATATTTTACTCAAATTAAAAGATACTCTGCAAACTTTCATAAACTATTCAATTGCAAAAGGATAAACTCTAGTGTCACAGAATACTCATATAATTTGCGGGATATTTAACAACTTTCAAGTTAGGAACCAAAATGTTTTTCTCTACTAAAATAAAAACATTAAATAATTTGGTTAATTAGTACATTAAATTTTTATCTATAAAAGTAGTATTGTAATTTAGGCTTAAGACTATCATTTTCAAGTGTATAATTTTTTTAAGGGTAAGAATAATTGAGTTTTCTAGAAATGAAAACTGAAGCATACCAATCTTCAATTGTTTATACCGTTTGGTATCACTCCAGCTTACTCAATAAGCAAAAGAGCCATTCTCTTAGCTCAAAGTTCCCTTAGAACAAATTTGTGTGGGGCAAGAAAGCCAATCATCTACAGTTCATTTACTACAAAAACAGTCCAGAGACTGAACAAGAGAAAACTTAGCTGAGAGACAAACTACAATAACCTGTATAGTGAATATTATCTTAGAATTATAAGCTTTTAACGATGTAAGGGGGCTGGCTCCGTGGCTTAGCGGTTAAGTGTGCGCGCTCCACCACTGGCGGCCCGGGTTCGGACCCCGGGCGCGCACTGACGCACCACTTCTCCGGCCATGCTGAGGCTGAGTCCCACATACAGCAACTAGAAGGATGTGCAGCTATGACATACAACTATCTATTGGGGCTTTGGGGGGGAAAATAAATAAAGTTTATTTAAAAAAAAAAACAAACAACAACGATGTAAGGAAGCTTAGAGCTTATGAAGTCCATATCTTACATATGGGAAAAGTCAGGTTGCAGATTTAACCAAGCTAATTCAGTTGGTTAGCGAAAAAGACAAAAAAAAATTAGGTCTTCTGACTCATATTCCAGTGGTCTTTCCACTTTTGAACATCAATGTCTGGTAAACATTTCTCTATTATATATGCAAGTCCCCACTGTAATATCCTTTTGGTTTACCTCAATGAACACTTACTGGCACTTAGTAGAAGTTTCCTTGGTTCTGGATTTAACAATACTAACATTAAAACTTTAAAAGTAACTCTCTAATCAATTAAATTTAAATTGTCATAAACACATAAACATTTTATGAAAAAACAACCTCCAGATCAAAGAAAATATTGACAAGACAGAAAAAGGAGGTAAACATAATTCATTTCCAGGATATGAAAAGAAGCATTAACGTAGAGTCATCAAGTGAAACATCTATTGCTATATAAATCATAAACAAGAGAAGAGCACACACTCTCCAACTAGCCAGACATTCATTGATCATCTTTGCCTAAACCACCAAACAAATTTAGAAGCACTACAGCCTGAAAGTACTACATCTGGAAAAGAGCAGATCTTGCCCCACCCCGGTTCATAAAAACTTTGTAAACTCACGATACTAATCTTTTGTTTTAGTGAATAAAATACTTATGACTAAAACAAGACTATGGCGCAAACCTTCAGGAATAAAAATCTTACATGCTGGGGTTCATCTTCTGCTGACATTGCATTGTTAACACATAAAGCTTCTAAAAACTTCTGCTTCAGGATAATATAACGAAACCTGTGAAAAATTAAATATGAAATATTAAAATGATTAAAAAGTTGAATAACAGAAATGTCAAAGACCGGAAATGAAACTCAAGTTCATGAAGCAAAACAAGCCAAGTTTGTTTTAAAGGGTTATTTCTTTAAAAAGAATTTTTAAAATTAATTTTCCAGGGGCCAGCCCCATGGCATAGCGGTTAAGTGCGCGTGCTCCACTGCTGGCGGCCCAGGTTCGGATCCCGGGTGCGCACTGACGCACTGCTTCTCAGGCCATGCTGTGGTGGTGTCCCACATAAAGTGGAGGAAGATCGGCACGGATGTTAGCTCAGGGCCAGTCTTCCTCAGCAAAAAGAGGAGGATTGGCAGATGCTAGCTCAGGGCTGATCTTCCTCACAAAAAAAAAAAAAAATTAATTTTCCAATATCTCATAAATCAAGCATACTTATAAGTTACTGTTAAGTACCTTTACTTTCAGAAAATTCTTTTTTTTTTTTGAGGAAGATCAGCCCTAAGCCAACATCCATGCCAATCCTCCTCTTTTTGCTGAGGAAGACTGGCCCTGAGCTAACATCTATTGCCAATCCTCCTCCTTTTTTTTTCCCCAAAGCCCCAGTAGATAGTTGTATGTCATAGTTGCACATCCTTCCAGTCGCTGTATGGGGGACGCGGCCTCAGCATGGCCGGAGAAGCGGTGCATCAGTGCGCGCCCGGGATCTGAACCCAGGCCACCAGTAGCAGAGCGTGTGCACTCAATCGCTAAGCCACAGGGCCAGCCCTCAGAAAATTCTTAAAATACTTTATTAATCTTATCACATTGAAGCCGTAATTAAAATAACTTCAGTAGCAAGTAGTCATAATACTCAAACGAAGGATTTCTATTTCCAATATCAATTCTAAACAAAAATCAAGTTTTTATGGAAGATGTCAAATGTCACCTAATACGAAATCAAAATCCTTTATATTCAAAATGTTTTGTTTTCCCAAAATATATGCTTTTTTCTTTTCAAATATGAGAAAGGTCTAATAAAAATAGGGCTGAAAGGGTAAGAAGAAATGAAGAAGATTTCTAAAGTCACAAAATAACTATAGACTTAAAACTTTTTAACAGGGATTTTTCAGGGAGGGGAAAGGAGAACAAAGAGCATACCTGACTTGTCTAGGAATCAAAAAAGTGTTGGATGCCTTAAGTACTTTAAATAAAAGGTGTTTCTAAGGGCTGAAAGGAAACAATAATGAACCTTCAGTCATTCTTTCAACAATTGTTGTAGTAGCAAATATGTGTCCAATAAAACAAAATCCCTGCCTTCAAAAAGAGGGTCATCTAATAAATTGTATGAAATATGTATAGGCTTCAGCAAAGTCTCAAAGGAGTGTGAAACCAATTCAGGCAGAAGGGGTAGGAAGCAAAAGGAAAATCTTGTAAGAACTGACTCTTAGAAGATGATCAGGAGTGTGCTATGTAAAGGCTGGAGGTGATAAAAGGAATAGCATTCCAGATAAATGAAGAATGTACAAAAGCAAAGAGGTATCAAATAGCATGGTATGAATGGAGAATCAAAAAACAATATGAGGTTCCACTTCTGGTAATGGTGAAGAACTTGTATCTGGCTAACATTTCTACAGATAACGATAAATCCTAGATACAATACAAAAAATAACTATTTGAAAGCACCGAAGAAAAACAAAAACCTGGCACATCTAGAGGGAAGTCAATTCTTGAAAAAAAGGCAATTTTAGGGGATGAGATTCAAAGTTATAAGACCTTCCAGCTGAGGGCACTCCCCAGTTCACACAGTGTGAGCTAGAACTCAAGCAGAAAGCTGCAGTTTTACAGGCTTGAGAAATCAGCAAGAAATTTAGTACTGTCAGAATAGCTGAAAAGCAGCAGGGAGAGTAAGGGGACCCAAAAAAGGAGGAAGCAACAACGAGAAATACACCAAAATCTATTATATAAACTCTGACCCAATCCTTAGCTGTCCCTGAAACTGAGAAAATGCAAAGGAGACTCCAAGGAGCCCAGGAAATCAACAGATGGAAGGTTAAATAACTGAGCAGAGATTTTAGCTGGCATTCACAAGGCAAGAGACAGACTTTGCATTTTCAGTATAACCAAGTCAACTCCCTGCATGAATAAAAATCAACACTTTTCAAAGGAAAGTAACCAAATATAGAGTCTCAACAAGGAACCCATAATGTGCAGAATACATTAAAAAATGACTAGACACGTGGAAAAAAAAAGTGACTCATAGTTAAGAGAAAAAGCAATCAATAGAAACTAAGCCTGATATGCCCTAGAATGGAATTAGCAAACAAGGAATGTTAGGAAAGGAGCAGTTACTATAAATATGTTCAAGAACTTAAAGGGAAATATAATCACAATGAACAAAGAGATGGGAATATCTCAGCAGAAAAATTATAAATAAAAGGAAATTCTGAAACTGAAAAGTACAATATTTGAAATGAAGAATTCATTGCTTATGAGCAAATTGCTAATTTACAGATCCAAAAATGCTCAGCAAACCCTAAGTAGGAAAAATACAAAGAACCACACTTAAGCACATCATAATCAAACTGCTGAAAAACCAGTGATAAAGAGAAAAACTTGAAGGCAGCCAGGAGAGAAAAACAAAAAAAGAAACATTACACATAAGAGAATAAGGATAACTGTTTGTCAGAAATAATGGAGGCCAGGAGACAATGCAATGACATCTTTAAAATCTTTGTGCTAGGGGCCGGCCCAGTGGCGCAAGCGGTTAAGTGCATGCGCTCTGCTGTGGCAGCCTAGGGTTTGCTGCTTCGGATCCCAGGCGCGCACCGATGCACTGCTTGGCAAGCCATGCTGTGGCCGCGTCCCATATAAAGTGGAGGAAGAAGGGCATGGATGTTAGCCCAGGGCCAGTGTTCCTCAGCAATAAAAGAGGAGGATTGGCAGATGTTAGCACAGGGCTGATCTCACAAAAAATAAAATAAAATAAAATAAATAAAAAATAAAATCTTGTACTATTGTGAAGAAACAACTGCCTCAGATATGGCCCTTGTGACTTTTTAAATACAAACACTGTTGACTAAATAGGTTTGTATATCAGATTTTCAACTAACTGAAGTATATGCAACTTGTCCTCTAGAAGTGCTCCAACTCCATGGGATTGAGATACTACACTATTTTCTAGGAAAGCTAACTAACAGTCTTGTTTTTAAATTTTTGTTTATTGTTTTGTTTTGCTAAGCTTCTACCAATGATAAGCCACTAAATATTTCAGATGAAATCTTACCTTTTTTTGTCAAATTTTTCCATACATTCTAGAGGCTGAATGAACTGAAGAACTTCATCCCATTGACCATCAAGGATTAGCTGCCTATATAAAGAAAAACTCATGCACGTCATCAAATTTAGGTTACACTAATTAAAAGCAGAATAGATGACAACATAGTATTAAAATTTCACAAAGCAGGTAATGAGATTAACATTTTACTTGCTTCCTCAACCACTAAATTTTTTCACAACTTATTTTTAATAACATGTGCTATACAAGAAGAATTTGTGAATCTACAACCACTCTTTATTCTAACATATATGTGGTTTTTTCACCTATGTAAAAACATTGGACTAAGTCTAAAAGTTCCTTTATTTTCCTATTCATCTTACAGTTTTGAAGCTATTCTGTATTATTTAGGGGCCAATGTGTGGGTATGTTCCAGTCTCACTAGATCAGTGGTTCTCAACTGGGGGCAATTTTGCCCCAGGAGACATTTGGCACTGTCTGGAGACATTTTTGGTTGTCACAACTAGGGTGCTACTGGCAGAGATGCAGCTAAACATTCTACAATGCACAAGGACAACCCTACACACACATACACAAACACACACACACACACAAAGAATTATCTGGCCCAAAATGTTAATAGTGCTCAGGTTGAGAAATCCTGCTCTAAACTGTGAATTCTACATCTTGGAGGCATTTGACACTAAAGTTTACACTCTGAGAATGAAATAGCAAGGAATAACTTCAGGTTTCATCCTACGTTAGTGGTCTATGAAAACTTCCAAAAGTTATGAGGCATTCTTATTGCTGTTCTTCTTTTATAATAGTAATCTCCCTACTTTTGTATTTTTAGAACAGTAAAATTTAAAAGGGAAGGTATGGGCAGGAGGATCCACATAGGACTGCCAACTTTTGATTCTGTAAAGAAGGAATATTAATAAAATGCAATCACAATATATATCATAATCATTTTATCAAGAGACATTTTAATATTTAAAAAGTAGAAGCGACACAATTTCAAAGGCCAGTCCTTTAAGATGAATATATTTAGTTTAATGAAAAACTTACTACTCTATAATTCTTTGCATTTCACCTCACTCAGACCAGTAAAGCTTCATTACAAACCACAAAAGCTTGTTCCTTGAAGGGGATATTTGAGAGCCACTGCTAAATTCCAGGAGTAGCAATGATTGATAGAGAGGGCCAGAAGAATACTGCCTCAGTACTGGTTCCTGACCATATCATTGACTAAGCTCCCTGGGGCTGAACGACACTCACAGCACCAAAAAAGGGAAGTGCAATGAGTTTAAATAAATTCCCCTAATATACAAAAGCATTTAAAAAAAAAAAAAAAAGTTACTTTTTCATGAGTTAGGAACACTTTATTTCTTAAGGCTTTCCAAGTCACAAAATGCCACATGTCCCAGAATCTGTACTCCTTGTCAAGGATATTTGGTATCACATAAGCATAGAATACATTTCTGTCTGGAAATTTGGGTTTTTCTTTTTCCGTCCAACTCAAGTTAGGATATATTTAGTTTTTCCATTTTGGCAAATATGTTAATTCCCTTTTGCTCTGAAATTCCACTTCCAAGAATCTCAGTCTAAGGAAATAGTCCAAGATATAGAAAAAGTCATATGTATAAAAGATGCTCAGTAGAACATTTATTTAAGAAAAATTGGAAACAATTTAAATGTCTAAGAATAGGGGAACCATTAGGAAATTAAGTAAGTTGAAAAATTTCAAAGTATAAATTTGTAATCACACAGAGAATCCTTATGATGTTAATGGATAAAGTAGGATACTAAATTATAAATGCAACAGAATTGCTATGTTTTTTTTTTTTAATACGCACAGAAAATTATCAGTAGCGTGTCTGGGTGGTGGGGGGTGATTTTTCTTCTTTATTTTTCTATATTTTCTATAATGAATATGTTTATATAATGAGTATGTTTTAATTCTATAGCCAAAAAAAAAAAAGGAGGTATTTCAGAAATGTTTTCTTTATCTTTCCAGGGGTCTCTGATTTCTTAATCAAATATGTTTTATGATGACGCCACAATCACAATGGAGTTGTGACTCTTGTTTTTTTAATGGACCTCTGGATCTTACTACTGAAAACATTCTACAGAAAACATTATTTTGTAAATGTTCTATTATAAAAACAAACATTTTTAAAAATTATACTTACATAGCCTTTTCATGATTTAAAGAGCTACCTATATTGTACATATTACCTTATTAATACTTAATATTTCTTTGAAAGAGCTACAAACCTCACAGTACTAATGAAATCATACCTCAGGAAAAGCATATCATCTGAAAATAGGCCATTTATGACTCCACTTTCCTTCTCAAGGGCCAACATACTAATGTGAAGCTTCTTTGAATTCAAGAAGTCTAAAATTAGCTTAATGATCTCAACCTCTTTTACATTCACTGTTTCTTCAGCCGTCATGTTGATAGCCTAAATATTAAACCAAACAAAAACAAAAATTAGTCTTATATTTTATTTCTAAGTGTTATTAACTGTCTGGAAACTACACATAAGTTTCTTGGAAATATTTAGTACAGGTATTTTGAAGTGAAATTAATTTCTTATCTACCAAAAGCAGGTCATTCTTTAAGGTGTCGATAAAGGTATAGCTATGATATTTCTTAAAGTCCTCATCTTTGAGAGATACACATTGGCACAATTATAGATTAAATAGTCTGTGATTTACTTCAAAATAATACAAGAAGAGGCAAGTGGGAGGAGGTAAAGATGAAACAAGAATAATCATGACTACTGAAGTGGGGTAATAGGTAAATGGAGGTTCATTATATTTGCTATGGTCTGAACATTTGTGTCCTCTCAAAATCCATATGTTGAAATCCTAACCCCCAAAATGATGGTATTAGACGCTGGGGCCCTTGGCAGGTGATTAGGTCATGAGGTCATTTGCTATAATAAAGAATATTTTAAAGAGTCACTAATAATCAAACCACATTTAGCTGTGTCCTAAATACCTTGCCCTAGGTATGTCCTAATACACTCATTCAATAAGCACTAATTGCCTTTTCTCTGTGACAGGCACTGTCTTGTACTCAGGAGACACTGGCCCTGTCCTTAAGAAGCTTATAGACTAGCAACAACACACAAAATGTCGTACCCTGTACTTTGGAGCCAAACAAAACAAGGCTGGATAAAATGTGCAACTTTAAGTCATATTGGTACTATCAAATCATTAGGTCAACATTCTCATTTTACAGATGAGGACACACAAGTTAAATGGCCTGAGTTTTTGCAGTTTTCAAATGTTAAGGCTCAGAGCAACACAAAAGACTACCATGCTCAGGGGACTAGCTGTAAAGAAACCTCATCAGATGAAACAGACTGTAAGCATATCTTTCTCTCAGGACCAACTAACTTTACCCAAGCTCACAGAAACAAAAACACATACATGTATGCACATAGGTTAATGTTTTTTTCAATTGTTTACTATTTTGTCAATTTATTTCTGCATAATGAGAAATGCAAATGTCTAGCAGACTAGAATGCTCACATCAGATGAGTACATTTTCCCTCTTAGGTAGAGAAGGTGGTAGAGTAAACAAGAGACAGAGCATGGGAAGAGAATTATATGATTTAAATATTCAATGACATCAGACTAAGCTAATCTCATATACCCATCTCCACAATAAGGACATGCCTGCCTCAGGAAACAGACAAATCACAATCTCTCCCGATGGGCCAGCAGTCCAATTCCTCATGCTTTGGGTTTCTCTTTGCTATCTTCTGAGCTGAGCACCACCCTCCTTTTGATAGACTTTGTTCAAAAGAGGATACAATAAAATTAATGATATTTCCACTCACTCACTTCTAATCACACTTCAGAATCATCTCCCTGAGATTACTCCTAGAGCACACTGTTTAGTGATTTTAGCATTCCCCAAATATTCAGATATTCTTACTAGCAAAACAATAGCTTTTACAAATTTAAATCTCAGAAAAATAATTGTATTCCCCCCACCCACCTTTAAGTTCTTAGAGGGCACTTCACTTATATCACTATATACCTATCATACAATTTAGTGCAGAATTGAGACTACAATTTTCTAATGTTGTTCAAAACACCCAATGATATTAAACATTTTATAGGCCTCATATTATTCAAACTTCAGTCTAAATATTAGATAATTCTGGAGTTACTATGAATCTATGGCAGTACTCCCACTTTAAATCATAACTACAAGTTTCATGCTGCCATCATTTCTGGTCAATAAAGCCTAAGAGAAGAAATATATTCTTACAAATACATATTTGACACTGACTTTACATTTAAATTTTGAACACAGAAAACGTATGCTAATTAACCTAGACTTTTTCACGGTTTTTTTTTAATTAAGTAAAAAAATACAAGTTTTAATTCTATACTGTGAAATTGCCAGTAGAAAAGTATGGTATTTTAATCACCCAACCTGAAATTTAGTTCTTATAAACTTCACTGTTGCTGGATACAATATAAAATATAGGCACAGGCTTAATGACTGTATCTTAGAATTATTCTTTTTTTACTACCCTGTGTTACTGAAACATTTGTAGAGGCTCCAAAAATCCTAACTATATAATTTAGAAATTAGATACATTATGTACATATTTTTAAAGATAACATATAAACTTCATGAACATTTTTAAATCTCCTTAAACTAATAATGACCACAAAGCCAGAATTCTTCTCTAATTTAGAGAAGTAGAATTCAATAATAAACACTTCTTCCCCGCCTCCTCGGGGTGGGGGCTATAAATCAGTAAGATTTAACTAGCTTAGGAACTACTAAAATTATTTTTTAAATGTGATGTACAGTACATGATAAGTGTTCAATAAATGTTAGGTAAATTAACTTAAGATGCAAAAATCAATGAAGAAATGTTTCTAAAGAAGTACAGAGTAGATGATTTTGTTTCCAACTATTCTAAAAGCCATTCAAAAGGACAGAGCTCTGGCACTTCTACCTGACTATTTAGCCAAAGTCAACTGTGACAACATATTAGGTAGACTTGCCAGCCCATGGTACATGTGAACAAACAATTACTCACCAGGGAGAATTTATGTACAGCCTACAATAAAGTGTATTCCACTGAAAATAGAAAACAAGATGAAAAAAAATTAGAATGTTTCAGTATTTTTATATATTTTTTTAATTTTATTTATTTATTTTTTCCCCCAAAGCCCCAGTAGATAGTTGTACATCATAGCTGCACATCCTTCTAGTTGCTGTATGTGGGACGTGGCCTCAGCAAGGCCACAGAAGCGGTGCATCGGTGTGCACCCGGGATCCGAACCCGGGCCGCCAGCAGCTGAGAGTGCACACTTAACCACTAAGTCACAGGGCCGGCCCAGTATTTCCATATTAAATGACAGATTTAACTGTAAAAAAAAAATCATGAAAACATAACTCTATGGATTTTTCTTTAAGAAATAAATTTTTACTTATATCCAAATATCCAGACTAGGTGAGGTAAGGAAACAAGAGTTTTCTTTAAAAATAAGTTTATCTGGGGCTGGCCAGTGGCGTAGTGCTTAAGTTCACGCACTCCCATTTGGTGGTCAGGGCTGGCCATTTCTGATCCCGGGCATGGACCTACACACCGCTCGTCAAGCCACGCTGTGGCGGCATCCCATATACAAAGTATTGGAGGATGGGCACCAGTGTTAGCTCAGGGCCAATCTTCCTCATCAAAAATAAAAAATAAGTTTATCTGGAAACCAGTATTAAACCAGTATTAGTACTAAAACTTAGTATTTTAGTACTAAGATACAATTAACACCTACAAAAACTAAATTCCAAATGGAGTCTCTATGTGGACTCCTACTGATCACTATCTTAGTGAATCAAGATTAGAAAGATGTATTAAGGGGCAAGAAACAAAATTATTTTTAGAAATCGAAGATTAAAGGTAAAATGTTAACAATAGATAAGAAAAATAATGGCAATAAAAATACATTGACTTCTCTATATATTTCCATACACAGTTATGGGAAAAGTTTCATGAAAAAAATATCAGTGGAAGCTTTCTAACCAAATATAAACAGATATGATTTAAATGTTCCTTTGCAATAAATGAGGTTATTTTACTTACTTATAATACAGATTAGAAAGGAAGAAAAATGCACAAGGCTAAGAATGATTCAGAAGTATAAGATTAAGAAAATCAGGGCACAGCCCATCATAAATTTTATAGTCAAGAAAAAAGTGCTTAAAGAAGGCTCCATTAATTCCCAACTCCATTCCAAACAACAAAAATCACTCTCTTTAATCTTCCAAGTATTACAGAGTGCCTAACACTGAACAATAGTGCTTTACCATTCCAGCTTACAGGCAAAAATGCAGAAAAGGAAATGAAGTACTACGAAGCTTTTAAATAAAATATCAAACTGCAACATAAGACTACTGTACCTTCTCCTTAAAAAAAAAATGGAGGAAAAAAATTTGCTAGCTACCCTTTTAATAAAATAGCATTGCAAAAACTTATCTTGCTGCCAGGTCATTTAATTTGTAAATGTCTGGTCCTTCAGGAATATAAATGTGATGTTGCAAGTCATTTAATCTCTATGGGCCTCAATGTCTTCATATATTAAAAAAAAAAAAAAGAGGGTTAGTTTGGCTAATTTCTATGATTTCAAGTTTTATAATTTGCTTTAACTCATTTCAATAACAGGAAGTATATATTCTTAGCAGGAAATATCAAGTCTGGGATAATCAAGTCTACAATCTACAAGGTCAGTTTAATAAGAGGAAACAAAATAAATTTGTTTTAGATCATTTAAGCGAACAAAAGAAAAGCCCTTCTAAGTGCAAAGCTCTGTCACGTCTGCTAAGCAGCTAACGTCTGTAACATGGATGCAGCACGTGTCCCTTCTTACTGCTGACAGCTGTTCTCTATTCATCAATTATTTTAATTTACCTTCTGGAACTGTGAATGATTTTTGGCCTAAAGAACAAATTATGTTTAAAGCAGGTGCAGCTTTATATAGCTATAAAAAGAAAAGAATTCAATTAATATAAACGTTATGTTGTATATATGTATAAAATCTCTTGAAAAAGATAGAAGAAACTGCTAAAAGTGGTTGCCTCCAAGAAGGAAAACTGGATAATTAAAGCATAAAAACTGAGAAGAAGACTTCACTATTTACCCTTTTGTACCTTTTGAATTTTGTACCATGTACAAATATTACCTATTCAAAAAATTTAAAAATAATAAATACGAAATATAAGTAATAAATTTCCAATTGCAAATACAAGTAATATAACGAATATAACATTCATTATGTATATAATGAAGTAATAACATTTCAGACTGATTTATATATTTTTTTTATAACCCAAGACCTCTCCTCAGATCTGATTCAAATATTACTTCAATCTTTCTTTATGAGATTAAAGTATTTGTGTTCTTTCAATATTCAAACCCACAAATATTTTAAAAACATAATTACTCAAGTACTAAAAATTGACAAGAGAAGCAAAAACTATTTTTAACTCACACTGTGAAATTAAGTCACACAAACTAGAAAAGGTAAAGAAAAAAATTGTCAAATTTGGCACTAAAAATGTAAACCTTCCATTTACCAGAAGTTGCCATAAACAAAGCTAAAAGACAAGGAACAAGCTAGGACTAAATACAACACACATAAACAGTTCAATGGATACCATCTAGAACACATAAATAGCATCTCCAAATCAATAACCCCCCAAAATTCCAGTTGAACATTAAATAAGGACAACTCACAGAACTACAAAATAACTGATAAATTTATGAAAAGATGTTCAATCTCACTAGTGATATTAAACTAAGATACCATTTATGGCCTACCAGTTTTGCAAAAATAAAAAAGAACTGATAACATCTAATATTGGCAAGAGTGTGAGTAACGCTCTTTCATACATTGTGTTAAGAATGTAAATTGGGACAGACATTTTGAGAGAGAATCTGATAGCATAAAATTTTTATCTATGAAAATTTTAAATGTATATACTCTTTGACTTACCAATTCCAGTTCTAACAACATATCCTGCAAAAATACTGGCAATTATACACAAAGATACATAGACAAAGATGTTCCTTGAAGACTTTCTTGTAATAAAGAAAAACCAGAAATAAAGTGAGCTCCCATCAATAGGAGAACTGTTAAATTATGGTAAATTCACACTATAAAACACTAATGCAGTGATGTAGATCTACGCATCCTAACAATGGAAAGGCATATCACAAAACAATACAGCTACCAATATTTGCTGAATGGATGAATATAAATAGGCCCTTTTTTTTTTTTTTTTAAGAGAGGGCCTAATATCTCTGTGTCTAAATAAATAACAAAGAAAGGTCTGAAGGAATACATATCAAACTGTTCAGAATGGTCACTTCTGAAGAGAAGAATGGGATTAGATGGAGGACAGGGAACTAGGAAGGGAAGGGGGTTGAAGGTAGACTTTTTTTACTCTTCATCGTTTGTATTATCTGAATGGTTTACAACCAACATATATTCATGCATTACTTGTATGTTTATACAAGTAATGTTTATACACACATTTCTTGTATGAATACAATTTTTAATTGTAAAGAGAAAAAACTATGAAAATGAAAAAACAATTATAGGATTAGATCTCAGAGGTTGTCTTCTATCAAAGTACCAACTAGAGTAGAATCCCAAAGATAGGATTAACTGCTATATTTACAATGCAAAAACTATAGGGTACTATTCTAGGATCTTTACTTATATTGTTTAATTGATCCTTATAACAATCCTTTGAGATAGGCAAGTTCATCCCCATTTCACAGATGAAGACACTTGGCTTTGTAAGGTTAAGAAATTAGCCCAGTATTTACATTAAGGCTAAACATATCTCACTGGCAGCTGAATACTTCTTTCAGAAGTGTGTCAGGACGTGAGTCCTGATATCAGCGTCCATGTCAACACCATCCAGGAAATCTTTCAAAAGTACTGGAGTACCGGAGGGAACCTATTTAACAGGGTAGCAAAACAAACAAAAGGACAAAGAGGAGGCAAAAATATGTATTTTTCTAGATTAATTTTTAGATCAATTTTTCATTAGTTTCTTAAACATCTGGGCTGCCTTATGTCAGTAGCCAGACAAGAAACTGTCTCCTCCTCAATTCATATCCTAAGCTTTATAGCAATGAAAATTAGAATTTCTGACTGAGAAAGAGAGACAGAAATACAGAGACAGGGAGGACAGGCAAAGAGAGAGAGAGACAGACACAGAGAAAGAGAGAAAGAGGGAGAAAAGGAGGAAGGCAGGGAAGAAGAAAGGAAGGAAATACAGAAGCCAAAGGTTACCTCCCTAGGTCAAGATTGGAACCGTAAGTCTTCCAGATTCTAAAGCTCTTTCTGCTATATCATACTGATTCCCAAGAAAGGGAAGGGCAAAGATACCTTACAAAAACAAAAGAAAACATAAAATGGATACAGAAAGAGTTACCTAAATATGCCAAAATGAAAAAGCTTCATTTACTGAAATAATTTTTAAAAACTATTCCAACAGAGGTTCCTAGTTCTATGTTAACAGGGTAGGTAAATAATCTAGAAGTCTGCATTAATAACAATCTAACCAGCCTTTTAAATATGCACTTTTAGCTAAAGAGACAAAAAGTATTAGCTTAACTGTGTAAGAAACTAAAATGAAAGTAAAGATTGCTTTTTATTTTAAAAGATATCTCCAGGTCTAATAAATATACTTCCTAACCCTTACTTAATAAACCCCACTTAATTTTTATATTACATTACCTAAATGAATACTGTCATCAAAAAATAAGCAGTATTGAAACTGACAGAAGCGAAGGGAACCTCCAAAAAGAAATACTTAGATCTAAGAACTCTAAAGTTTAACTGCTTAACTTTCAAGTTTAAAACGAACTTCAGTTTTCAAAATCTATGAAAACCTACACCAAATATGGGTAAATCTAGATAAATTATAACAGTGTATTGCTACAATGCTTTACTATTAAACATAATTTAGTTTTTGAGCACAACTAAAAGCAAAATTAGGGTGTTAATTTAATGCATAAGAATTTTAGATCTAAAAACAAAATGTGTAGAGAATTTTATTTTATTCTTAAATAATACACTTTTTAGCTAATTTGCTAAATAGATGGAACTGTTTAAGACCCATCAGACCTCTGCTGCGTTCTCTGGTCTCAGACTCCAAACTTTTCCAGTCAGAAAACTCACAAATTGTGTGACTGATCTCAAGAGAAACCCGGCAGGTTAAGTATGGACAGACCAAAGCAAGTGCATTCTTTAAAACAATTCAAAATGTGAATCCTACTTACCAGAGAGCAACAGTGCCACCACTTGATTATACAATTATTATTAGACATTAGGCAGAGCTAAGGACTCAAGGTCTCCTGACTCTCAGCCAAAAGCTTTAGGTATTAATCATGCAAAGAATTAAAGTCGTTTTAAACAGTGTATTCCTTAAGTCACCACAGCAGCTCAAAGTGAAAATTCAAATGTTTATTAAGCATAGTTTCAACCTATAAACACACGTAAATAAGTAATGTAGAAAGTTTAATACTAATATTTGTAATAAAAATTTTAAACTCTAATCACAAATTTATGCTATATTAACTAAGATCAAAGTAAAATATTCATATAAATTCATATAGTATTCCTCATTTATTTGCTTGTGTGTTTTTACCTTATTTATTTGCTGGATGCTTTACCTAAGAACACAATTTCACCTTTTATTATATGATGAGACCTCCAGTATAGTTTTCTGTCACACCTAAAGCCAAGGTACCAAAAGCATGCTTTGTAAAATAGATTAAAATTGTCCCTCAGGGGCCGGCCTCGTGGCGTAGCAGTACCAGTTAAGTTCTCGCCTTCTGCTTCGTGGCCCAGGGTTGACCAGTTCGGATCCTGGGCGCAGACCTACTCACAGCTCATCAAGCCATGCTGAGGCGGCGTCCCACACAGAAGAGCTACAACTCTACAACTATGATATATGACTATGTACTGGGGCTTTGGGGAGAAAAAAGAAAAAGGAAGATTGGCAAGAGATGTTAGTGCAGGATCAATCTTCCTCAAAACAAAACAAACAAAAAAAAGCAAAACAAACAAAAGAAATTTGTCCTTCACGTTCTTTTTTTTACTTTCACACTTACTTTTTTGTTTTCAAAGAGAAAAGCAGAACTTAAGGTATTTGCATATGCTTCAAAAACTGAACTACATAAAAAATGGTTTAAGTCAGTAGGTCAACATTCAGAAACATATAAGGAAACGTACTGAACCAAGAGTCACAAAAACTTGAAAATGTACTGAAAAAGCCAAAATTATACAAGCATTAACTACTGAGAGAAGTACAATAGAGTATATACTATATAATTACCTATTAAAGTTTTCCATCCTTAGCTTTTCTACTTCCTTAGCATTTATATTTTTATCAGAGAATTGAGTTGGAAGATACTCTCCTATTTAGTACAGAATATCCAAATACTTATCTCTGGTAGATGGTCTGCCAACCTCTACATAAATGCCTCCAATGACAGAAAATTCCTATACCCGCTAGGGCACCTGTGGAAGGCAGTCTCTATGATGGCCACCAATGAGCCTACTAGTGTTTACACCCCTTTGCAGTCCCTGGCCCTTGACTGTGGGCTGGATTTAGTGGCTGACTTCTACCCAAGAGTACAGTGGAAATATTAAGATGTCACTTCCAAGATTTATAGAGACTGCAGTATCTGTCCTGAGTGCAGACATGTGCCCTCTCTCAGACTGCTCACTGTGAGGGAAGCCAGCTGCCATGTCATGAGGCAACCTTGTGGAAAGATCCAAGTGACAAAGAACTGAGGGAAGCCTCCAGTCAACAGCCAGTGAGGAATGGAAGCCCTCAGTCCAATAGCCTACAAGGAACAGAGGCTCACGTCATTGAGCTCGGAAGGACATCATCCCTGAGTCGAGTTTTCAGGTGAGACCATAGCCCCTGTGGCAGCTTGACTGCAATCTCAAGAGAGATGTTAAATCTGAGGCACCTAGCTGGGCTACCCCCAGATGCCTGACCCTCAGAAACAGTGAGATAAATATTTGTTGTTTTAAGCCACTAAGTTATGGGGTAATTTTTACACAACAATAGATAATACAGAACTCCTTCAATTTTTTTCACAAGTATAAAAAGGTGGGTTTTTTTTTTCCTAATACTGAATTGATATCTACTTTCTTGTAACTTTTATCTAATTATGTCTTCAAGGTCAGCATACGACAAGTCTGTTATGTTAAAAACTTTCACACATTTAAATGGGACCATAATCACGTCTATTCCCTTACTTCCTTCAACCATTCTTCACATAGCTTGCAGATCCCCTACCACTCTGGTCATTCTCCTTTGAACATCTGTTAATCTCCCTCTTAAAACCACCCAAAATAGAACACAATATTCCAGGTGTGGCCTGGTCAGCAACTGTGTACAGTAAAACTAACACTTCCCATGCTGTGGGCACTATACAATGAATATACCCGAACACCTAAAGTTGCTTTACATCATCATCTGTTCCTTACATACTGTTTTTGCATTTCCTAGAATTTCATTTCCAAAGCTTTTCTGAAAGTTGGAAAGAAAACCAACTCAATTCTATCTCCAAGCTTTCAAAATATTGTAAAAAAAAAAAAAAGTTAAACCAAAAATGGACATTAAGGCTCGAATTTTAGCTCAGTTCTATAAAGTTTTCTCACAGATTTTGTTTCCATTTTCTTTTTCAACACATCAACAAAAGTCACAAAACATGGTACTTAGCCATAGAAATTCATTCATTTCATAGAATTCATTATTTGAATCAAACGTATCAAGTATAAATAGTATAATATTTGTATGTCCTTTTTCATGTAGTACTGTTTCTCTATAAAATAGAGTGTTGACTTACAAAGTGAGATAATGCTCCTAGCAGAGTGGCAAGCATGTGACTGGTGCTTAATAAATATAAATTCCTCCCCTTCAGAGCCCATACCCTTGGTAGGGACAGTGTGTCAAAAGGGCTGCTAATAACATGCTGGGAGAGCTAGTGTGCTGTGGATCAAGCATAAAAATTTACCCGGGAAAAAGTTTTACCTTGTTTTTAAAAATATTTTAGGTGTAATTTTAAAATATTGGGATTCTTAATTAGATCGATTACATTCAAGATGCCACATGAAGCAACTCCTACTTGTGGTGATACATGTTTGAAGTCAGTATTCATTTAAAAATATCTGAGTGTCTACTCTGTGCTTGCACCATGCTGCATCCCTGGGATACAGTGATTGAGTTACTATGGTTAACAAGAAGATAAAACATGAAAGAAGGGCTTATAAAGGAGTGTGTGGTGATTTGCAAGGGTATCTTTTCAGTCAAACAGAAACAAATTCAAAACAAAAGGGAAGAAAAATCAGTTGAAAAAATACGTAAGCTTTGGCTATTCAATGTAACGGTCTCAAAATTAAATGGCAAAAAAAAAAGTATTCTTAGGCATGGGTCAGCATTGGATTTGGAGCCTAGAGACTTAGATTCAAGTCTTCTGTATAAAAATAATATACATAAAATACAAAGAATATCATAAAAGAATAAGAAATAAAATGCTATGGAAGTTCAGAGTAATGAGGCTTCCTGCTAAGAATGAGTTTGAAGGACTGCTGATACCCTAATATGCAGAGATGGGAAGGGAAAAGGTTCTAACATTTATTGTGCATCTACTATGTCAAGCCCTATGCTAAATATTCCCATACATTATCTATGTAATCCTTACAACTCTATAATTTCATTTTACAGATCATTAATACTCAGAGATATTAGGTGCTTGTCTAAGATCACACAGCAAAAAGGGCAGAAGCAAGAATGGGAGGACAGGCAGGTCCATCTGAATAAAACCCTGTGACCTTTCCACTACAACATTCTGACCTTTACAGCAGTAAAAACAAGAGGGGATAATTAGAATTCAAGTAATCTTGAGCCCACTGTCAGACAAAGTTTTAGATACCGGAATTCAACTTATTTCTTGCGCTATGTAGTGATTTGTCATTCACTAGCTGAGTAAGTCTAAGGCAATGCTTCTTAAACTTTTCTCCATTAGGGCAGAAGAAACTGAACACATCCCCAGAGAACACTTAGGCATGAAATTTCTTCAAAGTCTTTGAATTTTACCTGAGAAATTAGTGTGAATATTACATTCTCCATGTCATCTTTTTGTGTTTTAATATGAAAACAATATTTTTTACCCAAGTCTTCAAGTGAAATTGATCACAATTCCATAAGTGTGTGCCATGTTATACAATCACAGATTTTTCTCTTGGCACATTGCAGCTTATTTCTAACAGTGCAAATACTCCTATTTGGAAAGCATAGGTCAGAGGGGATAAAGTAGGCTATTTCTTGGTTATTCAAGAACCAGTGATCCACACTAAGGGTTCTTTAATACCAAACGAAGCTTCAGTTCGACTTAGTAGCCACAGCCTTATTTTCTAAAACATGAGAATATCCTACTGAAAGCAGGAAAGCAATCCTGACCCACATATAGGGAGGAAACACCCTTTCCTCCATGTCACCACAGTAATAAAGAACCTCTGCCAAGGAGTAAGCATACACCTTAATAGTTCCCATGAGCCCTTTAAGGTCATCGTAAGAAATAAGGTTCTGGACCTAGAAATGCTAAATAGATCATGCATAAAATTTTAATTATCCCTGCCAATGCTCCACTCTATTAACAGGTAATCAACAGATGCCTTAATTTTTTTTCCAAAAATGGTTTCAAATACATTATTTTGTTCAACTTCAGAGCTCATTCCCAGACTAAAACAACAGCAGGTATTATCCCCATTTCACAGATCTAGAAATTACAGTCAATAGTTAAGGTAAGTAGCTCTTCTAAGATTGTAATCAAAAGCAAAGGGAAACAAATCCAGCTTACTGAGCTACTAAGGAAAACTGCATCTTTTCATACTTATTTTGAAACGGCATATATGAAGCATATCATATGCTGTCCATTCGGTTAGTAACTGATAAACTCGATTTCACAAACAGAAAAAGAGGCTGAACACAATTATGTAACTAGGAACATAGGCTAGTACCCCTGTTCTCTTATGATACATTCTCTTAGTACTGGCTTTTTTAAAAAACAGAAAAGAATTAAGAAGTGGGAGGGTGGGAAAAAAAGAGGTTGAAATCCCTTCACAGAAAATTACATATTTATAATAGCATCTAAATTCAAGTTTGTTTGTTTTACCTAACAATATAATGTTATGGCTTAATTGCTTGGTCACTGTATAATAATTTTTCTTTCCTGTGTGGAAACAATCTACCCTCTAAAACGTAAGATAAAATTATTCATTACATCTTCCTCCTAAATGAGACCTGGAGAATATGCCATATAAAGGAAAATGGGCTCTTAGGCGTTTCTCCTTTCTAGTCAAATTTCAATGCAACACATCCCAACACTGGAGACAAAAAAAATTCTATTTGGATTTACTGTGAAAAAAAAGATTTATAGCATATTAAAAACCTACATGTTAATTTCTGTGCCATTAACTTCTTGAAGCATTCTATGAAGTCTACAACAAAGGGAGGGAAATAAGTGTTAGGATCACAACCTATGAATCTGGGTGGAACAAAGACTTCTCCTTTCATTATGCAGACAGAACCAAGTTGCCAAAAACGCTCCGCTCAGACACCATGCGTGGTTATTGACTGCACGTCTGGGTATAGAGAAGAAAAATCAAATGCTGGTCAAATGCCGCCCCTGCCTATCCCGCCCCCGCCGCTTTTGCCCAAGGCCTCGCCCTAGAGCTAGAGCCCCAATCTCTTTCTCCCCAACACAGAAAAGCGGTTTAACCCTATGAGTTCTACAACCTCCCGTGTCTTCTAAGCAGGAGCCCCCGCTGCTCCCCGCCCCGGCACAACCCCAGTGCAAATCCAGTCGCTGCCCCTCTCCCCGACCCCCGCCGGCCTGCTTCTCCTGACCGCTGACATAAGAAAGGCCAAACCCGTCCCCCGCGGGGCTGCCCTGCGCCGAGGCTCGGCTCCCAGCCCCGCAGCTCTCTCCCCTCCTCCCGGCCAAGGCGTGCCCAGAAAGGGACGCAAGCGCGCCCCTCGGTTCTCGCCCGGGCTCGGCGGGGGAAGAATCAGCGCAATGAGCTCTCCTGCCGCCTCTCAGCATTGGCGAGGTGGGCACGAACGCTGCGCTCGCTTACTGCTCAGGGGTGGACAGTGCCAGGGCGAGAGCTGGGCTGGCAGGGAGCGGAAGGTGTGGTCCAGGAGCGGCGGCCTCGAATCCGGGCCCGGCTGTTCCCAAGTCCTCATCTAGCGGCGCCGGGCCTCACCCACGACCCCAGTCCCCACCCGGTCAGCACCTAAGCCTACCCAAGACCCTTCTCCCGGCCCGCGAACGTCACTCTTGGGGTCGCCTGGGTCGGAGCCCTGTCTAGTGATGACAGGCGGCGACGGGTGACCATGGCAACCCGAGGTGTGCAGCGCGGCCAGACCCCGCCTCCGCCTCCCGGAGTCGCTCACCTGAGGGCTCCTGGGCGAGCCTGGAGAAGCGGCGGAGGAGAAAGCGGCTGAGAGGCCGACAGACGGGGCCCCGAAGCGGCCGGCTCTGGGCTGAGGCGGGAGCGCGAGGGCGGCGTCTGGGCTTGGCTTCGGTCCTCCCTCCTGCCACCCGCGCGTCAATCCATCAGTTCGTCAGCCCGTCCTTCCTCGCGTCTGCCCCTCCCGGGCCGCCGACCGCTCGGCTCAGCCTCTAGCAGACTGCGGTTGTCAAGCGCCGCTGGAGCTGAGCCCCAGCCCCGAGCCTCAGCCAATCGCCGCGCTTCCCCGAGGCGCCGCAGGACCCCGCCGAGCGGGGCGGCCAGGCAGGTGCCTGCGCCGAAGGGGACGTCGGCTGGGCGGGCCCAAGCCCGGGGCGCGGTGCGGACCCGCCTGGATGGGCGAGCCGCCAGCCAGCGCTTTAAGGACCAGCTGGAGTCGGAGGAAGAGCGGGGCGCACCGATGGCGCGAGAAACTGGCAGCCGGGATGCAAACCCCTTGCCAGCCGGTGACCTTGCGTCCCGAAATAGCGCGGAGGGGTTGTCACCTCCTAATCGAGAGTCGTCTGCGCATTAGAACTGACTCTTAATACTCCTGCCCAATAACGTATTAATAAAGGCTAATGAAATAAATCTTGCCGCCTCCTCTTCTCCCCGGCTTTCCCAGGCCCTACTTCCTTCCTGAAAACTCCAGCAGCTTTTTTGCCGCTTTCTTGATTTTCCATTTTGTGATATTGATCTGCCTTGAAACATTTTAAGTTACTTAATCTTAACATGTTCTCTGTTTTTTACTTCTGCCCTTGGTTGTAAGACCATTGGCAGCAAAACCTCACTACTTCCCACCTCATCGGTGCAGTAGTATTCCACAAATATATGTGATGCTTAACCGAGCTGAATTAAGCATTCAGGGGGTATAATCATGTAGAGCAAAGGAAGAATACAGTGACACAAGCCTGTAAGAACCTCGTCCAAAGGAAGGCGAAAAGCCAAGAGTGAGCTGGGCCTCCGAAAATGGGGGAAATGTGATAAAAGAGACCACAAAGACTAAACATCAAAAACATTTCTGGAAAGGAAGAATTTGATCCAATTCAAGATAAAAGAAGCAATAGCTTGAGGAAAAGATTCTAAGGAAAATATTTACAAATTCAGGGAAAACAATTTAAGCGCAAAAGCTGAGCTGCAAAACTTCAATTGCCTAGTCCTGATTAACTCCTAGATGAAAGTCTTCATTAAGAATCCTCTCAGTGGGGAAACTCATAGCGATACAAGCCCACCTTAACAAACAAGAAAAAGCCCAAATAGGCAACCTTAAATTACACCTAACACAACTAGAAAAAGAAGAACAAACAAAGCCCAAAGCCAGCAGAAGGAGAGAAATAATAAAAATCAGAGCAGAAATAAATGAAATTGAGACCAAAAAAACAGTAGAAAGGATTAATGAAACAAAGAGTTGGTTCTTCGAGAAGATAAACAAAATCGACAAACCCTTAGCCAGGCTTACTAAGAAAAAAAGAGAAAAGGCTCAAGTAAATAAAATTAGAAATGAAAGAGAAGAAATTACAACGGATACCACGGAAATACGGAGGATTATAAGAGAATACTATGAGAAATTATATGCCAACAAATTGGACAATCTAGAAGAAATGGATAAATTCTTAGACTTATACAACCTCCCAAAATTGAACCAAGAAGAAATGGAGAACCTGAATAGACCAATAACAAGTAAAGAGATTGAAATAGTAATGAAAAACCTCCCAAAAAATAAAAGTCCAGGACCAGATGGCTTCTCCAGTGAATTTTACCAAACATTCAAAGCAGATTTAATACCCATCTTTCTCAAACTATTCCAAAAAATAGAGGAAGATGGAACACTTCCTAAATCATTCTACGAGGCCAACATCACCCTGATACCAAAACCAGACAAAGACAATACAAAGAAAGAAAATCACAGGCCAATATCGCTGAGGAACATTGATGCAAAAATCCTCAACAAAATATTGGCAAACCAAATACAACAATACATTAAAAAGATCATACACCATGATCAAGTGGGATTTATACCAGGGACGCAGGGATGGTTCAACATCCGCAAATCAATCAACGTGATACATCACATCAACAAAACAAAGAATAAAAACCACATGATCATCTCAATAGACGCAGAGAAGGCATTTGACAAGATACAACATCCATTTATGATAAAAACTCTCAATAAAATGGGAATAGAAGGAAAGTACCTCAACATAATAAAGGCCATATATGACAAACCCACAGCCAACATCATACTCAATGGGGAAAGACTGAAAGCCATTCCTCTGAGAACAGGGACGAGGCAGGGCTGCCCACTCTCACCACTCCTGTTCAACATAGTACTGGAGGTTTTGGCCAGAGCAATTAGGCAAGAAAAAGGAATAAAAGGAATCCAAATAGGTAATGAAGAAGTGAAACTCTCCCTATTTGCAGATGACATGATTGTATATATAGAAAACCCTAAAGAATCTGTTGGAAAACTATTAGAAACAATCAACAACTACAGCAAAGTTGCAGGGTACAAAATCGATCTACAAAAATCAGTTGCATTTCTGTATGCTAATAATGAACTAACAGAAAGAGAGCTCAAAAAGATAATACCATTTACAATTGCATCAAAAAGAATAAAATACCTGGGAACAAATCTTACCAAGGAGGTGAAGGACCTATACAATGAGAACTACAAGACATTATTGAAAGAAATCCATGATGACATAAAGAAATGGAAAGATATCCCATGCACGTGGATTGGAAGAATAAACATAGTTAAAATGTCTATATTACCTAAAGCAATCTACAGATTCAATGCAATCCCAATCAGAATCCCAATGACATTCTTCACGGAAATAGAAAAAAGAATACTAAAATTTATATGGGGCAACAAAAGACCCCGAATAGCTAAAGAAATCCTAAGAAAAAAGAACAAAGCAGGAGGCATCACAATCCCTGACTTCAAAACATACTACAAAGCAATAGTAATCAAAACAGCATGGTACTGGTACAAAAACAGACACATAGATCAATGGAACAGAATTGAAAGCCCAGAAATAAAACCACACATATACAGACAGCTAATTTTCGACAAAGGAGCTAAGAACATACAATGGAGAAAGGAAAGTCTCTTCAGTAAATGGTGTTGGGAAAACTGGATAGCTGCATGCAAAAGAATGAAAGTGGACTATGTGCTATTGCCATTCACAAAAATTAACTCAAAATGGATCAAAGGCCTGAAGGTGAGACCTGAAACTATAAAACTCATAGAAGAAAATATAGGCAACACACTATTTGACATTGGTTTTAAAGGAATCTTTTCGGATGACATGCCTACCCAGACTAGGGAAACTAAAGAAAAAATAAACAAGTGGGACTTTATCAGATTAAAGAGCTTTTATAAGACAAATGAAACCAGAATCAAGATGAACAGACAACCAACCAGCTGGGAGAGAATATTTGCAAAACATACATCTGACAAGGGGTTGATCTCCATAATATATAAAGAACTCACACAACTGAACAACAAAAAAACAAACAACCTGATCAAAAAATGGGCAGAGGAAATGAAGAGACACTTCTCCAAGGAAGATATACAGATGGCCAGTAGGCACATGAAAAGATGTTCAACATCACTAATCATCAGGGAAATGCAAATCAAAACAACACTAAGATACCACCTCACGCCCGTTAGAATGGCTATAATCACCAAGACAAAAAACAACAAATGTTGGAGAGGATGTGGAGAAACAGGAACCCTCATACACAGCTGGTGGGAATGCAAATTGGTGCAGCCTCTATGGAAAACGGTATGGAGATGCCTCAAAGAATTAAAAATAGAGATGCCCTATGATCCAGCCATCCCACTACTGGGAATCTATCCAACGAACCTGAAATCAACAATCCAAAGAGGCTTATGCACCCCTATGTTCATTGCAGCATTATTCACCATAGCCAAGAAGTGGAAGCAACCTAAGTGTCCCTCGACTGACAATTGGATTAAGAAAATGTGGTATATATATACAATAGAATACTACTCAGCCGTAAAAAAAGACAAAATCATCCCATTCACAACAACATGGATGGGCCTGGAGCGTATTATGTTAAGTGAAGTAAGCCAGAAAGAGAAAGACAAACACTGTATGATCTCACTCATATGTGGAATATAAACCAACACATGGACAGAGAAAACTGGACTGTGGTTACCAGGGGCAGTGGGGGGTGGGCACAAGGGGTGAAGGGAGTCATATATATGGTGATGGACAAACAAAAATGTACAACCCAAAATTTCACAATGTTAGAAACCATTAAAACATCAATAAAAAAATATTTATTAGATAAAAAATAAAAAGAATCCTCTCAGTGATAAGTCACAGACAAATGAATATAAACACAACTTAATGCTACCCAGGGTCTTGATATTAAAGAAAAAAAAGCTTTACAGAATGCTTAAATTGAAAAAGTAGGCAGATATGATATATCCTGGAAATAGTCTGTCAATTATTTTGCCAGTATAGTTTACCTGAGAACAAATTCTCAATCTTCGTTCTCAAACAATAGCAGTTGCGAGAACCAGCACCATTTAAATATTTAAATCTTCAACTGGATCTAGAAAGAGTTACTAATCAGGGATAATCTGACAAACATTTGACCACCTATTAGGGGTAGCGTGCTAAAAAAACGAAAGAACCTGAACTGGTACTAGATTGGTTTCGCCATTCATTAAGCACAAAATGAAGTGCTTTGTCTATGTTCTCATCTAAAGCTTCACAATCTCTCTTAAAAGGCTTATTAATTATTTCCAATTTAGAGGTTAAGGGAAATAACGTGCCCAAGGTCAAACAGCTGATATATAGCAGAGCCAAAATTCTAACCATTCTGAATCTTAAAACCTTTTTTGTCCACTCTACCTCACTGTGTAACAACTGGAAATTTTAGCTTGAAGAAAATGGACTTGCTTCTGACAAGGTAGAGGGAATAAGAGTTCTTACTCATGTTTATATCCCCCATACCCTTTGGCAGAGTGTTATTTGCATCTAAATTTTCAGTAAATAGTGATCAGAACTATTAGAAGCAAATGCATAACAATTATATTTCCAGAAAAAGGTGATGGGAGGAGGAAAGGAACCAGGCACTGAAATATAAGACATCTGGTATGTCTTATCACTTGCACACTGATAAATGCATTGACTGTCTATTTGCTTCCTAATGTAACATCAAGTTTTACACTACAACCTTAATAGCTGTTAGCCTAAGGTATCACCTTTCCTTCTATACTCAGCCACACCGGTTAAGATTAGATCTTTTTCACTCTAGTTACTGCAAAGCAGCGAATTGTTCAGAAAGGACAAGGCTGTCTTAGATAAAGGACTGTCCTTAGTTCCCGAGGTACTGCCTCAATCATTCACCAAATATTTACTGAATGCCTGCTCTGGTTCAGGATCTAGGTTAGGCATCATTTGAAAATGCAGGTTCTAACTTGACAGAATGATTCATGGTACCTTGTGACCTAAATGCGTGTAGGCTAAGGTACACTCTTTTTAATACGATTCTCAAATCTGTCTAAAAAGGAGAATAGAAGTTTTTGGCTTTCCCCAAATAGTAGAAAGGAATCTGAGTACAAGACTAAGTTAGGAATTCTTGCCTCCAGCTGTTCAGCCAAAGTCCAGTGGGAATAAGCGAACTTGTTTTAAAAGCTCCACTCTCATCACTAGAACACACTCATAAATACACACACCAAAGAGCTGTGTGCTTCAGAGCGGGCAGTGTCCTGGTTTTGGGAGGAGAAAGTACCACCACTGCTGCTTCGCTTTCAAACAGGTTCAAGAATTATGTAGGTAAAATACTGGGTCTACCAGAGCTCCTGTCTAGACCCCTAAACAAAAGCTTAAATTATAAGTGGATGGTTAAAGAAAAATATATTCTTGTTTCAACATACAAGAGATGTGCTTTTATTTATATTAAGTAAATATCTGGATGTTATATTGAAAACAAAAATAAATAAAATATTTTGTTTTGGAAAAAAAATTTATCTCATTTTAATTATTGAAATACTTTAGAGTCAAAAAACGGAGAAACTATATGTTAGGACATGTTAATAATACATAAAGCACGTTAAACATCATAGTTTCAGATGGGTGGTTTAGGATAAGGTTAGTAAGTTTCTAGTAATAAGCTTGAGACCATGTAGTAGAACTTGCTGTAAAGATGGAAGAAAAGCAGAGATTCACCAAAATGAGTCTAGGTAGGTATCTTATTGTAAGTTCATGTGCCCCCAAAATATTTATAAAAATTCTATTTCAGAAAAATTAAGTATAGTGTTAACATTTCTTTTCGAGTTTGGTTAGTAACTAAGTAAGTTCTTTCCTAAAAAAATTTCAATTATTTATCTAAAATGGCCATGCAAAGACAAATGACAAAATGATTTATGTTTTAGAAATTGTTCTTCCTATCCTAAAAGAATATACCCAAGGATTTCAAGGCAGTTTACGGGCTTTTTGTGTAAGTATAATAAAATGAGTATGTGCACAGAAATCTTAGTACTACAAATAAAATGAATTGGGATTTTGTACAAAAGTTCAAATTGAAACTCATCAATATACTGGTAACATATAAGAAATTTGCTCCCTTATTTCTATAACTTTAGAATTCCATTTATCCAGATACCATATAGCAAAATGGCAACTGTGCTATGCCTAAAGGTACTTAATAAATTCTTGTCTGATATATCAAAATGTTTGCCTTGATCCTATTCTGTAACAGTCTGACTAGCTCATGTAGTCATTTACAGGACGCAGGAAAAGCAGCAACCTTCAACAACGCATTTAATACCTTGCTCACTGGGTCATCCACCCATCGGTCTCTATTTGTGGTAAGAAGGGAAGCATAGAGACCCTAAGAAAATCAGGCCTAGAGAATTGAGGATGTTCTGAGATGCAGGGAGAGCTCTTAAAAGTTTTTGATTTTCAGGTACAACGCTCAGTGTCGCCAGCTCTTAGGAGCAACTTTGAGGCTTCCATGAAGAACTTGGAAGTAATATTGCCCTCTTTGAATTACCTCTGAGATCATTTAAATGAATTAGAGTAGAAATATGCAAAGTCACCTTAAAGCCTACAAACAGACAATGCTTGGATGGATATTGTCAGTGGAAGTGAAAACTCAAGCCAAGTTTCCAGTGTTAGTAACAAGGCAATCTTGAAGGTAGCTCCCCAGACAACACACCCCTGTGCGTTGCTTCAGGCCCTGGGGAGCCATTTTTCTGTTTCTGTATTAACTCTATCCTTATCTTACCTGATGCTTTAGGCAGTGCATTCATCTAACTCCCTGCATTCTGATGTACCCTCGTAATTATGTTTCAGTTTCCCACATGTGTCTGCCTAGTGAAGGGAAGAATTAGCTGGCCATGCAGATGCAAGTTTCACTTACATCTGTAAATTGGCATACATACTCATACATTGGTTTTATGAGCTTGGTTTCTGTGAGTCAACCCAGAGAGATGGATGTGCTCTCCATTTGCTGATGAAATTGGTTTCTGAGCCTGCAGTGCTGCAAATCAAACTCTGAACTATGGTACATTCTCCCAAGTAACACAACCTGCTGAGGCCTTGAACTATTTCCCCCATTTTAAAATTTCTACATTTAGAATTAATGTTACAGTTTTTACTTAAGAAAACCAGTTTAAATACAGTAAAACCAACGACTTCAAGTGAACCATGATATATTTTAGACACTCTGCTTGAGCATCTAATAACCATGCTAGCTAGAAAAATAAAAGATATAATTTTTTTAAAGAAAGAGCTTCACTTAAAACAAAGTGGGGGAGGGGAGGTATTATAGATTAAAAGAAATTTGGACATACCAACCAAATACAATGGGTGACGCCTTGTTGAGATCCTATTGCAAACAAACTGTAGTAGGCAGAATAACAGCCCCCTAAAGATGTCAATGTCCTAATCCCCAGAACCTGTAAATATGTTACCTTACATGGTAAAAGAGACTTTGCTGGTGTGATTAAGTTAAGGACCTTGATATGGGGAGAGTAGCCTGGGTTATCCAGGTGGATCCAATATAATCACAAGGGTCCTTAAAAGCAGGAAACCTTTCCCAGCTGGAGTCAGAGGGAGATATGACTATAAAAGAAGGGTCAGAGATGCAACGTTGCTAGCTTTGAAGGTGGAAAGGGGTCAGGGATCAAAGAATGCAGCGTCTGGAAGCTGGAAAAGGCAAGTAAATGGATTCTCTCCTAGAACATCCAGAAAGGAATGTAGCCCTGTAGGTACCTTGATTTCAGCTCATTGAGGCCTGTGACAGACTTCTGACCCAGACAACTGGTAAGATAATGAATTTGTGTTACGTCACTAAATTTGCAGTAACTTGTTACAGCAGCAATGGAAAACTAATATACAAACTCAAAAAGATATTTTGAGACAAATCAAGAGATTTAAACAGGGATTGGGTATTAAAAGGAATATTGAGGAATTAGTGTTAATTTTTGTTAGGGTATGATAGTAGTTTTGGGGCTACCTTTTTTAGCTTTTTGTTAGAGATACATACTGAAGTATTTACAGATGAAATGATACAATGATAACTGGGATTTACTTTAAAAAATACTACCTGTCCCCTGCCCCAAAATGTGGGGAAATAGACACATTAAATTAGCAAAATCTTAGTTAACTGTTGCAGCTGAGGGCTCATGATACTATTCTATTGTGTATACTTGATAGTAAATTTAAAAAACTAAATAGTAAGTTTAAAAAAAAAAAGTGAATTAGGAGAGAGCACCTGAACACTATAGATCAGCACTGTCCAAAAGAATTTTCTGTGATAATGTTATATATCAGTACGGTTCAATACAGTAGCACTAGCCATGGGGCTGTTTTTTTTTTTCTTGTGTGAGGAAGATCAGCCCTGAGCTAATATCCACGCCAATCCTCCTCTTTTTACTGAGGAAGACTGGCCCTGAGCTAACATCCATGCCATGCCCATCTTCCTCCACTTTATGTGGGACGCTGCCACAGCATGGCCTGACAAGCAGCGCTTCGGTGCGTGCCCAGGATCCAAACCCAGGCTGTCAAGCAGCGGAGCACGCGCACTTAACTGCTGCACCACGGGGCCGGCCCCGCCATGAGGCTGTTGAGCACTTGAAATACAGCTAGTGAAACTGAGGAATTTTAATTAACTAAATTTAAATAGCCCCATGTGGCTAATGGCTACCATAGTACACAGCTCAGCTCTCGATATTGGAAGAGAGCCATGCTGCCTTATTATTAGAATTCAGTTAATAAGTAAGCTTATGAATCAAGTTAGTGCACATCTGTTAGTTTTGTCTGCCCAGCCTCTCTTTACCTTTCTTACTAATAGCAATACCCACCTCCCACCCCAACTCCAAGCCCTTCTTCACCACAGAAGTGGCGCACGAGATCCAAGCTATAGTACAACTTCTTCCTGGCCACAGTGATTGGTCGAAGAATGACCAGAGCCAGGACAATCATAATCCTTGCTCAGAATTTTCTGTATTAGGAAGTGAAGTAGCTCCCTTGATCAGGAGTTGTATGGATGGAACCCTAGATCTGCAGGCCATCATGTTCCCTTGACATACCGAGGTTCCTGAGGGAGCAAAACCAAATTTAGGATAAAGACAGAGTCTTGATTCTCCTTAAGTTCTTAGATCAAATCAACCCTGGAGTCAACTCCATCCCTTGCCATTGTTTCAGTTATGGAAGCCAATAAATTCCTCTTTTTGGCTTATGCTATTTTTGAGTTAAGTTCTATCACTTGCAATCTAAAAAAGTCTTAATACAAAGTCCCATAAAAAAATTTCTTGAATGCCAGGGTCATTAGCAATAGTTAAGACTAATGGCATTGCTAGAGACTGAATTGTGTCCCCCTGAAATTTATGTTGAAGCCCTAACCCCTCATCTGACTGTGTTGGAGATAGGACCTCAAAGGAGGTAATTAAGGTTAAAAGAGGTCATAAGGGTGGAACCCTGATCCAACAGAATTGGTGCCCTTATAAGAGTAAGAAACAACAGAGCTCTCAGCCATGTGAGGACACAGTGAGAAGACAGCTGTCTGCAATCCAGGAAGAGTCCTCGCCTGAACCTGACCATGATGGCACCCTCATCTGGGACTTCAGCCTCCAGAACTGAGATAAATTTCTGTTGTTTAAGCACCCTAATGTAGGATATTTTGTTATGGCAACCCAAGCTGTCTAATAGAGCCAACCAGTATAACTCCCCTAGTGCCAGTTACTATCAGTTCCTTTTTCAGGGTGAAGAAGACCTTGATTAACAAAAATAGTGATATACTGATCTTTTATTATTCCATTCCCATTCTTGATTTCACCTTAGACTGGAGCTTTTCAATTGGTTTTTACTTTTTTAAACAACAAAAAGATCAGCCCAGCTATCTTGAATCTCATTATCAATTCAAGAGCATTACTATATACAAAAAAGTTTTTAGTGAGATTAAGCAGCTAGAATTATATTACCAGTAATGGGGATAAAAGCTGATAAACCACATAGTCAAATTCAAGTATTAAGCTTTTTAATTTTTTATACTTTATTCCTTGTATCAATAGGTTAAGAAAGTAAAATTTTCCTAAGTACTGATTTATAAATAATGTTCATAAGCGGCACACAAAACATTTAGTTTCACTGAGTAATATTCAGTGATCCCTTTAAATTCAATTTTAATCCTTATTTTAACCTAAGTGCAATAATAATTTAATACAATAAGCTAATACACACAAAACCTGTATATCCTGAACTACAAAAGTGGTTTCTATAGTCACATATGGTTTTAGTCATGTACACATTTCCACAGTGAACAAGTACTAACAAATACCTTAATAAAACACTATCCCAAATGCTTATCCTGCCATCAGCTTTTTAAGCAATGCCATTCCTGCTACTGAAAGCATTTATTTTTGGAAGCTTTAATCTGACCTGAGAAAATGAGTTCCCTTAAAACTTGACAAGCAGTATATTATAAGCCCCAAAAGTTTTAAATCAAAAAAGCCTTCCACGACAGAAGCATTCACATGAAACTTTTAGTTTCTCCAAAAAAAAAAATTCACTCATTATCTAAAAAAGACTATTGAAACAAATTATCTTAAGACAGATAAACATTCCTACAAAAGACTGTATTTTTCTCATTTTATGCTTTTCTCCATCCTCTTAAAAGAAACACAAACCACTTCACTACCTTTTAATAACCTTTCAGATTACTGTAGTCTAAAAATTTTAGAATACATGAAACAAATGATTTAGCTATCATAAAGTCAAAGGTGCCATTTAGATTTCACATATTAAAAGCTACAGTATAGCCTACAATGGCACAAATACACCTGATACATAAATACTACTTTATCACTTAGACAAGTCAAAAGTCAGAAGTTTACAAGTTACTTTAATTTACATGTGGTCATTAAAACCCAGTAAGTAATTCAAGTATGGTAATACAATGGCAGGCAATTAAAGGTTCAAATACTCTAAAATGGAAGACATGAAAATAAAGGCTGAAAGTTTGTGTTTCTCCATCTTTCATTTACATGGCTAGATATCAGGATGTTATTGTGGAAAATATACAGTTATTATATATGGTTTCCCCAGAAGATAATGAAGCTTCAGAAAGTAGAAAAGGTGTCAAGATCCATAATTTGCTTCATCAAATGCTTTTCTAGCTCGTTTCAATTCTTCATTCATTGTAAGCAAGTCTTTAACTCTAGCGAACTTCCTTGGGTCCTTTCGAATCAAGAAGACAATATCTTCAACTTGTACCCGACCTTGTCTTCCAATTGACATTGCCTTGTGAGTCTATTCCAAAGAAACATATTAAATTCAATTAACTTTTTTTAAAAACCTAACGTTTTACTCTTCTAGTTTGCATTTATTTAATGCTCCTGAGTTTGAAAATTTTCTCTTCTAATTATAGCTATTCATTTGTGAATTGTCTATTTATGTCCTTTGTCTACTTTCTACTGTGTTATTAGCAACAATTCTCTTTTTTTTTTTTGAGATCAGCCCTGTGCTAACATCTGCCAATCCTCCTCTTATTTTGCTGAGGAAAACTGGCCCTGGGCTAACATCCGTGCCCATCTTCCTCCACTTTATATGGGAGGCCGCCACAGCACGGCTTGCCAAGCAGCGCGTTGGTGCGCGCCCGGGATCCAAACCGGCAAACCCTGGGCAGCCGCAGCAGAGTGCACGCACCTAACCGCTTGCGCCACCGGGCTGGCCCCTAGCAACAATTCTCTTAATGCTTTATAGGCATTTTTTCATATTAACGACATTAAAACTATCAAATGTATTGATGTTTATTTTGTTTTTTGATAGATGTAGCTTTTGTCTTCATTTGTATAAAATTTTATAATTTTTTGGTAACCATCCATTCCATTTAAGCTTTGTGTACATCTTAGTAGCCAATAAATATTGGGGGGTTTTGTTAAAATCAAATAAATCTCATCCCCTATCATTATACATTCATCCTGTGCAAAAACAAAGGTTCACCATAGCATTATTTTTAATAACTAAAAAAAGGGAAACTAAATATTAAGGCATTGCATAAACAAATTTGAGCACATCCAGTCAATTATGATTATGAAGCCATTAAAAATATTATCAAGTATTATACAATGACATGGGGAAAATGTTCTAGACTTAAGTGAAAAAGAAGGTTCTAAGACTGTATATACTATATGATTTCAATTTTATAAAGTTAAAAAATATGTGCAAAAAGACAAAAGAATATTCACCAAAATCTTAGCATTAGTTGTCTCTAGGTGGAAGGATTACAGATTTTTTTCTTTCCTGCACTTTAATACTTTCTAAATTTAATCAATATTAACTACTCTTATAAGTAGAAAAAGATTTTAAAAAATGCATACTCTGACCCAGTAATTTTACTTCTATTATTCTGTACTAAGAAAATGATCCAAAGACACAGGGTAAAAATTCCTAAGAACTGAACACAACCAAACTCAGTATTCCTATCCTTGTGAATATATCCAAAGGAGTGAGGGGAAATTTCATGAATATGGTCATTCAAAATTATCTATTCAGTTAAAAATAATCTGTAAATTAACTTATACAATAGGGAAATGGTTAAGTATATTAGAAAACAATCTGAATGAATTTTATGTAGCTACTAAAACTGATTAGAACACAGGAAATATGTATTATAAAATTTTGAGTAAAAAGAATGTTTACCATGATCACCACTATATAAAACATTGTGTACCTTTAAATAAATACTGGAAGGGGGAAATTTATGTTAGATGATGGGATTATGGGTAATATTTTTAATTGTATTCAAGGATCTTATTAGGTCCTTATAAGAATTCAGGAGTAGGGGGTGGAATATACGTGTGTGTGTGTGTGTGTGTGTGTGTGTGTGTGTGTGTATCTTCATCTATCTCCATCCTTAATGACAAATAGTAACCAGTAACTTCCACAAAATAGGCTCTCAGATGGACAGCTTATTTCAAAAGGATGCCATAGTTCTAGTCTTATCTAAAAGTTAGAATTTCAAATCAATTCCTCAATTAACTAACACCAATTACAAAAAAATCATCTTACCATTTCAGTGATGAACTCGATGACAAGGTCTTCAAGAATATCCACTGACTCGGTATAAGGATTCTGGTCATCCCCAAACCCATACATCATACATCGTACTGTAAAATAACAATCATTTTGTTTACTTGAACAAATTTAACAATTTGACCAATACTTTTTTCAAATTAGATATTGGTATAAAAATATATTTACATTTTATTTATTGTCTCTAAGTATGGGTTTTGGTATAAAAGGTTTTAACCAACTGTTCCTACCTAGCCTTCCCTATTCCTTCCCTAACCTCTATTATCTACCCACCAACAACCCCAGAATACCTTTAAGTAGGAAACTCCATCACAAGGACACGAGCAGTAGCAATGGCTCAACCTGTACTAGGAGTGTTTTCTGTGTGTGACAGTGGGGCATTGGAAAAGAGATAGCAAAATCCTTTCTGATACTACCTCAGGGAAAACAACATGAGAAAAAGTGCTCCAATTACCTTCTTATAGGAGGGATAGGGTAATCAAAAGGAGAAAGTAAATGGCTTACTATACAGAATCTTGACATGTCATTCTCTAGATCAATGCAACTGCCAGGAAAGCCCTTTCAAGGTTCATCTGAAGGAACCATAGAAAACGCAAGAGAAGGAAAGTTTAATAAAAAGTAAGAAAAATAACTGCTAATAGCTAAAACTTATATAGCCCTTACTATATGCCAGGCACTGTTTTAAGCCCTTCACATATTTAACTCAATTAATCCTCACAACAATCCTTTGAAGTAGATACTATTATTATCCCCATTCTGTACAGATGAGAAAACTGAGGCACTGAGTTAAGTGATTTACCTAAGGTCACACAGATAGTAAGAGATGGAAGCTGAATTTGAACCCAGCTGATCTGGCTCCGGAGTCTATATTCCTATCCACAACAGTATTACACTTCTTGGTAGTTTAGGGCAAATGGGATCCATATGGATTCTTATTCTATAGTCTATAAACTCCCAGTCAGTCCATTGACAAGCTTCAAGACGTCCTTGAACTCTCTTGAAATTATATATGCAAAAATTTTATACATTATTTGTGTGCATTTTTCTGGAAAAAAAGATTCTCAAAGGGATATATAAAAGTTAAGAAACTCTGTCATACTTTAGAAATGTTTTACATCTTGACCTAAGTGGTGGTTACAAGCATACGTATATATGTAAAATTCATCAAGCTGTTTACTTAAGACTAGTAGAATTTACTGTTCTAAGTTGCACATTTAAAAAAAAGGAAGGAACTCTTAGAACACTTCTAAAGGCATGAATGAGTACGTTAAGAATAATTCCTATTAGGGATAAGCAAAAGTTGGTAGAACTGAAAAGAGAAGTAGAACAGGCCTAGGGAAGAAAAGAAAGGGGTGACTTGGAAGCCAGCCTGGAAGGTCTCCCCAGGGTCTATACTGGCAAGAGACTTTCGCTTCAGATACAAGAGGGAGAAAAACACAGAAGCCAATGTTTTCTCTCTCGGATTCTGAAAAATTTTTTTTGAGATAATTTCAGACTTACAGAAAGTTGCAAAAATAGTACAGAATTCCCAAATACCCCATACCCAGCTTCTCCGTATGTTAACATCTTACCTAACCATAGACATTTATTAAAACTAAGAAATCAACACTAGTACAAGTACAGAACTTATTCAGATGGTACCAGTTTTTCCACTAATGTCCTTTTTCTGTTCCAGGATCCCACATTATTTAGTTGTCATGCCTCCTTAGTTTCCTCTGATCTGTGACAGTTCCTCCGACTTTCCTGTCTTTCATGACCTTGACACTTCTGAAGAATACTGGTCAGTTATCCTGTAGAATCTCCCTCAGTCTGGGTTTGTCTGATGTTTTCTCATGATTAGATTGTGGTTATGCATTACTAGAGAGGGTACCACAGAGGTAATGCCTTTAAATGCATCATATCGGGCCAGCCCCGTGGCTTAGTGGTTAAGTGCGCACGCTCCGCTGCTGGCGGCTCGGGTTTGGATACCGGGCGCGCACCGACGCACCGCTTCTCCGGCCATGCTGAGGCCGTGTCCCACATACAGCAACTAGAAGGATGTGCAGCCATGACATACAACTACCTACTGGGGCTTTGGGGGAAAAAAATAAATAAAATTATAAATGCATCATCAGGGGTACATGATGTCAACATATATTACTGGTCATGTTAACTTGGATCACTTGGCTAAAGTAATGTCTGCCAGGATTCTCCACTGTAAGATTACTATTTTCCCTTAAATATTTTGAAGAAAATACTTTGTCAGTAACACCAGAGTTCACCAGCAGGGAAATATATTTCACTGGAAAAGGAAAACATATTAGACAGGAAGTATGTAAACTGTAGTTAGTTAAACGATCTGTAAAGACAAAAAAATACCAGTGAGTGCTTTGAAACTTTCTGTGTTATAGTAGCAAAAATTTTTCTAAAGAGAAGGTTTAGGAGAACAGAATTTGGTCAATAAGACATATCAAGATTCAGGTAAGACAAGGAGAAGGCTGTGAAGATTCCAAATTCTTGTCATCACAAAAATAAAACAATCCAAGTGGAACAAAGGTTTCTGCTAAGAAGAGACTATGCAAGCATCACTCTAGGAAGCTCTGGTGTAGGAATCCTCTTATGCTGAAATAAGAAGTAAAACCACATATAAATGGAGTAAATAGCATCAGAGATGGAATGAGGAATGGTCAGTTTTAGATGAGGAATTGACATATAGAGAAGGATTTGAGTGTTTTAATTTTTTTTTTAATTTATTTTTTTCCCCCAAAGCCCCCGTAGATAGTTGTATGTCATAGCTGCACATCCTTCTAGTTGCTGCATGTGGGACACGGCCTCAGCGTGGCCGGAGAAGCGGTGCATCGGTGCGTGCCCGGGATCCAAACCCGGGCTGCCAGCAGCGGAGCGCGCACACTTAACTGCTAAGCCACGGGGCTGGCCCCTGAGTGGTTTAAAAAAAAAAAAAAAAAAAGATGACATACTGACTGCAGTTTCAAGAGTATTTGGGAACTGCTTACATCTGACCCAGCATAAATAAACCAGGTATTCACATGTTGCCTCATCTGTCAGGGACTCAGACATGACTATACTAAAGTACCCAGGACTGGGAGATGGAGAGTATATTCTCACGGTGCCTTTCAGGGGCTGGCCTGGACTATCAGTAGTAGCAGCAGCTCTCCCTCTTGCTGCTGCCAAAAAGGGTCAAACCTGTCTAGTGAGGGAGTTAAATAGAGGACCAAAATATAATCTCTATGCCACTGTAATGCCTCACACCATTCACCACCTTCCTGCCTTGTCCATTGCCTTAGTCCAAAGCCCCAATTTAATGCCTACCCTCAGCACCTGTTCCAGGATTCATCATAACTTTTGGCTTACAGTCAAAGAAGTCCCTGCTCCCAGTGCTGCAAAGATAAGGGACAGGAAAAGTAATGCAAGTATGTTCTTAGGCCCTGAATTGAAACACTGATCATATTTCCTTACTTAAAAAAAACACATACACACACATATATAAATATATAAATTGGGATTAGGATCATTACTATCTATGATTCACAAGCTAAACAGAATCTTATAGGCAAGTCTGAGAATATTGTCCCTATAGGGAAACACATTCACAACAATAAATGTACTCTGAATGGATATGTCCAAAAATTTTTATCTGTAATAAAATTATTGTCAAGTACTACTTACATTCTTTAGAAAAAAGTCTCTTTCTTTTACCCTGTCCACCTTCTGCACCTCCTCCAATTTCTTCATTTTCTTCCTCAAACTAGAAGTTAAAATGTATACATAGAAATGTCAAGCACTGCATTTGATTTTTTAATAAACATTTTTTTTCCATTTTCAACACTGATATCATGCCAGAAAGCCTAAATAAAGCAAGCAGCAAAAAAAACACGAAACCGTAGCATTTTAGGAGCCTTGAAGACTATGCAGTCCAAGTGCCGACTCACGCAGGAACGGCTTCTGCAATGTCCCTAACAAATAATCCTACTGCCTCTAGTATGCCAATGACCATACGTTCTTTTTTTTTTTTTTGTGAGGAGATCAGCCCTGAGCTAACATCCGCCAATCCTCCTCTTTTTTTGCTGAGGAAGACGGCCCTGGGCTAACATCGGTGCCTATCTTCCTCCACTTTATATGGGACGCCGCCACAGCATGGCTTACGAAGCAGTGCGTCGGTGCGCGCCCGGGATCCGAACCAGCGAACCCCGGGCCGCCGCAGCGGAGCGCGCGCACTTAACCGCTTGCGCCACCGGGCCGGCCCCAACGTTCTTTTTTTTTTTTCTTAACTAAGTTGGCCTATTACTAGACAGTTTTACTATTAAAAGAGTTGGTATTGAATCAAAGTTAGCAAAACTAGTATTTACTAATCGCTGCTTATACAGTGCTAGGCACTTTCCTCAAGTAAGCCTTAACCCCATTTTATGACATGAAAACGGGCTCCAAGTTAAGTAACTTGCTTGCAGAGAATATGGAATTTGAAATCCAGGTTCCCTGAGTTTCGGTCCACTATTTTTCCACTATTTTACCATAAGTACATAGTTTTGTTAGCAGTTGAACTGTTGGTTCATAATGAGCGCTAACAAATACACATTAGCTTTGTCCTCTAATGATTCTCTAGGCGTTTGAAAGGGTATCTGCCAAATAACGACCAAAAGCCAAGGGCAAGGGGCCCCCTTCCTACTCTTCCTTCACGTCCTGCCCCACGTACTAAAAAGATGAATCCGAAGGGAAAGGCTAGCTAGCACCGAGCGAGGTCTGCGATTCTGTCGGCTGAACTCACTAAGGAAAACAAATCCGATTCTTATTCGGCCTCCGCTACCGTGCCGGAAGGAGTAAAGAGAAGAGTGGGTTAAAACAGAAGTGGTCACTTACGGTGGGGTCTTCCTCCTCATCTGCCATGCCACCAGGCAGCCAACCTACATGCCCCAGCCGCCTCGGTGCGAGCCGGCTTTACTACTTCCGCAGCCTCACTTCCGGTGACGCGCGTGGCCGGGGCGGGGCCTAGCCGCCCCGCGGGCCGGAGATGAACGTGTGCGTCCCACCCAGCGGTGGAACCAGGCAGTGCTTAGGCAGAGAGGGTTGAGGTGTTAGCTCTGTAATCCTGAAGAAGGAATGAAAAATTAGCAAAGAAAAGGAAGTCATGGGCTAGGGGGCTTGTATCTCATTGTCACCCTGAATTTAAATTTGTTTCTACCTATCGAATCATCGCTTCCTGATTTGGGACTGCGAAGCTAGGGATCATTGTGGAGCTAGTCAGCGGTCCTCGGACTGCCTGGAGGGTGTATTTAAACAATTTCAACAATTTAGAGTTCCACTATTATTTATTGCCAAGCACTGGATTGGTTATTAGGGATATTGTTCTTCGATACTAGTTCTCAAGGGGGTGATACTATCTCTTAGACTGAGGATTTCAATTTTTGTGGGGTTTTTCTTCTTTTTTGGTCAGAACAGTGATTGGGAAAACCATGGGCATTATGAGGCTAAAGCTAGCGCTATAAGATGTTCTGCAATGCAAAGATGATGCCACACAAGGAAAGCTGCCCCATAATACA
This sequence comes from Diceros bicornis minor, assembly GCF_020826845.1. NCBI lineage: Eukaryota > Metazoa > Chordata > Mammalia > Perissodactyla > Rhinocerotidae > Diceros > Diceros bicornis. Next base: position 42,218,368 of record NC_080743.1, read on the forward strand.
CTATTTCTGAATGTCCTGCTAAACATTTATGTGAGTGAAAAACCTGTTTATAATTATCTGAGCATAGAACCTTAGTTAACACATAAACACAAAGCATTTTCCTATGCTTTTAACGTGTGTTTTCTAGGAATGCAACTGTGAGCTAATAGAAAATATATTATGTTGGTCTCTGTTCCCAGTTCTTGCCATAGGGCTCCTAAAAGCCTGGTAAATTCCTAAGTGATAACTAGGAGCATCTTTTGTTCTAATGAGGTGACTCTGGGTGGGTTCCTAGATGGGGCTGATCACCAAAAGACAAAGCCATGATTAGAAGCTTGGAATTTTCAGCTCCAGCCACCCATCCTCCAGAGAGGGGAGAGAGGCTGGAAATGGAGTTAACAATTGACCATGCCTACATGAGGCATAAAAATCCCAATAGTAGGGGGTTCAGAGAGCTTCCAGGTAAGGGACCACATCCACATACCCAGAAGGTGATGTACCCCAACTCCATGGAGACAGAAGCTCTGTGCTCAGGACCCTCCCCAGACCTCACCCTATGTATCCCTTCATCTGGCTGTTCATCTGTATCCTTTATCATATCCTTTAATAAACTGGTATACGCAAGTGTTGCCTTGAGTTCTGTGAGCTGTTCTAGCAAACAGTAGAATCCAAGAGGGAGGAGGTCATAAGAACCTCCAATGTGTAACCAAAGTTGGACAGAAGTTGTGGGTAACCTACTGCTTGTGACTGGCATCTAAAGTGGGGGGGCAGTCTTGTGGGATGGAGCCCTTAACCTGTGGGATCTGACACTATCTTCAGGTAGATAGTGTCAGAATTGAGTTAAATTGTAGGACACCCAGCTGGTGTCGCAGAATTGCTTGGTATGGAAAAAAACTGCACACATTTGGTAATCAGAAGTGTCAGAAGTGAAGTGTACTGTGTGAAAGTAAAGGAGAAAAATACACAAGAAGGAAAGAACTGGGAGTTTTTCCCAAAACAGAAACTACCCTGAAATTGGAAGGATATTATACTTTGCTTTGTTTGGAACTTACCAGGGGCTGTGAAACATTTCAGGAAATAATGTCACCAAAGGCCATATCACTTGTAATAATTTGAGTAGCCAATATTCACTGGAATCAGTCTGCATTTATAGCTCCTGCATTCATGGTGATTCTACATATAGGTGTAAGCATCTGAAATCATTATACTCTCTAGTGTATTCATGCCTGAGCATTTACATATTGAAACACATATTATTGTTTTTTTTTTTTAAAGATTTTATTTATTTCCCCCCAAAGCCCCAGTAGATAGTTGTATGTCATAGCTGCACATCCTTCTAGTTGTGTATGTGGGACTCGGCCTCAGCATGGCCGGAGAAGCGGTGCCTCGGTGCGCGCCCGGGATCTGAACCCAGGCCACCAGCATTGGAGCACATGCACTTAACCGCCAAGCCACGGGGCCGGCCCGAAACACATATTATTGTAACTTACTGTCTTTATTTTACTTTTATATTAGTTTGCACATTATATATTATTTTTTAATTATATGAGTAGTTAGGTATATTAGTTATTTTTTGCTGTGTAACAAATCATCCCAAAATTTAGTGGCTTAAAACAATGAGCATTTATCACACAGTTTCTGTGGGTCAGGAATCTGGGTGGAGATCAGCTGAGTGCCTCTGGCTCAAGGTCCCTAATATTGCAGTCAGGGTGTTGGCTGGGGCTGCAGTCTCATCTGAAGTATTGATGGGGAAGGATCCACTTCCAAAATCACTCACATGGTTGTCAGCAAGATTTAGTTCCTTCAGGTTGTTAGACTTCATTAAGGGCCTCAGTTCTTCACTGGCTGTTGCCAGAGGCCTCCCACATTTCCTTGCCACATGGTCCTCTTCAGAGGGCAGCTTACAACATGGCAGCTGGCTTCTCTCAGAGCAGATGAGGGAGAGAACAAGGAAGAACACCCAAGACAGAAGCCACAGTTCTTTTGGTAACCTAACCTTGGAACTGACATCCCATCAGTTCTGTCCTATTCTATTCACTAGAAGTCAATACGTGCCACTCACACTGAAGGAGAGGGGATTACACAAGGATGGGAATACCAGGAGGCAGACATCACTGGGGGTTATCTGAGAGACTTCCTACCATGACAGGTTATATTATATGTGAATTTCATTTCAGACTAATAAAGGGTCTGATAGAGTTGAGAACTGTGTTAGGTAGTGATGAAATGCTGGCCTTGTCCAGGAGATTAGGTATAAAACATTCATAATGTCCATTATCAGGGGAATGGATAGGTAAAATGTGCTGGATGCACACCAAGGAGTACTATGCAGCAATCAGAAGCAATAGACTAGCAACAGGGACAGAGCTTAGAAACATAGTGCTAAGTCTAAAAAGAAACACAATGAGATCTATAACACACTACCATTTATATAAACATACACACAAAAACTACATATTTTACAGTAACATATGAAAAAGCATAGACATTAAATACATTAAAGGTTGCGGGGTAGGAGAAATGAGAATAGGGATAAAGGGAATGCATAGATAAATAACAAGTGAAGGACTTTGCAAGGGCCAGTTATGATAGCATGTCATGAACTGTGGAATGTGAATAATTCAACCTTCTGAACCTGAGATCCAAAAGATAAAGGGGAAAAAAACTGCAGTGTTGTGAGTAGAGCAGAAATAAAGCGTAAGGAGTGAAAAGTCATGGTGTGCTTGTACAAGATGTTTCCCGCGGATTGCCAGAGCCAAGTTTGTTGGGTGGGGATGCAGTGAATGAGGCTGGAATGAAGCTGGAGTTCAGAGTGTGAAAGACCTTGAATGTTCTCTTCAGAGACTGAACTTCAAACTGCGGAGTTCCTGGGAGGTCTTTAAGCAGAAGAGTCACATGACTCTCTCTTTTTAAAAAAGATCACTTTAGCAGGGAGACCACCTAGGATGAGAGATGATTAGAACCTGAATTAAGAAGAAGAAGGAACTTTAGGAAGAGAATTTACAAGACTTTGTGTCTGAATGAATGTGAGAGCTAGGGAGAGAGAGGTTTACATCCAGATGGATGGAATGCTATAAATAGAAATTGGAAAGAAAAAGAGGAAAGCAACTGGGGAATGAAGAAAATGAGTTCAATCTGAGTTGGAGAGTCTAGAGATGTCCTAAAGACAGATGGAAGTGCCGGCCTGGAAATCCAGAGAAATTAGGTCTGGAGAAAATGGTAGGGGAGACATCAACCCAAAGGTGATAGTTTAAAGACCGTATAGGAACAAAGACGAGAGAGGAGGGAGGCAAAGGGCAGATCCTTAGAAATAGTACAGGAAGAGACAGAAAAGAGACAAAGAATGGTTCAAGAGGTAGCAAAAGATAAAAGAAGAAAGACAAAGATGAGGAAGAGAGAGGAGGAGGAAGGAAGAATATATTTTGGAAGCCAAAGAGAAGAAATTTCAAAACAAAGCAAGTGGCCAGGTGTGCTCAGTGCCACAGAGATGAAGAGATTTAAGAAAAGACCTTGGAGGCAATTAGGAGGTGGCAGAATAATCTGGACAAAATAGTTTGAGGGCCATGGTGACAAGGGAAGCCAGATTATAAAAGGTTAAGGAATGAGTGTATAGTTGGATAGTGAAGGGTAGAAAAACAAAGAGAGGAAAGTAGCCTTATTGGGCTGTAGGATCAAGGAAAGTGGACTTTGAATAAATGATTACTGAATGACTAAGGCTGTGAATTTGCATCAGACACTTAGCTAACTGCTAGGAAAAGTCAAGCTTGCCTTATAGCAAAAAAGCAGAACGAGCTTCTAAAGAAAAGATTAATGACAAAAGAGATCTGTTCAGAGAAGAATGGAGTCAGCAGAGAGGCAGATGGGAAGCTGAGAGAAGGGAGAAGTAGAGCTGAGTTATGAGAGAATAATTTGGAAGGAATGGCAATCGGGGGACTATCAGAAAAGAGGAAAACAGGAGGTTGGGGGGTGGGCTTGAGGCACAATGGGAGAGGGCAGGCAGGAGGTAGCAACCAGACCCCCAACCCAGGCAGAAGCTGTGCAGTCCCACCCTCTACCCCCACTGCCACCCCTCTACCCCAGGGTACAGATCTCTGCAGCGCTACTCCCTGTTTGAGGCTTAGTGAGGTAGTATTATTTTTTAAACGGCTTTCACAATTTCCACAACAATCTTATGCAGTCTTAACCATATGTTTATTTACCAAATAACGTCCACACTCCTTGGTTAAACACGCAGGCTCTGAGGTCAGATGAATTGGGTTTGAAATCCTAGCTGTACTACTTATATGTCACTTTGAGACAAATTACTTGACCTCCCAGTACATCCACTTCTTCATCTGTGAGATGGGGATAATAATAGTTACCAACCTTATAAGGTTAATGTTAATACCCATAAGGTGCTTTGGGTAGTACGTGGCATGTAGTAAACATTCCATAAGTGTCAGCTCTTTTTATTCAAGAACCCACCTTTCAGCATTATCTTCTGCTATTCTCCTTCATGAACTCTACATTCCAGTTCCTCAAGGCCGTGTTCAATTATTCATGCAACAAATATTTATTAAGCATCTGTAAAATGTTCAGCACTTGCTATGGGACTGGGGATAAAATGATACTGTATGCTCTGGAAGCTTATAATGGGGGAAGGGGACCCAAGAAGGTCAGAGAAGCCTCCCTTGAGCAAGTGAGGTTTGAGCTGAGATCTGAGAGTGAAGAGTTAGCCAGTGAAGGAGGAAGGGAAGAGTGTGCTGTGCACCAAACTTATCTTGTACTTTGCCATCTCTATGATTTTGATCACTCTAGTCCTTTACCGCTAGAATACCTTTCCTTTCTATTGAAATGCTACATGCCTTTCAGGCCCAGCTAAAAGGTCTGCTCCTCATCCATAAAGCCTTCCCTGGGCTCTCCTGAGCTGAAAGCACTTTCTTCTTTACCCTCTCACAGCACTTAGTTTTCATTTTCCTTCCACGCTTCTCCCTTTCTACTGTATTTTCTGGTTACTTATACACAGAGCCTATCTTGTCTACTAAATCTTAAACTTATTAAGAACAGAGTCTGTTTCTCATTGTCTTTGAGCTCCCAGAGGCCAGCACATTCCTTAGAAGTCCCAGAACAAATATCTGTAGCATAAACTAATGCCTGTTTGACATCTCTTTTCAAATACGTTGTAATTCAAATGAAGCTATTGTTGCAAGCTGTGCCTTTGGGACTGAACTTACTCTTTGGTTAAACCAGAATGCCATCATCATGGTCCCCATGACTGATTAGTGTTCGCACAGGGACTGCAACAACCCTAACAAACAGGCCACTGTTCTTGACTGACAGACGTTTGGCAACAACTACTCGTCCTCCAATGGAGGCTGAAATGAACTGAGGGAGGACTGTCTGAACTGAGGCCCCTGCCAGTGGGGCTCTATTTATTATTCCTTGCAGTTGGGCTGCAAGAGCCTGTTGGGGGAAGAGGGAGAATGCCCCTCTGCCCCTTCCCTTAAGGTTCTTATGGCTGGCCAAATAATTGACAAGACAGGTTAGCAGGAGAAAATAATACCAAGTTTAATAACATGTATACAGGGGAGAAAGCAGGGACACTGTGTTTCTCAACACAATAGCAGAAATTCTCATCTTAAATACCATCTTCTTCTAAAGACAAAGGAGGATGTTGGGGTGGGGGGTGTCAGTTACAGGAGATTACCACTAAAGCACTGTAAACAAGGGTAAGGTTATTATGCAGATTTAAGACCTCACCTTCCACATTGATAAGTTTCTAGAAATGAGGTCATCCCCCCTCTTCCCAAGACAGAGAGGGAGATACCTTTACAAATGGAGATTTCCCTTATAAATGTAAATGTTTGTCTGGCAACTCCTCGCAGGGCCATCCAGAGAATGTGGCCAGAGAGACAGAATTTCTGATAAGAGGGGCTTGTTGATGCCTTTCCTATTGTAACATCTATTTTACATTATATTACAGCCATCAGATGGAAGATCTGTTCCAGGAAGGAGCCACCATGTCAAATTCTTTAGGCAGTTAGTGGGGGAGGTCAAATGTCCCTCAGAGAAAACAATCAAGGTAAAGAGATATATTTCAGGGTGGCCAAATCTTGATCTCCCACCAGCCAATGACCCAGGCTTTGGCCTGATGTGAGGCTGTGGGGCTTTTCAGGGCAACAAAAACAGTAATGCTCGGAATAAACATCAAACATCAGTATCAGTGGACAGCATCCTAATTTGAGGCAGTATGATAACAAGGGGAAGGGAGTTTTGAAGTCAGACAGACCTGGGTTTGGATCCTAACTAGCTATGTGATCTCACCCATGTGTCTTCTCTCAGCCTCAGATTTCTCATTGAAAAGCTATTCTGCAAAACAGTTGTGAAGATCAAAGATAATGTCTTTACATACGCAATGCCTGTGCTCTACTAAAATGTGTTTATTGATCTATCTTCCCCAATATAGCTGTTCCCTGAGGGCAGGGACTCATTTTTGCCTTTATTCCTGCAAAATCTAGCAAAGCGCCCAACACATAGTAGACATTGGTAAATATTTTTTAAACAAATGAACAACAACAGTAATAGCTAACATTTACGGAGCACTTCATTCCAGGTATTGTTGTAAATAGTAATTCATTTAATCTTTCAACAACCATAGAAAGGAGCAATCATTACAACCCAATTTTACAGAGGAAAACAGAATATAATTTTTTTTTTTTTTTTTTTTTGTGAGGAGATCAGCCCTGTGCTAACATCCGCCAATCCTCCTCTTTTTTTGCTGAGGAAGACGGCCCTGGGCTAACATCTGTGCCCATCTTCCTCCACTTTATATGGGACGCCGCCACAGCATGGCTTGCCAAGCAGTGCGTCGGTGCGCGCCCGGGATCCGAACCAGCGAACCCCGGGCCGCCGCAGCGGAGCGCGCGCACTTAACCGCCTGCGCCACCGGGCCGGCCCCCAGAATATAATTTTTTTAAATATAAAATTCTTGGTATAATTTTGAAATAAAAATCTGGTGAGATTCACTTTATTCAATAATAAAGGTAAAATACTTTATAAAACCTGGAAAAGAAAAAATATGGCAGAGGGAGAAAGAAGGAAGGAAATAAATGTAAGAGAGGGAAGAAAGAGTAGGAAGAATAAAAAAAGAGACAGACATATGGAAAAAGAAGAAACAGAAAACGGTAAATTCTGAGCAGAGCTCAAAATAACGGCTTAATCAGAGTAAGAAATTGTGGTCTATCACTGTCCTTTCAAATCATAATTAGCCAAGTAATTGCTCTTCCCAGCTCTTCAACTGTGATTTCTTTGTCCTTAAACTTTATTCTTAAACTCGGAGGGTGACAGGGGAGGAAAGACTTATCTTTCAGAGCATGACAAAAATTGGAGTAGTTTCCATCTAGTACAAAACGAGGAGATAAAGTTTCTCCAAAAGAGTAAATGGCATGAACAAAAATGTGAAAGCAAAGAGTACATTTGAAGAACATAGAATAGTCTTTTCACAGCTGAAGCTTCAAGTCCACATAGGGGAACAGTGGAAAAGGCTGCTGGAAAGCCTTGAATAGCAGGCTAAGGAGACAGACATATATTCAGCAGGCAGTGGTTGCTGTTAAAGGAAACAGCAGTTGTGGTTTGGAGCAAAATTTTCTAGTCCTGAGTTCAGAAGACCAGAATTATTGTTTGAATGTCATACTGGACAGTCTTTACCCTAAACCTCAGTTTATCTCTAAAATAGGGATAGTAAGGCAGTTGTGAGGATTAAATAAGATCATATGACAAGGTGTGTTTGCTTCTTCGAAAATGTCAAAATGTTATATAAATATAAGGTTTCATTGTTGTGAGGATATAATTGATGCTTAAAGAAGACTGAAATGGTAAAATCACTAAAGCGATGGCTGTAGGATTGAAAAGCAGGCAATTTGAACGAGATTTTGAAAACAAGAGTTAACTCAAATATTATTTACAAATTTTAAATTTAGTGATTAGGGAAAAGGAATATTAATCATAGAAACTGGGAAATCAGAGGGGAATGAGTTTGGCTTTAAACATTTCAGATGTCAGAAGAACATCTGTTAGAAATGCAGGACTGGAGCTTGGGTGGACATTAACTTAAGAACTCTGCATAGCGGTGGTAGTTGAAGCCATGAACAGAACAGGTCACCAAGTGAGGTTAATAATGAGAAAAAGAGGGTATGGGTATCTTAGGAACATCTATATTTAGGCAGAAGAAGAACCTGGCTAAAGAGAATTAGGTGCAGGTGAGTGAGGATAATGTACTTAGTTCCATAGCGTCCAAGAAAGATGAGGGGTTTTTTTAGATGAAGATGAGCTACATGATTCAGTCTAAATCAGTGAATGTGAATTTGTTTAGGACCTGGTTAGAATGGTTTGGGGTCTTAATCCAGCCTTGGTACAGGGAATTAACAGTCAGTTGCCAGTGACGATATTAGTGCTGATGCTGTTTTCGATAACAAATGATGAAAGGTTCAAAGGTCAAGACAATTAGGGATTTTTGTTTTGTTTTGAGTGGTCCTGAGCAGTTCTTTTGGGCAGGGAGATTTGTCTGTACGTATATGTGCACGCATATATCTGGCCTTGTCTTAGGTTTTGTCCCGTATATTTTCCACTTGTTTTTTTGTTTGTGCATTTATGTATATTTTTGCAAGGAATCTGTCCTGCATTAGACTTTTTTGGCTTCCCTCTCCACTCCAGCTCCTAGAGGGACGCTTTGGTAGCTTTTCTTCTGCGTAATCAACCAGGCTGCAGCCAGCAGATGGCACTACAGCAAGAGGGGCAGAGAGTCCCTTTAGGACCTTGTCAACCACTGCGGCCTAGTAAACTTAAGTTTCAGCCTTGGAGGAGTCAGAGTCGCACTTTCGCTCGGACTCTAATAAAGCAGGTCGAGTTGTGTGCAATTGAGGATTTCAATGTACAAAATGGAATCTGTGGCTTTGTCTCCACCACACCCCACCACTAAATTGACGATATCTTTGGTCAAGTTGTGCAAGTGTCGTGAGAAGCGCTGTCGAGATATCCCAATTACTGGTTAAAGCGGCCGAGGTGACCCCAGCATTAACTAAATACAGGAGATAATCGAGACTCCTCTGATAGTTTAAAGAAAAATCCATACAAATAAACGTAATTATCTGAATGTTTCCCAACAATGTGGAGCTGTATCATATGAAATATGAGGCTTGTTTTTGTTATAACGTTCCTTACTTCATTTCGCAAGTTCAGAAGCAGCCTAACTATACCGATTTCCCTAAGGAGTAAAAAAGAGCCGCTCACCAAGAGCAGTCCTGCAGGTCGCAGGGGCCGCCTCTTGACCCCTGCTGCCCGGGTTCTCTTAAGTGGAAGCGCGGGACGCAGACCTCTCCATTGCAGGTGGGCTGCTGCTTACAAACACACAAAACACACACACACCAGCTGCCACAGCGCAACATAAAGTGCAAAACCTTTTCAAACACACCGACGCGAACAAGTCAGGTTATGCCCCAGCACTAACTCCACAGGAACACCCAGAAGAGACTTCGTTACCATGGCCACGCAGGAAGCCTCCGGATAGCGCTTTTCTTACCCAAACGTAGGCACCCAAGCACCACCCACGCAGGTATCTTGGCTCGGCAATCTGCTAGCCACTCCTGATTGCGTTCGGCGCTCGCCACTTTGCCCTTGCGCCTGCGTAGTACGGCTCTTGCCCGTCGCGGCGGTCGGATCGGGAAGTGTCAAGCGGGAGCTGGTTACCCCGCCTTCGCCGCTACCACCGCTGACCCCAGACCCCTTAGCCAGGCCCGGGCCCAGCCGCCATGACGAACGGTGAGAGCCAATGCACAGAGCGGAGGATGGGAGTGTAGGACGAGAGGAAACGGCGGGCGGGGCTGGGACTGACGTGGCCGTTCTCCCCGCCCCCTCCCAGCCCAGCCTCCCTTCGCCTCTCGGTGCCCCTAACTCCCGTTCCCTACCCCCCCCCCCCGCGGGTTCTCCCGTCCCGTGCCTGTCTAGAACCCCCAGTACCTCTCATGCCCACACCTCGAGTCCTCGGCCCCTACCCTGTGCTTTCCCTTCTCCGCTTCCTAGAAGTTCGTTCTGGCTCTTACAAGCCTCTGGGGCAGGCCAGTCCGGGTTGAAATATTGCTTTAGCACCAGGAAAAGAGAGGATCCTCCTCTCAGCCCACTACGTTCTCATACTTTCGGACAGGGAGAACCAAGAAATCACAATCTCAAGGGTCACACTTTTTGGGGGTGAATGTAGACTCTAAAAAAGTTCTTATTTTGATAAAATGTTGGGAAGCTTTCTCTTGTTTGATTCTCAAGTCCTGCCTCGGTGATCCCATCTGGAGACCCTGGCTAGTGTTGCAAGGGTTGGGTTTAGACGCTGCCTCTTCTAAATGATGTGACAGCCGCCTCCTTGTTAATTGACCTAATTTTCCAGGCCTCTTCAAACACTTTATAGACATGACTTCTGAATTCCAGAGAAGGGCAGGAAGCAGGGCCTTTGTGGTCTTAAGAGTCAGTCTTACAGGAACGAAGAGGCCTCTTAAGCAGTATGATTTGAGGGGCACGGGAAAGCATTTCTCAAAAGTACCTTCTCCATAAGCCTGGCACTGAAGACTCAAATTTCACCTCCTTGTGAATTTTGGCATTGTCTATGAAAACTTACAGGAAAAAAAAGACTAGCACATAAAGGTATAATTCTTCATAAAAACTTAGTGTATGTATTAATTTGCTGGATCCTTTTTTATGTGACACCTATCTGTGAGATAGTTTTACTGGAGGGAGAGAGGGAGATAAAGTGGTCCAGAACTGGCAGATGCTAGTTATGTAAAATATTGTTTTGGAGTCTTCTGGGCAGTCAGAGGTCTGAGATTACTACACATAGTAGGAGAAGGGACATCACCCAGAAGAAGTAGTCATTGAACCAGGAAATAAGAGAGCAGTCTGACATAATAATTACTGAATAAATTTTAGTCGCCCTCCCCCTTTTGTGGTCCAGTATCTTTTTTTTTGCAATTAGGTGATTCATTGATTCATTGCTCTTACATGCACATGAAATAGCTTGGTGTACGTATATAAGAAATAGAATTAATTATTAAAAGCTTTTTTTCCAAATTATTCTATGTTGAAGCCTCAGATAATTTTTTTTGTTAACAAGAATCTCCTGTTGTTTTGGCACAAATTTGGGTTCTGAGCATCATACATGAAGAGTAAGATAAGCATAGGAAAAATTATAGTCATATGGATTCTAACTCTTGCAATATCCATTAAGCTTTATTTTTTGCCTTAACACATTCTTCGCCAACAGATGCAGATCTGAGACGTGGCTAAATGTCTAGCTCTCCTTTATCACATGAGTGATAAGAATGTGTTTAATTCTCTCAGCTCAGACTCCAAGGATTCTTATGCCTTTCTCAACCTATTGCCAGCACTAGCCATCCCTAGGAGGCTGATTCCGCATCAACTGATGCACTCTTCTCAGGATTTGTAGTTCTTGAAAGGGGAGAGGAGTGGGCAGTGAAATTATTCTAAGGGGGATGTCTACAAGCAATTTTGGAGAACAATAAGGTAACCTTGTTAGTCTTAGGATCTTGGTTCTCTCTTGTCAGGGGTTGATACTGCAGTTGAGGTTATCATCTTGATAGTATATCAGTCACGCTCTTTTCTCCTCGGAAGTCTCAAGTGGGATCACCTGTCCCCAGCTAGATTCGCACCAAAGGTTTTCTTTTCATTCTGTAACAGTGTACTCCTTGGATGGGATTCTGGTGTTTGGTTTGCTCTTTGTTTGCACCTGTGCCTACTTCAAGAAAGTTCCTCGTCTCAAAACCTGGCTGCTATCAGAGAAGAAGGGAGTTTGGGGTGTGTTTTACAAAGGTAAGATCATATCTGGACAGGGAGGGGAAGAGATTGCCATCTCTGGACAGTTGGTGCTACAAAGTTGCACCAAAGTTGGGTGGGGTAGGCTGGGATTGTACTTGGTTCCACTTTTACATAATTGTTTATTTTAGTGTCAAGGTAATTTGAGTATTCTCCACGGAGTAAAAGTATATAAATTAAACAATTTTAGGCTGAACTGGAATTGTTGGGAGAAATATTTTCCCAATGGAAAGTTTTTCTGAGTTCCTGGAAAGGATACATTGGAGTCTCTTTTAAGGTCTGATTTCATTAGCTCAGATGCTTTTTTACTTTTTATTTGGGACACCTTCATCTGGAATCCTACCTACCTAAGTCCTTTTTCAAAATAGGGCAAAATATAAACAAACAGTATATTGACTTGAAACCTAGAGCTTAAGGGTAGTATTTAAATACATTGTCAAGTGGGTTCTTGAGACTCTTGCTAGGTCTCTTCATCTGTGACTAGATATTTCAAAATATCAACTTGAAAATGAGGACTTCTATAAAGGGCAGGGGGTGATTTCTTTTCTCTTTTTACTTTTGTCTACTAGCCGCTGTGATTGGAACCAGGCTGCATGCTGCTGTGGCAATTTCCTGCGTTGTAATGGCTTTTTACGTCCTGTTTATAAAATGAGTTCCAAAGCATCCATCTCACCAACTGCCAACCAAGGGGACAAGGGTGAGGAACCTGTCGGGAGCCTGGGCCCAGCGTAGGAGAGTTCAGCTAAAATCATCCAAGTCCCCAGGATGACACCACAGCGTCTGCCCCTACCATATGTGGGGAAAACTCTTCACGGTTACAAACATTGTTTATGCTTCAGGGGACTCCAGAAAGGCAACTTCCTTTGATCTGTGTGTAAATCAGTCCTCGGCAGAGAGCATATAATGTCCAGATAAATTACACCCCTCGGTGATAAGATTACATACCTCCTGCTTAAAAACCTGTCATCTATTTTGTTCTTCAGCTCCTCGTCAGGATCTTTTCAAACTGAAGCTCATTAGGGAAGGACATGGGCTATGTTCAAACCTCGTGGAAGGAGAGATAATTTTCAAGACTTGACTTTTTTTTCACTCTGATTTGGATTTGGCAAATTGGGGGAGGGACTGGGTGGGAAACAGGAGTTATATATGCCAAGAAATGTTTTGGCTTTGGAAATGTATCTTTCATGTACCCATCTGGCATGGTCCCCGTTGCAAAAAGAGAACAGATGAAATAGCTGTGCTATGTGCTGGTAGCTCAAGCGTTTTGCCAAGAGAATCTGGGCGTACATAAGGTTTGGGAATTATCTGTCTGTGATGAGACCAGAGAGCAGTAACTTAGACCAGAAAATATGTTCTATTCACCAGTATCCCCGAAAGGAGACTTCACCCCATCAAATGGTATATGGAAAATGAATCCACTGTTGCTATTTTCCTAATGCCTTTTATATTTTCTAAATTACTGAGTGCTATACACCGTTACTCAGTTTTAAATGCCACCATTATGGGAAAGAGAAACTATTGAAGAAATAATTGTTTAATATATTTGCAGTTAGGGTAGAAGAAATAAATAAATCTAGTATGTTCATATACTAGTAAAGTCATTTAGTATAAGAATTTATTGTGATGTTAGATGGAAGTTTTGTCATGTTATCCAAGATACAAACTTATTCTTTGTTTAAATCTGGGTTATTATGGCAATTTTTAGTTAATTACTTGTTTTTCTTGGCCAACTCTTAATTTTCTTCATATTGCAGTACTCTTTAGCTGTCTCTTGGAAATTCTGTGTATTATAAGAACATGAGAAATTCGAATTTTGGACTGTTTGGACAGTTCATAGAATCCATGAATAAAATGGTGTTTTCTAAAGTAAAGGGCAGCAGGTTTGCAATTGAGATTGGTGGGCTTTTCCATGGAGTATGGTAACTCCTGAGCAATCGTTTTAGATGACGCAACATTTGAAGGGAAGAGTTCTCCATTCCCTCCTCCTCATATCTGCAGAAGGATCAACTATTGCATTTATGAAGCCTAGAACTTCTCTATTTAAAAAAAAAAGAGTTGGTCTAAAATTAAATTGTTGTGAAAAGCAAGCATAGACATAGGTCTACCAGTTGAATTGTCCATTAAAGTAAAAACTTGACCGTGGACAAGGTAGCTGTGGTTGACCCGTGTGGCAATAAGTTGTCTTTTGTCTTACTCCAAAAGAACAAAAGCTGCTAGGAAGTTTAGGTTCTGAAATATGCAGTGTAGTGCTTTGAGGGTTTTTAGAAGTATAGAAAGTCACCAAGTAAACACTACTTGTCTAATCATCTCAGAGTTGTGGCTATTATCTCTTCAGGAATTGGTCCACAGGGTAAACTTCAATGATTCATATGTTTTCCATTGTCATTTCTGAGGATCCTTCACATGAGAGAAAGGAAATCTAGTGGAATGGGAAAAAAGAGTTCTGCTTGTGGTTGTGAGTTTGGGACCTGTTGGCCAGCGGGAATGTCCCTCCCTGGAAATACAAGTTCAGCATGTTTTGCACTTGTTATTTTGTAGCTTTAATGACTTTTGTTTTCTAATAGGGCTAATGTCTCTAAGCTTGGTACTTAGAGCTGTTTCATATTTTACACTAGTTCCATTTCACAGTTCTAGTTGTTTAAACCAATTTTTACAGCCTCCTGGGTGGGTCATTTTAACTTAAACTTGTGAATTGTTATATTTTGAGATGTTTTCATACCAGAATGTACCAAAAAGTGCAGAGTGAAGGTAATTTACGGTAAGAAACAAATACACAGCTTATTTCATTTCTTGACTTGATGTAAGCAGATGAGGAGAAACGTGTTTAACTCATTACTTTGGTTGATGTGTCATATATTTTTGACTGAAAATTGCAGGAAGTTGTTCCTCTAAGGTAGTCTTTTAGGAGTAGAAGAATGGGGATAGCAATATTTCTTCTGATTCAAACTGGTATCACCATAAACCCTATATGCCAGGGTGGAATGAAGTCAGCTTTTTATAGTTGAAATACAATTTTTTATTCACCATTGTCTGCACAAATCCTTGAAAATAAAATTTCTTTCCCTACCATTTTTGTCCATTTTATTTGTCACATGCTGAATGTATTGAACTTTATTCACTACTCCCCTGGGTTCTGCCCATAGTACATATACCGTTTTAGTTTACATTAGTGAATACCATCATTCCTGTTAACCTTTTGTGATGGTCACTGAATGTATGATATAGTTCATAATCTGTGAGGGTATAGCTTTCTCCTTTGGGGGAGCTGATATATGTATCAGCTTATATTTTTTCATATATGAATAAATTTTGTTGTGTATTAAATAAGGTAGATAACACTCCTCAATACATTTTACCTACTACTGCTGTTAAAATACAAGTATCATCTGCCATTACCAGCCATAAACTTCTTCATTCAAATGAGGTTATCAGGTTAACCAGAAAATGCTTGAGCCAATGGGATTCCAGCACATACAATGGATACTTTTCCCCTATATGTTTATTCTAAATGCATGGTGGGACTAGCACAAGTACAAACTATAGCTTCACAAATCATTTTCTACTAATCTCCAAAATTTTTCTAAATTATATTCCCCCTACACATACCTATTTTTTTTTCCCCCAAAGCCCCAGTAGATAGTTGTATGTTGTAGTTGCATATCCTTCTAGTTGCTGTATGTGGGACGTGGCCTCAGCATGGCCGGAGAAGCGGTGCGTTGGTGCGCGCCCGGGATCCGAACCCTGGCCGCTAGTAGCGGAGCGTACACGCTCAACCGCTAAGCCACGGGGCGGCCCACACGTAGCTATTTCACTGAAGAAGCAGAAAGAAGCAACTAAAACATTAAAATGGTGCTCTCTGATGTGGAAGGAACTAATTCTACTTATATAATCACTACTTTGTTTTCACTCTACTCATTCTGGAGTTTGAAAATCAGATATGTTTTAATGGATGTGAAAAATGAAGGTTCAGCAATACGACTGCCACAGCATCAAGTTCTGGGTGGCAAGAGGGCTCTATAAGTGAGGACAAGGATATGCCTCCCTACCTTTACTCATATCACAGATATCTTGACTACCTAGTCCTTGGATTTAAATGATCTATTCTCACCTTTCCCTTTGGTAAAATGTTTGCCTTCTACCTTGGGAAAAGGAGCTCCTGGGCAAGCTGATGTTGGTAATGATCAGGATTGCCTTCTCCATGGGAAAGGAGTCATTCACCCATGAATCTCCTGAGATTGAATCATTTTGTATCCAGAACTTGGATCAAAGATCAAAGAAAAGCTATAGGTATGGATATAAATTTGTAGCTGCCGAAAGATGAAAAGACAACTGTGATTCAATAATGTGGGAATTTGCCCCGCCTTTCCCTGGAACTTGGTTTCCCCTCCGAGCCACGAGAGGGCAGCAAAGCGAGCACTCCACGAGGGCCTGTGTTCGGTGGTTCCTCCCAGAAGCCTCCGAGGTGGGGGAGGGGCAGAGGGCTTTAAAAGAGGGTGCGGACTTCCGCTCCTTCAAGGAGGGAAAGCGGCCTGGGTGAGGCTGGTGTGTGCTGTTGTGTGATGTTGCGTGGAAGGCGCGTACGGGCCGAGTGTGTGAGTGGACGGGCGAATGTGTGAGTGCGCGCGTGGGGCGTGCAAGGCGAGCGCGTGTGCCCGCCCCTGCGCCCTTCCCCCGCCTACACCTTGATCTTATTTGATCGGGTTGTGACCCCAGCCCCGCCGGGCCGACCCGAAATGAAAAGCTCCCCTCCTGCGAAGCCCCTTCCTCGGGGCGCTGTGCAGCGAGGCCCCTTGGGCGGCGGCAACGCCGCGGTCCCGGAGGTCCCGGAGCCGGTGCTACGGGGCCCGGCGCTCAGAAGTGATGAATTGATCAGATAGACGAGGCCGGGCTTGTCCCAGGCCGCTGATTATCGAGGCGATTCTGATCTGAGCCCGGCCTCAGGGCACGGCCGGCGTGGCGTTGGGGCTAATGCGTTAACGGTCGGCGGGGGGCCGGAGGGTGAATGATGTCCCGCGAGCTGTCACTCGGCCCGCGGGACCAGGAGCTGCACGGGGACGGAGGCCTTGTTTCCGCTGCAGCTGTTCTTCCCTGCCTCCTCTTTTTCTTTAGCCCCGCCTAGTCACGATGAGTCTGTATGGTACCAACACTGGTGCCCCCTGGTCTAAAGGCACTATACAGCGTCTGCCGCGAAGGGATATAGGTGTATATGCATGTCTGTATATATATATCGATAAGAGAACTTGGAGAGCTTACAAGAATTCAGACTCCAGGGACCCGCCCCAGATTTACTGAATTAGAATTATCAGGGAGGTCTGGGAATCTACATTTTTAAAAGCCTCGATGCATGGATCACGGTCATAAGTTTTTTGGTGTTCAGTATCAAATAACCTGCATGCAGGGACTATTCAGATAGTCACCCCTCTCTGCCACTCTAAATAATAACTGAGGGCCAGCTGTGGCTTAGCGGTTAAGTGCCGGCGCTCCGCTGTTGGCGGGCCTGGTTCGGATCCCAGGCACGCACGAACGCACCGCTTCTCTGGCCATGCCGAGGGCGTCCCACAGACAGCAACCAGAAGGATGTGCAGCTATGACATACAACTATCTACTGGGGCTTTGGGGGAAAAAACAAAACAAAACTGAAACTTCATATTGCTACTTGGCAGCAGATACTATCAATAGATCAGAGTATCTCCGTGGAAGAGGGGCTGTGATAGTTTGATGGCATTTAAGGACTCTGCACGTGAGTACTAGGAAGAAGCCTTTTCATATCTGAATTGTTAATGATGCAGATGCTTTCCAAACTTAGAAATGGGAATTTACGGTACAGTATTCTAAAAGGTCTGCCATTTCATGTGCAATCCAACAGCAGTTTCCTGTGAGTGACTTGTAATTTTAGAAACCACATTAATGCATCAGTTTTTAGGTTTCAAACCCAAGTACCAGATTGTTGAGCCATGTTTGTAAGAATTGACACAAAGAAAAGCAAATTGACTCCCAGGCAAGGAGACTAGCGGAGTTAGAGAATGAACAAGGGCAAGGAGCCAGGACCAGGGAGATGGAGCCCTCATGGAAAAGTAAAGCCCACCAGATGACTAAGTCCAGGAGGTCTGAAATCTGTTGTGTGACCTCAGCATAAATAATGCTACATAGAGCTACCAAAATTACAGTGTTTGAGAGCTCATGAAGAGCATGAGCTGTGTCCATTCTTGTTTCCCCAACACTTAGCTCAGTGCCTGACATAAAGGTTTGCAAGAAATGTTGAACGGATGTATCTGTATGGTTGAAATGACTCCAGTTCACAAAATATGAATACCTGTCTCCTGCCAAAAACAGTGCTGTTCTGTCCTAAATCCTTATCTTTTCAGCAAGATGACTTTCCAAGTTGCAAATATGCCCAACAGGACTGGTTTCGAGAAGTTAGAAAACTTCCCTCCCATATTTTAAGAGTAGTCAAGCAGCAACTCGTAGTCCATGGGTAACAGACACTTCAGGCTTCACAAATCTATTTAATGGAGGTGGGCGGCAGATGTTCCACTATGATTAAATAGTCCGGGGGCCTGTCAACACTAGGTGGAGAAGAAGCCACCATCGTTCTTTCGGGAGTAGCCTCCATTGGTGGCTGCAGTGTGAGGGGACACTAGAGAAAAGAGAAGAGGGAGTGGGCTGTGAATTTCAGATCCTTTGCCTTTTCTGGGAACCTATAATTGCCCATACATTTGTAAGGACTATGGAGAAGGTTCTTGTAACAGCTGGGGAAACTGGCATATAGAGGACTGAGGGAAGGTAGCTATAGGTTTCTGCCCCTTGCTGGAACCTAATTTAGTCCCTTAGACCTAAGGCTGAGTTAAAGGCTCTGAAAAATTGAATTCATTTCCTAGCTCTATAGTCAGCATGTCCCCTGGTATTAGCCTGGTATGTGCCAGGCTGCTCTTCCAAGAGCCTCAGTTATCTCTGAAGTTCCCTAATAGCCAATCACCTCAACTCCCTGATTCCTGGGCCCATTTAGAAAAACTCACACCAACCATCTGCCCACCCAGTCTTTTAACCCTTACCTATGGATCCCTGGATGCTGTGGATGGACTCCTTCTTAGGGTTGATCCAGTGTCTGATGTTAGCTCGGGAAGTGATGGGGGGCAGCGGGGGAGGGGGTAAACATTCTCCAGGGAATTGGATCTTGATTCTAGAAGATCGTGTGGGGAAAAACAGGGGAGAGTGAAATCAATCAGAAGGAGAAAGGTGAGGAGGGAAAGACAGTTGCATGCAACCTCCAAAATGAAGCAGCCAAAGGTGCTTTTCACCCTCTGTGGAATTAGCTGAAGATTTTGTTTGTTTATACAGATGAGCACAATCTTGGAGGATCTCTGTTCATTTTAGATAATAAAAATACAGAAATTGCATTACAGATGCAGATGTTAAAAAATATGGGGGCCGGCCCCGTGGCTTAGCGGTTAAGTGTGTGCACTCCGCTGCTGGCGGCCCGGGGTTCGATCCCAGGCGCGCACCGACGCACCGCTTCTCTGGCCATGCTGAGGCCGCGTCCCACATACAGGAACTAGAAGGATGTGCAGCTATGACATACAACTATCTACTGGGGCTTTGGGGGGAAAAATAAATAAATAAATAAATAAAAAACAACAAAACAAAAAAGAAACGTTTAAAAAAAATATATGGAAATCTGTATACAAATGAGTACCTACTGATCATCTTTGTTATTTCCCCGGTGACACTTTACCTTACATGATTGGATGGCATTGACCTTAGGGTGGAGAGGCTCCGCCTCCACCACTTACCCATGGGTATCCTGGGTGGTCTCCTGATGTAACAGTATCTCACTTTTGTTCTTGAATGTCCCTGTGTGGTGGTCATACAAGGCTGCTAAGCGGAAATCCAGGTCATCCTTTGGTATCTGCAGAGGAAGTCAACCACCCCCAGGGTTAACTCACCACCTCTGATTGCACTCTAATCGGGTTCTGTTGGGCTCTACTCTTCCCCAAAGCAGAATGAACCCCTTTTGGGCCTGAGTTCTACCCACTCCTTACACACCAAATTGTTGTACATGGTGACTTCTTAACTCTTGTCAATATAGAATTAATTGTCTCTTAGGTCTAAGGAGTGGTGAGCTCTCCCTAGAGACATGGGAATCACTGTCATTCGTGGTTATAATCAGAAAAGTGAGAAGTCTGGTGAGAAAGTGATTTGTTCCAGATAATCAACTGGAGCGAAACCCAAGCCTTCCAACTTCCCAGAGGCCAGATAAATTGGTATTTGATTTTAGATTTGGTAGGATCTTGGACTGGGGACAAAATAAAGATGCTGAAGCAGTCAGGGACAGACTACCTTTCAAAAAGGATATTAATGAATCCTAAGTGGATGCATAGAGAAATAGCTTGGTACCTCAGGATCAAAAAAATAAGCATCCCGCCTCATGGAGCTGGCTGTGGGAGTTGAGCTGAGCCGACTCCAGGGTTCCTGTTGCTGAGCAAGGTGAGTTGGGTTCTTATATGGCAGTTTCTGCAAAAGAAAAACCACACCCAGGACCTGGTTACAGGAGGCCTTGCTGATGTGGTAGCTTCAATGACATCTACCCCCTTATTCCATCCTTTTTTTTTTTTTTTCTTTTTCTGGTGAGGAAGATCAGCCCTGAGCTAACATCCATGCCAGTCCTCCTCATTTTGCTGGGGAAGACTGGCCCTGAGCTAACATCTGTACAGATCTTCCTCCACTTTATGTGGGACGCCGCCACAGCATGGCCTGACAAGCGGTGCGTCGGTGCTCACCCGGGATCCGAACCCCGGCGGCCAGCAGCGGAGCCTGCGCACTTAACTGCTACGCCATGGGACCGGCCCCATATTCCATCCTATTTTAATTGAATCTCAGAGAGACATCTGCAAAGAGAAGAACGATATGGGGCAAGACTCTCAGGCTTTTGATCCTCCTAAGTTTTCAATCTCAGAACTGGCAGAAATGGGCCAGGAATACAGGGAAAACGGTGGAGTGAAGGGTGGGGAGCAGATAGGAAAGATGATGAGCTCAGGTTTACATGTCCTGAGTTTGAAGAAAAGATAAGACATCCCAAGGCAATTAACAGGTAGAAAATTGGAAGTGTGCAATTGTTGGAGGAGAGCTCAGGACAAGTAAGAGAGATCTGGGGGTCCACATGAGGTAGTGGTTGAAGCCTGCAAAAAGGAGTCTGGCCAAAAGGGAAGAGGTGGTTCATGAGGACTGCACACTATTATAACGAGGGAGGGAAGAGGAAGGGACAGGACACTAAGGCAATCAGAGACAGGAGAATCAGGAGAGTGCAGTGTCTGAGCGGGAGAGAAAAGGATTTCAGTAAGCAGAGAAGGGTCATCGTGACCACAGGAATGTCAAAGAAAAAGTCCATTGGCCATTGAATCCCCTAAATAAAACCCCACAAGCATGAATGTGAAAAATACATAACTGATTTCTTCATCACATGTAAAATGCCATATTGTTTGCCACTGTATCCCCAGGACCTAGCACAGCGACCTGACACATGATACACACGGTGTTTAAAAATGAAATATTGGGTGGGTCCAGTGGCTTAGCGGTTAAGAGCGCGCGCTCTGCTACTGGCGGCTGGGGTTCGGATCCCAGGCGCGCACCGACGCACCACTTTTCCTGCCATGCTGAGGCTGCGTCCCACATACAGCAACTAGAAGGATGTGCAACTATGACACACAACTATCTACTGGGGCTTTGGGGAAAAAAAGGAGGAGGATTGGCAATAGATGTTAGCTCAGAGCCGGACTTCCTCAGCAAAAAGAGGAGGATTAGCATGGATGTTAGCTCAAGGTTGATCTTCCTCACAAAAAAAATAAATTAAAAAAAAAAAGAAAAAGAAAAATATTAAAAATAAATAAATAAAAATAAAAACGAAATATTGGTTAAATCAATGACTGAATTCCAGTGAGTACAACTACAAACTAATAGAAATCTCATTCAGCCTATGTTGGATTCAACCCCTCCCCCTGTATATGGCAAAGTGCTGTATGACTCAGCTCAGTTAGACATTAATTGAACAGTATGTACCAGGCACTGTGCTATCACCAAGAAAAATGAAACAAGAAAACTACAAATATACATGATGCAAGCATAGGCAGCTCTCCTCCCATTCCCCAAAGGCTACATAAGTCTCATCATCTCTCTATCAGCAGAAGATGAGGTTGTCTCACTGAAAAAGTCAAGACTGTTAAGCATGAATGCCATCTTCACATCCACTTTCCTTCCATCTCAAAGAAAGGGAAGTCCCTTTTACTCAAGAATAAACTTTCTTCCCTGAACCCAGCCCTTTGTTGTGTTTCAGAGACCTGCACCATTCTGGCATCCCCTGGACCCAGCTTCTCTCTCATTCCTTCATCACTGCTACCACTCTGTCACCTTCCCTACAGAGCCAGGCTTCTTTACGAGTCAACATTTACCATCTCCACTTCTTCCCCATTCCCATCCCCTCTTCAGCCCACTGCAATCTGGCCTCTGCCTCAAGCACCCACTGAAACTGCTCTTGCTGGTGACCAATGATCTTTCTGGCCACGTCAGGTAGATCCTTTCCAGAGCTAATCTTATTTGACCTCTGCTGTTTCGGGCACCATGATTCTGATTCCAGGAAATGTTCTCTGCATCCTCTGGGGGTCCAGCTCCTCTTGGTTTTCCTCCTGTCTCTGGCTGTCACTTCTCAGCTTCCTTCTCAGCTCTGCTTTCTCTCTCTGCCCCTTAGACAGTGCTATTCTCCAGGGGTTTAATTTCTGCTTTTCTTACTCTCACATTCACTGGATGAGCTCATTCCCTCCTATGGCTTCAACCACCATATGAATACTGTGGCTTCCAGATGTACATCTCCAACCCACAACTCTCAACCATGTTGCCTACTCCACTTAAATGTCCCACAGGCACCACAAAAGCAACATCTACATAATTGATCTCAACATCTTTCTCCATAAACCTGCTTTCCCTGAATGCCTCATTCAGTAAATGGCATCAATTAAGCTCTCAGAAACTTTGGAGTTATCCTAGACTGTCTTGTCTCTTGGGGCCATATTCAGTCAGCCATGAAGTCCCATCAGTTCTGCCTCTTGCATCTTATCACCATCCCCTGCATCACTGCTTTAGACCCATTACTCTTCCTTCTGGAGATTGCTGCACCTGCCTCCAGCTGATCCCTCTTGTCCCACTCCCATCCTATCCAATCCACTGCCATTTGTGTTTTCTAAAATACCCATCTAGTATGTCATTCCAGTGCTTAAAGTCCCAAGTTGATTCCCCAGCACTTCCAGGGTGAAATCCTAGCTCACTAGCATGGTGTACACAGCACACCCAGCCAACAGGATCACTTGTCCAGCTCCTGCTCTCTTCACTCCTCCATCTCACACCAATGCTCCACCCATTCTAGAGTCTTTGGCCCCCACAGGCCACCCTCATTCTCCTTTCCGTGTACGTGCACCTGCTGCTTCCTTTGCCTTAAATATCTGGTTCCTGTTTCCTTCTTCCTAACTCACATTCCACCTCCTCCCTCACCTGGCCCATCTGCTCTGGGAAGCTGTCCTTTAAGCTCCCAGTTCTCACGACACACTACATATAACTCTGTCACAATACATGTGCTATTGTGTAAGCACTTTTACTGTTGCTCTTCTTAGTCTGGCTTTTCTTCCAGAGTTCCTTGAGAACGGGAGCTACACCTAACTTATCTATATATCTTCAGTGTTTAGCAGAGGGCCTGGCATACAGTAAATAATAAATGTTGAATAAACAAAAGGAAACTTTGATTTTATTAAGCCACAATTACCATTTAATCCACCTTATTTTGCACTTCAAACATCTTAAATACTTCTACCGGAAAAAAGATCATTTATTTTTTATTTATTTATTTTTTTTGTGAGGGAGATCAGCCCTGAGCTAACATCCATGCTAATCCTCCTCTTTTTTTGCCGAGGAAGACCGGCTCAGAGCTAACATCTATTGCCAATCCTCCTCCTTTTTTTTTTGCCCCAAGCCCCAGTAGATAGTTGTATGTCACAGCTGCACATCCTTGTAGTTGCTGTATGTGGGACGCGGCCTCAGCATGGCCGGAGAAGCGGTGCGTCAGTGCGTGCCCGGCATCCGGGCCCTGGCCGCCAGTAACGGAGAGCACGCACTTAACTGCTAAGTCACAGGGCCGGCCCAAAGAAAAAAGATCATTTAAATTCTCAAATCACTGACACACATACAGAAACACATTCCAGCTTAACCAGAAGACAGAGACGGTGTGAAGACATGTATAAAGTATGCTCTGGTAGCTTTCAGAGGATCCTCTCCTACTCCGTATCTCATATCTCTTCAGAGAATAGTTTTCCAAACAGGGCAAAGGGTGGCTGGGTGGATCCTGGGCCTGTTTAAGCTTCTTTATACCAATCACTGCTTTGGGTAGAGAGACCCCCTTGTTCCTCTGGACTGGAGCTCTACTTCCCTCTGCTCAAAAGCACCTCTAAAACATTAGCAGATCCGAATATGGGGACATGGAGACAGGCGGAAATCAGACTCCTCCGTTATCTGACTCAGTGCCTTCACCACAGTCCTTCAAGTTAGCGCCTCTGCTCCTCATGCCGCCAGATAGAAGACTGCCGTCGACACTGCTGAGAATCTGTGCAAGAAACCACAGTACCTTGGAAGTCCGCAGTTTTCCCAAGTAGGAATCATCGTTATCCAATGTAGGGCGCTGGAAAGGGTCTCGGGTGGGAGGCATGGTAAAATGCCGAGAGAGACGCTCTTATGAGGGATGAGAGGCCCGCGCAGCCGCACGAAACTTTGCACGTGGAGGATCCCGGGTCCCGGTTGTTTGGAACGCCCAGTTTCGGTTGCCAGGTAACTGCCCTGCCATCTGTGACTGAGGTGAATTCCCTTCGAGAAGGGCGCCACCTGGCGGTCCAATGCGGGAGGCCCCTCGGGAGGAAGCTACTGGGAATGCGGAGGCAAAGCGCCGCCGAGCGTACCAAGGAGCCCTGGATTTGCACTCCTGAGCCTTGGTTGAAAAACGCCGGCCTCCCGGAGTGCAGTCTTCTGCAAAAGACTTCAATTGAGGAAAGAAGTTCTAAAAGATGACCTAGAATTTTCCTTCTCCCTCGCATCTAACAAAAGGATTTTTCAAAGCTATGAGAGAATGAGATGTCAAGAGACAGAAGAGCCCACGTGTTGTGCTTGGAAAATTGCCAGCTAAGGCAAACTCTCCATGCTTAAACTCAGTTTAACTATACGAGTCTCAAGGCCTCGCATAGAGCCGGTTGTAAAGGCACGGATGGATTTGGCGGGATGGAAGTAAGATCTCCAGAAGCGTGTGTTGCCGTAACGTCTACCGGGGCCCCTCCTCTAGGCTATAACTTCTAGAGGAGAGACGGCCTCTCAATCATGTTTCTATCGCTTCACACACAAGAGGAGCTTAATAAGTGTTTATCGAACGCCATGTCTACAAAATTAGGGATGCTCATAAATCGCCTGTGGCCCGGAAGGGCAGTGGAAAACATGAATTTGGTGGCGAAGGCTTGGAGGATGTTTCCACTGCGTTCTTTACACGTGCCCTGTGGTCGCCTGTTGGGCCGGTTGCAGACCCCAGGCGCGCGCACTCCCACACGGCGCGCGCCAGCGCCAGTGGCTGCCATGGCGACCGGCAGGTGAGCGGCGGAGGAGCGCGTGGTCCCTGCCCCACCCGCGCGGAGGGGAAGAGGAGGCGGTTGCCAAGGCGACGTGGGTAGGAGGAGAAGAGGAAGGAGGGCGAAGCAAGGATGGGCGGCCTTGGAGTAGCCGCAGGGAGGTGACTGAAGCGAGTCCAGCCCCTTGCATCCTCCCCCTGTGAACCTCCCTCCCCTTTTTTTCCGCCTCTGCCAGCAGTAGCAGCAGCCACAGCACCTGAGCCGCCGCTGCCGCTCGCTCAGGACAACGCTATGGCTGAGCCTGGGTACAGCCTCCATCCCTTTGCCGTAGGCAGGGGAAGAACTGAGCGGCGCACGCTCCGGCTTCTGTGGCTGCTGCTCTGGGTTGAGACCGCCTTCCAGGTGACCCAGGGAGCGGGACCGGAGCTTCACGCCTGCAAAGAGGTACTGTCCTCCCCGACCCGACCCCACTTTGGTCAGAAAAATCTTGGATCCCGGCGGAGACCTTGGGGACCTAGGCAGAGAGTTTCAGAGGCCGTGGAGTTTAGATTTCTTTGGGGATGAGGCATGGGGGGAGGGAAGAGGAGCAGACTGGCGTCGTGGAGAGGCCAGCCCACTGGAGGACTCTTGAAATCGATCATCCTCACAGCTTGGGCTACTGAGCTCAGGGGGAGAGGTCCCAACTCCAAGGATCCCAGGAGGCACCTGGGTCTCTGGACTCTGGAACGAGGGGAGAAGAAGACGAGTTGTTTTCCAGCTGGGATGATATTACCTTAAAAGTGGTTGAAAACAGAAGATTATGTACACAGGGACAAAATAGACAGTGGGAAAGGGGAGAAGTGGGGAAAGAAAAGAGTTATGAAGGCCAGAGGAAAGTAGTGGAGCGAAGTGGGAATCCTTGTGGTTTTATCATGGCTTCAAAAAAGGAGTATGAAGGTGGGAGATGTGTGAGAAGGCTGAAGGATCCCATCACCTCTCTCTCTCCCCTCGGTATTAAACATCCAGTTACCTTGTGGGCCTGGTAAATGTGGATCCTTTTTATAGCTTTGCCTCCCCCCAGTGCGCTTTGCTTAGTACCTGACAGCACATGAGCCACCTTTGACCAGATTTTGAGTTCTGGAATATCTCACTTTCTGCTAATCTCTACTTTCTTTCTCTAGACTTCTGCTGACATATGTCATTAGTCTTTTTCAAGGTGTTTCTAAAATGTTGCCAACATAATTCAGACAATAGGTGGTGAATGTCTTCCAACCAAAGATGCCTTTTGAACATTCTTTTTGGAGGGATACAAAAAGATATTAAGGAGTCACAAAACTTAGTTTCTATATTTGTTGTGCTCTGAGTAACTTTTTTTAACCATATGGCAGAGGCAGCAACAAAACATTTACGAGAACTGCATTGGGGAAGGCAAAATAAAAGTTATTATCTCTGTGAAATGTGAAAGGCTTCATAATATATCAAGAGTCTAGCCTTGTAAAAGTAACCCCAAATGCCATACTTGGCTAAGGTTTTGAGAGGTTGAAATATCTTTTATGAGTTGTCAGTGTTAACTGATTAGCAACAACCCCATCCCATATGGAAATATATTATCATGAAGATGTCCTAACCGTCAGATCATAACAGATCACGAAGAAGTAAGCGAGGGAGAGAGGAGAGAATTTTTGTGTAAGTGAGGATGTTTGACTTCATTCATGAATATGGCACAAGTGACCCCCGTCAGGGGGACTTTTGGTAACTTTTCTCAGTCCTGATGATGCCCTGCCCTGGGCCATCTACGTTTTCACTCCGCCACTTTATGACCTGTTTTAAAGATGGCTGGGAACAGGATGATTTTGTCAGTGACTGGCTTATTGGCCTTGGTGGCTTGTGCTCTAACCAACCGAGATAACCAGTTCAAGCCTAAGAATCCAACATGAGAGTCTCCCGAGTAGAAGGTAAGAATCTTACAGTTCAACTCCCACTTCTTGTTGAGATCTTTGTCAATTATGGAAAATGTGAGACATTTAAGAAATTAAACACTTCGTATCATCTTGGCTTGGAAGGAGGGAAGAATATTGATACTTGAGAACTCTAACTTGTGTACAAATTTTGCCTTTAGTCCTTTTTAAATGACTGACATTTGCCTAAGCAAAAGGTCTTGCCACAGAGTGTAAGCTTAGGGCAGCGGAAAGCTGTGGAACTCAACGTACCAGGGTTCCAGTCCCTGCCTGTTACTTACCACTCAGTTTTGGGATCTGTGGAATGGGTATTTCAATAACATCTACCTCAAAAAAGATTGCTTTGAGGATTGAAAGAGAAAATACTAATAAAACGCAAATTAGAGTTACCTAATCCCCTTTCCCGTTCAGCTTCTTTACCATTAGATCTACACCCCACACCAGAGTGAAAGTGGCTTAGGAGTCATGCTCATTGGCCTCAGGCGTCAGCAAGTCCTATTTACACTCTCCTTGAGCAAACAGTAGCCAGCCGCTGAACACCCTCAACTCCAAAACAATAAGGAAGAGAATAAACCCATTATTATAATATTCTTCGTTTGGCAATATGAACTGACCCAACAAGTTATGGGGCTTCCAAACCTAAATGGTGAAAAACCAATTTAGGGTAGATTAGCCCTTCTCTGTTCTTAATCTTCATATGAATTTCGTGTGAGTCTGTGTTGGGTATTAATGGCGGGGACTCTTATCAGGCCAAGGCTGACTCTAATGACAACAGTGCTGTTCCAGCCTTGTTTCTTCTTCTTCTTCTTCTTTTTTTTTTGTGAGGGAGATCAGCCCTGAGCTAACATCCATGCTAATCCTCTTTTTGCTGAGGAAGACCGGCTCTGTGCTAACATCTATTGGCAATCCTCCTCCTTCCCCCCACCCAAAGTCCCAGTAGATAGTTGTATGTCATAGTTGCACATCCTTCTAGTTGCTGTATGTGGGACGCCGCCTCAGCATGGCTGGAGAAGCAGTGTGTCGGTGCGCACCCAGGATCCGAACCCCGGCTGCCAGTAGCAGAGCACGCGCACTTAACCGGCTAAGCCACGGGCCAGCCCCAGCCTTGTTTCTGAAATCTGCGGCATCCCTCTGGATCCAGTCAGGAAACAGAGAGGTTTAGCGTAAGGCCTAAACTGAGGTGGCAGGGAATGGGGAGTTCTAGATTGCTGAACTTGTGGTGGGACTTGGTGTTTCTTTCACAGTTTTACAATAACCAGGGTCACCAGTGGAACTAAACATCCTGTATGGTGTCTGTCTTCATAAATCATTTCTTTAGTCCTGTGCTCGCCTGGGCTAAGTGCTAATTGAGAGCCAAAGGAGCATTTCCTATAGCACAATGAGTCTAAATCAAATGAGAGAGGAGCAGAAAACTGCCTTTAACAGATCTTTCCTGTCCTGAGGCTTCAGTGCTAATTGCCCCCAAAGAGATCTCCCAATCTATATTGAAAAGCCCGTAGGGTTTGGGAATCTGGCAGACATGGATTGGAATAATACTTTTTGAATGAGTGATGACTCTGCCACTTAGTAAGGATGCGTCTTTGAGCAAGTTAATTAACTTCTGTCAGCCTCAGATTCCTGATCTATAAAATGGGGTTGGTAATACCTATCTCACGAGGCTGTTGTGAGGATTAAATTAAATTAGATGACACATGTAAAGTGCCTAATACTTACCCTTGATGTGTCATGGGTGCTTAAGAAATATTGGTAGACAGAAAAGGTAAGTACACAAATAATGACACACAGATGATGACATAAGGTTAACGTGGTAAACACCGCAGAAGCGGCAATATAGAGGTTGGTAGGAAAACAAGAAAACTTATTTGAACAGCTGGCGCTTGACCTGCTTCTGAAATAATCAGTACAATTTCAATGGGCAGAGATGGAGGAAGCACACTTTCTGGATGGATGGAGGAGCCTAAGGAAAGGTCCACAGGTGAAAAATGCAAAATATCCTGAGACTTGCAAGTAGAACAGGTGGCTGAAATGTGGAGTAGGTGTGGGGTACAATAAAAATCGAGACAGAAAGTTAGAAACTAAGTGGAGAATTCCTGAAGGATTTCTAGCAAAGATGGCAGCCTGCTCAGAGTGGATTAGAGTGAATATAAAGTAAACATGGCTGAGCTAGGCCAAAAGGTGTTAGCAGAGAGACGGGGGCAGGGTCCTGCCCCGTGGCGCGCTCCGCTGCTGGCGACCTGCCCGGATCCCGGGCGCGCACCGCCGCACCGCTTGTCAGGCCATGCTGTGGCGGCATCCCACGTAAAGTGGAGGAAGATGGGCATGGATGTTAGCTCAGGGCCAGTCTTCCTTGGCAAAAAGAGGAGGATTGACATGGATGTTAGCTCAGGGCTGATCTTCCTCACCAAAAAAAAAAAAAAGAGAGAGAGAGAGATGGGGGCAAGGAGACCAGTGCAAAAGATTTTACTGAGGTCAGGGAGAAGGTTAACAAATAACAAAGAGACTGCACTGGGATGGTGGCAGTGGGATAAATGGAAAGGCATAGATATGACAAGTATGCTGAAGGTAATGGTTAGAGTTTTTGGCAACTGATTGAAAGTGTAGGGTGATGGAGAGGAGTAAGCCAAGGATTCTCATAAGGATTTTAGAATGGGAGAATGGTAGGATCACTAGCAGGGAGCAGAGTGATCTCTTTTCATAGCGCTGACTTCCCTGGGATCAGCCCCTCTGCTAGGTGGGAAAAAATCCTGAGACTTTGGCATGCTACTTCACTGTATGATCATAACTTCTAGCCTTCTATAGTTCCTCCTGTATTTGGTTCTAAGACATTATTATTCAAGGCTGGAACTCCACAGGGAAATGGGTAAAACTAGAAAACATTCAGGACTCCTGAGCTTTTGGGAAACATGTGACCAAAAGTATAAGATTTAAAATGACTTCTTTGCTTGGGAACCATCAAGGTTGGGTATTTAAACATCCTGCCATATTTGGTGAAGAGAGAAGATTAAAAGTCTCCATTTATCATGAAGTACTTATAGGGTAGCAAGGTGTACTGTTTTTGTGTGATATCAGAGGAGGCTAAAGAATAATAGATTCTTGAGATCTGAAGACATTTAAGAAGTCATTTTGTCTGTTCTCCTGTCTCAAGGTAAGAGTATACTAAAACTCAGCCAAAAAAAATAAAAATAAATAAATAAATTAATTAATTAATTAAAAAAAAAACTGAGCCAGACTGATAATTATCTGACTTACTTTAAAAATTACAAAAGTGACACATTTCATTTGCAGAAAAATTAGAAACTATCGCTAAATAAAAAGAAGATAGTAAAATAATCATCTATAATCCTGTCACTCAAACTATCCTTTTTTTTTATTTTTTTCCCCCCAAAGCCCCGGTAGATAGTTTTATGTCATAGCTGCACATCCTTCTAGTTGCTGTATGTGGGAGGCGGCCTCAGCATGGCCAGAGAAGCAGTGCGACGGTGCGTGCCAGGGATCCGAACCCAGGCCGCCAGCGTCAGAGCGCGTGCACTTAACCGCTAAGCCATGGGGCCGGCCCCAAACTATCCTTTTTATGTACATATTTGTGAAAGAGAGGCAGAATAGTAGTACAGAGTGTGGGGTCTGGATAAAATGGGGCGGGCTGGGTTCGGTTTCCAGTTCCTCCACTCAGTAACTGTACGATCTTGGGAAAGTTATTTAATCTCCTTGTGCCTCAATTTCATCATTAAGATGGGAATGTTAATGGAGTCCATTTAGTTACTATAGTATGACAGTTAAATGAGTTAATACATTTACATTGCTTATAATAGTTCCTGGTGCCTAGTAAGTACTCAATAAACGTTAGCTGTTATCATTAGATTTTTAGTGAAAGTATAATTAACATGATCTTACAGTAGTAAAAAATTAATAAGAATTTAATGGTGGTAAAAGCGGGTTTAATTGAAAAGGAAAAAAAGTAGATGTGAAAGATATTCTGAGGAAAAAATTGACAGAACTTGGAAAGAGAGGCAGGAGAGCATAGTAGTTAGGAGTCTGGAGTTGTGCCGTCAGGAGGTAGTAGTCACCAGCTGTGTGGCTATTGACCACTTGAAATGTGGCTAGTGCAGCAGAGGGAATGAATTTTTAATTTTATTTAATTTTAATTAATTTAAAATGTTAAAATGTGTTAATAAAGTTAAAACAGATACTCAATCCAATTATTGAAATACCCTTAAGTGTGTTTGGAACAACTAGAGTATGTGAATCTTTCTTAACTGTAAATTTTATGAAATCTAAATAGAGATCAAATATTTCTGATGAAAATTTAGCATCTGAATTGAGATGTGCTGTAAAGTGTAAAAACCATGCCAGATTTGGAAGACATAGTTCAGAACAAAAGAATGTAGGGGGCCACGCTGGTGGTTAAGTTCAGTGCGCTTTGCTTCGGCAGCCTGGGTTTGGTTCCCAGGCTTAGTTCCTGGGATCAGACCTACATCACCCATCAGCCATGCTGTGGTGGCCACCCAGGTACAAAATAGAGGAAAACTAGCAACAGACGTTAGCTCTGGACGAATCTTCCTCAGCCAAAAAAAAAAAGAATGTAAAATATTTCAATAATATTTTATACTGATTACATGTTGAAATGATAATACTTTAGATATTGTCTAAATAAAATGTATTATTAAAATTAACTTAACCTGTGTCTTTTTACTCTTTTAAATGTGCCCACTGGAAAACTTAAAATCTCGTTATGTGGCTCACATTATATTTCTATGGGACAGTGCTGGTCTGGAGATAACGGCTGTGCACGTCTGGGGTCTGCAGTTGAATCCTAGTTACCGTTTCAGCTACATTATCTTGAATAAGATTCTCACCTCTCTTTGCCTCCATTTTTTTCTTGTGAAAAACGAGGATAATTTAGTTGTTGTCTTTTATGGATTGGTGGGAGGATTAAGCAAGATAATGCTTAAAGTGCTGTGCAAAATGCATAGCATATAGTTAAGTGCTCAATAAATGTTGTGCTTGTTACTGTTTTATGATCTGCTTTGTAAAACTTAACAGGAACATCATTCTAAGTCATTAACTGGTCTTGCATGATATCCTCTTAATAAGGAACTGGATGAACTACCTGGCTACTCTCTAATGCCACCCTTTCACTTTGAGCCCCTGCTTTAGACCCATCTCTTCTCACCATCTTAATGTAGGTCAGCAAGACTTCCCTCTCTCTGGAGTCACCCCTTTTCCCCTCTACTGAGTCATTCCTATCAATCTTCAAATGTTCTATTATTTCTCGTATCTTAAAAAATAGAAGAAAACAACCCGACAACTTCTCTTAAGTGTCACGTCCCCCTCCTGCTGCCACCCTATTTTACTGCTCCTCTTTATAGCAAAAGCTCTTGAATTCCATAATGTCTGTAATCACTGCCTCTAAATCCAGTCTTTCCCTTCTCTCTTGAATCCACTCTAAGATGACTTTCATCCCCACAACTCTACCAAGACTGCTGTTGCTCAATCCAATGGAAATTTCTCAGTTTCAATGAGACTTCGTCTACCATCATTTGGTAAAGTGATGATCACTCTCACCAACTAGGAACACTTTCTTCTCTTGACTTCCAGGACACCAACTCTTCTGAGTGGTTGATTTTTCTAATCCCATGGTGGCTCCTTCTCTGTTCCCTTGATTGATTTTTTTCCTCATGTCCTTGAGTTCTAAATCTGGCAGTTCCCCAGGACTCAGTCATTGAACGTCTGTCTGTCTGTCTATCTATCTATCTATCTATCTATCTATCTATCTATCTATCATCTATCTGTTTGCCTATCTATCTATCTATCTATCTATCTATCTATCTATCTATCTATCATCTATCTATCTCTATTTCTATCCGACCTCTTCTATTTTTGTTCCCTTGGTGATCTCATCCAGCATCATGGCTTTAAACACCATTTGTATGTCAACAATTCCCAAATTCATACTTCCATTCCAGACCTCATCCCTGAATTCCAGACTTGTACATCCGGCTGCATAATGACCTCTCTATGTACATGTTTGATTAGCAGCTCAGATTTACCATGTCTAAAACATTTGATCCCCACCCAACCATCAAACATGTGCCCCCCAGAATCTTCCTCATCTCAGCTAATGGCAACCCCATCCTTCCAGTTGCTCAGGCCCCAAATCCTGACTTCTTTCTCTACAACTCTCTATATCCAATTCATCAGAAAATCTTGTTAGCTCTACGTTCGTTTATATCCAGAATTTGACCGCTTCTTACACCTCCACTGCTACCCACCCTTGTCCAAGGCACCATCACTTCTCACCCAGAAGATTGCAAAAGCCTCCTGACTGGTTTCTTTGCTTCCACCCTGCCCACTTATTGTCCAGGGCCCAACCAGAGTAAACCTATTGAAAATAAGACAGATTTTGTCCCTCCTCTGCTCAAACTTTCCAAAGGCCTCCTATCTTAGACAGAAACCAACTCCTTACAATGGCGCACAAGGTCCTGTGCACAATCTGCACCTCCTCCTCCCCTCCAGCCACACCAGCCTCCTTGCTATTTCTCAGACCTGTGGGGCAACTGCCGCCTCGTTGTCTCTGCTTGGAAAGCTCTCCCCCAGGATGTGTAGCTTATTTCCCAATCCTCTTATGGCTTTCATTGACATGTCAGCCCACTCCCCATCTCATTTTCTGTTTTACTTTATCCAGTGACCTATCACTCCTTAACATACTCTATATTTTATTTATTTTACTTATTTCTGTCTTTCCCCACTAACACGTGAGCTCCATGAAAGCAAGGTTTTTTGTGTTTTGTTTAATGCTGTATCTCCAACACCCAAAATAGCATCTGGCACATTGCGGGCCCCCAGTAAATTAATGTAATGGATGAATAATAGTCCATTGACAGAACTTATTTAACTGATCCTCTGTTGTTGAACATATAGGTTGTTTCTAACTTTTGGCTGTTATAAACAATGCTAAGAGGAGCCTCTTTTTACATACGCCTTTCAGCACGCCTGTCGTTACTCCTTGGAATAAATTCCTAGAAATAGAATTGCTGGATGAGAGGGTAAGATCATTTTCAGGCTTCTCATATGTATTTCTAAATTGCTTTCCAAAAGGTTTTTTTTTTTAAAATCAGTTTATTCTCTCGCCAGTAGTGTATGAGAGGTTTTTTTCCCCTACCATCATCACAACACAGTTTTTTTTATCTTTGCCAATTTTATAGCATAAAAAAAAAAATCTCGTTGTTTTAATATGCATTTCTTTTATGTCATTACTCTTGAAACATATTCATTTCCTCTACTTATTCCCATTCACCGTTTAAATCTATTTAATTATTTAATAATTGATATATACCAAATGTACATACACGTATATGTAAGTTATTAACTCACCACCCAACTTAGGAACTAGAACGTAATCCATGCTCATAAAGCTTCTTGGGGGCTTATCCCAGTCTCAGCCACAGAGGTAATTGCTGTCCTGAATTGTGGCTGTATGTTCTCTTACCTTATTTATTTTCTCTCTCTCTCTCTTTGTGTGTGTGTGTGTGTGTGTGTGTGTGTGTGTGTGTAACTATATATATATATATAGTCTCCCTAAACAAAATCATCTTTAGTTTTGTTTATTTTTGACCTTTATAAAAATATATCATACTGTGTGTAGTCTTATAAGATTTGCTTTTTTAACTCAACATTATGCTTCTAAACTCATTCATGTTGTTGTATGTCACTATATTTTGTTCATTTTTAGTGTTGTAAAATATTCCTTTGTGTGAATATTTCACAATTTAAAAATTCACTCTCCTGGTGATAGGCATTGGGTTTCTAGTGTTTTGCCATTTCAGACAAGGCTGCTGTGGACATTGTTGAACCTGTGTCCTGGTGTGCAGGTACAAATTTCTCAAAGGTATAAGCCTAGAAGTGGGGTACTGGGTTATGGGGTATGCACACATTCATCTTTACAAGAGAATGCCGAATTGATTTCCTCTCACCTTCTGTTGCTATATCAGACAGTGCTCCACTGCTATTGATGGGGCTTTCATGGCCAATTTCCTCAGAAGTGGTTGGCCAGGTCCTTCTTCCTAGTCTGTCTTAGTCTGGGAGCTCTGCTGATACCTGTTCACCTTGGGTGACCCTGCTGGTATTTGAAATACCAGTGGCATAGCTTTCAGCATCACAGCAACTCACAGCCACCACAGTATTACAACCGACAGGTGGGTGGTGTGGTTCCCTGATTGCGAAATGAACCCGGGCTTTGGTGGTGAGAGCGCGGAATCTTGACCACTAGACCACCAGGGCTTTAGTCACTTTAGCCCCAAACATACTAAGTTAGGGCTTAACTATAGGGTCACTCTCCCTTCAAGAGTGATGTCATTTCTTTAGAGCTCTTGAGGGTCATGTTTACCTAGAATTTTATAGTTTTCTTCAGTTTTCAGTGGTTTGTAATCTGATGCATCCCAGGCTGGGTGAGTTTTCTTCTATTAGGGGAGCTGGACAGACATATTCACACTCAGATCACTCACTAAATAGAGTTTGGGTGAAAGCAACTCCAGAGATGGGCTTCTGGAAATTGGTAGCATCTTGAGGTCTCAAGGTATCATCTTAGGGTAAAATAGAAGTATCACTAGCTAGGAGCTGGCCACTGCTCTCCACTCTCCCTGAGAGGAGTCTAGATATAGTAATGATTCTCAGGGAAATGCCCTCGGGGCACATTGAACCCCCATATTCAGATTTGGTGGATTCAACTCACACTTTAGAATTTCCCTTTACATTCAGGATGAACCCTAAAATGAGGGGCTTCATGCTGCCTTACACACTGGAGGGATGAACTACTGAGAAAAGGACATTACCAGGGACTGTCTAGTCCTATGGAATTTAGATAATTTCTGCAAATATAGATCTTGTTCATGCATTGATCATCCAGTAGTGGAGGTCTACTTTGCCTGTGTATTCCTTATTTTTTTTTATAATTTTATTTATTTATTTATTTTCCCCCCAAAGCCCCAGTAGATAGTTGTATGTCATAGTTGCACATTCTTCTAGTTGCTGTATGTGGGACACAGCCTCAGCATGGCGGGAGAAGCAGTGCGTCGGTGCGCGCCTGGGATCTGAATCCGGGCCGCCAACATCGGAGCGCATGCACTTAACTGCTAAGCCACGGGGCCGGCCCTGTGTACTCCTTATTTTAAAGAGGATTGCTAAGTAGAGAACTTTACATTCATAATCCAGAAGTAGCTTCTCCTGCCTGGATAATCTTTCAATAAAAAGGGGATCTGTATCAGTTAGCTTATACTGAATAACAAACCACTCTAAGACTTAATCGCTCAAAACAACAACCATTTTTAGCCTACAGTTCTGGAGGTTGACTGGGTGGTTCTTCTGGTCTGGGGAAGCTTGGCTGATCTCTGCTGGGCTGCCTTATGTGACTGTGGTCAGCTGGTCAGTTGACTGAGAGTTAGATGATCTAGGATGGCCTCACTCAAATGTCTGACAGTTGACAAGCTGTTGGTTGAGATGTTCAGATTTTCTTCCAGGTGGCCTCTCATTCTCCAAAGGCTAGCTCAGACATTCATTTGATGGTCTCAGAGTCCCAAGTGCAGTAGGAGAGCAAGCCCCAATGTGCAGGCTCCTTTCAAGCCTCTGCTTGTGTCATATTTGCTACTGTCCTATTGGCCAAAGCAAATTGCACGGTCAGGCCATGAAATAGACTCCACCTCTTGATGGGAGACCCTTCAAAGTCACATTGCAAAGAGGCATACATATAGGGATGGAAAGAATTTGTTGCCATTTGTACAGTAGACTACTGTGAAAAGCAGAGTTGATACTCACAAATAACCTCTCTAATCGACTTATAGTTATAAATTTGGTTAAGTGCTATGAAAGAAAAGTGAAGTATATGATGAGAGATTATTACAAGGGGACTAATTTACACTGTACCATGGGGTCTTTTATATACTTTCAGCATCTTGCTGGAAAGGTGATAGCTGAGAATTTTTAATCAGTGTATCTGATAGTATAGATCATTGCTTCAGGAATACAGCAAGAAAACCGCAGCACAGTAGAGAAATATCATACTCAAGGCAAAGCATGCACAAGTGTTGATTTTGGAATGGGACTGAACTCTGGATTGCCTATTCCCTTTTGACATATTGAATACTATTTTTAAATAGCTTTATTATTTCTGTAACAATGATACATTCTTATTCTAAAAATTCAAGAAATATAGAATGCAAAAAAGGACCCAAAACTTACCAAAATTTCATGACTGGTTAAAATCACTGTAAACATTTTGTTACATCTTTCCAGACTTCTTTCTATACTTACACACTTTCTATAATTATATGCTTATATGTATATATATAACTGTATAATTCTCCATAAATGGGATCATATTACATGTGCTATTTCATAACCTGCTTTTTTCATGCAATAATATGTAGGGGATATCTCTACCTGTTAATAAATATAGATCTACATCATTTTTAAGGCTGCATAGAGTTCTGTAACATGTATATAATATAATTTATTTAACCAACCAATTCAGATAGCTTCCAATTTCTATTAGTGTAAATAATACTTAGGGGGGCCGGCCTGGTGGTGCAGTGGTTAAGTTTGCACATTCTGTTTCGGGGGCCCAGTGTTTGCTGGTTTGGATCCTGGGCGTGGACCTACTCACCGCTCGTCAAGCCAGGCTAAGGCAGTGTCCCATATAGAAGAGCTACAGGGCCGCCCTGCGGCTTAGCGGTTAAGTGAGCGCACTCCACTGCTGGCGGCCCGGGTTCAATCCCCGGCGCACACCGACGAACCGCTTCTCCGGCCATGCTGAGGCCGCGTCCCACATACAGCAACTAGAAGGATGTGCAGCTATGACATACAACTATCTGCTGAGGCTTTGGGGGAAAATAAATAAATAAATAAAATTACAAAAAAACAAAGAAGAGCTACAACTTTACAACTATGATATACAACTATGTACTGGGGCTTTGGGGAGAAAAAAGAAAAAAAAAAAGAGGAAGATTGGCAACAGATGTTAGCACAGGGCCAATCTAAAAATATATATATATTTAAATGAATGCCTTTGCATATGTATTTGTAAACACTTGCTCAATTGTCATTCCATTAACTCCTTAGGTTATATTCCTAGAAATGGGGATTCTTTGATCAAATATAAAATATATTTTATATTGCTCCATATTATCCAATTTCTCTTTTGGAGAAATTGCACCAATTTTACTTCCCATTAACTTTGCACACCCTCACCTTTTCTCGCATTCTTGGCAATGCTATCAATCCTTTCAAACTTTGAGAAATCAGTAGGCAACACACACACACAAACACACACACCTTCATTCTTGCTTGGTCCATAGCTGAGGGACCCCCCATGTTTTAAGTCAGACCCCACCTATAGTTCCCAAGTGACCTCGGAGTGTTTCTGGAAGTTATTACCGCAACAGAGATGGAATGCTTGCTCATTCTACAGCAAACAATATAAAAAATCCCTGTACATCATTCTTGTTCTAAATCCCTTCCCAGCTGCTTCTCCCTCCACCCAGCCAGGAGTGAAAACTCTCTACTCTTCACCCACGCTATATCCAGCCTCCCTCTCCTCTCTGTCCCATTTCCCAACCTAGGTCGTCCTTGGGGAGAAACTTGTTTGGATTGAAAAGCAGAACTGATACTCACAAATAACCACTCCAATTGACTCATAAATTTGGTTAAATGCCACAAAAGAAAAGGGAAGGACATGTTGAGAGATTAGAACAAGGAGACCTAATTTAGATTGAGAAGGTTAGAGCAGGCCTCTTTGAAGAGTGAGTTGAAGGAGTGAGCAGCTGAGCATGCGCAGGGGTTTGGCGGGTGAGGATGAGGGGGCAGCTTGCAGGCAAGAGAGCCTGGTGCTTAGGGGATGGAGAGAAGGCCAGTGTGGCTGGGTCACATCATTTCACACTTGTAAAATGAAAAAGTATGTCCCCGTTTTGAAGTTTCAAGAACCATTAAAGGAAGATGTGAAATTTTAATCAAAGGTTCCTGGGGGCATGGGTTTGTTTAAAAATTTTTGTCATTTATTTTTACATTTTAAAGTAATATATGCTCATAATAATAATTCACATTTGTTGAGTGTTCTAAGTGACCTTCATGTATTAACTCATTTAGTCCCTACTATAACTCTGAGATAGGTACTATTAATATCCCACCTCTCCTCCTCTCCACACCATCCCTCTCCTCTTTCCTGCTTTATTTTTCTCCACAGCGCTCTTTGCCATCTGACGTATATTTTACATATATAGTCATGTGTGCATCTACATATATATATATTTTTTTAATTGTCTATCTCTTCTGACTAGAATATAAACTCTTTGAGGGCCAGTATTCTTGTATGTTTTATTCATTTTTATATTTCCAGTGCCTGCCACATAGTAGCTTCTCACAAAATTCCTGAATGAATCTCCATTTTGTAGATGATGAAACTAAGGCACAGAGAGATCAGCCTAGTAAAAGAGCAGGGACGCAGGCAGCCGGGCTCCTAACTACTGTGCTGCTTTCTGCCTGTCCATGTGAACAGTCCAGATAATGCAGAGGCTATAAACTAAAATTAAAGTTTCCCCTCCCCCTGCAAATCCCCAACACCTGCTTGAATATATATTCTTGAGATGTTTGATGCCTATACAAGCACAGCTGTCTGTTCTTTTTTACTTTCTATACAAACCAGATCAGAGCATTTGTCCTATTCTGTATTTTACTGTTTTCATTACTATAGCTTTATTTTTAACAACTAAATTGTGATTCATTATGTGTATGTACCACAATTTGTTGAAACAGAAATGGTAAGTAGGTTGGTTCCAGTCATTTATATGGTGGCGGTGCTGCAGTAAACATCCTCCTACAGGTACTGATGCATCTGTAGGATAAAGTAGAAATTGTGGGTCAGAGCCTAAGTGTTTAACATTTCAATAAATGTGTGTCAAGTTGGCAGCGAGGATTTGTAAAGATAGTCTTCTCCATCTGCAGGCGGATGGAGGAGGAGGGAGGTTTTGGCTGTGGGGGCTGCCACCACAATTTATTCTCTCCTGGGAATCACTGAGACCCAGAGCGCCCAGGTGGAGAGCCCGTCGGCTTTATCAAGCTGCCAGCTTTTCCAAGTTAGGGCAGACGGGTCTGATGGCTAATTTTGCCAAATTTCCTGAAAATAATTTGGTCAAACTCATAGCTTTTCCTCAGTCTGTATTGTCCCTCGGGTAAGTGATAAAAATTCTGCCGTTTGTCACATTTCTTCTTAAGCTCTCCTTCTATGTCATACCAGATAAAGCACAGAACGGATAATTATAGTTAGCGCTTGACAGCTGCTGAAAGAAAATATATTTTTCAGACTTCCTAGGATCACCACTTTTCAAATTCCTTTAAGTCTGAGAAGCCTTATATGAGGTAATCACTTATTTTTCTTTGATTTGTCATACATTATTAAAAGCATTAAAAAAAGACCCACAGAACTACGCAGCATGAAAAAATAAATAGATTGAGTTTCATAGGCCTAGAATGTGATTTTCTAAATCTGAATCGTACTGATGACACAAAATGAAAGGCAAAAAAATATATATGTATTACTTTAATGTAATAAGCTTGCGTGCTAATTGGAGTATCCCTTTCCCTACCATATGCAAAACAGTAGAGAAAAGCTGTTACTGAATTAGAAAGGAAACTGCAATTGGCTAATTTTCAGCTTGAAATTGATTACTTCACCCTCCAACCCATATGAAAATAAAAGAG
The DNA here is from genome assembly GCF_020826845.1 of Diceros bicornis minor. NCBI lineage: Eukaryota > Metazoa > Chordata > Mammalia > Perissodactyla > Rhinocerotidae > Diceros > Diceros bicornis. The sequence goes on from NC_080743.1 coordinate 42,259,517, forward strand.
TGGCTAGTAAGCCACCAAGAGGAAAGATAAAGGGAGCATCAGTTGTATCTGTTCATCTGGCTTTGTTCGAATTCTCCTAAGAATGGTTCTGGCTCAAGATAGCACTTGGGGAAAGTCAGGCATGTCAAGCCCTGTGCTATACACAGACTAGATGCTCCATAAATTTTGAATTAGTGGGTTAACTTATTTTCCTTGTAAAAATTTTTTAAATGATTGGTGCTAGAGCCTCCATTTACAAGTATTAATTCAGCAGTGTAAATCAGCTGTAAAAGAAAAGAAGAGGCTGTGCCCAAACATAAGATAAGTAACAGGTTAGCAGGAAGTCAGGAGAAAACAAAGAACTATGGGGGAAAAAGGGCAGATTTCTAAAAGAACATATAAAGTTTTTAGTCCTGGATTATCTAAAAGACTATCCTTGATTCTTATGTTCACCGGCTAGTTTTTCTCACGGGGAGATAGATTCACGTAAGATTTCAGAGGAATGTGTGATTGTGGCCAGTGCATTTGGTTATCTTTAATGCAGGCAATTGCTGATACATTTTCATTGCAGTCAGATGATGAGTAACCAAAGGGAGTAGACATGAATGAGTATGGGCAGATAAAGGTGATACCCCTGGGAAGATGCAAACAGATTCTCAGGAGCTTCTCTGCAAGAGGAAACATCCTTTTAATTTCCAGATAACCTGAAAATCTAAGGTTTTTTTTTTTAAGTCATTGATATCATCTCATCTTTATTAAAATCTTAATTTTATACTTGCAGAAACTGAGGACCAAGGAGATCAACAGGTTGGTTGACTCTGGGGAGTGTCATTTAGATATAAAATTGTGACCTCATAAAATGCTGGTGTTAGGGAGGATCTCAGTGGTCATTCAGACCTAAGGCATCCTCACCAGCTCCCTGAAATAGCTGAGTGAGCGCTTGTCCTCAGGGAGGTTATGTGGCTTAGCAATTACAAATGTTTAAAAAAGAATACTTTTGCCCCAGGTAATGAGGCAAAAAGCTCACTATTTCTGGAGTAAACCCATACTCATTGGGGCAAAAAGTATTCTTTTTTAAACATTTGTAATTGTTAAGCAACATAACTGGTCACCTGATGGCCCATTATTTCTGACATTTATTTCCTCCACCCTATACCTTTTCTGTTTTTTATCCCTCTTAGAAATATTGACAAATACTGTCCATATTGGTACCTGGTCCCAGCGAGCAGGTATAATCAGAGTACTCACAGTTTGGAAACACCAGTGACAGATTTCCTCTAGAGATCATGGGCCATTGTCATGTTTTCTCCACCAAAAACTTACTTTTTTCTCTTATTTTAAAAATTTTTAATCCTCTGAAATTTAAAATAATTCATTCACCAAGTATTTATTGAACACAATGGACTGAAAGAGACACAGAAGAATTGCGTGATATGCAACTAACACTGACGGCACAAACAGCCTTTAATGGAACAAACAGCTACAAACAGAGATCAAGAGTATGACGGAATGAGGCCAGAGAGGAAGGAGCAGTGGGCAGAGCACAGCCTCTGGAGACCAGTTCATATCCCAGGTGAAGCTTCACTGGTGGGAGACTCATTTCTCAAAGCAGCTAATCACGATTCATCTGAAGGATTGCTGTGAAAATTAGAAATGAGGAATAAGATACGCACCTTGACTAGTCGTATTAGTTTGCTGGGGCTGCTGTAACAAAGTACCACAAGCTAGGTGTCTTAAAACAACAGAAGTTTTGAGGCCGGCCCCGTGGAGTAGTGGTTAAGTGCTCGCGCTCCGCTGGTTAAGTGCGCGTGCTCCGCTGCTGGCGGCCCCGGTTCGGATCCCGGGCGTGCACTGACACACCGCTTGTCAGGCCATGCTGTGGTGGCGTCCCACATAAAATGGAGGAAGATCGGCACTGATGTTAGCTCAGGGCCATTCTTCCTCAGCAAAAAGAGGAGGATTGACATGGATGTTAGCTCAGGGCTGATCCTCCTCACAAAAAACAAAAACAGAAATTTATTCTCACAGTTCTGGAGGCCAGAAGTCTGAAATCAATATGTCAGCAGTGCCGTGCTCTCTCTGATGGCTCTAAGGAATAATCTGTCCTGCCTCTTCCTAGCTTCTGGTGGTGGCTGGCAATCCTTGGAGTTCCTTGGCTATGCAGCTATATCACACCAATCTCTGCCTCCCTTGTCACGTGGCTTCTCCCTGTGTCTCTCTGGGTCTCACATGGCCTTCTTATAAGGACACCAGTCATTGAATTTAGGGACCGCCCTAATCCAATATGACCTCATCTTAACTAATTACATCTGCAAAGATCCTATTTCCAAATAATGTTACACATTCTGAGGCTCTGGGTGGACATGAATTTTGGAAGGACCCTATTCAACCCAGTTCAGTTACTAAGGACTCAATAAGTAGAAGCAATTATGGTTATCAAGTGCCAACGTGCAAATGAACAGAGACAAATTATTTCAGCGTGGGCTGGAGTGCTTAAAGAGAGCTTCACAGAAGAAGTGAGAGAGTCAAGCAGAGCTTTACAGAAGTGGTAAAATTTAGATAAGAACTGAAGATGTAGCAGGGTCTATCAGGTGGGGAGAACAGCATGTCAGTATTTTGACAATAGAGTTTTTAATCTTGTAAAATCAGAATTCTCCTTTGGTCCAACAGGAATTAAAAACTGTAATCTTTTATGAATGGATAAGCACGTATATTATCTATTGCTATCTATTATCTATTGCTTTATAACAAATTACCCTAAAACTTAGTGGTTTAAAATAATAAACATTTATTATCTCACACTTTCTGAGGGCCGGGAATTTAGAAGCGGCTTAGCTGGGAGATTCTGGCTCAGAGTCTCTTATGAGGTTGTGGTCAAGATGTCAGCCAGGGTTGCAGTCATCCAAAAGCTTGTTTGGAATCAAAAGCTTGAGGAGCAGCTTCCGAGATGGCTCACTCATGTGGCTAACGGCAGGAGTCAGTGCCTCACACATTGGTCTCACCATAGGGCTGCTTCATTATCCTTATGACACGGTAGCCAGCTTCCTCCAGAGCAGCTAAACAGAGAGAGCAAGGAAGAAGTCAGAACGCCTTTATGACCTAATCTTGAAAGTCACGCACCATCACTTCTTCCATATTCTGTTCATTAGAAGCAAGGGGGAGGAGAATTAAGCTCTGTCTTCCTCTTGAAGGAGGAACATCAAAGAATACGTGGACATATTTTAAAACCACCACGTCACAGTACATCATGAAATCATCCATTCCTTCAGCTATTGGACTAGCTTCCTAAATTTGAGGTTCCTAAATTTCCATGTTATTATTATTATTTATTAATACAATAATCATTTTGAACACTCACAATGTGCCAGGCACTGTGCTTGCAGCTGGGAATTTTGAACAAATTGGCCCAATGCTTGCCCTCAAGGAGTTCACAGTTTGGTTGAGGAGAGAGAATGTGTCCATAAATATAGTGCACTTACACAAGAGACAAAAGGGAATGTGAACAAGGGCTTTGGGTCTGTACTACATGAGGGAAACTGCAGAAATCAGAGAAGGCTCTGGGGTAGATGGCACCTGAGGGCCTTAGCCTGCCTCCTGGTACAGAGTAATGCTGAGCAGGTCGTTGGGGAGGGACATTCTAGGCCAGAAGATGGGAATGTGCAGGGCTTGTAGGGGGAATTTCAGGTTGTCCAAGGTGACTTTAGTGGAGGAGGCAGAAAAGGGAATGGGAAGGTGGATTGAGCCAGTCTTGGAGGCCCTTATGGAATACACTGTGTTAAGGAGGAAGATTGAACTGGATTCTGAACACAGTGGAGAAGTTTCTCGAGCAGGATAATGAATTCTTAGATAGGAGTTTTGGAGAACAGAAAAAAACTGGACCAGAGAAACCAGTGTGTATGTATGTATGAATTCATTCATCACTTATTCATTCATTCAGCAAATTGTATTGCAGACCCACTATGTGCCATGATATATATGAAATCATCACAGAGATTAAAAGTACAACTGTGACAAGCGCTACAAAGAGAAGGTACATGGTGCAGTGAGAGCACATGTTAGGGGATTTGACTTAAGCAGGAAGTTCAGAGAACTCTCCTCAGGGCAGTGATAACCCAGCTGAAGTCTAAAGGATGTCCGAGAGTAACAAGCCATGAGGGAGTAGGAGTCAGCACATGCAAAGGCCCTGAGGTGAGTACAAAGGACTGAAAGAAGGCCAGTGTAGTAGGAGGAACAGAGAAGGAGGGAAGGAGAACATGGTTAGAAATGAGGTAGGAGAGGAAGGCAAGGATCAAACCATGCATGGTCTCATGTTAATTAAGTAATTAATGTGCCTCCACTTACAAGGACTTCAGTTTTCAGGAAATGTTCCATTAAAATAGTAAAATCCAAATATAAAATAAAGATTATGGCAGGAAAACCACAACTTAAAATGACAAATGCAGAAAGAATAATTGAATGTCTGAATGCTATGTAAGCGAATGGACTGGAAACTTGACCCTGAGCTTCCTGATGGCCAAGGTAAAAAATGAAAACATTATAGATTATGTAATGCTCAGAGCCCATGAAGAAAACACATGAGAAAATCATTTAGCAGGCAGATGCAACAGAAAGATGTACTGATGGGCAAGCTGCGGCATGAGAATGGAAAAGATTAGGAACATCAGAGGAAGACATTGCAGAGAGATTCACTGATTAGTTAATATAGTTACTGAGACTCTATAATATCTGTGGATATTATCTCCCAGTCTCTGTGGAAACTATTATGGGACCAGTGATTATTATTTGTCATACGTATTCCAAATAGAAATGGAATATATCTTATTTTTTAAGCCAGAATAATTTCCTTTGGTCTCAAATTGAAATAGCAGGGGACATGGTGTCTAATTACTATCTCTTAACCATCATAGATGCTGGCACTGCTCAGAGTGGGAGGGAAAAACGAGATGGCTTGTTTATCAGTAGATGTAAAAATGAAGTAGGAAGATTTGTCCTGTTTCCTCCTGTGACTGCTGAAAAGCAGGAGGATCCTCTGAGGCTTTCTTGACAGTTAGAGAGAATGGCATCCTGCCTTAATCTCTTCCACCAAATTTCACTCTTGGACCCAGGCCGTTTCTGCTTTGGCAAAGTGACAGGTGCCGTTGTGGACTCTGTTCCCAGTGATGGTGAGCCAGTGACGGGCTCCCCTGGCCCAGCGGAACCTTTTGAAAACCCTGTGTGCAGTGGTTGCCAGAGCCTCAGGCACTGTCAGGTGCCTGGGGGACAGGGGAGGGGGCAGAGGAACGCTATACAGATTTTAGCACCACAGAAAGGAGCATTCCATTTTCTACCTTGTAGCAGAAGCCATCTGAAAAAGCGAACTTAGGACAAATGGCGTGAAGTTGAGCCTTCTGCTTTAGATACTGTTCTTTCCTCCAGCTCCCCTGCCCCCAGCCCCATCCGTCTTTTTCACAATGGACAATATTAGTTTCCCAAAGGGGAACGTTCCAGGCGAGTTCGCAGCACTGTTCCTTCCTCTGGCTTTAGCTTTAGGTGTTCAGATTTTATGCTGCGAAGCCTCATAACCTTCTCCAGGGAGAGCCCAGCAGTGGAACGCTGGTTTGGGCCTTGCACAGGCCTTCTTGACCTCACAGGGCTCTGGGCCTCTCCCCTCTGGCTGGCTGCCACCCTCTTCTGCCACCAAGACCCTCAGGACTAAAAGTGGCTTCCTTTAAGAACTGGGTCATTCTTGCAAAGGATTCCTGAGTCCCGGCCCTCTGTCCAGTGAACAGCTGGCTTTTATGACCGTCTCCTGTTGGTTTAGCGATAAGAGACCGATATCTGTTCAGTCGGCTGTTGCACCTGCCGCTCTGGTCTTTCTTTCATGATTGTGGAGGTGAAAGTCTGTCGAACTGAGTCAGTTCCACCTTTATCATTACTTCCTAGAACTTTGAAGCCCTTTGGCGGCTTTCAGAGCATCTTGCCAATTTTATCCTACCGAGGACTGTCAGTTCTCTTTTCTAGGCAGAAAACCTGAAGCTGAACTTGAGTGCTCTCAGTGGTGTTTTCGTCAGAGCTTCCCCCAGGATGTCTCATTTCCAACAGAGGAAAGAAACTTGAGGAAAGAGTTCAGATTTAAATAATTACCTCCAGGCCCTCTCTCTCCTCTCTTCTTTTCAAAAATAGTGGGGAAATGCAATTTTTCAGCATAAAAAATAGCAACAATGGTTGGAGTAGAAAGTGAGGTTTCTTGAAATCCTGCAACTGCATAGGCAACTCAGAAAGAAAAGGGGGCTGGCCCGATAGCCTAGTGATTAAGTTCAGTGCACTCCACTTTGGCGGCCTGGGTTCAGCTCCCAGGCACGGGCCCACACCGCTCATTGGCAACCATGTTGTGGTGGTGACCCACATACAAAATAGAGGAAGATTGGCATGAATGTTAGCTCAGAGTGAATCTTCCTCAGCAAAAAACAAAACAAAAAAAGACCAAGCCAAAAGCCCCCAGCCGTTCTGACTTCTCCCAGCCAGTTTCCTGGTTTAGTGCAGGGGCTCCCAAACCGCATCGAGTCCCAGCGTCACCTGGAGTGCTTGCTAAAACCTGGACTGCTGGCCCACCCTAGAGGTTCTGATTCAGTGGGGCAGTGAAGAGGCCTAAGAATTTGCATTCTAACAGGTTCCCAGTTGCTGCTGGGGCTGCTGGTCCTGCGACCACACTTTGAGAACTAGTGGTTTAAGTCTAATGGAAAGGACAAGGGCTTTGAAGACAGGTGGGCTTGGGCATGAGTCCCAAACCTGCAGCTTGCTGACCAGCTGTGTGACTTTGGGGTGTGGGCCTGAGCATCTCTGAACCGGTTTCTTCTTCCTTTAAACAGAAGAAATGATATCTACCCCGCAGACTTCATTGATTCAACAAATATTTGCTGTATGACTGTTGCAGTACCAGGTTCGAGGCTGGGCAGTGGGGACGTGACAGTGGATGAGACGCCCTCCCTCCACCAGCAAGCTGAGATGTCCTGATTGCCTAAATTTTCCTCTAAAGAGCTTTTTCCTGTGGGTCCAATTCATCTGAGAAACACAATGTCAGTGTTACCTCTTACCCAGGGGGATGAAATGCTGCTGCAACTTCCCCCGCCTGATCCACACCCCCAGATCCAAGAATCCTGCTAAAAAAAGCTTCTCTCTAAGGCAGGCATTAACTTTTTAAAAAATACTTGACTAAAAAAAATTTTTGAACAGGTAATTCATGTACATGATAATCAATTCAAAAAGTATAAAGGGGAACAGAATAAAAAGTAAGTATTCCTCCCACCCCTGCCCCTGCCACCTACTTCTCCTGCCAGGGAGCAGCCCCTGCTGCCTTCACACTTACCTCTAAAGTGAGTTTGCACAGCTGGGGTGCCCTGTAGACCCTGGGGGTACACAGAAGACATGATGGCTTCTCTCTCTTCAAGAACAAAACCAGAGGCAGGAGGATGCTCATGGAACAATGTGCTAGTCACAAAATCCAAGTATAACACACAAGTTATGAGGGGTTCCTTTAAATTAATTTTAATTATTCAGATTGGATTGGGAGAGTTGAATTTTAAGCCAGATACTATAAGCCAGGAGATTATAGACATGGACTGGAGGTAAAAAGAAAGCTAGGAGGCATTAAAGAAATCACTTCTTTTTTAAAATTCTTAAAGCATGTTATTTCTCATCCATCACTTTCTACCTGATATTATGTTTATGTATATATTTATAGCATTCTTATTTATGGTATATATCTTATAGGATAGTACTTTGTGTACTATTATGTGAATAGCACTCCTTGGGATTGTGCAGGGCACAACCTGTACAGCTGTACGCAGTGGTCCCTGTATATGCCAGAACTGCCTTGATCATATTTGTATCCCTTCACCGTATGCTTAGTGAATATTTTTAGCCAAATTACTTTGAGGTAAGGTGGACAACATCTCAAAATGTTATGGCTGGGGCATAAGGTCAGAATAAAGAGAGAGATGATTGGAGAAGTAGGCAGGGGCCAGGGAGTGAAGGCCCTTGTAAAGCTTACAGGGAGTCTGGTGCACACTCTGAGGGCAACAGTGGGGCAGTGACACACTCTGTTTTGCAGTTCAGATGAGCCTCTCTGGCTGTCGCCCAGAGAGTGGCTTGGAGGAGAGGAGGGAGCAAAGCCTGGGAAACCAGTGAGGAGGCTCCTCTAGGCAAGAAGGGACTGTTTTCACTCCGTTGGTATCAGTGTGGATGGAGGGAGGTGGACTGATTCAAGGGATATTTGGGAGGTAGAAATAGATAGGTCTAGGTGATTCCATGTGGGGCCCAAGAGAGAGGTGTCAAGGACACACTTCCTGGCTTGAGGAGGTGCTGAAAGTAGCAGTTTCAATATCACAGTGAAAGGACAATGCCAAGAGTGGCATTTTATGTCTTAAAGTGTTTGGAATTTATTAAATATTTTTAAGAAATAAGTAAAACTAAATATTTGTAAAAATGCAAACATTACTTATTATCAATCTAATATAAATTGTTAGCAGATAAAATTAATGAAAAGAAAGTATTATTCAAAAAACCCTCCATGCTGTGGTGGCGTCCCACATAAAGTGGAGGAAGATGGGCACAGATGTTAGCCCAGGGCCGTCTTCCTCGGCAAAAAAAGAGGAGGATTGGCGGATGTTAGCACAGGGCTGATCTCCCCACAAAAAAAAAAAAAACAAAAAACCCTGAAGACCTGTATTGCCACCACAAAGTGGATGATGGTACTAGTTAGTTATGGGACACCAGAGGGAGAGCAGTTGAGAACTGTTTTTAAACGTTGGCTCCTTTGTGCCTGAGGAATACGCCCATTGGCAATTCAAGATAAGGATCAGGAGCTCGGGAGTAAGGGCTGAGCTCAGTATATCAACTTGGAATCATCAGTCCATGAAGGCAATTGAAACTATGGAAACAGTTTTGTGTAAGAGAGTTGACCTGAGCTTTAGAAAAGGCTACGATTTTAATTGAACTAAAAGATGTGTAGGTAGCAGGATGGATTTACAAGCTAAAGAAAAGGGCCAATCCAAGAAAGCTATGGAGTTAGGACTAAATGGATGCTGTTAATGGTGTGCTGGTAAATGTTTAACAACTTGCTCTTTAGAAGTGAAGGGAAACCCTGCTTTATAGTGTTTGCTGATTTCTGTGGTGTAAATACTCCCATCATGATAGTCAATTTCAAGCTATCAGTGTCACTGAGCATGGAGTTGGCAATCGATGAGCACAATCAGCTCTTGTGAGCGCGTGCAAGTGAACTCTAGCCCACAGCTGGCTGGAGTCCTGATAGAAACAGAGGATTCTGTCAGGGAGTGGTGTTGGGTACGTTTAAGAGATAAAGTGAACCACTAGTGTGGCTATAAAGATAATAACAACTGTTGATGAGGATGTGGAGAAATTGGAAACTTTACACTGCTAGTGGGAAGATAAAATGGTGCAGCCTCTGTGGAAGACAGTTTGACAGTTCATCAAAAAGTTAAATGTTGGCCGGCCCGGTGGCTTAGTGGTTAAGTGTGCGCGCTCCGCCGCTGGCGGCCCGGGTTCGGATCCCGGGCACGCACTGAAGCACCGCTTCTCCGGCCATGCTGAGGCCACATCCCACATACAGCAACTAGAAGGATGTGCAACTATGACATACAACTATCTGCTGGGGCTTTGGGGAAAAATAAATAAAAATTATAAAAAAAAAAAAAGTTAAATGTAAAGTTACCATATGACCCAGCAATTCCACTCCTAAGTATATTCCCAAGAGAACTGAAAACATATGTTCACACAAAAACCTGTACTCAAATGTTCATAGTGGCATTATTCATAATAGCTGAAAAGTGGAAACAACCCGAATGTCCATCAACTGACTAATAGATAAATAAAATGTGGTATATCAGTTCAGTGGAATGTTACTGAGCCATAAAAAGGAGTTAAGTACTGATACATGCTACAATATGGATGAACCTTGAAAACGTTATGCTAAATAAAAGAAGTCAGACACAAGAGGCTGCATATCGTATGATTCCGTTTATATGAAATGTCTACAATAGGTAAATCCATAGAGACAAAAAGTAGATTTGTGGTTGCCAGGGGCCAGGGGAGGGGAAGGTGGAGAGTGAGTGCTAATGCATAAGAGTTTGAGAACTCTTAACGCCCAGTTTGAGAAACAGGGTTCTGGGAGACTGTGGTGTTGTAGCCACTCAGATATATCTGCTCCACTGGAGTTATAGAAGCCGTGTCTGTTGACCTCCAGGCTAGAGGTCTGTCCTCCAGGTTCAAGTTCTCCGTCATAAACAGCTAACACATCAAACATTAGTCTGTTCTTTGCATAGGCCAGGTCCCAGTTGGCCTGTTTCTTTCATGTATGATTAAAAGCTCAGGTGAAAAAATTTAATGGAACATTTTGATCTCATTAAAACCCGAGAAAAGCACATCTTGAAATATAATCTCATAAAGTCCTGCCTCGTAGACAGGTGTGAGTGCCAAACTCGCATCTATCAGAAAGGGATTGGAATTTATAAAAGGACATTTCGTTCCCTGGCGACAAAGCCATTTCAATCCTGGGATATTGACAAGCAATCCTGAAAAGCCCCCTACTCCCGACAGACGGGCTGCAGTTACCAAGTGCCTGAATGTCAGCAACCAGCCTTTCTCTTGCAGAGCTTAGCTTTGGGGGAGTTGCTGGAGGAGAAAAAGTGGAGAAAGGACAGATGTTGTTTCATATGTACGAGGAGACTGGGATTAGAGCAGAGGGTGAGGCAGGGCGGGCAGTGAACATCAGGGGGAACCGAGGAGGGTCTAACTGCTGCTGTCATCATCGCTGTTAGGCCAGAAACGTCACTGGGCTCCCCTCTCCCAGCACTACTGCCAGAAAGAGGAGAGGAGGGCCTGGGTATCCCATCCATGAGCCCTCTCCAGGCAGGGTCAGAGCAGTAGCCGGCCGCTTCTTTTTTTAACCAACTTACAAGAGCTTTCCTGAACACAATCTCCTAATTGTCCTGAGAGTTTGATGTTACCCAGTTTGGGGGGATCTATTTAATCATCTTATTGTAGGGGGTTATCAGCCCCATTTTATGGGCAGGGGAGCCGAAGCACTGGGAGATTTAATAACTGGTCCCCGATCATGCAGTTTGGGAGTGGCAGGACAAGATGAGGATCTCCAATCCAGAGTGCCTTGCACAGCTCCAGAGTTGCTCTAGAGTCCTGCCCTTTTCCCACCCTCAGTCCCTCAATAAATACTTACTGAGACCTACTGTGTGTCAGGCACTGTTCTGGGCACTTGGCATACATCAGCGAACAAAAGCAAAGATCCCTGTTCTTACAGAGCTGACATCTGATCTGGAGTGGGGACAGGGGCAGAGATGGACAATAAATGTAATGAGTAACTAAGTTATAAAGTGTGTTTGAAGGTGGTAAGTGCTATGGAAAAAGAAGTCATTCAGGATTTGAGGATCAGTGGGACAGAGGGGAACACATTACAGTTGTAAACGGGGAGGTCCCAGCAGTAGGGATAATATCACGGGGATTTTGTGGGGGACAAAGTGCCCAGCCCGGATCCCAATGCACAGGTGCTCATATGTGCTCACTAATGGACTACACTAGGCCCGTCTGCCTCATTAGCCTGTCAGTATCTCCCAGGAGCCCCCAGGCCAAGGCTGTGCCCAAAACAGACGGGCAGCTCAAGTTACAGACAGGCTGGACAGCAGGGTCAGGGTCCTGCCTGGCCCAGAGCGTGGTGGCACGAACTGCCCCAGCCGAGTGTGGAGACCCAGCATCTGCTTTCTGTGATGTGTCCATGGCCAACCGGCAGGGCAGACTAACCACTTTCCCTACTGTTTTTGATCAAAATGGAAGCTGGGAACCCAGAGTAGAATAGAAAATGCTGCAAGAAGGGACAAGGGAAGGCCAGAGCTCCCCCATACTCCTTCAGACTGGGAGCCCCAGGGCCCCCAGCATCGTGTTGCTAGGCAACAGCACACAGATTGAGGACAGCCAGCAGGAGCCAGCCGGCTTGGGGTCTGTTTGCTTTGGCAGCTACCGGGTCTGGGAGAGGGGGCGTCACTTGTAGATAGAGGAAACAACGGACTAGGTGGGGTAATTAAAGGAAGGCCAAAAAGGCGTCCTTGACCTATAAGTCTGCCCCAGTGCCTGCCATTCCACCTTTAGCGATTTGCTCTTTCAAGTGAAGACTGTGGTGATAAACTTTTTGTGTATGTGAAACTTTTGGTTCAAACGAAATCTTAACTGAGGAGAATAAACATGTAAAAGAGATTAAAAAAATGATGTTGCTCTGTTAAAGGGAGAATCCCCATTCCCTTTCCAAGGAGCTGGCTTTCTAAACCCCCAGACTTTGGAGCCTAATTTGAAAATCCCTGGGTTAAAGTATTTCAGCCCCCTGTTAAAAAGTGAACAGCCTTGGGAGCTGGCCCCGTGGCTTAGCCGTTGAGTGTGCGCGCTCTGCTACTGGCGGCCCGGGTTCGGATCCCGGGTGCACACTGATGCACCGTTTGTCTGGCCATGCTGAGGCCGCGTCCCACATACAGCAACTACAAGGATGTGCAACTATGACATACAACTATCTACTGGGGTTTTGGGGGAAAAAAAGGAGGAGGATTGGCAATGGATGTTAGCTCAAGGCCAGTCTTCCTCAGCAAAAAGAGAAGGATTGGCATGGATGTTAGCTCAGGGCTAATCTTCCTCACACACACACAAAAAAGTGAACAGCCTTTGTTTGATAAAATATGAAGGTATTTTAAAATCACTAATGCATCATGACAGATTTTAAGGTTTTCTGTCTGTGGGGGGATGGATAACAGACTCCGTAGAAGATCTGATGAAAACGTGGACCCTTTGCCTGGAAAAATGCACCTACCTACAATTCTGCATGTGGTTGTATGGGGGAAGCGAACCATGGACCGTCAATTAAGGACCCCTGTCTTGTGGGAGATTTGTTTATCTGATTGGCTTCCAAAATGGGATAAATACTTAAGTCTTGAGGCATAGAAGAGTGAATTTTGAAAGAGAGAGGAAGGAGAAAAAGATTTGCAGGAGAATTAGAACCTTGGGGGTAGGGCCCAAGAATCTGAATTATTAACGTGATCTCCAGGCAGTTGTGATGATCAGACAGTGTAGGCACCAGAGGTCTAGAGCTGGTACGTCTAGGCCCCAGGCCCCAGGAGACACTGCCACTGAGTGGGCAGTCTTAGGAGGGTGGGAAGGAGGGACAGAAGGAGACGCCCTCCTGCCCTCCCCAGTCTGACGGCAGGAGAACAACAGAAAAGGACCTGTGGCACCCTTCACAGGGGGTCAAAGCAAGGTCGCTGTGCCCCCGAGCCGCAGCTGGAGTATCGCCCAAAACCTCTGTGAAGGCAGACTGAAGCAAAAAGAACAAAGAACAGGAGCTCGGGAAACCAGCCAGCCGGGACTGGGCCTAAGAGAAAGTCTCATTTGGGGCACTGATGTTCAAATTCTAACACTTCTCTGTGGTTTTCCATGTTCTGTGCTAAGTAGGGCTCATTCCTCCCTCCCAGCAAAGGGCTGGTCTCTCCTTGGCAGTCGGAATCGTTGAATGGGATCTGCTCCGTCTGGGTCAGGTGCTCTCCAGGCAAAGGAGCGTTTGCAACTGAGTCAGCAAATACCTGTCGACCCCACTGTGCCAACCTCGGGGCGTTTGCCTGGCCTCCCCTGCCCCCATCTTGACATTCTCCCCAAAGCATCTGCCTTTCAGGACAGAGAGGAGAAGGGAATTGAGCATGCGGTTGGGGGAACAGCTGGAGGTGGCCTCCTCCAGACCCAAGGCCTCTAGTCAGAATCCGGGTTTACTTAAGAACCTGTTTCTTGACACAGGCCCTGTCCCAGCCAAGACAAACCCAGGTTGTGTTGATCTCCAGCTTCCTTGGGTGGTTGTGGCTCCTGATTGCAGGACTCAGGATGTGAGACACCTGCTGGGCTCTGTGTTCCGTCTGTGGGGTGGCGGTGGCAGGGGGTTGTCCCTTCTCCCCCAGCAGTCTCTGGGCAGTGATTCTTAGCCCCGTCAGTGTTTTACTCAAGTGTACCCATTTATCCAAATTGTACAGTTAAGATTTGTGGATTTCAACGTACAAACTTCACCTTTAAAAATAATAACTGTAAAAAGTAACTTCAAGTGAGGAGGAGTGGGTGGAAGTAAATGGGGAGTGGGTGGAGGTAGATGAGCAAAAATGTCAGAACTTGATAAGTATTGAAGTTGAGTGATGGGTACATGGGGGCTCATAATATTATTTTAAAATATATATATTTGAAATTTACCATAATAAAAGTTAAAAAAAAAAAAGCTTAGAGATGTCTGTTTTCTCTTAGAAATCTCCCTTCCTGATGAAAAATCTTAAAGAAACACACTTTTCACCCTAGCAGTTCTGCTTCTGGGAATCTATCCAAAGGAAATAATCAGCGATACACAGAAAGCTCCATTGTAGTGCTATTTAAAATAAGGAAAAATTGGACAAAACTCAATGTCCAACAATAGAAGAATGGTTAAAGAAACTATGGTGCAACCATAAGACATGAGAAAGCACTTGTGACCTAAAATTAAATGGAAAAAAGTCACAATACAAAACTATGTACCATATGATCTTCACTTTGTTTTTAAAAATAATATGTGTGTATAGAAAAAGACTCTGGAAAGAAATACAATAGAACGTTACAAATAGTGATCTCTGCATGGTGGGCTTGCGGCAGATTTCTATTTTCTTTTTAATTCTAGCCTGTATTTTCATCTTTTCTACAATTAACATTTATTACTTTGATAATTATTTTAAAAGCTAAGATGTGCCATTTTGAAGGAAGGGGGAAAAAGGTGGAAGGAAGAACAGATTTCCACGCAGGTACCAGCTGCAAAATAATAAGGTATTGGAACTGGAAGGAATCTTAGAAATTAGAAATCGCCTAAGTCCAACTTTCTCAGTGTACAGATGAGAAGACTGAGGTCCAGAGGGGTGGAAGGACCACCGAGGGCATTTGTTCTTTCTCTCTCGGATGGCTAGTTTTAGTACCCCCGCCGAGCCCTCGCTTCCCCTGAGGACATTTCCAGCCTGGGCGTACCTGTGTTAACCCCTGGAGGGCCCGTTTGGGGGCAGCCCTTTGACATTCCAGCCAGTCTGGGCCACCCATTGCCAGCATCCTTGACCGGCTGGGCTGGAGAAACACCCAGGCAAGAAGGCCGGTGGAACAGCAGACCTCACCACCACCCAATCCCCCAGTTCTTCTCCCTCTGACAGTCCTAGCTGGCCATCTCCGTCTTCTCAGCTCTGCTATTGCAGAGGTTACTTCTAAGCAGCTAGGCTAAATGTTTGTGGGGTCTGGCTTTCAAACCATCATCAATGGAAAAGAAACAGTGTGGTTCAATGGTTAATGTCAATTTGGAGTCAGAGACATGTTACTTTCTTTGCCAGAGTCCTTAGACATTGTCTTAGTCCATTCAGGCTGCTATAACAGAATACCATAGACTGGGTGGCTTAAAAGGCAAACATTTATTTCTCACAGTTCTGGAGGCTGGGAAGTCCAAGATCAAGGTGCCAGCAGATCCAGTGTCTGGCGAGAGCACTCTTCCTGGTTTGCAGACAGCCATCTTCTCGCTTGTCTCCTCACATGGCTGAGAGGGAGAGTGCTAGCTCTGTTCCTCTTCTTATAAGGACACTAATCCCATCATGGGGGCTCTACCTCCATGACCTAATTACCTCCCAAAGGCCCCACCTCCAAATACCGTCATATTAGGGCTTCAACATATGAATTTTGGGGAGACACAAATATACAGTCCATTACAGACATCAAGACCCTACTCTGGAGAAAGTGAGGGCAATGAAGAACATGCAATAATAGTTAATTGTAGAGAATGTGGAAGACCGGAAATTAGCTTATTTGTATATGTGTTTATAGTCTGTCCCCTCCCCACCCTACCCCTGCCGGCACACTCCCCACCATATATACGTATTTGCTCCTTGAGAGCTGTGACTTTGTGTCAAACACCACTGCTTCACCGGAACCTAGCACATAATAGGTCCTCAATAAATACTTGTTGAATGTGGAATAAGTGAACATCATTTTCCTAGAATGTAGAAGACCTGACATGTTCTAAATTAACAATATTTTCAGAGTTTAAATATTTCAATTCCAAAAGAGCAGAATGTCTGAAAAAAAAAACTTAGCAGTTAATATTTACTTGCACAACTGCAATGCAATGCTTTCAAGCAGTTGTTAATAGCAAACACATAAACACCAGGGAACCACCATGGGCATATCCAGTGAGGATGTTATGATGTCCACTCTGTCATTGCCTTCCACTCCTTCCTTCACTCTTCCCTCTTGGTGTCTCTTGAATTTGGCCAACCAATTGGATGGATGGTAATTGGGAAAAAAAAATATATATATATATATATATATATAATGAAAAAAATTTATTTGGGGGATGTTTCTTAAATTTAGACTATCAGATCATCAGTCTTCTACTCTCTGGGGAACTTAATAGAATAACTCAGAGATTGGGCACGCTCTCCAGGACCTGTGACGTAACTTTTTTTCCTAATTGAAAAAATTTGTGGGGCCCAGCCTGGTGGTGTAGTTGTTAAATTCCTGTGCTCCTCTTTGGCGGCCTGGGGTTCACAGGTTCGAATCCTAGGTGCAGACCAATGCACTGCTCATCAAGCTATGCTGTGGTGGCGTCTCACATACAAAATGGAGGAAGATGGGCACAGATGTTAGCTCAGAGCCAATCTTCCTCAGCAAAAAGAGGAAGATTGGCAACAGATGTTAGCTCAGGGCTAATCTTCCTCACCACCAAAAAAAAAATTGTGGTAAGATACACATAACATCTTAACCATTTTTAAGTATACAGTCAGTGGCGTTAAGTACATTTACATTGTTGTGAACCATCACCGCCATCCACTGATAGAACTCTTCATCTTGCAAAACTGAAACTGTTTTGCTCAGGGGCCCAGCCCTGGCAACTAATCTTCTACTCTCTGTCTCTATGAATTTGACTACTCTGGGTACCACACGTGAGTGGAATCATACAGTATTTGTCCATTTGTGACTGGTTTATTTCACTTGGCATAATTTTCATTTTTATTACTCCTGTGGAATTGGGTTGGTGGGGGCACCAAGGCCAGCCCTATGTAGAGCTGAGAAATAAGGAGGGGGCTTATCCCCAGCTATCCTACTTTCCTGGCCATCCTTCCCTCAGTTCCAACCCACCTCAGGTCCCTACTGATGGCTAAGTGTCTTCACTCTCCTCATCCCACCTCCCACTTACTCAGGGAGAGCATCTGACTGGCCTTGTGTGGGCCATATGTCTCTGCATGGGCAGAGGAGAGTGGGCCACCCCATTTGACAATGCCACCAAGACTGAATATACTAAGGAGGGGATATGTCCTCCTAAAGAGGCTCTGTCACCAGAGGAGGGGGCAGGCAAAAACATCAGATGTCCATGACAGGGGAGGTCCTCCAACGAACTTTAAACTGCCTTTCAGCCTCTCCATGCCAGGCGCTGGGCTCGACTCTTTCCCCCTTGGGCTCTGTTTGCAGAGTCTTTTACACCCTTGGCTTTCCTTGCAAAGTTTTCAGCAGCTTGAGAGCCAGTGCTGGGCCCCAGACACACTTTGTGAGTGTGATTGGAGCCCACGCAGGTTGCCCTCAAACACCAGCAGCCTGGAACACAGGCTCCAGACTCAGACTGCCTGGTTCAGTCCTAGCCTGGCAATCTCCTCGCTGCGTGGCCTTGAGCAACTGACTTCACCTCTCGATGCCTCAGTTTTCCCATCTGTAAAATGGTAAAATAATAGTACTTACTTTGTTAGGTTGTTTTGAAGATTTAAAAAACCTCTGTGCTAAGTGCTCAACCTATATCATCTTATTTACCCTCACAACTGACCTATTGCACATGGGAAAAAGGCACCCCTTTCTGGGCCCATCAGCCCCACGATAGGGCACACCACCCAGCACACAAAGCTTGAGCTAGGTTGCAACCTCTGCTCACGCCCTGAGCTAGACAGCCTTGTGCGTAGCCTGCACAACTGTGCACAGCACCCCTGCCTATGAGGCAGTATTTGTATTTCCCCATTTTCTAGATGAGGCAAGTTGAGCACCGTGTGGTAACGGGGTGGAGGGGTCACTTCTAGCTTGCCTATTTACTTAGGGCGCGCCAAAGAGGCTAACCACCGCTGTGTTGTGGACCACATCCCTTTGTCACCAGCTCAGCAGCTTATATATCTTCCACAGTGGATGGCAACCACATGCATCTCTAGCACCTAATCGATAGGTGACCACCAATCTCTAATCTCTAATCTATTACTTTGATAATCATTTAAAAAACTAAGACCTGTTTTTGAAAGAGTGGGGGGAAATGTGGAAGGAAGGACACATTTCCATGCAGGTACCATCCTGACGTGGCAATTATTTGATCATTTCAGCAGTCCACTCAATACCTAGACAGCAAAGACTAAAAACATTGTGGGTCTGAGTGACCCTTCTGGAGTTGAAAGATCAGTGTCACCAACAGATAGCTCAGTATTTGGCAAAGCAGATTCCAGCTTTGGCATTTTTTCCTTTTCTTTCTCATGTTCCCCGGGAGCATTGCGTGTGGCTGGGTGATTTAGGGGAGGGCGGATTAACTAAGGTGCCCTCCCCTCATTTCCAAACCCTTCCCTTCTTTCCCTGATGGACAAGCAGCAGCCACTGCCTACTGTGCCTCATTTAAAATTGTGGTTTGGCTGTGTGTCATATCATTGGTCATGGGGGGAGCAAGGAATTGTGTGCTGGGTATATATACTGAATATATTTGTGCCTTCTTTGTGAATCTGTATATTAAGCAGACTATACACTTTCAAAGACAGATCACTGGGTAAATTGAGATACTGTCGGAGAAATGATTTGTTGCAGAAAGCTGAATATAATTGATGAGTGTTGCCATTACGTCTCTGATTTAAGTGTTTGTCTAAGCTTAGTCTTGAATGGTGAGATCTCGAAGTGTGGTTCAGATCTGGAACAGCTGCAGCAGAGCCAGCCACCTTGGACGGTGTAAATATCCCCAAGTGACTTGAAGTAAATTAGCACATATTGAAAGGGAAATTTTCTAAGGCTTGGAACCACCATTTTCCCAGCAAACCTCCCACCCGAGTGGGACCCAGGGGACACCAAGTGAAAGACAATGAAAAGAAATGGACTTGGCCCAGTGTCTCCAAGAGGCCAAATGCAGTCAGAGTGAGCTGAAATTATCTGCTCAAACAGATTAGATATTTTAACACCAATTCTCAGGCCTCAGAAGTGCGACTGGCTGCTGGCAGACAACCAACACTGTCTTTTTTAATTTTTAGATTCGACTGTTAAATTTGGCCCAGTGTGAGTTTGTGTTTGATCAGAGGGATGAGGGTGGAGGATTCTGGTGGGAAAGCCTGGGTTCTAGCTCAGCGACTTGCCAGCTGTGTGACCTTGGACAGACCATTTCACCCCGTTGAGAGTGTTTTCTCATCTGTACAATGAAGGAAACAACCCTGCTCTGCTTGCCTTATGGGGAGTTTGAAGATCAGATGAGATGGTGTGGAAACACTATGCAAATGACTGGCGTAATTATGTTCACAGGCAGAACATCGAATCCTTTCTGCCTGGTTCACTCAATTCTCCATTTAATTTACATACTGTGGATTTTACTCTTCATTCTTGCCGCAAAACCTTTTGGAGAGTATCATTTTTAGACCTGGAATTGATATATGTGTAGTTGCCCTAGTTATCTCAGAGTCCTCTGAGATAAGGAAAAGACTGGAATTACCAGGAAAAATAGACCCAGGGAGACATTAGCCCAAGGGCACAAAGAATTCCCATCCTGATGTTCTTTCTTTCCTAGATGACACTGACATCTAAATGCAAAGCCAAAGATCCTCGTCAAAAGTTAGGCTCACAGGGGGTTAGGCTCACAGGGGAAGGCCAGGTGGCGCAAGCGGTTAAGTGCACGCACTCACTTTGGGGGCCTGGGGTTCACAGGTTTGGATCCCGCGCACGCACCAACACACCGCTCGTCAAGCCATGCTGTGGTGGCGTCCCATATAAAGTAGAGGAAGATGGGCACGGATGTTAGCTCAAGGCCAATCTTCCTCAGCAAAAAAAGAGGAGGGTTGGCATCGGATGTTAGCTCAGGGCTGATCTTCCTCACACACACACACAAAAAAGTTAGGCTCACAGTTCCCCACATTTTCCCCTTCTCCCCTGCATCTTCTCCCTTTGGATGAAAGTGCTGAGTCTATGTGTTGCTGTCCTGAGGCATCCTGGGCACAACATCTGGTACCTCTAAGTGCTAGGCGTACAGTGTATATTTGGTAAAAATTTATAATAGAGGAAAATAAAAACAGAGCTCTAAAATTGTACTCATCATCCCAAATTTCTGAAACTACAGATCGAGAAACGACATGTTTATCATATTTCCACAAGTCTGAGATGCCATTGCTTCTAAGACATGCCATTTTTTATGTACCATAAAGAAAGAAAAAACTCTATCAGTTAAAATAGGACACAATGTGCCCTTATTGGGTCAATTATAAGCCACATCTTGATTTAACAGATGTTAAAATGTGAAAGAAATATGCATCTTAGAATAGATGAAATGCATCCCGTTTACCTTTTCCAAAAGGTAAAGCTTTCTCCTTTTGGTTCTGATGCATCCTTAGATTAGCAGATTTCAAACTGTCTCATTTTTAGTTTCAGCTCCTTGCATTTATACATGTTGTGCAATAATGCTTTCCTATGAGTTGAAGGGGGACATTAAATCTATTTTTCTTATGGACACAATAATACAAAGTACTTCTGCACTTGAATATAGTTTTAGGTAAGTGCTGATTGTAAAATATTTGTCAGAGCCAAAATCACATTAATTCTGTGGTCTGTTATGTTTTACAAGATT
Organism: Diceros bicornis minor; assembly: GCF_020826845.1. Classification (NCBI taxonomy): domain Eukaryota; kingdom Metazoa; phylum Chordata; class Mammalia; order Perissodactyla; family Rhinocerotidae; genus Diceros; species Diceros bicornis. Next base: position 42,280,404 of record NC_080743.1, read on the forward strand.
TAAAAGAGTAAGAAGTGATTAAGGATATTTGGCACATCAATTGTGTTTTCATTCTCCCAAGTAGTGCTTTTTATTGTTTTTTGTGTGTGTGTGTGAGAGAGATTGGCCCTGAGCTAACATCTGTTGCCAATCCTCCTCTTTTTGCTGAGGAAGATTGGCCCTGGGCTAACATCCGTGCCCACCTTCCTCTACTTTGTATGGGTCACCGCCACAGCATGGCTTGACAAGCGGTATGTGGGTCTGCGCCTGGGATCTGAACCTGTGAACCCCGGGCCGGGCTACCGAAGTGAAGTGTGTGAACTTAACCACTATGCCACTGGGCCGGCCCCTTTATTGTTTTTCTTGTTGCTCTGTTTAATACTTGATTTGGCTGTTTTGTTGTTGTTACCTAGTTTATTCTCAGTTCAGGTAAAGCAATTGAACTGTGAGTTTCCCATTTCCCAGAGAAATTAGGCATGAGTAGGCTCACGTGAGGAGAACACATCACCTCCCTAGGCTAAATATGATGTTTTTCTAAAATGCAAGGTGGGAATTTATAGTCTTTTGGACAGAAGGGAGCATGAAGGACACAGAAATAGAAACACTGCTTGTGTGACAATCCTTTGTAAATTTTTCATGGACCAGTCCTTGCTCATAAATTCTACAGTTTGGGATAAGAAAAACTGCACCTGTTTCTAGCCTGTTCTTTAGTTACCTTCCCACATTTCTTTGATCTATCAGGACATTATTTATACACAACAGCAAAGAGAGTCACACACACAGACACACACACAAGGATTTCTAAGGACTAGACGATGGCTGGGTAGAGAGAAATGATCGAAATAATTGTAGCTCTTGTATGTGCTTCATAACAGTCGTTTCGGCACCATGATGCCGGGCTCCCCGCCGGTGTGCCTGCCCATTACTGTGTTGATGAGTGTTGGTAGCCATCGTGCTGGACAGGAAATGGGTGGGAAGCTGTCAATGTTTGATCACTGCTAATGCACATCTTGCCCACTGTTCTCTCCCCTGCAGTCTGAGTACCACTACGAGTACACCGCATGTGACAGCACGGGTTCCAGGTGGAGGGTCGCCGTGCCGCACACCCCGGGCCTGTGCACCAGCCTCCCCGACCCCGTCAAGGGCACCGAGTGCTGTAAGCAGCCATCCTGCTTCAGGGGTGCCCCGCCGCTCAGCTTTGGCCTCTGCCCCCAGCCGCCTGCCAGCCAAGCTAGGCCATTCCCGCCAGTGCAGCTGCCTTAAGGAATCAGATCTTTCCCCAGTTAGTCCCCATCCCCAACCCTTTTGAGATTTAGTGCAGAAATGTTACTTCATGGGTGCAAACTGGGTATCTGAATTTGCTTTTTTTTTTTTTAATTTAAGTCCCATCAGGGTAAAAATATAAGTAATTTCAGCTGAGTACCATTTAGATATTTTTTTCTGTTTGCATACAGTTTCTTTTTGGCCTATGCATTTCTCTCCAATCTACACTCACCATTCACAATCAGTCATTAGGAAAGATTGCAATTTGCTCTCGTTCTTGAAAAGGAAGCCAGAGAAGATGAATTTCTGCAGAGACAGACCTTTAAAATGCACTGGGTATCACTTCAGGGAACAAGAATCCTCCTGACTGTGGGGCTGACTGTGCAACCAGCAAGGCGGTGACTTGCCTACAGCTCTGTCCCCATCTCTGTACCTCCGTAGTCACAACTTACCTGCCATTGGCAGCTATTTCCTCTGCACTGTTCTTTTTAGAAATGCAAAGGAGATAACAATAAAAATCAGGGACTAGAATCAAGGAATATTTGAAGATTTGGAAAGGAAATTAAAAGCATTTAAAATCTAGAATAAGCTTAGCATAGTGCCTGGGTCAGTAGGTGAGCAAATAAATACCTGTTAAATTAATGAATATCTAAGATCCAAGCAGAACTGAGGTGTGACTAATGGAAACAAATGAGCCATCTAACATTGGTTAGCTTGACCAATGTTATTAAGCACTCTGTGCACATGCTGTGTGAACCACAAAGATAAATAAGGCACAGTCTCTGGCTTCAGAAGCTTACAGCCTGGTGGAAGGAGCATTCATTCATTCATCCACTCATTTTCTCAGCAAACCTTTATGGATCCCCTGCTATGTCTGTGTCAGTCACTGAGTCACCGTCCCTAGAGGAGCTCAGAGCCTAGTGGGAGACACACGTCAACATGATGTGTTAATACAAGGTGAAAAAGAATGGGAGTTATGGATGCTGAGGGATCAGGAACTGCTGGGAGAACAACTTGAGCAAAAGTTTGGAGGTGGAAGAACACCAGACACATTCAGGGAGGAACAGGTGGTCTAGGGTGGAAGCCACACAGAGAAGGTAACAGGTGGGGCTGGGTGGAGGAAGGTCTGTAGTGGGAGATCAAGCTGAAAAGTTAGTTTGGGGGGAAATTGTGGAAGACTTTGAATGCCGGGCTGAGAGCTTCATTCTATAACCAAAGGGGAGGGTCTGATTATTTTTTAAATGACAGGAATAACAGTACATATCAGTGTTTCAGAAAGATACCTCTGACCACAGAATGAGCAAAACCAGGAAACAGAGCTCGTTAGGGGGACATCGCAACAGTTGAGCTAACAGGTCACGAGAATCCCAATTAGGCTGGTGGCAGTAGAACCAGAAAGGAGGAGACAGAGGCCAGATACTCAAGGGGGAAATTCAAGTCTGAAGGGCTGTGCACCATTCAGAGGGATCGGCTCAAGAGACTGGTATTCTCTTCACTGGAGAGCTCTCAGAATGACCGAGTCCACACCCTTGGGACATAAGACCGTCAGGGACAAGCCCAAAGTCCCACAGCAAGGCAGAGCTTCCATGGCCCTAAATCTTTTTTTTTCAAGTTACAGCTTTATTGAGATATAATTTACATGTTGTAAAATTCACCCCTTGAAGGTGTAAAATTCAGCGGTTTTTAGACTATTCACAGAGTTGCATAACCATTACCACTATCCAATCTCAGAACATTTTCATCATCCCCAAAAAGAAGCCTCATATCCACTAGCAGTCTCTCCCCATGCCCCCTCCCCCAAATCCCTGGCACCACAAATCTGCTTTCTGTCTCTGTGGATTTGCCTATCCTGGACATTCCATGTAAGTGGAATCATACAAGATGTACTATGGCTCTAAATATTAGTGGGTCAAACTCCTAGATCTCAATCCTCTGCTCCCCGCTTTAGGGTGCCCACAACCCTCCCACTTCTCCTGGGACAACAGCGGCCTCACCACCCTGCCCTTGCCCCTGCTCTGTGTTTCAGCCTTCTCTTGCAAAGCTGGGGAGTTTCTGGACATGAAGGACCAGTCCTGTAAGCCATGCGCTGAGGGCCGCTACTCCCTCGGCACAGGCATCCGGTTCGATGAGTGGGATGAGCTGCCCCACGGCTTTGCCAGCCTCTCAGCCAACATGGAAATTGAAGACAGCACCACGGAGTCCACGGAGAACTGCACTTCGTGAGTCGCCGCTCCTCCCCTACCCGCTAACCTCCCCCCTTCCTGTGCTGGGGAAAGTGATGCAGGGAGCACTCGACAGCCTCGTCTCCTGCTCCTCAGGCTGCGTAGGGAGGATGGAGAAAGGGAGCCAAGTTGCCGGGGTGAGGGCTGGAGCAGGTCCCCACAGGCTGTTGGACATGACATCCACTTTGGCCCACTATTACTGACCTAAGCTTACCTGTGACTGACAGGCATTTGTGACAGGTGAAAAACATGGGGAAATAGAAAGAGGTAGACAAGATGGACAAGGGTTAAATGGCCCAGTCCATTTAAAACAAAATCCAATTGGATTTCCATCGTTGAATTTTAGATCAGCCAATAAACTTCCTCAACTTGATTGCAACGCAATGTGCAAAGCATTGGGTATCTTCCTGGCTCTGGTGCCAACTTCTAAAACTGGTCTGCCTAACCTGAGAAGGATAGTGTAGGACCAGAGCTTTGGTCAGTGGTGGCTGAGATCTTCCAAACCCTTTGAGACCCTGGTGACCAGAAAATTTTCCAGCTCAGAAGGAGATCTTTTCAGTAATCGAAAAGCTCAGCCCAGGTTACTTGGAGAACTGGTAAGCTATCCTTATCAAATCTTTGGACATTTAATTCCAGGGATAGGAATTAAATGATGTGCCTTCTATAGTTCAGGTCCTCTTCTGGTTGCGTTACGTCTATGATTTTCTATAATCCTCACAAGAGCGCTGTGAAATAGGTATTACTGTTCCCATTACACAGATGAGGAACTGGAGGCTCAGCAAGGTTAAGTGACTTGTCCTTTGTCACCCAGCTTACAATGGTGAGATTGCAATTCACACCCAGCCCCAAGCTTTCTACTGCCTCACGCTGCCACCTTCAAATAACATATAGTGTGTCAGGCAATATTGGGTCCTGGGGATGCATAGATGTAAAAGACAATCGTCCACTGCTCTTTGTTAAATGTTGACAAAGAATACAGGAGAAAAGTACAGGAAAATTTCTCTTATACTCGAGTGATCAAAAGTATAAAAAGGAATTAATAGTTGTATTACACTTGGATTTCTAAAACTGGGAGCAATGTCTCCCATTCCTTTACTTAAATCTCCTAGAAGTACCATTGTCTGAGCCAGGCAGCAGGCATCTAATAGTCCAATTTTAATGTTATTTCAGAATTCAATATTATGTATCAAAATCATTAGGATGACAATGTTGTCAGCAGAGATAAAGCTAGAGAGGATTAAAGCTGGAAGGAGAGGGAATGTGTGGGTTAGGACGACCAACCCCCATTTAAGGCCTAATGGAGAATGTGATTGAGCCTGGACAAGATGCAAGTCGGGCTCACTCACTCAATTCCTACCCACTCAAAGGAAGTGTTTCTCTCTCTCTGGAGACTGCACTGAAAGTCCAGAAATTGTTATCTCTCAGCAAGGCAGGATGTGGGCCGGTAGGTTAATAACAACTTGTGTTTTCACGGCACAGACTTCTTCAGGGCCTGGATCTTAAGGTGTCCCAGACATCCCTGGGAAGGGGGAAAGGATGTTTCTCCTCTGCAGTCTTGGAGAGGAAATGGCCACCTAGAGAGGTTTTGTGATCTCCTCACTGCCCCTCAGATAGGCAATAACTGAGCTGGTACCAAGATACCAAGTGTCTGGCTTTCCTGCTCTACCGTGTATTCACCTGAATCCATGCCCACCGCCTCCAACCTAACCCAAGCCATCACCACCTCCTGCCTGTTCTGCCTCTTGTGCCTCCCAGCCAGTCTCTGCTTCCGCTCCCAGCCTCCTCCAGGCCACTGTCCACTCAGCAGCCATACTGATCTTCTTAAAACACAAAGCCAACCACAGTACTTTCCTGCTCAAAACCCTGGATTCTATGGATTCCTATTGCTCTTGGAATAAAATCCAATACCTTGCCGTGGCCTGCAGGGCCCTGCCTGGTCTGGCCGCTGCCCATTTCTCCAGCCTCTTTCAGGTACCTCCCCTCTTGCTTACTATGCTCCAGCCACCCTGGCCACCATGCTCCTTCCCTCCTCAAGGCCTTTGAACACACTCTTCTCCAACTCTTCGCCTAGCTGACTCCTGCTTCAACCTCAGGTCTCTGCCTAAACGTCACATCCTCAAATCCTCAAAGGAGCCATCCCTGACCCCACAGACTCCTAGTACACACTCTTGCCTCATCTTGTATTTCTCCTTATGGCGCTTATCACAGTTATTACTCTGTGATTAATTGTGCGGTTAGTTAAGTTTCTGTCTCCTCAACTAGACATAGAATGCACGCTCCAAGAGGGTGGGGATTAGGTGTGTCTTGTTCTTTGATGTATCTCCAGCGTCTAACATCGGGCACAAAGTAGACATGAAATAAATAATTGGGAACAAAACAAGCCAAATGAACGGAGTTCCCATGGCAGGATCCCAAGTCTTCAGGGATCATCCTTGGTTCCTGGATAAATGTCCCAGGACTAAGGTGCTGGAAACAGTCCTCAGATCCAAGACTGGGATAAGCAAGAGGCAATAGGAGTGAAGAGGGAATATAGGAAGGATGTTGTGTGTTAGTGGAGAAGAAAGAACAGAAGCCCAAATACTGTGAAGGTGAAACACGAATGAGAGAAAGATAAATGTAAACATTAAAGAGGGTCTCAAACATTGGAAGCTTCTAAGTTTCCTTGTACAGTTTCTTCTTTCTAACCTGAACGTATGAAACAGTGTCACACAGCGTGACCTAGGTGGGGTCTGGGTAGCTGCCATGTGAGAATTTCTCTTTAAAAACTTGCCTCCCTTTCCCAGGGCCATGGTAAAACAAAGCAGGAATAAGCAGGTCACAGCTGAATGACCGTGGGCAACTTGCCTCAATTCCCTCATCCTAAAAGATGGTGATAAAAATAGTACCCTTCTTATAGGTTGTGGTAAGGATTAAATGAGATGATACGGGTAAAGAATTTGGAGCCATGCCTAGCACTAGAAATCAATCAAGACTTGTCATTATTGAACATGAAATGATCTTCACCACGGACAGCTCTGAAAAACATCAGAATTGTGATGCATTTTACAAATGTAACCCACTTATGGCATCCTTTTAATTATTCATCCAGCTTCAGGAGTTATTTATAGCTGATGCCGTGGAGCAGGCCAGCATTGTGTTGTCTCTTTTAGCGGGAGAAATCAATACCGTTAGGTTTGCTGGGGTATCTTGGATGAGCTCAGCTTAGGTATTTTGGATATGCTTCCATTTGAGAATAACACTAACAATTGAAGAGCTGAAGGGACCATGTTATTCTGACAAACACAGGGGGAAACCAGGGGACTAATCTGAGGTCCCCTTCACTGGTCATTATTAATAATTGGAGACCTGGGATGGTCTCAAGCAAAACAGTGAAATAGGGGGGTTGTTTTGATCACCCATTTCCTACATTGATCTGTTTAATCCCCTGAGTCCCTCCTATGTGCAAGGCCCAGGGCTTGGTGCTGGGGATACAATAGTGAGCAAGATCAGTCTGGTCTCTGCCCTCAGAGCACCTACAAACCAGCCAGGAAGACAGACAATTAAAGAAGAATTAAAGTATGATCCCAAGAGGAAACCAAATTGTAAATAAACTAAGAAAAGATGTGCAACCTCACTAATAATCAAGGAAATAAGATATACAGCCCAATGAGACACTAGCTCCTACCACCTCACATTGGCAACAATTTTAAAGTCTGACCATTCCTAATTTGGGGAGAATGTGGAGCCACAGGAACTCTCTTACACGGCCGGTGGGTGTAAATTGATAACAACCACTTTGGAGAACAATGTGGCAGTAGCTGGTAAGGTTGAAGGTTCACATACCCTTTAACCCAGCAGGTCTACTCCCAAGCATTCCCCTCAGACATGTGTATAAGCAGACAGGAACAAGAATGTTCTCAACAGAGTGTGCACAATAGCAAAAAATTGGAAACGATCTAAACGCCCATCAACAAGTAATACATAAATAAATACGGCAGAACCACACAAAGCAACATTATAGAGTGGTAATAATTAAAGAAGAGGGGCCAGCCCCATGGCGTAGTGGTTAAGTTCGGTGTCCTCCACTTCCGTGGCCTGGGTTCGCATGTTTGGATCCTGGGCGTGGACCTACACCACTCATCAAGCCATGCTGTGGAGGCATCCCACATACAAAATAGAGGGAGACTGGCAGCAGATGTTAGCTCAGGGGCTATCTTCCTCACCAAAAACAAAAACCAGTTACATGTAGCATCTAAAAGTGTACATTTCCAGAAAAACAGGTGGACTAGACTGGATGGAGTTCTGAGGTCTGAAGAATAGCTGTATCTGCTGACTTTCTTTGACAGCTTTGGAGTTAGGCAGATCTAGGTTTGAATCTCAGCCCTGCCACTTGCTGGCTGCGTGATATTGGGCACCAAGCCTCAGTTTCATCATCTATTAAATAAGAAAAAGATATCACTTCCTCTTACTGATGGAAAGAAATCATGAATATAAAACACGTAGTTCAATACCTGGGAGACAGTAAGCAACTAATAAATGTTATCCTCCCCTCTCACTTGCCCTCTATCTTCTGGGTAGTTTTGCATAATGTGGGGGCAAGCCCACCTGTCTTCCTCTTGTTGGCTGTACCCCCACCCAGGCTTCTTGATGTGGAGGTCATTTTTCACTGAGCATTTTCAGGTCCAAGCTTCTGCTTGTGAATTACAAGTCTAGAATTCCCCCGGAGACCTAGGAGGACATGCGACCTGCACATCGCACAGAGCCCGGTAGGCTATGCTCCTGCTGGTGAACTATTCTCCTGCTGGTGAACTTGGCTCCTGTTCCCTCACAGGTCCAAGTGGGTTCCCCTGGGAGACTACATCTCCTCCAACACGGACGAGTGCACGGCCACGCTGATGTATGCCGTCAACCTGAAGCAGTCCGGCACTGTCAACTTCGAATACTACTACCCAGACTCCAGCATCATCTTTGAATTTTTCGTAAGCCGCTGGACAAGGGGAAGGGAGGAAGTAAAGACTCTCCAAGACTCAAATTCCTTTGTAGGAACCACAGGCGTAGTCTTGCCCGGGAAATTTCCACAGTTGTTTTCCCTCTGGAGAGAACTGTGAGAGGCAGAAGTCAAGGACTCTGAGGGAGAAGAGTAGAGTCTGGCAGATCTAGGTGTTTTGCCCTGCTCAGACATGCAAACAGCATGTAACGGCTTCTGAGTTACACATTATTTCTGTGGTGTTAATGCACTGACGTTTTGTGTGTGTAACTAGCTCCCACCCTACTTCATGGCTCATGTGTTCTGAGCTAAGACCCCAAAGGAAATTGGCAAGGGCCCTCCGGAGGGCTGCTGCAGTGTGGGGTAAGGAACCCATTTTCTTAGAAAGCTGAGACTCTGATCCCAAACTCCTGCTGCCTCAGGTCCAGAATGACCAGTGCCAGCCCAGTGCAGATGACTCCAGGTGGATGAAAACCACAGAAAAAGGATGGGAATTCCACAGTGTGAGTATCATACCAGCCTTCCCTAAGCCTTGCCTGGAGATACCATCCTTTCATAGAAATCCCAGAAAAGGGAGCAAGGGCCTTTCCTCCAAAAAGTGCTTCCTCCCAGTCTGGGCTTCCACCCCTCAGTCCCTAGAGGGCAGGGGTCTGACATGATGAGGATGCTATAGTTTCTCTCCTCTTGAATTGACAGAATATGGGCATGGGCTGACTTGTTGCTCCTATGGCTTGACCCCAAGGACCAGCAGCTTTCCAGCTTTAAGGGCTGGGTCTTCTGGGGATGGGGCATGGATAACTAGAACCAGTGAAGAATGAGGGAGTTCCAGTCACCCTATTGTCAATACCTTCAGGTCCATCCGTTGGTCTCGCCCTTTGAGATGCTCATGGTATATGTGATTGAGGGAGAAGGGGGAGAGGGCATGAGATGGTTATAAGAGGAGGCTGAGAAGGAGAGAGGAGCTCAGTCAAGATGGGAGGAAGGGCAAAGCTGAGGAAGTTGAGGGAGAGGGTCAGAAGAGGCACTGCTGTGGAGATTGTAAGAGGAGAGGTCCCAACAAGAGGCCATTCCGGTGGATTAGGGATATCTGTCTCTGTGACTGAACTGACTCTTCCTGTTTGTGGTTTTTAGGTCGAGCTAAATCGAGGCAATAATGTACTCTATTGGAGAACCACTGCCTTCTCGGTGTGGTCCAAAGTTTCCAAGCCTGTGCTGGTGAGAAACATCGCCATAACAGGTACGGAGAGTGAGTTTAGGTCTGCAGTCTGTTGCTGACTGGCCTCATGACTCTGTGGGGAGGGAGGGGGTCAGCCTCCAGGGGGCTCAGTCTCGAGGCTCAATCCTTGCTTTTCTCTGTTGTTCTTCCTCCCTAGGGGTGGCCTACACTTCAGAATGCTTCCCCTGCAAACCCGGCACGTACGCAGACAAGCAGGGCTCCTCTTTCTGCAAACTTTGCCCGGCCAACTCGTATTCAAATAAGGGAGAAACTTCTTGCCACCAGTGTGACCCTGACAAATATTCAGGTGATGTTTCTGAGGGTGGGAAGAGTTGGTGGGGGGTATCAACAAACGCATGGAGAGGAACAGGAAGTAGAGGCATCCTTCTGGCTATGCTGAAGATGAAAATTCTTAAACCCCTGCTTTCTGGGCCCTGGAAGAGCCTTGCCAATCCACACTCCACCAATCATTCTTGAAATGAAATCATTCAATAAAGATTTACAGAGCCTCTACTATCTGCCAGGCCCTAGTCTAGGTGCTTGGAATACATCAGTGAACAAAATAGATAAACATCCCTGTCTTCATGGAATCTACATCCTGATGGGGGAAGATAGACAATAAACAATAAGTAGAATAAATATAGAATAAATTATGTAGTACGTTAGACAGTAAAAGTGCCTGGTGTGTGGCAAAAAGAGAAAGCAGGTCAGGGTTAGAGGCATTAAGAAAACTAGTGACAGGAGTTACAATCTTTTTTTAATGAAATTTTATATATTATAAGATTATAGTTATAAATAATAGATACAGTAGATAAGAGGTATAAATTTATATATTTTAATTTATAACAATTATTATCAAAGTTATTTTAAAAGAGCTATGAGGCTGTATTGATGAACAAAACATTTTGATAGCAAGGGCTAAAGATGGAAGTTATAATCTTTTATCAGCCTGAGCATCCACTGAATTGAAAGCAGGCCTTTCAGGAAATCCAGGGTTCCTTGGAACACAGTTTAAAAACCACTGCTCTAAGGGCAAATAAGAGGACAGCTTGGAAGCAGCCTATTTCTATAGTCCCTGCATAGCTTCCTAAAGCAACCCAACTTGAGAAACAGGACCTAGTCATTTCAGGGGGTCTCAGGGGAAGCAGGGCTCTGCTGTAAGACAGGCAGGGCACCCAGAGGGCCCTCTGCTCAGGAAGTCCAGTGGTTGGCACAGGGGCCAGTCTCCAAGACAGGTTCTGAACAACCAAGTAGGGAGAAAGAGTCCCTTCTCTTCCCCTGCAAACACTCATAACTATTCTATTTTTCCTTTCTTACACAGAACCATATACAAACTCAGCTCAAAGCCTCTCTCAAGCAGACTCTTGCACCCCCACACAGACACACGCACCCTTCACTCAGGTGTTACAGTGTGTGTTTGCTCAGCCAACACTGTTGACCTTGTGAACTGCTTATTTTTACACTATTCCTAAAACAAAAGCCATATTTATCTACACAGATCTTGCCAAATGAGCATAGTTTTCAGCAAGAACAGGAATGTTTAGATCTTGGAGGAAGTTTTTATCTGTGAGTCTAAATTCCTGTTTTTCCACTTGAATTTCTTATTCCTCTTCCTTGCTCTATCAATGGTAGCCTTTGTTAGCCTTAGTCTCCAGCTCCCTTTCCAGCCCAGCAGTTGTACAAGGGTTTGAATGGCAAGGTGGTTCTAGAAAAACTGCCTGGGAGTGTTTTGATCAACTCTAGGTAAACTGATTTTTATCCAGAGAGCTGTTTTAAAAGTGTTACATTGGTAGTCTGAATTCCTGGAGTCTATTCTTCTACCACTGATTTCTCAATCCACCCCTTTGACTGGGAAGTGAGTTTTTACTGTGGAGAACATGGTCGGTTTGTTGACCACCTCACCAGCTTAGGGTACAAGGAGAGTTACATTTCTTTGGGACTTGACTATTCTAGAATACAGGGTCAGTGGGAGGCTGGGAAAATGCAGAGAGAGTCTAATGAGAGCCTATGATGGAATGTGTACAAAGGGAGTGACCGCAGACCCTGTGACCATTTAGTAACCCATTTACAAATAAATTCTGAGTGCCTGCTATGTACCAGGGCTTGGGCTTGGTGCTAGGATTAGAGCTGGTGCCTGCCCTCCAGCTTATGTCGAAAAGTGGAAACGCAGTCATAGAAACACCTAAGTGTAGTAACTCCATGGGGCAGTAGGTGCTGGGATAGGAGTGCTGAGTGTAGCGTTCAGTGGAGGCAAAAAAGAGAAGTGGTCAGTCCTCTCTGGGGTGGGAGAAAAGGCTTCAATGGCCGTGCTCTTGAAAGATGAGTTGGTGATTCAATAGGGGCAGGATGTTCCGAAAGAAGTGTGAGCCAAAGCCAGAAGGCTCAGAGATCTTGGAGTAACTCAGCCTGGCTGGAGCTTACTTGGAGAGAAGTAGCACCCAAGGCTAAGAAGTGGGCAGGGAACAGATTACGTGTCAGCCCTTCTGTGCCATTGCTAAAAAATTGAGAGTTGATCCTATCAGCAGCGGAGGTCATTAAAGCATTTTAAGCTGGGGAGTGACATGATCTGGCTTGTGCTTTTGAGAGACTACCCTGGCTGCCATTCGGAAAATAGATGAAGAAAGGAATGGCTGGAGGCAGAGATTTTGCAGCAGGCAGCATTGCTGGTATCCAAGACCTAGACTAAGGCGTTGCTAATGAGGGTGGAGATGTTAAGAGCAAAGGCTTAACTAAAAGCATCTTTCTCATTGATAACTAAAATTCGATCATTAGGATCAATTCCTTTGTGTTACATTTAATATTAGGGATTCATTTCCTAATAGAATAGCATGGAGTTTAAGAGCATGGACTCCTGGGGCCGGCCCCGTGGTGTAGTGGTTAAGTGCACACACTCCGCTGCTGGTGGCCCCAGGTTCGGATTCTGGGCGCGCACCGATGCACCGCTTGTCAGGCCATGCTGTGGCGGTGTCCCATATAAAGTGGAGGAAGATGGGCAGGGATGTTAGCTCAGGGCCAGTCTTCCTCAGCAAAAAGAGGAGGATTGGCATGGATGTTAGCTCAGGGCTGATCTTCCTCACAAAAAAAAAAAAAAAAGAGCATGGACTCCAGAACTAACTTACTATGGTTCAAATCCCCGCTCCACCATTTACTAGTGCCACTTTGGGCAAGTCACTTGTCTGTGCCTCAGTTTCCTAATCTGTAAAATGGGAATGGCAATAATCATATCTCCTTCATGGAGTTATTGTGTGGCTTAATTGATTAATACAGATAAAGGATTTAGCACAGTGCCTGGCATGTTAAGCATTAATTTTATTAATTCATTTTCATTAAGGTCTATCCCAGCAGTCCTCTTCTAATATGAAAATACTCTTGGCATAGGGAACAACAATACTAAGTCACTTACATAGTACTTTACAATTTACAAAACATTATCTCATTTATTACTCACAGCCTAGTGCAGGAATGATTTCTCCGCTTACAAATGAATAAAGAGCAGCTCAGAGAGGCTAAGGGATTTGCCCGGAGTCTGAGATGATATCTGAGCTGGGCCTTGTGTTCGTTAGGTACTTAAATCCTCAGGGGATGGAAGCCAGCCTGGTGGCACAGTGGTTAAGTTCATGCGTTCCTCTTTGGCAGCCCGGGGTTCGCCGGTTCGGATCCTGGGTGTGGACCTACTCACCGCTCATCAGGCCACGCTGAGCCGGCGTCCCACATAGAAGAGCTACAACTCTACAACTATGATACACAACTATGTACTGGGCATTTGGGGAGAAAAAAGAGGAAGATTGGCAACAGATGTTAGCACAGGGCCAATCTTCCTCAAAAAAAAAAAAAATCCTCAGGGGAAATGTTTTCCTTTGATAAAAGGGATCATAATGAGAGAACATTGGACTCCTGGAGGTGGGCAGAAGATACTGGAAGGTGGAGGAAGGTGCAGAAAGAGGAGTTGAAGTCCCCCAAATAAACTTTATCTTCTTACAAATTTGCCCAGGGCCAATCCTACAGGAACCATTTTTCACTTCCTGTTACCAAACATCTAGGCGGATCTTTCCAACTTGACTAGTGCCCAACTTAAACACCTCGATGAAACCTGAGCTGGGAAAGTGAGGTCTGTCTCAGCGTTTGGGTTAATCATTTATTAAAACCACCTTAGCAGTTGTCGATGTGTAAACAGCTGGACCATTTTTGCTGAAACCTGGAGCTAGGGTATCAGGTTGAGCAAATATTTGATAAGCAGAGAAAGGTTCTCGTGTAGAAAGCACTTTCTAATATGTAAGTTGCCATTTGCTAGACCCAGTATGCACAGTCCTGGGAATTGGTATGTTTTCAGCATCTCCCCAAGTTTCTGCAGGCCAAGTCCATCAACATCAGGAGTCCCTGGATCCCTCTGTGCTGAATTAGGCCTTCTGTTTGTTAACCAAGGAAATGAGCTGAGAAGACTGCAGCTGCCTCTCAGCCAATAGTTCCCTCTTGCCCAGGCTAATAAGGCAGGGACAGAAGAGGTGTGGAAGTGTACCATGGAGGGAATGCCCCAATGCAGGCCCACAAGGCTGTAATTAGGGGATATTCTGATCTAGGAAATCATTTGGAAGAAGAAGGAATCAGTTGAGAAATAAGCCTTAACCGGAAGGGAGAGAAAGACAATTTAAATCCTTATTAAAAATCCCACAGCAGTTACCAAATAAAAATAATTCCCACAAACCCAGATAATAATAGTTACCGGCATTTAGTGAGTCCCTGCTTACACTGTGTCAGGTATGTGCTGGCTCCAGTAAGGTGAGTATTGTTATGACTGCTCAACAGATGAGAGCACTAAGGCTCAGAGAAGTTAAGTAACTTGCCTAAAGTGACACAGCCTCTAAATGATTAAGCGGGATCCAAACCCAGATCTGTCTGACTTAAAATCTGATTCCACTCTACCACACTGCCTGTTAGGGAATAGAGAGAGAGGTGGTCTCACCACTATCAGGTGCTTACCTGCAGGTGACACAAGAGTCATTAGAAATGGTGGTGACAGTAGTAGTAGGAGAATTGTGCTGGCACTCTATAAAGCAGTGGTTTTTATTCTGCAGAAAGCAAATTCCCTGGAAATTTTAAAAATTTTATTTGCATGAATTCTGTATATTTTTCTTGGAGGAAATAGGTCTTTTTTCAAATACTCAAGAGGATTTGTAATTCAAAAAAGGTGCAATCCATTGCTTTAAAGAGGGATTCGTTGAATTAGTTCTTGCCATCCAGGGATTCATAGGGTTAAAGCAGAACTAATGTAGATATAGGGAGAACATACAGAGAAAAGAATAAGTAAAATGATAGTTAATAACATTTTTCATTAGGTACAGGTCAAGAGTCAGAGATAGTCCTAGGATGCTTGGAGGGTGAGGGGAGTGGAAAGAACTTTATGTCTTAAGTGGAGTCAGAGGAAAGTATCACCTTATCTGTGTAGGATGGTTGCATGGAGAAAGGCCTTCATTATAGGCATATATTAAGAGAAAATTCAGAGGAAGAACTGGAATAAGTATGAAGGCACTGTCCTAGGTTTTCCTACATGTTGCTTCAACCCTTCTGGAGTAGAAAAACCACGCTCACAGTCAGGATTCTGAGGCACCTGGAAGATAGTGGGTTTCAGGGAACTTGTGTTGGTGGTTAACCTGCAAGATGCTCTTTCCAGCTGCCCGCCCTCCTTGCTGGTCCCTTGGCCAGTCCGCTTCTCCAGGCCCTGCCCCACAGTGTGGGCCCTTCTCAGCAACACCAGGGAGAGGTGCAGAGGGGGTGTCTGAGCAGGGCTTTAGGGACTGGAAATGATGCCACCGAAGCAAAGGGAAGGGTGGGTATGCAGGATTTTCTACTTTCTGCAGTATCTGTATCGTGCCATACCCCAGGGTCTTGGGGGTCCTAGGGTCATGAGCAAGCGGTCAAGAGCTCTGCTTTCTTATGTAACTTCAAATATTTGTCCTCGCTTCCACAATTTAGAAAAAGGATCCTCCTCCTGCAAAGTGCGCCCCGCCTGCACAGACAAAGATTACTTCTACACTCACATGGCCTGTGATGCCAACGGAGAGGTGGGTAGCATGGTCTGGGGGCCCCTTTGCCCGCTCCTTGGGCTTTACCACATTGGAGTTCCAGCAGTCAGTGAAGCTGGCACCAGAGAAAACCTCACAGACCTCCGCAGGGACCCCGGGGCCAGTGGGGAGGCAAAAGGAGATGGCCTCATTCATTTTCAGGTCAGCAATTCGTTCTGCCACATTTGTTCCACGGCTTATTCACATATGCTCTGTTTCAAAAAACCATTTCATTTTCTTTTGCTTGGTTTCTTCCGTTTGCTCAGCCCCTCTGGGCAATGGCTGCCTTTCCACGCTCACTGATTTCCTCATGGGACTCGCCAGACTTGTCCCGTCAGCGCAGCTTTTGTGGGATGGCGAAGGGAATGGATTCCTATTTCCTGGCTCACTGGAGAATGCCTGACTTGTTCAGTCTCTACCGTTTCCCTCTTTCTCCCTGGCTTTCTGCCTCAGAAAGACTTTCCCTTGTAGTCTGCATGGTCATTGAGTCAGCAGGCATTTTTTGAGTATTAACTGTTACGCCAGACACTGTGCTCCAGCTGGGGAATGAGAGATGACTAAGACAGGCTCCTGCCCTCGGGGAGCTCACAGTCCTGAGTGGGAAGGTGGAGAGAGGAGAAAGAGGGGCCTGGCCAAGGCCGCAAGAAGGATGTGCAGGGCACCGGGGAACCCAGAAGGGGAGTGACCAGGACTGGGGGCCAGGGAAGGCCTCTTAGAGGAGGTCATTTGTTCATTTTAACAGTCAGTCACCGTGCTGGGCACTAGGTATACAGCAGGTAACAAAACCGAGGGAACATCTACTCTCATGGAGCTTCATTCTTGTTGAGGAGTGAGTGGAGAGAGAGACAAGATAAACAACAAATGGGTGTATAATATATCAGATGATCATAAGTGGTAGGAAGAAAAAAATAAAAGAAGATTAGGAGATGGACAATGACAGAGAGTGGGGAATGTTGTTTTAGAGAGGGTTAGGATGACCTCTCCGAGGAGGTGACATTTGAACAGAGATCTGAATGAGATGAGGGGGGAGCCATAACGCTTTCCAGGGAGAGGGCACAGTGGGTGTAGAGGAGACAGGCACATGCCTGGTGAGTTGGAGGAACAGCAGTAGGTGAGCAGGGATGGCTCAAGGGCACAAGTGGAGGGATCTGTCTTATATGAGACATTCTGGATGAACTGTCTGTATCCCTAAACCAGAGCCTCTCAAGAAGATAGAATTAGGAGTCGGGAAATCGGCATTCAGCACCAAGCCTATGTTTGGCTATTAGGATGCATAAATGTTAGCTGGCTGGACAGCTGGCTGAATTCTCCTTTTGCTAATTAAGCGTGGGATAAAGTCTGGTCCGTAACGGTCATTGTTTTTCATAGTTATCTCTTACTCCCCCTCGTTCTCAGGTTTGGAACATCATCCCTTCTCCAGCAGCCAAGCAAGAATGGCTATATATCTTGTCAGTTGCACCTTAGACTCAGTTCCGTAGTGTCTGATGTCTGCATGACCTTGTAAAAATTATTGTCATTTTCTTGGCCTCAGTTGACTCGCTAATTAAATGAGGATAATCCTGCTCCTCTTCTCCCTCCTGGGCATAACATGTGGCTGAACGTGGCTGTCTTTGCTTCCTTCTGCCCCACTCTTTCCCCTCCCAGCTGAGGCCAAAGCCTTCTAGATCTGTAGTGTGCTCTGATGCCTGTGAGCCTGCAGGTCTGCCCTCACCTGACCACCTCTGGGGCCTCTGGATGCTGGGTCGGGCCAGAGCCAGAGCTCCCACCTTCAGCCCAGCCAGAAGCACAGCTCAGAGGAGGAGCCCTGAAGCATATATGGCTGAGGAGTACATATGAATATGCGGCCGCCAGGAATGCCTCACAGAAGTCTCGCTCCTGAGGCCCACACTGGTTCTGTTTAGTCTCATGATTTCAGTTTGTCTGTCTCCTAAGCTGTATTTTAAAATCAAGGGACACACCTTGAGCCGACTCCTATGATTGCCCTTGTGGCCTTTGATGTGCCTCGGTGGTTTCTTAGGGACCAGGAGGGCCAATCCATTGGGGCTGCTGAATGTTCTGCTCCAAGAGACGGCCCAAGTCAGTCTTCCTGCTCCCCAGACTCTGCTCTCTATGAGACTCAAGGAGACAGGCTGGGTGAGATGAGGTCAGAGCACAAGCCTGGGGCTCTGACCATTGGCTGCTCTTCACAGGGAGGAAGGCTGAGCTGAGCAGGGGGAGGAGGAGCCCCAGGGCTCACCATCAATGAAGGCAGCATGGGCCCTTTAAGACCTTGTCATTTCTGGGGCCAGCCTGGTGGTGCAGCGGTTAAGTGTGTGCACACACTGCTTTGGTAGCCTGAGGTCTGCAGGTTCGGATCCTGGGTGCGCACTGATGCACCACTTGTCAAGCCATGCTGTGGCGGTGTCCCATATAAAGTAGAGGAAGATGGGCATGGATGTTAGCTCAGGGCCAATCTTTCTCAACAAAAAAGAGGAGGATTGGCATCGGATGTTAGCTCAGGGCTGATCTTCCTCACAAAAAAAGACCTTGTCATTTTTTACCCTGAATTAAATGGACAAATGCCTTATTTATCCATCTTTTCACATGTATGATATGCTGCACAGATCACTTTCATCATCACCTCAGTGCAATTCACAAGAGCACCTTTTGTCTCTGACTTGACCCGGGGGCCACACAGGAAGCTTGGAGCTGCACAACCTCACCCCTGACTCAGCAGGGGCCTCCTGCAGGTCATCTCCTCTTCATATCCAATGCCTCCATCCAAGGACTAAGGATAGCCCTAGTGAGTGACAAACACAATGCTTCTCTTGTCCACTGACCTGATGGCTGACTGTATCTCTTGCCTTTTTCTCTTCAGCTTTATTGAGATAGAATTGACATGTAATACTGCGTAAGTTTAGGATGTACAACGTGTTGATTTGACACACTTATATATTGCAAAATGGTGACCACCATAGCGTTAGCTAACCCCTCCATCACATCATATAATTACCATTTCTTTTTTGTGGTGAGAACGTTTAAGATCTACTCTCTTAGCAACTCTCAAGTATATAATACTGTATTATTAACTATAATCACCATGCTGTACTTTAGATCCCCAGAACTTATTGGTCTTATAACCAGACGTTTGTACCCTTTGACCAGCCTTGTTCCTCTTGCCTCGATGTCCCAGAGAACATAACGTCACCCACGCGTGGATTGTTATTATGTGATTGCTGCCCTTGCTAGACGAGGAGCTTCCTGAGGGCAGGGGCCATGTCTCATTCATCTCTGAGTCACCAGGTCTGGCACATAGATGTAGTAGGCTTTCTATAAATGTCTACTGAATAAATGAAAAAGCAAAGGAAACACTTGGAAGACAAATGGGGATACCCCAGCCACTCCCTCTTTCCCCAGGGGTTATGTAAGCCACCTCTGCTCCCTGCCTTTTTGTGTTCTGGGATTTTCACCAGCTGCTTTTCCTGTGACCTTGGTAGCAATAAGATTCTACACTGGAATCAGAGATTTTTCTGGAGACTGCTGGTCCCCCAGTTCCCTCTGTCACACAAGTCCTCCTTAGGTTTGTCCCTCTTCATCCCATCAACATTCATTTGGCTGATATTTATCAAGCACAACCATGTGCCAGGCACTGGGCTACAGTGCTCGGGATACATCAGTAATCGAAACAAAGTTTCCCACCCTGGTGGAACTTTCATTAGAGCCCAGAATCGCGACCCCCCACCCCCACCCCCCGCTGCCACTCTCAAGGTAAATTCCAAAGATGTGCTAAATCCCACATGGGTTGAGCTGTTCTTTTTTTTTTTTTTTTTCGGTGAGGAAGATCAGCCCTGAGCTAACATCCGATGCCAATCCTCCTCCTTTTTGCTGAGGAAGATCGACCCTGGGCTAACATCCGTGCTCATCTTCCTCTGCTTTATATGTGCCGCCGCCACAGCATAGCTTGACAAGCAGTGCGTCGGTGCGCGCCCAGGATCCGAACCTGCGAACCCCAGGCCGCCGAAGCGGAGCACGCGCACTTTGCTGCGCCACGGGGCCGGCCCCGGGCTGAGCTGTTCTTAATCCATTTCTGCAGACGCAGCTCATGTACAAATGGGCCCAGCCGAAAATCTGTGGTGAGGATCTCGAGGGGGCGGTGAAGCTGCCTGCCTCTGGCGTGAAGACCCGCTGCCCACCCTGCAACCCAGGCTTCTTCAAAACCAACAACAGCACCTGCGAGCCCTGCCCTTATGGCTCTTACTCCAATGGCTCTGGTAACCCCTTTACTGCCCTGTTCTCTGCGTCACATCCATTCCCACATCACCCACCTGGGCGGGCCACGTGGGCACTCAGAGTGGTCAGCTGAATGAGGACTCTGTCCTTCCGAGGGAGGCAGTAAGGGCCAGGCCACCTTTGAGGACTAACTTCAGGAGATAAGAGGTCAGGGGGGTGGTGCTGTCTGTAGGTCAGAGTCACACCTGCCTTCCTCCCCTTTCCAACTGTGAATGTGACTCAGGCCTGAAGGTACCCAGTCCTCACACCAGAGGCTTCCAGCACGTGGCAGGGATGCTACCTGGAAGGTCTGGGGAGCTGGGGTGGCCAGTTTGACACAATCAGAACTTGTAAGCCATGCTGCAAAAGGAGTTGGAGGATTTGTGTACCTATTAATATGAATGCATTTACTGATAATAATGTGACAAATAAAATGAACTATATGTATCAGACTAGAAGATACATTTAAGTTTCGAAATGAAAAATTTGGTGGGCAAGGATACCTGGAATATTGGAATGAAGGGTCAGTGTTTATGTTTTGAGTTTGTTAAATTGTCAGAATGTTTTTGAGCCAACTCAATATAACCATGCAATGGTGCTCAACTCCTCCCTTGTTTGGCTGCCCGCTACTGTTGCTCCTTGTCTGTGGGACAGCAGCTCCAGTGAGGGTGGCTGCAGCCTTCCTGCTGAATGCGAGCATCTTGTGGTTCCCCCAGATTGTAGCCACTGCCCAGCTGGCACTGAACCTGCTGTGGGGTTCGAATACAAATGGTGGAACACGCTGCCCACGAACATGGAAACGACTGTTCTCAGTGGGATCAACTTTGAGTACAAGGGCGTGACAGGTAATTGCCTCTCCCCTTACCATGAGCTGTCAGCTCCCTGCACTCCCACAGGAGCTCTTCCAACTTCCCATTTCTTCATAATATTGATGTCTGGAGGAGAATGAGCTAATCATGCCACACACTCCCTTGAAAGTTCCATTCCTCATGGACCTACATTCTGCCAAACCTTAGTTTTAGAGACAGAAACGAACTAGATACAACGTGCACACACTCCAAAAGTCTTGCTCTGAGAGCTTCAGGGTCTTTGACCAAAGCAGCAGGATAGGTAACATGGTTCGTGTTCGGCGGTGGTTCTGGACGCCTCCAGGACAGTGTTATCTCTCTCTTCCAGACTGTCATTTGGGTACACTTTTGCCCTGCATCTGAGACCACTAGAGTGTTAACTCTCCCCTCTCCTTTTCCAGGTTGGGAGGTGGCTGGTGACCACATTTATACAGCTGTTGGGGCCTCAGACAATGACTTCATGATTCTCACTCTGGTTGTGCCAGGATTTAGGTGAGGAATACAAAGCTAAGGGGAAGCTCACGCCACCGCGGCCACATCCAAATCCCACAGAGCTTGCAATATTGTGGAGGGGAGGGCTTCTGGCATGCTGAAGTACCAGTTCAGAAGAGGAGCACAGGAATGGTCTGACAAAGTTCCCCTGAGTGCCAACATAGGTTCTTAGTTGCTGCCCATGCTGATTTACCTACTGCTCTCTCATCCTTCCAGCTTCTCGCATCAATTGGCTGAGTGCTACTCGAATTCTTCCTCCTCACAGCATCAGATAAGATAAAATCGGGCCAGAGGTGCTCATAGACAGTTCATCTTTATTTGGGGCAAGAAGAGTGGAGGGATTGCCCTTATTGTCACATTTATCCCCATATCCCAAGAAGACTTAGGACAACAAGCAATTTGTTTGCCATTAAAAAAAAATACTACAGACAGTGTGGTACAGTGGAAAGAACACTGGACTGGAAGACAGGGCTTTGTGAACTTGGGAAAGTCTCCGTGCCCCTATAGGCTTTCATCTGTAAAACAAGGGGGATTCAGAGTCTGTGATTTTGGACTAACTCAGGTTACAAGGATTCTTCCAGCACATTGGTTAGCACAACTGTATAGACAGGAGCTGGGAACTGGAAGTCCTCAGAATTCGAGCAAATGGCCAAAGTCAAAAGAAAAGCCATAAATGGATTTCCAAAGCCACAGTGAACTCTTCTGCTGTATGCGCTTTAAAGATGAGGGGCAACCTCTGAATGGGCTTCCCTATTGCCAGTCTGGCTTCTCCATTCCCTCCTTCAAGCCCCATCCTTTCCTTCCCTGGCACCGTGCTTAGCCCACAGTAGTCACTCAAAAGGTATTAGTTTCCCTTCCCCTGATTTACATTACTCAGAGCTGAGCAGATATATCCCATGTTTTCGAGGTGAGCAAACCTTTTAGGCTTTTGGGGGAGTAACATTTCCAAAAGTACTTTTCAATTTGCAAATCTGATTGCAGTAGTAAAGCACTTCCCCACCCCACTCATCCCCACCCCCCATCTCCACCCATTTGTGCACGGCTCTCTCTTTCCCAAAAGAATGACCAGCCTGAGAACTTTGCTGAAGAAATTACAAGTTGAAATATCTGCTCATTTGACCCAGGCAAAACCCCCACTATCCCGGAGAGCGAGCTGCAAGTGAATGCAGACAACTTACACCTGATGACAGTGGGGCTTCTTGAAACTTAACGAGCATATGCATTACCTTGGAACCGTGTTAATGTGCAGATACTGGTTCAGTGGGTCTGGGGACCACACTCTGCTAGCAAGGCTATATGGCATTTTACAAAGCACTTCCACATCTGTTATGCCTTTGGGTCTCACCACGATGATGGGAAGTAAATAAGAAAGATATGATCACCTTCATTTTACAGATGAGGGAACTACAGTTCGGCTAGGTCAAGTCACATAGATAGGGTGGCAGAATTGGACTTAATCTATGCTCTTTCCAACATACTCAGAACTTAATCCTGTCCCCCAGCAGACACTTGGCTGCTGTCTGGGCTCTTCAGTAAGCACCACCTGGCCTCTGGAACTGACTTTTAATTTCTGCCCCCACAGACCTCCACAGTCGGTGATGGCAGACACAGAGAATAAAGAAGTGGCGAGGATCACATTTGTCTTTGAGACCATCTGTTCTGTGAACTGCGAGCTCTACTTCATGGTGGTGTGTTTTCCTTTCTTTGCCCACTTTGGGGCTTCTAAGGACTATTGGGAGGGTTGGCTCCCTCTGCCCCACTGGTGCATCAATATAACTGACACCCTATTTACAGTGTTTTCACAGAGGAAGGGCCCAGACTATCTATCAGGGACTTCACAGTTTAACATGGGTCTGACCAACTGTGATGGCCCCCAGGATGGCAGTGGTGTGGGCACCCTCTCCCCCACCAGCCACCCAGCCATTGTGCCTTCTTCACTTTTTTGTCTTGCATTCAGGGCGTGAATTCCAGGACCAACACTCCTGTGGAGACGTGGAAAGGTTCCAAAGGCAAACAGTCCTACACCTACATCATTGAGGAGAATTCAACCATGAGCTTCACCTGGGCCTTCCAGAGGACCACTTTTCATGACATAGTAAGCTCTTCCCCTTCCTCAGACCCCTAGCTCCTAGAAGAGACCTCTGAACCAGGGAGGATTCCTAGCATTCACTGAAGTATGAGTCTGAGGTTCAGAATCCAAGGGTTCGAAGGATCCTATGGAGTCAAGCAGAGAACTGCCTATTCTAGCCCCCTGAGGAGCATCCAGCCTTGTCCAAATGACTTCCTGGGGAAAGATGACACTGTAAGCTCCTTAAATTATCTGTCCCTCCTCAGCAGCCTCTGAGGACATGCATGGTGCCGGTCCTGGTATACTCTGTTTAGCCCTATTGTTTGTTTTTTTTTGTGTGAGGAAGATCGGCCCTGAGCTAACATCTGCCAATCCTCCTCTTTTTTGCCGAGGAAGATTGGCCCTGGGCTAACATCGGTGCCCATCTTCCTCCACTTTATATGGGACACCGCCACAGCATGGCTCGACAAACAGTGCGTCGGTCCGTGCCTGGGATCCGAACCAGGGAACCCCGGGCTGCCGCAGCTGAGCGTGTGCACTTAACCACTTGCACCACCGGGCCAGCCCCACTATTGTTATTTTTAATAATAATAACTCTGGTTTTATTTTCTTAACTCAAAGTAATGCAGGTTCATTGCAGAAAACTTAGAAGATAGAAAAAAGCAAAAAGAAGAAGTAAAATGTCCCGTAATCCTACTACCCAGAGATAACCCAGTTAACATCTAGAGTATCTCCTATACAGTCTTTATTTCTCTATAAATATATTTCTTTTCTTTTATAAGGAAGAGACCTGCTTTTTTCAAATGAGTATCTACTGCATATTTCCCCCATGGTACTTAATATTTTTATATATCGTTTTAAGTGGTTCAGTCTTGTTTTAAAATGACACAAAATATACATAAAGAGTTACTGTTAAGTGAGTAAAAAGAATAGGATGCTTCTAAGATTTGTCTCAAGTATCATAGAATAAGAAAGATTGTCACACTTTACCATTTCCAGAGAATTCAATTGCTGCTGTTGTCTCAGGCCTCCGCCCGCTCTCCTCTTGTTTCCTTGTTTCCAGGGTAGAAAGTACACTAATGATGTTGCCAAGATCTACTCCATCAACGTCACCAATGTCATGGATGGAGTGGCCTCCTACTGCCGTCCTTGTGCCCTGGAAGCCTCCGACATGGGCTCCTCCTGCACCTCTTGTCCTGCTGGCTACTACATTGATCGGGATTCAGGAACCTGCCACTCCTGTCCCCCTGACACAATCCTGAAAGCCCACCAGCCTTATGGCATCCAGGCCTGCATGCCGTGTGGTCCAGGGACCAAGAGTAATGAGGTGCCAACAGTTGGCCATGCATCCTAACCTTGGCCCTCTGGTTGGGCCACCTCAGAGGATATGGGTCCTGGGTGGGGTTCTTGAGGGGCTGATACCCAAGGACTCCCCGTAGCATACTCCCAGGTTGGAGTCCTGGGAATATGCTATCCAGGTTGTGACCATGGATAGTGAGTTCTTAGCTGTAGCAGTTGGTTTTCAGGGTCTAGGCCTCAGTCATGGACAAGTCTCATCTTTAGGAGATAGGTCAGGGAGATCTGTGACCCTCTGGTCCAGACGGTTATTTGGCATCTGTGCAGAGAACTGAAGGGAAGGAATAGTGGGACCTGTGGCCCTAATTCAGCCTACTTCAATCCAGCCTGTTATCATGGGAATTTGCCCCCTCTTCTTTGGAAAAGTAACCCCCCTTTCCTGAGACATGTGGTTAATTGGCATTAATACCTTCTTTTTTTTTTTTAATTTTATTTATTTATTTATTTTCCCCCCAAAGCCCCAGTAGATAGTTGTATATCATAGTTGCACATCCTTCTAGTTGCTGTATGTGGGGCGCAGCCTCAGCATGGCCGGAGAAGCGGTGCGTCGGTGCACGCCCGGGATCCGAACCTGGGCCGCCCAGCAGCGGAGCGCGCGCACTTAACCCCTAAGCCACGGGGCCGGCCCTCCTTCTATCCAGTGGTTTTCTTCTAAAGTGGAACAGTGCTATTTCCCTCATGTACTTTCTGAGTCCAAGAAAGTACTATGACTAAAAGCTCTTAGTTATTCATTAATGCTTTTAAGTGAACTTGTATTTTACTGATCACAACCACGTGGACATACATCTGTAAGGCATTATTTATACAATCTGCAGACATTGTTCAGTCTAGCTGTGCAAAAATTCTGCAGACCCCAGCAACCTCTTTTGGGCACCCTGGACTTTTGCCACAAACTTCCTCCCTGGGGCTCCATCTGCTGCTGTGGGAGGGAATGACAGTTGTGTGAGGCTGCTGCTGAAGGGGACCTAAGAGGGAGCCAGGAAGGGGCTTGTGGGAAATAAAGCCCCTTTTGAGGTTCAGTTCCTACAGAGAACCTGGGAAGGAGGAAGCAGGGTTCAGAGAGTTTCAAATGGGGGTAGGGGGTAGTCTGGTAGTTTTAAATGGGGGGCAAGGCTGGTAGTTTCTCTTCTGCCATCCTGGACACCCTTCTTCCAATTAGCACCTCGCTGTCTTCTGCTTGAAAGTAAGGAGGGCTATATTGTGTCTTGAGAGAGTTCTAGAATCTAGGCATAGGGACAAGGCTATAGAATCAGACCAGACTACCTGCTGAAAAACAATAGGTTTGAGTTTGCACATCATATATGTGCTAATAATTGAATGGCAAGATGTACACAAACCCCACCAGCCCCTCCCTGTTCCACTTCTTTTCATGCCCACCCCCAATCCTTACTTCCTCTTCTCTCACCCTACTTGGGTTGGACGGAGTTGGGGAGAGTGACTGCCACTCTCCGCCGGGGTCTCCTCAGCTACTGGAGCAGCCGGCCTGACAGTCCCTTTCCCCTCAGATCCACTCTCTGTGTTACAACGACTGCACCTTCTCAGTCAGCACTCCGAGCAGGACTTTCAACTACAACTTCCTGGCTTTGGCGGACACTGTCTCTCTGGCTGGAGCGCCAAGCTTCACCTCCAAAGGGCTGAAATATTTCCATCACTTCACCTTCGGTCTCTGTGGAAACCAGGTAAGGCGTGCAAGTGCTGAGCACCGGGAGGGGTCGCCAGGGGATCCGAGGCCAGAGAGGACACAGGGGAACAGCTAGAGGACCTCCGGGCCACAGGGGATTGAGAAGCCTCAAAGGTTTTTAAATGGTTATTGTTCTCCCTGAGGACTTTTTCCTCTAAAATTAAATCATTTCAATTATAAACATTTAGGAAATTAAAAGTGTTTAAAATAAGGTGTTCATTTACTCCTACCTGACCTTTATTCCTTCAGAATAAGGATATAAAAACTACGCAAGAGGAAGATTTCTTTTTTCCTTCAAAAAGCAGTCTTCACTAATCACGGCGCTTGTCGTGTGTTTTCTGGAGGCTGGATGAAATAAACTGTTCTTAGTTCATGTATCTACATGTATCTTTGCTGATAGTACAAATGAAGGAAAGTAACATGAAAGGCTTTATAAGATAAGGAAAGAATGTTACCATCAGCCACTTCACGCTGCTACAAATGTTTTGGGTCCAAAATTGAAAGGTAGAAATGGAAAGGGCAGTCACACCACTACTGCACTTGACTAAATTACAAACACGCCAGAATTAGCAGTCAGAAAGTTAGTTTTAAATGTTACACAATATGGGGGCGGCCCGGTGGCCGGTAGCGGTTAAGTGCGCGCACCGCTGCTGGCGGCTGGGCGCACACCGAGGTACCGCTTGTCAGGCCACGCTGTGGCGGCGTCCCATATAAAGTGAAGGAAGATGGGCACAGATGTTAACCCAGGGCCGGTCTTCCTCAGCAAAAAGAGGAAGATTGGCATGGATGTTAGCTCAGGGCTGATCTTCCTCACACACAAAAAATAAAGTAAGTAAATAAATAAAAAATAAATGTTACAAAATAAAGAGCATCTTGAGCATTTATTCTGTGACTTTGTGTGGAAATGAGGCCTTTACACCACACAGCTTCTACCCATCTAATGCAGCCTGCAAAAAAGTTGATTTGTGTTTATATAGAGAACATGTCAAGAAATAAACTAATCTAGGAAAGATTAGAGATAGATGTCTCTATCTTGTTTTTAAAAGTCTTTGAAGAAGTTAAAATAAAGCCTCAGAAGTGATGGTGATAACTCAGGAATTGAGACTGATGAAAGCAAGCCCCATGTTGCAAAAATTTCATTCAGTGAGTGGGGAGAGAGATGAAGATGGGGAATTTCAAGAGTTTGTGTCTTTTCTTTTTGCTTTGCTCCTTTCTTTTCAGAAATGCCTACTGTGTACTGTCACACTATGGACCTTCAGTTCAAAGACAAAATAACTCTTTGTTTTATTATGATGTGAAGGTTTCTTCCTGTTCTCATGTTCTTTATTTCTTAAAATCTAGAAATTACAATCTAAAATAAACTGAGGTACCAGATTTAGCAATTTAGCTCCATTTGTAATAAAATTTATGACATTGAAAATCCTACATTTTAAATCTTAGTCCACTTACAATATTGAACAAATGATTTTATATTAGCAAACATGTTATATATTGATATTCCATAAACATTTTTGAAGGACCAATATCTCAATATTTCTTCTATTATGAAATCTTGAGGAAGAAGGAGTCTCAATTCCTACTGTCTTCCAGAGTTCTGTACAGTGTGGGTTGTTAAAGACTGGAGGAGAAGGAAACTTTCTTCTCTTGATAAAATTTTTTTTAATGGAATAGGTTCCAATTGGTCCTAAGATATCCTACCCCAAGGCAGGGAAGGGGCTGGCTATGGGGTCTGTTTTAACCCCTGAGAGTCTCCGTCTGTAAAGTGCTTCCAAGACAAGCATGGTAGAATCACAGCACCAAGGGAGACACAGAAGGGGAATATGAACCAGGCCAGACGTTCAAAGAAATTTCATGGGGTCAGTTACATATTTCAGTATCGGCCTAGAAGACTAGGATAAGGAAGTCCCTTAACCTATGGGCTGGTAGATTAGATCTCCAAATGCCACCATCACAACCTGCTCATGTAGGGCTCCCAGGTGACTCCAAGGAAACAAAAAGACTGAGGATCTCTGGGCCAGAGTTCCAGAAACTAGGACACCTAGGTCTTATTCTTAGCTATTCTTTTTTTTTAACCTGTCTTGTAATTAGAACTGGGATGAATCATTCCACTGCAACATATCATTGGAAGGTTGAAGTTTTGGATGTGAAAAACTATTCCCTGTTCCCTTTTGGGAGTTCTTCTGTGACCACTCACTCCTTCCCACTTCTTCCTCCCCACATCCCCCTGCCCAGGGTAAGAAAATGGCCGTGTGCACCGACAATGTCACTGACCTCCGGATTCCTGAGGGTGAGTCAGGTTTCTCCAAGTCCATCACAGCCTACATCTGCCAGGCGGTCATCATTCCCCCAGAGGTGACAGGCTACAAGGCCAGGGTGTCCTCGCAGCCTGTCAGCCTCGCTGATCGACTTATCGGTGAGTAACCCAGCTGCTCCAGCCTGTTTGAGCTTGTATGTGTGTACGAGAGAGTGAGGCTACCAGGCTCCCAGGTAAAAGGCCCCAGATGAGGGGCCCAACCTCTTGACCTCTGTTTTCTATTCCATCCTGGGTACCAAGTGCCCCTGGGGTCTCTGACAGACCTTTGGTTCACCCTTCCATGAGCCACCTGGGCATGTGATGAGATGAAGGAAGGTTGTATGTGGACTGGTATTAAAAGAATTGAAGTGATTGCCAGTGAATGCTGCTAGTAGGAACTAATTAGGAGCTCTAATTTGGCAGGGGTGACAACAGATATGACTCTGGATGGAATCACCTCCCCAGCTGACCTTTTCCACCCGGAGTCCTTGGGAATACCGGACGTGATCTTCTTTTATAGGTGAAGATGAGAGGCCAGGCTAATGCGAGTGAAACCTAGGGCTCCTCCACAATTTCTGCTGCATCCCTCCCTCTCTAGCCACCTATACTTATCAAGCCAGAACACAACCAAGGTCTAGCAGATCTGCCCAGCAATGACAGCTAAAGGCTGGGAGTTCCCTGATCCCAGCTGCTTGGGTAGTACTGGGGCAGGTCTGCCCCTGGAGGCAGGGAGAAATATTCGATGGTCTGTAGCCGACTTCCCTTCCCGCCCAAGGAGACTCCAGTGTTATATACATGCTAACCTTTCCTAGACCAGTGCATTTCCCCTTGACCAGATCTCCCTGATCCCCACTCTGTCCATGTATAAACCAAGGCCTATGCACTCTTGTGTGTCAGGCTAGAGCCCAAGTCCTGACTTCCCCAGCAAGGGAATCATTCATTCCATGTTGACTTCACTTAGTGGCTCTCCAATGGCACAGATGACTGACTCATTCCCCCTGGGGCTGACTTTCTCTGCAGGTCCAATGATGTGACCCAGTCCTGCAGTTCTGGGAGATCAACCACCATCCGCATCAGATGCAGTCCACTAAAATCTGTCCCTGGAAGTCTGTCGCTGCCAAGGTAAAGGGATGTAACAAAGTCTCCCTTCCTTGGACTCATTCCAATCCCAAGAGCCAAAGATTACTGAAAAAGAGCAAAAGAGAAAACAATGTGAGATCCATCAGTGAGCTCTTAGGGACACAGTTATGGCTCCAAACCCTCAATCTTCAGATGTCAAGAATGAGGCAGCAGGAATAGTCAAAGCTACCTTCACATTCCCAGACCATTACAGGGGCAGCTGCACAGCAAAGTGGCTAACTGCTGGGGCAGAGAGCCAGATTTCATTCACCTCCTCCACTTACTAGCTATGTTATCATGGATACATTTCTTATCTTCTCTATTTCTTATCTTATCTCTTCTTTTTTCTTATCTATAAATTCAGATAATAATAAGTTCTCTCAGAGAACTTATTGAAAGGATAAATGAGACAATGAGACTTGAGGACTTCTCAGGGTGTCTGGCATGTACTTGCTATTATTAGGATTGGTAAAGGTTTAGGGACTCCTAGGACTCTCTCCACAACTAAAAGACCCAAGTCTGAGTTTAATAGCTGAGTGCACTAAGTTGAGAATTCCCAAACTAATTTGATTTCAGTACCCCTCCCCCCACCTCCTTTTTTTTTTCCCCACATAACACCCACTAACATCATGAGGGGCACTGGTATCTTGAGGAAGATGGGTTGGGAGATGCAGCTCCTGAACAACAACTGATCAGGGAGATGGGGAGCAAAGCAGGACAGTCTGTCCCAGCAGTGGTGTCAAAATGTAAAATCATTGTTCGTGTTGTAAACATCACAGTAAAGTACATAACAGATATCCATGACCTGAAGTCCATTCCTGAACCCCACCCTCGGGAAGATGCATCAAAATGGCTTTTGCAAAATGTCACATGTCAATGGGGAGAACAGGAGCCTTTGAGGGCTTGGTTGGGCAGCCACGCTAGAGCTCAGACACCTTACATTAGCTCTCATCTGATGTCAGCAGAAGCAAACGGGCAGAGGGTGGGGAGCCTGGTGGAGGTTGGAAAGGCCTCTTATCATCAGGGAAATTGGAGAGCGAAGCCTGTGTTAAAGACTAGATGGAAGGATCCTGGTGGAGCTAACAGTTTGGCAAGGAGAAGATGGATCAGGCAAGCTATGAGATGACAGGATTCCAACCAGATCTTCCCCTCCGGTCCAGCAAGTGAGCACTCAGGTCTCCTTTCTGCTTTGCCAGAACATGCTCTGATGGGACCTGTGATGGCTGTAACTTCCACTTCCTGTGGGAGAGTGTGGCCGCTTGCCCGCTCTGCTCGGCTGCTGACTACCACACTATCGTCAGCAGCTGTGTGGCTGGGATCCAGGTAGGTTTCTCTGCTTGGGGATTTCCCAGGAGAGAAAGGAATGTGATCTCTGAGTTCCTTGTTTTTCTCCCCAACAGAAGACTACTTACGTGTGGCGAGAACCAAAGCTATGCACAGGTGGCATCTCCCTGCCTGAGCAGAGAGTCACCATCTGCAAAACGATAGATTTCTGGCTGAAAGTAGGCATCTCTGCAGGCACCTGTACTGCCATCCTGCTCACCGTCTTGACCTGTTACTTTTGGAAAAAGAATCAAAAGTACACGATGGGGTATTGGAGTTTGGGGAGGGACAGGGTGGGATCACTGAGCCAGGAGGAGGACATCTGAGAGTATAAATTCATGGGGCTTTTCTCTGGAGTTGGCCACAGACCCCGTGACTCTGGCCACTTGTTGAGCCACTTATCCAGTGTATGCCTTGGTTATCCTGCTGAACAGGGATGGTACCACATGGCAGTCTACAAATGGCTGTTAGATTCTCAAAAGAAAAGCAAAGGGTATCCTTGATTTGTTATTATTAATAATAATAATAATGACTTTACAATTCCAATATTTCTATTAAGCTTTGAGATCACAAAAACAGCCAGCTTTAAGGAAACAAGATCACTGACCCAAGAGCCAAGATTCCTTGGCTCTATGCCCAGCCCAACACCATTTTGCTATGCTTCAGTTTCCTTAGCCATGGTATGGGAATATCTGTTTATAGCCCAGCCTCTCTCCCTCTTTTCCTCTTTTTTTTTTTTTTCCTGAGGACGATTTGCCCTGAGCTAACATCTGTTGCCTATCTTCCTTTATTTTGTATATGGGTTGCCACCACATCATGGCCGCTGGGGCTGGCCCCTTGTTTTCCTCTTATTCCACACTTTGGTGTCTTGTCTTTCCCATCCCCTGTTTCACAGACTAGAGTACAAGTACTCCAAGCTGGTGATGAATGCCACCCTCAAGGACTGTGACCTGCCAGCAGCCGACAGCTGTGCCATTATGGAAGGCGAGGACGTGGAGGATGACCTCATCTTTACCAGCAAGAAGTCACTCTTTGGGAAGATCAAATCGTTTACCTCCAAGGTAGGAAGCCTGGCCAGTGCACTGAGGTCAGCCTGGAGGGCTGGCGAAGACACCAGTCCTAGGACCCTGAATGGCCTCACACTGTTCAGGGACCACTACTCTGCTCCCCACCCTCCAGACTATTCTGTCCCCCCACCCTGAAAATCCTGGCTTCTGCCCTCTGTATTTCCACACCAATACTCTTTCCCCTGGGGCCCAGGGCTGCTCTTGACCAGGCTCCTTCTCTCCCAACATGCACTCCAGTTGATGGACTGTTTGGGCCTTTTAACTTCCAGAAGGAGTACTGAACCAACCATGTTGTAAGAATCATTTCCCTTTTTTTTTGGAGGGAGGGGATGAGGTGATCTGTAGGTTCAACTTCTGATAGAAGTGAGGCTCTCTTTTGACCACTGGAGGGTGCCATCCCCCAGATGTCTGGGCCCCATCCTTTAGGGGCTGAGTCATAGCTAAGTCTAAGCCATTCAACACTGAGCAATTCTGAGCTGGGAGAGTTGGCTCTGTGTAGGTGGGTGAGTGAGTATGAAGCTCATGAATGCAATACAGACATCACTGTCGCTGGCCATGGGGCCAGCAAAGAGCATCCAAGCAGCTCCTCCAGGGCCACAGCCCTCCACAGCCCCTCTCTGCCAGCACCCACACCTCACTGCCACCCTGAACCAGTTCATCCAAACAGGTGTGGGTGGGGAGGAAGGTAAGAGGGAGGAGAGGACTGAGGGATGGTGAGGAAAGGAAGGCAGGTAGGTGCTTAGATGGCTGAATCTCATTCCCTTGGTGCTGACCTAGCAGGGTGACTCCTTTGCCCTCCTTAGACCTTGATTTTTTTTACCTATGGGAGAACAATTCACCCTGGGACCCTCAAGTCTTGGCATCAGCAAAGATGCAAAGCAGGGGTTTTAAAGATTTTTCTTATCCTCCGACTGACTGAAGGGAGCAAGAAGAATAGAGGGTATCTTATGTCTGTGTTTCCACAAAGCCACTGAAAGCAGGAATTCCATAAGGGTTCCTTCTGTCACCTATTCTCCATTTCTCTCCTTTGTTCCCCACGCTTGCCCCTGTGCAGCAGCCAGCTCCTGTCACCATCTCTCTTTCAGAGGACTCCTGACGGATTTGACTCGGTGCCACTGAAGACATCCTCAGGAGGCCCAGACATGGACCTGTGAGAGGCACCCTGCCTCGCCTGCCTCCTCACCTTGGCACAACACCTTGCAAGCCTGTGGCGATTTGGGTGCCAGCTTCCTGCAACACGCACTGCTGGAAATCTCTTCATTGTGGCCTTATCAGAAGTTTGAATTTCAGATTTTTGTTTTTTTATAGAGTACCCAAACTCTCCTTTCTGCTTGCCTCAAACCTGCCAAATATACCCACACTTTGTTTGTATATTACTCCCTTGCTTGATTCTTGTTTCTCAAAATTGTTCAGCTACCGGAGCCATAGCTTCATCTGCTCGTAATTCTTACAAGTCTGGAATGAAAATATTTCTCTCTTCCTAAATATAGAAACTACTTCCTCTGTCCTCTTATTGAAGGGCAGAGCAGCTGGGAGTTTCTCTGATCAAATGCCCTCAGCTCATGATCTCTCTAGGAGAGAGGCCGGGTGAGGAGGGTCTTGGCGTTCCCTGGGGGACCATCTTCATGGCAGCCTGGATTCATCTCTCCTGGATAACCAGCTCAAACTGAGTGTAATGGATAGGCCAAGGGCCAGCTGAGTAAGGCCTGAGTAAGAAAAGGCTTGATAAGCATAAAGAAAGGCAGTCAGGAAGCTTTTATTTTGTTTCATTTTTTAAACTAGGCCGTTCATTCCCTTTTCTTAAGTAAGTGATAAATATTCCCCTGGAGCCAAAGGAAAAAGTTCATCAAGAAAAAGCCCAAAGCCCTAGTGGAGCTCTCCTCCTCATTTTCTTTGTTTCTTTTTTTTCACCTCCCACTATCTCCCTGTGACACTAAAGGGAACCAAGTAAGCCCCAAACTCTGATGTTCTAATGTCATTCTCTACCTGCTTTTACACACAGAGATGACAAACCCTGCCAGTAAGGAAAATTCCCCATCCTTGAGTCCCCATTCTTAGAGGCTTGGGCCATGTCACGGAACAGGGGTGTCATATTTTTGTGTGTGTGTGTGAGGAAGATCAGCCCTGAGCTAACATCCGTGCCAATCCTCCTCCTTTTTGCTGAGGAAGACTGGCCCTGAGCCAACATCCGTGCCCATCTTCCTCCACTTTACGTGGGACGCCACCACAGCATGGCCTGACAAGCGGTGCGTTGGTGCGCGCCCAGGATCCGAACCCGGGCCGCCAGCAGCGGAGAGTGTGCACCCAACCACTATCCCACGGTGCCAGCCTTGGGGGTGTCATATTTTGAAAGAACACAAGGAGGCCAAAGTTTTAATGGGGCCTTACTAGGGATCCAGCCTACAATGGGATGGACCTGAGGTGGCCGTGATGTCTGCTTCTAAGCTCACCTCACCTGCTCAGCCACAGAATAAACAGCTTCTAGGCTGGCCAAAAAACGAATTGACTCCCAGCCCATAACCCAGCAGCAGAATCAGATCAGGCTTCAAGGAGGAAAGACTAGGGGAGTGAAGAAGGTGTTCACCAAATTGGGACACTTTGCACTGTCAAGCCCCTGTCCTTCCCTTTTTCCTGTTCTCATTTCCTTTGTGTGCTGAAAAGTAAAAAGACTTCTGGCCCCAATTTCTGGCAGCACCCTTTTGAAAGGTGAGTAAAGCGAGTGTCCTCTGTGCCCATTTTCTCCACTTTTACACCAGATATAATCGATGAACTTTAAGTAACTAGAACAGTAAAACCAAAGCGAGAGTTTAAATTCTCTTTTTCTTTCAACTACTGGCAATTCTCCCTCACTATCTGCCTAGAATGACTATCTCTTGGTCAAGGGCCCAGTGGCCCATGGTTTTAGCCTGTCTCCCTTCTCAAACGGCCATTTGGTGACCAGATGGTAGGTATAGAATGGAGATGGCATTTCTAAGTGGTTTGTCTGCCACAAAATGGTTTGCTGATCTGATTAGCAATTGCTGCCCTGGCAATGGTCTTGTAAAAGGGTCAGGGAGAACTGGAGCCCTGCTGTGACTTCTGGCCAACAACAGATCACTGCAGGCAGGCAGTCCCTCTGGTTCAATAAATCTAGAAGATTTTCTTTGATATCCGAATTCTCTCTCTTCATGTGGGAGTCAGGCTCTCAGAACCTGTGGCCATGTGGGAATTCCTCCCAACGGATGCAGATAGTGAGCTCGTGAGCTCCAGTCTGAAATTTCCTGTAGTCTCAGCAACACCTTGGGTATCTGCTTTCCCACTGAATAACTTTCTTTTGTGACAAAGGCCACAGAAGGTCCTTAGACTATTCTGGAAGCAGTAGGAGAATGTACATACCCGGTTGACTTTATTCTGACATCTTAAAACTGAATGTCCCCAGAGCAACCTCAAACTCCAATAATACTTGAAGGATTTCCCTTTTACTGTCCCTTAGTGTACCAACTTCTACAGATCTTCCCCGTGTCCTGCCAGGAACTCCTGTGTTATGCTATCAGGGTCACCTGTTGCTCCTTTAGCAACTTAGACACACGTTAGATACTTTTTAACAGCTCTATTAGAGAGAGATAATTCACATCCTATACAATTTGCTCATTTTATTTTATTTTTTTTATTTCTTTCTTTTTGTGAGGAAGATTAGCCCTGAGCTAACATCCATTGCCAATCCTCCTCTTTTTGCTGAGGAAGATTGGCCGTGGGCTAACATCCGTGCCCATCTTCCTCTACTTTATATGTGGGACGCCTGCCACAGCATGGCTTGATAAGTGGTGCATAGGTCCGTGCCCAGGATCCGAACCTGTGAACCCTGGGCAACCAAAGCAGAGCGCATGAACCCAACCACTACACTACTGGGCTGGCCTCAATTTGCTCATTTTAAATGTACAATTTAGGCCGGCCTCGTGGCTTAGTGGTTAAGCATGCGCGCTCCGCTACTGGCGGCCCGGCTTCGGATCCCGGGCGCGCACCGACCCACCACTTCTCCGGCCATGCTGAGGCCGTGTCCCACATACAGCAACTAGAAGGATGTGCAACTATGACATACAACTATCTACTGGGGCTTTGGGGGGAAAAAAATAAATAAATAAAAATTATAAAAAAAAAATAAATGTACAATTCAGTGGATTTTAGTGTATTCACAGAATTGTGCATCCATCACTATAATCAATTTTAGAACAGTCATATGTTAGGTTTTATATTGGAAAAGCCTTTAGCCCTTAAACTTAGGCTATGGTGGTTTGCACAAGCTACTGGGGGAGGAAGTGTGGGCTCAGTAGATAAACTATTTAAATCCCATTTGTTTACCTAGAGTCCTAGGACACACAAATAACTCTCATCATGTAGGCACCACCTGTGCTTGGCTGGGAATACAAATGAAGATTGTGGTGTTTTCAAGGACCAGGGGATTTCTTATGCCAACAAAGCTTTTTTTTTTTTGTCTGACTTTACATTAAAGATAAGACTGACTATATTTATACAACAGAGACTGTAATGGATTTTTCAGCTTTGTGAAACCAAAATTTTGTCTCATCAAGACTGATCCGATTTCCTTTTTACTCTGTATTCCAAGAGCAGTTAGGGGATGGGAACTGCATGTCACATTTTTTTGTGTGTGAAATAAAAACATACCTTTCGAGTTGTTTTCCTTGAACATGGGTTGGGTGGCTGGATGGGTGAGTGAGAAATGATAAGTGTCTTTGAAGCTTAAACCGAAGACGAGAAGGATTCTGGAACCCCAGAGTGACAGAAAACAGCATCCTTTGGAGCAATATGGACCTAGGCTAGAAGCCTCTTACCACCTGAGGAATCAGCCAACAACCAAAGCCTCAGTTTCCACAATAATAAAATGCATCTAATGATACCTTACCTCCCAAGATTGGGTGAGGATCAAAAGAGATACATAAAATCTTAGCATGATAGTTCCCTTCCCTTCCAGTTCAGTTGTCTTTCGGGTGGCATTGAGGCCAGCCACATAACAGTGTGTCCACAAATACAAGTAAAATTAGCTTCTTTGATGAAGTGGATCATTATAGACTACACGTGGATAAAATCCTAGGGAACATTAAGGACCGAGCTTTTGCCAGAGTAGTTGGATCTTCCTGCTTCAGTGCTTTCCTTCACTTGATCCCCTGAAAAGAATTCCCCTCAGCTGGTTGGTTGTGACATCTGTTTTGACTAGGTGGTACCTGGGTTGTAAGGGCGGTTAAATATTTTAAATATCACTCCTGCATATAGGATAAAGCCTAAACTCTTAAGGAGGAAAGCAGGAAAGGAAACTCAGATTAATGTGGCTTCTCTATGTACCAAGCCTGCACTACGTGCTTTCGCAGCATTGCCCACTAGTTCTCAGAACGGCCCTGGAGGCGGGTCCTACCCCCATTATAATAGAAGAAGAAACTGCGCTTCCCACAGATTTAGTAATGTGGCATACAAAGTCCCTAATAGCCCACCCTTACACTCTAATCACACTGAACTTTTGACTGTACTTCAATCATAAGCTCTTTCATGTTTCCCCGCCTTGGCATATGCCTCTGACTCTGCCCCCCGCGTTTCACCAGACAGACCCCTACCAAGCCTTCAAAGTCACCTCACTGTGAAAGCTTCCCTGGCTCACCCACTGGAGATACAACAGTGAAGAGACAATGACATGGGAGCACTGCAGTTCACTTAACATGAATTCAGCCATATACTGCGCAGTGTCCCAATGCATCAAAGCAACAGATGTGACCAAGCTTGAAACTGTGGGGGGAAATGTGTGGATGATTTTAACGGTTTCCCAATCACCGACAAAGAAGTGAAATGCATTGTCAGGTGACCAGGCAAGAAGATACTAATGACTTGGTCTAAACCTTAAAGAAGGCATTTAATTAATCAAGAACCACAGAGCAACAATGGCTATTGAAGAGACAGAGAAATTGAGGTAGGGCTGCAAATACAAAACTTTATGAATAAATGAAGAGCTATTCAAGCAGTATTTGGAATATAAACTAATTCCACTTTAGTGCTGAAGTTAACAATCCCACATAAAACGCAGTTTTCTGTAAGATGTGGTAGGAGAATTGACACCACACTCCAATTCTAACAGAGGGAGAGGCAGGATCAAAGTACCCCCAGGTCCTGGCAGCTTTCCCTGACCCATGCTATTTTTAAATGGTTCTTCCTTGGTTGCCCAAAGACAGCAACATCAACTTCCTTTGTTATTGTGTCTCTGATAGAAGGGTGTGGGCCCCCGAGAGCTGGAGGTTGGGTTGTCAGTTCCTCCTGAAACAGTATGTTAAATGCTGCCATACTGTGGGAAACTAGAAGGGTGCTGAACCAATCTGGGAGTAGGGGTACAGAGGGTATCAGAGAAGGCTTCTAGGGGGAGGAGGAATTAACCAGTTTGGAGGAACAGGGGAGGGAAAGGGAGTTCCACATAGAGAGAGCTTATACAAAGGCTCAGAGGCAAGGAAGGGGAGCTACAAGTAGCTTGGGATGCGGAGTGTGAGGGGGATGCCGAGAGATAAACAGGGAACATGTTAGAGAAGCTGGTAGGGGGGCAGATCATGAAGGACTTTGCAAGCTATGTTTGGACATTCTCCTGAGGCCAACAGGTAGCTGCTGAAGACTTCTAGCAGAGGAATGAGAGGATAGAGCTTGCGTGTCAAACACTGAGAAATCCAACTCCAAACCCAAGACAAAGAGAGGAATGCAAAGAGGTGCTAAAGCGAGGCCCCAGAGAGCCCTCCCACAGAGCCCTCCCACATCAGCCAGCTCTGAACTGGCGAAAACTGAGGATGGCCTCTATGGCTGGGTGCCCTGCCTTCTTTTCTTGCTCCCTTACTGTAGGTTCCCTCTGGGCTGCCCGCTACCTGCCCAGGACCCCCAAGGCAGTATCTCACCTAGGATTCTGCTCCCTGATCCTGCAACAAGCTTCTAACCCCTCAGCTTACTCCTTGCAACTCACTTACCCAACAGGATGTAATAAGACCTACCATGTGTAAGGCCCTGGGCAGGTCCTATGGAGATAAAGATGCAGATATCCAGCGGTCTCTGCCCTATGAGAAAAAGCCACATTTTCTAGCCAAGTTCCTCAAGGCCCTGTTTTCTGCTAAGGAATGCTAACAAAAGGACAAGCCCAAAGAGACTATTTTAGACACTTAACCAGTATTCAGGTTTTGGTTCCACTGCTTAACCTCCCTGGGCTTCAGTTTCCTCATACAGAAGATAAAGGGGTTGGCCTAGCTGTTGTCTAGTTGGGGGTCCTTGAACCCCTGAGTCCTCAGATGCAGCACTCAAGAGCTATTCTCAGTATCAAAGCCTAACAGAAATCACACATCCAAAAGTGGTATATGGCCTCACACCATCACTTCATAACTAAAGTATGATGTTGATTTGTTTTTGTGTTAGCTTCTGGCAGGAATTACTCAGCGTACTAACACTGGTTATTTCGTGCTAATCAGAAATGCTAGTTGGCAGCTATGTATGTCTGATTAATAAGAAGGGAAAATGAGTTATTGTTTTTTAAATCATGTTTGTAGGACAAAAATATTTTAAAACATGGGGGACAAGGTGATGACAAGATTAAGAATTATTAGGCTAGCAGATAGCTAAGATTCACCTCCAGCTCTAAAAATCCCATGATTCTAAGCTGATAAATGAAGTATGCTGTTACATTAATTTGTTACACTTATCAGCTAACATGAGCGTTTTAAAGGAAGATGTCTGTAATCTGATGATAAGACTAATGGTGAAAATTCCTAAGAAAATTTGGAGAGGCCAGAATTTTAAGGTCATGCTTCCAATTATACTGATGACCTCCCTAAGGATTGGCCCAGCGGCCCTCCTCCCTAGGCCTGGGCCCCAGGGCAGTCTCAGGAATACCCATCACTGTTTTGAAATTTAACAGCCAATACTCTTGGCAGTGCCTTCACTGACTGGAAGCAGTCAGACCTCCATCACAGACTTTGCCCTCAGAAGATTTCAGGAAACCCAGTGCTTTGAGGACAGTCTTCTTACATGTTTTCTTCAGAGACTGTAGCTGCCTACACTTCCTTTCCACTGGTTTTAAATCTAACATCCTAGGCAAGCTGAACCTAAGAGGGACAACCCCAGACCACCCCCTTTCCTAAGCCTCCCTCTGGATCTCCACTTGTCAGCTCCACCGCTGTTATCAGCCCTGTCCTACATCTCAGAGTTGGCTTGGCAGACGCCTGTTGGGGAGTAGGGATAGCAATGCTGTATCCTCATCACACATGCACATTCAAGCGGCGTAAGACCAGGACTGTCTTAGCACAGTTAGCTTTGGGGCATTCGAGGTGGGGAACACAGAAAGTCTCTGTAAGGTGGAAGGATGGGGGAAACAGAACGCCTAGTCCCAAATCCTCCAAATAACCTCTTGTTATCAGGGAGCTTCTTTGATAACTTTGGCTCCAATCAGCAACCAGAATATTTCAGTGTAAAAGCCTGAATGCTATAAAATGAAAATATGATGAAATTTTTGTTCAAGGAATTTTCAAATAGACCCAAGACATGACCTCAATACCTTGTACTGCCTTCAAATCTGCTAGGTATTTTCCCCTTCGAAAAGTCTCCTCATATGTTTCTCTAAAACATTGCAAATGCACTTTTCCAACCCTGTAATCTTCAGGGTTTGTAAAGGGACATTTTGGTTTACCCAATGATCAGATTAAGAAAGGTATCCTAGCTCTAAGGCAGGAGAGCAGGAATCTTGAGTTGAGGTAATCCAGGGACTAAAACGCTTAGCCATACTCTTGTCTCAAGATGGAGAACAGAATAGAGATTCAGGGAGAGGGTCCGGCCTTAGGACCCAAGGATGTAAGACAGAAACTGGCATCTACTGCAGGCGCCAGCTTCCAAGCCAGGGATCATTTTCGCAGCCTTCTGCCTCGCCTGTAATATGCCCTTTAACATGAGGAAGAAACTGAGGCACTCACTTTTATGGGACAATCAGAGCCCCGACAGAGGTGGGCAGAGCTGGGGAGAAAGCACAAGAAGCTGACAAAGCCGGCTAGCGAGGCCAGATCCCGACCCAGCCCAAGAAGACCACGCCCACCCACTCCACCCTCGCCTCCGCGTCCCCGCCCCCAACAAGCCGCTTCCGGCCAAGAGGGGGCGCCCGCGCACTCCCGCTGCGCCTGCGCGGGGAGGGCGGGTCAGCGCGCCGGCGCAGTGCGTCAGTCACAAGCTACTGCGCTGAGTTCCCCACATCCCTTCGTGTTGGCCCTAGTGAAAGAACGATGGTGCTGGATCTTGACTTGTTTCGGGTGGATAAGGGAGGGGACCCAGCCCTCATCCGAGAGACGCAGGAGAAGCGCTTCAAGGACCCGGGACTAGTGGATCAGCTAGTGAAGGCAGACGGCGAGTGGCGACGATGTAAGTCCCGGGACGCGCGGGGTATCCCGGGTCCTAATCTCAACTTCATCTTTCGGATCGCGTTACCGCTCCTGGAGCCACAGCTTCCTCTCACGTTGCAGTGGCTCCGAGGCGCTCCCTATCCCCCAAAACGCACCCTGGGAGCCGGGACCGACCCACTTTTTTCCTCTGCCGGGCCGCGGGAGCTCCCTTCCAGGACGCGTCGGGGGTTCTCAGGCAAGGGAGGAACAGGGCGCATGCGCTTCAAGAGCTGTCAAGCCTTCTCGCCGCAAGGGTACCCAGAAGAAAGCCAGGGCGGGAGGTTTGGGGGGTTTCCCCTTTCCTAACCCTGTCTTTGGTCGTCTCCGGTCTTTTTCTCATCTTCAGCAAGGCCACAGTGGTCTCCCTCCATTTTGATAGAATCAAAGGCTCCAGCCTGAGACTGAGTCACATATGCCGCGCAGTGTGATTCACTCCACCCATATTGGAAGCATTTGGAGACTTCGGAGGTCGCTCCTGGCTAAAAGCAGTGATCCTGGAGCTTTTGGGAAGGCCATCCCCTTGACCTGTCAGCATACGTTTAAGAATTGAGAAAAGTCTTTTCCGTGGTAGATCAGACATGGGGAGAGGGGTGCGGTGAGGCAAGAAAAAACTTGTATTTTGAAGCTGTTTAATTGTGATTTGTGGAAGTTTTCCAGAAAAGACATTGGCAGATTTGGGCTAGAACCTGGAACTGGTCCGGGCATCTTTCATGAAGCTTAATAAAACCATAGAACCCTCTGCCTATCAACCTCTGCCTAGATTAACTGGAGTAGTCACTGATTGGCCGGGTGCTGTCAAGCACATGTGATTCATTTTGTCTGATGCAATAGGTCTGCAACCAGCTGAGAGCCAGGTTTGTGACAGCACACTGCAAGGGCAGTCGCTGTCGGAGAGTGTGGTGGATTTCTATTAGGAAAATTGATTTTCCTAAATTTATAAGGGTATTGGGTCCCAAGAGAGTATGTGTTTAACTCGGGTTGTCTGCTGATTCTGTACGTGGCAGTCAGTCTGATGTGGTAGTTTGTTTAACTGTGAGATCCCACCATCTGAATCTGAATCTGAAGTTTTGAGTTGCAACAGAATTAAATTAAATGGAAAGAAAAAAGTAGACTGGACACTATTTTACTGAGTCAGAAGTATCAGATTTTTGTATCAGTCTAGCCACTGGCCAGTGCTAAATGGCTTTGAATGTGTTAGCTAGTCTTTTGTGTATAATGTACACATTTACGGGAAGTTCTGTCTCTTATGTGACAATGGATATGTGGTAAGGGGATGAGTTCTTCAGGGACAAAGTTGTGTTTTCTTCATCTGTATGTCCCAGTACCTACCTTATACATATACATACAGGATATACATATACACGTGTATGCATATAATCCCATAACTAGACTGCACCTGGTCCTTGGTAAAGGCTTGACAAAGGTTTGTTGAATTCATGAATATCTTCTGTGTTCAGAGCACTTTGCCTTTCTGTATGAAAAGCAGTTTAT
This sequence comes from Diceros bicornis minor, assembly GCF_020826845.1. Taxonomy (NCBI): domain Eukaryota; kingdom Metazoa; phylum Chordata; class Mammalia; order Perissodactyla; family Rhinocerotidae; genus Diceros; species Diceros bicornis. The sequence continues at coordinate 42,323,523 of NC_080743.1, forward strand.
GTAGTTTATTTCCAACACATCTATTGATTTGATTCTTTTCTACCTGACACCCCTTACCAGTATTCTCTTTGCAGTTAAAGGGAGTTAATGATTTTTTCCTAAGTCGCTAGCTGCCTGAGTTGGACATTGACAGATCTTGTATCAAAGTTCTTTACATCTGAATCTCAGATCAGAGGTTACCATTATCTGCAACATCTATCACTAGCTGCAACAAGGATTTATAAGCCCGAGCCACGTTATGATCTCAGATCATGTTCCCTGACTGAGGACACAGCTGGCTTCGCGAGGCCTTCTGTTAGAACTACACCTCTTTGTCGGCCTGTAGACCTCCAAGGTGCCGCTAGCACTCTGTGTAGAACACGGGAGTCTGATCACCACATCAGTTTACCACAACTCTTCTAACTCCAAGGATTCGAACTGCAATTTCTTCTTTTTAATTCAGTGTAATATAATGAGGACACATTTGGCCATATGATAAACATTTGTCTCAGCTACTTCCAAAGCCACTAGATTTCCATGTATCTTGAAATCTTCTGCTAACTACGGGAATTCTCTTCCTCCCCTCAGAAGTGCTATCCTGAATGCGATTTCTCTTTACTATCAATTGAAGTTATTTCCTCTTAACCCTGGTCCACACACCTTAAGCCAGGCCCTTACCTTTGGAATAACTTTCTTGGGCTGGCTCCGTGGCTTAGTGGTTAAGTGCAGGCGCTCCGCTGCTGGCGTTCTCAGGTTCGGATCCCCCCAGCACGGACCGACCTACCACTTGTCAAGCCATGCGGTGGTGGCGTCCCGTATAAAGCAGAGGAAGATGGGCACGAATGTTAGCCCAGGGCAGTCTTCCTCAGCAAAAAAGAGGAGGATTGGCATGAATGTTAGCTCAGGGCTGATCTTCCTCACAAAAAAAAAAAAAAAAAGAATAACTTTCTTGTGATCTTCCTCACAAAAAAAAAAAAAGAATAACTTTCTTTTTTTGTGAGGAGGATTAGCCCTGAGCTAATATCCATGCCAATCCTCTTTTTTGCTGAGGAAGATTGGCCCTGGGCAACATCCGTGCCAATCGTCCTCTGCTTTATATGGGACGCCGCCACAGCATGGTTTGACAAGTGGTAGGTCGGTCCGGCCGGGGATCCGAACCCGCGAACGCCAGGCCACTGCCTAAGCGGAGCTCGTGAACTTAACTGCTGCGCCACTGGTCTGGCCCTGGAATAACTTTCTGACTGCTTTCAGTTTTACCTAGTCCTGAGCCACATCTAGGATGTGATCTTTTTGGAATGCAAATCTAATCCTTTTACTTCCAGGCTTCCATCTTGCAGTGCCTTTCATACCTTAAAGCAGTGCTGTCTGATAAAATATAATGTGAGCCGCAGGTGTAATTGTACATTTTCTTGTAGCCGCTTAAAAAATGTAAAGAAAAACATGAAATTAATTTTAGTAATGTATTTTATTTAATTGAATATATCCAAAAAATTGTATTTTCAACACATAATCAATATAAAAATTATTGAGATGTTTTACATTCTCTTTTTTACAAGTCTTCAAAATCTGGTGTATATTTTACAACTTCCAGTACATATCCATTCAAGCTAGCCATGTTTCAAATGCTCAATAACCACATATAGCTAATGGCTACCATATTGAACAGTGTAGCGTTCAAGCATAAAAATCCAAATTTCTTAAGACCGTTTACAAAGTCCTACCTAACTTTCTAGTCTCATCATCTATCACTCTCCCACAGATGCCCTCCATTCTTTGTTCCAGCCTTATAGTGCTACTCATATACTCTTTTGATACTGAACCTCTTAATCTCAAGTTCATGTACCTGATGCACAATAAGCCAATGACTGAGACATCTGTGCTTGGAGATGGAGAAAGGTTTATTCAAATTGGCCAAAATGAGAAGGCAGGAGGATAGAGTCTCTCAAATCCACCTTCCAGGAAGAAGAAAGCAGGGGGTCTTTCTAGAGCTAAGGGGCTTGGGAGGAGGACTTTCGGGAGAAAGAAAGGGGAAATCCGTGTTTCTTTCCCGCCAGATTTTCACTCCAGATAAGCCCTTGGGTAATCAGACTCCTGGGCATCACAGCAGCTAGGGGCTGTCTCCTGATCGGATCTTCCTTAAAGGCATTCTTTTTCTTCTGCAAAACAAGCTCATAAATCCTGGTGACCCTTGAGTCATCCCTCAGGTTAAACAAGGAAAAAGCAAATTAACAAGATTAACTTCTTTTCATCTGTGTCTGTGTTGGGAACAAGGTTGAAGGGTAATGGTGTTCTCATTGGATATTTACAGTAACTCTCAGGCACCCTGCCTCACTTTCACACATCCATGACTGTTGCCTCTTCTTCTTTTTTTTTTTTTTTTCCCCCATTCTGGTACAACCATCCAATTCTAGAAAAGAGAAAGGAAAGAAAGAAAACGATACGCTATGGAGCTTTTTTGATCAGAAGACTCAGTGAAATGAGAGGGGTGGTAATACGAATCCACGTGATTTTTCAAGTCTTCCTCGTGTGCAGTCATTAAGATGACCAGGTTTGTGCTGCAAAGGAGTCAGCACGTTGTGGCTACTGCTCTGATTGTTCTCAGATGAATGTTTATACAAAATAATATTGTATCTTCATTTAGTTTATAAACATACACAGTGCTGTCCCTTTCAAATTAAGGAAAAAAAAAAAAAACCACACACAAATACTGCAAAGTAGCAAAATGCAAAGAAAAAAAAAGCTACTTTTGGTTTGGGCAACATTAAAAAAAAAAAAGAAATATGAAAAGCAACGTGGCATGGGTCCCTGTTTGTAAAAAAAGGTACTTGGGCACGACACTGGATCAGAATTGATTGGTTTTCTAAAATTCAGAATATCTGGGATTTTAAAAGTAGCATTTTTGTCTTTTAAAAGTTCACCAAGTCACATAACACTTAAAACATCAAAAAAGCTTTCTGATAAAAAGCTCAGCTTTTAAATCACATTTTGTTTCTGCAAATTTGGGCGACGAATTGAGTTCTTACTGGAATGTGGCCTATCGCTGGTTGACACATCTGAAATGGAATGGCTCCAAATCTGTTGCTTCTTCTTGGAATATTCCCTATCAGGGTGGATATGGCCCTCACTCCCATCAGCCCTCTTTGCCAACCAACTCTGCTCCCTTGGCACTACCTCATTTGCTGAGTGCTCTACATATATTATCTAATATATCTCTTGTGGCATTTATACTATTTTTATATACAACCTTTTAAACTTATTTTTTATTGAGACATAATGTATTCAGTAAAGTGCACGAGTCTTAATGTGCACTTGACGAATTTTACAAATCTGTGCACCCATGTAACCACCACTCAGATCAAGATCTAAGACATTTGCAACACCCCAGCAGGCTCCCTCACACCCCCTCACAGTTATTTCTCCCCTCCAAAAATAACAGTATTTTGCCCTCTGTCACCATAAATTACTTTTGCCTGATTTTGAACTCCATGTAAATGGACTTATATAGTATATACATTTGCACATGTCTTCTCTCTCTCAAAATTATGTCTATAAGATTATTCCATGTCATTATGTGTAACAGTGGTTCTTTTTCATTGCTTTATAGTACTCCAACATGTAAATATACCAATCAGTTCTATTGATGGACATTTGTATGGTTACCAATTTGAGGGTGTTATGAATAAGGTGCTGTGAACATTGTCATGTGTGTCTTTTGGTGGACATAATCACTCATTTCTGTTGGGTGTGTACCCAGGAGTAGAATTGCTGGGTCATAGGGTAGGCACAGGTTTAGATTTAGTAGATATTACCAAATAGTTTTCCAGAGTGGTTGTAGTAATTGATGCTCCCACCAGTAATATACATAGAAGAGTTCAAGTTACTCTACGTCCTCGCCCTTGGCATTGGCAGTTTTAGCCATTCTGGCGGATCTAGAGTGCTTTCTTATTGTGGTTTAATTTGCATTTTCCTGATGACTAAAGATACTGAGCACCTTTTCACATACTTGTTAGCATTTGGACAGCCTATTTGGGGAAGTGTCTGTTCAAGCCCATTGACCAAGTTTTTTTTTTTTTTATAATTTTATTTATTTATTTATTTTCCCCTCAAAGTCCCAGTAGATAGTTGTAGGTCATAGCTGCACATCCTTCTAGTTGCTGTATGTGGGACGCCGCCTCAGCATGGCCGGAGAAGCAATGCGTCGGTGCGCGCCTGGGATCCGAACCCCGGGCCGCCAGCAGCAGAGTGCGCGCCCTTAACCGCTAAGCTACGAGGCTGGCCCCCCATTGACCAAGTTTTGATTGCCTTTCTTTTTATTATTTTTCAGGAATTCTTTATCTATTCTGTATACAAGGTCTTGTCAGATGCATATATCGCAGATATGTTTCTCCCAGTCTGTGACTTGCCTTTTCACTTTCAGTCTTTTAATGAATGGAAGTTCCTAATTTTAACGAAGTCCAATTTATTGATCTTTTCTTTTGTAATTTGTGTTTTTTGTGTTTTGTTTAGGAAATCTTTTCATATCCCAAGTTCTCCAATTTTTTTTCTAGAGGTTCTATTCCTTTACCTTTCACATTTAGGTAAATGATTTATCTCACATTGGTTTTGGTATATGATGTGAGATAGGGATTAAAGTTTTTTTGTGTGTGTGTGTGGAAATCTAACTGCTTGTGATAAAATGCAGCAAGCTAGGAATAGAGGGAAACTTCCTTAATCTAATAATAGTTGCTTATCAAAAAACCCATAGCCAACACTGTTCTTTTCTGTGTGTGTGTGTGTGTGAGGAAGATCAGCCCTGAGCTAACCTCTGCCATTCCTCCTCTTTTTGCTGAGGAAGACTGGCCCTGAGCTAACATCCAAGCCGATCTTCCTCCACTTTATGTGGGACGCCGCCACAGCATGGCCTGACAAGCGGTGCGCCAGTGCGCGCCAGGGATCTGAACCCCAGGCCGCCAGCAGCGGAGCGTGCGCACTTAACCGCTACGCCACGGGCCGGCCCCCAACATTATTCTTCATGATGAAATAGTGACTGCTTTCCCTCCAAGGTTGGGAACAAGACAAGGATGTCTACTATCACCACTTCTAATCAACATCGTGCTAGAGGTTCCAGACAGTATGGTATAAGGCAAGACAAAGAAATAGAAGATCAGAACAGAAGTAAAACTGTCATTATTTTCAAATGAGTTGATTGTGTATGCAGAATCTGAACTATTAAAACTAAATAAATTTAGCAAGATCACTGTATACTATATACAAAATCAATGACATTTCTATATACAAATAACAATTAACAAGGCATCTGATAGAAATATATTTAATAAATGACATTGAAGATCCCTACACTGAAAACCACAAAATATTGCTGAGAGAAATTAAAGATAATGAAGGGATATACTATATTCATTAATTGTAACATTCAACTTTTTTTGTGTGTGTGTGAGGAAGATCAGCCCTGAGCTAACATCTGCCAATCCTCCTCTTTTTTTTTTTTTTTTTTTTTGCTGAGGAAGACTGGCCCTGGGCTAACATCCATGCCCATCTTCCTCCACTTTATATGGGACACTGCCACAGCATGGCTTGACAAGCGGTGCCTCGGTGCACGCCCAGAATCTGGACCTGCGAACCCCGAGTTGCCGCAGCGGAGTACACACACTTAACTGCTTGCGTCACCAGCCAGCCCCTAAACATTCAGGTTTCATATTGCCCTTTTTTTTTTTTTGGTGAGGAAGACCGGCCCTGAGCTAACATCTGTTGTCAGTCCTCCTCTTTTTTGCTGAGGAAGATTAGCCCTGACCTAACATCTGTGCCCATCTTCCTCTACTTTATATTGGATGCCGCCACAGCATGGTTTAATGCGGGGTGCATAGGTCCATGCCCGGCATCCGAACCTGCGAACCCTGGGCTGCCAAAGCGGAGGGAGAGAACCTAGCCACTATACCACTGGGCCGGCCCCTTAATATTGTTTTTTAATTATCTTATTTTCTTTTATTTCCCAGCACCTAGCACGGTGTTTTCTTTTATATTCCCAACACTTCAACACTTAGCACAGGGCCTTGCAAATAGGAGGGACTAAATAATTTTTAAAAACTTTATTTCAGGCCAGCCCCGTGGCTTAGCGGTTAAGTGTGCGCGCTCTGCTACTGGCGGCCTGGATTCCGGCCTGGATTTGGATCCCGGGCGCGCACAGACGCACCGCTTCTCCAGCCATGCTGAGGCCGCGTCCCCCATACAGCAACTAGAAGGATGTGCAACTATGACGTACAACTATCTACTGGGGCTTTGGGGGAAAAAAAGGAGGAGGATTGGCAATAGATGTTAGCTCAGGGCTGATCTTCCTCACAAAAAAAACACAAAACTTTTTATTTCAAAATAGATATAAATTTATAGGAAGTCACAAAAATAGTACAATGAGGTCCTGTGTACCATTTACCCAGTTTCCCCAACGATAACGTCAAGCATAGCTGGTACAATATCAAAACCAAGAATTTGGCGTTGCTACAATCCACAAACCTTATTCAGATTTCACCAGTTTTACATGCACTCAATTGTGTGTGTTTCTATGTGATTTTATCACGTGTAGATTTTTTTTTGTGTGTGTGAGGAAGATCAGCCCTGAGCTAACATCCGATGCCAGTCCTTCTCTTTTTGCTGAGGAAGACTGGCCCTGGGCTAACATTCGTGCCCATCTTCCTCTACTTTTTATAGGGGATGCCGCCACAGCATGGCTTGACAAGCGGTATGTCGGTGCACGTCCAGGATCGGAACCTGCGAACCCCAGGCCGCCATAAGCGGAGCGTGCGCACTTAACCGCTTCGCCACCAGGCCAGCCCCACGTGTAGATTTTTGTAACCACTGCCACTCTCAGATACAGAACTGTTCCATCACCACAGAGATCTCTCTTGCTATCCCTTTGGAGTCGATTCCCTTTCCCCTCAGCCATCTAACCCCTGGCAACCACTAATCTCTTCCCATCTCTGTAATCAATGTGAATAAGTGAATGAGAAAGTAGTTGTATTGTTTTGTGCTAAAGTTTTTGTTTAAATTTAGTTTAGTTCAGTTTTTTTAAAGTTTGCTAAACCTTAAACAATAGCTATTTCTAGGTGCTGTCTCATTTCTAGTCATCATTTTACCTGTCAAAAGCTTGATTTTTACTGTATTGCTCCTAAAGCTTAGATTCAAGAGGTCCAACTTTTGCTGATCAGAGTTAGACTGATGAATCACAATAGCAATGTTACTTTGGCCAGAATACCTATGTAGGCTGATTAGTGCACTCTCTTCCCCAAAGGAAACCAAAGTATAAGAAACTAAATTATTCTCAAGGCTGCCAGATGAGCATTTCGTCAGAGCAAAGGGAATAGCATTAACCATTTCTAGCATAGAGATGTAGCAACCAAGTTCATGGTAATGGAAACATGACTATCCTCTTTCCAGATTCTGGGACATACCACATAGTTTCTTTAAATGTATTTTAAGATAACTGAGCAGGTTATAGTTACTTGAGTATTTTCCAGTTTTCTCAGATGTCACTCTACAGTGGCATCATCCAGGTTATGATACTTTTTAATTTCAGTCCCAGAATGGCCTTTTCCTTGTCACCAAATGCTGGGGAACCCTATTGTCGTCACCAATATATGCCCGCTAAATTGGGGGCTCTAAAGCTGTAAGATTTTACAGCTTCACAAGGCAGATCCTTTAGTTCTGCCTGCACTTTGGCCTGGGCTGAGATCGGTCTTAAGGAGCCATGATTAGGAGCCGGAGGTATCCTAATTATGTGCACATCTTTGGTATATCCTTGGGTTCTTTGTTCTTCAGGCAGATTTCGGGCAGACAACTTGAACAAGCTGAAGAACCTGTGCAGCAAGACAATTGGAGAGAAGATGAAGGTAAGAGAACTAACAGCCTTGAGAGCTTGAGCAGAGATATTTAATCTTGTTCTTAGTGAATACTGACATAATTTCTAACTTGGTGTCTAATTCTATGAGATACTGAATTTCTGACCAAAGGGGGCATATTATTTTAAAAAGAAAGGAAGGAAGGCAGGGGAACTAAGAGGCACTTTTAAGGGATTGGTGAGTCCATCTCCTGTCTTCAGATATATTTTAGTCCGTTAGAGCTGCTATAACAGAATACCATAGACTGGGTGGCTTATAAACAACAGCAATTTATTTCTCATGGTCTGGAGGCTGGGAAGTCCAAGATTAAGGCACCGGCAGATTTGGTGTTTGGTGAAGGCCCACTTCCTGGTTCACAGACAGCCTTCTTCCTGTGTCCTCATGATGGGAGAGGAGCGAGGGAGCTCTCTGGGATCTCTTTTATAAGGGAACTAATCCCATTCATGGGGGCTCTGCCCTCCTGACCTAGTTACCTCTGAAAGACCCCATCTCCAAATACCATCACATTGGGGATTAGGCTTCAACATATGAATTTTGGGGGACACAAACATTCAGTCTATAGCAAGATAAGATTCTTACCACACAAGTCATTCAGTGTCTATTCTGTTCTTGTTTTTTTTTTTTGAAGGATAATTTTCTTTTCTTTTTTTTTTTTTATAATTTTATTTATTTATTTTTCCCCCAAAGCCCCAGTAGATAGTTGTATGTCATAGTTGCACATCCTTCTAGTTGCTGCATGTGGGACACGGCCTCAGCATGGCCGGAGAAGCGGTGCGTCGGTGCACGCCCGGGATCCGAACCCGGGCCGCCAGCAGCGGAGCACATGCACTTAACCGCTAAGGCATGGGGCTGGCCCTCTTTTCTTTTTTTTTTGTGGGGAAGATCAGCCCTGAGCTAACATCCATGCTAATCCTCCTCTTTGTGCTGAGGAAGACCTGCTCTGAGCTAACATCTATTGCCAATCCTCCTCCTTTTTTTCCCCACAGCCCCAGTAGATAGTTGTATGTCGTAGTTGCACATCCTTCTAGTTGCTGTATGTGGGACGTGGCCTCAGCATGGCCGGAGAAGCGGTGTGTCGGTGCGCACCCGGGATCCGAACCCGGGCTGCCAGAAGCGGAGCGTGCGCACTTAACCGCTAAGCCACGGGGCCAGTCCTATTCTGTTCTTATAATAAGAATATAAATTCCACCAGTAATCCTTTCCAGTTATTTCTTGAGCTCAACCGACAGTGCCAGAAGGTTTTCTTATGGCAGCCTTCAGATTCTTTATCCCAGTGCAGTTGTGCTCTTTAATGAAAAGAGCACAGATGTGGAGTCCAAATCCTGGACTGGTGGCTGTGTGACTTTAGGCAAGTTAACTTCTAAGCCTCAGTTTTCTCATCTGTGAAATGACAGTGTAACACTCACCTAGAGAACAGAATTATGAGAGCTAAATTTTTTAAATGTAGAGAACCTGGCGCAATGCCTAGAACATTGTAGTTATTCAGCAATTGCGAGTAACAGTTGATGGCAAGTAGTTACTGGCCTTCATCCAAAAAATCCTTCGTATGCCTGAAGAATAAATTTCAGCTTGACCTTGCTTTGGTATCCAGAATAGTTCATGTTTTTAATCTTTCTTCAAAAATACTTTTAGCCCCTTAATCACTTTTTAAAAAACATATTAAATGCACCCTACAGTCTGTCTCATTTTTTAAGTCATAAACCTCTAAACTAAACCAAAAAATTTAAATTGTAGAACCTGAACCAGTAAAGAGCATAACAGAAAGATTCCTTTGGGATTCTAGCACCTTCCACCTCATGATAGTCTGCATCTTTCTCTTTAACAGTATATTGTTACACTTTCAGCTTGTGACTGGCTGTGGAAATGGATATCGATAATCATATGGTTTTCTTCCTAAGATGCTAATGATGCTTAATCATTTGCACGTCAGAGGCCCCATAATTATGTTAATTCCTATGTATACTCCTGCCTGGGTGTTCTTTGGGATGTACAGATAGTGCCAGCCAAGTGTTTTTCATAGCAAAAAGATGGGAGTAAGTGTTTTTATCTGCAGTAACATTCTCAGATCCCTTTACCGCTAACTCTGCAAGGAGTGTTCTCTTTGCTGTCCACTGGAGTGGTACTAGCAATACTTTAATTTGTATAGCACTTGAAAGCATTCAAAACCCTTTCATATACATCTCATTTTGGTTTTGATCTTTGCTGCAAACCTAGACTGTAGGTAGTACAATTATCAGCCCTATTAAAAGGGTAAGGGAGTAGGCTTAGGAAATTAAGGCGCTTGCCTAAAATCACACCATAAGTTAGTTAGCTGCAGAGCCAGAACTTGAACTCAGAACTTGAATGTGTTGCCCTGAGGGATTATCAGGTAGCAAGGGAGCCTCAGCCATCTTGGCTACCAAATGGAAAATCTTGAGATTTAGGCCATTTTTTTCTTTTCTTTTTCTTTTTTTTTTTTTTAAAGATTTTATTTATTTATTTTTCCCCCCAAAGCCCCAGTAGATAGTTGTATGTCATAGCTGCACATCCTTCTAGTTGCTGTATGTGGGACGCGGCCTCAGCATGGCTGGAGAGGCGGTGCATCGGTGCGCTCCCGGGATCCGAACCCGGGCTGCTAGCAGCAGAGCACGCGCACTTAACCGCTAAGCCACGGGGCCGGCCCTTAGGCCATTTTTTGCTATCTCAGTAGTCTATGCTTGTTCTTATCGAGACTTATTCTGATATTTTCAGACTTTTCCAACTTTTTAAGATGGTTTTGCTTGACTCATGAAGGGTGTGAGTTGAGTTATGGTTAGAATCCTGACTTCTCGCTCTGGTGGATGAGAATGTGTAACAAGCCTAAAGGATTTCTGTGCTTTACCCTTAGAAGAAGATTTTTTTTTAATTTTTTTTTTTGTGTGAGGAAGATCAGCCCTGAGCTAACATCCATGTCAATCCTCCTCTTTTTGCTGAGAAGACTGGCCCTGAGCTAACATCCGTCCCGCTCTTCCTCCACTTTATTTGGGACGCTGCCACAGCATGGCCTGCCAAGCGGTGCGTTGGTGCGCGCTTGGGGTCCGAACCCAGGCCGCCAGCAGCTGAGCGCGGGCACTTAACCGCTAAGCCACGGGGCCTGCCCCAACCCTTAGAAGAAGATTTAGTCCTTTCTCGTGGTTCAGTTTTGTGCAGTGGGATATGAGGTTGTATAAAGATAATTGCCTATTATATGTATAGAATTTTTGAAAATCCTTAGGACATTGAAGGTGATTTCTACATGTCATTTTATTTATACTTGCAAAGCAGACCCTAAATCTTCTCAACTTATTTTTATTCGAGTTTTGCTGAGGTCTTATATATCTGGTTATAATGGCCTTTGATGATTTTCTTTAACTCCTTTTAATTTAGGAAGATTTGACTCTTAAAATTATCTTTCCCAGGGCTCTGGGCAAGGATTAGAAGTGATGATTTGGCAGAATATCATAAGGATGAAGAGAGAAACCAGAGGGAAAAAGTCTAGCCCTGGGTTCACCCCTGCTGCTTTGTCAAGTTGCACTGATTGCTCTAACCTTAGTTCCAGATTTTGTGACTTTTTCCTGAAAAATTTTGTTTTCTTTGGCTCCCTAACATTCCATAATCCCACCCGTCTCTTCCCCTTAGCCTCAGTGCTCAGTGCTGGGATTGTTCTCGGCAGGTAGATGAGGATTCACAAATTCACACCCAGGCGTCTGCCCCAGCGCTGGCTCCTGAGCAGACGTTCTTCTTGCATTCCTGATGATGTCAACCCTCTGACCCTGCTGGGTTAATCGATCTGCCCAGGATCAAAAGGCTAGAAAGTGGCAAGACAGGGACTTGAAACTGTGACTTCTTGTTTCCAGTTTACAGATTTTTCTCCCATGTGTTGCGTGTTTTAAAGACAGTTATATAGAAAGGTCTGTAATTAGTTTATATGATATATTAATTTGCTATGCACTTATAAAACTATGTCAGAAATTTTCTTTTATTTAATAGTGGTCTTTTTTCCTGCAGAAAAAAGAGCCAGTGGGAGATGAGTCCATTCCAGAGAATGTATTAAATCTTGATGACCTCACTGCAGACACTTTAACTGTAAGTTATTGTCTTTTTCTATTTCTAGATTGGGATTTCTGTCCTTTTATCATACCTTTGTTCCTAAACAAGCAAGTGCTCCACACAGCATTGTGGCATCCTTGAATTTCTGCAGCAGGGAAATGTCCTCATCCACTCTTGTTATACTCTATACATGGGTATTTATTAGACAGCAGAGATGGAGACAGATGAAGTGAAAAAGGCAAGGGTAGGAAGAAGAGAAAAAAGGAACTGAACTATTTTTGGTTTATATTACTCCATTTTCACAAAGTCAAGGAATTTTTCAATTTACTATAGTTCAGTAAATATTGACTACAATGAGCCTAGAACAGTAATTTTCAAATTTTTTAGTCATGAAACCCTGTCTTAAAACCTGTAACACAGAAGCATAGCAAGAGCATAAATACAAAAACGCAAAGACGCTGTGCTTGAAGGGCTAGTTTGGGGGTGCAATTCGTCCAGCCCTCCCTGCTGAGGGCTCCCCCCAAGAAAGCAGGCTACAGTTTGAAACACCTGCAATAAGAAATACAAAATAAGCTTAAGACAAAGTCTCTTGTTCCGTCTCTTGTTCCTAATACATTTATCATCTTCCTAGAGAACAATTAAATGTAGTACATAATAGAGTGCTAAATTGGTTTAATGAGGAATATCAGAACGTGCAAGTTAAGGGAAAGAGCTCTGAAAAGAGCTACAGTATTAAAACTCCTGAGATTTATAGGGACAAGAAGAATGGCCAGAATTTATGCATCTCTGCCTTAGATACCCCAAAAGAAAATGCCAGTGGATATGTAGGGCAAGACTGTATATATCCCTGTGTGAAATAAATCTCAGGTCTTTGAAAGCCTTCATTGTCAGTTTTTTAAATGCTGTCACAAGGGTTGTCATTAGAGCGCACCAGGGTTAGGGCAACAGCGTCTTCTTCCTGCTCTGTCCTTGACTCACTCTGGCCTCGGTCCGGCCGGGCCTATTCATCTACAGAACCTGAAAGTCTCACAAATCAAAAAAGTCCGACTCCTCATCGACGAAGCCATCCTGAAGTGTGATGCTGAGCGGATAAAGCTGGAAGCAGAGCGGTTTGAGAACCTCCGAGAGATCGGGAACCTTCTGCATCCGTCTGTGCCCATCAGTAATGATGAGGTAGGCGTCAGTGCCACAGCAGGCAGCTGTCTTACATCGCTCCTCTCTCTTGGGAAGGGGGTGGGGTGGGAGGAGGACTGGGACACACTGGCACTCTCTGTAACAGGGCTTGTGTCAGAAGCAGGCTCTTTGTATATTTGCTCTGCCCACCAATTGAGAATTGAAAGAGTCAGATCCCTGCCTGATTGGGAAGTAGCGGAGACAGCAGGTAGGAGGAGACTTCTGGCACAGAATCTCTTCTAAATCAGGCTGCTGTCCTCCATTGTGTGTTGCCCGTGGTAGCAGGAGTCTCGTGGGAGGGATCTGCTAAATCAGCCTCACCCCTCACCCACACCCCGCTGAAAAGCCACAGGTTGAAGGGAAATCTGCATGATAAAAGTTTCCTGCTGAGTGGGAGCTTCCCCAGCACAAAGCTGCCCTGAGCCCAGCCTTTGTTTCCTGACACCTCAGCCATGGCAGGGCCCATCTGTGCCTCTTTCATTCATTCCCTGGTGAACGCACGTTAAACTCACTGCAGGCTGGGATGGCAGACTCGGGAGGTCAGGGGCCTGTGCCCGCCCTCATGTGGCCCCCGGACCAATAAGAGCCTGGAAAAAAGAAATCTACATTCTCCTCTGCACCCCAGGCAATGCTGATTGTCCTGGGGAGGGTTGTCCTTGTGCAGGATTTTCAAGGAGTCATTTAAAAGGGTAAAAAAAAAATGAGAGAATACGATAGATCTTTTGGAAAATCATGACTTTAGTTCATGGCTAGAATCACTTCTAGGAATTAATTAGTATTTTTCTATTGAGCACAAATTCTCTAGCAAATTCCCTCTCTAGTCTCTGTAACAATGAACAGACCTAGTGTTTGAGTTAAGCAATGTCTTCGCAAAGCTCTAGGTTGTTCTTGGAATAGCCTTTGGAAAGATTAGAGATTGTAGAATTCCGAGATCATGCATCTTTCTCTCCTGGTCCTGTTTCCTTAGGATGCGGACAACAAAGTGGAGAGGATCTGGGGCGACTGTACAGTCAGGAAGAAGTATTCTCACGTGGACCTGGTGGTGATGGTAGATGGCTTTGAAGGCGAAAAGGGGGCCGTGGTGGCTGGGAGTCGAGGGTACTTCCTGAAGGTAAGATTCGGGAACCAGTTGGGATGGGGTTATAAAGAAGGAACTAAAAAAAAAAAATGCAGAAAACATGATCTACTTAAAGAGGCCTACAAATCCACCACTTGTTCTCGCCTTTCTAGAGCAAACCCATTGTCAATTAGATGCAGTTCTCTTTCTAAGGCAGGAGAGTGCTTATGAGGCTTCCCTAGAACAGAAGCCACTAAGTGATCCTCCATATGAATATATGTTTTGCTAACTGAATCAGAACAGTCTCTGCCTTTAAGGAGCTCCATTGGACAGTAATTGGACAGTCAGACAAGTAGAGTCAAAACCCACTGTGACAAGTGCTGTGGTGTGAGAGGGCCCAGAGTGCTGTGAGAATGGGTAGGCAGAGGCAGACCCACACAAGCTGGGACAGAGGGCAGATGAATTCAGGGAAGCCTTCCAGAAGGACATGGTAACGTAATTTTGGAAATACTGCACATATATACACATACATAGGTATGCTCCACATGCACAAATGAGTCCGGTGTTGTGTAAGAATTAGCACAAGAAAACTCTCATGCACCTGGGGCCAATGATCCTTTCCCCTTGCTTTGGTATGTTAAAGAGAATTCTCTTTACTGTGTGCCCGGGTGATAGGCTGGGCATTGAGGTTAGGAAAGAATCTCTTGAGTTATTTGTTGGGATCCACAATCTTTGCTGGCCTCCTGTGTCCTGAATGTGAATTCTAACTGATGAACCTGATGGCCACAGAACCCAATCCCAGTGCTGTGTCTCTGTTCCTTTAGGGGGTCCTGGTGTTCCTGGAACAGGCGCTCATCCAGTATGCCCTTCGCACCTTGAGAAATCGAGGCTACACTCCCATTTACACCCCCTTTTTCATGAGGAAGGAGGTCATGCAGGAGGTAGCACAGCTCAGCCAGTTTGATGAAGAACTTTATAAGGTGAGTAGCCAGGGGCAATTTGGCAGAATGACTTCTTAAGTTATGAAGTTTGACTTCAAAGATACAGAGCAGCGCTGTCCAGTAGAACTTTCTGCGATGATGGAATATTCTGTATCTGTGGCTATTGAGCACTTAACATGTGGCTAGTGCAACTGAGGAAGTAAAACTTTAGTTTTCATTAATTTTAATTTAAATAGCCACATGTGGCTAGTGGCTACCATATTGGACAGTGCAGACATACAGCCTATTTTATCTTTCCCCCAAGTGATCTGTATGATGTATCTAAATGAGCATACTTTAACATTATGAGCTTGGTTAGAAAAGAAGCACATTTATTGAGTGCTTGGACAAAAGGAAATTGTAGAACTGGCTGATCTTCCTGTGTCTTCCCAATCTTGACCCCAGACTGGAAGCTTCCATAGGGCAAGATACACTTTCCTTGGGATAGATGTGGCTTCCAGTTTGTGGCTCCTTCTCAGCCATGGATCATCTCATGGAGAGCCAGAAGATTCAAGTTGAAGTTCAGAAGGTCATTCTGATCAGCTGGCTCTAACACCAGCTGTAGCACCCCCAGTCTACACGCAGCACTCAGAATTTCTAGAGTGTCTCTGCTAACGGCTGTCCATCGCAGCGGAGTTCACTTGTCCCTCTCCTTCAAGATTGTTCTGACAGAAGTGGGTGACTTTGTTCTTATTGGCCATTTCCTCCCAACACCCATGTGGGGGAGGAGTTACACAACTGCTCTTGGGCTCATCTCGTTTATCTTATGTAGAAAGATGGATCTAATAATTAGAACTTTCTTCCCATTGGGTCCTCTTGATGAGTTCAAAGTTATGTTTTCATTCAAGATACAGTGGGACATGAAATGCTCTCCCTAAACCCTGAGCATTAGTATAACCTTGGTATCCTCCCTCTCTTCTTTCCTTTCTTTTAATGAGGAAAGTGGTCATGTATCAGCTGAAACCTGTTTTATCTTTCCTCTTCTTTTCTCATCTCAACCCCAAGATTGGATAGTCACTAACAGAACTTTAGAAGGATGCCCTGCAGGTAACGCCAGGGAGAAGCTTACACGGAGGATTATGAGAAGTATTAGGTAGCAGGTGCTCCCTGTGTTTCCTGCATCCTCCATCCAGATGCTTCTGAGATCCACAGGCAGGGAGAATCACAGGGCTCAGCAGTGAGGAATTTTGACTGGCACTTCTTGCCTGATGTAAACCTGAGTTGATTCATTTTCTGGAGCAGCGCTCTCCAATAGAACTTTCTGCAGTGATGGGAATGTTCTGTATCTGCACTATCCAGTATGGCAGCCACTGGCCACATGTGGCCATATTTGAAATGTGGCTAATGCAAACTGAGGAACTAAATTTTAATTTAATTTAATTTAAATAGCCGTATGTAGCTAGTGGCTGTATCATATTAGACTGTACAGCTCTAGAGTTTTTCTATGTTGTATGTGAATAGCTTCACAAGGCGCTAAATTCCCACTGTCAGGTAGCAAGGTAGTTTTCCAGGTCCCCAAACCCTGGCCCAGAGAAAGTTTCCTCCCCTACCTTTGTTTTTGTTTTTTTGGTTTGTTTTTTTAATTAAAGTAATACCACATCACAGAAAATTTGGAATTGGCAGGAGGAAATCATCTCCTTTCCCATTACCTGATACAGCAATTGTCATTTTAATATTCTTTTGGGGGCTTTTTTCATACGTATGTCATACATACTTCTAATCACAGTGTATATAGAATATCTTTTTACTTAGCATTACATGTAAAGCATTTTTCAGGGTTACTGCATGGTCTTCATAACCATCATTTCTTTCTTTCTTGTTTTTTATTGAGGTAACATTAGTTTATAACATTATATAAATTTCAAGTGTACATCATTATATTTCAATTTCTGTGCAGCATCATTTCTTAATGGTTGCAGAATATTACACGGACTGAAAGTAGGACAGTCAGCGCTTCCCCTGTCAAGTATTTAGGGGGCTTTCTTGCTATTAATAAGTACTATTACAATGAACTTTGTCTTGTTGGTAGCTTTTTTTCTTTTACGTTACTTTCTTCAGCTGAACACCAAAGTGATTCTTTGAGGACTATACTCACTAGACTAACCTGCAGGCACCAAGAAAGCAGAGACCATGTCTCCTTCTGCCCAGCATTGGCAAAAAGGACTTGGCACTTAGCAAATGCCTCACAAACATTTGTTGAGTGGATTAATTTATATTGCTACCAGCTCAGGTTTATTGCACACCTGTCAGTATTGGCCATTATACATCATTTATAAATGTTTTATTTATTAGATACGTAAAAAATATTATCAGAATATTTTATCTCCTTTTAATTTGCATTTCTTTGATCTCTATTAGGGACCCCATTTGGGGCTGACCCGTTCTCTCCCTTGTCTTTTTAGTGTCCCTGCTCACTCCCAGGCAACGATAAAGGCAATTCTTCCTGTCCCATGACTCATCTCTTCCCTGTGGTTTCTTGCTCAAGCTGAGGTCCTCCTCCCTCACTCTTGACTAGTAAAGGTCCCTCCTCTTACAGGTGATTGGCAAAGGCAGTGAAAAGTCTGATGACAACTCCTATGATGAGAAATACCTGATTGCCACCTCAGAGCAGCCCATTGCTGCGCTACACCGGGATGAGTGGCTGCGGCCAGAGGATTTGCCCATCAAGTATGCTGGCCTGTCCACCTGCTTTCGCCAGGAGGTGGGCTCCCACGGCCGCGACACCCGTGGCATCTTTCGAGTCCATCAGTTTGAGAAGGTGAGTAGACAGGTCAGGGCGAGGAGTAGGACCCTTCTATCTATCTGCCCAGGGTGATTAGAGGAGAGACAGGATCTGTGTTGCTCAGGCCCACCCTGGCTCCAGTCTTTCCTCTCTTCACCACCATCTGTTTCTGGGGAAGAGCCTGAGAAGTGCGTGGTGGAGTGTCTGTGAGCACAGTCTCTGGAATCAGGCTGCCTGTGTCCCAGTGCCAGCTCCACCACTTACTAGCTGTGTGAGCTTGAGCAAGTTGCTTAACCTCTCTGTGGTGTTTCCTACTCTGTAAAAGGAGGATAATAATAGCACCTACCTCAATAGGCCTACTGCAAGCATTAAACTGATTAATATGTATGAGGCACTTAGAACAGCCCCTGGCACACATATGGTAAACTCTCTATATAAGCATTTGTTCTTTTTTGTGTGTGTGTGAGAGGAAGATCAGCCCTGAGCTAACATCCATGCCAATCCTCCTCTTTTTGCTGAGGAGGACTGGCCCTGGGCTAACATCTGTGCCCATCTTCCTCTACTTTTGTTTTTTTTTTTATATGGGACGCTGCCACAGCATGGCCTGACTAGTGGTGCGTCGGTGCACGCCCAGGATCCAAACCCGGGCCGCCAGCAGCAGAGCGTGCGCACTTAACCGCTCCGCCACGGGCCGGCCCTCAGCATTTGTTCTTGTTCCAGTCCCAGTCCGGTTCAGCACCAAGCTCTCTTGCTGGGGGCCCTCCCCGCCTGTCTCCCAGTGGTGTAGGAACAGGTCTTCCTTGCGAGGCTATCTCCCACCTCGGTCCTTTAGTTTATTCACGCTGTCCCATCATCGCTGTCTCCTTGGGTCCCTCTTTGCAGATTGAACAGTTCGTCTACTCCTCACCACACGACAACAAGTCGTGGGAGATGTTTGAAGAGATGATTGCCACTGCTGAGGAGTTCTACCAGTCTCTGGGGATCCCCTACCACATTGTGAACATTGTCTCAGGTACCAGCCTCCCTGTCCTGTGTCCCACCAACACCGCCCTCACCCGTGGAGCTGCCACACAAAGAAATAGCTCACAGTCCAATTAATTGCCCACATTAATTAAAATATCACACTCTTCTCACTTGGGAGTGTTTGGTGATAAGAATATCTGGGTGTGATTTCACTTCTGGGGATAGGATGTGAATTAAAGAATTCTTCAAGTTTGCTGAAGGTCAGCCTTCTGAAATACCATCCGTCCCTCATGAATTCTAGGGGTTTTTCCTTACAGGTTCTTTGAATCATGCTGCCAGTAAGAAGCTTGACCTGGAGGCCTGGTTTCCAGGCTCAGGAGCCTTCCGTGAGTTAGTCTCCTGTTCTAACTGCACAGACTATCAGGCTCGCCGGCTCCGAATCCGATACGGGCAAACCAAGAAGATGATGGACAAGGTAGATGGCCCCTGGGGAGGCGGCAGCAGGCCCTTCAGTGCAGAGTAGATCCGTCTTATTTCACAGCCCTTGGAGTACTTTATTTCCCAGCATCATGGGAAAATCTGAGCTTCTCAATCTAGACCAAAAAGGGAACCTGAAAATGACTTCTACTGAATCAGAACTGAGTCCTTTTAGATAGAAAGCTGAATCTAGCTCTATTCTACAAGGTAATTCTAGCTTTTCTCTTTTTGGCTTTGTTTTCTGTAACTCCAGATAAAGAATAATCCCCATTTGTCTACACAGAACAAGTCGGAGGCAATGTCTTCCCTCTTCTCCTCACCCAAGAAGGTCTGGGTTGTAAGCTTCTCTCTTCAAACCCAATTTTCAGGCCCTAATCTTCTCCAAGTCAGGGACTTGAAAGGGGTTCAAACTACTCTGGTAGTTTCTTCATTCCCTCAAACGGCCCAACTCTCCTCAAAATACTAGGACCTACCACTTGTCGTTCTTGGAGACATGAGGAATCTTCCTGGAGTTATCTAATAGGCAATAAATAGCAAACAGAATTCAAGTTTAGAAGAAGATCGATAATGGGTAGAATGCATGATTTTGATTTGGATAGTTGCAGTGGGGGGAGTCTGGCTGGGTGGATGGTTCCTGGTCATCACTAAGGCCAGCTAAGGGTTGAGTGTAGCTGCTCCCTCTGAGGACCCTCTCTTCGCAGGTGGAGTTTGTCCACATGCTCAACGCTACCATGTGCGCCACTACTCGGACCATCTGCGCCATCCTGGAGAACTACCAGACGGAGAAGGGCATCATCGTGCCTGAGAAGTTGAAGGAGTTCATGCCGCCAGGTAAGACTTCCAGCCCAGCCCATCTTCCTCCTCTTGTCTGTCTTCACACTCTTCTGAATAGCAAGCCCCTTTCAGAATGTACCGAGTTTTCTTGTTCAGACCCAGTCCCTAAAACTCTGCCTGTCCTCTGGTGCTGGGCATTGCACGGGGCAAGGTTGAGAAAGTAGCCAGTGCAGGTATGATATTCTATTTAACTGCAGCTAAAATTCAGACTGGGGAAGAAAAGAACAAATGAAAGCAGTGCCCATTGTGGGTGCCCTTTTGTTCAAAGGGATCGTAGTCTTGTGGAACTCTCCCCAGAGGTTCTTGGGCTTTGACTCCTAAGAAACAAGAGGTTATCTGGTTGGCTCTTCCCTTCCAGGTCTCCAAGAACTGATCCCCTTTGTGAAGCCTGCCCCCATTGACCAGGAGCCATCAAAGAAGCAGAAGAAGCAGCATGAGGGCAGCAAAAAGAAAGGGGCAGCAAGAGATGTCACCCTGGAAAGCCAGCTGCAGAACATAGAGGTCACTGACTCCTGAACATTCCTTCCCTCCAGTTCGCCAGGCTTTCATTTCTGTCGGCGGAGATCTCCGAGCCTGCCCACAGGCCGGGCAACCAAGTACCCTCTCATCACCCGCCCCATCTGACTGCATTGCTAGAAGGGGAACTGTCTGCCATGTACAACGCAGCGTTCTGTCTGTTCGCATGGGCATAGGAGCCAATCACTGATGACTGATGAAACCATGTAATAAAGCATCTCTGGGGAGGGCTAGGACTCTTCCTCAGTCTTCTGCCTAGGGCTTGAACCCTGTCTCTGACAGTTCTCCCTGGAACCATACTCACCTCTACTTTTCCTTCTAAATAAGGCTGTTTCATTTAGTAAGTCAGAGAGCCTTTGAGAAGGTAGGTGAAAGCAGAGGTAGATTTAGTAAAGCCTCAAGGAGAAAGTGAAAACTTTGAGTCTTAGACACACAACCTTGTAGGAAAAGGGCCAGGATCCTCCTTTGTAAATCTGCACCTGCTTAAAAGCACTTAGGTAGGACTAGCTCAGAGACCAGGGTTCATATGGAAAGCCTCATAGCACTTCTGTTCCCAAGGAAGGGCCCCATGGAAAGGGAGGGAGGCTGTGAGACCTCAGAGTAGATGAGAATATATTTAATCCAAAAGAGCCCCTAGATTCAAGGGCACGGGGCAGGGCCTTATGAACAGCTGCTTCTCTCTTTCCAGTCATCCCCAATGGGGGACCAAATGCATAGCAGCTTGTTGCTGCAACTCCCAAGGCTCAAGGTAGCCAGCAGGACAGAGGAGAGGTAGCAAGAATGTTTTAATCCCTTCTCTAGAGCTCCCACTGTCGCCCTAATAGCCAGTTCACCCTTTCTCTGGGGAGGGTGATGTTTAGGCTCTTTATTTACCTGCTGCCTTTCATCTGCAATCTACAAACACTTTATTTTAATAACATCTTATGTTAGTTTAGTGCTTCTTTCCCAGGAGCCTAAAATACTTCCTATAGATGATCTCTTTTATCATTGCAACAGTCCCAGGCGGGAGGGTGGGGACATGATTATACCCCTTCCATTATATGGAAGACAGAGGACAGGGTGGGTAGGGGAGACGAGACAACATGGCCAGGTGGAGGCCGGGAGCCCTGACTCCTCAGCTGTGCTCCATGTTTGTTGTGTTTCTTTGGCGGGATGAGAGCAGGACTCTGAACTGGCCTGTCACTAAGGAGCCTTTATTTCATCTCAGCTTCCTTAGTCCCTAAGCAGCAACCTCTCCAGGCCTGCTGGAGCTTGGCACCCAGGAGAGAGGCCATGTGCCTCGTTTTCCACTGGGGGCTTGGGGCTGATCCTATTAATCTTGCTACTGGACACCCTCTCAAACTGGAGCACCTGAAAGGGAGAGCAGAGTGGCGCTTGCTGCAGGTAGGTTTGCCCAGCGCTCCCTCGGTGCAGCCCATTGCCCTCAGCTCTGGGGTGAAAAGCCAGGGCAAGAGGACAAGAGAGCAACTTGCTCCTATTTACTCAAGGACCAGAAATGCACATTCCTGTGGCCTCAACTATTTGGTTTGAAGAAAGGCCGTTTACACAGCACGAGGCTGGTTTTGGTCACCACCACACACCCGTCTTCCTCATTTGAAAAGCCCGTTGGACTTTGGGGCTAGAAACTTTCAAATGGCCCCGAATACCCCCATCTAGCCTTAGAGGTCACTACAGCTGCCCCCTCTGTTCTCCACTCCTACCCTCTTCTGCTCCTGGTGCCTGTGACCTTCCTTCCACCAGGAGGCACTGCTTTTCTCCGCGGCCCTGAAAGCACTGTGAGGGGGGAGAAGCTCGGGCTCTGGGCCCCTGGGCCCCGGGCCTGGCTCCTGCTCCCCTTCTCTGGCTGACTTACCTTCTCCCCTGACCAGTTTTCTGTAGCTGGTTGCACCTGGGACCTGTAGTCCCTGCCGCTTTATGCAGAGAGTGCCTCCTGCCCTGTGCTGCTGGCAGCCCAGCTCCCCATCCCCACCTTCCTCTACCTGCCCTACAGCTGGATCGCTGTGTGGACTGGCTTGGGGGCCTGCCTAGTGAAAAGGAATGGGTGGAGGCCTGGAAAATAGCTGCTGTGTGGGCCAATTAATCTGTTAGCAGAAAGTCTATACCCCCTTCTTCTTGAAGCCAGAGGAGAGAAAAATAGTTGGGAAGGAAAGGATGACCCTGTGGCTGAGGTTCCTCCCTGCAGGTCGTACACAAGAACACACATGCAGGCGGGCACACATACTCATTTACTGAGCACTTGCTCTGTGCCAGCCATGGTTAGGAGCAGGGGTTACAGAAAGAATGGGACACAGTCCCTGCTCTCAAAGAACTCACAGTCATTGGGAAAGGTGTGGCTTGCCTTCCTCTGGAGTGAGCCGAGGAAGCCGGAAACCATACTCCTTCCTTCCCTAGAGCAGAGGAATGGGGCTGATGCCAGCCTTGTTTAGGGTGGGTTGGCTGGCCTGGAAGCTGAGCACTTGGGAACGAGCCCAGGTAACCTTGACTCCACCCTGCTGGTTGCCTCCGCAACCCACGGCTGATGCCCTCATCACTGGCACCTTGACCTGCCCCATCTCCAACCTCAGCTACCCAGGTTACCTCAGCAAACAACCCCCACAGGCCCCACGGAGTGAGTCAGAACCCTGGGTCCCTGACCAACCCTTGGTTCCCACACCCAGGAATTCAGGGCCCAGGATGCAGGTCTGGGAGGCTCCGGGCGTCTCTACCAAGAGACAGAGACAACTAGAAGCCAGACTTTCAGAGAGAAATTCTAAAGAGCCAGGCAACTGTGGCTGTGACCCCGTGTGACATCAAGGGGCCTACCTGAGCTCACAGTCTGCTGGGAAGCTCAGTTTATCAGACACCAAGGAGCCAAACACGGGCCAATGGTGAAATAACTCCTGGGAACTGGCACTTTCTCTGAAACCGGTCCTGCTTTTCCTTTCCTGAAGCTTTTCCGGTTTACCTAGGGTCCCCAGATGCCATCTCTCTCCCCATCCTCCCATAACTCCCACGGTGGGGCCTGGGGCCGCCCTGGCTGCGCTCCCAGGGTGTCTGACAAGCAGAGCTGGGATGGGCCCTGGAGAAATGTGCTGCATGTCAGAGCCTGTGCCAGGATGAGGGGCCTGCTCCACCCCGCCAGTCACCTCCCAGCACGGGGTTCCCCCAAAGCTTCTCCCAGATACACACAAAAGGAGGGCACAACCCTGCATCTCCAACGGGGGAGGTCCTGGCGGTGCTGACACCGTGGCCGCTGACATTGCCCTTTTAAGAGCTCCCCCCACGGGGGCGGGGGCGCTGCAGGCAGGGTCTTGTCGCAGAAACCCAGCAAAGTGCGGCTCCCCATTGACCTGCCAGGCAGAAGGAAATTGGGACACCAACCTTGCGGATTCTTAACCTCTGAGTCCCTGGGCCTGAGGGGCAGAGGTAGGGGGTCCCAGCGACCTCTGCTTCTGAGAAAGCCCCCTTTTCTGGAGGAGAAGTCCCTCTCTTTCGCTGCTCTGATTGGTTGGCTGACAAGCCCTGCGTTTTGGAGAGCGATCTGGGTTCCTCCATAGGACTCGGGTTTCCCTCCCCCTGCATAAACCTACTGTCAGAAATGGTCTGGAAGATTATTTTCCTTGAGGTGTAAATGGCTGATAACATGGTGTGACCCTTCCGGGAGATTTGTTTTTTTAAACCCTGAAGAAAGGGAAGAATTAAGCTCCAATTTAGAATCGCGTTTATCCTTTCCTCCTTCCATCTTGTCGCAGAGAAGAAAAAAAAAGATTTCTTCCTGCTCTTTCTCCCAAACCAGCCCTTGTCTGCTTCTTCCCTCGATCTCACCACCATTCGGTAACCCTGGGTCCCTGTTCTTCAGCTAGCTCTCTCCTGCAGCTCCCTTCTCCCGCCACGTCCCTCCCTTCCCCGCCCATTCCCCTCAGTACCAACCTGCTTACATTTCCTCATCTTAAAACAGCCTTCCTGCCCTCAAATTGTGATCCCATCTGGCTCCTTTCCCTCAAAGATAAACAAACAGTGGACACTTGTAGTTTCTGCTACCTCATCAACATTCTGGGCCCTTCTAGTCCCCACCCCCTCAGAGGGAAGGTGGAATGTTCCAGACAGAGGGAGCAGCATGAGGGAGAAGGAAGAAGGCCTGAATAGATGGAGTCAGAGAGTGAGGGGGATGTTGAGTTGAGGCCAGAGAAGTGGCAGGATAAGGAGATAGTGCCTGTCCCGAAATGCTGGTTCCCTGGGGCTCTGGCCTCTCCTTGCTCTTTCTCTGTGTGATCTCCTGCCTCTACATCCCAAATCCATGGTCTCTCATCACACATCTCTGGCTCCAGCCCTCCCATCCTCAACATACACACTGAGCATCTCCACTGGGATCTCAAACCCATAAATCCAAAATCTAACTCCTTGTCTGATTCTCTACCCCTACCCTCCTCTGGGTATTCAGGTACCCAAAACACACCTGGGAGTTACCCTGGACCACCGCCTCCTCATCCCCAGCAGCCAGCCTCACACAGTCCCATTGAGTCTCTTCGTCGCTCAGATCTGCCCCCTCAGCAGCCTGTTCCTCAGCAGCAGCACAAGCACTCCTCCTCCTGGACTCCCGCTGGTCTGCCGGACCCCAGCCCCTCCTCAGTGGGACTCCTCACTGTGCTGGAGCGGTCTGCGGAGGGTGCAGCCACGATCACGCCCTTCCCTGCGAAACACTTTGGACGGCTCCCTCGACTTAGGAAATAAAGTCCAGACTTCTCAGCCAGAGTCCAGACTTATCCAAATGTTGCCGCAGTTCAGATGAGCAAGCTCTTCTATTCTTCTTGTTCCCACCATGAGCTCCGAGCTCCAGCCGCACCCGCCTCCTCGCCTCTCCCAGCACTGACCATGCATGGCACCCCTCCGTATTTGCTCATGCTGTGCCCTCTGCCAGGATGCCTTTTCCTCCTGCCTCTCTGTGGAATTCCTCCTTCCCCTTCAAGATGGCTCAGGTGCCACCCTCTTTACACAGCCTTCCCTGACTCCTCCTACCCCCCACGGAAATAGTAACGAATACAGCTCCACCACAGCATTTGTCTCTGTCCACATCGGTCTGGTTGCTCTTTGAGGCCAGAGCTGGAGTGTTGTTCAGCTGTGTACCTCACACCTCGCTTGGTGCCTGGGGTGTGGCTAGGGCCAGACAGGGCTCGCTCCTCGGCCTGCTCTGATAAACCTAACAATTAAGTTATTGCAGACATTGCTTTGGGATTTGCTGCTCACAGCTCAGCCCCAGGCTCCGTCTCTTCCCCTCTGTGCCCAAGAGACAAAAATGATCTCAGCTGGGTCTTGGATGGACTCTCCATCAGGTTGGAATGCTGGGCCCATTGAGCCACCCTCAGCAAACAACGCTGGCACTGTGGACTGGACCTATTGCTGGGTTAAGGCATCTGGTGCCATCTTTTAATGAGCCTCAAAGGAAGTCTATCTAACTTGGCTGGGACATCAGGCCTACAACTCCTGGCTGAGATGGCTTTGGGAATACAGTTTTGTGGGGAAAGTGAATGAGTTCAGGGCTGCCCACAGAGGTGCTTAGAGACCCAACTGGCCTCCCAGATGGTGGCTCCAGGAATGGAGGGACACCTGGTCACCCCTCTATGCCATCCATCCATCTATCCATCCATTCATTCATTTAACCAAGTGCCTACTATGTGTCAGGTACCATGTTAGGTGCTAGATAGTCAAGACACGTGTTCTCCCTGCTCCTGGAGCTCACTGCTAGTGGGTAAGACAGATGTTAACCAAGTAAATTAACAAATAAATACTCTATATAATTACAAATTGTGATACATGTCGTGAAGGAGGGGGCATTTAAGTCTGCCATATTCAACAGCTGGAAGGAAGCCAGGGTGCCCAGGACAGACTGAAGGAGGAGGAGTAAGCACAGGCTGGGCCCCTTCACACCGGGCTTTGTGGACCAAGATGAGGAAGTTGGCTTTTATTCGAGGCACAACCGAAAAGACTGATGCAAGTTTTTCAGGAAGAAAGTGACATGCTCAGCTTCAGACTTTGCAGTATTACTCTGTGAAGGACACCACGAGGGGCTCTTTAATCAGATAAATCCAGGATGTGGCACATTCAACAGGAAAACTGTCCTGGACTCCTCAAACATTCAATATCACAAGAAAGAAGAAAGGGAGGAAGGAAGGAAGGAAGAAAGGAAGGAAGAAAACTAAAGCGATGTAACGCATAAACTTCTGGTTTGAACATAGCAGCTATCAACGACCATGGAGGGACAGTAAGGAATCTGAATCGGGCTGGATATTAGACAACACCAGGAGTCATCGCTTGTGTCCCCAGGCGTGGCCGTGGTCCTATGGGAGCCGCACTCTGAGGGGCAGAGGGTTGACCCACCATGATGTCTGCACCTCACTTTCACTTCATTCTCCAAAAATTGTGAGAGAAAGAATAGTGTCAACAATTATTGAACCTGGGTGGAGGGTATCTGGGGATGCATTGGACCATTCTGGCAATTTTTCTGAATGGTTGACATTTTCCAAAATAAAAAAATTGGGAGAGATTTTTTAAATCTCAAAAATGTTTATTAGTAAAAAGAAAAAAAGATTACTTAGGCTGCTGAGTGGAGACAGGTTTGGAGGGGAAGCAACCACACGAAGAATCCACACAACTCTGAGTGCCGCCTCTGTGCCAGGAATGGAGTAGGGGGCCAAGAAACAACAGGGCCCACCCTCAAGGAGCACACCCTCCAGCTGCGAGGAAAAGCCGAGGGAAGCGACTGGGCACACAAGGAAGCGTGGACAGGAGTACACTCAGGTCCAGCCACCCCCAGCTACTGGCTCCTGGGCCCTTCCACCCCACCTCATCACACAGGCCTGGAGCAGCAGTGTCTGGAGCGCCACATGGCCAGGCCCTCCCCTCCCCACTCCCCTGCCCTTTATAGCAACACTGAGCCAAGAAACGGGATCAGGCGCCAGGACCTCTCCCCACCTCTCCCTCCTCCAGAGAAACCGCCCTGCCCACCCACCGAAGGTCACTGCAACCTTTCCTATCACACCTCTCCCTCCAAGCAGGCCATTGGTCCCAGAATTTCAGCCCATGAGGATCTGCCCATGGCAGGTTCTTCCCAGTGTGGCCCTGTCTGCCCCTCCAGTATGCTGGGCCACAACACGCTCACCCCAACTTGGCTTCAGCTAAGGTGCCACTCATGTTTCCTTCATTCATAGTAAACTGCTTAAGAGCATGGACTCTGGAGCCAGACCGCTTGGGTTCAAATCCCAGGTCTACCATTTGCTAACTGTGTAACCTTGGAGAAGACCCTTAACCTGTAGGTTAAATGAGTTTGCTGATGAATTTCTCTTGCCAGGAGTGCCGTTCCTGATTCTTCAAGTGGCAACCGAAGTCCTACCTCCTCCAGGAGGCTCTCTGGGATTTCCTCAACTCTCATTCCTCTCTCCTCTGAATTCCTTTAGCCTTTTCTGTTTCCCTTGCTCCTGGGGCACTTCTCCATGCTACCCTGTTCAGTTGAGAGCCATGCCTTACAGCCTGGGTGAGGAAGTTCCACTAGAGCTGGGGGAGAGCCCAGGGCTGGTGGAGCAGGTCACTTTCCCTCCGCTGCCTCCACTGTAAAGTGGGAGTTTTGGCCTAGAAGAGCAGTAAATTCCCTTTGAACAGACTCCCGGATCTTGCTGCACCTTGGTTTTCTCCAACGTAGGAGGGACATCTAAAGCTTCCTTACAGCTGGAAGTTCCATGAAATAGGGAGCCCTTCCCTTAGGGGTCAAGGAGGACACCACCAGGGCAACCCTAGTGTAAGACTCGGTGATGCAAAGAAGACGTGGAAGTTTCCTTCCTGGTTTGGGGAGGTGGAAGTAGCTGAGGAGGTGAGAGTGGATTGGAGAGGTGGCTCTGTCCTGGGCCCCTGGGGGCAGGGCAGGGAGAGGATTAAGAACTATTTACCAAATGTGCTTGGAGATGAAGGGAGGGGTTTCTGGCATCCCCCAATCTGTCTGCCCTTGGGCAGAAAGGCCACTCACCTGGAGCGGGGCTTCCTGTGCCCATGACTTCCATGGCAACCCCTGTGACGCTAGGCTCCAGAACCTCGTTCCCTGATCCAGAGCCAAGGCAGCTGCTGTCTCCCACCCAGAAAGCTTATTTTAGTACAAAGGGAGAGAGATGAATGGAGAGTGCAGTTTCTCCATGTGCTGGCTTGGGCCTTCAGCAGAAATGAGAGTCTCATTACCCAACTCCGATTCAAAGGATAATTAACAGATGGTGTAATTTCCGACCATTCTCCGCACCACATGGCTATTAGGTGAAGAGCAAAATGCCCACGCAGCCCTAGATCCTTCCAAACCATTGAGTCAAAGGCAGTCCAGAGAGGCAGAGCCTTGCGGCAGCCCTCTTAAACCACCCCTCTGTCTCTGGAGCTGCCCTTGGCCTTGCCCAGTGGAAGAAAGCTCATCTTGGATCAAAGGGGAGGGCATTCTCCTGAACCATGGGTCCTTGGCCCACTTCCTTCTCATCCCGTCCACCACCAATGCCAGGAATGTAGTCTAACCCTGATCCTTCCTGCTGTCCCCAACACCCATCTCCTTTCCTTCCCCCTGGGGAGAAAGAGAAAAGCAGATTTCTCATTTTTGGCATCATTGTGTGGTTACACAGAAGTTCCTTGAGCTTGGAGCCCCGAGGGGGATTCACAGCTCCTCTGCTGTGATCTGGAGTGACACTGCTGTGACCCACTGTGCAGTGTTGGAAGGGAGCGTCTGGTCCAGGGCTTCTCAAACTGAGTTCCTCCAGACCCTCAAGCTCCACAGGGGGCCCAGGGATCTCTTGGTTGGAGGAGGGGTGGAGATGGGGCAAAGCCCTGACCCCCACTTCAACCCAGCAGCCCTCCTTTGATCTGTTTTGTATTTGAGGCTTCTACTTTAGCCTTCATTTGAAAAAAGAATTCTACTGCTAAATAAACTTTGAAAACCCCTTGTTCAATCCCCTCATTTTACAAAAGGGAAACTGAGGCACAAGAATTGGACCAAGTTCACACTGCTAGAGGGTGGTGGGGCTGAGACTAAAGCCCTGGCCTTCTCCCCAGGCCAGCTCTCATACCACCTGACCAGGCCCCTGCTGCTCACCAGCCGGCCCTGCAGCCCCTGGATGGGGGCCCTGGTTGGGGTATGAGAGAGGGAAGCCCCTTCTGAATCACCCTCCACCTCTCCTGACTGGCTCTTATTCATGGTCCAGCTTCCACGCCTGGACCTCCCCCAGGACTCCTGGAATGCCCCACATCCCTTTCAAGTGGAAGGTCCAGTCCGTGACCCTGCACTGCGAAGAAGCTCAGAGCCCTGTGCACTGGGCATGGCTGTTTACTGGTCACAAAGCTGTGGGTGGAAGGAGGGGAGTGGCAGCTGGACATTGATGGGGAAGGAGGTAGGGGGCAAGAGGTCACCTCTCCAGACCCTGTGGGGCAGGGCAAACCACTGGTCTAGGACCCAGGAAGCCTGGGTTAAAGCTTGGCTCCTCGCCTAGCCAGCCTTGTGACCCTGTATGGGTTTCCCCCTCTCTGGACCTGACAACCTGGTAATATTAGCATGTTTATACCAGCTGGCTTCTGCTCTGACACTCCCAGCTTGCTTCCCGTTGAAATGCCCAAGTGGTGTCCAAGATGAGGCTGGGGCCATTCCGCCCAGCAGATGGACTCCAAGGGACACCCTGGTTAAATGACAACCTCGCTAAGGGGTGGGAGGTGGGGCTCAGGACCTCACTGTGGTTCCCAGGGAGGTGGCATATCTTTCTTGGGTGTGGGGGAGGCTTTATACTGTTGAGCAGGGCCATTTTAGCTCAGTGTGACCTGAGACCTGTGGGAGGGGACAGCAATGAGGGCTCTTATCAGCAGCCAGCAGCCAGCCATTAGGCGTGGTGTGAGGTGGGCACTTGGCCCCTGAAAGTCCTTCAAAATGTTTTGAAAACCTCTACCCATATTTAGGGTGGTGCCACCATTATTATCATTCGCTGTCTGGCTTCTGATTGTTAATTCCTCTCTAGGCTGTGGTAGGGATCTGGCACCAGCCCAGGGCAGGCCTAGGGTGGGATTGGGATTGGAATAGGGGGGTCCGAGCAGCGGGAATCCTAGAGCATCAGTGCGAGGAAGGCGGGCGGTGGGGCCCACCTCCTTCCGTGCGGCTGGCGTCGCCACTTGAAGGCGGCGGCGGCGGCGGCGGCGCGAGCAGGTCTATGGTAATGAGCCGCCGCCGCCGCTCTGCAGAGCTCGCCCGCCCGCCGGGGAGGCGAGGGAGCGTGGGGCTGGGCCCGGGTCCGCGGCGACAGCAGCAGCCGCGGCGGGGACGCGGGGCGCGAGCGGCCGGTGCGGGCCGTCGGGGCGACCGGGGCCGGGCCGGGGTCCGGGTGCGCAGCTCGGCGGGCACAGGTGGGCGACCCTGCGGGGGCGGACGGGGCACTCCGGGGCTCGGGGGGCCAGCAGGGCCAGGGGCGCGCGCGGCCCGCGGGCGCAGGTGGCGAGAGCCGGCCGTGCAAGTGGAGGCGCGGCGCCAGCCCGCGGTGGCCGGGGTGACCCGGGCGCAGGCCCGGCTTGGGGAACGGTGGGAGCCCGGGCGGCTCGGAGGGCGCAGTGCCGGGCCCCGCCAGGCATCAAGGCGCAGGCCCCGCGGGGCGAACGAGTGGCTTCCGGGCACCGGCGCCCCGGCCCGGGCATGAGGCGTGGCGGGGTCGGCCGGAGCTGGAGGAGGAGCCGCCGCCGCCTTTGACCAGGCCGGCTGGGAGCAGGGAGAGATGCGGAGCCTGGCGGCCCGCGCCCCGCTTTCAACGCCGCTGCCGCCGCTGCTGCTACTGCTGCTGCTGCTGCTGCCGCCGCCACTACTGGGAGACCAGCTGGGACCCTGTCGTTCCCTGGGGTCCGGGGGACGCGGCTCCTCGGGAGCCTGTGCCCCCGTGGGCTGGCTCTGTCCAGCCTCAGCCTCGAACCTTTGGCTCTACACCAGCCGCTGCCGGGATGCGGGAACCGAGCTGACTGGCCATCTGGTGCCCCACCACGATGGTCTGAGGGTCTGGTGTCCAGAATCCGGGGCCCACATCCCCCTGCCGCCAGCCCCGGAAGGCTGTCCCTGGAGCTGCCGCCTCCTGGGCGTTGGAGGACACCTTTCCCCACAGGGCAAGCTCACCCTGCCCGACGAGCATCCGTGCTTAAAGGCCCCACGGCTGAGATGCCAGTCCTGCAAGCTGGTGCAGACCCCAGGACTCAGGACAGGGGAAAGGTCAGCAGGAGAGTCCATGGGTGGGCGTCAGAAAAGGAATGTGAATACAGCTCCCCAGTTCCAGCCCCCCAGCTACCAGGCCACAGTGCCCGAGAACCAGCCAGCAGGTACCCCTGTGGCATCCCTGCGGGCCATTGACCCAGATGAGGGCGAGGCAGGTCGGCTTGAGTACACCATGGATGCCCTTTTTGATAGCCGCTCCAACCATTTCTTCGCCCTGGACCCAATCACTGGCGCTGTAACCACGGCCGAGGAGCTGGATCGTGAGACCAAGAGCACCCATGTCTTCAGGGTCACGGCACAGGATCATGGCATGCCCCGACGCAGTGCCCTGGCCACACTCACCATCTTGGTGACTGACACCAATGATCATGACCCTGTTTTTGAGCAGCAGGAGTACAAGGAGAGCCTCAGGGAGAACCTGGAGGTTGGCTATGAGGTGCTCACTGTCAGAGCCACGGATGGTGACGCCCCTCCCAATGCCAATATTCTGTACCACCTGCTGGAGGGGCCTGGGGGCAGCCCCTCTGAAGTCTTTGAGATTGACCCTCGCTCTGGGGTGATCCGAACCCGTGGCCCAGTAGATCGAGAAGAAGTGGAATCCTACCAGTTGACAGTGGAGGCAAGTGACCAGGGTCGGGACCCTGGTCCACGGAGCACCACAGCCGCTGTTTTCCTGTCTGTGGAAGATGACAATGACAACGCCCCCCAGTTCAGTGAGAAGCGCTATGTGGTCCAGGTGAGGGAGGATGTGACCCCGGGGGCCCCGGTACTCCGGGTCACAGCGTCAGATCGAGACAAGGGCAGCAACGCCCTGGTGCATTACAGCATCATGAGTGGCAACGCTCGGGGACAGTTTTACCTGGATGCCCAGACTGGAGCTCTGGACGTAGTAAGCCCTCTTGACTATGAGACAACCAAGGAATACACTCTACGGGTTCGGGCACAGGATGGTGGCCGACCCCCGCTCTCTAACGTCTCTGGCCTGGTGACAGTTCAGGTCCTGGATATCAACGACAATGCTCCCATCTTCGTCAGCACCCCCTTCCAGGCTACTGTGCTGGAGAGTGTCCCCTTAGGTTACCTGGTTCTCCATGTCCAGGCCATTGATGCTGATGCGGGTGACAATGCCCGCCTGGAATACCGCCTTGCTGGGGTCAGGCATGACTTCCCTTTTACCATCAACAATGGCACAGGCTGGATCTCCGTGGCTGCTGAGCTGGACCGGGAGGAGGTTGATTTCTACAGCTTTGGGGTAGAAGCCCGAGACCATGGTACCCCAGCACTCACTGCGTCGGCCAGTGTCAGTGTGACCATTCTGGATGTCAACGACAACAACCCAACCTTTACCCAACCAGAGTACACAGTGCGGCTCAATGAGGATGCAGCTGTCGGCACCAGCGTGGTGACAGTGTCAGCTGTGGACCGTGATGCCCACAGCGTCATCACCTACCAGATCACCAGTGGCAACACCCGCAACCGCTTCTCCATCACCAGCCAGAGTGGTGGTGGGCTGGTGTCCCTCGCCCTGCCGCTGGACTACAAACTGGAGCGGCAGTATGTGCTGGCTGTCACTGCCTCCGATGGCACGCGGCAGGACACGGCACAGGTGGTGGTGAACGTCACCGATGCCAACACCCATCGTCCCGTCTTTCAGAGCTCCCACTATACGGTGAATGTTAACGAGGACCGGCCAGCAGGCACCACGGTGGTGCTGATCAGTGCCACGGATGAGGACACAGGTGAGAATGCCCGCATCACCTACTTTATGGAGGACAGCATCCCCCAGTTCCGCATCGATGCAGACACAGGGGCTGTCACCACCCAGGCTGAGCTAGACTATGAGGACCAGGTGTCCTACACCCTGGCCATCACCGCTCGGGACAATGGCATTCCCCAGAAGTCTGACACCACCTACCTGGAGATCCTGGTGAATGATGTGAATGACAATGCCCCTCAGTTCCTGCGGGACTCCTACCAGGGCAGCATCTATGAGGATGTGCCCCCCTTCACCAGCGTCCTGCAGATCTCAGCCACTGACCGTGACTCTGGCCTTAACGGCAGGGTCTTCTACACCTTCCAAGGGGGCGATGATGGAGATGGTGACTTTATCGTAGAGTCCACGTCAGGCATCGTGAGAACGCTGCGGAGGCTGGATCGTGAGAATGTGGCCCAGTACATCTTGCGGGCATATGCGGTGGACAAGGGGCTGCCTCCAGCCCGCACGCCCATGGAAGTGACGGTCACTGTGTTGGATGTGAACGACAATCCACCTGTCTTTGAGCAGGACGAGTTTGATGTGTTTGTGGAAGAGAACAGCCCCATTGGGCTGGCTGTGGCCCGAGTCACAGCCACTGACCCTGACGAAGGCACCAATGCCCAGATCATGTACCAGATCGTGGAGGGCAACATCCCTGAGGTCTTCCAGCTGGACATCTTCTCTGGGGAGCTGACCGCCCTGGTGGACTTGGACTATGAGGACCGGCCTGAATACATCCTGGTCATCCAGGCCACATCAGCTCCCCTGGTGAGCCGGGCTACAGTCCACGTCCGCCTGCTTGACCGCAATGACAACCCACCAGTGCTGGGCAACTTTGAGATCCTTTTCAACAACTATGTCACCAACCGCTCGAGCAGCTTCCCAGGCGGTGCCATTGGCCGCGTGCCTGCCCACGACCCTGATATTTCAGACAGCCTGACTTACAGCTTTGAGCGAGGAAATGAACTCAGCCTGGTCCTGCTCAATGCCTCCACGGGAGAGCTGAGGCTGAGCCGGGCACTGGACAACAACCGGCCTCTGGAGGCCATCATGAGCGTGCTGGTGTCAGGTAAGGAAGGGCCCAGGTGACGTTGGGGTGGGGGTGACCCTTGGAGGGCCTGGGCAGTCATCCACGGAGGAGCTACTGACCCGCCTGTCTGCCCAGTGCTTGGCACAGAGGTTGAGGGATGAGAAAGAGGTTGGGAAGGAGCCCCAGGAATCCTGGCAGCTGCTCCAGGCCCCGCCTGCCGCCCCGGGCTGGGCTGGGCTGGGCTGCGTTGGTTGGCTGCCTCTGCCTACAGGCCTGTGACGTGGTCAGGGAAGTGTTGTGAGGCTGCCTTGACTATGGCTGCCAAGAACTGTGAAAAAAGGCACATGGAAGACTGGGGGGCCAAGAGAGCTGGGGGAGAGCTGGTATGGGTGGAGGGGACTATGGCCGGGGAGAGGCGAGCGGGCCCCCTCGGCACCCCTTCACGCCAGGCAGGGTATTCCTGTGATCTCATACAGCCTCTGACAGAGCTCAGGGCTCTGGGGGCACAGGGTTGCCGCTGCGGGGTCAAGACCCTGCAGTTGGGCCTCTTCTGGCCCCTTCGGGCTCCTGGCTGAGCCGCAGACTGGCTGAGGGGGACTTTGTCTGGTGCATTCTTTTCCCTCCAGGCAGAAAGAGCCTGGCCTGGCTCCCCGTTCAGAGCTCCTGCAGGAAGTGAGGCCAGAGCTCATTGTCTCTGTCTAAACAGACCCCACTGTCAGAGGCTGTGGTTTGGGGTTGGCTTGGGGGTGGGGCTGCAGTGAAGCCAGGGGCAGGCTGAGACCTCCTGGGCCCCCTTGCCACTCTATGGGCTGTTTCTAGGATGCCAGGCCTTCCCTGCTGGCTGTGACCAGCCCAGGCTTGGGGAATGGGGTGTGGGGACCAGGATGAGCCAGGGGACTGGTGGTGGCCTTTGAGGGCAGAGCCGCCTGATCCAGTGGGGAGAGAACAGAGTCCCAGGGCATGGGAGTCTGGCCAGGACCCAGGCTGAGCATTCCTGCTGCTTGGCCAAGCGCTCAGCCTGCAGACTCCCTGGACAGGAGGGTTGGGGGAGGAGAGTTGGGGTGGAGGCGGCATTCTGTCTTCTGTCAGCTCTGGGGAGTGCGTGGCAGCAGCAAGGAGGGAGGGGGCCAGCCCCAGGTTGGTGAGCCCTTTCTCCAAGCCTGGGAACAGCTGGGTCCCTCATGAGGGCCCATTGTTAGCTGCACCCTGGGGTGGATAGGTCAGGGTACCCCCACTCCAGACACATCAGGGAGGCGAGGAAGAGAGGAGCCTGGCAGCTTCCACTCCCCCTCTCAAGTCTGGGCCTGGAGGGGAGTGACAAACATGGAGATGCTTTAACCCCCTCCCCACTCATGGTCCTTCCTGGACAGATGCCTCCCCTGCCCCACTCTTCAGGTGGCCATGGGAGCCAGGGCGCGTGAGCTTCTAGAGGTCACCGACAAGGATCTGTGCCTCTTGAAAGTTCAGTTTCCCCTCCAAGAGAAGGCAGTGGGAGGCTGGAATTGCTGTATCCCGTGTCATTCTCTCTCCCTCCTGTCCTCCCGAACAGCCTGCCCTAGGTGAGTGTGGCAGGACACGAGGGATGGGACAGAGGAGGCCCCACCCAGCCTTCAGGCTCCTACCAGGGCAGAGCCCCAGGCTTCAGCTCCCCTAGAATAGAGGGGGAGGCCTCTGCTGGCCCTCCAGCCCTAGCCCACCCTCTCCCCTCGGGCCTGACCCTTGGAGGCAGTCACCACGGCAACCCCAAAGTTCAGGGAGGCTGGGGTGGGGGGAATCAACTCCCACCACCCCTTTGTTTTCTTTCTCTTGTTCTTTGTCTCTTCTTTCTTTCCTGCCCCTGCCCATGGGGGCCCTCTGCACTGCCCTGTCTTCATCTCCTGTGTGGCTCTCTCTTTTCCCACTTTCTCCATTGCTGGCTCTTTTCCTGGGCCTTTGTCTTCCCCTGTTTGGTCTCCGTGTTCATGCCTCTCTGACTTCCCCCTCTCTTGTGCCCTGTGGCGTCAGCTGCCCCAGCTTGGGCCGCATGGCTCTCCTGAAGCCTGAATTCTCCCTGCCTCTTTCCTACTCTGCTAGGACACGCAGGAGCTCCTGGTCATGGCCTGGTCAGCCCCCAGAGCGGCAGACCCCCTCTAGGCCTACAACCTCCACTGGCACATCTGCCAGAGGAAGACAGGCTGGGAGTCAGATTCTGCTACAGTCTGGGACCTGGCACTTTTCCAGGTGTGGCTCTGGGCACACGTGGTGTTTCCTGGGGTCAAAACCCATCCCCACCCTATTCTATCAAGGAGGATGGCTCAGGCAAGGTACCCCCACCCCTGTTCCCACTGATGCCTTTGCACCTGAGGGGCGACCCAAGTCAGGGCAGGGAGAGGAGCAAGGAGGAAGGAGAGAGCAGGCGGTTGACTGCTGGGGATGGGGGACAATAGCAGAGGGGGCAGGTGGCCACAGATGGTGGACCAGATGGGAAGCAACAGAGACACATTGGGCGAGGGGCACAGGCGGGGCCTGGGGTGGTGGAGGGGGGACGTACGAAGCAGTGCTTGTTCCCAGGGCTGAGTGGTGGTGAGGTTTCTCTTGCTCATTGGCCTTCACTGCCCCCTCCCCTCCTTGATCAGTTAGGAGCACTGTGTGTGGACTCTGGGGCTGCTTTCTTCCTGGAAGGACTGTCACATCAGGGAATCATTGGGCAAGCGGCACCAGGTCCACAAGAGCCCAGTGCCAGCTCTGTACCTGAGTGCAGGGGCATCTGAAAGAGGGAGGAAAGTAGAGCCTGAGGTCATAAATCAGGGCAGGCTTCCTGGGGTAGGTGAGCTTAGGGCAGGTGAGAAAACCAGTAGGACAGTGGGCTGGCATCTGGGTAGACCAGGTAGGAAGGAACAGCCTGTTCAGTAGCTGCGAGACAAGAGTGGGAGGAGCAGAAGTGGGTGATGACAAGCAGGCTTGCTGGTGAAAGCAGTCAGGGCCGCGGCAGTCTAAGCAACGAGGCTGGAGGGCAGGTGGGCAGTGGGCCGAGGACGTGGCTGAGACGGGTGTCTGCCCTGAGCCTTCCCAGGCCCAGCTGAGCTGCCCAGTGTAGTCAGCAACCACAAGGAGGGAGGACACAGAAGCAGAATCTATTCCCAGATCCCTCTCCTACTCCCACCCCACCCCACCCCAGAAACGCCGACTCCTGCCCCATTCCTGCTGTGGTGTCCTTTTTATATCTACTCAGGGCCCCTCCTGCTGTGTTTTACAGACCATTTCTTTACTATGGCGATCGAATAGATTCTCATCAACATCTTCGTATTTACTGAACAGCTACTGTGTGTAGGACGTGGTAGTGAATTAAAATATGAGTATCCCTTATAGTCCTGCCAAGCCATCTCCCCCTCCCGTTGGCCTCCAGCTTTCATTTTTGAGCTAATAAAATCCATTCCCATGTATATGTGCATTCAGGTGTGTGTGGTATTTCTGGGCTTAGGGTGTATAGGTGGAGTGAGACACCTGAGTGTGTTAGCACTTAGCTGTTTATACATGAGTGTGCAGCCGGGGGTGTAGCAGGCATTCGCTGTAATGCAGTGAGCCAAGTGGGCGATGAGTAG
Source organism: Diceros bicornis minor (assembly GCF_020826845.1). Taxonomy (NCBI): domain Eukaryota; kingdom Metazoa; phylum Chordata; class Mammalia; order Perissodactyla; family Rhinocerotidae; genus Diceros; species Diceros bicornis. The sequence goes on from NC_080743.1 coordinate 42,361,754, forward strand.
CTCGAGGTCCTAGGGCCAGAGGAGAGATCAGCCCAGTGGGGCTCTGTCTGGGGTCTCAGGTTGGAGAGCTGCCTGGGCCCTTCCATCTCTGCCCCATCCCCCCCCAAAGTCCCCCACAGCACTGGGGCAGTGGGTGGGTGCTGCCACTGGTAAGGTGGCTCAGCTGGATTCCCTGGGGTGGGGCCCCCCCAGGCTACCCTCCGCAGCCCAGAGAGTTGGGTGAGAAGAATGCTTTGTGTGGGGTGTTGCCATGGGGATAGCAGGCCTGCGCCCAAGCAGCCATGGGGCACAGTGGGAGGGGGACTGGGTGGCCCACTGACCCAGTTCATCCCTCCACTCTCTGCCTCAATGGAGGAGGGGGAGCACAGCCAGAGTCAGGGTTATGGTAGTGTTGAGATATAAAGGCTGAGGGGGCAGGAGGATGTATTTGTGGGTCTCTCATGGTGCTCTCAGCCTTGTAGAGAAGTAAGAAAAAGGCAAACTAGGATTCTTGTGCAGGAAACCTCCAAGTCTGGTATAAGGGAGCAGGACCCATGGCTTGGGCAGGGAAACATGCACAAACATTAAAAGATGTGCATGCTTTGGGGCCGGCCTGGTGGCATAGTGGTTAAGTGTGCGGGCTCCGCTTCGCAGCCTGGGCTTCACAGGTTCGGATTCCGGGCACGCACCAATGCACCGCTTGTCAAGCCGTGCTGTGGTGGCGTCCCCTATAAAGTAGAGGAAGATGGGCACGGACGTTAGCCCAGAGCCAGTCTTCCTCAGCAAAAAGAGGAGGATTGGCATCGGATATTAGCTGAGAGCCAATCTTCCTCTCACACACACACACACACACACACACACAAAGATGTGCATGCTTCACAATAGAGGGTTTGGGGAAGGTATGCAAAGGGAACTTGTGAAAATCGAATCCACTTAGCGCCTTTAGGCGCTCATTAAGCGCCCATATGGGCGCTTATGGGGGCTGCGCCTATGGGGGCTGATCCCTCAAGGAGTGACTTGCCCACAGGTGACATACATATACCTTCTTGGCCACCTTTATGCCAATTAGGAAAGTGGGCCCCTTTTTGGCAAGTGAGCAATGCAGGAGTGTACAGGCTGGATTGCAGACCCCGCTCACTCCCTCCTCTGGGTGCTCCTGTCCAGGGCCAGGCCCTTGGGGTGGCACCCCTGCCCTCCCCACCCCCAGGCCAGGTCCTGACCTTGTCACGTCTCCGCAGACGGCGTGCACAGTGTGACAGCCCAGTGTGCACTGCGCGTCACCATCATCACGGATGAGATGCTCACGCACAGCATCACGCTGCGCCTGGAGGACATGTCGCCCGAGCGCTTCCTGTCGCCACTGCTGGGCCTCTTCATCCAGGCGGTGGCCGCCACGCTGGCCACGCCCCCAGACCACGTGGTGGTCTTCAACGTGCAGCGGGACACCGACGCCCCCGGCGGCCACATCCTCAACGTGAGCCTGTCTGTGGGCCAGCCTCCGGGGCCCGGGGGCGGGCCGCCCTTCCTGCCCTCCGAGGACCTGCAGGAGCGCCTGTACCTCAACCGCAGCCTGCTGACGGCCATCTCGGCGCAGCGCGTGCTGCCCTTCGACGACAACATCTGCTTGCGCGAGCCCTGCGAGAACTACATGCGCTGCGTGTCGGTGCTGCGCTTCGACTCTTCCGCGCCCTTCATCGCCTCCTCCTCCGTGCTCTTCCGGCCCATCCACCCCGTCGGGGGGCTGCGCTGCCGCTGCCCACCCGGCTTCACGGGCGACTACTGCGAGACCGAGGTGGACCTCTGCTACTCGCGGCCCTGCGGCGCCCACGGACGCTGCCGCAGCCGCGAGGGCGGCTACACCTGCCTCTGCCGCGACGGCTACACGGGTGAGCCCAGGGAGGGGGCCGGTGGGGGCCCTGGAGGGCTAACGCGATGGTGCGAGCACAAATCAGGCTGAGGATGCCTCGTTCCTTTCCAGAGTAAGGTACAGGTTCCACTGCCGGTCACAAATCCCAGCTGCTCTTTCACAACGACCTATTGAGGAAGGCAGAGAGGGGAGCCTTTCTCCGCCACCTCCCCCCGACCCCCACTCCAGAGGCAGTGTTATTGAGGTCAGCACTAGCTCTAGAGCCAACCTGCTTCGGTTTGTATCCCAGCTTTTACACTAGTAGCTGTGTGACCTGGGGCAACTTACTTAACCTCTCTGTGCCTCAGTATTTTAAAATGGAGGTAGTGAATCTACTTGCATCGTAGGGTGGTTGTGAGGATTAATTTAATTAATCTAATACGTGTAAAGAGCTGGCCCATGGAAAGTGTTGGCTGCGATTTAAGGAAATGCTGAGATCAGGTGACTTGCTCCAGATCTCATCTCACAGCTTGATTAGAGGTGAGGCTGGTCCTAGAACCTGGTCTCCCTCCACTGCTGAATGAGTTGCCTTTCTGAGCTGCGTTGAGGGGAAGGCACAGAAGAGCTGGGGAAGCTGAGGGGTTTGGGTACAGGGCTGGGAGTGTTTCAGATCATTGCCCCCATGTGACCCTGAGCAGAATCGCTCCACCCCTGCCCAGGTGCCTAAAAGAGGGTCTTCACCAGGAGGCCTCCCTGTTGGCCTCTGACCTGGGGTCTTTACACATCCTGTCCCCAGTCTCTCCTGGGATGCTCCTTGCCTCTACTTTGTGCTCCTGACCCCTCCCTGCAGGCTCCTGTTTCTCCTCAGGACCCCGTTTTCCTCTCCCCCTGGGCCCTTCCTTCCCAGTGCCTTAGGCCTCACTCCCTCTCCTTCAGAGCCATGCCCACTGACTCTGCCAGCAGTGGCAGGCAGGCCCCACTGCCTTCCCTGATGCATCTTCCTGCCCAGAACTTGCCAGACTTGACTCCTTTCAGCTGCTGTTGGGGGGGTGGGGAGGGGAGGGGCGGCTGGGGAGAGGGGAGGGGAGTCTTTGTCCAGGAGGATAGGGAGGGGGGGCTTGGAGTAGGCGAACAACAGTTTCCATGGAAACAAGAACCAGTCACTAGGCACAGAGCTGAGAACCTATCTCTAGAATCTGGGAATGGGGAGAGAGAGAAAGGGGTGGATTCTCCCATCTGATGTCGTTGGAATTTTCAGCTCCTCCAATGAATCCTGGTCTGCTCCCAGGGCTCTGTTCTCCACTCTCTTAGCATCTCCCAAGTGCACAGAGGTCCTCAGTCTGGATCCCAGGGCTCAGAGTGGGAATTCCCTTCTCCATTCCTGGGGAGTCCCTAGCTCCCCCCACCCCCCATAACTCTGACAAATCCCAGTGGAAGCCTGGTCTCATCCCCAGGGAGGGAGACTGATCTTGGCGCCTGACAGGGACAAAAGCACCAGTGGGAAGGAGGGAGGAAGGGGGTTTGGCACCAGCCCTCGTGCTGTTCTACAGGCCCTTCCCTCCGTGCGCATTCACCCCTGCAGGGGCCAGAACACCCCCAAACTTGCTCGGTAGCCATGACGCTGAAGTTTACCAGGACCTGGGCCTTATGACCAGGGACCTTGCAGGCCTGTGCTTTTGAGGCCCAAACAGGGGTATGGAAGGGACTGGGAGCTTCAAGGGACTTGCAGGGGAGTGGTATATGGGGTTGTGGTGGGAATGGCCCAGTGGGCCAAGCACAGCCCCCACAAGGGCCGGGGTTTCATAGATCTCAGGGAAGATGGGCACATAAGAGGAAGTGGGGAAGCCTGGGAGAGTTGGGGGGTATTCTGGGGGTCCCAGGAGACCATGGGATGCATCACTGGGTGGGAAGGAGTCCCAGTTCCCCTCCTCCTCCTCAGGCACTTGGTACTCACCTGCCTTTCCTCTCACCCAGGTGAGCACTGTGAGGTGAGTGCCCGCTCAGGCCGTTGCACCCCGGGTGTCTGCAAGAATGGGGGCACCTGTGTCAATCTGCTGGTGGGTGGCTTCAAGTGCGACTGCCCATCCGGAGACTTCGAGAAGCCCTACTGCCAGGTGACCACCCGCAGCTTCCCTGCCCGCTCCTTCATCACCTTTCGTGGCCTGCGCCAGCGCTTCCACTTCACCCTGGCGCTCTCGTGAGTGGCTGGGCACTGGGGGGTGAGGGGGCACGGTGGGAGCCTGGGGTGCCTCCTGTGCTGTAGACAAGGTGAGAGGTCAGGCAGCGAAAGTGCTCGGAGCAGGTTGTTGGCAGAGCCAGGTCTGCACTTGGAGTTGCCTGTGCACTTTGCCGGCAGACCTTCCTCACCCACCAGGGTCCGCCTCACTCCTCCCACCCCACCCTCGAGGATGGGGAGCCAGGAGGCCAGGGTTCTGGTTCTGGTTCTGGTTTAGGTTCATCTTCCACACTCTGGCCACATGGCCTATACCCTTGGCCAAGGTGTCAGCCCTCTGGAGGGTCCTACGGAGGATCAGGGGCTAGCTAGGTGGCTGGGGTGCTGGCGTCCAGGTGGGTGCCCCATTGCCTGCCCCCATCCCCAATTCCTGCTCAGGTTTGCCACCAAGGAGCGTGATGGGCTGCTGTTGTACAACGGGCGCTTCAACGAGAAGCATGACTTTGTGGCCCTCGAGGTGATCCAGGAGCAGGTCCAGCTCACCTTCTCTGCAGGTGATCCCCATGGCCCCATGTCCTTGCCCACGTCCCAGAGGCCCCATGTCTCTTGCCCCTGACCGCAAGTCACACACCCTCCCAGCCAAACCTGGGCCCAGCCCCAAACATGAGCACACCTTCCCCATTCCCAGCCCTCATCTGGTGTCCCAGCTCACCTGGGTCCTTTCCCCAGGGGAATCGACCACCACCGTGTCCCCATTCGTGCCTGGAGGGGTCAGTGACGGCCAGTGGCACACGGTGCAGCTGAAGTACTACAATAAGGTGGGTGTAGGAGGGGGTCAAGGAGTTGGAGGGTCCTGTCCTTGGCTCAGGTGCTCACCCAGGCCTCTAGGGAGGCTGGTCATGGCACTTCTGGCTGAAAGGGAGGGCGGAGTGGGGACTAGCCACCTTGGGAGGTATTCCCCCTGCACTGGGTAGTGCTTGATGCTCCCTGTCCCATTGGGCAGGCACAAACTCAAATGGACATGAAGGAAGGTAGTTAAGTACATAAGTCAGTGAGCACACGTGAGTGTGCACGTGTATGTGTATACACACACGTGTATATATGTGTGTACACAAAGTGGTGTCCGTGTGCGCTGGGGTCTTTGTGCCTGGCCCATGAACCTAGTGAGCTCCTTGCCCACTGTTGCCTTTCTCTGCCCTTCCCTGTCCATAGCCACTGTTGGGCCAGACAGGGCTCCCGCAGGGCCCATCCGAGCAAAAGGTGGCTGTGGTGACCGTGGATGGCTGTGACACGGGAGTGGCCCTGCGCTTCGGAGCTGTCCTGGGCAACTACTCCTGTGCGGCCCAGGGCACCCAGGGTGGCAGCAAGAAGTGAGCAGAGGAGAGGGCTGGGGGTGGGGCCAGGCAGGGAGGGAAGGTCAAGAGGGTGGGCCTTGGGGGGGCCCCTGAAATGGGAGCCAGTCCAGGTGGGGCCTTCCCTCACCTTGCTTCCTTGCTCAGCCCTCTGCTCTGAGGGCTGAGGCGGGGGGGGGGGGGGGGGGGGCGGGGGAAGCGGGTGAGATCGGACATTAGAGCAGGGCCTGTGGAGTGGTCTGGGGAGGGGTGGTAGGAGATGAGAGCAGCTCCAGGTTGGGGTGCTCCCCTTCCCCTGGCCCTGCTCTGCAGGGCCCTGTGGACTCATGCCTAGGCGCTCCGCATCTCTGGCCTGGTGGCAGGGTGTGGGGAGAAGGAAGAAGCTCCCCACTCTGCCTCATGTCACCAGCATTTTTGCTCCCTCAGGTCTCTGGATCTGACGGGGCCCCTGCTGCTGGGTGGGGTGCCTGACCTGCCCGAGAGCTTCCCTGTCCGGACGCGGCACTTTGTGGGCTGCATGAGGAACCTGCAGGTGGACAGCCGGCACATGGACATGGCTGACTTCATTGCCAACAACGGCACCGTGCCTGGTAAGGGAGCCTGGGGTTGGGGCAAGGCCAGGAGCCCAAGGCAGGGAGGAGGGGCTATCTCTGGTAAGGGGTCACCTGCGTGTGGGGGGGTCTCAAAGCCCCCTCCAGCCACAGGTTTTCTGTTTGGAGCCCCCACCTGAGCCCCCTTCTCTCAATTCTAGGCTGTCCTGCCAAGAAGAATGTGTGTGACAGCAACACTTGCCACAACGGGGGCACCTGCGTGAACCAGTGGGACTCATTCAGCTGCGAGTGCCCTCTGGGCTTCGGGGGCAAGAGCTGTGCCCAGGGTAGGAAGGGCAGCAGTCAGAGGCCGAGCCCTGGGAGCTGTCAGCAGTGCTGGGAACACTGGCAGGGTCTGGGCAGGCAGTGGGCAGGGCCCAGCCGAGCTGGGCTGTGGGTGGAAAAGCGTGTCTGGGCAGAGCCCTGAGAGGGCAGCACAGGAGACAAAGGGCCCAGTCAGAGGCAGGCCTGGGCACAGTGTGGGCTGGGCCCCGGGCAGGTAAATGCTCTGGTGGGCGGGGCCGACGAGGGGAGGGGGCACTAGGAGAGGCAGTGCCCTTCTCCCATGGAGCCGCCACCGCTGAGCATCTCACCCCTGGGGGCACTCGGCTGCACTGCCCCTCAGAGTCTGCCTTTATCTACCTCCCCAGAAATGGCCACCCCGCAGCGCTTCCTGGGCAGCAGCCTGGTGGCCTGGCACGGCCTCTCGCTGCCCATCTCCCAGCCCTGGCATCTCAGCCTCATGTTCCGCACACGCCAGGCTGACGGCGTCCTGCTGCAGGCTGTCACCAGGGGGCGCAGCACCATCACCCTGCAGGTGATGCAGGGAGGGACGGGGGCACGGGCCGGCCCCACCTGGGGCTGCAGTAGTCTCCAGGGGGCTGCTCACAGGTGGCTGGGCGGGGTCTTTTCTTTCCCGGAAATGAAGAGGCAGCTGGAGCAATTTGGTGGGTCACTGCTGCCATCTACTGGGCCTGAGGGAAATAATGCCTTTTCCTCCCTGGCTTCAGCGGGGCAGCTGGATGGGTTTGGTGGTCCAGGAAGGGGTACAGTGGGCTGGAAGAAGAGCCGACTAAGGCAGGACCCTTCTTTCTCTCCTCCCGGTGTCAGCTGCGGGACGGCCACGTGGTGCTGAGCGTGGAGGGCACAGGGCTCCAGGCCTCATCCCTCCGCCTGGAGCCAGGCCGGGCCAATGATGGCGACTGGCACCATGCACAGCTGGCGCTGGGAGCCAGCGGGGGCCCCGGCCATGCCATCCTGTCCTTCGACTATGGGCAGCAGCGGGCAGAGGGAAACCTGGGCCCCCGGCTGCACGGGCTGCACCTGAGCAACATTACAGTGGGAGGAGTGCCTGGGCCGGCCAGTGGTGTGGCCCGTGGCTTCCGGGGCTGTTTGCAGGTGAGCCTCCCCTGCCCTCCCATTCCCACCGCCACCTGGAGGCCCGCTCCACAAGAGGCCAATGCTGCCCCTGTCCCTCCCAGGGTGTGCGGGTAAGCGAGACCCCCGAGGGTGTTAGCAGCCTGGATCTCAGCCGCGGGGAAAGCATCAATGTGGAGCCAGGTTGTAGCCTGCCAGACCCCTGTGACTCGAACCCGTGTCCTGCCAACAGCTATTGCAGCGATGACTGGGACAGCTATTCCTGCAGCTGTGATCCAGGTATGCCAGGGATCCAGGGAAATGGGGCAGGTTAGCGGGTGCCCGGGGTCTCACTCTGGCTCTGCTGTGTGACCTGGGGCCAATCATATCACCTCTCTGAGCCTCATTCTCCTGCACCACAAGGCCATAGCCAGCTGGTATGATGCTCAGAGTGGAAGGAGGTGGATGAAGACAGGTTTGAAGAAAGTACCAGAGGGGGGTGGAGACTGAGCCTCTCTTGTCTTTCTGGGTCCAGGTTACTATGGGGACAACTGTACTAATGTGTGTGACCTGAATCCATGTGAGCACCAGTCCACATGTACGCGAAAGCCCACTGCCCCCCATGGCTACACCTGCGAGTGTCCCCAAAATTACCTTGGGCCGTACTGTGAGACCAGGTAAGTGACCAGGGCATGCAGCAGCAGGTCCCAGTGGCCATTGCCTATCTCTGGTGTGTCCCTCAGAGCACCAAGAACCTGGCTGAGTTGCGGGCAGGGTCAGAAGGGCCACACACGGCCACACCAGGTGGGGATGGCAGAGGGAGCTCATGCCTGCCGGGGCCTCTCTCTGCAGGATTGACCAGCCTTGCCCCCGAGGCTGGTGGGGACATCCCACCTGCGGCCCGTGCAACTGTGACGTCAGCAAAGGCTTCGATCCAGACTGCAACAAGACAAGTGGCGAGTGCCACTGCAAGGTGACAGCCAACCTAGGCCTCCACAGCGGCCACCTCGGCCTCTGTTGTACACCTCCTGGGCTCTTGAGGGGAGGTAGGGGAGAAAGCCTTCCCAGAGGGAGCTGAGGGCCTCGTGCATTTTCTCTAACAGGCCGGGCAAGGGGATCTTTGTCCTCATGTGTCTGGAGTGTGGGGGACCCAGGACTGATGCTTAACCAGTGAGCTCTTGGGCCACCTGTACTGGTTGTTTGCAGCCTGTTTGACTGGTTGGTGTTGAATTGCTGGGTTAAACTCCAGATCAATTACCAGTTGTTAAATATTTTGAATACCACTCTTGAGGGGACCTGAGGTCAGGGAGCCCATCTCCAGAGGGGCCACAGCTGGAAGAATTAGTGAGCATCCAGGAAAGAAAGCTTGAGCCATTGACCCCTATCTTCCCCCCTTCCTCCCAGGAGAACCACTATCGGCCCCCTGGCAGCGCCACTTGCCTCCTGTGTGACTGCTACCCCACAGGCTCTTTGTCCCGTGTCTGTGACCCTGAGGACGGCCAGTGTCCATGCAAGCCAGGCGTCATTGGGCGCCAGTGTGACCGGTGTGACAACCCTTTTGCTGAGGTCACCACGAATGGCTGTGAAGGTGGGGATCCCGAGACGGGTGGGTGGCCCTCCCTGCTGTGTGGCAGGTCCCTGTGTCCCAGGGAGGCCAGGAGCAGGGCCTGGTCACAGGCCTGAGTATGCTGAGGAAGGGCTGGGGAGCCTGGATAGAGCTGCAGGGGACAGCTGCTCCCGGGTGACTGTGTGTGCTTCCCCGCAGTGAATTACGACAGCTGCCCACGCGCCATTGAGGCTGGGATCTGGTGGCCTCGTACCCGCTTCGGGCTGCCTGCTGCTGCCCCCTGCCCCAAAGGCTCCTTTGGTAGGTACTGGAGGCCTAGGATGTGATATTGAGGACTTGGCCTCTCAAGAGTGGGGTGAGGGTGGGAAGCCCCTGGCTGCAGATCCTGGGACACCACTTTCTGGCCTCCAGGTCCTGGAGACGCCGTGTCCCATCCTTCCTTGGCTTACTGTTTCTCTGCTCCCAAGGTTTCCCAGATGAAGGGCATCCACATCTTGGACTCTTAACAAGAGTGCAGAAGAACCTGCAGTGTGCCTAGTACAGGCTGGTGCTAGAGATTTAGAGACGAATCACACAGGGTTCCCAACCTCAGCTCACCACCTGGGGCTGGAGTTATGCCACTGGAAAGACAGTCTGGGGAGTAGGGGATGTTGGGTACTGTCCCAGGGGACCCAGCCCCAGGATGGCGGCTGGCGCTGCTCCTTGGATTGACGATTAGCAGAGTTCATAAGCAGAGAGTGGCAGAGAACACAAGGTGGTGGCTGGAGAGGGGCAGCGACATCTAGGGGCTCAAGGCGGCCATGTGCCCTGTGATCCTATAGCCCTTGTTGGGATCGGTCTTGCACAGGTTTTGGCTGTAGTGTTCTACACATCTGTCTTCCTGTGTTCAGGAGGGTAGGGCCTTTGCTTGCTTGTCTCCTGTCTCTGGCCTACAAGTGTGCTGGCCCCCAGCAGAACTTCTCAGCCAGGTCTCAGCAGCCTCCTATGCCTCTCCCTGAGGCCAGCCCTCTTGGCTTCCTTCCCCCAGGGACCGCCGTGCGCCACTGTGATGAGCACAGGGGGTGGCTCCCCCCAAACCTCTTCAACTGCACATCAGTCACCTTCTCAGAGCTGAAGGGCTTTGTAAGTGAATCTCCTCATCTCCATCTCCTCCCTCCTCTTCCCTCTGCCCAGTCTCAGTTGGCCCACTCAGCTTTGAGAAAGGGATTCTAGGATTCCAGCCCCTGCCTCCTGGGGCCGGCAGGTGGAGAGGCCATTTCTCCCTTTTCCTGAGGCCCTTTTACCCCCGAGTTCCAGTTCTGCTCTCTGGGTGCCTCACTGCCACCTTCCTGTGCTGACTCCCTGCCCAGCCCCTCCTGTCTGGCTCCCTCCTAGGCTGAGCGGCTGCAGCGGAACGAGTCAGGCCTGGACTCGGGGCGCTCCCAGCGGCTGGCCCTGCTTCTGCGCAACGCCACACAGCACACAGCTGGCTACTTTGGCAGTGATGTCAAGGTGGCCTACCAGCTGGCGACACGGTTGCTGGCCCACGAGAGCGCCCAGCGGGGCTTTGGGCTGTCCGCCACACAGGATGTGCACTTCACCGAGGTGGGGCTAGGAGGGGGCAAGGCTGGCTGTTAGGTGGGGGTCACAGTGAGCGAGCCTGCTTCTGGCAACCTGGGGGCAGCGTCGCGAACACTCACCACCCCTGCTTTGGGGACCTCCCAGCTGGCATGAGACCTCCATGAGCTCTCCTGAGACATGGCCCAGCACTTGGGTAATTTAGAACACCTCTTCCCAACCCTTTTCATAGCAAGGTGTCCATAGAAAATAATGTTTGCGTTGGGGCCTGGTCTGACGAGGTTTCTCGGAGCAGAGGCCCTGCCCACTGTGCCAGGGCGGGGAGGAATCAGAATCTAGTGCAGTACCTCTTCGTGGGTCCACGCACAGGGCCTGGGAAGCTCTTAGTTAGAAAGTGAAGAGGAAGGGTTAGAGGGAGGGGCATGGTAGGGGGGAGCCCCGTGGTGGGGCTGAGAAGGTGTGGCGGTGCGGGCACAGCCCACCGTGACCATGCCCACCCCCAGAATCTGCTGCGGGTGGGCAGTGCCCTCCTGGATGCAGCCAACAAGCGGCACTGGGAGCTGATCCAGCAGACAGAGGGTGGCACCGCCTGGCTGCTCCAGCACTATGAGGCCTACGCCAGCGCCCTGGCCCAGAACATGCGACACACCTACCTAAGCCCCTTTACCATCGTCACACCCAACATTGGTGAGACTGGTGCTGGGTTTGGGGGCAGTTTGTGGAGAGTCCCTGGCAAGGGTGGCTGTGCTGGGGCCCTGCCCACCTCACCTGAGGTCTGACCTGTGACCCCTCTCCCTAGTCATCTCCGTAGTGCGCTTGGACAAGGGTAACTTTGCTGGGGCCAAGCTGCCCCGCTACGAGGCACTGCGGGGGGAGCGGCCCCCAGATCTTGAGACAACGGTCATTCTGCCCGACTCTGTCTTCAGAGGTCAGTGGGGCCCAAGGGGTGGGTCAAAGGCCAGGCTAGGGCATCTGTGCAGGCCCAGTTGAGTGGACAGTGTTCTGCTCCTAGAAACGGCCCCTGTGGTCAGGCCTGCTGGCCCTGGAGAGGCCCAGGAGCCAGAGGAGCTGGCACGGCGTCAGCGGCGGCACCCAGAGCTGAGCCAGGGTGAGGCTGTGGCCAGTGTCATTATCTACCGCACCCTGGCTGGACTGCTGCCCCATAACTATGATCCGGACAAGCGCAGCCTGAGGTGAGCAGCTGGGGAGACGGAGTGGGTGGGTAGGGGTGGGGCTGGGGGTCAGGCAGGTGAGTACTGCTGAGAGGAGCCAAGGGTTGGGGGCATCTTGGAGTGATAAGGGGCGTCCCCTAGTCACACAACTACTATGATGACCGTGCACCTGCCTGCCCCACATCAGAGTTCCCAAACGCCCTGTCATCAACACACCTGTGGTGAGCATCAGCGTCCATGACGACGAGGAGCTTCTGCCTCGTGCCCTGGACAAGCCAGTCACCGTGCAGTTCCGGCTGCTGGAGACAGAGGAGAGGACCAAGCCCATCTGTGTCTTCTGGAACCATTCGATCCTGTGAGCCTGCACTGCCCTACCCCCAAGGCTTTAGGTCAAGAGCCCAGGCCCCTGGGTGCCCCACTTCCTTGCCTCCTGACCCTGCCTCCCTCATGCAGGGTCAGTGGCACGGGTGGCTGGTCAGCCCGAGGCTGTGAAGTTGTCTTCCGCAATGAGAGCCACGTCAGCTGCCAGTGCAACCACATGACGAGCTTCGCCGTGCTCATGGACGTGTCCCGGCGGGAGGTTGGACCTACAAGGGGCAGCCACAGAGCTGGGGATGGGAGCCCAGGGCACTGGGCTGGGTGCTCAGGCCCTGCCCTTCCTAATTCCCCTGGTTCCCTGCCATCCACCCTGCAGAATGGGGAGATCCTGCCACTGAAGACACTGACATACGTGGCCCTAGGGGTCACCTTGGCTGCTCTGCTGCTCACCTTCCTCTTCCTCACTATCCTGCGTGCCCTGCGCTCCAACCAGCATGGCATCCGACGGAACCTGACTGCTGCCCTGGGCCTGGCTCAGCTGGTCTTCCTCCTGGGAATCAACCAGGCTGACCTCCCTGTAAGATGTCCCTCCTCGCCCAGAGATCTTCCCCGACTTCCAGCCTTCTCAGGCTACCTTCTGAGTCCTCCCCTGAGCCCCATTCTCAATCCGCGCTCCTGCAGCAGTAACTGATAAAGAGCCCCGGCCAGTGCCTGGCCCACGGTTTCCCCTTCTCTAGCTCCCCCTTACTTCCCCAGCACCCTAGAAGTACCTTCCTCTGGCCCAGACTCCCCCTGAAGCACCTCCCAACACCCAGGCCTTCGCCCTCTGCCTGATGAGAGCAGAACCCCTGCTCTGGGTGTGCCCTGGTCACTGACCTGGTGTGGCCTGGGCCCTCAGTTTGCTTGCACGGTCATTGCCATCCTGCTGCACTTCCTGTACCTCTGCACCTTCTCCTGGGCTCTGCTGGAGGCCTTGCACCTATACCGGGCGCTTACCGAGGTGCGCGACGTCAACGCTGGCCCCATGCGCTTCTACTACATGCTGGGCTGGGGCGTGCCTGCCTTCATCACAGGTACCCCTACCCCTGTTCCTGGCCTTGACATTCTGCATCCCTCCGCCCTAGGTCCACCTGCATGCCACAGTTTCCCTGCCCACATCCCAGGCCAGAGGCCCCACATCCCTATGCCCCAAGCCAAGTTCTCCATAGGTATCCCTCTGATTTAGCCCAGCTCCTGAGACCCCCACCAGGGGCCGGGTACCCCCTCCTGGAAAGGGTGGCATGGACAGATGGTGGGTGGAGCCCTTCATCCTCTGCATCTGGCTCTACAAGCCCACTTGACTGCCTGACTGCTTCCCAAGCCTCTGACCACCCCTTCCTCTGCTGCTGTCATCGTACTCCCAGGTCTAGCCGTGGGCCTGGACCCCGAGGGCTATGGGAACCCTGACTTCTGCTGGCTCTCCATCTACGATACGCTCATCTGGAGTTTTGCTGGCCCTGTGGCCTTCGCAGTCTCGGTAAGTGCTAGAAAGGGCTGGGGGTGAGCAGGCTGAGTGTGTCCTCAGGATCCCCTTTAGGAATGGCTGAGGCCGCCGGGCCCCTGGGGGGTGGAGGCTGTCTATCCTCTGATAATCCCCCTCACGCCTCCCCCCTCCTCTGCTAGATGAGTGTCTTTCTGTACATCCTGGCGGCCCGGGCCTCCTGTGCTGCCCAGCGGCAGGGCTTTGAGAAGAAAGGCCCTGTGTGAGTACGGGGAGTGGGTGCCTGGGCAGTGGATGGGCATCGGTGTGGGAGGCCTCACAGCCAGACTCACGGCCCACCCCTCTCCCCAGCTCAGGCCTGCGGCCCTCCTTTGCTGTCCTCCTGCTGCTGAGCGCTGCGTGGCTGCTGGCACTGCTCTCCGTCAACAGTGACACCCTCCTCTTCCACTACCTCTTTGCTGCCTGCAATTGTACCCAGGTACCTGGCCCAGCCCATGCCTTGCGGGAGCCCCATGGAGATGGGAGGGGAAGCCGGGCTGTGGGGGACCCGAATAAGCACTTAGACAGGTGCTGCCTCTTGCCTGCCAGGGCCCCTTCATCTTCCTCTCCTACGTGGTGCTTAGCAAGGAGGTCCGGAAAGCACTCAAGTTTACCTGCAGCCGCAAGCCCAGCCCTGACCCTGCTCTGACCACCAAGTCCACCCTGACCTCGGTGAGGGAGCCAGGGGTCAGGGGGGTGGAGGAGGGGTCTTGGGGGCGGGGAGGAGGAGGCCCAAGGAGCCTGTTCTCTGTGCTTTCTGTCTCCCTTTTTCTCCATCCCTACATCCTTTTCTGGAAGGAAGAAGGGGTGGTGAGATGGTACATGTGGCCTGGGAAGAAGGGGATCTGGGGCGTGGGGAGGAAGATTTTGACTTGGGAGAAGTGAGAGTGGAGTGTGGAAGAATAAGGTGAGGAAGTGGCCAAGACAGGTCATCAGGTCATGAATGCTCAACACCTGAGACTCCCTCCTGACTCCTGGTGAATTTCCTGTCTCCCACGATGCTCTCAGGAGACAAGTCTTGGTGCCGTCTTTTCCCAACAAGCCCTTATTCAGCCGAGTCCAGGGTACTGGGGTGCATAGGATTGGCACAGCTATGGCAGAGCTACAGCCACTACTAGGCCCTGATAACGGCGGGCAGCAGAGGTGTGGGAGCCTCTCTCTTCCAGACCTAGGCATGTGGGAGGTAGAACTTAGGGCAAGCTCCCTTAGCTCTTCCACTTCTCAGCTTGGGGCCGACCCATCCTGCTTCTCCACTTACTGACCTCTCTGTTCTCTCCCTAGTCCTACAACTGCCCCAGCCCCTACGCAGACGGGCGGCTGTACCAGCCCTATGGAGACTCAGCCGGCTCTCTGCACAGTGCCAGCCGCTCGGGCAAGAGTCAACCCAGCTACATCCCCTTCTTGCTGAGGTGAGCCCTGGCAATGGCAGGGCTGGGAAGGAGAGAAGTGCACCATGTGTGCTAGGCCCAGGCCAGCCAGCTGCCAGGAGTTGAGTAGCACACACCGTGGCTGATGCCACGTGTGGCAGCTTGAATTAGAAGCAGTGAGGAACACGGAGCAGGAACTGGAAAACCCAGGAGAGAGAAGACAATGGGACACGGGCAGGAGGCCAGGCTGACCCCTCCAGCATGACCTTGTCTTCTTAGGGAGGAGTCCACACTGAACCCTGGCCAAGGAGCCCCTGGCCTGGGGGACCCTGGCAGCCTCTTCCTGGACGGTCAAGATCAGCAGCATGGTGAGGACAGAAGCCTCTGACAGCCGGGGGTGGGGGGTGGGGGGGGTGCGGGGGCAGCTGCCTGGGCTTTGCTGAGAGTGGGTGGAGGCGGGTGGGCCGGCTGTGATCTCTTCCCCACCTCCCAGATCCCGACTCAGACTCGGACAGTGACCTGTCCCTGGAAGATGACCAGAGTGGCTCCTATGCCTCTACCCACTCTTCGGACAGCCAGGAGGAGGAAGAGGAGGAGGAGGAGGCTGCCTTCCCTGGAGAGCCCGGCTGGGACAGCCTGCTGGGGCCTGGGGCCGAGAGACTGCCCCTGCACAGTACCCCCAAGGGTGGGCCAACGCCAGGGCTGTGGCCTTTGGGGGCAATGGGAGGGCATAGGGCCTGGGATTCCTGGGAAGCAAGACTGGGGTGGTGACTCTCCTAGCTGTCTGCCTTCTCTCGGCCTCATCTACTTCTTTTCTCCACCAGATGGGGGCGCGGGACCAGGGAAGGCCCCCTGGCCAGGAGACTTTGGGACCACAGCAAAGGATAGTGGTGGCAATGGGGCCACTGAGGAGCGGCCAAGGGAGAATGGAGATGCTCTGCCTTGGGAGGGGTCCCTGGGCCCCCTTCCAGGCCCTTCTGCCCAGCCTCACAAAGGTGAGTGGGGCACACCAGCTGCCGTTACCCCCCAGTCGGCAACCTCACACCTCCTGTTTGCCTGGTGGCTGGTGGGGCTCTCTAGGGCAGCCCCATGCCCCCACTGCCTGCTCCTCATGGCACCTGTCCTCCCGACCCACAGGCATCCTCAAGAAGAAGTGTCTGCCCACCATCAGTGAGAAGAGCAGCCTCCTACGGCTACCCCTGGAGCAGGGCACAGGGTCTTCTCGGTGCTCCTCAGCCAGTGAGGGCAGCCGGGGCGGGCCCCCTCCCCGCCCACCGCCCCGGCAGAGTCTCCAGGAGCAGCTGAATGGGGTCATGCCCATCGCCATGAGCATCAAGGCAGGCACAGTGGATGAGGACTCATCGGGCTCCGAGTGAGTGTGGCTGGGTGGGCGGGACAGGATGCAGCCCTGCAGAGGCCCTGGCTGGGCTCCGAGCTGCCCCCAGGCGACTCTGGTTGGCAGTCAAAGGATGAATGGGCTGAGTGTGGCCCAGCCCCCTTACTGTGATGTGCCCACAAACCATGGTGCCCCGCAGGGTCAGCCCAGCCCAGCATCAGGCAAAGTGAGGGAGGGTGGGGCGCTGGGGTTGCTTTTCTGTTTCCTTCTTCTGGTGAAAGCTTCTCACTGTCTCCTCTGCTTTGACTAACTCTCTGTCTGCCTTTTCTGTCACTTTCCTTTCCTGTCTCTCCAGATTTCTCTTCTTTAACTTCCTGCATTAACCCTGGGCCGGTGGTTCCTACACCCTGAGGCTCTCTTACCTTCCCCAGCTGCACTCATGACCCTACTCCTGTCTTGTGCTTTATCCTGCCCCTGCTCCCCACCACCTGCCTGCAGCAGCGACGAAACGTCCATCTGAGGAGCCTGGGCCTTGCTGGGAGGGGCAGCCACCCCACCCAAGGCCATCTAGTGCCAACTCCCTCCCCCGCCATCTCCCTCACTGCACTTTGGACCCCTGGGGCCAACATCTCCAAGACAAAGTTTTTCAGAAAAGAGGAAAAAAGAATTTTAAAAAGGATCTCCACTCTTCATGACTTCAGGGATTAATTTTTTTTATATGCTGGAAACTGACTCCCCTTTCCCTTCCCAAAGAGGATAGGACCTCCCAGGATGCTTCCCAGCCTCTCCTCAGTTTCCCATCTGCTGTGCCTCTGGGAGGAGAGGGACTTTTGGGGGGCCTGCCCCTCATTTGCCATCACCAAAAGGAAAGGACAAAGCCACATGCACCGAGGGCGTCCAAGCCCTGCAGGCTGCACCCGGGCAGGCCTCAGTATGGCGAGCGTATCAGGGCAGAGGGCCTCCTCACCTCGCCTCTGCCGCCCCTCCCAGGAACTGAAACAGCCCTGTCTGGTGAGGGGGCAGAAGGACTCAGCGCCCCCGGACCCCCAAATGCTGCATGAACACACACTGAGGGGAACCTGTGCCCCCAGGCGGTGGCCGGGACACCCCAGCCCTTCTCCTTTCCCTGGACTCCAGCCACGTGCTGCAGCCCAGGCGTTTGCTCAGTTCGCTGACCCAAAAGTGCTTCATTTCCCTGCCCAGCCCGCACTGGGGAAGGCCAGTCATGTGTTGAGTTGCGCTTCTTTGCTGTTGTGTGGGTGGGATGGGAGGAAGAGTAAGTACAGTGCTGGCTCCTTGCCCCAAGCGGTCTCCAGCACAGGTCTCAAGTCTGGGTTCTGGTGTCCACTCACCCAACCCCCAAGGTTAGACAAACCCCACTTTGTCTGACCTGCTGTGGCCTCTGAGACATGTTCTGTTTTTAACCCCTTCTTGGAATTGGCTCTCTTCTTCCAAGGACCAGGTCCTGTTCCTCTTTCTCTCCCTCTCCCACCCCCAGATCCCTGCGAAGAGAGAGTTAATATATATTTTTTATTTATTTGTTTTTTGTGTTGGGATGGGTTTGTGTCCGGTCCCAGGGGGTCTGATGTGGCCATCACAGCTCGGGTGTGTACCCAGCAGTCCTGGCGTGGGGGCCTGAGGCCCTTCCCCTCACTCCAGGCTGTCATCTTCCCACCCTTCCTCCCCTCTCCTCAGTTTTGCCAACTGCTATTCGAGTCACCAACACTAAGCATGTATTCCAGACTTGTCACTGACTCTCCTCTGGAGCAGGTGGCTAGAAAAAGAGGTCATGGACAGAAAAAATGTTCCCGTTTCTCATTTGTAAGGCTGGTCTCTGGCTTTTCTGCCATGGATTCTCCCCCTGACCGCTCCCCTCAGCAATTCCTGCAAAGGGTTAAAAATTTAACTGGTTTTTACTACTGATGACTTGACTTAAAAAATACAAAGATGCTGGATGCTAACTTGATACTAACCATCAGATTGTACAGTTTGATTGTTATTGTAAATATGGTAGGGTTTTGTGTTTTCTTTTTTCATTTCTCCATACTACTGAATAAACTAGTTCTGTGCGGGTTGAGCAGTGTCATCATGTCTTCTGTGTGGTGCCCTGTTCTTCCAGAGGGAGGGAGGCCCGGTCTCTGGAAAACAAGAGCAGGCAGGGCCCTGGAAGGGCCAGGAGATAAGCGGACTCAGATGCCAAGTGGCTGATGAGCTAGCCCCCCTCCCAAATAGCCTCATCAGCACAGAGCCCATGTCCTGGCATTTCCAGGCAAGATACGGCAGGAAAGTATCCTTTTTACCAGGACAGGAGGGACTTGTGTGGCTAGAGAGGCTGCACAGAGCAGGCAGGTGTCCAGCCCAGGGCCCCTTAGGGCTAAGTCCTGAGGGTGGAATTTAGGAGGCAGGGAGGTCTGAGTTGAGAGGCTGATGGGAATTTAAAGGTGCTCAGTGACTAAGGTACCGCCTCACTACTTCTCTGGGCCATTTTGTGTTTTTTTCCCCATTAGAAATGAAGCAACTACTCATACTCTAGCCAGCTATGTGCTCTGCAACATTCCTTCTATTCCCAAGTTGTGTTTTTCAAAGGTCTGTTAAACAAACAAGATAGAGAGTTAACATGGGGCAATAGAGAGTACTGATTAAGACCACAAACCCTGGAACTAGACTGAGTGACTTAATCTCTCCAAGCCTTAGTTTCTCTGTCTGCAAAATGAGAATGATAATAGCGTCCGCCTAATTGAGCTTTTATGAGAATTAAATAAGTTAACACGTGTAAAGTGCTGAGAACAGTTCACAGTACATAGTATGAGGCCAATAAATGTTGGCTTCCGTCTGCTGCTAGAGGGTAGGAGTGGAGGTAGAATGCAGAAAAAGAAGTAATAGAAAGCCAGACCAAAAGAAAAGTCAGCAGGTAGCTGAACAAGAAGGGCAGCTGTGGGAGATAGGCCTCCACCCTGGCTGGCACTGCCTACTGAATGTTGCTTAAGCCGATTTGGAGTGGGAGGGCAGGTTAACTGAACTCTAGACTGACCTAGAGGGCAAAAGGAACATGCTTTGTCCTCTCTGGCCACCAGGTGGCAACAGCACTTGGGTCTGCTGCTTGTTTTGCCTCTAAGGACCCACCCAGGCCACACCGAAGTGTGTTCCTAGGCTTGCAGACCTTCCAATGCTTCTGTCAGAGTGGTGGTCACCAGCAGGCTCTGCTCACTAGACATACGTGCAGGATGCAGCTGGGAAACACACCTGAGGTTTTCTTGCCTCTGCCAAATGTCTCCAGGGCCAAATACTCAGTGTTTGTCTCCACACCCCCTCCCCAGCTCAATTCTTGGAATCCCAGAGGCTGCAGGAGTTTCTGTAAGAGGCTCAGGGAAAGGTGAATGTCACTGTGATAGAGATGAATGTGTTAAGTGAACCTTAACATCAGCCATAAAAAGGAAAAGAAAGCAGTGGAGGGCCTCTGGCCCCAGGTACTGGGGAAGGGCATTTCAGTGCCTAAGTAGGGTTCTTATGGCCATAGAGGTGTGGCGGCAGGGACACCAGCTGGCACTCCACTCCCTTTGCCTAGCTGCCTACTGGCTTCCTTAAGTCATGGCCTGGCTTTCAAGGAGGAAAGTTCTCTCAAAACTCATAAGGAATTGAGTTGGTTTTGGTTGCAAGAATCAAAGGCTGTGAGAAAAGGGACTCATAGTTAAATCTGTTAAATGAGTCTTTGTCATTCATTCAGTACCCACCATCTTGCACTCAAATATTTTTTTCAATAAATGAATGAAATTCTCAGCCACATACATGTGAGGTGTCAAGCCAGGATTATTATCATTATCATTATTATTATTATAAATTACTATTCATATCCTAAACTTGGGTGTCCTTTCCTGGCAAGAGAATGGAGCCTCCTGGGAACTCCTCAGCTTCTTATCTGCTGTACTTTGGGATCAGGGGGCCCTTTGGTGGGTATCCTGGTACTCAGCTTTTCTGATTGCCTTAGGCAGAAGATGCCAGAACGCCTCATCGCATTCTGCCTTACAGCATTAGAACACATCAGTGTTCTCCTCTTATCTCCCTCACTAGATTTGAGAGCTGGCACCAGGGTTTATAAACCTCTGCAGTGCCTAGTGTTGTGACTTGTATGTGGCTGAGAATTTCATTCATTAAGTATAAGGTGGGTGTAGGAGGGGGTTAAGGTATACCTTAACTTGATCTGGACCTTCTAATAACAGGAATCCTGGGAAAGGGCAGCCTGTTCCCATCTAATGCTGACAAGGGGGGTAATCACAACCTGACAAGCTGGAATCTCAAGGCCCCAGCGCCTATTCAGGCCCCTGCCTACACAACACAGCCTGGTTACCTCATTGGAATTACACAGGAGTTTACTCCAAATTTGTTAGAAATTGGAGCAGGATCTACTTTCACAAGTACAGAGAATATAAAAATACATTCATTTTATTTTAGAAAAATGCAGACTGATGGAGTAAGCTTATCATAAACTGGCCTGTTAGGAGTCACAGAATTTACAGGAAACAAGTTCTGGAAACCAGATGCCTGCCTCTGCTTCTCCAAACAGGCCCGAGTCCAGTAGAGGATGTGACTCAGGAGGACCCCTCCTCAGAGAGCAGGG